>NC_057833.1:7347500-8597500 GCF_910594005.1 Cervus elaphus | reverse complement strand
TTCTCACAGAAGGATTTTCAACTTTGGAGTGAGAATTCTTTTGGAATTCTTGACAGATGGATACTTGCTTGAAGGGCTCCAGAGAACTGGAAGATTTACTAATGTGTCCTTAAGACCTAACACCCAGAGTGCCAGCTGGTTGGAAAATGCGACTCTTGATGTCTCTCTGAAAAACAAAAGAAAAAATAACTTAAAAAGTTAACCTGTTGTCAAGCAATACTTTAAATATGATCCAAATCAAATGCTTATGGAATTTAAGTTTATCTTTTTCAATAGGAACACTGTAGAAGGTGATGAGTCATTTCAAATAGGGCAATTCCTCCTCATGCAGAACAGAAAGAAAGCCATCCTAACGTTGCCAGACAGCTGTCCTGTCTTGACAGCCAGAGTGTGGATGGCCCACAGGGAGAAGAGATGAGCGATGATGAAGATGACAAGCGCTGACATCACCACAAGTCTTGTTAAAGGTCAGAAAAGCCAGCCAAGAAGCCTTGGCTTAAACAGCCATCAGATGGCAGGTTTCAAGTCCAGTCATTTAATGATGTGGATATTTTACATCTCAAATTTTTAAGGAATAGTCATAAGTCCTGTCACACAATTGGTATCAAGAATTATTTTTCAACTTATTAACTAAAAATTAAATACACGGTGCTGTAAGTGTTTAATGTCATTAAAGACTGTGGAAACAGTTTCACCAAAGTGAATACAAGAACCATTTTAAGCCTCTACACCTTTGCATATTCCAATTTGTCTACGTAAAGTCCCCCTCCTCTCCCTACACCTCCTTACCTTGTTGGCCAGTGAAGTACTTACCGTTCAAGACCCAGGCTCCACTAGTCTCTCCACAGATGGCTAGAAGCTAGTTCTCCTCTGTCCAGATGACAAAAGCTGTTCTACACCTACCTCAGGACAGGCTGCCCCATCACTTACTTGTATTTCCATTCCTCAGATGTCCTCACTCACCCTTGTCTCAAGATTGCTGTCCTCGTCCCAATGAACACCTCCCACATCCCTATGTATTTCTGAGAGCCTCTCACCTCAAAGCTGGAGAAGACCTAACACAGAGAGCTGTTACAGGAGGCTCAGTAGGATGTTCCTACTGTCCACTAAGGGTCCCGCATTCTGAACTCCGAGAATCATCAAAGACTATGCCACCAACTTTACTGCAGGGACTATTTGGAGGTATCAGTTTGAAACTGTGTCCTAATGCCAACCAAGACTCCAGATAACAGCTCAAGACATTTTAAAAGGATGGACTAAGAGAGAGAACCTGCCTGAGTAATTCAGCATTTTATTTATTTATTTTATCATCCAAACTGGGAATATCTCTACTTGTTTAAGCCAATTATTACACAGTGTACCCCTTCTAGGAAACAGGGAAAATACAACACTCAAGACATGTACATTAAAAAAAAATATTTAGGATTAGAAAAAAGAGTGACAAATGGAGAGTTTCTCTAGCACTGAATTTAAAAAAAAAAGATTCTCCTACCACCCATTTTTTTCTCTTTTGTAAACTTACTCACAATTTTTAAATAAATACACAAGACTATCTTCTATAGCCTTACTTGTAAAAGCAAATATAAAGAAATCAGCGTAAAAGGAATCTCTCCCCACCACCTCAGCCCCACCTCCCCACAGTGATATAAATGCAGGAGGCTCCTTCCCCTTCACAGTGCAAAGGAAGACTTCAGAAGCATTGCTGATGATATAACTAGAAATATAAAGTACAATTTTGTTTTGTTAATTTTGGTTCTCCTAAAAAAAATAAATCTTGAGACAAGAATTCAAACACAAAAAATTGTTTACTTGAGAGGTACAGAATGTATTGGAAAGGGAGAAGGGAAGTAAGAAAGGGAAGAGAGGCAATTGGAGGTTAATCTTTTCAAGAAATTCAGTCAGTGTAAAATATATGCCTAAGAGTTTTCCCTGGGGGGCCAGGGAGCTGGGGTGTTTTATACACCAACTCCAGTTAGTAATTTGTTAAAAGCTTCCTAGGGTCAGGGTTGTGGTAATATCTCAACATTCTGCCTTGGGTGATACAAGAATGGCAAAGTGGATTCAGTAGGAAGAGATAAGATCCTCAGGTGCCTGGGTGACTAGAGTTTTACTAAGGGTGTTACCCCATAATGGAACAGGAGTCCAACTCTCCACTATTCTGTCAGTGCTTCAGCTGCACCAAATAAGTACCTTTAAGGTCTAATACTGGGCTTCCCTCATAGCTCAGTTGGTAAAGAATCTGCCTGCAATGCAGGAGATCCCAGTTTGATCCCTGGGTTGGGAAGATCCCCTGGAGAAGGGAAAAGCTACCCACTCCAGTATTCTGGCCTGGAGAATTCCATGGACTGTATAGTCCATGGGGTTGCAAAGTGTCAGATGCAACTGAGTGACTTTCACTTTCACTTTTCAATGTCTAATATTAATTTTTTTAATATTAAAGCTTTTAATATTCATTGCCTTTTAAAATTTCATTTGACCTCCTTCTACATATAACACTTCAGAAAGGAAATGAATCATGTATTCATGAGTTTTTGGAGGAGTCACACAGCTATCAGATGTTTAACTTATTATCCAAAACTCCTAACTTTCAAGTCAGTTCTCTTTATACCTGTGAACCTCCTGGGTCCTTCCTTGACATTCAATTTTAAATCAATATAAACATTGATAATTTTTAAATGCCAATATCAATATACTGCTCTTACTTTGAATATGATGATATTGATTTTCTTGTCAAACTGATGTTCATTTGATGATAGCCCTACTGAAACAATACACCTATACAATTTCATACATATGAGGATGAACCTGAAATCAACATGCTTAGATGATCTGTGTTCTAAGTCTCTTTGAAATATGAGTACCAAAAAGATCCACCACATTCTCAGTGTGAGTTGAGAGACCTCTCTGGCAATATAAACAGCGATAAGCTCTTTATACTCCCTGTGTTTTCAGATAACCCTATGGTGGAAAGAAATACTGTTGTGAAACAGAGAAACACTATCTGTATTAAGGGCTGCACAACGGAAGCGAGTCTATTAGATGGGCTTTCTTCCAATCAGGCATATTTCTATACTCCTGAAAAGGAATATTTGGGACTGTAGACAATGGGGGGAAGCCTAAATTTTCATTAAAATTTTTCCTTATGAGTAGTAGCTTTCCCTTTCAAAGGACCAGCACAGAGGTTTTGAATAAAAAGCAGCTCATGCAGCTCAATATCAGAAAAACAAACAATCCAATAAAAAAATAGGCCGAAGACCTAAACAGAATTTTTCTAAAGAAGACATACCTATTGCCAAAAAGCACATGAAAAAATGTTCAGTATCACTTATTATCAGAGCAATGAAAATCAAAACTACAATGAGGTATCACCTCACTCACACCAGTCAAATGGCCATCATCAAAAATTCTACAAACAATAAATGCTGGAGAGGATGTGGAAGAAAGGGAACCCTTTTACACAGTTGGTGAGAATGTAAATTGATACAGCCATTATGGAGAACAGTGTTGAAATGTTTTTTACAAATTAGGAATAAAACTACCATATGACACATACAATACCACTGCTGGGCATATACCCTGAAAAAAACGTAGTTCAAAAAGACACGTGTACCTCAACATTCAAGTAGCACTATTTACGATAGCTAGGACATGGAAGCAACCTAGGTATCCATCGTCAGATGAATGGATAAAGAGGTTGTGGTACATACATACAATGGAATATTACTCAGCCATAAAAATGAATGAATTTGAGTCAGTTCTAATGAGGTGGATGAATCTAGAGCCTGTTATACAGAGTTAATGCAGAAAGATAGAAACAAATATCATATAATAACATATATATGGAATCTAGAAAACGTTACTGATGAACCTATTTGCAGAGCAGGAATAGAGACACAGACACAGAGACGAGACTGGTGGATGCAGTGGGGGAAGGAGTGGATGGGACAAATTGACAGAGTAGCTTGGAAACATATACATTACCGTATGTAAAATAGATAGCTAGTGAGAAGTTGTTGTATAAAACAGGGAGGTTAACCTGGTACTCTGTAACTACCTAGAGGGGTAGGATGTGGCAGGAGGGAAGGAAGGAGGTTTAAGAGGGAGGGGACATATATATACTTATAGCTGATTAGTGTTGTATGGCAGAAACCAACACAATATTGCAAAATAATTATCCTCCAATTAAAAATAAAAATTAAAAAAAATTACTTCAATTGATATTTTCCCCGTCTAGTATTTTGATTTTTATTTTTGACTTTTGGGAGTTTTTCCACCTTAGAGGTATCAAGGGCTCACATTGATTTCTACTTGCAAACATTTGATTTCTCTTTGGTATTCCATTGAGACCAATATAATGATGACTGATAGTTGTTTAGTAACAATGGGACACAAGAGAATAATTCATGGATGGCTATGTGTTTTCAAGAGTTTCAGTCATGCATCTGAAGGAAAGACAACAAACACCACAGACAGCTATGAGGCTAATCTATTAATGCATACAGATTGCACCTAATACCTAGAGAAGAAACAAAATAATTACTAGGAAGATCATTGTTATTTATGTATAAGATTTTCTTAAAATATTAGAATACAATTTGAACATCTATGTATGAGTGGGAAAAATGTGCTTCTGTCCTTCAAAACTGGAGCTGTTTTTGTGGTTTATTTCAGAATAATCTCCTAACCAAGCCTGCATAGCCAATGGCAAGCTCACTGTTATGGCTACAGAGCATAAGTTTTCTGCTAACAACATGGTGAATCATTCATCTAACAAATATTGTTGTGATGCAAAGGGATACAAAAGTTAAAATTTCATAATCTTTGACCTCTTGGAGATCTCAAAGGTGGAAGGCAGATCACTAAACAGGAAACTGTAATGCAAAATAAAGACAAATTAGGTTGTGGGGAATATGTAGGAGGGACAGCCAACCCAGTCTTTGGGATTCAAGGAGGGCTAGCAATTGGCTTTAGGAAACATGGAGAAGCTAAAAATATATTCCAGGCAAGGACACTGTTGCAGAGGCAAAGGAAAGTACAGCCCCTTTGGGGAACTGAAGCTAGTTCTGATGGGCTACACAGTAATGAGCAAGGACTAGGTCTGGTAACCAATGGGGCTGGAAAGGTGAGGGGCTTACAAATCAGGTTAAAGAGTTGGAAACCTGTCCAAATATGATTCATTAAGAGGACTTTCAGAACAAAGTGAGTACTATCTTGTGCAGTTTTGAACAATTGCCCTGGCTGGTACCATGGAGACTACTCTTGGAAAATGTAAGACTGTAGGCAAGGAAACACATAAGGATGCTGTAGCAGTAATTCAGACAAAAGACAATGATGGCCTGAACTAGAGTAGTACTCATAAGTGTAGTGAAAACGAGATCAACTTGAAAGATATTTAAGAAGTAGACTTTGTAGGCTCTGACGATCGGTTGGATGTCAGTAGGTAGGACAGAGAATGATCAGGACTTCTGACCTGGGCAACTGGATAGGTGCTGTGAACTTACTGAAGACAGGAAGCTAAGGAAGAGCTCCCATTTTTATGTATTTAAGACACTCCCTGGAAATAAAATTGTTTTTTCATAATAACAACATATATAGTTGTTTTAAAGTATCTCAAGTTTCTTTATTTTGTCATCAATTACATAGAATATACATCTTACAGGTGAAAAATTCAAGGCTTTAGGAAACTAAATGACTTGCCCAAGATTACATAGGTCGCAAATGGTGACAAAAAGACTGAAGCAAGATCTTATGTTTCTAAAACCATTACTTATTGTTCTCTGTCTCCCTTCCTTGGAAGCTGCATTAACTCTTATGAGTCACAGGGATAATATCTCTAGTAGTATTATCAGTGATTTTTCTAAATGATGTTCTGATGACCTGACTGAAATGATGCTGCCTTCCAAGCTATTCAGTCCACTCACCCAGCAAGGCAATTTCAATTTCTCAGAGCTTGCTGTCTTGACTGAGATTTTATTTTTAAAAAGAACACCCTTGAAATAGTTTTTTTTTCCTATCTTTTCCTTAAAAGTATTCCACAACTACAGTAGAAATAGATATTTTTTTCAAAAGTAGTAAACATTCAGAACTAGGTCCTCATCAGATAATCAAATCATTGTACAATGATATTTGCATGACAAAAATATCATGGAGTCTATTTTATGACTATACGTAGATTATTTATCATGGAAATTTTAATGTATTATTCTATTTTCTGTAGCTATTCTCTTTGTGTTACTGTCTCAGTACCACAAAGGTTTTCTGAGACCAGTATCCAGTATCAAAAGTTGCTTGCTGATAGAAATCAAGTGAAATTCATTTTTCCCAAGTTTTCAAAATGCTATTACTAATAAATAATGGATAGAATCTTCTCAATCTTAATTTTCTTCCATACACATTTATTAAAATATGATACCTGCTACAAAGTATATATTTGCTAGTGGTAAAGAACCCATCTGCCAAAGAAGGAGACATAAAAGACTGGGGTTCAATCCCTGGATTGGGAAGATCCCCTAGAGGAGGGCATGGTAACCCACTCCAGTATTCTTGCCTGGAGAATCTCACAGAGGAGCCTGGCAGGGCTACAGTCCATGAGGTCATGAAGAGTCGGACATGACGGAAGCAATTTAGCACAAACGCACAAATTATCTATACCAAAATCTAGCGTAAAAGAACTCTGGGAAGATGGTGGCAGCAGCAAGCATTGAACTCCAAAATAAAAACAGGATAGCCACACAGAATAAACCTTGAACAACATTCAGTGATAAACTACCTTCAAGAACCTCAAAATATTGGGTTGGGCAAAAAGTTCATTTGGGTTTTTCCCCCGTAATTCTTGATGTTATTAACATTTGAGCAGGATAAAGCAGAAGGAAAAAAAAAAAACACAGGGACTCTGATGGATCTGAGAATAGGAAAACCCCAAAAGAGCCAACAGCTAATCACTGGAAAGCACATCAGACTAATTTGGAAGCAGCAGTTAAATTTAAGAGTTTTGCTCAATTCAATATTGGATAAATGGAAGGAATCCATGAGGAGAGCCAAAACAGTTGAAGAGTCTAGCCAGCCCTAAGACTCCATGCACTGTTTTTTTCTTTTTAAACAAAAACAAAAACCCGTTTTATTTTATATTAGAATATACCAGATTAACAGTGTTGTGATAGTTTCAGGTACACAGCAAGGGGGCTTAGCTAGAGATATACATGTATCCATTCTCCTCTCTCACCCAGGTTACCACATAACATTGAGCAGAATTCCCTGTGCAATATAATAGGACCCGTTGATTATCCATTTTAAATACACCAGTGTGTACATGTTGATCTCAAACTTCCTAACTACTCCTTCCCCCCATTCTTCCCTGGCAACCATAAGTTTGTTCTCTAAGTCTGTGAGTCTGTTTCTGGTTTGTAAATGAGTTTATTTGTATCATTTCTTTTTAGAGTCCACATATAAGGGATGCCATATGATATTTCTCCTTTTCTGTTTGACTTTCGTCACAGAGAGCCCATTCACTCTTTTCTTTTCGTTTTTATTAATTTATTTAATTTTGGTTGCATTGAGTCTTTGTTGCTGCATAGCTTTCTCTAGTTGTGTGAGTGGGGGCTACTCTGTTGCAGTGTGCAGGCTTCTCCTTGTGGTGACTTCTCTTCCTGCCAAGAAGAGCTTCAGTAGTTGTGGCTCACAGGCTTGGTAGTTGTGGCTTGCAGGCTCTAGAGCGCAAGCTCAGAAGTAGTGGCACACAGGCTTAGTCACTCCACGGCATGTGGAATCTTCCCAGACCAGGGATCAAACCCATGTCCCCTGCATTTGGCAGGTAGATTCGTATCCACTGCACCATTAAGAAAGTCCTCCATGCACTCTTGAAACCAATCCGCCATGGTTCTTTTTCAGGAGACTGCCCACATTGAGGAGTAACTGCTGGGAGTAGAATCAAAATCAAGCAGGGCATGTGAAACAGAGATAATGGAAACAGAAGGTCCAGATAAATGTCAGAAAAGAAAAGAGAGTGGGAAATCTCAGAAAATAGGTTGCCATCATTTTGAACATTACAAAAAAAAAAACCAAACAAACAAGAAAGAAGACAGCACTGTGAAAGGAGGAAAGCTGTCTGGGCAAAGCCTCCTTCAAAAATTAAGGGGAAAAAATTTCACATGAAAATAATGCAAAGATTAGGTAGTGAGATCAGTTCCCATAGAAATCTATTATATTGTTGGGGTCCTTTAATGGACCGGAACCTTGTGGTACGGAGTCGACGATAAAGTGAAAGACAGAAAGAGAGAGAGAGAGAGACAAAAAAGACCCAGGGACCTAAGCTCTGGTGGAGCAAAGGTGCTTTAATGATTTTTCTATGAGTATATATAGGCTGCAGTACAAGAAACTTCTTTCGGGAATGATAGAGATCAGAAAACCAAATGTACAGCAACCGTTACCAAGGGAACAAGGGGTAACGTTAGTCACAAGGTCAGGAGACAATCTATATCTCAAGTAAGGGGAAGGAGATTAAGCTGTTTTGTCCTAAGGAGAATGTTTACTAAAGGAGACTCATGCTTGCCTCACACAATGACCTCAGTCCCTGGGAGCAGCGTGCTGTTCCGCTTGAAGAGGGACAAAGGACTCATGAGAGAGAGCATGTAGGAATCCTCCTGTCAAACATTCCCTGACATTATATACCAAAAAATGAAAATAAGGAACAGGATACTATCCTTATGGGTAATTTGTTTAAGTGTTGGGAAGATGCTCATAGAATAGACCAAGAGAGTAAGCATCTACTTTAGACAGAGCTAAAAGACAGTAAGAAAATTATATATAAACAATAAAAGAATAATGTAAATCAGTGTTAGAAAAACTTAGAAATTAAATAACAGTTCAAAGTGGGCAGGGAGCAGATTTAAAAGAAAATGAAGACTGAACCAGAACACAAAGTAAGTAAATACCAGAGATGATGAGAAAATCTGTTTAAGAGAAATACATGGTGAAAAGGAAGAAAAATTAAAGTTGAAGTAGAAATGTTGACTATGCCAAAGCCTTTGACTGTGTGGATCACAATAAACTGGAAAATTCCAAAAGAGATGGGCATACCAGACCACCTGACCTGCCTCTTGAGAAACCTATATGCAGGTCAGGAAGCAACAGTTAGAACTGGACATGGAACAACAGACTGGTTCCAAATAGGAAAAGGAATATGTCAAGGCTGTATATTGTCACCCTGCTTATTTAACTTATATGCAGAGTACATCATGAGAAACACTGGGCCGTAAGAAGCACAAGCTGGAATCAAGATTGCCGGGAGAAATATTAATAGCCTCAGATATGCAGATGACACCACCCTTATGGCAGAAAGTGAAGAGGAACGAAAAAGCCTCTTGATGAAAGTGAAAGAGGAGAGTGAAAAAGTTGGCTGAAAGCTCAACATTCAGAAAACAAAGATAATGGCATCTGGTCCCATCACTTCATGGGAAATAAATGGGGAAACAATGGAAACAGTGTCAGACTTTATTTTGGGGCTCCAAAATCACTACAGATGGTGATTGCAGCCATGAAATTAAAAGACCCCTACTCTTGGAAGGAAAGCTATGACCAGCCTAGATAGCATATTAAAAAGCAGAGACATTACTTTGCCAACAAAGGTCCATCTGGTCAAAGCTATGGTTTTTCCAGGTGTCATGTATGGATGTGAGAGTTGGACTGTGAAGAAAGCTGAGCACGAAAAATTGATGCTTTTTTCCTTTCCAAGTCTCTTGGTTTCTTTTATTTATTTATTTATTTTTCCCATTTATTTTTATTAGTTGGAGGCTAATTACTTTATATGCAAAACTGATGCTTTTGAACTGTGGTGTTGGAGAAGACTCTTGAGAGTCCCTTGAACTGCAAGGAGATCCAACCAGTCCATCCTAAAGGAGATCAGTCCTGGGTGTTCATTGGAAGGACTGATGTTGAAGCTGAAACTCCAGTACTTTGGCCACCTGATGTGAAGAGCTGACTCCTTGGAAAAGACCCTGATGCTGGGAGGGACCGGAGGCAGGAGGAGAAGGGGACAACAGAGGATGAGATGGCTGGATGGCATCACCGACTAGGTTGACATGAGTTTGAGTCAACTCCGGGAGTTTGTGATGGACAGGGAGGCCTGGCGTGCTGCGATTCATCAGGTCGCAAAGAGTTGGACATGACTGAGCGACTGAACTGAGAAATAATGGAGAAGAAAAATTATTTGAAATGAAGTGATAAATATTTAAGATGGGTTAAAAAATCCAATGTATTAATGAAAGGAATTCTTAAAGAAGAAGAAAAATACAAAGTAAGGGAACAAAACAAATACTGAAACTCTGTAAATCAAAAAAAAAACTTAAAAAATTTTTGAATCTATATATTGAAAGACCAGTCCATGTACTTCAGATTATCAATTTAGGAATGCCAATTCATATTTTATTAAAACTGTTCGATTATAAATAAAATGAAAAAAATCCTTTGACCCGCTAGGCAAAAAGAAAAAAGCATAGATATTAAATTTTTAATAGACTTTTCGAGTCACAGTCATGCTTTCTTTCATAATAAAATGGAAGACATTGAAGAAAGTGAGCAAAGAATTTTAAATTCAAACTATTACCAATGTATAAAATGCAGGAAATATTGTCCTCATGAGCCTTTCCTAAGGAACTTACTAGAGAATGAGTAACCAAAATGACTAAAGATAATTAAACATGTACAATATGTAGTCACTTTTAGAACAATGATTAAATAAGAGTGTACTGTATGTTATGGCAATAAGTTGAGGCAAGGTCAATACAGTATAGCTATAAAAAATGGAGGGTAAGGCAAACATATGCAAAAAATACTTTAACTACCTTTTTAATTATAGTGGTCATGAGAGACTTAATATTGTTATTCTACAACAAATGTGTGTATGACATGAGATAAAAAAGTTTAATCAGTTCAGTTCAGTTCAGTCACTCAGTCGTGTCCGACTCTTTGCAACCCCATGAACCAAAGCACGCCACGCCTCCCTGTTCATCACCAACTCCCGAAGTCCACCCAAACCCATGTCCATCGAGTTGGTGATGCCATCCAGCCATCTCATCCTCTGTCGTCCCCTTCTCCTCCTGCCTCCAATCCTTCCCAGCATCAGGGCCTTTTCCAATGAGTCAGTTCTTTGCATCCGGTGGCCAAAGTATTGGAGTTTCAGCTTCAGCATCAGTCCTTCCAATGAACACCCAGGACTGATCTCCTTTAGGATGGACTGGTTGGATCTCCTTGCAGTCCAAGGGACTCTCAAGAGTCTTTCCCAATACCACAGTTCAAAAGCATCATTCCTTAGGCACTCAGCTTTCTTCACCGTCCAACTCTCACATCTATACATGACTACTGGAAAACCATAGCCTTGACTAGACGGACCTTTGTTGGCAAAGTAATGTCTCTGCTTTTTAATATGCTATCTAGGTTGGTCATAACTTTCCTTCCAAGGAGTAAGCGTCTTTTTATTTCATGGCTGCAATCACCATCTGCAGTAATTTTGGAGCCCCTCAAAATAAAGTCTGTTTCTACTGTTTCCCCATCTATTTCCCATGAAGTGATGGGACTAGATGCCATGATCTTAGTTTTCTGAATGTTGAGCTTCAAGCCAACTTTTTCATTCTCCTCTTTCACTTTCACAAGAGGCTCTTTGGTTCTTCTTTGCTTTCTACCATAAGAGTGGTGTCATCTGCATATCTGAGGTTTTTGATATTTCTCCGGCAATCTTGGTTCCAGCTTGTGCTTCCTCCATCCCAGCATTTCTCATGATGTACTCTGCATGTAAGTTAAATAAGCAGGGTGACAATATACAGCCTTGACGTACTCCTTTTCCTATTTGGAACCAGTCTGTTTAAAAAAGTTTAATAAGCTGCTTCAATTTTACCATCTCCTTTGCCTTTGAAAACTGGGGATACAAATAATATGGATGGGGTTATATGAAAACCCTGTAGTCCTGAATTTGCAAATATAAGTATGAAATCATGAGGTATTGATTTTAAAAATTATGTATATTTTCTGTTTGCTAAGGAGTCAAGAAGCAGTATCAATGAGCGTTCCTAGTACCCAGATTGTGGGCTTCAAATACCATTCTCTAGTAAAGAGAAACAAAGTTTCCTATAAAAACAACTGATTCAGGCCTATGGCAGGAAATGTACATGATAAATCTAAAAAGCTTGTCCAACCATATAGTGAGAAGGCTATAAAAAAACTTCCAGGGTCATGCCAAAAGGAACAGCTTGAAGATCTTTGGTCATTAACATCTTTTAACATCACAAAGGAGAGTGAAGGAGATACTATATGCTTTCTGATAAAGCACACATCACGACCTAGGTAGAGTTTATTGCTAAAGACATCCAATCTGAATTTAAGTAATGCATTAAACTCCATGTTCCAGCTACCAATTTACAAAGGACAGAGGTACATAATGACATTCACCATGAAAATGCAATCAACCAAATCCAGACAGTAGGAAACTGCACTAGTCAAATGTCTGGGTCTTTCAATAGACGCAGTGTAAGGGGAAGAGTGGGTGGGAGGAGGGGGAAGTTAAAGGGGGAAACTGTAAATTAAAAAAGACTTCAGAAACATTTCAAAAAAATTTAAATAGTAAGGTTGAACTATATTTTCTAGGGATTCCCACTTGGGTGTGATTATTTTAGGAGTCAAGATAGTGATTAATTTGGGGATACTACATACATGAAGAAGATAGCAGAGTTCTGTTTCTTAGCCTGCTAGTGATCCCATGTGTGTTCACCTTTAATACATGAATAAGCTATCTGTTCATAGAGATTTTCCATATCTGTTTTATTTTTAAATAAAATGGTTTTATAAAAATCTACTATAATAATGTAACTGATCTAGGAAGAAGAAAACCTATTTTGATATTTTTAATATTTAAACAATTTTTATAATGAAACTATGAATCCTCTGTGACTCTAGTTTTGAGATAATTCATTATCTGACATTTGAGAACAATTTCAGTAAGCAAGGACTTCCCCATTGGCGCTATCCTGCTTCATGGTGATACTCCTACAACTTGGCATGTAGTAAATAGTCAGTAACATTCTCAAAAAGAATAATGACTGCTTTTCAAATTGCACATTTGGTCCTGAATTTTAAATCTCTTCAAATAGACGCTTTTTCATTTGCCAGCCTCCATAAGAAAACAATCCTATTGCATCATAAAGCCAGCTCATTCTTTGTAATCTCACCATTAATCTGGGGACAATTCTACTTTTTAACCAGAAATCCTAATCATTTGAATAGAAAGTATGAATCTTGTTTTTTCTTATATGAAAAAGTTCCTACAGAAATGATATCAACTTACTTTAATATTTTAATCCCTTTGAAAAATATATATATAAAATAAAAATTTTAATTAAAAAATAAAATTATATAAAATTCTTATGTAAATAACCAAACCAAATCAAAAAAAGGTTTTGTTTTCTGATGTGGGAATTTATTCATATGGGAAGTCTTAGAAAGTCAGACAAATTAAATTACATTCATAAAATTAACAATATTTATGTATCTGACTGAATTAAACAATATTGAAATTGTTCCCCCATGTCTGTTAGATATGTGTCCCACATATTGTGGGCAGTAGGGCTAGAAAAAGAAAAATCAACTAATAAAGGAAAGATTTTAAGTTGCAAGTAAATATATATATATAAATAGGAAAGTAAAAGAATGGTATGTAGCATTATATAAATATACTGCTCATGATATTTGACATTAAAAAGTTAAATTTTAGTTGGTGAATAGGGCCCACAATATGAGTAATCTTCCAGTTATCACCAGAAAATTCTCATCAAGATTATATAAACTAGAAAGATGACAACCAGTCTGAAGCTTTCAAGAAAATAATATGTACTTAGTTATTTAGTTTGATGTTCAAACCTTAGGATTTATTTCAGATATAGATTCATTTTTAACTATGACCTGAGAGTCTCCTAATAACTTTCATCATGGTTATTTAACTGCTTTCTACACTTCTCTCCTTTGTTCTTTTTCTTTAGAACTCTGATATCACTTTTTAAAGTATAAAATCTATATTTCCTGAATATGATAATTACATTTAGATCTTCTTAAAAGAAAGCTATTTTGAGCTGTTGCTTTTACTTTCAGAAATCATTACCTTTGCTTGGACAGAGAACTTCAGAAGAGCCAAAGTATCTAAAAAGCAATTATCTTTGATTTTTTTTTTCCTGGAGAATTCAAAGGTATTTTTATCCTGTGCCGTAGATACTATCTCCCTGATCAATTCTATTTTGCTGTTTCTGACATTGTTTCTAAGATTTGGCAAATTTATACCATTCCTCTTAGAAATAGCTTGGCAAGTTCCAAAAATACAACGATGTTTAAAAGTTTATCATTATAAGCTTTTCGAGCCCGGGTGCTAATTTTGCCAGTAGAATCATTTTTGCATACCTTCATGTTTGTGATCACAGAAAATTATTCCAAGCAAAATTCAGTAAATACTGGTCAATTCAGAATAGGCAACAAATTTTCCAACTTCATAATGATTAGCATTAAAAGTAAAGCTATTAATTACTCAATCATGGAAACTTTAGATAAATATGAAACTTAGAAGTGCATATATGGTTTATAAGCACATAGTATATTTACTTTGTTTTAATGCAGGGTATCATATAGACATAGATGATGGAGGGGAGTCAATTCTGTACATCATTAGAACATATCCAATAGAAAAAATAACTCAGAAGTTCTAGTATCCCAATACAAATATACACAGTGATCAGAGATATAGAAGCCTGTAGCCAGCATTCACCTGAAAGGAGTATTTAGTATGATAGCACCTCTAACAGTGATAGAAGGAGGGCATTTTCAGATGCCAGGTCCCAGTTCTGCTGTTTTGGACTCTGCACAGGTGAATGACCAAGGAGATAAAGAGAGATGAAATCCATCCTGTACTCTGGTCACTGAACCCCACACCCTTGCATGGGACTGTCTTCTAATAAGCAAGCCACCTCCAACTGGCAGCCCAGAGGGTGTCTTTTCCTACGGCCACAAAGGAATAGAAGGAACACCTCCACCCTAGAACCACGGAAAGAAAATATATAGGAGTGGACCCCCATCACTTTTTATTTTTAAAATCCCCTCGTGATTCTTAGGGACTCTCTATGGCTAAGGGCAATTTTAGAAATAGCACTGTTTCTCATACAACATACTTTCAATACATAAGAATGAGAGTGTATGCAGTGAGAGATGTCTTCCAAGTTCAATGTTGCTTGTTATTACACAGAGGTCCCTTTCACTTTGGTTGTCGTTGTCTGTCATGAAATGTATAGTATACTACTAAAGGACAAAATTGAGTCTGTCCTGTATTGTATCCACACTACCTAGCACAGTGCCTGGTGTGAATTCAGTAAAAGCTTCCGAATGACTCTATGCATGAATGGATAAATGGGTGAGTGGATGCACAGATGAATGAATGAGTATGTTCAATTGAACCAGCAGTTTTGTACTAAGCTACTTTATCTTCATAATATATGGGTTAAATCTAGACAGGACAAAACTAACCCAATGATAGTTTAAAAGTCTAGTCACTCTATCAACATACAGATATAATACTATTAAACAAATAACTTGATTTTCCCTCCAAGGATTTAATAATAAGTTGGGCATTCTGGCACTGTATAAAAATGACTTGTTGTTCATTGATCAGTTGCTAAGTCATGTCTCACTCTTTCCAACCCCATGTACTGCAGCATGCCAGACTTCCCTGTCTATCACTAACTCCCGGAGCCTACTCAACCTCATGTCCATCGAGTCGGTGATGCCATCCAACCATCTCATCTTCTGTCGTCCCCTTCTCCCACCTTCAGTCTTTCCCAGCATCAGGGTCTTTTCCAAAGAATTGGCTCTTCACATCAGGTGGCCAAAGTATTGGAGCTTCAGTTTCAGCATCAGTGCTTCCAGTGAATATTCAGGGTTGATTTCCTATAGTGTGACTGGTTTGATCTTGTAGTCCAAGGGACTCTCAAGAGTACTCCAGCACCACAATTCAAAAGCATCAGTAATTCAGTGTTCAGCTTCTTTATGGCCCAATTCTCACAAAGCTATGGAAAAGTCACAGCTTTGACTATATGGATGTTTGTCAACAAAATGATGTCTCTGCTTTGTCGTATGCTGCCTAGGTTTGTCATAGCTTTCCTTCCAAGGAGCAAGTATCTTTTAATTTCATGACTGCAGTCCCCACATACAGTGATTTTGGAGCCCAAGAGAATAAAATCTGTCACTGTTTCCACTTTTTCCCTATCTATCTGCCATGAAGAGATGGGACCAGATCTATAATCTTAGTTTTTTGAATGTTGAGTTTTAAGCCAGATAAAAATTAATAAAAAGAAATCTAAATTAAAATAGGGGCTTCCCTGATAACTCAGTAGGTAAAGAGTCTGCCTGCAATGCAGGAGACCCCGATTCGATTCCTGGGTCGGGAGGATCCACTAGAGAAGGCATAGGCTCCCCACTACAGTATTCTTGCCTGGAGAAGCCCATGGACTGTAGTCAATGAGGTCGCTAAGAGTCAGATACAACTGTGCAACTTTAGAGTCAGGAGGCCAGGAAGGGCAGCTCTCACACCCCAGGATAACAGCAAATCCCATCTCCCTCTTCTTGCCTGACAAGAGCTCAGGCGAGGAGAGGCCATCACAACTCGGCCAATAAAAAGCAACCATGCTTCAAACTCTCAATACCTCCAAAGGGACTTTTTGTTTACCATAATCCTCCCAACTTTGCTTTCCTCTTTTTAAAAGAGTTCTCCCCTTGCTGTGGGTGGATTTGCAAGTGGCCTGCCAAACTGCAATTCTTTATTGATCCCAAATAACCCGATTTTTGCTAGAGAAGTAACTGGCAATCTCTTTGTTAAAACAAATTTTCAGTTTGTCAATTTGTTTTCAAATTGTCAACACACACTTTATAGAAATTATAGCACTGAGAATGATTTAATGGCAGAGAGATAAAGAAAGGCACAACTTCCAATATTCCCCCAAGTCAGTAGAACTGGGGGAATATTTTTTTCTTTTTTAAAAAAATTTTATTGAAGTATAGTTGATTTCACCGACTCAATGGACATGAGTTTGAGCAAGCTCCAGGAAATGATGAAGGAGAGGGAGGTCTGGCATGCTGCAGTCCATGGGGTCACAAACAGTTTGACACTACTGAGCAACTGAACAACAACAGTAGTTGATTTATAATGTAGGAGAATATTTTATTTAGATAGTCTCAAATTTGCTTAAAACTAAGATTGCTGGCTCAGGGGAAATAAAAACACACAGAAAAAAAAAGAAAATTAAGTGTCAGCTGATTTAATGAACTATGGCAAAATTAAAAGAAATTTATGTTTTCATGTTATTTAACAACATGAATGGATTTCTTCAGGGAGTCATAAACAATGACCATAGTTAGGCTTGTGTATAAACATATCCTACAAAAGGTAGTAAAATAATAAGACTCCTGGCCAGGGTTACAGTGTGAGAAAATACATGGTTTACATTCTAACCTTTTTAAAAATTCTAGTTCTATTAAGTGCTACCTATATTACATTAATCTTTCTAACTTCTCTCTTCTAGCTTCAGTTTATTCATCAAGTTTCAGTATATTTTTTAAGATTACATGTGAAAGACACACAAAAAGTGCCTAATCGTGCAGAGGGCATAGCAAACACACAGAATATGTTAATTCTCAGCCATTGTCTCACTCATTGGCATGATTGGTACTCCTAACAGCATGTATCTCTTGAATACTGAGTGGAAACCCAACTTTCTGTCTTCATAAGGAATCAGAAGCAGAGAATATGATTAGAGTATGTGTGGTGTGTTACGCATGGAAGTCTAGGAAGAAGAGAGAAAAGAAAAGAAGGCATGATTTCAATGTCAAAATTTTAGAGTTGTAAGCTTATAAATGATTATATATACTCTTTGCAGCCAAAGATGGAGAAGCTCCATACAGTCAGCAAAAACAAGGCCAAGAGCTGACTGTCTCAGATCATGAACTCCCTATTGAAAAATTCAGACTTAAATTGAAGAAAGTAGGGAAAACCACTAGACCATTCAGGTATGACCTAAATCAAATCCCTTATGATTACACAGTGGAAGTGACAAATAAATTCAAAGGATTAGATCTGATAGACAGAGTGCCTGAATAACTATGGATGGAGGTTCATGACATTGTACAGAAGGCAGTGATCAAGACCATCCCTAAGAAAAAGAAATGCAGAAAGGCAAAATGGTTGTCTGAGGAGGCCTTACAAATATCTGAGAAAAGAAGCAAAAAGGCAAAGGAGAAAAGGAAAGATATACCCATTTGAATGCAGAGTTCCAAGGAAGAGCAAGGAGAGATACGAAAGCCTTCCTTGGTTATCAATGCAAAAAATAGAGGAAAACAATAGAATGGGAAAGATCAGAGATCTCGTCAAGAAAATTAGAAATACCAAGGGAAAATTTCATGTAAACATGGACACAATAAAAGACAGAAATGGTAGGGACCTAATAGAAGCAGAAGATATTAAGAAAAGGTGACAAGAATACACGGAAGAACTATACCAAAAAGATCTTCATGACCTGGATAACCACGATGATGTGATCACTCAACTAGAGCCAGACATCCTGGAATGTGAAGTCAAGTAGGCCTTGGAAAGCATCACTATGAACAAAAGCTAGTGGAGGTGATGAAATTCCAGTTGAGCTGTTTCAAATCCTAAAAAGCAATGCTGTTAGAGTGCTACACTCACTATGCCAGCAAATTTGGAAAACTCAGCAGTGGCCACAAACTGGAAAAGGTCAGTTTTCATTCCAATCCCAAAGAAAGGCAATGCCAAAGAATGCTCAGACTACTGCACAATTGCCCTCATCTCACATGCTAGTAACATAATGCTCAAAATTCTCCAAGTCAGGCTTCAACAGTTCATGAACCTTGATCTTCCAGATGTTCAAACTGGATTTAGAAAGGCAGAGGAATCAGAGATCAAATTGCCAACATCTGCTGGATCACCTGAAAAGCAAGAGAGTTCCAGAAAAATATCTATTTCTGCTTTATTGACTATGCCAAAGCCTTTGACTGTGTGGATCACAATAAACTGTGGAAAATCTGAAAGAGGTGGGAATACCAGACCACCGGACCTGCCTCTTGAGAAATCTGTATGCAGGTCAAGAAGCATTAGTTGTAACTGGACATGGAACAACAGACAGGTCCCAAATTGGGAAAGGAGGATGTCAAGGCTGTATATTGTCACCTTGCTTATTTAACTTATATGCAGGGTACATCAAGCGAAATGCCAGGCTGGATGAAGCACAAGCTGGACTCAAGATTGCTGGGAGAAATATCAATAACCTCAGATATGCAGATGACACCACCCTTATGACAGAAAGTGAAGAACTAACGAGCCTCTTGATGAGAGTGAAAAAGTTGGCTTAAAGCTCAACATTCAGAAAACTAAGATCATGGCATCCAGTTCCATCACTTCATGGCAAATAGGTGCTGAAACAGTGAAAACAATGAGAGACTTTATTTGGGGGGGGGGCTCCCAAATCTCTACAGATGATGATTGCAGCCATGAAATTAAAAGATACTTGTTCCTTGAAAGAAAAGCTATGACCAACCTAGACAGCATATTAAAAAGCAGAGGCATTACTTTGCCAGCAAAGGTCCGTTTACTCAAAGCTGCGGTTTTCCAGTAGTCATGTATGGATGTGAGAGTTGAACGGTGAAGAGAACTGAGCACCAAAGAATTAATGTTTTTGAACTGTGGTGTTGGAGAAGACTCTTGAGAGTCCCTTGGGCTGCAAGGAGATCCAACCAGTCCTTCCTAAAGGAAATAAGTCCTGATATTCATTGTATGGACTGATGCTGAAGCTGAAGCTCCAATTCTTTAGCCACCTGATGCGAAGAACTGACTCATTGGAAAAGACCCTGATACTGGGAAAGATTGAAGGCGGGAGAAGAAGGGGACGACAGAGAATGAGATGGTTGGATGACATCACCAACTCGATGGACATGAGTTTGAGTAGGCTGCAGGAGTTGGTGATGGACAGGGAAGCCTGACGTTCTATAGTCCATGAGGTCACAGAGAGTCAGACAAAACTGATTGATTGAACTAAACTGAAGCTTATAAATCTCCCTGTAATATTCACTTGCTTCTCACTCCCTTAAGGTATAATTTCTGTTAGTATGTTTTAGAATACTTTTTCTCTCTCTAGTCCATCTCCCCTCTCTCCAATTTATTTATTGTGGGGTCCCTAACCCTACAAATCCATCTACCTCATGGAAACCTCCTATTCATTGACCTTGCTACCTGATGATAAAGGCCTCATGTTCTCATCTCCTTTTTCATGCTGCTAGGTAATGGGAATCCATCTCTAGCATCAGCCTTCTGTATAGATCATTCATTCCCTTGCTCCTCTCTTTCTTTACCTTACTCTTCTGAAAATCCTAACTCTGGTTAATGCAACTCTTCACTCGTTCTGCAGCTGAACAGAGCAGGAGAAAGACACACAAATGTGGTGTTCCTTTAAGTCTGAAAATACATGTGGGCGCTTGGCACTGCTCCGTAGTCTAGTTGCATCCTCCTAGTAAATTAACTTTCTTCTTCTCTTAGAAAACTAATTCACAGCTTCTTTCTTATACTCAAATTTCCATTATCTCCTCCTTCCTTTCTCACTCTCTCCTGATGACTCTTTCCTTTATCACTCAGAAAATTAGAAGCAATAGCAAAAGTGTTTCTCCAGCTTCAGTACCATATCTACTAAACTTGCTGCTTCTGTTCCCATTTATTCTACTTTCCCTCCTGTTACACTGTTACGACATATATTCTTTTTTTTTTTTTTTTTACAACATATATTCTTAAATTGTGTGTGTGTGTGTTGTAAGAACTTTTAGCAGTCTGGTGAAACCAATGGACTCTTTTCAGGACAATGTTCTTCAATGCATAAAATAAAATGCCTAGGAATACAAAAAATTATATTAATATTTAACTATCAAAATGTTTAAAAACTTGTGTTATAGTAATATATGTGCTTCTTTATTATTGCATTACATAAGACAGTCTAGCGTGGCTTAGTAACTACCATATTTTAATGTAGTGAAGAGAGAAAATTACATTTTAGGATATTTCCAATAATTATGTGATTTGAAATTATCTATATTAGTAGCCAAATCTGACTTGTTGATTACCTTGATTATTGAAGTAAGTACTGAATTTCAATCAAAGATTAATAACGATAAGGATGTAGATTTTGCCTGTTCAAGTTTACAAGCCTTAACTCTATCTTTGGACTGTTGGAAGTTGGTGGATACCAGATTTAAAACCTCAGATAAAGCTTCCAACTTGTACAAAAATTGAACAATTCGCCAAAAAATGAATTTCAATGAATTAAATCTAGTTAAACTGGAAATCAGTAATAAGATAACTGGATAATGTACCTATTTGAAAATTAAAAAGTACTAAATGTGTCAATTCTCCAAGCCAGGCTTCAGCAATATGTGAACCGTGAACTTCCAGATGTTCAAGCTGGATTCAGAAAAGGCAGAGGAGCCAGAGATCAAATTGCCAACATCCACTGGATCATTGAAAAAGCAAGAGAATTCCAGAAAAACATCTCTTTCTGCTTTATTGACTATGCCAAAGCCTTTGACTGTGTGGATCACAATAAGCTGTGGAAAATTCTGAAAAGGATGGGAATACAAGAACACCTGACCTGCCTCTTGAGAAACCTGTATGCAGGTCAGGAAGCAACAGTTAGAACTGGACATGGAACAACAGACTGGTTCCAAATAGGAAAAGGAGTATGTCAAGGCTGTATATTGTCACCCTGCTTCTTTAACTTATATGCAGAGTACATCATGAGAAACACTGGGCTGGAGGAAGCACAAGCTAGAATCAAGATTGCTAGGAGAAATATCAATAACTTTAGATATGCAGATGACACCACCCTTATGGCAGAGAGTGAAGAAGAATTAAAAAGCCTCTTGATGAAGGTGAAAGAAGAGAGTGGAAAAGCTGGCTTAAATCTCAACAATCAGAAAACTAAGATCATGGCATCCGGTCCCATCACTTCCTGGCAAATAGATGGAAACTGTGGAAACAGTGTCAGACTTTATTTTTCTGGGCTCCAGAATCACTGCATATGGTGATTGCAGCCATGAAATTAAAAGATGCTTACTGCTTGGAAGGAAAGTTATGACCAACCTAGACAGCATATTACAAAGCAGAGACATTACTTTGTCAACAAAGGTCCGTCTAGTCAAGGCTATGGTTTTTCCAGTGGTCATTTATGGACTATAAAGAAAGCTGAGTGCTGAAGAATTGATGCTTCTGATCTGTGATGTTTGGAGAAGACTCTTGAGAGTCCGTTGGACTGCAAGGAGATCCAACCAGTCCATCCTAAAGATCAGTCCTCGGTGTTCATTGGTTGAAGCTGAAACTCCAATACTTTGGCCACTTGATGTGAAGAGCTGACACATTTGAAAAGACCCTGATGCTGGGAAAGATTGAGGGCAGGCGGAGAAGGGTCGACAGAGGATGAGATGGTTGGATGGCATCACTGACTCAATGGACATGGATTTGGGTGGACTTCGGGAGTTGGTGATGGACAGGGAGGCCTGGTGTGCTGCGGTTCATGGGGTTGCAAAGAGTCGGACATGACTGAAGGAAGGACTGAACTGAAATGTGTCAAATTAAAAACAATTAGAAAAGTTTTTATTTGAATTAAAATTACCACAAAGGATTAAACATCATCATGTTTTTGGTAAAGATTAAAAGGCATACAGAAAAAGGATTAATCTCAAAAATATACAAGCAACTCCTACAGCTCAATTCCAGGAAAATAAGTCACCCAATCAAAAAATGGGCCAAAGAACTAAACAGACATTTCTCCAAAGAAGACATACAGATGGCTAACAAACACATAAAAAGATGCTCAACGTCACTCATTATCAGAGAAACACAAATCAAAACCACAATGAGGTACCGTTACACGCCAATCAAGATGGCTGCTATCCAAAAGTCTATAAGCAATAAATTCTGGAGAGGGTGTGGAGAAAAGGGAACCCTCTTACACTGTTGGTGGGAATGCAAACTAGTACAGCCGCTATGGAGAACAGTGTGGAGATTTCTTTAAAAAAATGGAAATAGAACTTCCATATGACCCAGCAATCCCATTTCTGGGCATACACACCGAGGAAACCAGATCTGAAAGAGACACGTGCACCCCAATGTTCATCACAGCACTGTTTATAATAGCCAGGTCATGGAAGCAACCTAGATGCCCATCAGCAGACGAATGGATAAGGAAGCTGTGGTACATATACACCATGGAATATTACTCAGCCATTAAAAGAATTCATTTGAATCAGTTCTAATGAGATGGATGAAACTGGAGCCCATTATACAGAGTGAAGTAAGCCATAAAGATAAAGAACATTACAGCATACTAACACATATATATGGAATTTAGAAAGATGGTAATGATAACCCTATATGCAAAACAGAAAAAGAGACACAGAAGTACAGAACAGACTTTTGGACTCTGTGGGAAAAGGCGAGGGTGGGATGTTTTGAGAGAACAGCATCGAAACATGTATATTATCTATGGTGAAACAGATCACCAGCCCAGGTTGGATGCATGAGACAAGTGCTCCGGCCTGGTGCACTGGGAAGACCCAGAGGGATCGGGTGGAGAGGGAGGTGGGAGGGGGGATCGGGATGGGGAATACATGTAAATCCATGGCTGATTCATGTCAATGTATGACAAAACCCACTACAATATTGTAAAGTAATTAGCCTCCAACTAATAACAATAAATGAAAAAAATTAAAAAAATAAATAAAAGGCATAAAAGGACATTTACAGCCTTTAAAATTAAATACATAAATTTCAAAAGAAGTGTTGAAAATTAATGAAATAAGCATCCATTTTAAAATATAAGAAAAAGTAAAAAATATCCAAAGAAAATAAAGAGTAAGAATTAATGAAATAAATGAATATATGTTAGAAGAAATAAACAAAGTCACAGATTGATTCTTTGAAGACTAATAAACTGGTAATATTCTTGGAATAAAATCAGAAAAATATGAGGCAAAACATATAAACCAAGAAACATCACTATAGATCCTACAGATATTGAAAACATATAAAAACAAGTTACAGGCTAAAGTAATGTGGATAAAATTCTAGTAAAGAACATTTAATATATGAACAGAGAAAAAATTCTAGTAAAGAACATTTAACACATGAACAGAGAAGAAATTAGTATGATGGTGCTTTGATTATTATATAAATTAAACCCCATAACTAAAATCTTGCCTAAAAGGAAAGTCCAGGCCAAGATAGTGTCCCTTGTTAAAATTTTTCAAGCATTTAAGGAAGAGTTGTCCCCATTTTTACAAAATCCCTTAGAATTTAGGAGAATAATGAATATTGCTCAAGTTGTTTTGTGAAGCTATCAAAGTCTTAATGTCAAAACCTGATCAGGAAACCACAGGAAAAGAAAATCAAATTCAACCTCTCTTATCAAATAGACAGAAAAATCCTAAACAAGATGTTAATTAGCAAATCATATTCAACAGCTATAAAATGAATAAAATATAATAATCAAGATTTATTCCAGGAAAGCAAGGTTTGTTTTTACCCTTGAAAATCAATTAGCATAATTTACCACATTAACAAAATGAAGAAGAGAAAGCATGCGTTTCAGCAGATGCAGGACAAATAAATGTGATAAAATTTGACATCCATTTATAATCACCAAAAGCTTTCAGCAAGCTAGGAGTTTATTTAATATGATTTTTAGATAAAGATGACCTAAAGATATTAAATAAATTTATTTAGGTTGATAAGTATGAGACACTCAAAACAGTCATTTTTTCCAAGAACACCAGCAATATCAAAATAGACCTCTCAAAATAGCATCAAAAACATCAAATAGGCATGTCTGTTCCAATTTTCTGGGTGAGGGAAAGCCTAAGGCACCCCAGGAGAAATGAGTAGGAGGATACGGAAACGGAGTACAGTACAGACAGCATTTAAGGCAAAAATGCACAAGGAGCTATTTAATGAGAAAACTACAGACCGACTAACCGCACACGAGGAGAGCAGGTGCTGCAATGATGGCAGCAGCTGTGGCAGTCTCTCTACTGACATTTTATGCTATATTTCAAGTACTTGAATTAAAAATGTAAGTTTAGGAAATCAATTTGCAAGATTAGAACAACTGCAAGTTCTACAAGATCTCCCATATTAAAAGATTACACCAAGAAATTTTTTTAAATAAACTTAAGTTTATTTAGCTACAATATAAATGCAGTAAAATTGACTCCTCTTGTATATGTGTTTTGACAAACACATTCAGTCACATAACCACCACCACAGTTAGGACAGAGAATATTGGCATCACCCCCAGAAGCTCCCTTGTGCCTATTTGTCGTCATTCCTGTCCCCTTCCCTCTAGTCTTTGGCAAAGATTCATATATTTTATATTTTTAGAATTTTATCTTTTACAAAATGTCACATGCCTCTTTGCTTCCAGAAATACATTTTAAAAGAACCTAGTATCTCTAAAACATTTCAAGTATACTCATTACAATAGCATTTTATCATAGAAATTTCTAACAACTTCATATTCTAACCACTATTCTGAGTAAAAACATCATGCCCAGTATAGTCATGTATATTCAGTTCAGTGCAGTTCAGTCACTCAGTCGTGTCTGACTCCTTGTGACCCCATGAACCGCAGAATGCCAGGCCTCCCTGTCCATCACCAACTGCTGGAGTTTACTCAAACTCATGTCCATTCAGTCGGTGATGCCATCCAACCATCTCATCCTCTGTCATCCCCTTCTCCTCCTGCCCTCAATCTTTCCCAGCATCAGGGCCTTTTCCAGTGAGTCAGCTCTTCACATCAGGTGGCCAAAGTATTGGAGTTTCAGCTTCAGCATCAGTCCTTCCAATGAATATTCAGGACTGATCTCCTTTAGGATGGACTGGTTGGATCTCCTTGCAGTCCAAGGGACTCTCAAGAGTCTTCTCCAACACCACAATTTAAAAGCATCAATTCTTCGGCGAAATCAGCTTTCTTGATAGTCCAACCCTCACATCCATGCATGACCACTGGAGAAACCATAGCTTTGACTAGATGGACCTTTGTTGACAAAGTAATGTCTCTGCCTTTTAATATGCTGTCTAGGTTGGTCATAGCTTTCCTTCCAAGGAGTAAGTGTCTTTTAATTTCATGGCTGCAATCACCATCTGCAGTGATTTTGGAGCCCAGAAAAATAAAGTCAGCCACTCTTTCCACTGTTTCTCCATCTGTTTGCCATGAAGTGATGGGACTGGATGCCATGATCTTAGTTTTCTGAATGTTGATGAATGTTAATGTTGAGCTCTAAGCAACTTTTTCACTCTCCTCTTTCGCTTTCATCAAGAGGCTTTTTAATTCTTCACTTTCTTCCATAAGGGTGGTATCATCTGCATATCTGAGGTTATTGATATTTCTCCCAGCAATCTTGATTCCAGCTCGTGCTTCCTCATGTACATTAAAGCAGACAAAATTTATACAGATAAAAAAATATTTTAATAACACTTAATATAGTGTTTTCTGTGTGCTGATACCTTTCTAAATACTTTCACGTATGTTAAATCATTTCATCCCCAACTAGTACAAATAGTTTTACATGTAATAACTCATTTAATTCAACAGAGCTATAAGGTGATTTAGTTGCTAAATCATGTCCAACTCTTGCAACCTTATGTACTATAGCCTGCCAGGTTCCTCTGTCCATGGGATTTTCCAGGCAAGAATACTGGTGTGGGTTGCCATTTCCTTCTCCAGGAGATCTTCCAGACCTCGGAATCAAACCCAGGTCTCCTGCATTGCAGGCGGACTCCTGTGTCTTAGATGGTTTGTTTACCAACTGAGGTAGCAGGGAAACCTACTATAAGAAAATTACCATAATCCTAATTTTATGGATGAGAAAACTGGAGCTCAAACCAAGTAATTTTCCCAAAGCACAAAGCTAGTAAGTGGCAGAACCAGAATTTAAATGCAAGCGTTTGTTCTGTATTCCTTCTTTTAAGAAGAACAGGAGAAAACAATATAATATTCAACCATAACAGATTGAATCATAGCAACCTGGAGATTAAGGCCGACCTAGTCATGTACCTCTCTAGAGAAGGGCATGGCAACCCATTCCAATGTTCTTGCCTGGGGAGAATTCCATGGTCAGAGAAGCCTGGCAGGCTACAGTCCACAGGGTCGCAAAGAGGTGAACAGGACTGAGCGACTAACATGTTCATGTTCAGTCATGTACCTACATATGAACAATAATGAATTAGGTTCATCAAATCACTGAACACTGTATACAGAAAGGGATGTGCAGCTCCTCTTGTCAAATTGCCTCACTTCATCACTAAAGAAAATGAGAGCCAGAGAAAAACAAAAAAATATTGTCTAGTATTATTAAGCTAGTTTATGGCTGACTTGGCAATAAAATATGGGTAAGTTCTCCTACACTATTTCAAAATATCCCTAATCACCTTGAAGCAGATCCTCTTTACAATTTATCTATTATGTGCAGAACGGAAAGTGAAAGTCGCTCAGTTATTTCCAACTCTTTGTGACCGGACACTCTTTGGACCCCATGGACCATACAGTCCATGGAATTCTCCAGGCCAGTATACTAGAGTAGGTAGCCTTTCCCTTCTCCAGGGGATCTTGTGCAGAACCCTCTTGTAAAAACCCTCAAGTGCCTTCATTTTCACAGACCCCTACTGAACAAAAATAGACAAAAACACCTTATACATAGGCGATTGTGTTTTATTCCATATGACCTTGCTCTTCCAGGATCTTTGTATGACCAAAGTGGCAAGTAAAGTGTCTGATATAAGAGCTGTGCCCTACAGAGGCTCTCGCTACTGAAGAGTGACTGGAATATCCAATCAAACCATTAACTCCCCCAGGACTTTTTAAAAAGTATTTATTCATTCATTTGGCTGCACTGGGTCTTAGTTGCAACATGCAGGACCTTTAGATGGGACATGTGAACGTCACTGTGCCATACAGTATCTAGTTCCCTGACCAGAGATTAGGTGCAGGCCCGCTGCATTGGGAGCGCAGAGTCTTAGCCACTGAACTGCCAGGGAAGGCCCTCCCACAGGGCGTTATAGACACAGGCACAGTCGGCAGGTACAACTGCAGAGGGTCCTAGAGAGAAAAAAAACAAAAAGCAGAAGTCATGAAGTACTAGATTCTATGAAGTCCATGGCTCCAAGAATTTGAGATAAAAATGAGAACTGCTATCAGAAAAAGATCAATATGGAATATGGAAGCTGAGTGGAAGGGATCAAGTCTCTAGCCCTAGAATGCCCTGAGGTCAACACAGCAGCTTTTACACTGCTAGGTATAAAAGTGCATTAGAATCACATGGGTACTGTTTAGAAGTGCAAAATTTCAGGCCCCACACAGACTTACTAGATCTAAAATGGGGTGGAGCCCAGAAATCTATGTTTCTAATAAGCACCCCAGATAACTCCAATGTACCATGAAGTTCAAGAACCATGAAACTAGGCAAGCAGGTGTACCCTGAACATTAGTCAGAATGACATTCCAATTCTTTTCTTCCATAACTTTCCCCAAATCCTTTGAGCTAAAAGCCTGCATCTTGGAATAACCCTGCAGTTTCTGTTCCTTGCAGCAGTCTAATTAGCAGTCGGCTTCAGGTGTTGGAGAACTGCATATAATCAACTTTAATGAACTGTTTGAACTTTATTCAAATTATACTGCTATTTTTCATAATAATTTCTTCTTTATTTCATTAATTAATTCAATAAATATTTATTAACTTCTCGCCATGTGCCAGACAGTACAAAGCAATGGAAATACAAAAATCCCTGCATTTGTAGAACTTAGATTATGGCAAGAGGAAGCAGACAATGAACAGTTAAATAAATAAGGTAGGACATACGTCAGATGGTGATAAGCGCTATGGGAAAAAAATAAATAAAGAAGCCAGGAAGGCAATAAGAAGTTTAGTGGGGACTCTATGATTTTAAATAGGATAGACAGGAAAACAACGCTACTAATGTGGCATCTGAGCAAACAGCTGACTACATAGAAGCATATTGTAGATTCCTAGGGGAAGGAAGAACTTAGAGGATCACAGGAACGGCAAGGAGGCCAGTGTAGCTAGAGCTGAGAGAGAGATGAGACGAGCCAAGCCATAGGCATAAAGTCAGAGAGGCAAACAGGAGGCTGGATGCTTAAGACTTTATACAAGTGATCATGAAGATTTGGGGGCTTATTCATTAGTTTTATAAGTTATAGATAATAACTTATAGATAGTTTTATAAGTTATAGATAATAACTGATAGTTTTATAAGTTATAGATTTCAATCTTAGCCACTATAACAGGGCGAATCAAAAAAATAAATCTCTCTTCTGGTTCTCCAGAGATAAATTCGTTGCAGCATTTTGAACAAAATGACTTTATCTGAGGTGAAAATGATCCCACAGAGAAACCAGTTCTCTTTAGAAAAGAGTTTATCATTGGGTTAGAAGGATAAGCAAATTACTTCTGAAACCTTTTGTTACCGAGTACATGGAAAGTTAAGCTTACATGAAAATATTCAGCTTGACACACGTCTAAGACCTAAATCCACTAGAATAGATGTGCCTGGAGACAGCAGTGATTGTGGAGAACACATCTCTTGATTGGACACCATCCAGACACAGTGAGTGGAGAGTGGTCTGCAGGTCTGCATAAGTGCCACAGACCAAAGGCCCTGCCAGGGGGGGATCCCCTCACAGGTTCGGGATGCAGACAACAATACCTAAACAGTAAACAGGCTGACTGCAGATAGTCATAAGTAAGTATGAAAGGGACAAGGCGTGGAGAACTCCCTGGTGCTCCAGTGGATAAGAATCTGCCTGCCAGTGCAAGGAAAACAGGTTCGATCCCTGGTCTGGGAAGATTCCACATGCCATGGGGCAGCCAAGGCCCATGTGCCACAACTCCTGAGCCCCCACACCTAGAGCACGTGCTCTGCAGCAAGAGAAGCCACCACAGTAAGTCCACACACGGCAACCAAGAGTACCCCCCCTCACTGCAAATAAAGGCTGTGCACAGCAGCAAAGACCCAGCACAGTCAAAAATAAAAATGAATAAACGAGCAAACGTACAGAAAGACATCTTCAAAAAAAAACAAGAAGTGACTGGTAGAGTTTGTAGATTTCTACTTGAGATTAACTACTCAGGAAACACTCTGAAGATGTGATGTTTAAATTAAAACCTAAATGATGAGAAGAAGCCAGGCTTGCAAAGAAATATCTGGGGGCCAAGAACAATGTAAATGGTTTATGATCCACAATAACCCTTAACATTTATACTGTGATTTACAGTTTTCACATGTGTTTCACATACATTTTTTTTTTTAGTCCTCATGCTGTGGAAATAAAGGGTTGACATTTTTTGACCTGTTTTGCAGATGAGTAACTCAGTTTCAGAGAGGTCTAAGGGTCTGCCAAAGACAGGATTAATAGATGGGCTTTGGCAGGCATTCCTTCCTGACCCAGTTTGTTGCTATTGTGACTCCAGAGAAAATTAATATTCTCAAGTTGAGAAACATCGATGTCATATAGAGGACAAAAACAAAGAAAGTAAATTCTATTTAGGCTTCAGCTATTTGTAAATAATAAAATGTACATCACCTGTAATTCTTTAACTATAGGTTTTAATTGCTCTTTATTTTTCATTTAAGTGTTTTCATTTGGGCCATCTGGGTTTGAAGGGTGATAGTGGTCTCTTCTGCTAAGTATTGATTTGCATTTCTTTTTAATTCTAGCCATAATAGATACTTAAGGATGTAGCCTACACAGATTTTTGCTACATTCTGAGCTTATACATTCCTCATATGCACAGATTTACAAAATGAATTGAGGTACAACATCCATATCGAGGGTTACCAGAGCAAAGATGCACTATTATCAAATGAGAGCATTAAAAGAATTGTAAAATAAAAATATTAACAATTATACTCTATCATTGATATTAGTATTAAAATCTGTGCAAGGATAAGTTTATCTTCGATTCTTAGAGGCCTATGTAACAGGCCTCTAAAAAGACATTTTCTCAAGAATCCTTTGTTTCCTAGGATTCTAACACTGACTATATAAATAAGAAGATATTTTTTTCTAGCTCTTCTGGAAATGTATTGTTGTCTGTCATTTTACAATGATAAATTTCAGGGAACATATTTAAGAAATGTTCTTGTCACCCTTTCATGAAGGTAGAAATTCCTAACTTTTGTCTCATGGATTTCAGAAGACACCAATAATAAGTTTAGCTGCTGCTGCTGCTGCTTCTAAGTTGCTTCAGCTACTACACCACAATTATGAGAAATATTTCTAAAATTTACTGAAATATATTTTGAAATTATAGGATAAAATATTATCCTATTTAACAAAAAGACTGATTTTGCACACAGTAATCTATAGTGGTACCTGATAAGCCAGGTTGTATTTTCTAGGTTTTTTTGAAAGTCACAGCACAAGGCAAGGAAACAAAGGGATAATGACAAACATTGATTGTGATAAAGTAAATGCAAGCTGTGGTAATAATAGGATTTTAATAAAGACAATATCTATTATAGAGTTGGACCATTAAGAAGACAGAGTGTCAAAGAATCGATGCCTTTAAAATGTGGTGCTGGAGAAGACTCTTAAGGATCCTTTGGACAGCAAAGAGATCAAACCAGTCAATCCTAAAGGAAATCACCCCTGAAAATTCACTGTAAGCACTAATGCTGAAGCTGAGGCTCCAATACTTTGGCCACCTGATACGAAGAGCTAACTCATTGGAAAAGACCCTGATGCAACGGAAGATTGAGGGCAGAAGGAGAAGTGGGCGACAGAGGATGAGGTGGCTGGGTAGAATCACCGGTTCAATGGACAGGAACTTGGGCAAACTCCAGGGACAGAGAGGCCTGGTGTGCTGCAGTCCATGGGGTCGCAAAGAGTTGGACACGACTTGGCAACTAAGCAACAACAACAAGCTACTAGCAGTTGCAATGTGCCAGGTGCAAGGCTAAGCACTTTACTTATACTGCCTTACTTAATTCTAACAACCCTATAATACAATATAGGGACTACCAGAATTATTGTGTCCATTTTATCTGTGAAGAAACTGACTTGCAAAAGATTAAGTAATTTGCTCAAGATCACATGTTAACTGAGCAGTAAATCCAGAATACTATCCAGAGGTGTCTGACTCTGAAGCTATCCTCTGTAGTAACCATATAATTCTGTAATGTAATGTGGCATATTTCTATATGGTATAACATTGTTCAAATAGTATCCCACAAAACACTGAGGTAAGGTAACTGGTATCTCATATAAAAAAGATTCCATGGTCAGAGGATTTTCAGAAGCCATGCATATCAAATCCCCTTCTTGCAGATTCACAATGCATATGACTACATGAAGGTGGTTCAGATGGTAAAGAATCTGCCTGCAATGAGGGAGACCTGGGTTTGATTCCTGGGTTGGGTAGATCCCCTGGAGAAAGGAATGGCAACCCACTCCAGTATTCTTGCCTGGAGAAACCCCATGGACAGAGGAGCCTGGCAGGCTACAGTCCATGGGGTCACAAAGAGTTAGACATGACTGAACGACTAAGCACAGCACATATGAAGGCTCAGAGCATTCCTGTAGCAAAGAAATCTGTTTCACCAGCATTTTCCAAAGTGTGCATGTGTGTGTGTTGTAATATTTCGCTAAATCCTAGAGGAACACACTTTGGGAAACTCAACACTTAGTTTTGTTTTGTTTTACCAGTATCTAGGTATATTCAGATATATTCAGCATAAGTGTTCAAATCCATGTGAGCATAGTTCAAAGCTTGCCATTAAAATAAACTATTGAAAATTTCCAACTGTTTTTCACCCACATCTATTGTCCCTACATCATTACATCATCCCCTTCCCACTTATCAGCATGCTGAGCCTTATTCCAGTTACAATGTGATTCTTTCTGAATACCCCACATCCAATATTTTCCATACGTGTAAACCCTCAACATTGTTCACGCTCTAGCTTGAATCTACCTCACCCATGGAACCATTTGCCACCAACCTGAAGTGATCACTTCTTCTCTGATATCTTAGAACACAAAATGATGTTTTATCATTTAACTGTTTCTGTGAATTTTCATGGGCTATCTTCATGGCTCAGGTGGTAAAGAATCTGCAATACAGGAGACTCTGGTTCAATCCCTGGGTCAGGAAGATTCCCTGGAGTAGAATAAGAACTATCCATACATCTTTAGTATTTCCCACTTAACACACTAACAAAGAAACATATGAAGGAAGAAATGTATTCCAAAAGAATCTTCCAGTTTAGAAATTGTCATTGGTAATTTAGACTGGGTCTACAGAGTTCCTAACTGTGACACTGGTGTTACCTTAGGTGGCTTTGTTTCATATCCCACAGAAGCTAGCTTCCATTTGACTGGAAAATTCTCTAAAGTGTACCTCTAAGTCATGAGTACCTTTGGATGCAAGAGGGCTGGGTCAGAGGAATTGCATGGATCGAAAAAAAAAAGTCATCTAAAGTTTTGGGAGAAAAACAACTCTAGGCAAGGGCATTGTCTTTGGATAATTCCTCAGTTCTTGAAAGCCTGATCTTCAAAAATATCCATCAATACTTTCTTTTACCAAATCAAGAGGCTTATGTAGTTCTAAACCAACTCTCAAAAGTGTCTCTGGGTTAACTTGAGACATTTATGAATTTTGTTATAGTCTTGCTGCCATCAGTTGAAGGTATCTGACATTCCAGGGTCACCTCATTTTCTCCTAGGGTGGGAGACTACATAAATCTTGAAGGCTCTGTTCACAGAACCTTGGGTCTCTCTGCATAAAAACAGACATGAGTTCCAAATTCTCTGGGAAAATCTAGACTGGAATGCTCAAGATTTGGGGCACTTATTGACTCCCTGTCTCTAGACAGGCAAGGGTCTGGTATAATTTAACAGAGCCAAGGTTCTAGGAGACAGGGCTCGGGATGGAGTAGAACAGTGCTGGTCCATGGGCTGTAAAGCATAGAACCAAGGAGGGAAAACTGGAAGAGAGAGACTGTCTAAGGACAAAACAAGGATCAGAAAGACTGGCAAGTACAAATAATGGTGATGGTCAGAGGAGAAGCTGGAACCATAAAGCAGAGCAAGCATACGACTAGTGGAAAGTGGGAGGCAGAGCCAGGCGTGATACCCTGGGATATGGGAGGTGACTACAGGACTCTATGGGGTGTCAGAGATCTTACCCATGGGAGAAGAAGTTGTTACAAACACTTCACATATTGGAACAATAAGATTTTGGTCTAAGTTGCCTATATGTCATCTGGTTTTATAGGGGAAAAGGTGGAAAGGATAACATCTGTCTATATGCCCTGTAGTTTCCTCAACATAATGGACATCATAATGGTTTTGAAAACTTTTTCATGAATGGTTTCAGGGAAATTTAGATTCATTAACTTTTAAAATGAGACATTTAAGTTTCCTTCCCAGGCCAACTAAGCCCTTGCCCATTCTCATCAAGAATGAGGACTGGCACTAAAACACAGAGAAATCCCATCAGAATTGAGGCCTGGCAGCCACAGTTCAGTTCAGTTCAGTCGCTCAGTCATGTTTGACTCTTTGCCACCCCCATGAACCGCAGCACGCCAGGCCTCCCTGCCCATCACCAACTCCTGGAGTCCACCTAAACCCATGTCCATTCACTCAGTGATGCCATCCAACCATCTCATCCTCTGTCATCCCCTTCTCCTCCTGCCCCCAATCCCTCCCAGCATCAGGGTCTTTTCAAATGAGTCAGCTCTTCCCATCAGGTGGCCAAAGTATTGGAGTTTCAGCTTCAGCATCAGTCCTTCCAATGAATATTCAGGACTGACTTCATTTAGGATGGACAGGTTGGATCTCCTTGCAGTCCAAGGGACTCTCAAGAGTCTTCTCCAATACCACAGTTCAAAAGCATCAATTCTCCAGCGCTCAACTTTCTTTGTAATCCAACTGTTTCATCCATACATGACCACCGGAAAAACCATAGCCTTGACTAGACGGACCTTTATTGACAAAGTAATGTCTCTGCTTTTCAATATGCTGCCTAGGTTGGTCATAACTTTTCTTCCAAGGAGTAAGCGTCTTTTAATTTCATGGCTGCAATCACCATCTACAGTGATTTTGGAGCCCAGAAAAATAAAGTCAGCCACTGTTTCCCCATCTATTTCCCATGAAGTGACGGGACCGGATGCTATGATCTTAGTTTTCTGAATGTTGAGCTTTAAGCCAACTTTTTCACTCTCCTCTTTCACCTTCATCAAGAGGCTCTTTAGTTCTTCACTTTCTGCCATAAGGGTGGTGTCATCTGCATATCTGAGGTTATTGATATTTCTCCCGGAAATCTTGATTCCAGCCTGTGCTTCCTCCAACCCAGCGTTTCTTATGATGTACTCTGCATATAAGTTAAATAAGCAGGGTGACAATATACAGCCTTGACGTACTCCTTTTCCTATTTGGAACCAGTCTGTTGTTCCATGTCCAGTTCTAACTGTTGCTTCCTGACCTGCATACAGGTTTCTCAAGAGGCAGGTCAGGTGGTCTGGTACTCCCATCTCTTTCAGAATTTTCCACAGCTTATTGTGATCCACACAGTCAAAGGCTTTGGCATAGTCAATAAAGCAGAAAGAGATGTTTTTCTGGAACTCTCTTGCTTTTTCGATGATCCAGGGGATGTTGGCACTTTGATCTTTGGTTCCTCTGCCTTTTCTAAAACCAGCTTGAACATCTGGAAGTTCATGGTTCACGTATTGCTGAAGCCTGGCTTGGAGAATTTTAAGCATTACTTTACTAGCGTGTGAGATGAGTGCAATTGTGTGGTAGTTTGAACATTCTTTGGCATTGCCTTAGTTTGTGATTGGAATGAAAACTGACCTTTTCCAGTCCTGTGGCCACTCCTGAATTTTCCAAATTTGCTGGCATATTGAGTACAGCACTTTAACAGCATCATCTTCCAGGATTTGAAATAACTCAACTGGAATTCCATCACCTCCACTAGCTTTGTTCATAGTGATGCTTCCTAAGGCCCATTTGACTTTACTTTCCAGGATGCCTGGCTAGTATTATCAGTTTTTCTTCAAAGAAATCCCATTAGGGAGGCATTAGAAAAGCAATGGGTTAGCATTTCAGAAATTGTCTATGCAAAATGCTACCATAAATTATAATAATAGAATAAAATTAACTTTGATTATTTACAATATACCAGGCCTCAGTATTCTCTACATGTTCTCATTGTTTCCTCACAAAATTCTTTAAGTGCCAATGTATTTCCCACTTTGTGGATGAGAAAGCTGAGGCTCCAAGAGGCAGATTCACACAGAGACAATCCAAGCCTTTGCATTTAGCTACCACACAGATGGCGACCCACATGGTTTGAGTAATGTTGGTACGGTGGGCTAAATGGCACCTTCCCAAATAATATATCTGCATCCTAACCCTTGGAATCTGTGAATGTGATCTAATTTGGAAAAAGGACCTTTGTGGATGTAATTAAGAATCTGGAGATGAGATCATCCCATGTTATCCAGGGGAGCCTTAAATCCATTTAAAGCCATTTTTATAGGAAATAAAAGAGAGACTCACAAGGAGAAGAAGAGACATCTGTGTAAAGACAGAGGCTGAGACTGAAGCGATGCAGCCATACTGTAGGGATGCCTGGAGCCACCAGAGTCTGGAAGAGGCAAGGAAAGATTCTCCCCTAGAGCATGCAAGAGGAACACAGGCCAGTCTACATTTTGAGTTTATATTTCTAGCCTCCAAAACTATGTGAATAAAGTTCTGTTGCTTTAAACCACTAGGATTGTGGTAATTTGTTATGGCAGCTTCAGGAAAATATAGTTGACCTTTAAACAATGCAGGGGTTAGGAGATTAACAAGGGGTTAACAATTTAACACCTTGCTCAGCTGAAAATCCAAGTGTCACTTTACAGTCTGCCCTCCATACCTGCAATCCTGCATCCCCAGAATCAACCAACTACAGATCGTGTAGTGCTATAGTATTTATACTGAAAAAAAAAAAAAAATCTATGTATAAGTGGATCTGTACAGTTCAAACCCATTTTGTTCAAGAGTCACCTGTAATACAGGTGGTTTCTTAGCTTAGGCTGCCAGAACATAATTGCATAAACTGAGTGCATCATCAGCAACAGGAACTTATTTTTTCATAATTCTGGAGGATGGAAGTCTAAAGTCATGATGTCAGCAGGATCAGGTTCTGGTGAGAGCCCTCTTCCAGGGTCTATAAGGGCACTAATCTCATTCATGAGGGTTCCACCCTCATAACCTTATCACTTTCCAAAGACCCCACCTTCTAATACCATCACACTTGGGGTAGGATTTTCCTATACTATCTCGGGAAGACATAAACATTCAATCTATAATAATTGGTAAAGGTGGGTTTTTTTTTTTAATTTGGGGTGCTTCTGTATGGCCACATTTTAGAAGAAAGAATAATTCCAAGGAATCAATCAAATGATTTTTAAATTAAAAGCTTTTTTATTATTACTACTTAAAGGACCATTACTGTGTGTCAGTACACTTTTTAGAGAATCAGAGATGTTTTGTCATTTGAACTTAGTATCATTGGTGGAGCAAAACCTCATAATATTATAAAATAACATCAAAACAATGGTTTTCAACTAAAGCTTTTGATTACTATTAAAAACAATTGTTTTAAAAAATAGAATATTTTCTTTTAATATTTTAGCACTTCATAGCAATAATCAACTGTCTTTTAAAATCATATTTAACTAATTTTTCCCCAGAAAAATCATTTATTCAACAATAGTGAGATACTGTAGCATCATGTAAAACTGTCTTTAGCTTTACTATTAGAATATATGTTGGTGATCCCTAACCAATATTTTCTCAATGAGTCAAATTTAAGATTTCTAGCATATAAAGGGGGAAATCTCTATTTTAAAATTTTCAATTTATTACTTCTTTCTCTATGTTAATGTGTTCTCGTTGATGGATCACCAGAGATAATACATACTCTTCTCCAAAGGTTATTTAGAGACTTCACATTACTCTTTCATCAGATTATAAAGGATAAATGGCTTTGATACATGGCTTCATTCCCTTTTACTATTTACCACTATGGCAGATCCTGATTTTAAACACCATAATTCACTCAATGTAATTATGCCCTATTTTATAGCTTGCTGCATTATATTTGAAAAGTACATTATTCACTGTGATTTGAAAACATTCATAAGATAAGTGTGACTGTGTTAATTTAGTTAATGCTTCAAGCAAGTGCAGATAATATTAAAATGAATGTTTTCTTTGACTGCTAGCAACACACATTAGAGCAAAAAAGAAATCATTTATTTTGAGGATTAGTCATGTTATACTAGTATCTAACAAATAGTGAGATAAATAGCAGACATTACATTTTATTTTAATGCATCGTAAAGAAAAAAGGAACAGGAGATGCGGTTTGTTCATTAAAAATAAGGACATTTTTACACTCTTACAGTAATTTCAAGCTACTGTGGTGTGATCATGAGCCTTTAATCAAATAGATATGGTTTTAAATTTTGCCTCACTACTAAGTCACTGAGCAATTCAGCATATAGTAATTAATCTCTCTGAAACTTTATTCTTACCTGTATAATGGGAGAGTATCTACTAACTTCTGGGAAAATTGAATGCAGTAAGTGAGAAAGGAAGTTAATAATGATTGACAGATAGTAAGTAATCATTACATGATTGACAGTGTTGTTGTTTTTGAATCTACCTTTAGAATCTGAAGCACTGACAGAACAATTGCATGATTTGTGAGTCTTCTTATCATTTCTTTTCTCAATGTCTCTCCTCAGGCTCTATTACCATTTCTTTGTATATTTACCTTATTGCTTATAGATTCTATTACTGAGAATTAATCATAAATTTGAGATGTCTTACACAACTGACTGTATCATTATCATGTGACTTCTTAATATTTTTAGGCAACCAAGCTCACTTAAGAGATATAGAGTCCACAAGAAATGAAGAATAATACATAACTGACCCTTGAATAATGCAGGGGTGAGGGGTGCTGACTCCTGCACAGTTGAAAATTTGCACATGACTTTTGACTCCCCAGAAACTTAGCTACTAATAACCTACTATTGACTGAAAGCCCTGCCAATAATATAAACAATAAGTTAACACATACTTTGTGTGTTATATGTACTCTATACTATATTTTCTTACAATAAAGTAAGCTAGAAAAAATGTTAAGAAAATCATAAGAAAAAAAAAATACATTTACAACACCATACTGTATTTATGGAAATCATGTTTATGTCATCTGTTTATATCATCTGTCAGTACTTACATCAACATCAAATGTATTGAATGTTGAAACATTAAAACACTGTAGATGTTATATGTATTACTAACACTAGTGTTAGTAATTAACACTAAAATATTAGAAATATTTCTAATATTAAAATATTAAAAATGAAAATGTGGTGTGATAAAATCATTTATTTACAGATGCAACAGTTCATGCGTTGATAATGAAGAAACAGCAATATGAAGGCTGTGTGGTAGCCTGGTATAATCGATAGGATTGCTTCACAGTAGCCTACCTTATACACTAATGGATAAATTGTTATAAAAATGTTATGGTATACAATATTGGATTCATATATATTCATATATTCATAATATATATTCATATATTCATAACACAACATTGGAAACATTGTTATATTTTTTAAAAACCACTTACTTGTGATGATAGGTTAATACACAGTTTCTCTCATTGTGAGAGAGGGGCATACTCTACAGTAATGTAATTCTTTGAAGCAAAATAATAAAACAGTAAAAGAACTAACACATTACTAGGGTTATATTAAATATCACTCCCCTTACACCTATGTAAGGATAGGCTGTCCACTTCAATACAAGCCTTGCACACAGTGTTCTACATGAATACTTAGGCGATGACGATAGTGACACATAAACATCTCATACAGTTCTTGCCGTGTGGTGTGACATTCTCACACTCACAGACGTGCACAAAAGATAAGTTTACTAACTATACTGCATGACGACTACTTTCTATTCATCAAGGGGAACTGGATCATCGTAAAGGCCTTCGTCCTTGTTGTCCTCACATGGAGTAGGCTGAGGAGGAAGAGGACAGGAGGGGTTGGTCTTGCTGTCTCCAAGGTGGCAGAAGCAGAGGAGAGAGAGGAAGTGGAAGGGAAGGCAGGAGAGACAGATACACTCAGTGTACTTAGTAATTTCCATCTGGATATTTTGCTTTTCCATTTCTCTGGAATTGTTTCTGTATGGTACCAATTTTTTTTTCACCATTTCCTTTGGTTTCAGTGCCCATGTCACTGTGTCATAGAAGGCTCTGTGTCATAAAAGAAGTCAAAAGTAGTCTTGAACAATCAAAACCCTTCCTCCAGATTGCCTAATGTCAGTTTGTTTTCTGGCACTGCTTCTTCTATGCCTTCTCTCTTATCATGCGGCACTGGTTCAGAAGCACTCATCGCCATCAAATGGGCTTCTGTTCATTTCTCTGGTGTGGTGTCTATTAACTTCAAGAGCCATATCTTGAAACCTTTCACCCTCATCTTTTTTCCCCATATCCATAATCTTTTTCATGATTCCCTCATTTGGCTCTGTAATAAATCTTGTGAAGTCATGTACATCAGCTGGACACATTTTTTTCCAGCAGGAATTTATTGTTTTAGTCTGGGTGACTTTCATGACATTTTCTATTACAAAAATGATATCCTCAATGGTGTGATTTTCCCAGGCTTTCATGGTGCTCTGTCTGTTGAAGTTCTCTTCCATTGCACTGACAGTCTTTTCCATAGAGTGCCATGTGTAATGAGCCTTAAAAGTCCTTGATTTACAGGCTGAATTAGAAACATTGTGTTTGGGGGCAAGGAGACCACTTGGATGCCTTTGGTGTTGAACTCATGGGGTTCGGGGTGGCCAGAAACATTGTACAATGGTGAAAGAACATTAAAAGGCAGCCCTATACTGGTAAGACACTTTCTAAGTTCAGGGACAAAGCATCAGTGGAATAAATCCAGAAAATTGGATCTCATTGTTCAGGCCTTCCTATTGTACAACCAAAAGACTGGCATCTGGTATTTATCTTTTTCTTTCAAGACCCAGGAGTTTGCAGCTTTATAGATAAAGGTAGTCCTGATCATAAGCTTAGTAATTTTCTTAACGTTGTCTGGGAACTCATCTGCTGCCTCTTGGTCAGCAGAAGCTGCTTCTTCTGCTATCTTGACATTTTTAAAGCCAAACCACTTTACAAAATGATCAGACCATTCCACACTTGCATTAAATTCTCCAGTTTTAGATCCTTCACCTTCTTTTTGTTTTAAGTTGTCATGCAATGACTTTGCTTTTTCTTGAATCATATTAGAGTCTACAGATGTGACTTTCTTAGAGCAATCCTGAATCCACATAAGAGCTGTATTTTCAATAAGAGATAAAAAGGTATTTCATGAAAAGTACAAGGTTTTCATACCTTCTGTCCTGGCTGCAGTGACAGAGTGGCAGTTTCATGGGGGAATTTTTTTTTGGGGGGGTGTCCTTTTGCTGGATTCATCTATCTTTGAATGGTGGGCAACCATCATTGCAGACCTCAATCTACAGTACATATTAAACAAGTGAACTTTTTCTTGTCATGTCATGACTTTTCTCTGTTTCTTGGGAGCACTTCTAGCATCACTAGGGCACCATGGTGTTATTCAAGGATATGGTACTGCACTAAACACTATGAAAAATAATCATGAATCTCAAGAGCACAGTTTTTCTTGCAATACACAATTTCCTGGAGAGATGAGCTGTTCATGTGGAGATGATTAGAGCTACAAAGTGTCTCAAGAAAATACTCACAACACTTGAGTTCTCTGCAATAGCAACAGGAAGTGGCTACAGAATTATTACAGTAGAACAGTGTGTACTATTTAACTTTATATAGTTAAGATTTGGGCTTCCCTGGTAGTTCAGCTCATAAAAAAAAATCTGCCTGCAATGCAGGAGACCCTGGTTCAATTCCTGTGTCAGGACGATCCCCTGGAGAAGGGATAGGTTCCCCACTCCATTATTTGGACTTCCCTAGTGGCTCAGATGGTAAAGAATCAGTGAAGTGAAGTCGCTCAGTCATGTCCGACTCTTTGGGACCCCATGGACTGTAGCCTACTAGGCTCCTCGGTCCATGGGATTTTCCAGGCAAGAGTACTGGAGTGGGTTGCCATTTCCTTCTCCAAAAGAATCAGTACTTCATCCTTATGTTTGTTTACATTTCCTTCAACTGTGAATGCTACCATGTATAATGTGTGTGCATAAGTTTTTATAAAGTTTAATACTCTGTAATAGATTTGTATTATTTTATGGCAGTAAATGATAGAATAGCATCTACTTAGATTTTATGCATTCCTATCATAGCTTTTTCTTAATTTTTTTCAACATTTCAAGGCTATACAGTTTATTGGCAACTATTCTCAAATTCTCAAAGGTCTCCAAAATTTTTTCCATTATATTTATTGAAATAAAATCCACATATAAGTAGACCCACACAATTCAAACCCATGTTTTTCAAGTCTCAATCATACTTAGGAAATGATTCCACAGATGCTTTCCTTTCATCTAAGGCGAAGCAATGATAAATTGTTTCCATCCTTGTGTACAGTAAAGTAAGCAAACAGTGGAATACAGTATAAAATCTCAACAGTATATTTGGTCAGATATAGTACCTCTTCTTTAAAACTGGTAGATAAATCAGAGGTTTTTTAATTGCGGGGGATGGTGGGTTCCTTCTTTTTTTCTGTGTTAAAATTACTCTTTAAAAATACCCAATTACAGATTTTTAGTCCAAGTGACATGTTTCCTTTCTCTCTCTCTCTCTCTCTCTCACACACACACACACACACACACACAAACTAGCAAAATCATGTGATAGTCACCTTTTCAGTCAACTTCACTATTATTTCATAGTGTTGACAAAAGTTCAAACTCCTCTATAAGAATAAAAGAAAAAAAAAAGAATAAAAGAGAACAGAGGTCTTCCTAGGCTAGGATTTTGGGAGAGCAGCTTAAATGGCAAGTAAGATGCGCCCAAACCTACCATGTGCAGTAAGAAGCCTAGGCAGAGGTAGACGCAAGCTTCCGTGGAGGAGACAGCTGACTGCCCTCAGAGACAGTCAGTCCCAAAGGGGCCAAGCACAGAGATGAAAATGGTTCCAAGGCACTAGGTCTGTAAATAGAGGTAAATATATGAAGACAACAGATAAGAAGATGAGTCTGATAAAGACCCTGTAAGTACAGCCACAGACTAGTTTTTCAGTTGTATGTGGTTTTATTCATGGACATGAATATGAAGCCCTTAAAGGTGTCAAATTAACCCAAAGATACAAACAGGAGACATCATCATCCCCTCAATAGCTGACTTTGGCAAATATTAGTTTAAAAGAGAGCTTTCAGTCCTGCCTTCAACAAATGTTCTCTGAGCACTTGTCCATGCAGGATGATCTACTAAATGACTTTCTGTAGTCACTTCAAGCTGACAGTAAAACTTACCTTTATTAAAAAACAAGTCATTGCCAGACCCAGGGCAAAAACATACAAGAAGAGTCTATAATATTATTTCTTGTCATACCAATATGCTAGAAAACTATGGAGCTACTGGAGTTGTGTCAAAAGAACTCAAGGGTCAACTTTAATAAGCTCTCACTAGCCAAAGATGAGAATATTTGAGTATAAATAAAGAAAACTGCAACTAATAGAAAAAAAAATAAACTTTATACATAAAAATTCACAATAATATTTTTAAATAATAATAACTGGTTAGAATATTAGGATATTTAATATTATTAAAATAAATAATGTTTATTATTTTAAATAAATTATAATTATTGTTTATTGTTTTAAATAATAATATTAAATAAGATATTTAATATTTTTAAATACTAATAAAACCCTAAGATCCTCCTCCTCCTCCCTAGGAGGATCTTAGGGTTTCAACTCATTATTTTGGAAACTGGTAATAAAGGAATAGAATTAAAAATCTTTTGTTCTGTTAAATCATACTGTACCTCAAGATAACTCTATAGTTGATGAGGGAGCTCATAAATGAGAATGAGTTGATGGAATTCCTCAACCCCTGATGAATTAATGGATCTGGGGAGTGATCATACATGGCTTATAGCATCACAACCAGACATTATATGTCTCAGAATGGAAGTATGTATCAACTATGCAGTAAAAATCTTATCACACCTATCAATCTAACTTCCATATCACAGAGGACAGAGGAACTTAAAATTGACAGCATAGGAAGCAATCTGATCTGCAAAATCCAACCTGTGGAAAAGGTATACAGGACAAAAATGCATTTTTTCAACAAATAAATTTCAAAAAAAAAGAAAAGATTGAAGGAGAATCTATACATTAAGAGATACTTAAGAGACTAATCTAATCTAAATTCTAACCTAATCTTATTGAATCCTGATTAAACAATGCGCTAAAAAGAAAGGAAAGGGGAGAGAGAGACAGATTTGGGGGAGAGAGAGAGACTTGGGCAATTGGAAAAACATAAATACAGTCAATAAACTAGATGAAATAGGACTTGCTGCTGGTATTTTTACGTGTGAAAATAATATTAAGTTTATGTTTTAAAGAGCACTATTTATCTTTGAGGGATATATACCAAAGTATTTACAGGTGGAAAGACATGATATTTGGAATTTCTTTCAAAATAATCTGGAAAGAACTGGAGGAACATAGATCAAAGAAGTTTGACCGTGAGTTGATCTTTGTTAAAGGTAGATGATGGGGACGTGTTATTATATTTTCTCTACTTTAAACATAAAAATTTCTATAATTTTTTTTAATTATTGAACTTGATGGGACTCTTTTTGGATGAATTTTGTTCTTAGAATCACAATTCTAAATATGTTAAAAGTTATCAAAAGGGATGAATGTTGCTATAATGCCTCCTTACAATTTTGATGTGAAATCACAAATAACACATAAAAAAAATCACAAATAACACATAAAAAGTGCCTATCCATTTTCCTGAAAATCAAATTTGTTCAATAAATAATGAAAGTGAAAAGGTAAAAGTGTTTGTCACTCAGTCGTGTCCAACTCTGTAACCCCATGGGCTGTAGTCCACAAGGCTCCTCTGTCCATGGAATTTCGAGGCAAGAATATTGGAGTGGGTTGCCGTTCCCTTCTCCAGGGGATCTTCCTAACCCAGGGATCAAACCCACGTCTCCTGCATTCCAGGCAGATTCTTTATTGTCTAAGCCACCAGGGAAACCAATAAATAATGGTTATTATATGTTTGATCATTGAGGTATCCAAAGTGAGTGCTGCTGAAGAGACAAAGTAGAATCTTCCTGGAAATGTGGTAAATTGAGATTATGCCAGAAGCACCATCTCTGCACAAAATAGAGGAGAAGCTGTTCCCCAAAAGAAACAGGAAAATTGGTATCTTCCAACACAGGTGAAAGAACAGAGCCTGGGTAGCAAAGAAACAAATATCCACCCTTTGGAGAAAACAGGAAACTTCTGTTTTACTTACTACTTGACTTCATATAAACTAAGGATTCAGTACTAATAGGGTACCACTGGTAACATGTAAGTTACATCCTAAATCCAAACAACATTTTTATATAAAGATTTAGAGTATATGTAATGGTGATTAATTTTTAGTCAGATCACACAACAATTTAAAGTTTTGAGTTCCTAAAAATATACATCATTATCTGCTTTATAATGTCAATTTGAGAATGTGTCAGTTTCTCACAGTTTATATCAACTGAGTAAAATTTCACTGTCAAAATTATAGGACAAGTTTTTGAACAAAATGCCTAAGATTATAAATCCATTATTTAAAGACTACAATTTACTCTGCCATGCACATTTAAAAAGCGTCTGAAAAAAATAAATAAAATAAAAAATAAAAAGCATCTGACTACAATGAAAAAAAAACCCTCAATATTTGAAATTTTGTTCATATGACGGCTTATAATCTGATTTGGAAAAAAATGTTGACTTTTTTACATGGTTAAGATAAGTGCTTAATTTCTTACAGAAGTCAGTCTGTATCAGAAAACATCACTACCGCAATCATTACACTAGTAATGGTGAAATTAAACTTGTTTACTGAAGGCTTCACCAAAAAAATTGTTCAAAAGATATAGGAGGAACTTGGGGGGGTGCAAATTATTTGAAAGATACAACACAGTAATGCAGCGTATATCAGATTCTTCCTTTCTCCAAGAACTGTTCTATATCTTTGGCATACAGTGATGAATAAAATGCCATCCCCTCCTTTAGTGCACAGTAAAGAGAAGGCCTCTGTCTAAAGAATGATGGTATGATCAAATGAATGCCATGGCAGAGGCAAAAACTCAAATGTGTGTAGGATGGAAAAGAAGTGCTAAGGTTTTCTTGAGGGCTGGGGATAAGGAAAGCTGTAGAACAGATAACAGAAGCACTGTTGACTGTAGAAAGAGTCATTAGATTACATACTCCAAATTAATAATTCAAACTTGTAGAGTCATGGTCACATAGTACACATATTTTTAGAAATATTACTCTGGCAACAATGTGGAAATAGATCAGAGTGAGTGAGGCTGAAAAAAGAACACAAGAAGAAAGATATTTCAAGAGGGAAGGATTAGGAGAGAGATGGGTAAATGGACAAGAAAATTATATACGAGGATATTCAGAAGGTAAGGACTCCGAAGACTTTGTGAGTGAGCAAAAAGAGGGAAATGGAAGAAGAAAAGCAGTTAAATCAATGGTTCTTAAAGCAGGATACCTAGAACAGCAGCAGTAGCAGCCCCTGGGAACTTTTTAAGAAATATATATTCTTTAGCCTCACTCCAGACCTTCTGAATAATAAACTCTGGGATCGGGGCCCAACAATCCATGTTTAACAAGCTTTCTGGGTAATTCTGATGCATGCTACGGTTTGAAAAGCACTTTCGGCTACAGTTGGTTCTCAAATCAGCTGCAAATTGCACAGGGATCTTAGAAAAAGAAAATTCCCATCCCAGAAATTCTTGTTTCACTGGGCCAGACTGTAACCTAGACGTCAGGATTTATATATTACTGGTGGTGGTTTAGTCACTAAGTCGTGTCTGACTCTTGCAACCCTATGGATTGTAGCCCGCCAGGCTCCTCTGTCCATGGGGATTCTCCAGGCAAGAATACTGAAGTGGGTTGCCATTTCCTTCTCCAGGGGGCCTTCCCAACCCAGTAATCAGACCTGGTTCTCCTGCATTGCAGGTAGATTCTTTACCAACTGAGCTGCAAGAGAAGGCTTGTGGCTTTCAGGTTTCTTAAAGCCAGATTTTCATGGACTGGACTGTAGGTCCTTAATGCCATACACTGTCTTCCCACTTAGCCAGTTACTGGAACACATGCCTGTTTGGAAGGGGCTTGTCCATTCTACATTGCTGTGGTCTCCCCCAGTCCCTATTAACCCAGTCACTGTTTCTGTACACAATATGGTTCCCACCCTAGGCCTTCTTAGATCTTAAGTCCATGGACATACACCTACATGATTTTTTCCTTCAGGACACACAGCTCCTATGGTGAGTCTCAGAAGACAGTTATTTCTCAATTTTGCCATGGGACATCCACTAAATTCAAGGGCCCCAACTCAGGCTATGGCCAAATACTGCTGTTTGCAAACCGTCTACCCCAAATGACTATGGATGGATCCACAAATAATCTTCACATCTAGGGCATGAGATCCTGGTGCAGGGGCCCTTCAGACTTTCCTAGGAAGCCTCAGGAAGCAATATGAGTAGGCCAGATTGACACTGAGAGCTGTTCGTTGTCCTCCTGCTATTTCCTTTGGGGCACAAAAAGTTAAAGAGTAAAGGTAGCTTAAACAATAAGACCTAGAGAGGAATGGAATAGGAAGTTGTCAGTTATACATATATATATACATTCTTTTTGTATTCTTTTCTATTATGGTTTATCATAGGATATTGAATGTTGTTCTCTGTGCTGTACAGTGGGACCTTCTTGTTTATCCATTCTATATATATAAAAATTTACATCTGCTAACCCCAACATCCTACCCCATCCCTTCCTCATCCCTCCTCTTGGAAACAGTCTGTTCTCTATGTCCATGATTCTGTTTCTGTTTCGTCAATAGGTTCATTTGTGAACCTATTTTAGATTCCACATGTAAGAGATCTTGTATTTGTCTTTCTCTTTCTGACTTTCTTTACTTAGTATGATAATTTCTAGTTGCATCCTTGTTGCTGCAAATGGTATTATTTCATTCTTTTTATAACTGAGTAGTATTGCATTGTATATATGTACGAATTCTTGTTTACCCATTCATCTGTCAATGGACACTTAAGTTGCTTCTATATCTTGGCTATTGTAATAGTGGTGCTATGAACATACTGGTGCATGTACCTTTTTGAATTTGGTTGCTGGATCATATGATGATTCTATTTTTAGTTTTTTGAGGAATCTACATACTGTTTTCTATAGTTGCTTCACAAATTTGCATTCCTACCAACAGTATGGGAGGGTTGCCTTTTCTCCACACTCTCTCTGGCATTTGTTATTTGTAGACTTTTTAACAGTGGCCATTCTGACTGGTGTGAGGTGGCACCTCATTGTAGTTTTGATTTGCATTTTCATTGCATTTGATTTACAATAATTAGCAATGATGAGCATCTATTCTTAGACATCAGGATTTTTTAAAGTTCTTCCAGGTGATTTCAGTGTATGTCCACTTGTGGTAGACTGCTGGTTCTGGCTGAGGGGCTGGGTAGATAGTGTTAATGCCAAGGAAAGAGGGAAGGTTTAAGAGAAAATCTGATATTGAATCTCGAAATAAGCACATAAGACCTTATTTAACTGGCTTTCTTTAGTTTTAGTCATGACCAATTCTTTGTGACCACATGTACTATACAGTCCATGGAATTCTCCAGGCCAGAATAATGGAGTGGGTAGCCTTTCCCTTCTCCAGGGTATCTTCCCAACCCAGGGATCAAACCCAAGTCTCCCACATTACAGGCAGATTCTTTACCAGATGAGCCACAAGGGAAGCCCAAGAATACTGTAGTGGGTAGCCTATCCCTTCTCCAGTGAATCTTCCCAACCTAGGAATCAAACTGGAGTCTCCTGCATTGCAGGGGGATTCTTTACCAACTGAGTTGTGAGGGAAGCCCTTACTCTAAGCCAACAGATGAAAAAGAAACAGCAGTATCAAAACATGGGCACATTACAAGGGTATCAAAACTTCAAAAGTTCTCAAAAAAACCCTTTTCATTCTCTGAATCTTTTGCCAACTAATCTCCAAAAGCTTTAATGTCCTTCTCGTCTCCTTTTCCTTTTATTGCTAAATATGGAACTCATCAGTGCTCCCTCTTCATTTAGTCAACATTTGGTCCTTAATGTAGTGGGTAAGTACACATGCTTCATGTGGACCTCGTGTTCATCATAGCACTATTTACAACACCCCGGACGTGAAACAACCTAGATGTCCATCAACAGATGAATGGATAAAGAAGATGTGGTGTATATATACAATGGAATGTTACTCAGCCATAACAAGGAGTGCACTTGAGTCAGTTCTAGTGAGGGGGATGAACCTGGAGCCTATTATACAGAATGAAGTAAGTCAGAAAGAGAAAAACCAATATCATATATTAGTGCATATATATGGACTCTAGAAAGATGGTATGGATGAACCTATTTGCAGGGCAGCAAAAGAGACTCAGATGTAAAGAACAGTCTTTTGGACATAGTGGAGGAAGGAGAGGGTGGAACGATTTGAGAGAATGGCACTGAAATATATACATTACCATATGTAGAATAGATAGCCCAGTGGAAATTTGCTGCTTGACACAGGGAGCTCAAACCTGGGTGCTCCGTGACAACCTAGAGGGGTGCGATGGAGTGGGAGGTGGGAGGGAAGTTCAAGAGGAAAGGAGCACATATATACCTATGGCTGTTTCATGTTGATATATGGTAAAAACCAACAAAATATTATAAAGTTATTATCCTCCAATTAAAAGTAAAATTAAATTAAAAAATAAAGCATTAATAATCATAAAGTTTTTGGAACAGTGCCTGGCACATGGTAAGTGCCATGTAAATACTATTAAATAATTTTTTAAAAATTAGCTTGGAACATTTGGTGTATAAACCAAGAGGCAATTCAAGGGCTTCCTAGTACAAGAGAGGTAATTTGCATCAGGTGAGCCTCACTTGTGTCTCCAGGAAACACATACAACATTATAACTCCTGTAACTAGACTGCCAAATCCTTGAAGACAGTGTCATGGCTTACTCACCTTGTATTCCCACTTTCTATCACAAAGCCTAACCCATGGTAATTAATAAATATTCATTAAATAAAGGAACTAAAAATTGATTATTCACTTCAGTCATTAATTTTTACTCTATGTAGAAAATAAGACCTCATATGGTATCTTCCAAGAAGATATAACCATTTGGGGATGGTGATTGAAGCCAAAGTGTCCCAAGATGAAGGTAGAAGATAAAGAGAACCACTCTACATACCTTACTTCATTCAGCTCTAGCCAGAAAATCAGGTGGGTCTGGGCCTGCAGAAGAATCTGTCAGAGATTCTGGGAGGGGCAGAAGCAGGGAAATGGGCCTAGGACTAACATTTGGAGTAGACGGGGAAAAAAGATTTAGACAATCAGAAAATCATTTTGAAGCAGTTTTCATTAGCATAGCAGAAGAATAGCACAGTTTTATGAACTCAGAAATCCTGCCAAAGAAATTAAAGCATTATTTAAGACTTGATGGACTTGAAATCAGGGCCAACTTTGCCATTAGCAAGCTCCTGACCTCGGATGAGTCACCTAGCCTCTCTAAGCCTCAGTTTCCTCCTCTCCAAAATCAGGCATTGATTAATGATTTAAAAGGTTCTTTATACTTCTGTAGTTCTTTGATTCTAACAGATGACTGAAAATTTAAGCTTTTCAAGGAAAAATAAAATGCTTTCTTTTAATTCATGGAGCTATTGCGGAGACTCTATATCTCTTTTCTATGTGTAATGATACAATTTCCTCCTAAAATTCATTCTGTGTTTTAGACTTCCATTTGTAATGATATGGACTGTCACCCAGCTTAGAATAATTACCAAAATACAGAGCTTAACATACTAGACCAAATTTATTTTTAACTTTGAGTCACCCATCATGTGTGTAGTAGCAATATGCTGTGAAATTCATAACAGTCTCTAAAGAGTCTTTGAAAATATTATAATATCTATTTAGTTCTTGAACAATGTATTAATAAAACTTAAAAGGCTGTACCCTTTATCTGAGTTACAGTTGCTCTTTTAGGCTTACAAAAATAAGACAAAATAGAACCACTAACTCTGAAGCATGTAGATAAGAATGAGTCAAAATTCTATGACTTTTATGTTTCAATGCAAGTTGTGTGTAGCATACCTCAGGATTTATGTCAAACCCCAGGCTTAAACAGTGGAAACCGTTTTATCTATTTATTTGGTTCAGAAAGGCTCAGTGCCTCTAGGCAATCAATCTAACTCTTTGCAGCAAGACATAAGTTATTTGAGATTTCTACCTCAAAATCTATTATGCCCCCAAAGTGCTATCTCTGATTATTGTTAAATGAAGTCTCAGTTGGCAGAAGAGTTCACCATACTAGGGCTCTTGATAGCTTCAGAGAAATACTTTATTAAATTCTAAAGCACTCAAGCAATACCTCCAAAATACAGGCAAACCTCCAGAGTCTCCTTCAAAAATTACTCACGGCTCATAAAAGGCAAAGCCTCAGAACCACAGAGTTAAGGTAGAAACCAGGTCTTTGCTCTGCTAACTCTATAAGGAATCTTTTTTGTTATTGGGATCTCTAAAGCCCCACAAAATACCATGTTCTCATCAACATCAACTTCAGATAAATAGTCCAAGCATGAAAGTAGTTCCCAGCAACTGTAATTCAGTTCTTGCTTTGACATATAAGTGGAGCTTGTCATTCTCAATGCAACATTTATCACATTGGGTATGTCTAAGCAAGCCAGAAGGCTCATACCACATATCAATTTATCAATACTTTTGCCAAGTTGTACATGACAAGTCTCTCACATAAGAGTGAGACATTAAGCTAGTGAGTAAATCTAGCTGAACACACAGCACCTCAAACTCTACAACAGTTTTATTGCTATCTACTTGCAATCTTAAAAACATTGTTCTTTATTAAAAATCTCCTGTGAAGGACAGTCAAATGCTCATAATGGTGATTAAAATGCAGAGAACCAAAGCTCCCCATAGTTCCTAACCAGAAAGAAATTCTGTGGAGGAAATTATATGCTGTGATAAATTATTGTCATGTACATGCTAAAATTTTTGAAATGCAGCAATTCCAAGTGTTAAATGTCTGCTTTCCTATGCAAAAGGCAAATGATAGTGAACACTGGTAACTCTTTGTTAAATCGACTATACAGTATTAAGAGTAAACAAGATCACAATGTAGGTGAAATTGCTTAGTAACCTGTAAATCACTTTAGAAAGAGAAAAAAATTAAGAGTTACACAGACAAAAATACTGAGATGCATGATCATTTAAAGTGCTGGAGTGCAATAAAAGATGAGACCATTTCTGTAATCTTTCTGAGAGAACAAAAACTCCTAGTTGTATTTTGCCTCTGTATCTTTCACACTTACAGAAGTTCCTGAAAAGGAATCCTGTGTTTGGAAGAGCTACACGAAAAACAAAGAGAGTTTCAGAGAGAGAGAGAATCTAGAGTTAGAAGTTTTATATATTGCGTGTATTTAATGATGGGCAAGTGGAACTATAAAAATAACATCTTATAGTTTAATGTGTGTTGTCTTCTCACTAAACTAATGTGAGTTGTATGTTTGCTATTGGCTATGTTAACAGTGTGGTAAAACTCCCTTCTGAGAACGTATTTAAGAGAGACAAATGTGTTTTATTGGTTTATATTAGTCAAACATTAACGAACCTGAAAATGTATTACTTTGTGTCCCTAAATCTTAAATAAGTTTAAATCTACTGATAACAACAACATTTCAATTGAGAGCCCATATATATATATATATTTAAATTTTATGTAAGTATAGTTGATATACTATATTATGTTAATTTCTGCTGTACAAAGCGATTCACTTATACATATATATTCTTTTTCATATTCTTTTCCACTGTGGTTTATCACAAGATATTGAATATAGTTCCCTGTGCTGTTCAGTAGGACCTTGTTATTTATCCGTCCTATATATAATAGTTTACATCTGTTAATCCCAAATTCCCAGTCTTTCCTCCCTCCAACTCCCCCCACCTCTCCTTGGCAACCACGAGTTTGTTCTCTTTATCTGTGAGTCTGTTTCTGTTTTTGTAGATATGTTCATCTGTGTTGTAGTTTAGGTTACACATACAAGTGATATCACATGGTATTTGTCTTTGTCTTTCTGACTTACTTCACTTTGTATGATAATTTATATGTTGCTGCAAATATCATCATTCTTTTTCCTGGCTGAGTAATATTTGATTATATATATACACACCACATCTTTTTTACCCATTCATCTGTCAATGGACATTTAGATTGCTTCCATGTCTTGGCGATTATATTAATAAAGAGTGCTGCTAAGAACATAGAGGAGCATGGATCATTTTGAATTATAGTTTTGTCTGGATATATGCCCAGGAATGGGATTGCTGGATCATCTAACAATTCTATTTTTAGTTTTCTGAGGAACATCCATACTGTTCTTCATAGTATCTGCACCAATTTACACTCCCACCAACAGTGTAAAAGGGATCCCTTTTCTCCACATACCCTCCAGCATTTGTTATTTGTAGACTTTTTACTGGTGGCCATTCTAACTGGTGTGAGGTTGGTATAGCTCTTTGTAGTTTTGATTTGTCTATTTGTTAAATTAACAGAGAATTCTATTAATTAGCAGTGATGAGCATCATGTGTCTATTGGCAATCTGTATTTCTTCTTTGGGGAAATGCTTATTTAGGTCTTCTGGGCACTTTTCAATTAGATTGTTTTTCTGTTATTGAGCTCTATGAACAGTTCATATATTTTGGCAAAAGCCCTTGTGTGTCACATCACTTGCAAATATTTTCTCCTAGTCCATAGGCTGTCTTTTCATTTTGTTTATGGTAAAAGCCTATATTTTATTTCTAAAGATGGAATTATAGTTAGGCTATTTCAAATCCTAAAAGATGATGCCGTGAAAGTGCTGCACTCAGTATGCCAGCAAATTTGGAAAACTCAGCAGTGGTCACAGGATTGGAAAAGGTCAGTTTTCATTCCAATCCCAAAGAAAGGCAATGCCCAAGAATGTTCAAACTACCACATAATTGCATCCATCTCACACGCTAGCAAAGTAATGCTCAAAATCCTCCAAGCCAGACTTCAACAGTACATGAACCATGAACTTCCAGATGTTCTAGCTGGATTTAGGAAAGACAGAGGAACCAGAGATCAAATTGCCAATATCTGTTGGATCATCAGAAAAGCAAGAGAGTGCCAGAAAAACATCTACTTCTGCTTTATTGACTATGCCAAAGTCTTTGACTGTGTGGATCACAACAAACTGGAAAATTCTTAAAGAGGTGGGAATACCAGATCACCTGACCTGCCTCCTGAGAAATCTGTATGTAGGTCAAGAAGCATCAGTTAGTGCTGGACATGGAACAATAGACTGATTACAAATCTGGAAAGGGGTACGTCAAGGCTGTATATTGTCATCCCGCTTATTTAACTTATAGGCAGAGTACATTATGTGAAATGCTGGGCTGAAGGAAGCACACGGTGGAATCAAGATTGCCAGGAGAAATATCAATAGCCTCAGATATGCAGATGACACCATCCTTATGGCAGAAAGTGAAGAAGAACTAAAGAGCCTGTTGATGAAAGTGAAAGAGGAGAGTGGAAAAAGTTGGCTTAAAGCTCAGCATTCAGAAAACTAAGATCATGGCATCCGGTCCCATCACTTCATGACAAATAGATGGGGAAGCAGTGGAAAGAGTGAGAGACTTTATTTTTTTGGTCTTCAAAATCATTGCAGATGGTGACTGCAGATGTGAAATTAAAAGATTCTTGCTCCTTGGAAGAGAAACTATGACCAACTTAGACAGCATATTAAAAAGCAGAGACATTACTTTGCCAACAAAGGTCTGTCTAGTCATTTTCTTTCAGCAGTCATATATGGATGTGAGAGTTGCACCATAAAGAAAGTTAAGCGCCTAAAAATTGATGCTGTTGAACTGTGGTGTTGGAGAAGACTCTTGAGTCCCTTTGACTGTGAGGAGATCCAACCAGCCCATCCTAAAGGATGTCAGTCCTGAATATCCATTGGAAGGACTGATGCTGAAGGTGAAACTCCAGTACTTTGGCCAGCTGATGCGAAGAGCTGACTCATTGGAAAAGACCCTGATCCTGGGAAAAATTGAAGGTGGGAGGAAAAGGGGACAACAGAGGATGAGATGGTTGTATGGCATCACCAACTCGATGGACATGAATTTGAGTAAGCTCTGGGAGTTGGTGATTGGAAGCCTGGCATGCTGCAGTCCATGGAGTCGCAAAGCGTTGGACACAACTGAGCGACTGAACTGAACTGAAAGATGCCTTGCTGCCTTTAATGAGATCCAGGAAATGAATTCTAGAACAGTGTTTTTCAGAATTGGAAGAGTCTTTCTATGTCACCTATGTAACTTGAAACTTAAATTCTGAATTATCTCTAAAATATCTCAAGCCACTGGAAACCCAAATTCTCTTTGGAGACTCCCCATAATGAGGAATCTCAATACTTCAGGAGATCTTCACTTAAATTTCAAAGAGTTCCCATGGATTCTTTTAAAAATTAATATATTCACTTTAAATCTGCCCTTCCTACAGCTAATTTCACAGCTTAGTTCCAGTTCTCCATAAGAATCAAAGAATAATCTCACTTCTATATGAAAGCTCCACAAATGTTCAGAGGTAACTATCATAAGTAAAGCACCTGAAAGACACTGCAGCTTGTATTCAAATAAATGCAAACTATTATAATTTCTATCCTCAAATTCATAAAAATATTTCTTTCACAGACTCCCCATACCTAGTTTCTTCATGCCTCTATTGTTAAATCAAACAAGGAGCCCATTAGATATAGGAGGTTCCATGCTATAGCAGCATACATAAGCAAACCAAAATCAAGCCTGTAAATGCCTCAAGCTTACAAAATTGAAACCTAAGGACAACTAGTCACAAACAGCCAACCAGGCTTTATGCTATAGACAACCAATAATTTTCTTTCTTTGCTTCTGCACCTTTTCTATGTTAGTAATTCTCCCAGCTCCTGTTGGTGAAGCACTCCTAGACACTTCTGGTTTGAGGCTGCCAAATTCCAATCATTTCTCACTCAAATGAATTCTTAAAAAAATTTTAATATACTTTAGTTTATCTTTCAATACTGTAGTCCAGTACAGAGTTATACAAAAGTCTGTTAAATTCTGTATTTTGAAACAGAATATGTCTTCTCTTTATGTATTCAAGATCTTTCATTGAAGTGAACCAAACATTATGCCACTAAGGAAACCTAAGCATTCCAAAATTTAGAAATAACACAGGCCATTTTCTCACATCCAACGTAATAAAAGCTAGAAAGATGTAAAAATAATTTTTAATTCACCTACCTGGAAATTAAATGAAAACTCTTTCAAACAATTCTGGATCAAAGTGAAAGACAGTCCAAATTACATATGATTTAAAAAATAATGATAATGAAAGTAATATGAACCCCTGTATTCTCCTTCATCTACCTCTCCTCTGTTGCTTATTCCATGTAAATCTTCTGTTTTGTAATAATGCCTCTAAGAAGACCTCAGCGTTCACCATACCAGAGAAAAGCCTAAGGGAAAAATCAAAACCCCAAACAGAAAATTATGTCAAGCAGCAGGCAAATCCTATTGTGATTGGCAGGATTTGCCACTGAGATTAGAGCAGGATTCTAATTTGATGGTCAGTCATTCAGTGAAATAAACACATCATCACAGTTGGAAATGGAGAAGCAAGATTCTCTTGAGCTCAAGAAAAACGCTACTTTACTCCTGAATTATTCTCCCGTTGGCAACAATATAGTCACAGCTAGAAAACACTTTCTGGTTCTAGACAAATACTTCGGTTCTTACTCCAAATTAGGATTTATGGGGTTTAGCTATAATAGAAAATAGATTTTTAAAAAATAATATATATGTTTACCTATATGTATATCCTCAAGCATTCATATTACCAAATAAGAACAAATAGTATTAACTATAATTATGCAGTGGGACTTCCCTGGTGGCTCAGATAGTAAAAAATATCTGTCTGTAATGCGGGAGATCTGGGTTCGATCCCTGGGTCAGTAAGATCCCTTGGAGAAAGGAATGGCAACCCACTCCAGTATTCTTGCCTGGAGAATTCCATGGAAAAAGGAGCCTGGCAGGCTACAGTCCATGTGGTCCTAAAGAGTCAGACATGATTGAGCGACTAACACTTTTATGCAATCAAAGAAGTTAAAAAAATAAAAATAAGTTGATTTTTTTAAATTCAATGAATTAAAAAGAAGAGAAACAGTGAGCTGGTAAATATACCTAGAAACTGGTACTTTGAATAAAGCAACAAAATATATTACTAACTATAATCAAACCAAGGAAGAAAAATGCCAAAACACAAATGGTCCAAATAGAACTTAGATGGAGGCAGCCAAGACACAGGTAGATTTTAAGAATTATTTGCTCAACTCTATGCAGATATACTTGAAAACTCCCATGAAATAGATTATTAATTTTTTTTCTCTTTATTTTTATACCCCATTCCCATTTCCCTTACCCCTTAGGGATCTATTGTCTTTAATATTGACACTTTTATTTGTAAAATATCTTTACAAGATGTGAGTCGATGTTTTATGTGCATTTCTTTCTAACACATGTAAATAGTACTGTACCATACATTTCCCTTCTTTTACTTAGTGCTGTTTTAAAAACACAAGTTTCTAGGATCCGTCCATGTAGCCCTGTGTGCAACACCAGTACTTCTCCCACCACATTTTGCCTGTCTTCTCTTCCAGCTACGGGCACCCAGGTTACCACCAACTCACCACACTGCTGAGACTGCAGCGAACTCACTGTGACATGTCCACATGAGTGTGGATGAACACTTCATGCAAAGACCAGATGATAGGATGAATTTCCTTAATCTCCCTGAAGAATGCTTTCTCAGAATGGCTGCACCACTCTACCCTCCCACCAGCAATGCGAAATGTGTCTCTGTTTTCATAGCTCTGCTAAACTTGGGCATCATCCAGCTTTCTTATTTTTGTCAGTTCACAACGTGCAAAATGACATCTCATCACTTTTTAAAATTGAATTTCTCTATTTTTTGCATCTCTTCATCTTTGATAAATTGCCAGCTCCTACCCCGTGCCCATTTTTCTTTGGGGATGGTTGTCTTCTGAATGTTGACTTAAAACTATTGTAGCAAGAACACATCATGAGGTCTATCTACCCTCTTAAATTTTTTCAAATGTGCAATTCAGCATCGTTAGCTATTTCAGAGAAATATTAGCACTTTCATGCTCATTGACACACTATTCACAATAGCCAAGATGTAGAAACAACCAAATGCCTGCTGATAGATGAATAGATAAAGAAGATACAGTATATGCGTGCATGCTAAGTTGATTCAGTCGTGTCTGACTCTTTGCAACCCTATGGACTGCAGCCTCCCAGGCTCCTGTCTTTGGGATTCTCCAGGCAAGAATACTAGAGTGGGTTGCCAGTACCTCCTCAAGGGGATCTTCCCAAGAATTGAACCTACATCTCTTATGTCTCCCACATTGGCAGGTGAGTTATTTACTACTAACGCCACTTAGGAATATTGTTCAGCCTTTAAAAAGAAGGAAATTGTGTAATATGGGCCAATATGGATGAACCTTAAGGATACTATGTTAAATGAAATAAACCAGTTAGAGATGGAGCTCTTCCCATTAGTTGATTTTAATCATCTTTTGTTTTTCTCAGGTTTTAGCAATTGCAAAAATTTCCTTTCATTGTCTCTCCAGAAACAATGTCCATGGTATTCATTTTTTAGCAGAAATTTTTCATTCTTAATTTTAAGGTAAAAAGTTTCATCAATATTTTTTCCTTATGATTTGTAAGTTTTCAGTTTTAATTAATAAGACCTTCACTACCCTGGCTTAAAAAGAACATAATAGTTTGCCTTTTATATTGAAGTGTTTGATCCACCTACGATTATCTGTATATACAGGATCAAGATCAACTTTTATTTTTATCCATAAAGTTAGGTGATAATGTTTCATGGGGAAATGCTTGTAATATGTTGTTATATAAATGTATAGGCCTATCTTCAAACATTCTATTTGGTTGCACTGGTAGTTTATATGTTTTTGTACTAATATTAAACTGTTTTTAGAACAATGGCTTCATTGCATGAATTACTGCTTTTTATACGACTGACTTATCTCTTCATGGACATCTATCCTTCCAAACAAATTTAAGTTTATTGAGTTTTTCAAGAAATTCAGCTAGAAATTTAATTGGGATTATGTTGAATATACTGGAGAAGGAAATGTCAACTCACTCCAGTATTCTTGCCTGGGAAATGTCATGGGCAGAGGAGCCTGATGGGCTACAGTCCATGGAGTTGCAAAGAGTTGGACACCACTTAGTGACTAAATATCAACAAAATATTGAATATATAAATTTAGAACAAATTTACATCATTTTAATGCTAAATATCTTATCCAGAGTCATGGAATACCTCTCCATTTATTTAGATCATCTTCCATGATCTTTTATAATGCTTTCAAGTTTTCTCTAAATAGGGTTTGAGTGTTTATGATTAAAATAGTTCCTTAGATATTTCATGATTTTTATCACTTCAAGGATTTAAATTATGAAAAAATGTATATATTATTACACTTTATAGTTAGTCTTTACTGCTATTGATTTTAAAAATTGATCCTTTGCCCAGCAATTGAATTCTCTTTTTAGTTGTAATCATTTGTCTGTGAGTTCTTTTGCTACCCAGGTATATGATTATAGCATCTGCACATAATGATAACTTTCTTTTTGAACTTCCACCCTGTCCAATCTCTTCTTTCTATTTTTTTCTTCATAGCATTGGCTAGGACCCCTGGCATTATGATAAACAGTAATTGTGGACTTATTTGTCCTGTTTCTCCTGAGAGATAATTATCCATGCATATCTTGCATTTCTGCATGTCTTACAAGCAGAAATGTTGACTGCTTCTATATTCTCTTTTTAGAGATCCTTGTATCCAAAGTAAAAGGCAGATTTGGCTACAGCCTTGGGTGTCAGGGCTAGTGTCTCTCTCCAGAGAGAAGGACAGGCATACTTCTCATGATACACCATTTGTGTTCCTCAATTAGTTCATGGTTTTTCTCCAATAACACAGCCTTCATTGTGTATGCAGGTGTCACTGAGTCCTCTGCATGTAACGAAACTGGCACAGGAAAATACTGATTTCTGCTGTTGTAAATAATAAAGTCCTATATTTCTAAACCAGCAATCCCCGTATTCTGCTATGAAACTGCAGCAAATTAACTTATAAGCTTGCAAGGATAAAATCTACAAGCATTTGTTTGTAATCACCCCAAACTGATGACACAAATGTTCATCTATGATGGAACTGATACATAAACTGTAGGCTGTTCATAAATTTGGAGTATGATATATCAAAAAAAAAAAGAACCACTTTATTAAAAAATATGGAAGAATCTTGCAAATATGATGCTGACCAAAGGAAGCTACACTCAAAGGAGAACATACTTTCTTTTCAAGTAAAACTAGTATCTGACTACAGATTATAAGTCAGAACACTAGTTATCCTTGTCATGCACTGTTGCAGAGGTGGTAAGTTATAGCTAGAAGAGACACATGGGGGCTTCTAACATTCTGGTCATGCGTTTCTTCATTTAGGTGCTATAACACAGAGAGCTCACTTTGTGAAAGTTTAATTTATGTATTTATCACTTGCACACTTTTCTGTATGCACGTTATAGTCTAACAAAATTTAAAATTATATATATTATTTCATTAGAAAGGAATCAACAGAAAATAATTTGTATCAAAAATAGACACAATCCATAGGGGAAATGATTATACCTTAAAGGTATCATATCAAATCAGTTAAGAAAAGATAGGCTATATAAAATTATGTTGAAGCAACTGGATAATGACTTAGGAAATAAAAATCAAGCAAAATCCTTTTCTAAATCCTTGTACCAAAATACATTTAGCACAAAAATTTCAAATGCAATATGTGATTCCATAGTAGTATAAAAAATGACATAACTTACTTTACACTTTGGATGTGAAATATTTTGTGGGATACAAAGAAAAATGTCAATCAATTTGCCTAAAAAGTAAAAACTCCTTTTAAAATAAAACATAATAAGATTAACAAGTACCCTTGAGAGACTATTTCTTAGACCCTGCTTCTTCCAACTCACCAAGTATTTGATTACCTCTATATTGTTCAGCAACAAAATTTATTTTGAACAAAAGGAGAGAATGACAATTTTGAACTTTAGCTGAACCCTTTTGCTCCCAGAAAGCAGTAATGGTTGAGAGATTGCCGCTCTTTATTCTCTGGGAAATGGCTAAATCCAATGACCCACCATATTCTGGCATTTCCCAAGATAAAACCCACCTCCATCCTTATCAGTAATTCCTTTGTTTACTTCCCTCTGTACAAACAAGGCCCCTTCCATTTCTTTGAGTGAGCTTGGTCGCTCAGTCATGTCCAACTCTTTGCAACCCCGTGGACTGTAGCTCACCAGTCTCTTCTGTCCATGAGGAGTCTCCAGGCAAGAATACTGAAGTGGGTTGACATGACCTCCTTCAGAGGACCTTCCCAACCCAGGGATCAAACCCAGGTCTCCTGCATTGCAGCAGATTCTTTACCATCAGAGTCACCAGGGAAGCCTTTCTTTGAATAATTTCTCATTAATGAACACTTTCCCAATTGCCATAGTCTGAATAAAATAATTTCCTAAAATATTAATTAACAAAATTGTAATAGAATTGACAAATTCATAACAAATATCTGAACATATAATGTTCTTATTTCCTTAATACCAACACTTATAAATCAATATTTTTTAATTAATTTATTTTTTTAATTGAAGGATAGTTGCTTTACAGAATTTTGTTGTTTTCTGTCAATCCTCAACATGAATCAGCCATAGGAACACATATATCCCCTCCCTTTTGAACCTCCCTCCCGTTTCCCTCCCCATCCCACCCCTCTAGGTTGGTACAGAGCCCCTGTGTGAGTTTCCTGAGCCATACAGCAAATTCCCGTCGGCTCTCTATTTTACACATGGGAATGTAAGTTTCCATGTTACTCTTTCCATACATCTCACCCTCTCCTCCCCTCTCCCCATGTCCATAAGTCTATTCTCTATGTCCGTTTCTCCACTGCTGCCCTGTAAATAAATTCTTCAGTACCATTTTTCTAGATTCTGTATATATGTATTTGTATACAATATTTGTCTTTCTCTTTCTGACTTACTTCACTCTGTATAATAGGCTCTAGGTTTCATCCACCTCATTAGAACTGACTCAAGTGTGTTCCTTTTTATGGTTTAGTAATATTCATATTGTGTATATGTACCGCAACTTCTTTATCCATTGATCTGTGAATGGACATCTAGGTTGCTTCCATGTTCTAGCTATTGTATATAGCGCTGCAATGAACAATGGGATACATGTGTCTTTTTCAATTTTGGTTTCCTCAGGATATATGCCAAGGAGTGAGATTGCTGGGTCAATGGTGGTTTTATTCCTAGTTTTTTAAGGAATCTCCATACCGTCTTTCATCATGGCAGTATCAGTTTACATTCCTACCAACAGTGCAAGAGTGTTCCCTTTCCTCCACACCCTCTCCAGCATTTATCATTTGTAGACTTTTTGATGATGGTCATTTTGACCAGTGTGAAATAATATATCATTGTAGTTTTGTAAATCAATATTTTTTAACCTAGCAGATTGACCAAAAGAAACTTTTAAACTTTCATAATGTTCAACATTGGTGAGAATGTAGGAGAAACAAGCAGTCTTAATATATTTGAGTGTATATGACCATTGTTGGTACAATTTTTTGGTAGGCACATAGCTAAATATGTCAAAACTGAAAAAAAAAAAAAAAAATGGCCCAGCAATTTCAACTTTAGGAATTTACCTTGTATATGTACTTGCAAAAAGGTGCCATGACATGTGTACAAGCATGTTCACTAAACATTAATGTTTTAGAGCAAAAAAAATAGGGGAAAAAATCCTTACATGCTCTTCAATAAGGAATCAACTAAATAAATTCTAGTTCATCTATGCAGCCAAATGTCTTCCCTGGTGGCTCAGTGGTAAAGAATCTGCCTGCCAATGCAGGAGATTTGGGTTTGATCCCTGGGTTGGGAAGATCCCCTGGAGAAGGAAATGGCAACCCTCTCCAGTATTCTTGCAATCTGACAGGACTTACTTACTAAACAACAACAACAATGTAGCCAATGTAGCCAAACATAAAATAGCTTCCCCCCACCCCCACGGCTCAGTGGTAAAGAATTTGCCTGCCAGTGTGAAGACGCAGGAGTCATGGGTTCAATCCCTGGGTCAGGAAGAGCTTCTGGAGAAGGAAATGGCAACCCACTCCAGTATTCTTGCCTGGGAAATTCCATGGACAGAGGAGCCTCTGACTACAGTCCATGGGGTCGCATAGAGTCGGACACAACTGAGCAACTGAACAACAACAACGACATATAATATGAAATAAGTGCTTACATGAAGTGATTCACAAGATGCTTTCATGCATTTAACAACAACAACAAAAAAAAACAAGATGTAAGTGTGATTCCATTTATGTATCAATTCCATTGTGTGTACACATGAAACTGCTCATAGTCATCACTTCTGCACATTGAGAGCAAGGTTTTCTTTTGTAGTTTTGTACCTCTTTTTTTCCTTTGACATATCTTTACAGTTACATTTAACCCATTTTCATGTCTGACTTACTGGTTCTCAGCTCCAGTCCTTTCTGGAACAAGTCAATTTTAGAATATAGAATCTGTGTCTATCAGTTTCTCTTTATCTCCTATCCTGACCTTGCTAGGTCAGCCATATTCCTTCCAACTCCAATGCCTGTCTCCAGCAGGACCCCAGTGTATTAGTCCAGGTACTTTCAATCTACTAGGCATTCATTTATCCTCATTCTCTCTCTCTGCCTTCCTCTCCCCATCATTTCTCCTTTTTCTCTATCCTCTCCATTGCACACTTCATTAATTTGATCATCAAAGTAGAAATAACATGATGTGTTCAGTGACTTTTATGGTTATGATATGCATCAGATGTGGAAGTAGAATGGAATGGGAAGGACAAATGCTCCATCACAACAGCTTCTCCTTTATTGTCGTCTACTAGAGAACCCAGAGCTGGTGCTGGCGTCGCGTTTCACTGCGAAAACTGCCAGTTACAGAAAGAAGTACACGGAAACTCATCATTATATATTCTAAACTTTTATGATGCTTTTCTTCTGAGCTTTTAAAATTCTGCTGGATAGGTATCATTTTCCTGTCTATGAAGATAGAAGAACTGAGCCATAGGTGAGATTAAGTGGCTTGTTGTAAGAGTTCAAAGCAAGCCTGATAAGAGTTAGAAATCATTTTGGTTGTTGAGCCCAGATTCTCCACCACAGTGATCAGAGGATCAATATCACTTTTCACCTCTGCAGGACTACAATTTCTAAGCCTTTACTGTGTCTCTCTTTCATGCAAAATTTTAAAAATGCTTCATAAACACATAGCCTTTTCATTTCAAAAATGCCCCAAACCCTGGGGTATTTCTCACTACACAGCCCAGAGACACTGCTGCCCCTGGGTGTGGAGACAAATGAGAAAAGGAAGAAAGTACATTTAATTCCCACCTCAGTCAGTGAATTATAGCATCTTCAACAAGTGATTTTGCCTGTATGCTCTGATTCCTTAGCTACAGAGTTTGGATAAAACTTTACTTCTCCCTAACTAAAAGCTACTGAGATAATCTGTTTAAAACCCTTGGAGCTCAATGATACTAAATGAAAAGGAAGAACAGGAGGCCATCTGTATCATTTTATTACTGAGTTAGGACCTCAGAAATCTGTATTGCTTCAGGAAGCTGTCTTCCCCAGCAATCCCTCTGATTTATTAAAGCTCACAGGGTGCTTGCAAAGGCAAGAAATCTAGAGAATAGGGCAGAAAAATAAACCACATACAGCTTTGCCTCTGTAAGCCGGGATTATGTCTCTGAATAACCTGGGTCAAATCCATTTACAGGCAGTGTAATTTTAGGTGGGTTATTTACTCTCTGTGCCTCAGTTCCTTTGTTTAGAGAAAGGGGTCTAAAACTGTTATCAACATCCTAGTATTGTGAAATTAAATTAGTTAATATGTATAGATAACTTAGAAGAATGTCCAGCACATTATATGAACTAAAAATGTGTTAGCCATTGCTATTGCTGTTATTGATATTAATTATATATTTATGTACATATATATAATTTATTATATAATATAGTATATATATTATACTATTGTTACATATGTTAGAATACATGAGATGTGGATTTGTCTAAATCTCACAAATGACCCAGTCATTCTATTAATTGGAATTACTTTGCACTGAAATTTTCCTGTTTTAGATAAGCCAAGGATCAACAAATTTTTTTCTGTGAAGTGCTAGGTAGTAAATATTTTTGGCACAGTCTCTGTCACAACTACTTAGGGTTCAACTGTTATTGTACCTTGAAAACAACCATAAAAAGACTTAAACAAATGGCTGTGGCTATGTTCCAGTAAAAATTCACTTATAAAAACAAATCATGGCTTGCCAGCCCCTAAAATGAACCGAGAAAACTTTCATAGTCATTGTTTTTACTTAGTGAAGAAAACTGGGACCTCAAGAAGGAAATTACCCTTCCTCCCAAAAGACATGAGATAAAACATATTTCCCATTATTATGCCCCAGATATCACCTCGAGGCAAAACAATGGTACTCCTGCAGGACAGAGCGCTCAGATTAGAAAGCAAAACCACAGCACTGAGAGAGAAGCTCCTTCTAGGGCAATGAGTAGAATTCGTTTAGTGAAGAATCAGAAAAAACAGTCATCTCTGAGAACATGGCTGATGAAGTTTTGGTGCTTAACATGAATCTTGTGCCTTAATAAAGGCAGAGACTGAGAAGTTTCTGAAATACTAAGAAAGGCTTTACTGAAAAGGCTTCCCTTGTGGCTCAGTGGTAAAGAACATACCTGCTGATGCAGGAGACAAGAGACATGGGTTTGATCCCTGGGTTGGGAAGATCCCCTGGAAAAGGAAATGGCAACCCACTCCAGTATTCTTGCCTGGGAAATCCCATGGACAGAGGAGCCTGGTGGGCTACAGACTATGGGGAAACAAAAGAGTCAGACACAAGTGAGCAACTAAACAACAAACAGATCCCAGGACACATTGGTGTGGGTCAGGAACAATGTGGAGGTGGCAGGGGTGAGGGGGCATCACAGAAAAATTAAGGATCCAGCATAACCCGAGCCAGGCAGGATGAAGAGAAATCTGGATCAGACCAGAACCAAGAACTATTCTCATAACTACTTAAGAGTTTTTACCAGGTCTGTCGTGAAATGAAACTAAACAATAATATCGCAAATGCTTCATGTCACTTACAGTTTTAGTACTTAGCTGAGGATATGATTCTGTCCTCAGGGTATGAGTTGCTCAGTTGTATTCACCTCTTTGAGACCCCATGGACAGTAGCCATGCCCGCTGAGTTGTGTCTGACTCTTTGTGACCCCATGGACGGTAGTCTGCCAGGCTCCTCTGTCCATGGAATTCTCCAGGAAAGAATACTGGAGTGGTTTGCTATTTCTTACTCCAGGGGATCTTCCCAACCCAGGGATCGAACCCAGGTCTCCTACATTGCAGGCAGATTCTTTACTGGCTCAGACGGTAAAGGATTGTATCTTCAAGATACTGAGATATTGGAATAATTTCTTTGAAACCTTGTTGACCTGGTAGCTCAGCTGGTAAAAAAAATCTGCCTGCCAATGCAGGAGACGCAAGAGTTGTGGGTTTGAAACCTGGGTTGGGAAGATCCCTTGGAGAAGGAAATGACAACTTGCTCTAGTATTCCTGCCTGGAGAATCCCATGGACAGAGGAGCCTGGCAGTCTACAGTCCATGGGGTCACAAAAAGTCAGACACAACTGAGCAGGCATGCACAGCCCAAATGGACCTAGGGAAAATAAGATACAGGGCTCCTCCTGCATTACCTCATTACTAATTTAAGACTTGGTCAATTTGTTGTGCATAAGGACATTCTCATCCTAAGCATTAAATATTTACTGTATGGAATCCCTTGGGATGAGAGGTTTTTGAGAGGAATTTAAGGAAGAAGATAATTTGAAAAATGACTGGACCATAATCTTCTTAAAGGCAGGAACTCTAATGTTCTGTTTACCATTAATGTACATTGTCTGAACTTTAGACACCCAAACAGATGTTGAATGAATGAATGAATGATAGTTTACACTGTATAGTTATATTTGGAATGTCTGTGTGTGCACTCACTTGTATCCTACTCTTGGTGAACCTATGGACTGTATAGCCCACCAGGCTTCTCTGTCCATGGGATTTTCCAGGCAAGGATATTAGAGTGAGTTGCCACTTTCTCCTCCAGGGGATCTTCCCAACCCAGGGATCAAAGTCACTTCTCTTGTGTCTCCTTCATTGGCAGGCAGATTCTTTACCAACTGTGCCCCCTGGGAAGCCCATATAATTATGTTTAGAATAACTATATATTACTTATGTTTTTATTCTATTGGATAAATTCGGTCATTCTCAATTCACTCAGTGCTTCACGGAGCTCTATATTAAAATTCTCCTCCAGATATTATCTTTATTATATGGCAAGGTGGACCTTCAGAACTACCATGGTCAAGAGCATTGCCCAGATTGAGTAAAAAAGAGCAAGCATTAACAATAAATCTATTTCTCTCTATAAATGTTCTATATTAACATATATAGGACTTCATAAACTAAAAGCCTAATGAAATGTTTTCCATGTAATTCTCTCTAGGTTGTTTTATAGTCTGTAATGCTACATTTTTAAAGTAACCAAAACAACACTGGGACAATAAATGCATCTTCACCTAAGATATTCTGCCATAACCATAATTCTAATTTAAATCAATATAAATTTGCATTATTAAGTAATTTGAAGACAGGATTTTAAATAATTGAGATATAAGATTTACTATAAGTGAGACAGAAGAACAAGGCTCACTCACAAGAACTGAGAAATCTTTCTCCTCAGCCTCCTAAATGTTATCCTGATTAGCTGAAAGGCATTTAGAGTGATTTTTTTTTTTAAGCACAGGAGGATATTGCAGAGAGATGGAGATTATGGTAAGTGGAAGGCTTACAACTTTCAAGAAACTCATATTATATATATATAGATAGATAGATAGATCTCCCAAGGGATCTTCCCAACCCAGGTTTCAAACCCAAGCTTTATGTTTTATATATATATATGTGTGTGTGTGTGTATATATATATAATACAGGAGGTGGCAGGCTACAGTCCATGGGGTCACAAAGAATCAGACACAACTAAGCGACTGAACACACTTGGAATATGTGTGTGTGTGTGTGTGTGTGTGTGTGTGTGTGTGTGTGTATTTATACATATATATATATATAAAATGTAAATCTTGGTCAATGGTTGTTTATAAATTAAAACTTTGAAAAATGAGATATATCAAACATCCTTTCTGAGAAAGAAAAACACACAAAACTTTATAATTGTCAACAGTCATTGGAAATATTCCCAATCATGCAGTGCTAAAAGTGGGCAATTAGACAATGTTTGTATGTGTTGTAATTAAGAATGCAAAGCCAGGCTACAATTTTAAAAATTGACTCCATCACTTTCTAAGTGGGGGGGGACAACCATGTATTTAATGGCAGTAGGATGAGCTAGGTTACCATCCAATAACAGCCCCCCTAAAACATAGTGACTTACACAACAAATTTTACTTCTTACTCATACAAAGCTTACTATAGGTTCTCACAGCCCTCCAGGGCAGCTATGATCCTTCAGTTGGCCTAACGTTCCAGACTGCTTGAATCTGATACATTCTTCATGTTGGCAAGGGCCTCCATGTCATCATAACAGGGAGAGAGAAAGCATCGAGAACCCAAGCATCAGTTCAGTATTGATTACTGTGAAGTAGGCAGAAAAGAAAATGAAGACAAAGTTAACCTGAACTATTTAAAAACCATATCATCGACTTTCAGAATTTGAAAGGGTCTAAAAATGATCCAGTCAGGCCCTACATTTTATAGACATGGAAACAGACACCAGAGAAAATATAAGAACGTTTCCCCAAGGTTATACAACCAGCAATAGCACAGTCTGGGATGAAATCCAGATTTCTCTCCTAGCTCCCTACTGGCTGAAAATTCCACCACTAATCTTTGGAAATGTAGTAACACTCTTGCCCCTCTGTTATATGGTAGTGACCAGGGCACCATGATGCTTGGGTATCCTATCCCTTTTCCAAAATTACGTTGAATAGAAAACCCAGAAATTATGGTAATGATAGGGGGAATGTCTGCAGGCCTCAAATGTTATTGTGACAGTTATTATTTATTCCTACTCATAGCATTTTACCAATGTGATACATATTATCCAGCCCAACTACAAAGCCAAGGTTAAACACCATATTGAAAATTAACCGAGAACCTTCTTATTCACACTACTCTGCAAGGTCCATTGCTATCAGTAGGAAGAGTCAGAGTGCTGAGCTAGCTGTCACAGGTGGCTTTTGTTTCCATTTGCTGAGTGAGAGAGAAATTGAACAGCATGTCAAGATTAGTGAAGGGTCTACTGTGTCTATTGAAGGGTATGGCTGGCAATGACTAATACAGTCACTTTTCGATTGCACAAAGTCAGGTTCAAAATGTATCTTTACCTTATCTTTAATATAAGGGAATGATCAGAGTTCTATTACCACATCCATGTACTTAGATCATTACCACATGAACCTCGTCCTCTCCCTTTTCCTGCTTTGCTTCAGACTCCAGCTCTGTGTGAAAAGGCAGCCTTCATGTCACGGGCTGAGCTGTGAAGGAAGACTACCCTAGAGCATCCTGCGAAATACTGGACCAGAGCTATTGCTGTTACTTCTTTGTTAAGTCTCACATCTTTCAAAACTGATGATTCTTAAAATGAGTTCAGAAATTCAATTATTGTACAAAACACCCCAAATACTCTGGTTAAAAATGTTTTTGTGAGGCAACCTCCCTTTTATGCCCTATATAGTGTTATCTAACTTTAACAACCAGAAATTGTTATTTATGCAAATTGCAGCTTGCTTACTTTATGACATTGGCATAAAATAGTTACATGCCTAAAGTTAGAATGGCTCCACCCGAAGAGTCTCCAAAATCTTGTTTAGTGTAGTGAGGACCATAATGACATTCTTAAGTACAATAGATATTTTAAAAACAAAGCTGGTACCTCCTATTTTCTTTAGCATTGATGATATTCTTCCTCCGGTGGATTATAGATCAGAGAGAGGTCTAGATAAGAATAAAAGCAGCCCCTTAGCAGAGTAGCTTGGACTTCTGAAATGAAAACAAGATGCTGTTTTTCATTCACATCAAGCCTGAGCAAGTATTTGGGTTAGTTTTATATGCCAAAACCAAAAGGCTAGGCTTAGCAAAGACATTGTCTCTTGCTTCAAATAAGGCAGGCTGAGGAGATGTACATCATTTCGCTCACACACGGAACTCCCCTCCCTTTTGTTCCTGCTCCTCTCCTGCTTTCAGCTGACTGACTCCTCCTCCCTGCAGCTCCGAGGATCGCAGGCTGATTGAAGAACACCGCGGTTCCTATGGAGAGCTGTGCTCTGAGACCCTCTGTCTCTCTCTCATTTTCTCTCTGTCTCCCAGTCTCTGAACCGGCCAAGCTGAAAACTACCCGATAATCTCTCTGCCTTTGAATCCAGCTCTGGAACCACATGCATCATTTTACTGCTCTTAAAAAGTGAATAGAGTTTGATTACCTCAAGCCAAAGCTGCTTTGCTCCACAAGAAGGACCCAAAAGAACCCAAACATCATTGTTTTCCAGTCTGCTTGAGGAGCTTTTGCATTCATGCCTGAAACTTGCTGGTTTCAGGAGGGAGTTTTTGGCTTTTTTTTTTTTTTAATTGAAATGTTGAAAAGTTTCTTATTGCTGCTTTAAGTGGAACCCATTTTTCAAATATGAGTTGAGTCAGGTCTAACGGAGACTTGTCTGGCCATTTTCTGCAGGAATGACCGTGGAACATCTTGAGGGAAACTTGGTGGGAGAAAATGAGATTTGATTTGCAGCTAAGAGCCATGCTTACTAATTGTGAGACTATTTACAGACCTATTGAAAAAGAAATTGAATATTGACCAAGGATAATGTCTGTGTTTCTCAGTAACTTATCAACAAATGACTCTAACCTGTGGAAAGGAAACCACAATTCGACAGACCCTTTAAATCCGCCAGGAACCGTGAATATCTATCTTTTTTGCCTGACATGCCTAATGACTCTGGCAGCCCTGGCAGGCAGCATTTATTCACTAGTTTCTCTGCTGAAAATGCGGAACAGAACTGTTGTGTCCATGCTTGTGGCTTCCTGGTCTGGGGATGATCTCATGAGCGTCTTGTCGGTGACCATCTTCATGTTTTTGCAGTGGCCAAATGGGGTCTCTGACTACTTCCAGTCTCTGTGCACCATCTCTGCCTTACTTTATTTATGCCAGGGCCTCTCGAGCAACTTGAAGGCGACTCTCTTGGTCTCCTACAACTTTTACACGATGCACAGGGCTGTGGGGAGCCAGGCAACCTCCAGAAGATCCGGCCAGGTGCTCGGCGTGGCGCTGACCGTGTGGGCAGCCAGTCTGCTGCTCTCGGCGCTCCCCCTGTGCGGCTGGGGCGCCTTCGTGCGCACGCCTTGGGGCTGCCTGGCCGACTGCTCCAGCTCCTACGTGCTGCTCCTCTTCGCCGTGTACACTTCGGCTTTCGGACTACTAGCCGGCCTCTCGGTCCCGCTCACTCACCAGTTGCTGTGCTCCGAGCAGCCGCCGAGACTTCACGCCAACTACCAGGAAATTTCCCGAGGCGCTTCCACTCCAGGGACCCCTGCAACTGGAGGGAGGGTGCTTTCCCTGTCCCCGGATGATGCTCCAGGTCCGGCCCCGCGGTGCTCTGGAGGATGCTCCCCGAGCTCGGACACCGCGTTTGGACCGGGTCCACCCGCGAGGAGCGCAGGGCCAGGGCAGGAGCCGGGGCACGGAGCTGCCGCTGTGGCTGGGGACTGCAGGCGCGAGAACCGGGGGACTCTCTTTGGCACCAGGAGCTTCACCGTGAGCGTAGCGCAGAAGCGCTTTTCTTTGATCTTAGCGCTGACAAAGGTCACCCTTTGGCTGCCCATGATGGTAAAAGCGCGGTTGCTCACGGGGTGCGGATGTGTGTGCCAGACAGTGTGAGTGCGTGTTGAGACCAGCGCCCCTGGTTTGGAGGGTCACCCAGAGATGTGCAGTTTAGTCCGCTTACAAAGGTATCTCGGTTGGTTTTAAGGAAGCACTTGGAGGAAAGCAGTTCACGGGTAGGACTAGCAGCCGCGAAGCCTTTGTAAGCGGGGACCGCTCTCAGGCGCGGCAGACTTAGTTTTCCCAGGTCTGTCATGGTCAAGGGTGTTCTCTCTCCGAGCAATGTCTGGGAGTATTCAGAAAAGGAGGGAGTCAGTGAAGGATAACAGTGTATGCCTCTATTATTCCCCCAGTCTTCTGTCCTGCCCTTATCTTTGCCCCATTCCTCCCTAGATAAGTCGCAGCGTGTCCCCATCAGGAAGAGAGGAGAGGCATAACCCCTAGTAGAGAGAGCAGAGAGCAGACAAAACAGGCTTTTGTTCACACCTCCAAGAGACAGCCAGAGGAGAGAGGTGGCAGGTGGTGCCCTGGTGTGACGGGCATGGCCTGGCAGGGGTGAGGGGCTAGGGATATGACAAAGGACATCTGGAGTACCAGGTCCAGGATTCACAGATGCTTGCCTGTTTTCTGGGATAGCGTTTTTTCATGTTGTGAACTGTGCTTTCCTGGTGGAGACTTGAGCTGGCAGCCAGCACAGACCAGGCGCTCAAGAGTGGAAACCCTCAAAAGCCTGTGCAGTCTGGGGCAGCTGGCTTCTTCCCAAAGGATCCTGGTAGCCCAAAATCAATGATGCCAGCTCAGGAGCAGAGCTTCTAGCTCTCAGATAGCAAAGGGGCCTGGAGAAGGGAGCTGAGGCAGCATGCTTGGGGGAAAAGGCTTGGCAAAGTGGAAAACGTTTTCCTGGGATAGGTCTGAAGCTCTCTGCTTTTACAGATCCACATGGTGGTCCAGCACATCTTGGGGTTTCAGAGCCTTCCCTTTGAGATGCTCAGCTTTATGCTAACCCTCCTGGCCGCCACTGTAACTCCAGTGTTTGTTTTGTCTAAACATTGGACACACTTGCCCTGTGGCTGCATCATCAACTGCAAGCAGAACACATATGCAGTAACATCGGATGGGAAAAAACGTAAGTCCTGGATAGTGCGGAGGTTGAGAACAATATGCAGAGGGTCAAATACAGAAAGGTGGTCTATTGAGAAAGTTGCCTTAGTAGGTGATGAATAGTCCAAGGACAAGTGAAATGATACATAAAAGGAAGAAATGTTAAACAATTATCGGCACAGTGTTGGAGTAAATTTAAATGAGGCAGGTTTAAAACAACTCTGTGAACTACATGTACATTGAATGATTATTTTAGGTGTTTTTAAAAAAAGAGGGGGGCTTCCCTGGTGGCTCAGAGAATTCACTCAACCCATAATGAAATCAACAAAGGACTTTAGATGTTATATCCACCACAACACTTAGCTCTGAGTAGAAAATAAATCCCCCTCCCAAGTCTACGTAGGAGAAGCCTTCATCTTTGAAAAGTTATAATTCATTATATTAAAGTTTATTATTATTGAGTGGAACGGTAAAGAAAAGCATTTCCATTATTTTGCAGATTGTATTCTTCCAGGGTATTGGAAAGTTTTCAGAGTAAGCAGTAGGAGCACCTAAAAACATGTCCAAAACAAATTTTAAGTGTATGCCTCTGCTTTTAAAAAACATTCACATATATACACAAATGACAACCCCCCCCAATACCTATAATTTCAAGAAAGGACAAAGGTTGGCAGAGTTGTCAATATATGTTTATGTATAAATCTCATCATTAGTTACTTTTAAAAAAATCTGTTTTAAAAACTACATCTCTAACAGGAATGGAGTCAATTATAAAGCTCACTAGAGTGTAATTGTTCCTATACCAAGACAGGAAAAGTTGAGGAATGAGCTGTATGTTTTTACTCTGTCAGGAAGGAAAAGGATATCTTTTTTGTCATTCCAGAAAAAAGATAGGATGTTCTACCATTTAATAAATCTAATACACTAATAAATGCATTAGTGTATGCTGAATTAACTCTTCCATTAATTGTCCTTAGCTCAGAATAAGCAAGTATATTTTTGCTTAACAGAGAAGAAAGAGTGAATGAAAACAGTCCATCTCAGACTATATTAGGGCTATAAAAACTGAAGACTATTAAAGAATATTCTGCAATCAGTTCTTCAACAGGGTTATTTTATAACATTCAGTAGTCATGAACTGCTCATTTTCCATGTGTTCATGACATTCAATGTCTAGATAATTTTCAAATGACCTGAAGATTTTTTTAGTGTTAAGGATGCCATAAAGTTTTATTGTCAATAGATGCCAAATTCATCTATGCCTTTAAAATACAGTAACCACAGAACTTGTAATAGGTATGTGCTTCTGGAGATTAATATCCAGAGCAACAGTGACACAGAAAATTAATAATAAATCTTTTTGATAGAAAACACAGAACATAGAACATATAAAAATTACTTACAGACCTGAAAGTTCTACCATTCTATCAAATATTAATATTTTGTTACTAAATTAATGAACCAATCCCACCTTATATATTTAAAATTGTGAGAGAGACAAGAAGAATTTAGAGCAGTCTTTTTAAGAACTAAGGGGCTTCCCTGGTGGCTCAGAGGTTAAAAAGCCTCTGCCTGCAATGCGGGAGACCCGGGTTAGATCCCTGGGTTGGGAAGATCCCCTGGAGAAGGGAATGGCAACCCACTCCAGTATTCTTGCCTGGAGAATCCCAGGGACGGAGGAGCCTGGTGGGCTGCAGTCCATGGGGTCGCAAAGAGCCGGACATGACTGAGCGACTTCACTTTCACTTTCTTTTAAGAACTGAAGGACACCTCTGTCAATGCCAAAAACAAAGCAGCACAACATATCTCTCTATAAAACGGCTGGGAAGCAGTCTCTCTGGTACTGCACAAGAAAGAAGAACCGACAGCAGGCCAGTTAATATCTCATGTTTGAGATTAGAACCACACCTTTCAAGACCAAAATAATATTTTTCCTCTAAAATTCCCATTGCCTTTATTTGTATGGGCAATACAGGGAAAGATGTAAAAATTCTGGGAAGACATTGAAATGTAAGCCTAGAGAACCAAGGCTTCAAAAATAAAACGTGAGAAACATTCATTTAAAAATGGCTTCATTCTCTTTTGATCCCAGTCTCTGCCACAGGGAAATTATAAGAATAAGAATGGTGTATTTTCACTGTCTGACCCACCGTAAATTTTTCTATTGCTAGGATGACACACAATTTTGAAACTCCAAAGATGGCTCATCCTCAGGAGGGCAGGAGCTTGATCAGTTACCTGATATAGTACTTTGATTCTATATAGTTAGAGTACTTTGATGGCTCCAGTTTCACATTTAAGCTTTTTCTCCTAACAAATTAATGTCCCCCCTTTAACTTTTGTTGTTGTTGTTGTTTTATTTTTTTTCTGAAAACTCCAGGAACAAGAAAAGGAACATATTTTTTCCTAACTCATATTTACCATAAATATGATATAAACATGATTCTACATCTCAGCTTCACTATATGGAAACTGAGAGACATGCAACCAGAAAATGAAGTTTCCAGGGATAATAGTTCTCTCCTGTTTTCAACAATAATCTAATTGTTGTATTACTAATGTCTCGACAAAAGTGGTTTTAAAGCTAGATGGTTTTAAAACAGAGATCTCAGGTGGCAGACATATGGATTGGATGTGGCTTTCACACCCATTTTGCTTTAAAATTAAACAGTTCAAGTAAAATATTTTCTGAGTATAAAAATCAGATTTTCAGCTTCCTTTTTTTTTTGGTGAAGTCAAAGTATCTGGTGACATATTATGTCTAAAATTGTCGTTAGCAAGATGTGATTAAAATCAGAAGACTAGAGCTATTTCTTGTCCTAAATAGGGCTTTGCTTTTCAGAACAAATGAGCGTGTGTGCTCGGTTGTGTCCAATTCTTTGTGACCCCATGGACTATAAGCCCACCAGGCTCCTCTGTCTGTAGAATTTTCCAGGCAAGAAGTAGGAGTAGGTTGCCATTTCCTCCCCCAGGGGATCTTCCCCACCCAGGGATTGAACTCATTCTCTGCACTGGCAGGCGGATTCTTGACCATTGTGCCACCTGGGAAGCCCCAGAACAAATGTAACAGTGTACTTATTTCTCATAAGTGTAGTATTGATTTCCAAAAGATCCTGAGTCTATCCTGATGGTCGTTAAGCTTCTTGTAAGTTACTAGTCAGTTATTGTCTACCCTGTTATATTGTTACAGCCTATTACCTTCATTAGTTAGTAGAATTTACCTCTAGTGTTAAGGAAAAGTAACTAACAAGAAATATTTCTATTGGTTACATCTTATAATTAACATACTTCCCTTAACTTCAGTTCAGTTCAGTCTCTCAGTCGTGTCCGACTCTTTGAGACCCCATGAATCGCAGCACGCCAGGCCTCCCTGTCCATCACCAACTCCTGGAGCTTACTCAAACTCACGTCCATCGAGTCCCTTAACTTAAAGATAGCATATTGGGGACTTTCTGCTTTTATTAACATATTTCTCTCAAGGGTCTGATTAGCAGTACAGCAATTTCCCATAGAGGCTAATAACTCCAATTCTGGAGTCAGCTTTAAATTCAAATCTCTTTAAGTAAGTAACCTTAGGTTTCCTTTATCAGCCTCAGTTTTCTCAAACGCAAAATAGAACCCATTTGCCTATTATTATGTAGGGTTGTTGTTTTGTTAAATGACATGACCATTGTGCCTAACTGGCCCTGGAATGCTCTAGTTCCCCATCTTTCGCGATCAGACTTCCTTCTTGAAGCCTACCTCAGACTCCCTCTTGCACCTCATAACATGGAGGTGGATTGTCCATTGAACTCGTTCTTTAAAAATCCTGCTCATTTTTGCTTTATATGCTTCATAGTGGTGATGTGTAGCTAATAAGATATCAATTTATATGATAAAATTGGGGTTTTATGACAGTTTTTGTTTGCTTAATATCCTTGAATTGACCACTTGTCACTCTGTATCTTATTTTAGAGCAAAAGAAAACCTATCAATAATTGAAACATTCCTTTATTCAGCTTTCACACTATTAAAACAAACTAAGAATTCTAATTTAATTTTACTGAACTATATTATTAGAAAAACTTAAGTAGCACTCTAAGTGAGACAGTGGATAGTGTTAACATGTTTCTACTTTTCCATTTTCTTTGAATAGAAATTTTTGTTTGTGTCCTGGCTCAAACAAATAGTGTTTTTGGCTCAAATAATGAATGATAGCTATAAATTCTCTTTCAGTCCATGGAATTGGTTTGTAAATCTTCAGTTCTGAGACAGTTTCAGTAATAGAATCAGCATATGAATGACACAAGGATGTACTATGAAATAAATCTAACTTTACCTGTTGTTTTCATAGAAAGTTTATAGTTTGTAATAAACTTTTCCCCAAAGGATCTCTCAATGTGTGCTAAGTGTGTGCTATAAAACACAGAGCTATCCAAGTAGAAAAAAGTTTTGAAATGAGCCATGTTTGGAAGATGAAAATCAAAATATTACATTGTATTTTGTCTACCATCTTGATATAGCTTCATTCTTAATACTCAGAAATTATCTAGTATTTAATGACATTCACACGAAACAATTATATCACTTCTGTCACATTCTCTCTTGTTATTTTACTAAAACTTTATACTGTATTCACCAAATAGTAGTAGTGTATATAGGATATTATCATATTTCATCTGACTTAAACCATAGAAAGTTTTATGCATTCCTGCTAAATTCATCTTGTAATTAATAAGATATAGACATGTTGTAAAATGCTTCATTTCATAGAAATATAAATATATGCACATTTTTACAATTCATTTCAAATTATTCATGCTATTTTTAAATGTTTAAAAACTATTTCAGCATTATCTAATTTTTTAATGTATTCATTTATAAACATAAATGTCAGGAATGATATACATCAAAATATTGAAAGCAGTTATATTTATTGTTGGTATTGCCAGCTGAATAGCTCAAAGAATATTGAAAGTTTCGCTTTTGAGTTTTTTTTTAAGGATAAATTGCTTTTGTTGTGTTTATTTATTTATTTGGCTGTGATTGGTTATAGTTGTGGCATGTGGGAACCTCGTTGCATCATGCAGATCTTTCATTGGACACACAGGCTTTCTCTAGTTGTGGCACATGGGTCCAGTAGTAGTTGTGGCAGTGTGAGCAATCTACTTGTGGCGTGCAGGTTTAGTTACCCTGATGCATGTGGGGTCTTAGTTCCCAGACCAGGGATAGAACTCACGTTCCCTGCACTGAAAGGCAGGTTCTTAACCACTGGACCACCAAGAAGTCTCTATTAAGAGCTTCCTAATTAATAAAATAAATAAAATAAAATTTATAAACTATGTATTTTACCCTCAAATAAAGAAATGTGCAATTGGTAGACCGATATAGCTAAACCTAAAACTGAAAATATGTGAGACTTTTAAAACTTATAGTTAAAATTTTAAATAAAACTTGTTTAAAGACTGCAGGGTTCTGGAGCTGTCTGTATGTCAAGCCTTTCATTATGTAAGTGACAACAATTAGGCCCAGAATGATATGATAGCTTGAATTTGTGAGGCACTATTTCTTTGCATAATTGACGAGATCATTTTAAGAGTTCATACTAATCAGGTTTAACTCACCTTCTTATTTTTATCCCCTTTGTATATTCAACTGCTGTTTACATCTACCTTCCTAATCATGGGATTTTGTTTTTGTTTTTACATAGCCAAGAGGAGATGCTTTGAATTCAATCTATCCTTTCAGCAAAGTTATGGAATTTATAAAATAGCACATGAAGATTACTGTGATGATGATGAAAATTCTGCAGCCTGTCACAATCTCATGAACTATGAGTGCACAGCTACTAGAGACCCTCAGAGAGACACGCGAATCTTCAGTGCCATCAAAGTGGAGATCAGCACCACAGCCTCTCTGGACAGCTCCACACTGTCGGGCGTCAACAGATGCACAAACACTGACATGGCAGAAGCTGAGCAGGAGTCCCACGGGGAAAGAGGTGCTGATCCACTGCTCTCTGAAAAAGCAGAAGGTGGTGTTAAACATGGTGAAACCGCCTTTTTGGAAGGGCCAGAAAGAAGACTTTCTCAGGAAGAGAGTCAGAAACCCGAGCTTTCGGACTGGGAATGGTGTAGGAGTAAATCAGAAAGAACCCCTCGTCAGGTACAGTAAAGATTGCTATTATTGGAAAGTAAAAATGAGACCAAGCATGACAGCATGCAGAAAAATTATCAGTTGTTTATTTCATTCAAGATTGTATTCACTTGCCTCAATTAATTTCCATAATATTAGATTTATTTCAACGTGTCTTTTGAAGGACTTCTAAATGTTTTTAATTAGTTCTATGTTTTCATTCAAGTTCTATATATTTGGGGAGTGGCAGAGTTAAATATGCTTTTTGAGAAGGGTAAAGCATTCTATTCTAACGTCATGTAGTCCATATAAATTCAGACTAGACCCTTTAAACTTATCTCAAGTTAATTAACTTACAGGTTTTATTTTTCTTCACCTGAAAACTTTACACAAGTCCCTGAAAGAGGTTCGGGGGCAAATGTTTATACAACTAGTGATGAAGAAATAGTCCTGTTGCAACTGTACTAGATAGTTTACATATTAATCTTGCTGAAATTAGTCCCTCTAATACTCAGCAAGGAAAAAAAAAAGATCTATTTCAGAATACCCCCAAGTGAACCTTTACAAAAACCCTGCTTAATGTTCCATCTTTTTAAGGATTGAAGAATATTTATATAGTGTTTTTCAATGAAAGAATTTGTACCTTGAGCTCATCTCATTCTTTCCTAGATTTCAACCTGCCTAGAATGGTGAGGAGTACTTATTTTATTAAAATCATAGTGTGACATTGATATAAGATTGTTCTTTCCTCTAAATGCTCATATCTGATAATTAAAGTTGCCCTTGCTTTCCATACAATTGATTTACTAGGAAAAGATACCTTTTTCTGCCTGACAGTGTAAATCAAAATCCACTTGCCCATAGTCTCTGAAATTAAAAATATAATTCTTCAAATATCCACTAGTAATAATGCAATCATTGATCAAAAACATGACCACAAAGCACCAGTTATGAATATGAACAGAATAATCTGAGACTTCCTTTATTCTTCTTAATTAATTAAAACTACTAGTTTTACTTTGATATCATCAGTTTTAAAAGTTGGATAATAAAACAAAGCATAAAAAAAATATGATTAAAAATAATTACACATAGTTTTCAATGATTGGATATCAAAAAAATCACATATTTACTGTAAATTGAAAAATATCATAAAAAGTATATTACTAACAGGACACATTGTTCTGTCAGTGTGGACGCACTGACAGGACACACACATTTTTATTTTTTATTTTTTTCATTTATTTTTATTCGTTGGAGGCTAATTACTTTACAACATTGCAGTGGGTTTTGTCATATATTGACATGAATCAGCCATGGATTTACATGTATTCCCCATCCCGATCCCCCCTCCCGCCTCCCTCTCTACCCGATCCCTCTGGGTCTTCCCAGTGCACCAGGCCCGAGCACTTGTCTCATGCATCCAACCTGGGCTGGTGATCTGTTTCACCATAGATAATATACATGTTTTGATGCTGTTTTCTCGAAACATCCCACCCTCGCCTTCTCCCACAGAGTCCAAAAGTCAGTTCTGTACACCTGTGTCTCTTTTTCTGTTTTGCATATAGGGTTATCATTACCATCTTTCTAAATTCTGTATATATGGACACACACATTTTTAAAACAATGTGGTATCCCAGCTAAAAGGGGATTCCCTACAATATTATCCTCAATTTGCTCCTAAATAATCTAAACCTCCTGGTTCTCTTGCACTGAAAAACTGAGTAATATTCATGGTGAAGTGAGTGTGCATATGCGCCAGTGTGCACCCACTTTCGCCCCAGTGACTTGGGGCTCCAGTGCCCTGTGCCACTCCCCTTTCCGCCCTCATGCTTACCTCTCATCAGTTACAGCTATCTTGACCCTTGCTCATGCTTTTTGGTTTTACTATTTTATCACAAATGAGTGTATTTATAGCATAATATATTCTTTAGTTTTGCTTGTTTTGAGTTTCCTAAAGATAGCATCATTTCTGGGTGGGACCTGTGTTTTTTTCCATACTACCTTCCTTTAAATGACTTCATTTTCTAACTTATTTTGTCAAAACAGTGGGAAATGCTGCCTCAACTATCACAATTTACAGCTCTTATTTAAAAGCCTTAGTTATATTTTTGGAGAATATAATCCACTCTCCTAGAATTGGGGGAATATGTAAAAGGATCAGACACTGCTTACATCTAAGTATATTGTCTTGTGAGAATAGTGAAGTACAACTTACAAACCTCTGTAAATCAAAAACCAAAATGATACATGGAAAGCACAAAATGCTGATCAACCCAAGTATCTTTCAACTACAAAGATTGCTTATTAAGTATTAATATTGTAACATTTGTGAAGAGCAAATAGTTCAGGAAGCTGATTTTTAATGATCCTTTAAAAATATTTAGTGGTAAAATAGATAATACAATGAAAGTTAAATTTATATTTTAATAGACTAATTAAAATTAAATGAAATACTATCATAAATTTAAAAACAACAGCAAGAAATCCTTAAGTTACAGGCTGATGTTTTTGGTATGACTTTTCCTTAGCAAATCACCTATGGACTTTCAGGTTAACATTATAACCAAAATGTGTTTTAGGGTTGAAAAGCTTTTCCTCTGACCAAAGATTGGTTTTAACACTTAACCTGTTCTTCACCAGCAGATATTTCTTGGGAAAAGGTAATGACTTAGAAAGTACTTTCCTTTCATTCTCTCCTTCCAAGTTCTTTCTTTGCTCTGAAATCAACTTAACTTATATATCTTACAGTGATACATTAAACTTTGGTAGATATTGTAGTAGTTATGAAAATGCTATCTTTTTATCTTCTATGGTTGTATTTACAAATATTTAGGCTCAATTTATCAGTTCATTGAATTATCCATGTTCTTTGTTTTGGGGCTATAAAAAAACACAGGTTTGATTTAAAATGTATTTAACTATCCCTACCATATTTTTGGGCTTCCCTGGTGACTCAGAGGTTAAAGCATCTGCCTGCAATGTGGGAGACCTGGGTTCGATCCCTGGGTTGGGAAGATCCCCTGGAGAAGGAAATGGCAACCCACTCCAGTATTATTGCCTGGAGAATCCCATGGACGGAGGAGCCTGGTGGGTCCACGGGGTCGCAAAGAGTCGGACACGACTGAGCGACTTCACTTTCACTTTCACCATATTTTTACAATGTGCTCAGTCATTCAGTTGTGGCTGACTCTTTGCAATCCAATGAACTATTGCCCACAAGGCTCCTCTGTCCGTGGGCTTCTCCAGGCAAGAATACTGGAATGGGTTGCCATTTCCTACTCCAGGGGTCTTCTCGACCCAGGGATCAAACCCATGTCTCCTGCATCTCTGCACTGGCAGGCAGATTCTTTACCACTCCGCCACCTGGGAAGTCTTTTTTTTTTTTTAAGAATACAATAAACGTTGCTTATTTTTTTTTTTTTTTAAGTGTTTATGCAAGTAAACAAATTCTCAGTATATTGTGTTGGAAATTCTGGTAGGCGTGAGAGTGTTAGATCAAGGCTAAGTTATAAAGAAAATGGGTAGTAGAATGACTTGAGTAGGTTTAAATGCTGTCTGATAAAATGTATCAGAGGTGAGAGTGTTTGTAAGACTAAAATTCAGTGTTATACTTAGCCACACAATTGCTTGTTTTTGGACCCCTAGTAGGTTGAATCCTAAGCAGTTTATTGTTTTAAAGTTCAGGAAAAAAATGGAAATGTCAGAGGTCTTCAGTTACAAAGTTTTAACGCAGTTGCCATGGTATGACTGTCCCTCAAATGAAATAATGATTTTCTAGAACCACAAAGTTTTGTCATCTCTGAATAAAGAAAATTGTACTTATAAAATAACTTGGTAACTTATTGGAGATCACTTTTTCTCTTTTAATACTAATCTCATCAGGTTATCCGTGGATTTCATTTTCTTTTCTTTTAACTTGTTGTCTTAGAGCCCTAGAAATTCATTTATTATTATGAATTAGCAACAAAGATATGCTGTTATCATGCACTTAGTCCCACTTATAATTCTATATCATCATAGCATTTAAAAGATGAAAGGTCCTCTACTACACCAGTAGAATATAGAAAAGTAGATTCTGAAACAATCCTCAAATGAGAGTCAAGTGCTGGAAGTGACTGGTTTTTTAATTAGCCATACATAAACCAGCAAGAACTAACTTAAAGTCACTGGGGAAATCAAAGAAATTTTAATTTTAAGGAAAATGTTTTAACTATCTAAAAATAGTTTTACAAATCAAAGTTAAGTACTTCTTTCTAATATTTAAGTACAGTTTTAACATCTAATCACCAAGAGATGGATATTAAAGAATGGGGCAAAGTCATTCATATCAGTGTATGTTAAGAGCTATCACAATGTTGTAAAGTAATTAGCCTCCAGTTAAAATAAATAAATTAATTTTTTAAAAGTAAAAAGAGAATGTGGGGATAAGACATTTGAGTTACTGTAACATCGAAACTCTAATAAAGAAACACACTAAAAAAAAAAAGAATGGGGCAAAATCAATCCTTTTCACCTAATATATGCCCCCAAAGTGAAATAAGACTTGAATACCCCAGTATACATATCTCTTTCCTCTCCCTAAAAAAGTGCATCTTCTCTTTTCATTTTAAAAAATAAACTATTAAAAATTTAAATCAAGCGTAAGATGTTAGTGTTTCCTCTGACACTGTCACCTTGATAATTGCAAATGCTTAAACCTGTTCTCTGAGTAATTTTTGACATTTTAAACTGAAGTGACATAAGGGGAAAACTCACATATCAACTCCTGTTTGTAGCCTCAAGGCAAAGATGTAGCCTCATCTTAACACAAAATGAGTGTTTGGAATATAGATTCTTTATATTTAGCTACATCTGTTAGTTTGGAGTGGTTAATTCCACTCACTGGTCAGAGATCTCAAAATTGTTACACTGCTTTCTTTTTTCAAAACATTTATAATCTTTTTTGTTTTATGATTACAAGGTAATATAATTATTGTAGAAAAAGTTTAGAGATTGCTGCTAAGTGAAGAAAAACACCCACTTTTAACCACTCAGGGTTAATCACTATTTACATTTTATCATATAAAGCTTTAGGCTCTTGCCTAAGAATGTATTTTTTCACTTTTGACAGAAATGGGATTGTAGTGTACTGTTTTGAAATCTGCTTTTTTCTACTTAAGAGTATAATTTTCACCTGATTTAAATTGTTTGAGCCATTTGTGTGATTATCTGGTATAGTTTAGAATGGCTGTTTAGAGTGTGGTTTAAAATCTGTTGACAAATGTAAATTTGTTCTTAAGTATTTAAAGTCTTGAAAGTTGAAACTAAGGAAATTTCATTGTAAACTAATTTGAATATTTCATGACACATTTTGTGATCCTCACAGCATGTACCATTTGCTGAAATGAAGTAAAATTGAGCTAACTGTTCAATTTCTATGGATTCAAGAGGATTAGCATTGGGTCAAAGCTTATGTAGAATCTTATTCACTTTTTAAGCTAAGGATTGTGTTAATATCCTCAAAAAATCCTCATGGTTTAAACCTTAAAGGCTTTGTGTTGGAACCGCCCAGTTATGGCTTAAATCTCTTCTACAGCTCCAATTGTTATCCCTTATTTGAACTCAAGTAGCTGGAAACACTACATTTTTAAACCTTTTTTATTATGAATTCACTTTAGAGTTACAAAACAGTTTTAAAAATATTATGAGAGTTCTAATATATCCTTCATCCAGTTCTATTAATGTTAGCATGTTACATGATGATAATTAATTATTAGGGAATTAATAACTAATTTATAGACCTTATTTCAGTTTTACTAGCATCCTGCTGATGTCCTCTTTTCCAGTCCAGAACCTGTTCCTCAATTCATTACTGCAGTTGCGGTCATGCCTCCTCAGATTCTTCAGTCTCTAGCAATCCCAGTCTTTCTGTGTCTTATTACAGACGACTTTGACACTTCCGAAGACAACCAGCCAGTTTGTTTCACTTTGCTTTGTTTCTCGGATATCCTTGAGTTTGTAATTAACACATGTTTTCTATTAATCAAATTGAAGTTACAAATTTTTGACAAGAATAACACAGAAGTGATGTTTTCCCTCCCCAGTACACCATATCAAGAGGTTCATGATGTTGATATGTCTTATGACAATGATATAAACTTTGATCACTTAGTGGTGCCTGCCAGATTTCTTTATGTAAAGTTACTATTTTTCCCTTTGTAAATTATAACTATTTTGTAGGGAGATATTTTTGAGGCCATGCTATGCAAATATTCTGTTTCCTATCATACTTTTGCCCACTAATTTTGTTGATGAATGTTGCAACATGAATGTTTTAACAATTATTATGTGGAAGTGATTTTCTATTTCTATAATTTCTTCTATATTTATTATTGGAATTATCCTGCAAAAAAAAAAGATCTCTTCTTCTGTTATTTGTGTTAGTATGAGATCATAGATACTTATTTTAATCTACATGTTATTAGCAATACTATTATTTATTTTATTACTCTAGTTAGCCTACATTTGGCCATTGGGCTATTTTGACTTATTCAGGTTGATGCCTTTATCCATTCAACATGCCATTCTCATCTCTTTTTAGCACTTCCTTACTTTCTAGCAGTACAAGGTATTAGTATCATCTTGTATTTTTCCTGACCCATCCCTAGAATCGATCATTTTCCTAAGGAGTTCTAGTTCCTTTTTTTAAAGAATGGGATTTAGAAACCAACTTCTGGGTTCTAGTTATTGTTACTAGTTATTGTTATTGTTACTGAGATGTCTTGCTTCTAGACCCTATCATTGGACAGATCTAGGAATATATGTATGTATGCTTATGTGTGTGTGTGTGTATATATATATATATTTCCATATCAATTTCTCTTTAAAAATCATTTAAAGCCATAAGTTTAAACTGATAGCTCCAAGTCCAATCGAATACCACAGCATTCATTCAAACCCTTCCTTTTTCTTTTTCTTTTCTTTTTTTTTTTTTTTAATTTTATTTTTTTATTTTTTCAGTGGGTTTTGTCATACATTGACATGAATCAGCAATAGATTTACACGTATTCCCCATCCACTGGTTTTCATTCTCCACAAATTTATTTACTTATCTGCTCAATCCTGATATACACATAAAGTAGTTTTAGAAATGCTAACCCTAGTGGCCCAGTGACTGAGATCCAGGGCTCCCAATGCAGGGGGTCCATGTTTGATCCCTGGTCAGGGAACTAGACTCCCACGTGCTGCAACTGAGGGTTCACATGCCTCAACTGAAGAACCCCCTGTTGCAACTAAAAGAAAACCCATGCTGCAGTGAAGACCGAAGATCCTATGTGCTGCAACTAAGATCAGTACGGCAAACAAACTAAATAAACAAATATTTAAGAAAGAACTACTAACCCATACTAGTGTGGGAAAAAACATTAACTAGAATATAATAGTTGTGTATATTTCTTTTTATTTTTAACCTTAGAGTTGACACAGTTGTCCACTTTTAGTTAGGTTATTTTCATTTCCATTCCCTTCATTTTGTATTACATGTCGAGTTTCTCTCACATTCTTTTTGATTTTGATTATTTATGCTTAAGTATGTGAAATTACTGGGTTTCCCAGGTCACTCAGTAGTAAAGAACCTGCCTGCCAATGCAGGAGACATAAGAGATGAAGGTTCAGTCCCTGGATCAGGATGATCCCATGAAAGAGGAAATGGCAACCCACTCCAGTATTCTTGCCTGGGAAATCCCACAGAGAAAGGAGCCTGGCAGACTATGGTCCATGGGGTCGCGAAGAGTTCGATATGTCTCAGCAACTAAACAGCAGCAGCATGTGAAATAATTACTGTTTCCAAGAGTCAGAACTGTTGAAAAGGGAGACCATCCGCCCTCACTCCTCTTTCCCATTCTTGTTTTCCCATTCTTAGCACCTGTTCCCACCTATCCCCCGTAAATAATCAATATCATACTTTCTAGTTTAATCATCCTGTATTTCTTTTTGCACAAAGAGCAGACACATGCATATCTTCTTTTATCTTGTTCTTCTTTACATATATTCTTTTGTACTTTGCTTTTTTCATTATGTCCTAGAAGTTTCTGTATATCAGTCATAGAGATATTCCTCATTCTTTATAAAGCTGCATAATAATCTATAGTGTAGATACACTATAGTTAATTCCACTACTCTCTGATATGGGCCTTAGATTATTTCTGATACTTTGCAATTAAAAATAATATTGCAGTGAGTAACCTTCTGCAAATGCATTTTCATATTGTTGGAAGCGTACCTTTAGGATAAATGCCGAGAATTAGAATTTCTAGGTCAGAAATTAAGTGTCATTTTGTTAGAAATGGTCATACAAGTTTGCACTGCCACCAGCAGTGTGTAACAGAAGACCCTTTCCACCACCTCCTCAACAATAGAATGTATTATCATGCTTTTTAGTTCTTGCCAGTTTGATAGTAGAGAAATGCTATCTCAGGGTTGTTTCAAATTATAGTTACATAAATATAAATGAGTTTAAATTGTTTTCATTTAAGAGCCTTTTTTATCTTTTTTGTTTTTTGTAAACTGTCTGTTTTTATCTTTTCCCATTTTTCTATTGGATTTTTGTCCCTTTAGCCTTTAATTTTTAAAAGTTCCTTACATATTGGGGATATTAGTTCTCTGTGACATATATTGTAAATATTTCCCCAAGTTTTCCATTTGTCTTTTAACTTTACTTATGCTGTGTTTAGTATGTACAATTTTAAATATTTTTATAGTAAAAATATCAATTTTTTATTTACTTGTCTCTGGATTTAGAAGTCAGATTTTTTAATTTAATTTTATTTATTGAAGTACAGTTATTTTACGATGTTGTGTCAGTTTCAGATGCACAGCTCAGTGGTTCAGTTATACGTTCTTTTTCAGATTCTTTTCTTTATGTTATTAGCGTATGTTGAGTTTAATTCCCTGTGCTATACAGTAGGTGCTTGTTGGTTATCTGTTTTATATAATATAAATATGTGAATCCCAACCTCCTAATTTATCCCTCCCTGACTTTCCACTTTGGTAACATAAATGTGATTTCTATGTCTGTGTGTCTATTTCTGCTTTATAAATAAGTTGATTTGTGTCATTTTGTTAGATTCCACATATTGGTAATGTCATGTGATATTTGTCTTTCTCTGTCTGCCTTACTTCATTTAGTATGATAATCTCCAGGTCCATCCATGTTGCTATAAATAGCATAATTTCATTCTTTTTATAGCTAAGTAATGTTCCATTGTGTGTATGTATATGTGTGTGTGTGTGTATACATGTATATCTCACATCTTTATTCATTTCATCTGTCAATGGACATTTAAGTTGCTTCCTTGTCTTGACTATTGAGAATAGTGCTGCAGTGAACATTGGGGTGCATATTTTCAAATTACAGTTATCTCTGGACATATGCCTAGGAGTGGGATTGCAGGACTGTACAGTAGATTTTTAGTTTTTAGGTGATCTCCATACTATCCTCCATAATGGCTGTATACAGTGGCTTCAATATACCTTCCCACCAACAGTGTAGGAGGGTTCCTTTTTCTCTACACCCTCTTCAGCATTTGTTGTTTGTAGACTTTTTGATGATGACCATGATGACCAGAGTAGAAAGCCAATTTTAAATGGAGTTCACTCGAGTTTTCTTACTTGTATGGTTTCAGTTTTTACACTTATATCTCCAATCCGTTTGGAATTTATTTTTGTGTTTGGTATAACATATGAATATAATTTTATCTTTTTTCCAAAGGTTTACCCACTATTTACTAAAAGAAGTCATTTATTTAAAACTTAAATATTATCCACAGTGTTTTGAGACATTATCTTTATCTAATACTTAATTTCCACATTTAGTTGGCTCCACCTATGGTCTTTCTATTCTAGTCCACTATTTGTCTATTCATGCACTGGTATCTCACTGTTTCAATTAGAGAGACTCTTAGAGTACAATAAATTTTAATGTTTAGTAGTCCTGACCTCCCCATCCCCCTTATTTTTTTCTTTCTCAGTGTTTTTCTTGCTACTCTCATGCTTGCTTTTCCATAACAACTTTTTTTCAACTTGTTTACTTCCTTTAAAAAAGCTTTATCAGGATATTGTTAAGTTTATAAGTTGGTCCAAAGACAATGTTATCACGTTAAGTTGTCCTATCCTTTTCATTTGTTCTAGTGCACACTTGTATCTTTCTTATAAAAGATTTAAAAATGTTCTTCCTATAAGCTTTACACATTTTAGTTAGGTTTATTCCTGAATATTTGATCTTCTTTTTTTTTAATTGTAAATGAGGTTTTTCTCTAATGTCAGGTACTCTAAATGGTTACTGTTTGTGTGTATTAAAGATATAGATTTCTGCCTCTTAGTAATATATCTGTTATACTACTACATTATTTTATTTTTTAAATAAAATCATTGGTTATCATTAATTACCTAGGATTTTCTCAGTGTATCATCATACCATCAACATATAGAGTAGTTTTACTTCTTCTTTATCAATACTTATGCTTCTGTTTAATTTCTTCTCTCTAGTTGTATTCATTGATCCCTCTAGAATAATATCAAATAGGGAAAGAGACAGGGAAATCAATCTTGCCTTGTTCCTGATCTTAGTGAAAGGTTACTGATGTTGTCCCATTGAGGAAAATACTGCCTCTTGATACTTTCTAAGGCAGTTAATTTAATCTATGGTGATGATGACGATGACTATGATTAATACTTATGGAGCACTTGCTATGTGTCGTACACAGTACATATAATTACTTGGAATTCATAAGGGATCTGGTACATCAGTTCAATTCAGTTCAGTCACTCAGTCTTGTCTGATTCTTTGTAACCCCATGAATCGCAGCACACCAGACCTCCATCACCAGCTCCTAGAGTTTTCTCAAACTCATGTCCATTGAGTTGGTGATGCCATCCAACCATCTCATCCTGTGTTGTTCCCTTCTTCTCTGACCTTCAATCTTTCCCAGCATGAGGGTCTTTTCAAATGAGTCAACTCTTTGCATGAGGTGGCCAAAGTATTAGAGTTTCAGCTTCACCATCAGTCCTTCCAATGAATATTTAGGACTGATTTCCTTTAGGATGGACTGGTTGGATCTCCTTGCAGTCCAAGCGACTCTCAAGAGTCTTCTCCAACACCACAGTTCAAAAGCATCAATTCTTCAGTGCTCAGCTTTCTTTATAGTCCAACTCTCATATCCATACATGACTACTGGAAAAGCAATAGCCTTGACTAGACAGACTTTGTTTGGCAAAGCGATGTCTCTACTTTTTAATATGCTGTCTAGGTTGATAATAGCTTTCCTTCCAAGGAGTAAGTGTCTTTTAATTTCATGGCTGCAATCACCATCTGCAGTGATTTTGGAGCCCAGAAAAATAAAGTCTGTCACTGTTTCCCCATCTATTTGCCATTAAGTGATGGGACAAGATGCCTTGATCTTAGTTTTCTGAATGTTGAGCTTTAAGCCAACTTCTTCACTCTTCTCTTTCACTTTCATCAAGAGGTTCTTTAGTTCTTCTTCACCTTCTGCCATAAGGGTGGTGTCATAAGGGTGGTATCTGGTAGATATCATTACCCAATTTTATAAATGAAAAAAACTGAAGTAAGTTAAGTCTAAAGTCTATCAGAGCCTGGGTACAAACTCAGGCCATGTGACTCCAGAGATGGTCCACATATCCACTAACATAACTGCTCCAGAGAGATCGATTTGATATTTAACACATCATTTTTTACACTAAATTCTAATCTGTTCCTCTCACATAGTCAGATTAATATCACCTGGGACACTTTTAAAAGTGTCTTGACCCTACCCACAGAAATTTTGCTTTAACTGACCTGGAAAAAGATTTGGATATCAGTATTGTGTAAACCTTTCTGTGGTTGGATATTTGAAAAATATATAATCAACAAAGAACTTGTATTTAGATTATATAATTCACAAAGAACACCAATAAATCAATAAGAACATGATAGATAACACAGTAGCACATAAGCCAAAGATTTAAACTGTTACTTCTCATAAGAGGAAATTCAAATAGCCATATGCATATACAAAGGTATACCACATCATGAATAATATGGAAATCTCATTTAAAAAAGCAATGAGAGACCACTGCACACCCATAAGAATAGCTGAAATTAAACAATCTGACAATGCCAAGAATTTGGGAATGTAGAAAAACAGTAAATCATATAAACTGCCTCCAGAGTAAATTGTTAAAATCACTTTAGAAAACAGATGATAGCTACAAAAGTTAAGTATGTACAGGCCTTATGCCCCAGCAATTCCACACTTGGATATACACTCTAGAATTGCACTGTCCCATACAGTGGTCACTAGCCACATGTAACCATTTAAATCTAAATTGATATAATTTTTTTTTTATTTAAAATTCAGTTGCCCATTTGTACTAACCATCATTCAAAGTGCTCAGTGTCTAAACGTGACTAGTGGCTACTGTATTAAACAGCACAAATATAAAACATTTCCTTGACTGCAGTTATATTGGACAATTCTAGCTTCAGCTTAGTTCAGACAATCAGTTGTGTCCAACTCTTTGAGACCACATGGATGGCAGCACACCAGGCCTCAATGTCCATCACCAACTCCCGGAGTTTTCTCAAACTCATGTCCACTGAGTGAGTGATGCCATCCAACCATCTCATTCTCTGTCATCCCCTTCTTCTCCAACCTTCAATCTGTCTCAGCATCGGGGTCTTTTCAAATGAGTCAGTTCTTCACATCAGGTGGCAAAAGTATTGGAGCTTCAGCTTCAACCTCAGTCCTTCCAATGAATATTTAGGACTGATCTCCTTTAGGATGGAATGGTTGGATCTCCTTGCAGTCCAAGGGATTCTCAAGAGTCTTCTCCAACACCACAGTTCAAAAGCATCAATTCTTCGGTGCTCAGCTTTTTTAATACTCCAAACTCTCACATCCATACATGACTAAGGGAAAAACCATAGCTTTGATTAGATGGACCTTTGTTGGCAAAGTAATGTCTCTGCTTTTTAATATGTTGCCTAGGTTGGTCATAACTTTTCTTTCAAGGAGTAAGTGTCTTTTAATTTCATTGCTGCAGTCACCATCTGTAGTGATTTTGGAGACCAAAAAAATAAATCTGTCACTGTTTCTACTATTTCCCCATCTATTTGCCATGAAGTGATGTGACTGGATGCCATGATCTTAGTTTTCTGAATGTTGAGCTTTAAGCCAACTTTTTCACTCTCCTCTTTCACTTTCATCAAGAGGCTCTCTAGTTCTTCTTCGCTTTCTGCCATAAGAGTGGTGTCATCTGCATATCTGAGGTTATTGATATTTCTCCCAGAAATCTTGATTCCAGCTTGTGCTTCATCCAGCCCAGCATTTCACATGATGTACTCTGCATATAAGTTAAATAAGCAGGGTGACAATATACAGCCTTGACACACTCCTTTCCCAATTTAGAACCAGTCCATTGTTCCGTGTCCAGTTCTAACTGTTGCTTCTTTTTTTTTTTTTCTAACTGTTGCTTCTTGACCTGCATACTGATTTCTCAGGAGGCAGGTCAGGTGGTCTGGTATTCCCATCTCTTGAAGAATTTTCCACAGTTTGTTGTGATCCAGACAGACAAAGGCTTTGGCATAGTCAATAAAGCAGAAGTAGATGTTTTTCTGGAACTCTTTTACTTTTTCAATGATACAATGGATGTTGGCATTTGTTCTCTGGTTCCTCTGCCTTTTCTAAATCCAGCTTGAAGTCTGGAAGTTCAAGGTTCACGTATTGCTGAAGCCTAGCTTGGAGAATTTTGAGCATTACTTTGCTAGCATGTGCTCCTGCTGCTGCTCAGTCACTTCAGTGGTGTCCGACTCTGTGCTACCCCATAGATGGCAGCCAACCAGGCTCCCCTGTCCACGGGACTCTCTTGACAAGAATACTGGAGTGGGTTGCCATTTCCTTTCCTGTGTGAAATGAGTGCAATTGTGCAGTAGTTTGAGCATTCTTTGGCACTGCCTTTCTTTGGGATTGGAATGAAAACTGACCTATTCTAGTCATGTGGCCATTGCTGAGTTTTCCAAATTTGCTGGCATATTGAGTGCAGCGCTTTCACAGCATCATCTTTTAGGATTTGAAATAGCTCAACTGGAATTCCATCACCTCCACTAGCTTTGTTCGTAGTGATGCTTCCTAAGGCCCACTTGACTTCACCTTCCAGGATGTCTGGCTGTAGGTGAGTGATCACACCATCGTGATTATCTGGGTCATGAAGATTTTTTTTGTACAGTTCTTCTGTGTATTTTTGCCACCTCTTTTAATATATTCTGCTTCCTTTAGGTCCATACCATTTCTGTCCTTTATTGAGCCCATCTTTGCATGAAATGTTCCCTTGGTATCTGTAATTTTCTTGACGAGATCTCTCGTCTTTCCCATTCTATTGTTTCCCTCTATTACTTTGCACTGGTCATGGAGGAAGACTTTCTTATCTCTCTTTGCTATTCTTTGGAACTCTGCATTCAAATGCTACCTTAGAACACATTTATGTTTTTGGAAGATCAGTTCATAATAACCACAGCATTTAGGGATAGACCAAAAGTCCATCAACATCAGAATAGGTAAATAAATTGTTGAATATCTTTACAATAAAATACCACAACCAGAGTGTATTTTTCATAAAGCCAAAGTAGCTAAACTTTAAGTCCTTGGCTTGCCCTGATCTCTTCCTAGGCTGGCAGTAGGCATAGCAATGTGTTCATATATGGACATACATTTTTATTAAATTAAGAAAAACAACTTTTCTTATCTTTTCTCTTGGTATGAACACCATATTGTTGTATGAACACCAATACTAGCTTCAAGTCCCTCAAAATCTGTTTCAACCCCTAACCAAAAAAGCATGCAGTTTAATAAGCTAGAGTTCCACATAATGTCTCCCAAAGAAAGGCAATGCCAAAGAATGCTCAAACTACCGCACGACTGTACTCATGTCACATGCTAGCAAAGTAATGCTCAAAATTCTCCAAGCCGGGCTTCAACAGTATATGAACCATGAACTTCCAGATGTTCAAGCTGGGTTTAGAAAATTCAAAGGAACAAGAGATCAAATTGCCAACATCTGTTGGATCATCAAAAAAACAAGAGAGTTCCAGAAAAACATCTATTTCTGCTTTATTGACTATGCCAAAGCCTTTGACTGTCTTGATCAAAATAAACTGTGGAGAATTCTTCAAGAGATGGGAATACCAGACCACCTGACCTGCCTCCTGAGAAATCAGTATGCAGGTCAAGAAGCAACAGTTAGAACTGGACATGGAACAAGAGACTGGTTCCAAGTCAGGAAAGGAGTACGTCAAGGCTGTATATTGTCACCCTGCTTATTTAACTTATATGCAGAGTACATCATGTGAAATGCTGGGCTGGATGAAGCACAAGCTGGAATCAGGATTTCTGGGAGAAATATCAATAACCTCAGATATGCAGATGACACCACCCTTATGGCAGAAAGCGAAGAAGAACTAGAGAGCCTCTTGATGAAAGTGAAAGAGGAGAGTGAAAAAGTTGGCTTAAAGCTCAACATTCAGAAAACTAAGATCATGGCATCCAGTCACATCACTTCATGGCAAATAGATGGGGAAACAATGGAAACAGTGAGAGACTTTATTTTGGGGGGCTCCAAAATCACTGCAGATGGTGACTGCAGCCATGAAGTTGAGACACTTACTTCTTGTAAGAAAAGTTATGACCAACCTAGATAGCATATTAAAAAGCAGAGACATTACTATGCTAACAAAGGTCCATCTAATCAAAGCTATGGTTTTTCCCTTAGTCATGTATGGATGTGAGAGTTTGACTATAAAGAAAGCTGAGTCCCAAAGAATTGGTACTTTTGAACTGTGGTATTGGAGAAGACTCTTGAGAATCCCTTGGACTGCAAGGAGATCCAACCAGTCCATCCTAAAGGAAATGAGTCCTGAATATTCGCTGGCAGTACTGATGCTGAAGCTGCAACTCCGATGATTTGGCCACCTGATGTGAAGAACCAACTCATTTAAAAAGACCCTTATGCTGGGAATGATTGAAGGCAGGAGGAGAAGGGGATGAGAGAGAATGAGATCGTTGGATGGCATCACTGACCTAATGGACTTGAATTGAGTAAGCTACAGGAGTTGGTGATGGACAGCGAAACCTGGCATGTTGCAGTCCATGAGGTCGCAAAGAGTCGGACACAACTGAGCAACTGTACTGAACTGAACTAACACATAATATGAGTGAATTTTGCAGATATAATGAAAGAAACATAACAGAAAAGGAGCATGCAATTTATTTGTATTTATTTATTTTTGATTGAAAGATAATTGTTTTACAGTATTGTGTTGGTTTCTTCAAAGCATCATCATGAATCAGCCATAGCTATACATATGTCCCTTCCCTGTTGAACCTCCCTCCCACCTCCCTCACATCCCACCTCCCTCACATCCCATCTCTCTAGGTTGTTTCAGAGCCCTGGTTTGAGTTCCCTGAGTCATACAACAAACTCCCATTGGCTATCTATTTTACATATGGTAATAATGAATGTTTCCATGTTACTCTCTCTGTATATCCTACCCTCTCCTTCTCCTCCTCCTCCATCTTCATAAGTCTGTTCTCTATGTCTGAGTCTCCATGGTTGCCCTGCAAATAGTTTCATCAGTACCATCTTTCTACATTCCATATATATGTGTTAGTATACAATATTTGTTTTTCTCTTTCTGACTTACCCTGTATGATAAGCTGTAGGTTCATCCACCTCATGAGAACTGACTCAAATGCATTCCTTCTTGTGGCTGAGTAATATTCCATTGTATATATGTACCACAGCTTCTTTATCCATTCATCTGTCAATGGATATCTAGGTTGCTTCCATGTTCTAGCTGTTGTAAATAGTGCTGCAGTGAACATTGGGGTACATGTGTCTTTTTCAGCTTTGGTTTCCTCAAGGTATATGCTGAGGAGTGGGATTGCAGGGTCATATGGTGGTTTTATTCCTAGTTTTTTAAGGAATCTCCATACTGTCTTCCATAGCGTCTGTATCAATCTACATTCCCACCAACAGTGAAGAGGGTTCCCTTTTCTCCACACCCTCTCCAGCACTTATTGTTTGTAGATGTTTTGATGATAGCCTTTCTGACTGGTGTGAGGTGATATCTCATTGTAGTTTTGATTTGCATTTCTCTAATAATGAGAGTTGCTGAGCATCTCTTCATGTGTTTATTAGCCATCTGCATGTCTTCTTTGGACAAATGCCAGTTTAGGTCTCTCCCACTTTCTGATTGGGTCATTTGTTTTTCTGATATTGACTTATATGAGTTGCTTGTATGTTTTGGAAATTAATCGTTTGTCAGTTGTTTCACTTGCTATTATTTTCTCCCATTCTGAGAGTTGTCTTTTCACCTTCTTTACAGTTTCCTTTGCTGTGCAAAAACTTCTAAGTTGAATTTGGTACCACTTATTTATTTCTGTTTTTATTGCCATTACTCTAGGAGGTGAGTTGTAGAGGATCTCACTTGATTTTTGTCAATGGGTAGTATGCCTGTGTTTTCCTCTAAGAGTTTTATGGTTTCCGGTATTACATTTAGGTCTTCAATCCATTTTGAGTTTATCTTTGTGTATGATGTTACGAAGTGTTCTAATTTTGTTCTTTTACATGTAGCTGTCCAGTTTTGCCACACCACTTATTGAAGAGGCTGTCTTTGCCTCATTGTGTATTCTTGCCTCCTTTGTCAAAGATAAGGTACCCATAGGTGCCTGGGTTTATTTCTGGGCTTTCAGTCTTGTTTCTTTGGTCTATATTTCTGTTTTTGTGCCAGCACCACACTGTCTTCAGGACTGTAGCTTTGTAGGATAATCTGAAGTCAGGAAGGGTGATTCCTCCAGCTCCATTCTTCTTTCTCAAGATTGCTTTGGCTATTCAGGGTCTTTTGTGTTTCCATATGAATTGTGAACATTTTTGTTCTAGTTCTGTGAAAAATGCCATTGGTAATTTGATAGGGATTGCATTGAATCTGTACATTGCATTTGGTAGTTTAGTCATTTTCACAATATTGATTCTTCCAACACAGAAACATGGAATATCTCTCCATCTGATTATGCTGTCTCTGATTTATTTCATCGTGTCTTATAGTTTTCTGTATACAGCTCTTTTGTCTCCTTAGGTAGGTTTATTCCTAGATATTTTATTCTTTTTGTTGCAATGGTGAATGGGATTGATTCCTTAATTTCTTTTTCTGAATTTTCATGGTTAGTATATAGGAATGTAAGTGATTTCTGTGTATTGATTTTGTGTCCTGTGACTTTGCTAAATTCAGTGATTAACTCTACTGGTTTTCTGATAGTATCTTTGAGGTTTTCTATGTATAATATCATGTCATCTGTGAACAGTGAGTTTTACTACTTCTTTTCTGATATGGATTCCTTTTATTTCTTTTTCTTCTCTGATTGCCATAGCTAGGACTTCCAAAACTATGTTGAATAATAGTGGTGAGAGTGGACACCCTTGTCTTATTCCTGATCTTAGAGGGAATGCTTTCAGTTTTACACCATTGAGAATAATGTTTGCTGTGGGTTTATAATATATGGTCTTTATCATGTTGAGTTAGATTCCTTCTATGCCCATTTTTTGAAGAATTTATATCATAAATGGGTGCTGAATTTTATCAAAGGCTTTTTCTGCATCTATTGAGATTTTCATATAGCTTTTATCTTTCAGTCTGTTAATATGGTATATCACATTAATTAATTTGCATATATTGAAGAATCTCTGCATCCCTGGTGTAAACCTGTCTTGATCATGATTTATGATCTTCTTAATGTGTTGTTGAATTCTGTTTGCTAGAATTTTGTTAAGGATTTTTGCATCTATGTTCATTAGTGATATTGGCCAGTAATTTTCTTTTTTTGTGTTGTCTTTGTCTGGTTTTGGTATCAGGGTGATGGTGGCCTCCTAGAATGAGTTTGGAAGTGTTCTTTCCTCTGCAATTTTTTGAAAGAGTTTTAGAAGGATAGGCATTCGCTCTTCTCTAAATGTTTGATAGAATTTACCTGTAAATCCATCTGGCCCTGGGCTTTTTTAGGAGTTGGGGGGAGATTTTTGATCATAGTTTCAATTTCAGGAGCATGTAATTTATGATTGTATTTAATAATATTGAAAGCAGACACATCTAAATGAAGTGATGTAGCGACATGTACATAACGGTAAAACCATAGAGAAGAGTTTGGAAGCAGTTATCACAGAAATCTGAGCACTGTTTTTCATGAGAAAGAAAATAAGCTGGACAGTACACCTGGGGTCCCCATGGGTGCTGAAAAGGCTCTATTTCTAATCTTGGAGAGTGATTATACTATTTTATTCTGTGCATTTACCACTAATGCTCTCTAGACCATGTGTTACCTTTCACAATTTTAAAGTTAAAAATAAATACCGATTGTCTAGATGATTCTGGCGAGCACCTGTTGCCCTAGGCCTTTGCTTCTGCTGCTTGGGCCACCCAGAACCACTCTGCTACCTCTCTGCCTTGCTGTTATGTTAATGAAATATGGTTACCTAATTCTTCACATTGCTGTCCTTTCTCATCTAAATATCATTACTTTGCTCAATCTTTTTTTGTGACAAATTCACTTAAATTAGCCCATAGCCAACTAGGTGACTAAGCATATAGAATCAAACAGAATGTTCAGGCGGTCTTCTTCACTCCATGAGCTACACCTGTCTTAATGCATCTTAAGGTCACATTCAGTTACTCGGCAGCCACATCACACCGCTGGTATGTTTAACGTCAGCTGACACCATTAAGCCCCCGTGCTGCTGCTTAGCCATCTTGTACCTTTGTAGTCTATTATTTAGACTCATATCTTATCTGTTCAAGTTCATCTAGTTCCAGTTAGTTCAGTCTTCCATTTTTTCAGCAATCTTTTCTAATGCTATCAAAATGCTTTCAGATGCTGATTCTAGGAACTTCCTTCTGTACTATAACTACACAATTTGTACCACCCATGAATTTAATAAATCACCCTTCATATTTTTCATTAAACTGTTGATTAAAAATGTGGAGCAAGGCAGGGCTAAAGAAAGAGACCTAATGAGTACTACCAGAAACAAGTCCCTCCTTTGGTCTGGTTTGTTTAAAAACACCTTTGGTACTGGGGTTCTAATAGTTATGTATCTCCTTCGTTACCCTTGCAATCAACATATTTTTACTCCCTCTTTTTCACATGAGTGTCATTAGGATATTGTATGATGCTTTAATGAAATACTAATATAAAATTTTCTATCGCATCTCTTTTATCTGCCATTAGTTAGTTTGTTTATTCAATAAATATTATTAATAGAAACACTATGGATATAAAAGAGCTTCCCAGGTTGTGCAGTGATAACGAATTTGCCTGCCAATGCAGGAGACTCAGGAGACATGGGTTCCATCCCTGGGTTGGGAAGATCCTCTGGAGTAGGAAATGGCAACCCACTCCAATATTCTTGCCTGGAAAATTCCATGGACAGAGGCGCCTGGTGGGCTACAGTCCATACAGTTAGCCCAAAGGGTCACAAAGAGTTGGAAATGACTGAGCACGCACACAAACATGGATATAAACATGTAAACTTCTTGCCTTCAAGTTAAGAAATAGACTTTCAAGCAAATAACTGCACCTCAGTGAGATAAGAATGGACAGAACACAGGCAATGCATTTTTAGACCATAGAGGATGACATGATTAGGTCCAGTAATGCTGAAGAAGAAATGAATTGGTCTAGTAAGACATAGTGTTGGTAAATTCATACTGTGTCATCTTAAATCTTTTTTCTTGACTTTCAAACTCTACCTTTTCATCAAGTAAATCTTTGAAGTTTCCATGGAGTTAATTAAATATCACTGGTCTAGTTTGTTAATTTCACTTTTTTCCATTTAACAAAGGAGAAACATTTGCACATTTCCAGTGTTCAAATTCCCATTTGCTTAAAGGTCATCAACCATGTTTATACAGCAACTTTTCCTGGTAACTTTGAATATGATTATTTTGAGGGATATATCTTACACCCTTGCAGTTGCAAGATTCTCCCCTATTATTTCTTGTTTCAAGTTGTACTTACTTTATTCTCACAGGTGTTTTCTTTATGTTTTCAAATTCCTTTTCAAAGGACACATAAGCAAATTAGGATCTGAGGATATCTGCTTTTCTTGTATCATCCTTCACTTGATGACATTGACTGCAAGCAGTGGCCTACCCCTTTCTTTGATCCTCTGATCTGACGTATTTCCAGAGTTTGTCACCCTCAGTATTTTCACAAGCCACAGATAATTTTCTTCATTTATCCTTCCAAAGACCAATCTTCCCATCTTTGGTGATGAGTCATTTATTCTAGATGTCCCCTTAAGCCTGACCTGAGCTGCGCTGAATTTTTAATATACAATCTTCTATTCTTCCTCAACTGGCTCACTTATGACTACATAGCCAGAATTGTAATCTTGATGCTCGTATCTATGTTTGTGTCTCAGTTTTTTTTGCAAAGTTGGCTTATGAAAGTTTAAAGCTACATCCAACGTACAAGCTACATCCAAGCTTTCCCTCCCAGTTATCATGTATTCTAGAAATAAACATTTTTCTCCTTATATGTCCAACTCTTCCAATTTGCCAATCACTTCCCTTATTGGTCAGAATTAGAGTCAAAGATACTGTACCCTATTACTGCCTGTACTCTCTTTGAGGTGAAACTATGAGCAAATCAAGGCAAAAGCAAGCTAGATGACCTGCTTTATGTTTAAAAATACCTTCAAGCCAAATCTTTGGAAAACATTGCCTTGCCTCCAGGCAAACATATACACTCTGCCTTCATGAACATATCTCTGTTCAAGAGCCATCTTTCCTGCATCTTTAGCTATGATCTAGAAATCTAAATTCAGTTCACGGACACTATCTGCAAAGCCAGAACAGTTTTGAAACAACCACTAAACTAATTCCACTTATGACCAACTCATGATAGTAAGTGATTTTAAGCAGCTACAGGAATAAAAGGGGGGAAAGACTTTTAAGAATTTAAGAAAATAGCTAATTGTGTTTTGCCTTTCATCTTTCAAAGAAAGATAACTTCTGAACCAATCCCCTCCTTCCATGAATCCTATAGCGAGAAGTGGTAAAACAAAGGCTCATACACATGGGTCATCCTGTGAAACAACAATTCAATCATATTTTAGTGTAAAAATCCAGCAAGTATCTTATCAACATCCATTCATTTTGGAGCAAACATTACTCTTAAGCAAAATGAAATTTAATACTAGGTTGTAATCATGGATTGTAATATATTTTCACTCTAGTAATGACTTGTCTTTGATGGAATATTGCAGATAGAGCATGAGCTTTGAAAATAGGCAGGCCTGAGTTGTCTTGCCTCCACCTCCCTGTTCTCCTGTATCTTCATAGATAATACAGGCAAATAATAAAACAGATGATGAAAAAGTTAGATAAGATAATCATATCAAATATTTATTTCAGTGTTTAATGCATAATAATATAATAAGAATGTTTGATGCTATTATATTATCCATTCTTTCATTCAGCAGCTGGTCAATGAATGCAGACTAGGTGCCAGGCACTATGCTTGGTGCTGACGGTAGAATAATTAACAAAACAGACATCCTCTCTTTCACTGTGGGGTTAATTCTTAATAGACAAGAGAAAAATTAAATTAATGAGTATTTAATAAGTAGAGGGCATAATAAGAGTGTCTAACTGAAAACCTAGGAAAGACTTGCCAAAATATAAGGCTCTTATTTAAACAGAAACCCAATGACAAGTAGGATTTAGCCATACAAAATGGGAAAGAACACATCCAGAATAAGATCTGTCAGAATTGAAAGCTTATCTTCTTTTTTTTTTATTTATTTATTTTTTTTTCCAGTGGGTTTTGTCATACATTGATATGAATCAGCCATGGATTTACATGTATTCCCAATCCCGATCCCCCCTCCCACCTCCCTCCCCACCCGATTCCTCTGGGTCTTCCCAGTGCACCAGGCCGGAGCACTTGTCTCATGCATCCCACCTGGGCTGGTGATCTGTTTCACCATAGATAGTATACATGCTGTTCTTTTGAAACATCCCACCCTCACCTTCTCCCACAGAGTTCAAAAGTCTGTTCTGTATTTCTGTGTCTCTTTTTCTGTTTTGCATATAGGGTTATCGTTATCACCTTTCTAAATTCCATATATATGTGTTAGTATGCTGTAATGTTCTTTATCTTTCTGGCTTACTTCACTCTGTATAATGGGCTCCAGCTTCATCCATCTCATTAGGACTGGTTCAAATGAATTCTTTTTAATGGCTGAGTAATATTCCATGGTGTATATGTACCACAGCTTCCTTATCCATTCATCTGCTGATGGGCATCTAGGTTGCTTCCATGTCCTGGCTATTATAAACAGTGCTGCGATGAACATTGGGGTGCACGTGTCTCTTTCAGATCTGGTTTCCTCAGTGTGTATGCCCAGAAGTGGGATTGCTGGGTCATATGGCAGTTCTATTTCCAGTTTTTTAAGGAATCTCCACACTGTTTTCCATAGTGGCTGTACTAGTTTGCATTCCCACCAACAGTGTAAGAGGGTTCCCTTTTCTCCACACCCTCTCCAGCATTTATTGCTTGTAGACTTTTGGATAGCAGCCATCCTGACTGGCGTGTAATGGTACCTCATTGTGGTTTTGATTTGCATTTCTCTAATAATGAGTGATGTTGAGCATCTTTTCATGTGTTTGTTAGCCATCTGTATGTCTTCTTTGGAGAAATGTCTGTTTAGTTCTTTGGCCCACTTTTTGATTGGGTCATTTATTTTTCTGGAATTGAGCTGCAGGAGTTGCTTGTATATTTTTGAGATTAATCCTTTGTCTGTTGCTTCATTTGCTATTATTTTCTCCCAATCTGAGGGCTGTCTTTTCACCTTGCTTATAGTTTCCTTTGTAGTGCAAAAGCTTTTAAGTTTCATTAGATCCCATTTGTTTAGTTTTGCTTTTATTTCCAATATTCTGGGAGGTGGGTCATAGAGGATCTTGCTGTGATTTATGTCGGAGAGTGTTTTGCCTATGTTCTCCTCTAGGAGTTTTATAGTTTCTGGTCTTACATTTAGATCTTTAATCCATTTTGAGTTAATTTTTGTGTATGAAAGCTTATCTTCTTTGTAGAATTCCCTCATTTCTACAATCCTCTAACAAATGAAAGACTTCCCTAGTGGCTCAAATAGTAAAGCATCTGCCTACAATGCTGGAGACCCGGGTTCAATCCCTGGGACGGGAAGATCTCCTGGAGAAGGAAATGGCAACCCACTCCAGTATTCTTGCCTGGAAAATCTCATGGACAGAGAAGCCTGGTAGGCTACAGTCCATGGGGTCGCAAAGAGTTGGACATGACAAAGCAACTTCACTTCATAACAAATGGATGGAAGATATACATTCTAGATCCATTTCCCCAGATCTACTGAGTAGTTTTAAATTTCCTATGAAGATATTCAAGGTTATGTATAAAATGCTTATCAACTTAATTCCAAGAACTGAGGAAGGTAGTTTTACAACTTCCGTTTCATTGCAGTAAAAATGAAGCAGGAATCACTCCAGAAATGATGTCACCTAATTCAATAGAATATATTATTGTATCACGAGGGGAGGCTTTGGGGTTTTCATATAAGCAGAGCATCAAAATGACAATCTCTTTGTAGAAGGGACTTATGTTAAAGTGGTATTTAACTCACTGATTATGTTAAGTGGTAGTAAGCTCACTGTTTTCCATTGGAGAGCAAATATATTGAAGTAACTTTGGGAGCATCATTGAAGAATATTGAGAAGGATAGGAAGAACTTCCAGATTGTCCATTGGCACAACTACTATATGCTATAAGAAGTATTGTATAAGACAAGTAATGTAATCTCTGGCCATTAGTAAGCTCATAGGACTACTACAAAGATTTTTTTAAAACATTTATTTAGTTAGTTAGTTGCATTGGGTCTTAGTTGTTGCAGCGTGTGGACTGTGGTAATTGTGGTCTGCAGGCTTTACTAGCAGCGTGCGTGCGTACACATGGTCTTAGTTGCTCCACAGCATGTGGGATCTCAGTTCTACCAGCGATCAAACCCTCGCCCCCTGCATTGGGAGCATGGAGTTTTAGCCACTGGACCACCAAGGAAGTTCCCGCTATGAGGATTTACTATTGTATTATAAAATGATTTCAAATACATGAAACCTTTTACACATGTATATGATTATGATATGACATATATATGCCTTCCCAAAGAAGGGCAATGCCAGACAATGTTCAAACTACCATACAATCGCGCTTATTTCACACGCTAGCAAAGTTATGCTTCAAAATCCTTCAAGCTAGGCTTCAGCAGTACGTGAACCGAGAACTTCCAAATGTACAAGCTGGGTTTCGAAGAGGCAGAGTAATCAGAGATCAAATTGCCAACATTCACTGGATCATGGAGAAAGCAAGGGAATTCCAGCAAAATATCTACTTGTGGTTCTTTGACTATACTAGAGTCTTTGACTGTGTGGATCCCAACAAACTGTGGAAAATTCTTAAAAGGATGGGAACACCAGACCACCTTACTTGTCTCCTGAGAAACCTGTATGCACAGCAACAAGGAACAGTTAGAACTGGACATGGAACATCTGACTGGTTCAAAACTGGGAAAGGAGTGTGACAAGGCTGTGTATTGTGTTTAACTTCTATGCAGAGGACGCCATGCAAAATGCTGGCTGGATGAAGCACAAGCTGGAATCAAGATTGCTGAGGGAAATATCAACAGCCTCAGATATGCAGATGATACCACTCAAATGGCAGAAAGCAAAGAGGAACTAAAGAGCCCAAAGACAGATGGTCCATTTACCTGGACAGGACTGTTAGAAGTATCTGAAGACATTACCTGAGGTATATTTGTGATGCTATTATTAAGAAGTCTTTGTCATTTGACATCCTGACCCTGATGTTGGGAAAGATGGAAGGTAAGAGGAGAAGGAGGCAGCAGAAGATGAGATGATTAGATAGCATCACCAAGTCAGTGGATGTGAATTTGAGCAAACTCTGGGAGACAGTGAAGGACAGGGAAGCCTGGTATGCTGCAATCCTTGGGATCACAAACAGATGAACAGGACTTAACAACTGCACAATAACAACAATGGTTGTGATAACATAAACATATCAATCAGAGAAACTTTTGGATATATATGTATGTCATATAGGGATGCTATATGATAATATAGACAATTATATTTATAATTTCATAGATATAATATAGATATGATAATAATAGTATATTATGATATTGAATTAATGGATAAATGTCAGTGAAAGTAATTATGTATTTCAAGCTGGATGGTGGAGATGACTTAGGTGTTTGTTAAAGAGTTATTTTCCTGCTCTCTGATAAGGAGAACTCAGGATGTCAAATGACAAAGACTTTTTAATAATAGCACCACAAATATACCTCAGGTAATGTCTTCAGATACTTCTAACAGTCCTGTCCAGGTAAACGGACCATCTGTCTTTGGGCCAGAGGAAAGCTGCAAACAACTCTGGAAACACTCTATGGGAATTTTTGTTTCAAGTTCTGAGATGGATTTGGGTTTTAAAGATAGGAGTGAATAGAAGGGAGGAGTCCAAAACCAGTCAAAGGATAAAGGTGATATTTATTACACAAAATAATAATTGACAATTTTTAAACATTTATGGAAAAATATAGGTTACAACTTGCTTTTCTTGTTCTCAAAATATTAACTTTTTAGTAGCATTTATTCACTTTTTAATGTTGTTTAAGCTCAACTTTTACATGAAAATTATAGTTTTATACAAAAGTGAGAAAAAATCATTGCAGTCTGAATATTTGACAAGATATTCATGTTGTGAATACAAGCTTTGATTTATGTTTAATGAGCCTAATCTCTGGAGAAATATTTAATAAAGAAAAGCACCCTAACTCCATCCAGTGGTTCTCAACTCTGTCTGAGCTGATAAATTATATGAGGTGTCTTCAAGAAATACCAATACTCAGTCCCCACTTCAAACCAACCAAGTGAGGATATCAACTGGTTAGCTCTAGTGTTCAATGGTTTTTAGGCTGTTGATTTCAATGAACAGCTTAGGTTTAGTACTATTAGTCTGTACTTTATAAACTAAAGTTACAAAGTCATGAGAAAAACTGCCTCAGTTGTAATTAACCCTTTCCTCTGCTTCTTACTCTTACTGGAATCATGTTCAGTTCTATGAGTGGGATGAGACATCATACTTCAGTGGTGAAAACTAAACAAGGTTGACTTGACCCAGTCATTCTTCAGTCGGCCAAGTCCATCAGGTGTTAATAACTATGTCACTGAACAAATGACATTGCTTCCTCTGAGTCAGTTCCTACATTGATGAGGTGAATCATGGCCACTTTGAATTATTTTAAGATCCAAGAGCATACATGGAAATAGTTGGGTCTTTGAACTTGTCATTTCAACCAAATTTCAATTATAGTAACTATATTCTGCCTACCTCATTTCCCCATGATTTTTCAAGGCTATTGTTTCTTTCTTTCTTCTTTCTTCCTGTCTTTTCTTTTTAAAATTACACCCAAAGCTTCCTATTTTCAGTTGTATATATTGAGATTCTATAATGGTTTCAATTCAGCTAGAAATAATCATTCTAAATGGTCTAATTTTTAAGTTAGGATAAAAGGCTATAAAAATAAGCAAGAGAAATATCAGAGATGGATGAAATTGATACTTTACCTAATCCCTTAAAGCAATTTTCTTCCCCAGTGACTCTTTATTTCATAAAGGTTCTTTCCTTTCAAAGCTGAGAAAATCTGGATGAAAAGGAAAAAGGGTGCTTTAACTTCCTTAATCATAATCTTAAGGGGAATTTGTATAGCACTTCAGGTATATAAAGAACTTTCAAATATGTTACCTAATTTTATCTTTCCCCTAGATAGTTACAGAAGATGTTTTCATCTGTTTGAGGGATAAATAAATTGGAGTGAGATTAATATTTCAGTGGTATAAATATATACCTAGGGATATAAGTGGGCTTCCCTTGTGACTCAGATGGTAAAGATTCCGCTATAAGTACATGAGATTATGAATTTTGTTGTTATAAAGGATATATGACAAACAATTCTTTTACAAATAAAACAGATGTTACTCTTAATTGTAAATTCCATATAGCCACTTGATTCTCACAGAATACTTTCATTGATTTCTGCCAAAATTTTGAATTCATACTTAAGTCGTAATTGTCAAACAGATGTATTTTTAATAGGAATGTTGGTTAGCATTCTCATATGTTAATGAGTAAGATTAAAATAAAACAACAAAGGTGTGTTTTCCTTTGTCAATGATATAAGAAAAGCTTCATTGAATCAGATAACACTTTTTCATTTTCTGTGCTTTTCATAATGTAATTGGCTATAGACAAGACAGACTTTAATTTAATAGTATTATTAATATTTTCTCCATTACTTTCTTAAGTTTAGGCAACTAATAAAAAAAAAAATCAAAATCAAGCACCAATTTATAGCATTTGCTAAGTTCCATGGTACAAATACTCCCTCCCTGACTGATTTCAAGTTATCAAAGTAGTATCATTGAATGCAGAGTTAGGAAGAAATGTAAAGTAGCAATTTATATAGTATTTCCAATGTACAGATACAATAGATGTGAATAACATCAAGAGCACATGAATAACAAAATGTAATAAGATAAATAGGAAATGATAAATCTTGAGCATTCATTATCTTTGTGTTTAACATAATTTTAGCTTACTGTTACATTTAGTATATAAATAATATTTGTTATATAATATAGTATATAATACACAATAATTTAATATATAATATATAATTTATATAATTTAATTTTTAACAACTGGCATTCAGGATTGCTGAAAATTTCATGTGTTGGTATGAAACCAGCTGCAGCACACAGTTGGCATACTCCATTAAGAAGACTCAACATAAAACACGTTAATAACACCCAGTGTCTGATCACATGAGTCATAGTCCCTCCAGGCTGACTGTCTCAAACCCCGTCTTCCCTGCCTGCCTTCTCTTGGCATAAACATTTGACTCTGTCTCTTCTTAGACTCTGATTCTTTCTCTGTTTTCCCATGAGTCTGTCTTTGACCAGGCACCTCACCCAGAACTGATTTAGGCATTTGGTCTTCCTAGCATGACTCTCAACTTTTCCTAAATAATAGGAATTGGATTTGCTTCCATTTCAAATGTGCTCTCTAACTCATAAACCCTTACTTCCCTCCCTGCCCCCACCACTCCCAGTGGATATACAGAACAGTGGGAAGGATTCAAGCACCCAATTTACGTAGTTAACATTAGAAACTTTAAAGTTAAGGCCATATCTCCTAGTACAGTGTTTACGCACCATTTTTTAAAATAAGAAGAAACTAATTGACAGAAGAAACAATTCTCACTTTTTAACCTGTCACTCTCCCTATCCCAGGCTAGTGGAAATGATTGTAAAAGGATTAACGATTAACAAGAGATAAAGAGAGAAAAGATCTCTATCTCCTACTAAGTCTTTATATACATAGTCTACATTGTTATGCATAATATAAATCTGGTAATATATTTTATATATAGTATTATCATATATTCCTAAAAATATTTCATTGATGTCAAGTTTTATTTGAAATTCTAGTTTCAGAATCATGATATTTTGTTCACCTTGAGATATAATTTATATTTTTAAACCCTTTGAGTATGACTCAGTAGTTATGTCTGGATGTGAGAGTTGAACCATAAAGAAAGCTGAGCGCCGAAGAACTTGTGCTTTTGAACTGTGGTGTTGGAGAAGACTCTTGAGAGTTGCTTGTACTATAAGGAGATCCAACCAGTCCATCCTAAAGGGAATCAGTCCTGAATGTTCATTGGAATGACTGATGCTGAGCGGAAGCTCCAATACTTCGGCCACCTGATGCAAAGAGCTGACTCACTAGAAAATATTGTGATGCTGGGAAAGATTGAAGTCAGGAGGAGAAGGGGACAACAGAGGATGAGATGGTTGGATGGCATCACCAATGTGATGAACATGAGTTTGAGCAAGCTTCGGGAGCTGCCGTCCATGGGGTCACAAAGAGTCGCACATGACTGAGAGACTGAACTGAACTGAGTTGATACCCTTTCAAATTATGTAACATTTAACTTAGATGGATAGCCCCTATATTCAATCACAAGAAGTTTTAGATTTAGGGAAACTTTGACGCAAAAGAAGAGTAGTAATATCAACTCATAACAAAGCAAAAAGTTTTTAAGACTCTCATTATAGTAAGTTAAAAGTCACAAAAGAAAAGAAATATGTATATATATTCAAGCATATATATTTATAGTTAAGAATACTGTTTCTTTAGTTATATCATAAAATATAAATTCCTTAATAGAAATAACCTGTGACCTGTGAGCAGTTTTCTAAGAGATACTGAGATGCTGTCTCCCAGGCTCAGAGTCCTAAACATTCCCACCAAATAAAATAACTCTCTACTTTCAGGTTGATTATATTTTTTAGTTGACAGTTTTGGTGACCAACACGAAGGGACCCAGAGCAGAATTCTCTTCTCCACCTGAACTCTGTGAGAAACCAGAGCCGTGGTACCAGCAGAGGCCCCTGATGCTCATCCACTTCCTGGGGAGTTCGGGATTTGAATAAGTCTCTCCTGGTCCTCAGATCTCTGGTTGAGATCCTGATTTTTTATTTGGTGGGGGTATAGCAGCTACCTGGCCCCTCTCAGTGAGGTACTAGGGGGTGGCCGGTGGGAAGACACAGGGAAATACCCACCCAGGCCTGGTTGGAAGATACCAAGAGAATTCCCACCCAGTTGTAAGATGCTGAAAGTGGGAGGAAGTCAGTTAAGGACACCCAGGGCTTGGTTGAAACATACCAAGAAAACACCTACCTGTGGAAAGGCATGGGTTGGGGCAGGTTTGGTTTTTACTGAGAAAAACCTGGGGCTCGGTTGAAAGAAACCGAGGTGGCTCTGTTATAGAAAAATCTAAGAAATGGAGCTCATACTTGAAAATACCTAGTTAACTGGAGAAATTAATTCTCACCTTAAATATTGAGGGGGGGTGCTCTTTAATGCATGGGCAGTTAAAAATTAAAAGCTGGCCTGGTAAAATCTTAAGCAAGGCCTTATAGAGAGAAGCTCAGATTTCTGTGTCTTTGAGATGTAAATATCCTATCTGATCTTCCTAGGTTGTTCTATTGTGTGTTTTTTTTTGTTCGTTTATATTAGGCTATAAGAGGTCTTTTTGCATTCTTAATTGGTGGCCAAACGATGACCCTTTTAAAATTAGAGAAACTAACAAATTATTAAATCTAGAGTGCTCTTATTGTAAACAGATACTTTGTTGGTAACCTGTAAAACAAAAGTCAAATTAACTTAAGAACTTTTCTGAATGAGAAAAACCAGTTTAGGAGCCTTCATTGAGGCCTTCTCAGTGGGTGTTACAGATACTAATAAGAGCAATTAAGAATATCAGCAAAAAAACTTGGGGAAAAAAAAATCTAGCTATTATTTCAATGAGGTAAAAAATTTTTTTCTTTTTAAAAAAAGGAGTTACCACAAATGAATTTTTAAAAATTCTTTGGGTGGTTATTTAAAATGGAATAAATAAAACAGACTTTTATGATGATTAAAACAAGATTTCACATGACTACCCTACCTAAAGTTGGCTTCCCCGGTGGCTCAGACTGTAAAAAATTTGCCTGCCAATGCGGGAGACCCAGGTTCGATCCTTGGTCAGAAAGAGCCCTTGGAGAAGGGAATGGCAACCCACTCCAGTATTCTTGCCTGGAGAATTCCTTGGATAGAGGATCCTGGCAGGCCTCAGTCCGTGGGGTCACAAAGAGTCAGACACAACTGAGTGACTAACACTTTCAACCTGTGACCTCCCCTGTCTTGACAACTTTATTTCTTGGCTTTATTTCTTAGTGTTTAATTTACCTGACATAAAAATGGCAGTAGCTACATTGGTCTCACACTAAACAAAGGTTCCTTAATAAGAAATGGAAGTCGATCTGTATAAGCAATTTAAATATAATTTATAAGTTCAAGTTTGTCTAAGCAACATTTTAAAAAATCTATCTGCTTGGAAGTAAATGATCCAGTGAGAATCTTACATGTCTCCAACCACCTCAGTACTCTAGATTTAGATTCAAAACTGGACACACACTAGTGCATTTATAATTCTTAATAGCTGCTGTTGTTCCTATATATAAGACTCCCTGGAGAAGGAAATGGCTACCCACTCCAGTATTCTTGCCTGGGAAATCCCATGGACAGAAGAGCCTGGTGGGCTACGGTCCTTGGGGTTGCAAAAGAGCCGTATGCGACTTAGCAACTGAGCAGGACTATATGAGTCTAAAGGATCAGGAAAACTATTAATAGTCAATAGTCAAGACACACACAACTTTCAGATATTACATAAATATTTTGAAGGCTCTGATTGTGTTTTCATATCAATAAATTTAAATTACTTTTACATGATTTCCTGCTTTCCCACGTATGGTTTGGTTTTGTTGTTGCTATTGGCTATATTCCGGAGAAGGCAATGGCATCCCACTCCAGTACTCTTGCCTGGAAAATCCCATGGATGGAGGAGCCTGGTGGGCTGCAGTCCATGGGGTCGCTAAGAGTTGAACATGACTGAACAACTTCACTTTCACTTTTCACTTTCATGCCTTGGAGAAGGAAATGGCAGCCTACTCCAGTGTTCTTGCCTGGAGAATCCCAGGGGCGGGGAAGCCTGGTGGGCTGCCGTCTATGGGGTCGCACAGAGTCGGACACGACTGAAGCGACTCAGCAGCAGCAGCAGCATTGGCTATATTCATCAAGGTTAGGAAAACATTACTTGAGAGAGTGTATGACTTATTAGGTATCCATGGTTTTAGTCTTGCTCTAGAAATTACTGAACAACCTGATTTTAAATATAGTAGATTTCCCCAAATCTACCTTCTGACTTTTCTATTCACATCCTAAGAATAAATAAGTTCTTTAAGAGTATTACTTATTTGCTTTTTTAGGGCAGTATCTTCAAGTCTGATTTTACTTCCCAGAAGGTTAGTATCCCAACACTCACATTTCCTCTAAAATATGCCAACTTTTAAAATTTCTTCCCCATGACAGCTTTTCACGTATATGAATTATAGCCTTGCTGATCTAAGACAATATAATTCAGACATGCAATATGTAAGAAAGTATTTACTCTTTTTACAAAGCCAAAAGGGAAGATCAGCTTGAATGATACGAGGAGACAGAAACTACTTACTGGAGAGCTGGAATGCAAGCTCCTTAGAAGATAATTATCATAAGGCCTCTGGCACCTGACTGGTTAGTGCTAATCAATGAACATCTGCATATCTATATAACTGGAATGGTTAAAACATTTAGATATGGGTAGAAGCCTATAGTATCTAAAACTTTCTTCCGGATGTATTCTAGTGTAACTATTCTTGTTAACATAGCTGTTAATCTAAATGGGACTTTTCATCTGGGACCAGATCTTTTATGCTCTAAAGATGCACTGTCTAATAATTTAGGCACTAATCAAATGTAGCTTAGCTTACATTAATTAAAATTAGATAAAATTTAAAAAGTCATTTTCTCAGTATCACTAGTCACATTCCAAGTGCTCAGTACTTCATGTGTCTATGGCTACTTCATTGGAGGAGAGTGAAGTCAGAACATTTCTATTATTGCAGAAAGTTCTACTGGATGGAACTCCTCTATAACTTCCATGTTTTAAACCTTATTTAAATAGCTGAAGTGCATTTTTTTCCTAATCTGTTACTGCCCAAATCAGGTTATTAAAAGGAAGAAATCAGGGAGACTCAGAACTCAAATTTCATCCTACCCATTCCCAACCCAACAGTAGTGCCAGCCCAAACTCGGGAGGCTTCAGCCTGTGCTAAAACACCTACAGGACATTTGATCTTGTATATACTAATCGCAAACAGTCGAACACAACTTACCAACTGAACAACAACAATACTAGTCCCGGGAGACATATGTTTCTCTTGCTCATCTCTGGTCTGGAAGTATAGGAGATAAGGTCATTTCCAGCGATGATTTGGACCTATCTCCCGGTGGCTTCAGGAATTTGGATGGACTCTGCCCCAGCCTAAGCGATGGTTCTTTGCTCTGTGGCTTTGTAAATGCATCTTGTGCTTGTGTTCAGTGGCTAAGTTGGGTCCGACTCTTTTTCGATCCCATGAATTGCAGCCCACCAGGCTCCTCTGTCCATGGGATTTTCCAGGCAAGAATACTGGAGTTGGTTGCCATTTCCTACTCCAGGGGATCTTCCCAACCCTGAGACAGAACCTGTGTCTCCTGCATTGGCAGGTGGATTCTTCACCGCTGGGCCACCTAGGAAGCCTAATGCAGCTGTGCTCAAGTCACTTCAGTCGTGTCCAACTCTTCGCGATCACATGACTGTAGCCCGCTAGGTTCCTCTGTCCATGAAATTCTCCAAGCAAGAATACTGGAGTGGGTTGCCATTTCCTTCTCCAGGGGATCTTCCTGAGCCAAGGATCAAACCCGCATCTCTGTCTCCTGCATTGGCAGGCACGTTCTTTACCACTAGCGCCAATTATAAAGCCCAGGTGCATCTAACCTGTCTTTAAACATGTGCTTTTGTAATTATGTATTTGTGTGTCTGCCACCTCCACCAGATTGTGATTGAATCTGTGCCTCCTAGAGTCTTTATATGGTACCTGGCACAAGCCTGGCATGAATTCCATAATGATGAAAAATATGAAGAATAAATTATCTGGGACTCAACCACTCCCAGATTTTCTACAAGTGGTTACCTTTTCTCAAAACCCTGAGGTAATCCATTCGTTCCTTCTCCTCTCCTATGTTAGTTCCCACTCACAGTCACTAGGAAGTGTCCTCACACAAAGTGTGAGGTATGGACACTTTATTTGTTTTTTTTTTTTTTTCCTGTTCTTTTTTTTTCATTTATTTTTATTAGTTGGAGGCTAATTACTTTACAATTGTAGTGGTTTTTGCCATACATTGACATGAATCAGCCATGGATTTACATGTGTTCCCCATCCCAATCCCCTTCCCACCTCCCTCCCCATCCCATCCCTCTGGGTCTTCCCAGTGCACCAGCCCTGAGCACTTGTCTCCTGCATCCAACCTGGGCTGGTGATCTGTTTCACTATAGATAATATACATGCTGTTCTCTCGAAACATCCCACCCTCACCTTCTCCCACAGAGTCCAAAAGTCTGTTCTGTACATCTGTGTCTCTTTTTCTGTTTTGCATATAGAGTTATCATTACCATCTTTTAAAATTCCATATATATGCGTTAGTATACTGTATTGGTCTTTATCTTTCTGGCTTACTTCACTCTGTATAATGGGCTCCAGTTTCATCCATCTCATTAGAACTGATTCAAATGAATTCTTTTAATGGCTGAGTAATATTCCATTGTGTATATGTACCACAGCTTCCTTATCCATTCGTCTGCTGATGGGCATCTAGGTTGCTTCCATGACCTGGCTATTATAAACAGTGCTGTGATGAACATTGGGGTGCACGTGTCTCTTTCAGATCTGGTTTCCTCGGTGTGTATGCCCAGCAGTGGGATTGCTGGGTCATATGGCAGCTCTATTTCCAGTTTTTTAAGGAATCTCCACACTGTTTTCCATAGTGGCTGTACTAGTTTGCATTCCCACCAACAGTGTAAGAGGGTTCCCTTTTCTCCACACCCTCTCCAGCATTTATTGCTTGTAGACTTTTGGATAGCAGCCATCCTGATTGGCATGTAATGGTACCTCATATGATTCTGGGGCCCTGTAGTCCACCTGCAGATCTTGTGGATTGGAGTCTTCAGAGCAATAGAGTTGAATGAAATAGAGTCAGAGGATGGTTAAGTAATTATAGCCTGCCTGCCCCTCTTCCTGCGTTTCAGCTCTACAGACCTTGCTATAGTCGTGTTTTCTTTGGAAGCACAGAGTCCTAACCACTGGACCATGAGGGGAGTCCCATATATTTTCTGAACACTGCTTTCAAGGGACGAAAAAGTCATTGCTTAGTCAGTCCTCAGGCAAGAGTATATAGTTAAAAGCAGAAGTATTGGGTTTACCTTGTGGCTTAGCTGGTAAAGAATCCACCTGCAAAAAAAAAAAACAAAAAAAAAAGAAAAGAAAAGAATCCACCTGCAATGCAGGGGACCTTGGTTTGAACCCTGGGTTGGGAATATCCCCTGGAGAAGGGAAAGACTACCTACTCCAGTATTCTGGCCTGGAGAATTCTTGGGGTCGCAAAAAGTTGGACATGACTCAGCGACTTTCAGTTTCACTTTCAAGTATTTATAGACTCAGAAATAAGAGATTCAGTTCAGTTCAGTTCAGTTCAGTCGCTCGGTCGTGCCTGACTCTCTGTGACCCCATGAATCGCAGCACGCCAGGCCTCCCTGTCCATCACAAACTCCCGGAGTCTACTCAAACTCATGCCCATCGAGTCGGTGATGCCATCCAGCCATCTCATCCTCTGTCATCCCCTTCTCCTCCTGCCCCCAATTCCTCCCAGCATTAGGGTCTTTTCCAGTGAGTCAACTCTTCACATGAGGTGGCCAAAGTACTGGGGTTTCAGCTTCAGCATCAGTCCTTCCAATGAACACCCAGGACTGATCTCCTTTAGGATGGACTGGTTGGATCTCCTTGCAGTCCAAGGGACTCGCAAGATTAGATGCCTGGAATAATGGGGGAGGGGGAGGGAAGAGATACAGGGACAAAGACAGACAGACGTTTGAAATTCTCCTAACACACACAGGAAAAACAAAAGGAAAATTAAATTCCAAATTGGTACTTTTCCTACAAATTACAGTTCATAACAGTCCATAGATTTTGAAATGCTGCTATTTTCCATGTTCACTTTATAGATGAGAAAAGCTAAGTGTAAATGTACTTAAAATGTAAGGTAACGGAATCATTGGGATGTTCCAAATAAGTTATTAATTAAATTTTCCAAAACAGTGGTATTTTTTCAAAGTACATGTTATTAGAAACTGTGTATGGTTCACACATCAGTGTGCTTTCCTCCAGTCAAAGTAGGCAAAAGAATATTATTTCTTTCTTTTATTTTTTTTTTTAACTGTGTAATAAAATTTTTATTTATATTCTGGAAACACAATGAAGGAGCACCTATTTTTGCTTAAGGGGTTTTGAGGAGGTTGTCCAAAATGGAGTTTAGAAACTTTCACAGGTGATGGAAGAGGAGGAGAGAGAAAATGGTAAGGAATCCCAAGATTTGGAGCATATCAAATGTATTTGGTCTCTCTATCCCAGATTAAAACATACAAATGGAAGTTACTCCTAAATACCTTTTTTTTTTTTTGCCTCACCACATGGCATATAGGATCTTAAGTTCCCCGATGGAACCCACACCTCCTGCAGTGGAAACATGGCGTCTTAACCACTGGATCGCCAGTGAAGTCCCTAGATACCATCCTTGAAAGCAGATGATGCTATCACCCAAGTTTGCCTGGCTATCTTTAAGGTGGCCGAAGCTCTAATCTCTCAAGGATTCTTGCCCATGAGTATTACTGGAGTCACAGGGACCAAGTCTTTATTACTATCTAGCTTCTTGCCCAATGAACAATCCTCCTTTATGATGGCCTTAATGAATGCCCATCCAGTTTCTGTACTAAATATTGCTTGCTAATTTTTGGTTCCTTAGTTCCTATTCCCTTTTTGTAATCCTGGTTCCTTCTTGGGGAATTTCCCCCATATTGTAGGCAGTCTTTGTAGGATGGTAAATTAGGTACCCTACCATTCCACTACATCTAGGGATGAAAGCATCCCTAGAAACCTCTGGAAGATATTCTGCTGTCCCACTCCATACGGACAAAGAATGAGCATGTACCCTTAGCTCAGCGAACTGGCCGTTCTCTCAAAGGATTTTGAGTCCTAACTAGGGTGACACATGACTCAGTCTTTCATTCATTACTACAGAAGCACCTCAACAGCCAAGTAGACTCAATCTTCATCCATCTCCTATTTCTAAGCCTGGTCCTCCTGCTCCCTTCTTGATTCTGTGAGTTCCCAGATAGCCCTCTTATAATTTTTTTTTTTTAATTTTTTTATTAGTTGGAGGCTAATTACTTCACAACATTTCAGTGGGTTTTGTCATACATTGATATGAATCAGCCATAGATTTACATGTATTCCCCATCCCGATCCCCCCTCCCATCTCCCTCTCCACCCGATTCCTCTGGGTCTTCCCAGTGCACCAGGCCGGAGCACTTGTCTCATGCATCCCACCTGGGCTGGTGATCTGTTTCACCATAGATAGTATACATGCTGTTCTTTTGAAACATCCCACCCTCACCTTCTCCCACAGAGTTCAAAAGTCTGTTCTGTATTTCTGTGTCTCTTTTTCCGTTTTGCATATAGGGTTATCGTTACCATCTTTCTAAATTCCATATATATGTGTTAGTATGCTGTAATGTTCTTTATCTTTCTGGCTTACTTCACTCTGTATAAGGGGCTCCAGTTTCATCCATCTCATTAGGACTGGTTCAAATGAATTCTTTTTGACGGCTGAGTAAAATTCCATGGTGTATATGTACCACAGCTTCCTTATCCATTCATCTGCTGATGGGCATCTAGGTTGCTTCCATGTCCTGGCTATTATAAACAGTGCTGCGATGAACATTGGGGTGCACGTGTCTCTTTCAGATCTGGTTTCCTCAGTGTGTATGCCCAGAAGTGGGATTGCTGGGTCATATGGCAGTTCTGTTTCCAGTTTTTTAAGAAATCTCCACACTGTTTTCCATAGCGGCTGTACTAGTTTGCATTCCCACCAACAGTGTAAGAGGGTTCCCTTTTCTCCACACCCTCTCCAGCATTTATTGCTTGTAGACTTTTGGATAGCAGCCATCCTGACTGGCGTGTAATGGTACCTCATTGTGGTTTTGATTTGCATTTCTCTAATAATGAGTGATGTTGAGCATCTTTTCATGTGTTTGTTAGCCATCTGTATGTCTTCTTTGGAGAAATGTCTGTTTAGTTCTTTGGCCCATTTTTTGATTGGGTCATTTATTTTTCTGGAATTGAGCTGCAGGAGTTGCTTGTATATTTTTGAGATTAATCCTTTGTCTGTTGCTTCATTTGCTATTATTTTCTCCCAATCTGACGGCTGTCTTTTCACCTTACTTATAGTTTCTTTTGTAGTGCAAAAGCTTTTAAGTTTCATTAGATCCCATTTGTTTAGTTTTGCTTTTATTTCCAATATTCTGGGAGGTGGGTCATAGAGGATCTTGCTGTGATTTATGTCGGAGAGTGTTTTGCCTATGTTCTCCTCTAGGAGTTTTATAGTTTCTGGTCTTACATTTAGATCTTTAATCCATTTTGAGTTTATTTTTGTGTATGGTGTTAGAAAGTGTTCTAGTTTCATTCTTTTGCAAGTGGTTGACCAGTTTTCCCAGCACCACTTGTTAAAGAGGTTGTCTTTTTTCCATTGTATATCCTTGCCTCCTTTGTCAAAGATAAGGTGTCCATAGGTTCGTGGATTTATCTCTGGGCTTTCTATTCTGTTCCATTGGTCTATATTTCTGTCTTTGTGCCAGTACCACACTGTCTTGATGACTGTGGCTTTGTAGTAGAGTCTGAAGTCAGGCAGGTTGATTCCTCCAGTTCCATTCTTCTTTTTCAAGATTACTTTGGCTATTCGAGGTTTTTTTGTATTTCCATACAAATTGTGAAATTCTTTGGTCTAGTTCTGTGAAAAATACCGTTGGTAGCTTGATAGGGATTGCATTGAATCTATAGATTGCTTTGGGTAGAATAGCCATTTTGACAATATTGATTCTTCCAATCCATGAACACGGTATGTTTCTCCATCTGTTTGTGTCCTCTTTGATTTCTTTCATCAGTGTTTTATAGTTTTCTATGTATAGGTCTTTTGTTTCTTTAGGTAGATATACTCCTAAGCATTTTATTCTTTTTGTTGCAATGGTGAATGGTATTGTTTCCTTAATTTATCTTTCTGTTTTTTCATTGTTAGTATATAGGAATGCAAGGGATTTCTGTGTGTTGATTTTATATCCTGCAACTTTACTATATTCATTGATTAGCTCTAGTAATTTTCTGGTAGAGTCTTTAGGGTTTTCTATATAGAGGATCATGTCATCTGCAGACAGTGAGAGTTTCACTTCTTCTTTTCCTATCTGGATTCCTTTTACTTCTTTTTCTGCTCTGATTGCTGTGGCCAAAACTTCCAACACTATGTTGAACAGTAGTGGTGAGAGTGGGCACCCTTGTCTTGTTCCTGATTTCAGGGGAAATGCTTTCAATTTTTCACCATTGAGGGTGATGCTTGCTGTGGGTTTGTCATATATAGCTTTTATTATGTTGAGGTATGGTCCTTCTATTCCTGCTTTTTGGAGAGTTTTAATCATAAATGAGTGTTGAATTTTGTCAAAGGCTTTCTCTGCATCTATTGAGATAATCATATGGTTTTTATCTTTCAATTTGTTAATGTGGTGTATTACATTGATTGATTTGCGGATATTGAAGAATCCTTGCATTCCTGGGATAAAGCCCACTTGGTCGTGGTGTATGATTTTTTTAATATGTTGTTGGATTCTGTTTGCTAGAATTTTGTTAAGGATTTTTGCATCTATGTTCATCAGTGATATTGGCCTGTAGTTTTCTTTTTTTGTGGCATCTTTGTCAGGTTTTGGAATTAGGGTGATGGTGGCCTCATAGAATGAGTTTGGAAGTTTACCTTCTTCTGCAATTTTCTGGAAGAGTTTGAGTAGGGTAGGTGTTAGCTCTTCTCTAAATTTTTGGTAGAATTCAGCTGTGAAGCCATCTGGTCCTGGGCTTTTGTTTGCTGGCAGATTTTTGATTACAGTTTCGATTTCCTTGCCTGTGATGGGTCTGTTGAGATCTTCTATTTCTTCCTGGTTCAGTTTTGGAAAGTTATACTTTTCTAAGAATTTGTCCATTTCATCCAAGTTGTCCATTTTATTGGCATAGAGCTGCTGGTAGTAGTCTCTTATGATCCTTTGTATTTCAGTGTTGTCTGTTGTGATCTCTCCATTTTCATTTCTAATTTTGTTAATTTGGTTCTTCTCTCTTTGTTTCTTAATGAGTCTTGCTAATGGTTTGTCAATTTTGTTTATTTTTTCAAAAAACCAGCTTTTAGCTTTGTTGATTTTTGCTATGGTCTCTTTAGTTTCTTTTGCATTTATTTCTGCCTTAATTTTTAAGATTTCTTTCCTTCTGCTAACCCTGGGGTTCTTCATTTCTTCCTTCTCTAATTGCTTTAGGTGTAGAGTTAGGTTATTTATTTGGTTTTTTTCTTGTTTCTTGATGTAAGCCTGTAATGCTATGAACCTTCCCCTTAGCACTGCTTTTACAGTGTCCCATAGGTTTTGGGTTGTTGTGTTTTCATTTTCATTCATTTCTATACATATTTTGATTTCTTTTTTGATTTCTTCTATGATTTGTTGGTTATTCAGAAGCGTGTTATTTAGCCTCCAGGTGTTTGAATTTTTAACAATTTTTTTCCTGTAATTGAGATCTAATCTTACTGCACTGTGGTCAGAAAAGATGACTGGAATGATTTCAATTTTTTTGAATTTTCCAAGACTAGATTTATGGCCCAGGATGTGATCTATTCTGGAGAAGGTTCCGTGTGCACTTGAGAAAAAGGTGAAGTTGCTTGTTTTGGGGTGAAATGCCCTATAGATATCAATTAGGTCTAGCTGGTCCATTGTGTCATTTAAAGTTTGTGTTTCCTTGTTAATTTTCTGTTTAGTTGATCTATCCATAGTTGTGAGTGGGGTATTAAAGTCTCCCACTATTATTGTGTTACTATTAATTTCCTCTTTCATACTCGTTAGTGTTTGCCGTACATATTGCGGTGCTCCTATGTTGGGTGCATATATATTTATAATTGTTATATCTTCTTCTTGGATTGATCCTTTGATCATTATGTAGTGTCCTTCTTTGTCTCTTTTCACAGCTTTTATTTGAAAGTCTATTTTATCTGATATGAGTATTGCGACTCCTGCTTTCTTTTGGTCTCCATTTGCATGAAATATTTTTTTCCAGCCCTTCACTTTTAGTCTGTATGTGTCTCTTGTTTTGAGGTGGGTCTCTTGTAGACAGCATATATGGGGGTCTTGTTTTTGTATCCATTCAGCCAATCTTTGTCTTTTGGTTGGGGCATTCAACCCATTTACATTTAAGGTAATTATTGATAGGTGTGGTCCCGTTGCCATTTACTTTGTTGTTTTGGGTTCACGTTTATACAACCTTTCTGCATTTCCTGTCTAGAGAAGATCCTTTAGCATTTGTTGAAGAGCTGGTTTGGTGGTGCTGAATTCTCTCAGCTTTTGCTTATCTGTAAAGCTTTTGAGTTCTCCTTCATATCTGAATGAGATCCTTGCTGGATACAGTAATCTAGGTTGTAGGTTATTCTCTTTCATTACTTTCAGGACGTCCTGCCATTCCCTTCTGGCCTGGAGGGTTTCTATTGATAGGTCAGCTGTTATCCTTATGGGAATCCCTTTGTGTGTTATTTGTTGTTTTTCCCTTGCTGCTTTTAATATTTGTTCTTTGTGTTTGATCTTTGTTAGTTTGATTAATATGTGTCTTGGGGTGTTTCGCCTTGGGTTTATCCTGTTTGGGACTCTCTGGGTTTCTTGGACTTGAGTGGCTATTTCCTTCCCCATTTTAGGGAAGTTTTCAGCTATTATCTCCTCGAGTATTTTCTCATGGCCTTTCTTTTTGTCTTCTTCTTCTGGAACTCCTATGATTCGAATGTTGGGGCGTTTCACAGTGTCCCAGAGGTCCCTGAGGTTGTCCTCATTTCTTTTGATCCTTTTTTCTTTTTTCCTCTCTGCTTCATTTATTTCCACCATTTTATCTTCTACCTCACTTATCCTATCTTCTGCCTCCGTTATTCTACTCTTGGTTCCCTCCAAAGTGTTTTTGACCTCATTCATTGCATTGTTCATTTTTAATTGACTCTTTTTTATTTCTTCTAGGTCTTTATTAAACAATTCTTGTATCTTTTCAATCTTTGTCTCCAGGCTATTTATCTGTAACTCCATTTTGTTTTCAAGATTTTGGATCATTTTTATTATCATTATTCTAAATTCTTTTTCAGGTAGATTCCCTATCTCCTCCTCTTTTGTTTGACTTGGTGGGCATTTTTCATGTTCCTTTACCTGTTGGGTATTTCTTTGCCTTTTCATCTTGTTTAGATTGCTGTGTCTGGAGTGGACTTTCTGTATTCTGGAGGTCTGTGGTTCCTTTTTATTGTGGAGGATTTACCCAGTGGGTGGGGTTAGACGATTGGCTTGTCAAGGTTTCCCGGTTAGGGAAGCTTGCGTCAGTGTACTGGTGCGTGGAACTTGATTTCTTCTTTTTGGAGAGCAATGGAGTGCCCAGTAATGAGTTTTGAGATGGGTCTATGTGTTAGGTGTCTCCTTGGGCAGTCTGTATGTTGACATTCGGGGCTATGTTCCTGTGTTGCTGGAGAATTTGCGTGGTATGTCTTGCTCTAAAACTTACTGGCTCTTGGGTGGTGGTTGGTTTCAGTGTAGGTATGGAGGCTTTTGGACGGTCACTTATTGCTTAAAGTTCCATGTAGTCAGGAGTTTTCTGGTGTTCTCAGGTTTTGGGCTTAAGTTTCCTGCCTCTGGATTTCAGTTTTATTCTTCCTGTAGTCTCAGGACTTCTCCAACTATACAGCACTGATAATAAAACTTCTAGGTTAATGGCGAAAAGATTCTCCCCTGTTAGGGACACCCAGAGAGGTTCACAGAGTTACATGAACAGGAGAAAAGGGAGGAGGGAGATAGAGATGAGCAGGAGGAGAAAAAGGGGGACTCAAGAGGAGAGAGACAGATCTACGCAGCTGTCTGTTCCCAGAGTGTTCTCCTTATCTCAGACACCTACAAGGATTCACAGAATTGGATTGGGAAGAGAAGGGGAAAGGAGGAAATAGAGGTGTTCTGAGGTAGAAAACAGAGAGTCAAGATTGGGAGAGAATAATCTTCGGTTTAAAGATAGGGCTTCTCTTTTTTTTTTTTTTTTGGTAAGGTTATAGTGTAGTGAAAATGAAAATGAAGAGTAGTAGAGGAGTACTAGAGGACTTTAAAAGAAATAAGAGAAAAAGAAAAATAGAAAATAAAAGAGAAAACGGAAAGGAAAAAAAAGAAGAAAAAAGAAAAAAAAGAAAAAGAAAAAAACAAACAAACAAAAAAAAAAAACAAAGAAAGAAAAAAAAAAATTTTTTTTTTCCCCTAATTAAAAAAATCGTAAAAATCTATGTAAATGAAAGTTAAGGAGTAATGGGGGAGAAATAGGGAATTTTAAAGGAAAATAAAAGAGAAAAAATAAAAAAGAAAAAATATAAAAAGAAAAAAAAAATTTTTTTTTTTCCTTACTTAGAAAAAAAAAAGTAAAAATATATCTAGGAGTTTCTCTGGAGCTGCTGCGGTCAGTGTGGGTTCGGCTCAGTTTCAGATAGCTCCTCGTTCCAGCTTACACTTCTCGATATCTACAGGGCCCTTCCGGTGAAGTCGGTGTTTTCTACAGGGATTTTAATCTGTTGCACCAGTCCCTTCTGAAGCGGTTCCCTTTGTTTATTTGGCTTCTGTTTGCCGGTCTCTTCAGAGCCTCATTTCCGCCCTGACACAGGCGGGCGGAGGTGGACTCTTATTCAGTTAGCTAGTTCCCTTGCGCTGCTGGGAGGGGCTGACGCTGCGGGGATGGGCTGGCGCTGCGGGGCGGGGCTGACGCTGCGGGGAGGGGCTGGCCCTGCGGGGGCGGGCTGGCGCTGCCGGGAGGGGCTGACGCTGCGGGGGCGGGGCTGACGCTGCGGGGAGGGGCTGGCGCTGCGGGGCGGGGCTGACGCTGCGGGGAGGGGCTGGCCCTGCGGGGGCGGCCTGGCGCTGCCGGAAGGGGCTGACGCTGCTTTCTCCGTCTGCGCTGCTCAGGCTCCCGGCTGTTCTATATGGAGCGCGCCCCGCGCTGCGCTAGGTTCCAGCCCTCGGGTGTTACACAAAAGCGCGGAAGGAAAAGCTGCGCCTGCTCTCTGTGCCTTCCCCGTCAGAGCGGTCCAGGCAGCGAGGGGCTTGATGGGCGCACTCTCCCCAGGTGTGGCGCACTCACTCCCTTCCGCGGACCCAGTCTCAGTTTCCGCTGACGCCAGTCGGGTGCGCGCGCCTTCCGCCCTCCGCGTCCCCAGCCCCAGTCCCCGCCCGCGCCGGTCGGGTGCCTGCGCCCTGTGTCTCACCGCGACCCTCCCCTCCCCCCTGCCTCCTGCCTCCGGCGGGGCTGGGCGGGTCCGCAGCCTGCGACCTCTTCTTGGGACTTTCTCCGTCCCTTTGTTCTGCGAACGGCAGGCAGTGTGTTCCGGCCGGTTAATTTTCTCTCTTTTGGTCTCCCACAGTTCAAGTTGGCACCTCACAGAAGCTCCCTCTGATTGTCCTCAGGGCACTCAGGCCCGGACCCTAGCCCAAGCAAGGCCGCCTAAGACTCCCTTCCCGGGACGGGTCTCCGTCCTTAGCTCTTTTGTCTCACTTTTTATCTTTTATATTTTGTCCTACCTCCTTTCGAAGACAATGGTCTGCTTTTCTGGGCGCCTGATGACCTCAGCTAGCGATCAGAAGTTGTTTTGTGAGGTTTGCTCTGCATTCAGTTATTCTTTTGATGAATTTGTAGGAGAGAAAGTGGTCTCCCCGTCCTACTCCTCCGCCATCTTGGCTCCTCCTCTATTTCTTTCTTTTAAAAGCCTCCACCTCTTGAGGCAAATTATCAATAATCACTGGTCCTCCACGAAAATAATGCTCAGGCTTATTTTTCTCACTGTTTTATTTTTTGCTTCACATTTCTAGAGTCGTACCGTAGGGCTTCCCAGGATGCGTACTGTTTAATTATAGAAAGCACAAGTATACTGAAAACGTTTCCAGGTTCTTTTCTCTTCTCAGGGTAAAGTTTTCAGCACTCTGGAGAGTGCCAGGAGCTTGCTTGATGTGACAATAATAGACTCTGTAATAAGAAATCCTGGTTCTCTAAATGTGGTTTTATTCATTTCCCACCATTCCTGTGAGGCAGGAGAAGGTACAGCTTTCTGAAGTTTAGCAAGACATCCAGATATAGAATATAATTGAACCAGGGAAATCGTTTAGGGTCACTCACTGCTGCTCTACCAAAATTAAAGAAGACAATGAACCCTGATGTGTGCCTGGGTCCAGTCAGGTTTGAGTTTATCTCAGGTCACCACATCTTGACTTTATGGGGAGAATGTCAAGATACATTTGGCTGGGACTATATTACTCACTCAAAAAGAATTCATTGAGTCCAGGACTTAGGTATTATTATTCAAAGGCAATAAAATAGAGCTGTTGCTCTCAAAAGGGATCAGGAAGGGAGGAGGGCACAGATAATGATAATATCTCAAGATAATTGATTACTATGGTTTGGGCAAAAATGCTACATGCACACTTAATTCTACTGAAGAGAGAACTTAATTCTACTGACAGCTTTCTCTGTCAGCTTTGAAAGGAATAATAGTTCATCCTGAAGAAAGAGTGGGAGGAAGAGAGCACATAGAGGCATGAAAAGTCCAGGAACTTTCCACATTTTTGTTTTAGTACAAAATTTCTATTAAAAAATTGCACTGATAGGTATTGTTTATATATATTCAATTATGCATTTTAAAATTGAGCATGTGGTGAGCATAATTATGAGATTTTCTTGGATATTTCTTTTAAAGGGGAAAAGAGAAGAAAAATACACTTCAACCCTTCTTCCAGAAGAGAAAAGTTGAATTTACCACAGATGAATAGAAAGGAAATAGATGTTTAATATATTATTTAACATATTAAATAATGCAATATTTTAAAATATTTAAATATTTTAAGAATATTGACTCTCCTATTTAGACATTCCTAGTTGGGGGTAGGAGGAGAAGGGGACGACAGAGGATGAGATGGCTGGATGGCATCACCGACTCGATGGGCATGAGTTTGAGTAAACTCTGGGAGTTGGTGATGGACAGGGAGGCCTGGCATGCTGTGATTCATGGGGTCGGAAAGAGTTGGACACGACTGAGCGACTGAATTGAACTGACTGAACTTTATTAATTAGTATGTCTTTACAAGAAAAAGATGTTTTCAGATGACCAAATCTTAGTGTCAGCTCTGCAAGGATTAAATCTGCAGTGGCTATGTTTCTTTTTTGCCCCAGTCCTGTGTTTTTTTCAGCAGCATCTTGCCTACAGAGAATGAACAGTCTCTCTAAGGCAAATGCCCAGGTGGACTCAAATAGTAAGAGATGGTCTTTTCTGAAGATATGATGAATGTGGCTTTAAGGAACTGGTTTATACTACAAAGGACTTCCTATTCAGTCAGGGAGATGGATACAGGCTCCACTGCAGAAATATGATCTCTTTTAAAACATCTGCACAAACAGCCCTTTCGTATGATCACAGAGTCACACCATGAGACACCGTCATCCTTCTACCTCAATAGATTATTCTGTTGAGGTCAGGTTTGAATTTGGGCTTCCCTTGTGGCTCAGCTGATAAAGAATCTGCCTGCAATGCCAGAGACCTGGGTTCGATCCCTGGGTTGGGAAGATCCTCTGAAGAAGGGAAAGGCTACCTACTCCAGTATTCTGGACTAGAGAACTGCATGGACTGTATTGTCCATGGGGTCGTAAAGAGTCAGACCTGACTGAGCAACTTTCGCTCACTTAAATTTGGGGGTGGGAAAGTCACCTGTGAGGCTGATTCTATACTGGTGCAGACAAAGGTAGAGAGGAACTCTTAGTCTTAAGGAACAATGTCTACCTCTTTGCAGTTGTGTAAGTTGTAATTGTGGTCTCAGAAGCACAAAAGCTGACACTTTCTAGTTCTGATTTATGACCATTTTTCAACTTGACTTGACACTCAATTCCTCTAACTGTGAAGGGAGATAAAGACATTCACCTCACAGGGTATTGATGTGAAATAAGCTAAAGGTGTGATGCATCTTTCAAATACTAGGTGTTTATTGTTAATTAACTATCTATTTATTCATGTATTCACCTAACTAATATTTGTTTTGAGCCGTTAGCCATTCCCCTTATCTGTACACCAAAGATTCAGAAGGTTACAGAAATTTGCAAGTTATCACATTGGAGATCTTTGGATTTATGCCTGCCTCTCAACCAGTTCTTAAGGGTATATAGTCCATCTGTGGACTTGATGGTAAACAGACCAAAAGGAGGTCCCCTAAAGTCACATAGCTGGTAAGTACCTGGACAAGATTGTAATCATAGTGTCAGACTCCAGGGTTCTCTTTTGTCTCTCTTCTTGTCCTACTCTGCTCCATAAGTAACTATGAGAAGACTAGACAGTTGCTCAAAATGAGGACAGTGATTGGTTTATTGGAATTTTACAAGAAATTTGTACCCAGGGCTGTCATGCCTATGGTAAGAGTTCCTCTTCTGAGTTTAAGCTTCTTAAGTTTAACTAGGTAAACTCAGGTGTCTTCCAGCCCTAAAATGCTATGGTATATAATTCTTTCACACATTGCACTTACCACCAGTCCAAAAAAATACCTGAGTGTCTACTCTGGATTTTCCAACTCCAAAGGGTACACAGGGTTTGGGGATGATAACCAGGTCAAATAACCTCCAAACTCATTGTCCTTGCCTGCCCTATAGCAGGCATACTTCAAGTGTCTTTGCAGTGAACAAGTTCTTCGCCTAACATCTAAAAGTCAAGACCTCAAACACTGATTCATATACAATCCATGAGCTCCGAGATGCACTATAAACTCATATAATTAAAGAAATAGTATTTCTCAAAACACAGGCATACATGCAACCATACTCACAAAGCAAATAATACACATTGACCTCTGTAGCTTACTTACATATCCCTTTGAGGGAAGTCCATCAGATAAGTGGTAGAAGAGAAGGTGAAGAAGAATCAGCAGTGACTCATACATCATCCTCTTTTGCATAGGAGAAGTACTAATAGATATTCTATAGTTATTCAGTGACCAAAAAGGAGTAGTCATCCTGATGATGGAATTTCAACCATGATCCCCAGGTTAGCCCTGTTGCTGTTGTTTGGTCGCTAACTCATGTCTGACTCTTTGCTACCCCATGGACTGCAGCACTCCAGGCTTCCCTGTCCTTCACTACTATCTCCCAGAATGTGACTAAACTCATGTCCATTGAGTCGGTGATGCTCTACCCTGACACCAAGTAATTACACATAAAGTCACATAAGCTCCAGAATCTTGGTTGGCTTTCTTGTTGCTAGGCAGAATTTGGATTCTGTCTCTGGCTTGGGGATGACTGTGGGACATGGGGCAGACTCTTTGCCTTTTTATCACACCTGAAAAAGGAGATGTTTGAGAAAATGAAAAGACTGGAACTAGGTAAACTCAGGTCTCTCCCAGCCCTAGAATGCTATGGTATATAATTCTTTCACACATTGCACTGTCCCCAGATTTCACTTCAAAAAGCTTCTCCCCAAGGTAGTAGGGCTTCTCTATCCCAGCTATTTAAGCTCGAATTTTAGGCTCTCTCAGCTTACTATGGAAGGTACCACTAGGCTAGGTGGCAGTAATGGTAAAGAACCCACCTACCAATGCAGGGGACATAAGAGACACAGGTTCAATCCCTGGGTCGGGAAGATCCCCTGGAGAAGGAAATGGCAATCCACTCCAGTATACTTGCCTAGAGAATCCTGTGGACAAAGGAGCCTGGCAGGCTACAAGTTCATGAGGTCACAAAGAGTTGGACACAACATAGTACTCACGCACATGGCAACTGAATTATAGCCTTGATATTTCTTATTGAAGATGTTTATATCTATTAATACTACTGAGCTGTGTACCGTGAGGCAGTGATTGGTGAAGCACACAGACTTCCGTTTTGAATAAATCTTTACATGTTTGAGTGGCTCCTAATTACTTTATGTGAATTATGGAAATGTTTCTACGTGAGAAAATGACTAGACCTTTGCTTTACTAGGATAGCTATTTATAACTTTTATTCTTTTGAGTTTAGTTTACTGGAAATAAAGTCTCACCTGAGGCTTCAGGAAAATGCCTGGAGCTTTAAAATCTTCACAGTTTTCTAAATCTCCTCTGAACTTTCAAGTGCAGAGGGCTTGGTTTCAATTCAGCATCTGAATGTAACTTTCTTCCTCAAAGGTCAAGGTAAAACTGTAGCATCTCTGTGTCTCAAGCATATGCCTGTGAAATATGGGACTCTTACTACTGGGAAATTTGCCAAACAAAGCATAAATTAGAACTTTGTCGGGAGAAAACCTATAAATGATTTGACTCAAGTTTTCGAGAGTCTACATATAACTATATCAAGTCAACAAGCCTTTTTTTTTTTTAACCCATTTCAGTGCTCCCAATACTGTGTTTCCTGTTCACTGCTGGGGACAGAAACAAAATAAGAACTGAAAATACTGATTCCTGGACTTCCCTGGTGACCCGGTGATTGAGAATCACTTGCCAATGCAGGGGACATAGGTTTGGTTCCTTGTCGGGGAGGAGTCCACACTCTGTGGGACAACTTGGCCTATGCACCACAACTACAGAAGCCTGTACTCTAGAGCCCACGCTCCAAAAGAGAACAGCCCCCACTCACCACAACTAGAGAAAGCCCCTGAACAACAAAGAAGACCCAGCATAGCCAATAATAAAATAAATGAATAAATTATTATTTTTTAAAGTCTCAACATCATCATTCAACAACAAATGTTTTTTTTTTTTCCAAATACTGCTTCTTTTTAAGGAGAGAAATCCACATAGAAGTAGGTGCCTACAGCCTCAGCCAACCCTATTTAAATTATCTCCTATCTTGGGACCACCCATGACTTAAAGGAAGAAGAGATGAGTGTGTGCTCTGAGATGGTTTAACTGTGGCCTGCTCAGTAAAGATTCTCAGCCCCAAGCCTCTTTTCTGAGTTTCCTCTTCCCCCAGTTCTCCCACAGCTGGGTCAACTAATTTCATCTTCTGCAGATCCAGTCTATTTATTTTCAGAGCAATTTGAGTTTTAGAGGCTATAAATAAGTGGCCTCTGGCCCAATGCCTCCATTCATCCAGGATTATCATAACAGCCCTTTTCAGATATGGGGCATAGGCAGTGTGTCCTGGACTACCCTTGCTACAGTCTAAACCAGAGCCATTTTCTACTCTTTCCAGATCTTGACTTCCTTATCTCAGCCTTAATCCTACCCCCAATTCCAGCTAACAGCAATTTATCAAAAATCAGTTCTCTGAAGAAGCAATTTTCTGAATGACTAATTCACTAAATTTAATACATTTATCAACATACCAACAGTTTTTTTTAGAGAAATTTCTTTTTGAGTATATTAAATGAATTTGGATATATTCTTTTTGAGTATATATTTGAAAATATATTTTAGTTGAATATGATCAAGCACATGTTGTTGTTTAGTTGCTAAGTCATGTCCGACATTTTTTGTGACCCCATGGAATATATTTCTTATAAATTTATTCTTCATAAAAATATTCATAAGAAAAATGAATGACCCTTATGACCCCCAGCATTTAATAAATTGAGCATTATTTAAAATAAAGCTAGAGTGAAACATTAATAAATTTAAGAAAACTGTTGATCTGTCTGAGCTTTTGATAATCAGTAGCTTGATTAAATGGTTAAATTTGACAAATTGATCTTTTAGTAAACCGACTTTCTGCAAAATAAATTTTGGTGAAAGAATCTAGATTCACCACGGTGCTATGTCTGTGTTTCCATGGACATACTGATGGCTAACCTTCCTGGATTTCTATTTCCTTCACCACCCACCTGTGGCTGAACTCAGCTACATCTGGTCCCAGGTGTTGATGGGAGAATGGATGCCACTTCCTGAATAGCTGAGATTTACTCATGTGACTGAAATGCCTTTGCTGGCTATCTTATATCATCAATGTACTCAGCTGCCCCTCACCTCACTCCCTCCTGCTCAGCCTCACTGGCAAATTTCAAGATATAACAGAGCCAAAGGCCTGTCCTCTTTTTCTTTCAAATGCAGTTTTTAGATGTTTCCTTGTCTCTCATAGTAATGCCAGAGTTCTAAGAAATCTTGAAACCCACAGGGAAATATCAGCTTCCTGCGTTGAAAAAGAATTTCCGGCTTTTAGCAGAATAAACTCTGTTGGAAGATGTCTTATTGTTTGGAGTATGATGGAAGTAGTTGGGCAGGAAAATAGGTAATTGTAACATCAAATGGACTCATTTAGGTTGAGAATTACTCCTTACTCTCTTCTACAGACAAATGTGTATTTCTAAGAAACTTGTGCTAGGAAGTAATCACATCTTTTAAAACAAATCAAAATTGTGTAGTGATTGTTGATCTGTAACATTTATAATGTACAGTTATCTGAAAAGCAAGTATACATTGAGCAACAAGAACACCAGTTCTTTAGAGTATTATCTGTCAGACTGTGGCACATGAATGGAAGAGACAAACTCACGTGAATAGCAACAGGCCTTGAGGTCTAGTGAATGCACCTTGATAGTCTGCAGTGACCTTTACCCAAGGGCATCCATGTTGTTTTCAATATATTTTAACCAGGAGGAAAAAATCTCTCTTGCATCTATTATGTTGTTGCACTTAACTGCCTCTTTGAGGTTTTGCCTAGAACAGTGATTGTTAAGCCTGACTGACCATTAGAATTACCTAATAATGCTCGGTCCCCACCTAGACTAATTAATTAAAATTTTCTGAGTGTGATATCCTGGCATTTATATTTTTTAAAATTTTCCTTAAGAACTACTGGTGCCTATCTAGATTTGGGAACCACTGGTTTAGAGTATAATATCTGATAAATGCAAAAAGTAAAATAGTTACAGGATTTTTCCACCTGCTTTTTCAGCCCTTGAGCTTCATTGTTAGCTTTCAAGGTCCTACTTTTAAAATCTTGCATATGACATTAGAGTAGCTCAATAGGTGGGGTGCTTCGGTTTGCTCAGAATTTATTTGGACACATGGCCTAATAGCATGCAGTTAAGCTAACAAGTGTTTTTTTCTTTTTTACTCTATATGAATAATCTTAGCCTTAAGTGCTTTTACAGAATTGGATATTGACAGTTTGGATTTAATTTACTTAGGCACAACAGTTTTGACCGTGAAATAGTTAAAATTTAGTGTTAATTATTAAGTTAAATATTAAATTTGAAGCATTGTAATTTCTAAAAGAAAGATGAGAAAGAGAGAGATTAATCTGTATTAAAGGGCTATTTGCAGAGTAAAAGAGCCTATTTGATGAAGCACCTGATGAAGGAATGATCTCCATTTTTCTTAGTCCTAGTAAGACTCACATAATTCTCATCAGTATAAAGGTTAATCATTAATGAGCAATTGTCTCTACATTTAGTGAGATTAGGTACAAAGAGAATCACGAAATGCTTTAAGAAGATTCAGCAAACGGATTTGTCATGGTTCCTTGAACACACTTGATATTAATGAAATCAGACATCTAGATAATAAAAATCACTACCTCTGTGAGTTATCTTTATAATATTTCCATTCTGTGAGAGCAGTCAGCACCAGGCTGGTGTGATCCTGTAACTGTAAACTGAGCCTGGCATCTTGTATGCAGATGGAGCTCTGGGGTGAGGGGTGGAGGAGAGGACAACGGCTAAGTCAAGGAATGTGTCATGATAATCTCAGTTATTCTTCATGTAAAAGGAAATTTAAACGGGGCATTACATGGAATAATGCTGATTCATTCCTATAAATTATGTGAATAATAATGTAATGTAGTTACATAAATGTAGGAATAAATAGTGTAGAAACAATTCTCTTGCAGAAGGAGAGTTTTCCAGCTTACTTCATTTTGTACTGTGCCATATTTGTGTTCAGTGGCAACAGTGGGGGTTTGGGAAATGAGCATCAGTTCAAATAGTAGGGAAAAAATCTTTCTGCCAAGCAATAATTATTTGGGTTTTTCTGGTACAAAATAACGCATGCAATTAACTCCCTGGCAGTAGGCTTTCAGAATAAAAGTTCAGCCCCAGAAGGAATGGTATATCATTGATGCTTACAAGTTTAACCAATAGGAAAACACACTCCTACTTTATCAGAGGAGTTAATGAACAAGGGCTAGCTAATGTAAAAACTGTGTGCCACAACAAAAATATTTGTGTTCAGTTACCTTACAATCCTAAACCTTTGATTTTATAGAATATATGTGAGGGTTGAGAGTATTTTGTTGGGTTTTTTTTGTTTGAGTGTTTCAACCAAAAAGATGAATAGAAAACACACACCCCAACATTTACATCTTGGGTTTTTAAATGTAAAGAATGCTATGATAGTATGAAATGATGAACAACAGAGTCGTAAGTCATACACTCCCTGATTTCAAAACTTACTATAAAGGCACAGTAGTCAATACAGCGTGGTGCTAGATAAGGATAAAAATATAGATAAATGAAGCAGAGTTGAATCCAGGAAAAAAATCTTTACATTAATGGACAATTGATTCTTGACAAAGAAACCAAACAATTCAATAGGGAAAAGGTAGACTTTTCACCAAATGGTGCTGAGAGTTGGCTATCAATATGTTAAAAAAAAAAAAAAAAAAAAACTTACACCCTTACTTAAACCATATACACAAGTTAACTCAAAACAGGTCAAAGATATAAATGAACTTAAACTACAAAACTTGTAAAGGAAAACATAGGAAAAAAATCTTTATAACCTTGGATTAGACAATGAATTCTTAGATATGACATCAAAAGCATAATTCATAGAAGAAAAAATTGATCAAGTTGAATATGAAAATAAATAATTAAATAGGTTTGAAATTAGAATACACTTGCTCCTTGGAAGAAAAGCCATGACCAACCTAGGCAGCATATTAAAAAGCAGAGACATTACTTTGCCAACAAAGTACTTTTCCATCTAGTCAAAGCTATGGTTTTTCCAGTAGTCATGTATGGATGTGAGAGTTGGACTATATAGAAAGCTGAGTGTCGAAGAATTGATGCTTTTGAACTGTGGTGTTGGAGAAGACTCTTGAGAGTCCCTTGGACTACAAGGAGATCTAACCAGTCGATCCTAAAGGAGATCAGTCCGAAATACTCATCGGAAGTACTGATGCTGAAGCTGAAACTCCAATATGTTGGCCACCTGATGTGAAGAACTGACACATTTGAAAAGACCCTGATGCTGGGAAAGATTGAAGGCGGGAGGAGAAGGGGATGACAGAGGATGAGATGGTTGGATGGCATCACCAACTCAATGGACATGAGTTTGAATCAGCCCAGGAATTGGTGATGGACAGGGAAGCCTGGCATGCTGCAGTCCATGGTGTCGCAAAGAGTCAGACATGTCTAAATGACTGAACTGAACTGAAATTTATAAAAGAAAGTAAATAGACAACCATGTGTTCCGAAAGGGAAGACTAAGAACACTGGAGTGTTTATTATCGCTTAAGGACCATACTATCAAATATTCACTAAGTAATGATACAACATTGGAGAAACATATAGCAGCCTATTCCAGTATTCTTGCCTAGGAAGTCCCATGGACAGAGGAACCTGGCCGGCTTTAGTGTAGTCAATGAAGCAGAAGTAAATGTTTTTCTGGAATTGTGTCACTTTTTCATGATCCAACAGATGTTGGCAATTTGATATTTGGGTTCCTCTGCCTTTTCTAAATCTAGCTTGTACATCTGGTGCTTACAATAATAATTAACATTTTTAGAAACATAGCCTCTTCTACATACTTTATGGCTTCCCTGATAGCTCAGTTGGTAAAGAATCCACCTGCAATGCAGGAGACTCTAGTTCGATTCCTGGGTTGGGAAGATCCCCTGGAGAAGCAATAGGCTACCCACTCCAGTATTCTTGGGCTCCCCTTGTGGCTTAGCTGGTAAAGAATCTGCCTGCAATGTGGGAGACCTGGGTTCAATCTCTGGGTTGGGAAGATCCCCTGGAGAAGGGATCCACTCCAGCATTCTGGCCTACCCATAAACCCACTATCCAGTATTCCACTACCCACTCCAGCATTCTGGCCTGGAGAATTCCATGGACTGAATAGTCCATGGGGTCACAAAGAGTCGGACGTCTCACCTTACTTCATTTAATTCTCAAAGTATTCCTATGAAACAGGCATTATTGTAATCCCTTTTTAATATGTTAAAGGAGAGGGAAGCGCAGGGAAATCACCCAGTGTTACCCCTGTCTAAAGTGATAGAGCCAGATATGACTCCAGAGTCCAGCCTGTTAACTACTGAGCTGAATGTCTCTCAAGAGCATTGCCAGGTAGGGAATGTTTTACAGTTATCTCCATTTCTGCTGCAATGGACTTCCCAGATAGCACAGTGGTAAAGAATCCCCCTACCAGTGCAGGAGACACAAGAGGCACAAGGTTGATCCCTGGGTCAGGAAGATACCCTGGAGCAGGAAACGGCAGCCTACTCAGTGTTCTCATCTGAAAGACTTCATGGACGGAGGAGCCTGGCAGACCATAGTTCATGGGATCACAAAGAGTGGGCCATGACTGAGCAGCAGCTCACGCATGCATCTCTGTTACAATGACCTTGTTGACTTGAATATTTTTATATAAAACTCTCTAAGACAGGAATGCCCTAAGTGTATACTGCTTCTTTCTTCCTGTTTCCCTAAGACAAACAGTGTGTGAGTATATTATATGAATTTGTTATCCACTCCTCCAAAATGTGGAGAAGGCAATGGCACCCCACTCCAGTACTCTCGCCTGGAAAATCCCATGGATGGAGGAGCCTGGTAGGCTGCACTCCTTGGGGTTGCTATGAGTCAGACACGACTGAGCGACTTCACTTTCAGTTTTCGCTTTCATGCACTGGAGAAGGAAATGGCAACCCACTCCAGTGTTCTTGCCTGGAGAATTCCATGTATAGAGGAGTTGCAAAGGCTATAGTCCGCGGGGTTGCAAAGAGTTGGACATGACTGAGCAGCTAGCACGCACACACACCGCCAAAATAGCATTTATCTCGTGTTAGTAACTGCGAAAAAGTATACATATGCATATGTATGTTGTGAATATACACATGTTATTTGACTCTCTGGTAGAACTTTGAATTTAATCCCAGTTAACTAATCTCTTTATGCACATTGCTTCATTCTGACATGTATAATGTATATAACAAGGAATAACTTGAACAGAGAGAATTGGCTTATGAAAGAGCAAGGCTACTATAGATGCAGTTTTAGAAACTTTAGTTGTAGCAGAAGAAATGAGTATCTTTAAGAAAATCAAAGCCCTAACTCTAATAAGTCTTTTTACACAATGAGATGGGTATTGTTAAAAAAAAAAAAAAAAAAGCCTCTTCTAGCAACTAAAATTTGAATAATTAAGGAAATAATGATGAAAACAAGGGAATTGTTTTATACTGTTAATCAGAGATGTGTACATACACCCAGTTCCAGCATACTTCATCTTTTACAACTTTTTTAAGATTGACTGCCACTATGGGTTATGAGCTATGACAAAATATAATTTGGTTCATGATAATTTTCACTACTAGGATCTGTTCAGCATGTTAAAAAATTAACATTCTGGCACATCTTGTCCTCTGGTGAAAATAATGTCCTAGTTTCAAGTTGACAAAATAGTCTAAAGGTGTTTTGGACAGAAATTTATACATGTTTAATACCGACAAAGATGCCCTGTGGTAAGCTTTGATGATAGTATTGAAGAGACTTCACTGGGGAGAAAAAAACTTTTCAAAGAGATGAAAGTTACTTGAAAAGATACAATATTTACAGATGTAATATTTTGGCATGCAACTATTGAGGACAAAGTGTTCTCAAACCACTTAAAAATTTTAAGGGAACGTTTCCTACTTCAGTTCAGTTCACTCTCTTAGTTGTGTCTGACTCTTCCCGACCCCATGGACGGCAGCACGCCAGGACTCCCTGTCCATCACCAACTCCCAAGCTGGTTCAAACTTATGTCCATCAAGTCAGTGATGCCATCTAACCATCTCATCCTCTGACGTCCCCTTCTCCTCTCACCTTCAATCTTTCCCAGCATCAGGGTCTTTTCCAAAGAGTCAGTTCTTCACATCAGGTGGCCAAAGTATTGGAGTTTCAGCTTCAGCATCAGTCTTTCCAATGAATATTCAGGACTGATTCCCTTTAGAATTGACTGGTTGGATCTCCTTGCAGTCCAAGGGACTCTCAAGAGTCTTCTCCAACACCACAGTTCAAAAGCATCAATTCTTCGATGCTCAGCTTTCTATACAGTCCAACTCTCACATCCATACATGACTACTGGAAAAACCATAGCCTTGACTAGACAGACCTTTGTTGGCAAAGTAATGTCTCTGCTTTTTATTATGCTGCCTAGGTTGGTCATAACTTTTCTTCCAAGGAGCAAACACCTTTTAATTTCATGGCTGCAGTCACCATCTACAGTGATTTTGGAGCTCAAAAAATAAAGTCTGCCACTGTTTCCACTATTTCTCCATCTATTTGCCATGAAGTGATGGGACCAGATGCCATGATCTTTGTTTTCTGAATGTTGAACTTTAAGTCAACTTTTTCACTCTCCTCTTTCACTTTCATCAAGAGGCTCTTTAGTTCCTCTTCACTTTCTGCCATATGGGTGGTGTCATCTGCATATCTGAGGTTATTTTTTCTCCCGGCAGTCTTGATTCCAGCTTGTGCTTCTTCCAGCCCAGCATTTCTCATGATGTACTCTGCATGTAAGTTAAATAAGCAGGGTGACAATATACAGCCTTGACGTGCTCCTTTTCCTATTTGGAACCAGTCTGTTGTTCCATATCCAGTTCTAACTGTTGCTTCCTGACCTGCATACAGATTTCTCAAGAGGCAGAATTTCTCAAGGGCTTCTCAAAATGGATTTCATAAGCTGCTGTCCCTACCTTGGGCCCTGAGTGAAAAGAGTATATGTGTGCCTCTTTGCATTGACTCCATTTGGATTAACCGGATTCCCCATCTCATTTCTTACCTGTCCAGGGATGAATGGACTTTTGGGTCTTTATCGTACCTGACATCTCAATAGCATTTGGCATTATTATATCTCTATTCTAGAAAGTGAAGAAGAACTAAAGAGCCTCTTGATGAAAGTGAAAGAGGAGAGTGAAAAAGTTGACTTAAAGCTCAACATTCAGAAAACTAAGATCATGGCATCCAGTCACATCACTTCATGGCAAATGGATGGGGAAACAGTGGCAGACTTTATTTTTGGGGCCTCCAAAATCACTGTAGATGGTGACTGCAGCCATGAAATTGAGACGCTTGCTCCTTGGAAGAAAAGTTATGACCAACCTAGATAGCATATTAAAAAGCAGAGACATTACTTTGCCAACAAAGGTCCATCCAGTCAAGGCTATGGTTTTTCCAGTATTCATGTATGGATGTGAGAGTTGGACTATAAAGAAAACTGAGCATTGAAGAATTGATGCTTTTGAACTGCAGTGTTGGAGAAGACTTTTGAGAGTCTCTTGGACTGCAAGGAGATTCAACAAGTCCATCCTAAAGAATAGCAGTTCTGAGTATTCATTGGAAAGACTGATGCTGAAGCTGAAACTCCAATACTTTGGCCACCTGATGTGAAAATCTGACTCTTTGGAAAAGACCCTGATGCTGGGAAAGATTGAAGGCAGGAGGAGAAGGGGATGACAGAGAATGAGATGGTTGGATGGCATCACCGACTCAATGGACACGAGTTTGGGTAGACTCCGGGAGTTGGTGATGGACAGGGATTCCTGGCATGCTGCAGTCCATGGGGTCACAAAGAGTTGGACACGACTGATCAACTGAACTGAACTGAACTTTTTCCTTGGTTCCCATTCCCTCCTACATTTCTGATTATTCTCCTTGCTCTTTTGCTTTCTCCTTCATGGAGTCCTTTATGATCTCTCTTATCTCTGCCCATTCCTTAAATGTTTGTGTTCTTCAGGTTCCTCTTCTCATTTCACATACTTTCCTGATTCAGTCTCATCTGAAATATATGAACAGGCAGATTCTTTACCAGCTGAGCCACAAGGGAAGCCCAAACAAATGTATATTTCAGGTCAAATCTCTTCTGAACCCCAAGCCCCAATATCCAACTTCCTGCTGAATTTCCCCAGTTGGACACTCATCAAGCACTTCAATTCCAGCTTTCCAACACTGAATTCTTAATTTTCTCCTGACCCCTCCATCCAATCCCTCCAAACTTGCTTCTCCTCTGTGTTCCTTCTCTGGAAATAAAACCACCATCCATCTAGTTGACAAAGCCAGATACCTGGTCAACCTTCTTGATTCCTATTTCTCTGTCACAGCTCCCATGAAAGCAGTCTCTAAGTCCTTCATCATAAATATATCTTGCTATTCCCATGTCTTACCATAGCCATTGTTTCTCCCCTGATTTAAATCACTATTCTCTCTCCTTCGATGGCCTCTTTGCTGGTCCTCCTACAAAGTCTGAACCCTTCCAAGATATTTTACTGACCACGGTCCAGAATAAATTTGTGAAAATGCAATTTTCTTTGTATCAACCCTTTGTTTAGAACACTTTGTGGTTCCTTTATCATTCAGGACAGGGTTGAAAGTCCTTAATGTGGCTCAAGTGATTGGTTCCTGTGTTTTCATCTCTCCTCAATCCTCTCTCAAACTACTTGGTCCAGTTTTTCTGACTATTAATAATTTTACTTCTTGAACGTGTCCATGCTTTTTCTTTCCAGCAGACCTTTGAACCCTCTAGTCAAATGTTCCCTCTAAGAAGCATTTTTAGAGGATCCTTCAAAGATGATATAGTACTGCATACTATTATGTGATCTCATGTCTAATACTTCACCAGCGGTGGTGGTTTAGTCACTAAGTCATGTGCAACTCTTGCCACCCCATGGGCTCTAGCCTGCCAGACTTCTTTGTCCATGGGACTTCCCCAGGCAAGAATACTTGAGTGGGATGCCATTTCCTTCCCCAGGGGATCTTCCCGACCCAGAGATCTAACATGCATCTCCTGCACTGCAGGCAAATTCTTTACCACTGAGCCAGCAGGGAAGCCCACCAATAGTGTGTCTCTAAATAAGCCTGATATTCATGCTATGATTTCTTACTACTGTCACTTAAGACATGTATACAGGTTATGTGGGACTTGAATATTACATATTTTGTGGAGATACCTTTTTTAGGTATACAAATAATGAATAAAAATAAGGTATGAAAATTAACATTTATTTAGAATAAGAGAAGAAATCACAGCAAATGTATCAGTACCCTGGAGATTCAGGCATCTTTTTTCCTGAGATCTCTTTAGGCCATTTCCCAGGCACACTTACCTAGAAATGCTTTCTAATTGTAACATTTCTCATCCCCACTCAGGGTGCTTCCAACAATAATCAGTTCTCAGAGTAGCCTATTTCTTGTGAGTGGCTCTGGAACATTAAGTTTATGATAGATTTGTCTCCTCCTTGAAGTTTTGATATCTTTAATAGATTTTTACACATCCTAACCAATGCACATGCTCGTTTGTTTTTTTTTTTAAATTTGTAATTCTGACCAAAGCTTTGAAATCAGAGACTAGGGGCTTGTAGCAAGATATTTCTTAATGTCCTCTTCTGAAGTGTTCAGTAACTTAACCAGGAATTATTTACTTTGTGTGACATCATAGCTTTATCTTCATTTTCTTGGATCTTCTAAGTCAGTGGTTCCCGAATCAGGCTTTATATAGGAATATATAAAGAGCTCTTTATATATTAAAGAGAGCTGGGAGAGCTCTTTACAAATTAAATTCTTGGTTCCAATTGTAAACCTACTAAGTTAGATTCTACCACAGTGAGACCAAAAATCTGTATTTTTAACAAAATATGCTGGCAATTCTTGTGGAGTCAGTTCAGCACCAATCTAAGATTGGCAGTTGAAAACAACTGGTCTAAAGACCTGAAGAGGGTAGGTTGAAGGCCTGACTCATTGAAGAACAAATAGTGCCAATCAGTAAATTAAATTTTCTTCAAACACTTTCATAATAACAGAGAATCATCGGTTCTCAGAACCTAGATGCTCCAATGCAAATTTCTGGGACTGCCACATTAGGATAGCCAACTTATTCTGAAACCTTAATTGATTGGGAAGAGAGAAAAAACACTATGAATTGGCCTAAAATTTTTTTTAAAGACTTTGGAGCATCACCAATTTTCACCCTGTGAAGTCAAAAACATGCATTAATGCATATGGTTGTCCTATCACCCACTACACAAATAACTTACATAAAACAAAAATCCAGGAAAAGTTTAAACTTAAGTATCTGAGTAATTCCATCATTTTATACCCTCCCTGGAATAGTGTCTGGCTAAAACATGTAGATTTTATTAGCGCAAAGACTTTAATCTATTCCTGATGTTGTTACATATGTGTATGTTATTCTCTGCCAGAAATAAAAACTATGTCAGATATGCCCTTTCCACTTTCACAAGACTCATTTCCTCTGAAAGCAAGTGGTTAATTTCTGATAAGTGTTCAAATGGGTGATGCATAACTGCATCATTAGCATTCTCCTCTTTGAGATCTAATAATATCACTAAGACTTTTTAGTTAATATTTTCTAAAGATCCTTTGTAATAATATTTCTAAAAAGAATTGCTTTAGCATTTTCTGTGTGGAATGGAAAGGTTTTGGAGACCTTGACTTCTAAATCAGTCTGAGAAAACAATTTCCACATGTCATATTCTATTGCTTTGCATGTAGTGATAAGAAAGAATGAAGCAGTCTTTTCATACTCCTTTGAGTTTAAGATTTGAAAATTTTCTTTGTGTTTTCTTCAAAAGAGAAATGAGTCACATTAGGTTTTCTCTTAAGAATAATGACCTTATTGTTTTAATAAAAATAACATATGATTCTATTTTAGAAATTCAAGCAATACAGAAAAGTACCAAAAAGAGAAAGACAACTAATCTTAAATTATGCAACCAAGGAAGAACCATAGTTTTCTATGCACATATACAGAGAGAAAGATGGATGGATGGATAGATGGGTGGGTGGAAAATCATTTCATACCCTCCATGGAATACTGTCTGGCTTATAGTAGATACTTAGTAAAAACACAGTAAATGAATGAATTGAATAATGGAATAAAATAAATTAGCTTTTTTCTGGAACCATACTGCCCAAATTAGAATCTCACTTCTATCACTTAACATAGTTTGGCCTTGAAAAGGACACTTAATATCTCTGTGACTCAGTTAATTCATCTGTAAAGTGGGGCTAATAATACTATTCACATTAATCAATGACATTCTTAAGTGATACTGGATTGTGTGTGTGTATGTGTGTGTGTGCATGTACACACATGTATGGTGGTGGAAGGCATAATGCCTACTAGTAGATTTGGGGCCAACTGCCATGAAACTTGTTAAAGTGCAAGCAGTTTTACTGATCATTGCTTTTGTACCGGGAATGAACATGTCAGCACAATAAAAATAGCAAACAAAGCTTTCATATTATTATAAAAATTAGTTTTGACTATACAGACCTCCCTCATTTTGAGAAACACTTCTTGCCAAAATAAAATTTACAGCCAGAATTCTCAGGATATTTTCAAGTCATCTTCTTTCTGTACAGCTGCTTTTGGAAGTGGGTATCTCCTTTGTTTCTTTTTGGGGGTCACTACTCTGCCTGAGGCCAAGCCCTTTATTTGGTTGTTGCTTGAACTCATGGCTGTTATTTTTTTCCCTCATTTTATTACTGGATGAGAGAGATTCTGTGATTGGACTGCATTCCACCACCTTCATCCATAAATATATTTTGTCTTTTGAGTTAATTACAAATAATTGCATTTTTTTAAACTATTAAGGTTGGGGTTTCTCTTCCTTTGAATGGGATTTTGATTAGATAAGGTTTAGTCAGGGGAGCAGAAGCACAACAGTTATGGGATAAAAGACTTATTTAGAATTATGGGAAATCTGGGGAAGAGAAGAGTTTACAAGAGAAGTTGGAGGCTCAGATCTGGAGTTAACAATCAGTCAGTTTAATAAGCCACGTATGTCTTGTCCCCAAGGAGGAACAGGAAGGGGGAATTTGTGTAGAGTTCTATGAAAAACTGTTGCCTGTGAAAGATCTGGGTCAGACTGTAAAGAATTTGCCTGCAATGCAGGAGATCCAGGTTCAATCCCTGTCTCAGGAAGACTCCTTGGAGGAGGAAATGGCCACCCACTCCAGTATTCTTGCCTGGAGAATCCCATGGACAGAGGAGCCTGGCAGGGCCAGGAGTCCATGGCTCCCCAGAGAGTCAGACATGACTGAGCAACTAAACTTTTTCACTTTTCACTAAGGAAACCTGTTCCTATGAATAAGTCGCAGCCTCTGTGGGTCCACAGCCAAGTATCCAAGGGTGTATCCGAGCCACTGGTGGTGTCAGAAGCCACTGCCAGGAGTCAGGAAGCAAAGTTAGATGTGGAGCAAGGGAGTCAGAGGACACGGTGGCCTATGCCATGTATCTCTGTTTCTGTCCGTCTCTGTGCCTCCTTGTGAAAGGAGTTCCAGATGGTTGTGGCCACTACCTTTTCTCTGCCTTCCAAATATTGAGCAAGCCCTGTCTTGGCTAGTTCTAACCTGGAAACATACAAGGAAGACATAGAAAAGGTCATTTTCAAGTCAGCTACACAGATAGAGCAGCGTCTGATGACATACACTGTCTTTTTTTAAGGTATAAATATTAGATTTATCAGATGATTTTCTAGATAAAAATGTATAGAAAACTTTCCAGGGAATTTTGCCACTGTTTTACAAAAAATAAGTTTGCAAAAAATTAGGAGAAATTCCCATTAATTTAGGTAACTCATAGTATCTACATAGGCTGTAGAGTTGAATGATTTTTTTATTCAAAAGAATTAAAATTCTTAAAACTATAGTCACATGGAAGTCATCCTTAGTTTCTATGACCTGAGGGCTATTTTATGCATATTCTTAAGATAGTTTTGTAATTGTAAAAATTTACAGTAGTGTATTATTTTTATCATCAGAAAAAGTTAACTATAAATTATTATACATATATATATAATACACACATACACAAACACATATGTACTCATATATGTAGGATTCTACATGGTCTTTTAATTATATCTAGTGTTCAATAGATATTTCCTATGATTGAAGATTTAAATTAGAACTATATAAGCATCATGTAACTCTCCTTACAGGTTTATTTCTAAACAATGGCTTATAATCTGCTTCATTTTCTTCCTTGCTGATTTATTTTCCCACCACGGGCATTTTCATTGAAGAGAAAGCATGGCAGCCTAGGTTTAATATACTTTGAAAACATAAAAAGTGTTCCATCAACAACAATGTCCTATTGATAAAGGAGGGGGGTGTGTCTTTGAAGGGTCTTTGATCCATAGTTTGGGGAGCACATTTTTAAAGGAAATTTTTATGTTCAATTCCTTTCAGAAGAACATCCCTGCTTAGATATTTTTCAAGGAACAAAATGCTTTCTGTGAGGCTAGCTTTGCCAAAGTAGAATCAAAGAATATTGAAATCCAAGAACCAAGAGATACTTTGGGGGTCATATGCTTGACCCCCTCTTTATATGGATAATGAAGTAAAGGCCTAGAGTGAATATGCTACTTGTCTAGAGTTACATAGTTATTACTTAGTGGAAAACAGTGGTTTATTTCAGGGTCTCCTGAAAATGCTCTTTTAAAAATACTTTGGTTTTTTAAGGAACTTCCATACTGTTCTCCATATTGGCTGTATCAATTTACATTCCTACCAACAGTGCAGGAGGGTTCCCTTTTCTCCACACCCTCTCCAGCATTTACTGTTCATAGATTTTTTTGTTGATGGCCATTCTGACCGTGTGAAATGGTACCTCATTGTAGGGCTGATTTGCATTTCTTTGATGATGATTGATGTTGACCAATTTTTCAAGTGTTTGTTGGCCATCTCTGTGTCTTGAGTGGGGGAGGAACGTGAGGGTGGGACGAATTGAGAGAATAGCATTGACATATATGAGTAAAATAGACACAGGGAACCTACTATATAGCACAGGGGACTCAGCTTGGTGCTCTGTGATAACCTTGAGGGGTGGGATGGGGAGGTGGTAAGAGGAAGGCTTTTGAGGGAAGGGATATATGTACACATGCAGCTGATTCACTTTGTTGTATAGGAGAAACTAACTCAACTTTGTAAAGCAATTATACTCCAATGAAAATAGTTTAATTAAATAACTTGTATTGAGGAACATTTTATATAATATATAATTCTCTCAAGTATACAATTCAATGATTTCTAGCACATCTGTTTTAGAACATTTTCATCGCACTGGTTAGATCCCCTGTGTCCATTTATGCTTAACCTATCACCATCCCTGTCCCAGGATACCCCTAATTTACTATCAAGAAAACCATGTGTTTCTTGGTTCTTTTTCCTATATTATGCAGTCTGAAAAAAATATTTTGTCTACTATATTTTTATGAATACCATCAACATGAATTTTAACACATTTTCTAAAGTATAGTAGTCTTACTAAAAAAATTGTATTTATCCTTTGAAACTGTCTTATGAATGAAAATATACATTCATTCTTGACCTAATTCAGGTTCATGAAGTATGAGAAAAAAAATTTGTACAACAGTTTTTAGTAGGATATCCTTAAGTGATACAATACCCAACTGAATGGTGTTTATCATTTAGATGAGAAAAACCATTTCATTTCTTATAAATAAAAATGTATATTCTAAATAGAATCAATGCATGTTGATTCTTTTAGAATCATGATGTTTTCTTTCAAATTACAATCTATTCTCTGTTTGTTAGAAGAACAGAAAGAGTTGGTAGCACATGGGAATAAATTTAGATACATACCATGTCTAAACTGAAATGTCATTATTAGAGATACAACAAGAGATTCAGTTTCTATTAGACCAGAGAATGGAAAACCTATCCAACAATCCCAAGAGCTACAACACAGTTAAACTCAGAATACCCACAGAATTTCTTATAGCCTATGGTAATTGTGCTCATGGGTTCAGATAAAGTCCCAAAGTATGAACTGAAAATATGAGAATAACAATTACCATAAATAAAAAATAAAGCAGTTAGATGCAAAGATAGATTCATTTCAGAAGCTTATGTTTTGGTCATAAGATCAATGTAAAATTAAGATTCATGCCAAAACATGATCATTTTTCATCAGATGGTTACTCACTTATAATAGATGCCATCTGAATAAAATATTAGAATAGATGAAAGGCATGTGAAAAGATAAAAGTTTGTTTCTCATCCCATTCAGCTATAAATTGGCTCTTGGGGCCTTTCTATTATCCTTTCAACTGAAATTGAATTCTCTCCTCTACTTCTCTTAACTGCTAATACTAGAAAATAACAAAATCTGTTCACTTGTGAAATCATATAATTTTAGAACCATAAGGCTTACAGGTATATGTCCTTTGCTACTTAAATTGTGGCCCATGGACCAGCAGCCTCAGCATCATCTGAGAAATCTTTCTAAGTACAGAATCTTGGACCTCCACAGACCTACTGAATCAGAATCTGCATTTGCACAGAACAAAAGTTTTTAATTTTGATGAAGTCTAATTTTTTTAATTTTCCTATTATGAATTGTGCTTTTGGTACCACATCTAAGATCTCCTTGCCTAGCCTTAGGTCTCAAAGATTTTCACCTATGTTTGTATTCAAATGTTTATAGTTTTACATTTTACATTTAAGTCTGTGATCCATTTTGATTCAATTTTTGAATAAAATATGAAACTTGGTTCTAGGTTAATTTTTTTACCTATGGATGTCAGTTGTTTCTTTATCACTTGCTTAAAAAGCTATGGAATTGGTTTTGTACCTTTGTCAAAAAGCAGTTGGGCATCTTTGTGTGGGTCCCATTTCTGGGTTCTCTATTCTGTTCCATTGATCTGCATGTTTATCCCTGCACCAATAACACAGTCTTGATTTTTGCAGCTATATTGAAATTAGGTAGACTGACTGCTCTCACTATATTAACTTTTTTTCAAAATAAGTTAATGATCCTGTTCATTTGTCTTTTCATATTGATTTTAGAATAAACATGTCTGTACCTGCAAAAAACTTGACATTTTATTAGGAATTACATTAAATCTATATATTTGTGGAAAACTGAAATTTTTAATGTAATGAGTCTTTCAACCCATGTACATGATATGTCTCTCCATTTATTTTGGAGCTTCTTTGATTTTTTTTTATGCATCATATAGTTTTCCAGCATATAAATTCTATACAGGCTTTGTTAGACTAACAGTTAAGTATTTCATTTTTTGAGCAATCGTAATTTCCAATTTTGATGTCCATACAGTCATTTGCTTGTAAATAGAAATAAAATGATTTTGCATGTTTAACTTGCAGGCAACTTTGATTAGCTCATTTATTAGTTCTAGGAGTTTTTGTAGATTCCTTGGGATTTTCTGCCTAAACAAAACAGTTTTTCTGCATCAACTCACATAATTATATGACTTTTCTTCTTTAACCTATTAATATGGTGGGTCACATTAACCTATTCCTGAGTAGCGAAACTAGCTTTGCATTTGGAATAAACCTCATTTAGTCATGAAGTTTAATTCTTTTTATTGATTGCTTAATTCCATTTACTAATATTTGTTAAGAATGTTTGCATTTATATTGATGTTATATCTTCTGGAGTTTTCTTTTTTTGGATTGTCTCTGTTTAGTTTTAGTTTCAGGGCAAAACTAGCCTTTATGAAATGATTAGGAAATAAAGATTGTTAAAATAGCATTAAATTACCAACATCCTCCTAAGCCCCTTATCTCAACTACTAGTACTCAACACTAGCACTCAAAAACATCTTGGTTTCCTCTCTTTTCCTTGCCTCCCAAAACAGCTAATAGTTATGGAGCACTTAGTGTGTGTGAGGCACTCAGCTAATCATTTTACATTCATTAACTCATTTATTCTTCATACTTGGCAAATGAGACAGCTGATTTCAAAGACAGGTATACTTGACTCCACAGCTGTATTTCCCCAGGACTGTCCACAATCACAAGAGTTTTGCCTCTGCAATTCCCCTATAGTCCATCCCACATATGCATCTTCTACTACCTGTGCTGAAGTTCAGATCTCCTTTTCTTTCGTACGTCTGCATGCTCAGTCACAATGAGTTTAAAAACTTCCTAATTGGTTTCCCTAAAGCCACACTTTTCTTCCTCCAATCTGTCTTTCACAGGCTACCCAGTTATCATATTAGACCAGAAGAAGCTTGGCAGAAAGCATATGCACTCTGAGTTTAAATCACAACTCAAAACTTAACCTTCTATCTAATCTAAGTCAATTAACTTCTTCTCACTTCATTTATCTATGAAATGAAAATAATTTTACCTTCCTTATGGATTATTATATTAAATTATGTTTCCCATGTAAAATGCCTGTATAAAATGCAGGGCCTGTACATGGTAGGCCCTTCATACATTTTAATTTCCTTCCTTTTGGTAAACAGAAATGAGTCGTCCCCTCTTGGTTATGGGATGCAGTCAGAACTTGTTATCCTGGTGGACAAGGGCTCTTGACCCTAAGCCCATCCTCTGTTTTCAGTCTTATTTCCCTCTGCTGTGTCATTTCCTCCAAATTCCAATTTGCCTTCCCTCATCCTGGAGTACATTTTTCCTATTTTCCTGCCAACTTGTCCTACTTAGAAATCATTCTCTCTCTCTTTTTTTTTTCTTCCCCAGTTTGGAAAATGGCATTTGACTTTATACTTGACAATGTTTGGGTAGGTTTACAATAAACTTATGGAAGCACATTAAAAATTACATAAAGATTACCAGGGAATCTGGTGCTCTTCACTAGCTATGCCATAAGTGCTTGTGAGATATGTTCAAAGTGCATGATAGTGATGGTCTGAGTTTTCTAGGTTTAAATTTCTTTTTAAACCAAGTGTTTTGTATGTTTCTTTTCAATAAGTGCCAAAATTTGTCAATATTGCATGTAGATAATTGTGGGGTTTTATTATTTATTTGCCACACCGTGTGGCTTGCAGGATCTCAGTTCCCTGACCAGAGATTGAACCTGGACGATGGTAGTGAAAGCACCAAGTCCTAACCACTGGACCACCAGGGAATTTCCATTTTAAAAAATGCTAATTCTTTTACTGTAGCATAGCTTCTATTTAGAAAATGTTTATAAAGTTTTGTGGACTTTTACAGTCAAGTGTAGGAACGCTTTTCTGAAAGATCTCTAAATACTCCCTTCACTTCCTAGAGTGCGTAAATCCCTCCCTCTCCCTTGTTCCCACAAGACATCGCAGGTTCCAGCTGGATCAGGAGAGTAAGGTGTTACTCATATTTTATTCCCTAACTCTACACCTCGAAGTGGCAAAAGGGCTAAAAACAGAGTGTTTGAGACAGACAGTCCTGGGTCTGGATTTGACTGTGCCATTTCCTAACAGGCGCTTCTCTGCTGGTTTAGACAGTAAAGAATCTGCCTGCAATGCAGGAGACCCAGGTTCGATCCCTGGGTCAGAGAAGACCCATTGGAGAAGGACAGGGCAAACTGCTCCAGTATTCTTGCCTGGAGAATCCCAGGACAGAGGAGCCTGGCGGGCTGCAGTCTATGGGGTCACAAAGAGTCAGACACAACTGAGTGATTCACGCACACACACATTTCCTAACTGGAGTTATTGCCCCATGATTCAGTTATGTCATCTATAAAATTAGGATGATGAGTGTCTCTATTTTAAAAGGTTGATGTGAACATTAAATAAGAAAATATATATAAAATGCTTTAATAAGAAGTCTAATATATGGGCTGTGCTCGGCAGATCAGTAAATATTTGTTATGGTGATTATCAATGCCAAATCTGTTACTCAGTTGTGAGACTCTTCATCACTATAAAGACAAACTTAATTTATAGCTCAAAGGCCTGTGAGAATTGAAGGTGGAATATGCTAAAATACCTAACACTTTCTGTGCCACATAGTAGGAGAATAGAGGCCCTGTTTTCTCACTCTTACTCTTTCCTTTGAGCAATTCACGTGTCTTCTTCATTTCAGTTTATTAAAGACTTAAATGAAGGTGACGGGATGACACAAGGAATATTTGGGAACTTGAATATATGAAAATATATCAATCAAATAGTTTTAAATAAATTTACAAATGTAAATTATTAAAAGTATAGTTTGTTATTTTTCTTACAAAGTTTCACTCTCCCTGCTATTTACTTAAGTGCCCCTGTATCTTCTCCTCCAAGCTCTCTTTGATACACTGCTCAATTCCTCAGTGTCTGTACTTTGAAATGCCTAAAATCCACGTAAATCACCTCAGGATCATCTGTATAATTTTAATTTGGATTAAAATTGTCAGCCACTTGGATTATGTGTGAGTTTGTGATAGAATTCTAGCTTCTAGGGCAGAAAATCCATGATCCGCCACTTCGGCTAAAGCAGATTTCTTTCCAGTGGCAACCTGGTGCGGTGGGAAGAGCATTAAACTCAAAGCCAAGCCGCCCGAGTCCTGCTGCCGGCCCTGCTGCCGTTACCTGCGTGGCGCTGGGCAGATAGCTCACCGCTCCGGCTGGCAGTTCTCCTTTTACAAAACGGTCTCTTAGGAGCCCTGTGATCCTATGCGTTGTGATACAGCTTTCATAAATTGAACGACTCAGATAATCAACAGAAACCTCACCTGTTAGAAGAGGTGTTTTAGAGCAACTCTTTTATATTATAATTTCACCCTGGATTCACCTAGAGGCTTACAGTGAAGACATAAAAAGTTCATTATGCTCAAGGTCAGTTAGTCTGAATCAATTATCACAGCAGATTATCTATGCCAATGTGTTTACATGACATGATGACTCCTCCTGAAGCATTTCTGAGGAGGCTGCTTTTCATTTTCAGATAAAAGAGCTCCCAGCCACCTACGCTCAGGAATACAGAAATAATGGATTATCATTAATCCTGACAGCATATGCTAATTCATAGACTTTTAAATGAAAAGAAAGCAGAGACTGCGAAATGAGTAGGTTTATGTTCTCTGAATCTATCATTTTTTATCATGCAATAAACTTTCACATACAAATTCAGTCCGTCAATATTCTCTTTGATTTTTAAAAAGAGTATGTTCTAACACGACCTTCTGATGCACTTGTAACTATCATTATTTATTGTATAAGACTGTTAAAATAAAAATAGATACATTTTAAATGGTAATGCAGGTATCCCCTGCTTTTCGAAAATTCAGTGTATACCACTTCACTTTTATGAGAGACCTACACTAGTACCTTTTTTCACTAACTGAAAGAAATCCGAAGAGGATTTTTTATTTTAATAAGAAAGGCAAGAGATGAAAATAACATTCAGTGTTTGTTGGCAACAAGCCTTTATAGGAGCAGCACACACCCAGAGCTGCGAGATTGGCACCACTCAGCTCCTTCTCTGGAAAACATACTCAGCATCTCAGCATCGAGCTGCCATGGCTTTGAACCGTGTCTGTGAGCATCTGTGCTTTATCTCAGTTTATTTTTTTATTTTATCTCAGTAGCTATTGGGAAGATGTGTCCTAGAGGAATTGCTTCTTCACTTTACACCACTTCAGCTTATGAAAGGGTTCATAGGAATGCTCTGCTTTCAGGTAGCAAAGGAAACCTGAATTTTTAAAAGGTGATCTTATGTTTTGTGCTTTAGAAAGTCAAGATAAACAACGCAGTACTGTATAGGACAGGGAACTATATTCAATATGCTGTGATAAGCCATAGTAGGAAAGAATTTTTAAAAGAATGTTATGTATATATATCTGAACCACTTTGCTGCACAGCAGAAATTAACACAACATTGTAAATCAACTATACTTAATTTAATAAAAAGAAAGAAAAGATATGGAATCTAAAAACCCTACAAAGTCAATGCTGCAGATTCATTCATTCATGGAAACATTTATTCACTCAACAAATATTTTTTGAGGGGTTGTCATGTGCTAGCCACTGTTAGAGATAGCAGAGAAAATCAAGATCAACAAGGAAATGTTCCTTTCCCTTGAGGAGATTACATTCTATGTGGATTTGACAGACATGTCATAGTTCCAGTCTCCACCGGAAAATAGGCCGTTGTACAACTTTGCAAAATGTTTATATGCATATTCATTTTTGTGCTTCTTTGCATAAAATATTGTATTAGTTTTCTAGGGCAGCTGTAACAAGTTATCACAAACTTAGATAGCTTAAAACAACAGAAATCTATTGACTCAGATTTCTATGCTCCTCTGAGGCTCTAGAGGAGGATTCTGTCTTGGTTTATGACAGCATAACTCCAAATGCTGTATCCTTTACATGTTCACCTTGTCTATGTGAGTCTATATCCAAAATCTTAGGATTGAGGCTTGCTCTAATCCAGTATGACTTCATCCTAATTTGAGAACATCTACAATGATGCTAGGCTTCCCTAGTGGCTCAGTGGTAAAGGATGCGCCTGCGATGCGGGAGACATAGGTTCAATTGCTGGGTGGGGAAGATGCCCTGGAGACGGTAATGGCCACCCACCCCAGTATTCTTGCCTGGGGAATCCAGACAGAGGAGTTTGGCTGGCTACAGTCTGCTGCTGCCGCTCAGTCACTTCAGTCGTGTCCGACCCTGTGCGACCCCACAGACGGCAGCCCACCAGGCTCCCCCGTCCCTGGGATTCTCAAGGCAAGAACCCTGGAGTGGGTTGCCATTTCCTTCTCCAATGTGTGAAAGTGAAAAGTGGAAGTGAAGTCGCTCAGTCGTGTCTGACTCGTAGCCACCTGATGGACTGCAGCCTACCAGGCTCCTCCGTCCATGGGATTTTCCAGGCAAGAGTACTGGAGTGGGGTGCCATTGCCGGGTCACAAAAGAGTCAGACAGGACTTTGCAACTAAACAACAACAACAAATACTCTATTTCCAAATAAGGTCATATTTATGACTATCAAATTTTATCTTATGTGTGCTACAAAAATATTATCTCCAAGACTACCAATTGTCTTTACCATTGCTTTCAGCATATACTTCTACACAGACATTTTGATATATATATATATTTACTATTTATTTGGTTGCACTGGGTTCTAGTTGCAGCATGTGGGATCTAGTTATCTGACCAGGGATCAAACCTCAGCCCCCTGCATTGGGAGTCTGGAGTCTTAGTGACTTGGACCACCAGGGAGGCCCCCTACACATTTTTAATTATTCTGCAATCAAATCTGTCCATCTTGGACTTTGTCATTTCTAATTTTCATTCCAGATTTGGAAAGATCTTCTTCACTCAGATTTTTAAAGAATTACTAAGATTCAAGAAATAATTTTTGCATATTGAAAAGGGAGTCTGATTTCACTTTGTAGTAAATAGCCAATAATATGTAAAGGCCCACTTGAATCCTTATTTTGAAATGCCATCTTCATGACATACTATGCCTGGTTTCTTGACTCAGACTTGCTTGATCAAATCTTGCCATTAACACCTTATGTTAATTACATAGCTTCATATTATGTTTGCAAAGTCCCCTCATTAGTCTGCTTTCAAATTTCTTGGTTATCCATAAGCATTTACTCTTTGAGATAAATCTTATTTTTTTAATTTAATTTTATTTTTTTTTATTAATTGGAGGCTAATTACTTCACAACATTTCAGTGGGTTTTGTCATACATTGATATGAATCAGCCATAGATTTACACGTATTCCCCATCCCGATCCCCCCTCCCATCTCCCTCTCCATCCGATTCCTCTGGGTCTTCCCAGTGCACCAGGCCGGAGCACTTGTCTCATGCATCCCACCTGGGCTGGTGATCTGTTTCACCATAGATAGTATACATGCTGTTCTTTTGAAATATCCCACCCTCACATTCTCCCACAGAGTTCAAAAGTCTGTTTTGTATTTCTGTGTCTCTTTTTCTGTTTTGCATATAGGGTTATCGTTACCATCTTTCTAAATTCCATATATATGTGTTAGTATGCTGTAATGTTCTTTATCTTTCTGGCTTACTTCACTCTGTATAAGGGGCTCCAGTTTCATCCATCTCATTAGGACTGGTTCAAATGAATTATTTTTAATGGCTGAGTAATATTCCATGGTGTATATGTACCACAGCTTCCTTATCCATTCATCTGCTGATGGGCATCTAGGTTGCTTCCATGTCCTGGCTATTATAAACAGTGCTGCGATGAACATTGGGGTGCACGTGTCTCTTTCAGATCTGGTTTCCTCAGTGTGTATGCCCAGGAGTGGGATTGCTGGGTCATATGGCAGTTCTATTTCCAGTTTTTTAAGAAATCTCCACACTGTTTTCCATAGTGGCTGTACTAGTTTGCATTCCCACCAACAGTGTAAGAGGGTTCCCTTTTCTCCACACCCTCTCCAGCATTTATTGCTTGTAGACTTTTGGATAGCAGCCATCCTGACTGGTGTATAATGGTACCTCATTGTGGTTTTGATTTGCATTTCTCTAATAATGAGTGATGTTGAGCATCTTTTCATGTGTTTGTTAGCCATCTGTATGTCTTCTTTGGAGAAATGTCTGTTTAGTTCTTTGGCCCATTTTATGATTGGGTCATTTATTTTTCTGGAATTGAGCTGCAGGAGTTGCTTGTATATTTTTGAGATTAATCCTTTGTCTGTTTCTTCATTTGCTATTATTTTCTCCCATTCTGAAGGCTGTCTTTTCACCTTACTTATAGTTTCCTTTGTAGTGCAAAAGCTTTTAAGTTTCATTAGGTCCCATTTGTTTAGTTTTGCTTTTATTTCCAATATTCTGGGAGGTGGGTCATAGAGGATCTTGCTGTGATTTATGTCGGAGAGTGTTTTGCCTATGTTCTCCTTTAGGAGTTTTATAGTTTCTGGTCTTACATTTAGATCTTTAATCCATTTTGAGTTTATTTTTGTGTATGGTGTTAGAAAGTGTTCTAGTTTCATTCTTTTACAAGTGGTTGACCAGTTTTCCCAGCACCACTTGTTAAAGAGGTTGTCTTTTTTCCATTGTATATTCTTGCCTCCTTTGTCAAAGATAAGGTGTCCATAGGTTCGTGGATTTATCTCTGGGCTTTCTATTCTGTTCCATTGATCTATATTTCTGTCTTTGTGCCAGTACCATACTGTCTTGATGACTGTGGCTTTGTAGTAGAGTCTGAAGTCAGGCAGGTTGATTCCTCCAGTTCCATTCTTCTTTCTCAAGATTACTTTGGCTATTCGAGGTTTTTTGTATTTCCATACAAATTGTGAAATTCTTTGGTCTAGTTCTGTGAAAAATACCGTTGGTAGCTTGATAGGGATTGCATTGAATCTATAGATTGCTTTGGGTAGAATAGCCATTTTGACAATATTGATTCTTCCAATCCATGAACACGGTATGTTTCTCCATCTGTTTGTGTCCTCTTTGATTTCTTTCATCAGTGTTTTATAGTTTTCTATGTATAGGTCTTTTGTTTCTTCAGGTAGATATACTCCTAAGCATTTTATTCTTTTTGTTGCAATGGTGAATGGTATTGTTTCCTTAATTTCTCTTTCTGTTTTTTCATTGTTAGTATATAGGAATGCAAGGGATTTCTGTGTGTTAATTTTATATCCTGCAACTTTACTATATTCACTGATTAGCTCTAGTAATTTTCTGGTAGAGTCTTTAGGGTTTTCTATGTAGAGGATCATGTCATCTGCAAACAGTGAGAGTTTCACTTCTTCTTTTCCTATCTGGATTCCTTTTACTTCTTTTTCTGCTCTGATTGCTGTGGCCAAAACTTCCAACACTATGTTGAACAGTAGTGGTGAGAGTGGGCACCCTTGTCTTGTTCCTGATTTCAGGGGAAATGCTTTCAATTTTTCACCATTGAGGGTGATGCTTGCTGTGGGTTTGTCATATATAGCTTTTATTATGTTGAGGTATGTTCCTTCTATTCCTGCTTTTTGGAGCTTAGAAGAAATTGTTCATGCTCTAAAATAAAAGTCCATTGGTATTCCATTGGAATTTTTATTAAATTGTATTAAATCAATAAAGTAAAAGAAAATTGTCACATTTAAACAGAGTTTTCCCATATGGAAACACTGTTTCTTTTGTCTCCTATTTATTTTGAACTTTTTTTTCAGGCCTCCTTTTCCCTCACTTCACCTGGTTAGGTGCTTTTTTCCCATATTTTCATAATACTCCAGCCTGGGTCTATTGTAGAGCTAATCACAGGGAAATGCAATTGTTTATAAGCTTCAGTACTCTGCATTCTCTGGGCTCTTAAGAGAGTCTCTTCATTCCATTGCTATAGACCTGCCAGCTAGTCCAGTCCTAGTATGCAAATCAGTCTGTTCTCCTACTTCGAATCTCTCTCCATTTGAGTCCTTCTTCCATAGTCCTCCTTGGGCTTCCCTTGTGGCTCAGCTGGTAAAGAATCTGCCTGCAATGCAGGAGACCTGGGTCCAATCCCTGGGTTGAGGCGATCCCCTGGAGAAGGGAAAGGCTACCCACTTCAGTATTCTGGCCTGGAGAATTTCATGGACTGTTTAGTCCATGGGGTTGCAAAAAGAGTCCACACGACTGAGCAACTTTCACTTTCACTTTTCACTTTCCATATCCTAAAAAAGGTGGAAAATCCTGCTGTTGTATTCAAATTATTTCAGCTCCCTCCTTGAATCTCTATTATTGCTCCATTAGTTCAAGTTCCATTTTTCCCTCACTTAGAGCAATGTTTCTCTAACTTAAATGAGACAAAAGAAAAAAATTATATAAACCTCATTATCAACTCAAATTTTTATGATTTTGCTTAAAGACATGCAAACAAAATTTAGTGTAAACTCCTTACCCTTGTACTTCATGTACAACTCTAAACAACTTATACATTACTTTCATAACCAGTAAAATTTAAATTACTGAATTAGCTTAAAGTAACAGTATGATTTTCCTGAAACTAACCTTCCAATTTTGAATTATGAGTATAAGGTATGCTCAGATATATTACTTTATAATCTGTCTCTGTGTTTTTACTTCTGTGACTCTCAATCATAGTCTTTGGGATATTTCACAAAATAATTTTGATAACTGGGGACTCTGAACTATTTCAGAATAACCAGTCCTCATACTTAGCTAAATTGGCACTATGCAGCTCTCAAATGCCAGTGATAATGAGTTGTCATTTGATAACTCAGTAAAGCTTGTTTTCTCATTTGAAAATAAGGTTAGCATGGAGGAGCTATTGAAATCTGCAGTATTTAGATGTACAAAATTAGATGCAAAAAAATACCATATTTGCTTTTGCTTTGATATTAACTGCTCATCAGTGATGCAAATCGGTACATATAAAAATACAGTTATACTGTTGATTCCACAGTGAAAATTCTTTTTAAGAGACATGCCAATACTTCTGGGCACTGACAACTTAGTTTTCCCATCTCATCTTTTTTAAACTAGCATACTCCATAGGAGTTTGTTTATAGAATGTACCATGCTAATGAGAAAACTTAGGAACAATTTTTAGAGTACTGATGTAGGGATTTTTTTCCTTGAGATAAAGTATAAGGTAAGAAGGGTTGCTTTCAAGTTAACTAGCTCTCAGAAGAAAGAAGGTTGTACATATAATTCACATTATTAAATGACAGCCAAATTTTCTGATTAAATAATGTGTTCGTCAATTTTGATTTAGAAAAGAAACAGAAGTTTCTGGATTTTTCTCAGGATGGAAAGTTTTTAGGTTGGCCCTTAAACTCACAACTTACTACTCAGAAAGCAAGGCTTTAAAAACTTTCAATCTTTTCTTGATTCTTAAGATAAATTTCAAATGACACCCTACATAAAATCTATCAGAGGTCCTAGCTCTATTGTTCAGTCACTCAGTCATGTCCGACTCTTTGCAACCCCACGGAATGAAGCACGCCAGGCCTCCCTGTCCTTCACCATCTCCTGGAGTTTGCTCAAACTCATGTCCATCGAGTCAGTGATGCCATCCAACCATCTCATCCTCTGTGATCCCCTTCTCCTGCTTTCAATCTTTCCCAGCATCACGGCCTTTTTCTAATGAGTCAGCTCTTTGCATCAGGTGGCCAAGGTATTGGAGCTTCAGCTTCAGCATCAGTCCTTCCAATGAGTATTCAGGATTGATTTCCTTTAGAATTGACTGGTTTGATCTCTTTGCAGTCCAAGGGACTCTCAAGAGTCTTCTTCAACACCACGGTTCGGAAGCATCAATTCTTCAGCCTTCAGCCTTCTTTATGATCCAACTCTCACATCCATACACGACTACTGGAAAAACCATAGCTTTGACTAGACAGACCTTTGTTGGCAAGGTAATGTCTCTGCTTTTTATTATGCTGTCTAGGTTTGTCGTAACTTTCCTTCCAAGAAGCAATCGTCATTTAATTTCATTGCTGCAGTCACCATGTGCAGTGATTTTGGAGCCCAAGAAAATAGAGTCTGTCATTGTTTCCATTGTTTCTGCATCTATTTGCCATGAAGTGATGGGACCAGTGATCCCATGGTCCATGATCTTTGTTTTTTGAATGTTGAGTTTTAAGCCAGCTTTTTCACTCTCCTCTTTCACTTTCATCAAGAGGCTCTTTAGTTCTTCTTTGCTTTCTGCCATTAGAGTGGTGTCACCTGCTTATCTGAGGTTATTGATATTTCTCCCAGAAATCTTGATTCCAGCTTGTGCTTCATGCAGCCCAGCATTTCACATGATGTACTCTGCATACAAGTTAAATAAGCAGGGTGACAATATACAGCCTTGATGTATTCCTTTCCCAATTTGAATCAGTCCGTTGTTCCATGTCCAGTTCTAACTGTTGTTTCTTGACGTGCATGCAGATTTCTTAGGAGGCAAATAAGATGGTTTGGTATTCCCATCTTTTTCAGAATTTTCTCGTTTGTTGTGATCCACACAGTCAAAAGCTTTAGCGTAGTCAATGAAGCAGAAGTAGATGTTTATCTGGAATTCTCTTTCTTTTCCGATGATCTAACAGATGTTGGCAACTTGATCTCTGCCTCCTTTACCTTTTCTAAATCCAGCTTAAACATCTGGAAGTTCACGGTTCATGTACTGTTGAAGCCTGGCTTGGAGTATTTTTAGCATTACTTTTCTAGCCTGTGAGGTGAGTGCAATTGTGTGGTGGTTTGAATATTCTTTGGCATTGCCTTTTTTTGGGATTGGAATGAAAACTGACCATTTCCAGTCCTGTGGTCACTGCTGAGTGTTCCAAATTTGCTGGCATATTGAGTGCAGCACTTTAACAGCATCATCTTTTGGGATTTTTAAATAGCTCAGCTCGAATTCCATTACCTCCAGGAGTTTTGTTCATAGTGATACTTCCTAAGGCCCATTTGACTTTGCACTCCAAGATCTCTGGCACTAGGTGGGTGACCATGATCACACCATCGTGGTTATCTGGGTCATTAGGATCTTTTTTTGTATAGTCCTTCTGTGTATTGTTGCCACCTTTTCTTAATATCTTCTGCTTCTGTTAGGTTGATACTGTTCCTGCCCATTATTGTGCCCATCTTTGCAAGAAATGTTCCCTTGGTATCTCTAATTTTCTTGAAGAGATCTTGAGTCTTTCCCATTCTATTGTTTTCCTCTATTTCTTTGTATTGATCACTGAGGAAGGCTTTCTTTTCTCTTCTTGCTATTCACTGAAACTCTGCAATCAGATGGGTATATCTTTGCTTTTCTCCTTTGCCTTTAGCTTCTTCTCTTTTCTCGGCTATTTGTAAGGCCTCCTCAGACAACCATTTTGCCTTTTTGCATTTCTTTTTCTTGGGGATGGTCTTGATCACCGCCTCCTTGCTCTATTAGGATAGATAGAGCTGAAATTTTTATTTTTTACACATCTTTCTCACTCAGTCATATGTGAGGTCTTTGGATGCATGTAGTGAAAATTCAGAATCTTACAGACAGTATTCAGAAATGTTTAATGAATGATGGACACATAATAAGTAAAGTTTACCCAAAGTTGCCACCACTCTAACGATGCTCTGCCGCAGTACGGAACTTAGGTATCGTCTATCTGTCTCTCCTGTTTCAGTCATACAAGTAAAGTTGGTAAAGCTGTTTCTTTGCCTCAGTAGAAGGGCAAACTTAACTTTATGGTGTAAATTTTCAAAGTTTATGGCTCTTTAGGGTGCAAGGCCTTAAATTTAGGTCCCCAGGTTCCCTTATGGATAAACAGAATTGAAGCCTTCTCCTTAGTATTTAACTGGGAAAGACTAGTGATGTGTCTCACGTGTCCTAGACTGTATTTTTCTTGGTCCCTAAATTCAATGGGTGTGACATGAAGGCACCCTGAATGAAGCTCATGATGCATCCTCCCTTAAAAATTTTACCATAAGAATCTACACAGTGTCTTAATAGAGGACCCTGGTCTTAGGCTTCACCTAGCCACTCATAGGTCTATGGCAAATAGGGTGACCAACTGTCCTGGTTTCCCTGGGACTGAGAGGCTTCCTAGATGCAGGAATTTCAGTGCTGGAACTGAGACAGCCACAGACAAACTGGGAAGGGCAATCACCCTAAGTTGACAAAATGCTATGAGCCCTCTTGCCCATTCCCCTGGTGAAAGAAACATTTAAGCCAGTCCAGTGAGTAATTCCAGTCTCTATAGGTGGAGACATATATATGTATAAAGTGTCTGCTAACCATCCCCTTACCCCACCTTCTTCTGGACTAACAACATCTTTTTAGTTACAGCCATGGGTTGTGACTCTTACCCATGTGACAGAATCGCCTGGAGGGCTTGCTAAATACAGATTACTGAAACTCACCCCTAGAGTTTTTATTTCAGTAGGCCTGGAGTCGGACTCAAAAATAGCATTTCTTGTAAGTGATGAGCTGATGCTGATAATGCTGGTCTGGAGATCTAGCTTTTAGAACCAGTGCTCTAGAAGTTTGCATATTACTGTTCTTCTGAAACTAACTGGGCTTCCCTGGTGGCTCAGATGGTCAAGAATCTGCAGGAGACCAAGTTTGGGTTGGGAAGATCCCTGGAGTAGGGAATGACAACCCAGTTCAGTATTCTTGCCAGGAGAATTCCATGGACAGAAGAGCCTGGTGGGCTACAGTCCTTAGGGTTGCAAAGAGTTGGACACGACTGCGTGATTGACACTGTCACTGTCTGAAATGAACTCGTAATCAAAAAAGTCGGTTGAAAGTATGAAGGCATGAATCAACAATATAAAGTACACATTATTGGAAGAATTAATCTTTATTTCTTATGCAGTTCTCAGTGGTGAGTACAGTTTAAAACCAAAATGTTAATACTTTAAAATGTAATGTAAAGTTTTGTAGGGGTGTGGGGCAGTTCTCTGTTACTGGGTTTACTTTAACAACTGTGATTTTTCTGTGGAAAAGCAAGCACACTGTACCACACTGTTCTGGTGACATTTGGTTCCTCGACCGTGTGCTCAGATCTGCAGTTGAAATACTCTTTATATTTAATCTGAACCACAGTTTCACAATTGTCACTGTCTCTGGTGTACAAAGTGGGGGAAAGTGCATTCAGATAACAGTCTGCACTTCTCTCAACCTATGAAAAGTTTTTAATGTAATTGAACATGTAACAAAAATATAAAAGCAATTCCGACGTGTATACATACATTTGACTTTATCCTTCTATTCTGCCCAACTCCTGCTGGCCACAATATACACACTTTGCTTTCAACTGTAGAAATAGATCCCTTATCCTCAAAGATAGGTTTCTGACTGCCCTCATTTAGCTGTCATATTTGACCTAGAGGAAACTAAACTGCAGAGCTTTGAGGACAGAATTTCAATCCCGTATCTGTAAAAGGTTTCTATGGAAATGAGTCTGAAACAGAAAAAACGTTACCATTATCATGAAAAAAAAAAAAAAAAATGATGGAAAAATGAAATGGCCCCCTCTCAGACACTAGTTTCCAATAATAACCATTTTTGTCTGTGTCCCCAGCGTTCCGGAGGTGCTCTGGCCATCCCCTTGTGCGCATTCCAGGGGACCGTGTCTCTCCAAGCCCCAACCGGGAAAACCCTATCTCTGTCTACCTATGAGGTGAGCGCAGAAGGGCAAAAAATAACCCCAGCCTCCAAGAAAATAGAAGTCTACCGATCCAAAAGTGTTGGCCATGAACCAAACTCAGAGGATTCTGCCTCCACGTTTGCGGACACCAGCGTGAAAATACACTTGGAGGTTCTTGAAATCTGTGATAACGAAGAGGCCCTGGACACGGTGTCAATCGTCAGCAACATCAGTCAGTCCTCCACGCAGGTCAGATCGCCCTCCTTGCGCTACTCGCGGAAGGAGAACAGGTTCGTTTCCTGCGAGTTAGGGGAAACAGCCTCATATTCTCTCTTTTTACCCACCGCCAATCCCGATGGTGATATCAACATCTCCATTCCAGACACTGTGGAGGCGCATAGGCAGAACAGTAAAAGGCAGAGCCACGAGACTGTTGGCTACCAGGAGGAAATCCAGCTGTTAAATAAAGCTTACCGGAAAAGAGAAGCAGAAAGCAAGGGTGACTAGTGATCGTTTCGCCTGACAAAGGCAAGAATGGCTCTGCAACTTCAAGTGACTAAACTAACACCTTTGTTCTGAGGCTTATTGATTTTCTTTTTTATTCGTTGGTTTACATAAGCTTAACAGACTTAATAGTTAATTATTTTTAGCACAAACAGCTGAAACTAGTGCAAACACTGAAGTGCTTTTGGTGTGTTCCTTATCGATCACTCACTGTGGCAATTAAAAGGTTCTGTTTCTTATCCGATTTCTAAAAATCTTTTCTAAATAAAAACCCTGGTCTAGTTTACTAATGTTTTCACCTATATCTGTCAACCTCAGAGTAAACAGAAAATTGTATAAAGTCATTGAAAATATTGTTCTCATGCGCGTGTTTTGACACATAATGTTGGCCCTTACTGCAAGGGGGAAATGACACTTTGGGAATGGAAGGAATGTAGCAAAACTCTGAGTTGTATGTGAAGAAAGAAAGAAAAAGAAGTCGCTCCATCGTGTCCGACTCTTTGTGACCCCGTAGACTGTAGCCTACCAGGCTCCTCCGTCCATGGGATTTTCCAGGCAAGAGTACTGGAGTGGGTTGTATGTGAAGAGGCTCGCCTATATGTGGCTAGCAAAGCAAGCTTATTACAGTTACTGCTTTAGCTTCATACTGATTTCTAGGAACTACATTCCTGCATAAAATAGCAAATAAGCTTCCAACTCTGAAACATGCATGTCCCTAGTCTGTACCTAGCTGTTCCCTTCATTTCTATAAAGTACAAATTGTTTACTGATTTTTTAATCTCTCTCTTAAATATGAGTGTTCTCCTTTCATCTTTTCAGTATGTTGACTGCTCTTAATATAAATATATTGTATGTTAGAAGTAGAATTGGAAGTAGCTCTTAAACATATTGGAAAAGGTTGTAAATATATACTTATCATTTCTAGAAGTGTTTTGTTTATTTGAACAGAAACTAGGAAAAAAACACTCCAAGATTAAGTTCTGTGAGGTACACCCAAGCAGAGTAACAAAATTCTGGGTAGAGCAGAGGAAAAAATCCTCTAAGTCCAAATTAAAGGGTCTGTTTCTAAAGCTGCAGATTTGGCAAACCTCCTTAGCCACTCTTGAAGCATAGAAAATTTAGTTCACCTATATTCCAAGTTTAGGTGCTTTTTCATTTCCTTCCCAAAGATGTGTGTGCCTCAAGCAAAGAAACAATTCAATATAATTTATTGATTGTGAGGTATATATTTCAAGATTAATTTTTAAGTGTGTTACACTACAAAAATGCAGATATCACCTTGTTAGAATAATAGTAATGTACATATCAAAAATTAAGAAGAGATTTTTTTTAAATTGCTTTATTCTGATCTTTGTGTAAACATATTAAATGTATTACTTAAATGTTTATTTTCAAAGTTATTAAGATTGACATTCTATAGTTTTAAACTTTGTACACTCTCACTTTACTCATATATCTTTGTTATTACTTACAGAATTATTTTTTTAAATGATTTATTTTGACTTCCGTTTCATTATGTTGAATCAGAATTCTTAATTACTTGACATAATCCTTCAGATTGTTTTATCTTTAGATTATTTTTTTTGCTACCAAGAAATCATTTTCAAAATAATTATCTCAATGGATTTTCCCTATCTTTCATTAACTTCTCAATATATCCTTATTTAAACTTGGGAAGCAAATGTAATGCCACTAGTAATGTTTGTAAACAAAGCTTAAAATAATACATATCATATAAATTCAAATTCAGATGTATTCTCATTACAAATATAGTTAATTTAAGATAATATTTTTTAAGATCAAACTTGAGGGTTAATTTAATATATGACAAATGGCCAGATTAATCCGACAGTATAAATCAACAGAGTTAAATGCCTGTTATGAAAGCAGAAGTTGAATATTCTAATAATGCTTTGTAAAAGATGGGTTTTGATATATTAAATTTAGATGTATAACTTTATAAAACAGAAAAGTGATTTTGCTGCTTACAGTATAATTTCTACCAGCAAGGAAATTACAAACAGAATCATAATAAAAATGAAGAAAATAGTAAAGGCAGCTCCTTAATAACTGCAGCACTTTGAGTGGAAAGGAGATGATGAAAATCACGGTTTAAAGAACATAAGGACTTGGTTGTAAGACAGTAACAGTCCTTTTCTCTCCTGTGTGCCATTTTCTTTTCACGGGACTTGGGCCTCTGCTGGGGGAACTGAAAACAAAACAAAAAAACAGTAGGATATTCCCATTTAATTGTCTTTGGTTGTTGAATTAACAATATGATGGATACACTTAAAAGCTCTGTTGTATTGATACAATACCAGGATTATTTACCCTCAAGCCATAGAGTAATCAGCATCACGTTGGTAACCTGTAACACTTCAAACTCCAAGGCAACAGGAGTGGATCTCAAGAGAAATCTACAGGTGCCTATGCCAAAGCATGAACGGCTCCTATCAATCCCTGTTAAGAGAGGGGAAAGTTCGACTACAACAATATAAAATCTGCTTACTCTTTAATGTGATTGTGATTGTAAAAATGTGTTCTGGTATAGGACATATCCTTACAGATATTTTGTGCTATGTTTAAATATCTTACCTTTGCATTGTTATATTGTTCTTATTATTAATAAATGCTCTATTTCATATAGTTTATCTCTTTTCTCCACAGATTGATATAACTGAAGACAAAAACTGTTTACTTAATAAAAATATCACCACCTGGTGGTGACTCCTATAAACTGAAAAGACATAATCCCTAAGATTTCCCAATAATATAAAAGCCTATTACATAATCCCAAAGACTTCCAAGAGTTATGACTGACAGAGGCAACCATTTTGAAGATAGCAAATATCACAGTACTAGTTAGAACATAATTTTTAAAAGGCTTGGTAATGCCTTATTTGGAAGTTTTTTCTCAAGGTAGTTCTGTAGTACTGAATAGATAAATAGATTTTCTCTTAATTTCTTACACTATTCAGCCACTTTCATTCATGTATTCATCATAATATTTAGTGAATGCCTATTTCATGCTAAAAATTATTCTAGGTACATAGGATTATAACTGCAAACAAAACCAAAAGAAATATATGTGTGTGTGTATACACATATATACTGTGACTAGACTGTGAGTACACAGACTTCTTTGACTTTTTTTCTTGGGGAATACAGTTGCTTTACAATGTTGTGTTAGTTTCGGCTGTAAAGACTTTCCTAACATCTGACATCATGTGTGAGTTCTGGTGTTCCCAAAATCACTATCAATTTTAATAATTCACTAAAAGAACTCACAGACCTCCTTGAAAGTTGTGTAGTCACAGTTATGGTATGTTACAAGGAAAGGGTACAGATCACAACCAGCCAAGAGAAGAAGCACATACAGCAGAATCCAGAAAAAAGGCCTAAGTGTGGAGCCTCTGTTTTCCTTTCCCTGAGGAGTCACGAACAGCGTTACTTCCCTAGCATCGACGTGTGACCACACACTGGAATATTGCCAATAAGGAATGAATCTTGCCGTGCAGACTTTCATGGGGCTTCATCATGGTAGGAGTAGGGCAGATATGGGTGACTGCTCACAAGACTGATCTCAGCTTCCAGCTCCTCAGGAGGTCAAGCTTATATGGAATGAATAACCCAAAGTTACTACACTAAATCACATTTTTACTACCTGGCTGATCTAAGGAACTCAAACAAAGTCACTTCTATCACATATAACATTCCAAGTGTTTAGTTACCTCCCCAAAAGAGCAAAGGTCAGGGCTCTCTTTGGATAGGATTAAGCTCTTCACTACATATACGTACACTGGTCATATACAGCTCTTATATAGGTCATATACAGCGCTTCACATATATATGTATATATGCATATGATATATCTCAGGTAATGCTAAGTATTTTGACATAAAATAGGCACCAGATGTAATTTTAAAAATTAGAATAAAATAAAGGAATAATGACAGAAGAAGTGTTGTTTTCAAATATTTTAGTGAGGAAAGCATTCACTGATTAAGGTAACATTTCATCAGAGACGCAAGTCAAAGATCAAGGTGTTAACTGATTTGGTTCTTGGTAAGAGCTCTCTTCTTGGCTGTAGACAGCCTCTGTCCTCACACGGCCTTCCTTCTGAGGAAAGAGAGAGCAAGCACTCTGGTGTCATTTGAAACACTATCTCAAACAATCCACACTATTTCCTTCTTCTTTTGTTCCTATCATCTCCAATGACTATCTAGCCCTATACTGAAAAATTCCCATACTTGTACATCAATGGGTGTGTACATCAACTGTGCCCAATGGGTACATTTATTTGAACTATTCATTCCTATAATTTTAATATTAGCTAAGAACTCCCAAAACATACTCTTAGTCTTCTCTCTCTTCACTTTTAACTCATATAACCAACTGCTTTCTAGACATCAATTTATATGTTTCATAGTGCCTCAAACTCTATTATTACTTATATATATTAACTCAAGCCTCCCCCTCTAACTTCCCCCCACCAAAATCTTCCTCATCCAATGTTCTTTATATTTTAGGATACAGTACCTCCCCATTGGATCATCTTTCAAATCTTCAACTTGGGAGTCACCTGACCCTTTCCTCTAATTCTCCACATCCAGTGAATTACCAAATCTTGACCATCTTTTCCCCATTAGTATTTCTTAATTCCAGTCCTTCCCATCTTCCATCTTGCTCTGTCATCCCATTCTGTCTCCCCAAAATCACAGCCTAAGTCTCTCTACATCCATTCTTGCCTTCTCCATTCCTTTCTACTCAAAGCAGTCAAAATATTTTGCTGACTTAAAATGTATTATTCTTTCTGTGACATGTAAGGTCTTTTATGGCCAGGCTCCTTTCCATCACTTTGGCCTTAACCATCAATTTCTTAAGTTTCAGTGTGGAATTTTCTCACTCTCCAACATTTTCATCATCTTTCTTCATGTACAACATTCCATCCCCCTGTAATAATTTACTGCTTACCCTCTCATTCTTTAGAAAGAACTAACTTGATTCCAAAATTATATTCTTTTGCTATAACATCTCATGGCTATTGGTGGGTGGGGGAAAAACTTTTCCCTTTACCCTCCTATGTTTAGTTCTCTGGGACTTGGCATACTAAATTGACAAAAGATGGATTAGCAAATGAAGGAAATGAAAATCCACTCCAGTATTCTTGTCTGGAAAATCCCATGGACATAGGAGCCTGGTGGGCTACAGTCCATGGGGTCACAAAGAGTCAGACACAGGTAAGCACACCCACACGCACACAAAACAGATTTAATCACATATCTACAGGAGTTCACAGAATTGTGCCTCAAGGCAGTGGTTAGAACTTGGCACTTAGGTACCATCTTTTAGGGAAGGGGAGGAGGAGAAAGCTATTTATGGGAAAACAAATGTTTTTTACAAAAGATAAGTGTGCTTTTATGAGAATAGATGGAAGATATGATATTTTTGTTACCAAGTCTTTTTAGGTGTGATGCTGATTTGCAGTCTCCAGTGACAAAAGTCCATCTAGTCCATCTTCTCTGATTACATTCCCAAGGAAGGGATTTATGACAATAAAGATCTTCTGAGTTCTTCTGGGAGGCAGTGTTTTTAGGCATTTAAAAGATTTCAGGAATTCAAATGCCACGGTTCAAAATAATGTTTTCTGCCACAGAGAAGTATTCTGAACCCTTCATATGGCATTTTCCTTTAACTCAAAACGTACATTTCTTTTGCCTTTATCTTCTCTTAAAGACTGTAAGCAAATGAAAGTTGATGCCAGACTTGTCTTGTTCAGTGAATATCTCCAGCAACTTTAAATCAGTAAATGTACAAATGAACCGGATATTCCCAGGGAAATTTGCAAACCTGTGTGGCCAAGCCACTTGATTATTCAAGAATAGCTCGTAGAAGATACTCAAGGGCCTGCTCAATCAGCAATAGACAGCTTCACCTGAACATAGGAATCTTCAACTGCTGTTTTATTTAAATTGCCTAAGTTCTCTGCACGGAATTTGGGTAAGCAGGCTCATCTTATGCCTTTAGATAAATGTAATAAATAACGACAATCCTTTAAGCGAGGCAGGAACGTTCTTATACTTAATCATAGATTTGAAACAGGTGCGAGGCTGTTTTCATGCCATAGCCACTAGTTCAAAAATTTTAAAAGGAATTGATTTCTTAAAGACTTTAGGGGGAAAAACATTCGACTCACAGGTTCTTTTACTGTGCCAACCGACGTTCACAGGGCCTACTGGGAAGCAAACTCCCAAGAGAATAAACTAAAACCCAAAACCCGTTTCCTCACATGCTGGACTTCGGTAAAGAAAACCTGAGCCTCCTGCCGGCTTTCCCTCCAAAGGTACAGAGGTAAACATCTCTGAGCACAACACACATTTCACCTGAGCCAACCCGGGGACCTCCCGGGCCGAAGTCCTCTGACGTCACCGGAAACGTCTGCTTGTGACGTTCAATGTCCCTCCCTCTTGCGCTGGGCGCCGGAAGCAAAGCGGAAGTGGACGCGTACCGGTTTCCGGCCCCGGTCGCCATTTCTAGCGGTTGCAGGTACTCACGAGTTGAGGTCTGCTGGGACAATGAGCTATGACTACCATCAGAACTGGGGCCGCGATGGTGGCCCCCGCAGCTCCGGCGGGGGTTACGGAGGAAGCTATGGAGGCAACCATGGAGGAGGCCATGGGGGGAGCCGAGGCTCTGGAGGTGGTGGCGGCGGCGGCGGCGGCGGAGGGGGTGGTCGAGGCGGCCGAGGCCGACATCCCGGGCACCTGAAAGGCCGCGAAATCGGCTTATGGTACGCGAAGAAACAAGGCCAGAAGAACAAGGAAGCAGAGAGGCAGGAGGTAAACTGTGACTCGGTAGTGGAGGGAGGATGGAGCTGAACAGGTTTCTTTTCCAGCCTTCCGCCCCCCCCCCCCTTTTTTTAAACTTTTTTGTTTTTTTTTAACTGGGGTATGTGCTTTGTGAAGTGCAAGTACTAAAGCTTCCTGTGGTGGATACTATAGCGGTAACGTTGGCCATGTGCATCTTACCTGGAGCTGTTGAGGTTTAGCGGGCCAAGAGTATACTTTGCTTGAAAGACAGAGACCTGGGAACCAAATATTAAATTAAAGGTCCGTCCGGAATTAACTTTATTGGATATCGCGTAGTATCTCTGGCTATCCTTTCTGGTATGATAATGTTAGTTTCATTTAAGTTCTCTGCCTGATGAACTCTAAAATAGCGGTTTTATACATTAATACAGGTTTGCGTGGAACAAAACTTTCAAGCCCTATTTTGAATGTAGATCCTTCCAGCTTTCATTTTAGTATCAAAATAGGCACAAACTCAGGTTTTTTACTTTTACGGTGGGCTGCGGAGATTTCTGCTGATTAGCAGCTCTTTGAGAAGGAAACCTAGGATCCTAGAAGTGGAAGAGGTTTCGAGAGTTGATTTGGTTTAGTCTTTTGTCTCAGCTGGCAGTTGTTCTTTGATTTGTATACTAAACACCTGTCTGTAGTAAAGGAACCATTAAAGTTCCCCCAGTGGCCTATTTTAATAATTATGTATATATGATTAAACCGAAGTGTTCTTAATATGAGCTTTACAGTAGCTTTCTACTGACTTAAAAAGCACCTTTCATATTAGATGCGGAGTGTGATTGAATCACCATTTAGGCGTCTGTGTTTCAGTCATCTCATTTCTGTTTTCCATTTATCCATGTCATTTTTATTGAATTTGGGGGAGGGGGAGCATTATCCATTTATCCTAACAACTTACCATTATTCTTCAAACAACATATTTATTTGACATGCAAAAATTAGCGTATTCATTGAGCAAACTTTCTTTTAAAGTTAAGGGAAGCACATTTAAGTTGTCTTGAAATTGGGAGAATGATTCAATGATTAGTATTAGAGAATATACATAGTAACTTCCCAAGAACTCTTTATCAAATTTTTTTTTACCCCCTTTTTCACACAAGGTTTTATGGATGATGCTATGGAGATCTCAACAGTATTCAAGGAGCTTACAGTCTAGTTGGAAAAATAAGAACTAAACAGATGAAACGTTAAGCAAATCAGGAAAATCTGTTATTTCCACCTGAAGCCAGTTGTACGTTGCATGATTATGAACTAAACTCTTGACTTCCACCACCTCCCAAAACCTCCTTTTTAGTACGTCACTGGCATCTTTTCATTTGTCAAGGCCAAAATGAGATTTGTTTTGATTCTTCTTTGATTTCAGCAAATCTGTTTTCCTTCTTAATATATCTCAAATCTAACCACCTATCTCCACAATAGTTACCATAGGTCAAGCCACTATTTTGTTTGTCCCTGAATCTTATCTGGTCTTCTACTCCTTCCCATAAAATCTGACTCTTATAGAGCCTTAGATCATCTCATTCTCTAGCTGACAGTTTGAAAACCAGGTCACTTGTCTCAGTCTCATAATTTCAGTCGAATCCTAACGTGTTTTCCAGGAATCTTGGCAATTTAGATTCTACATATCAGATTTCCTTCTACATACCATACTTTTCTGAGCTCGTTTCCGAACCTGGTGTAATTAAACTTTCGTAAACATACTTTTATTTTTGCTTTTTTATTATAGTTCTTATACCATTCTCTAAAATTATCTCTCCATTTTCTCTACTAAATGTTTCAATTTTTTGAATTTTTTGAAATATTTCAATAATTTGGCTCAGCTTATCTCTTTTTTTGGTCACTTTCAGTAAGGAAGCTATGGCCTTATCGCCTAACTCAAATTAGGAAGAGCCTAGTAGGTTCCCTAGAAAAAGAAACCCTTAAGCTGAAACTTGAGAAAGTATATTTGTGTTTGTGACTTGGGATCTTGGAATGGGATTTTTAGGCAGAAGCTGCAGCATGCACCACAGCCTAGAGGTCAGGAGGAATGTGTTCAAAGAACTGAACAAGTAAGGACGTGGCTGAGGAGGGCACAAAACGGACTATTATTTTAATTTGCAACCCAGTACTCATGTATAACTGAACAAGACGTTTCATAAAATAATAATTACCTGTACATTGCCTGGGGCTTTTGTTTTTGTTTCTACCTTTCTGCCGCCTCCGCCTGCCCCCCTTTAACGCTGGTCATGATACTTTCATTGTACAGATAGGAGTATGAAAGGTCCTGGACTAGAAGATAAGCAGGGCTCTGACATTCTTTCCCCTAAGAACTCAAGCAAGTTATTAAAGCATTTTAAGCAAAAATGAAGTGTTAGATTTGTGTTTAAATTCACTCTGGGTAGCAGTATAGAGAATGAATTGAAGAGAGACAATCCTGGGATGGGGAGACCAGTTAAGTAGCCCCTGAAGTAATTCAGGTGAGGAATGACACCTTGGATTAGGACATTGGCAGTAGAGATGGCAGGAAGTGGACCGCTTCAAGTATTTTAGGAGATAGACTCAAGATGATTTTATCTGGAGGAAGGGGAAAGCAGGTGTGAATGAATGACACTAATGACTACAAAAAGCACACTCATCGGAGGAAAACGATGGGATCAGCTTAAGCACACCAAGTGCAGTATTACAGGGCATATAAGTGGTGGTTTCAAGGAAGTAGAAGGCTGTGGGTCTGATGCCTAGAGAAATCTAGACTGCAGGTGAACACTTGACAAGTTCGTGGGACTATGCCTAGTAGTTGGGATATAGAAGTGAATGGGAATAGTGCTGGGGACAGGCCTGAAATCTGTAGACCATTGCTTCTCAAACCTGAATCACCTGGCATCTTGTAAAAATGTAGAACTCGGGTGGGCTCAGATATAGCTTTTCTCACAGGCTCCCAGATGACGTCAATACTGCTGGCCTGCTGAGCACTCAGGGTGTATAATGAAGAACAAGAAAAACTTAAGGTATGGGCTGAGAAAGAGAAGCTTGAAAGATCTAGGAAGGAGCCTCCAGAGAAGAGAAAAATAAGGATGTGGATGTTGTCTTGGAATCCAGGAGAATCCTTTAGGGAGAAAAAGAGTATATAAAAAAGTGAAAGTAATCAGTAGTGGCAAATGCTGCACTGATCAAGTAATATAAGAGTTCAGAGTGTCTTGGATTAAGCAACTTGTAATTGGTAGCCTTGATGAGATCACTTTTCATGGAGTGGTAGAATTAAAAACCAGATTACAGTGGAGTGTCTAGAGAAGGAAAGGAAGAAATGGGGGCACTTCCAGGCAGTTCTACAGTGGAAAGGAAGAAGAAAAGTTAGGGGTGGGAGAATTCATGGGAGGATATTTGTTTTTGTTTTAAAAGTGAAGAGGTTTGACAGTGTTCAAGTCCTACCGTCATGAACTGATTGAAGTAAGGAGCCAGTGGGGAGGAAAGGTGTACCAGAGAAAACTGATCATGTACAGTAGTAGTAAATGGCCCGTAGATCTTAATGCCTTATCACAGTAAAGGTTTTCTACTCACATTACTTGACCATTGGAGTTCACTGAAGAGTTCTCATGAGAATAAAGTCCACAGAGCCTCTGCTCAATAATTTGGACAACATTGTGAGTCTCCTTTGCCAGGAGTTTACAATTATAAGCTGAAAGAATATTTGAGAATGTCCAGAGCAGGAGGGGAATAATAAAAAAATCAAATACCTTGATAAGTCATGAAACCTAAAATATGTGTCAGAGATTCTTCAGGCAGAAGGTGAGGTAAAGTGAAAAGTGATATAACTGGAAGAAGGTTAGGAAGGAGACAACCTACAGAAAAAGGCTAGATTCAGGTTTGGAATTTCAGCATTCCTGAATTCACTGCCACAGCCTTTGGGGCCTCAATGTGCAGAAAACCTCATTAAAAATAAGTTGCCAAAAAACTTTTCTATATTTTTCAGGGGCTATTTCGTTTCAGAGGCCATTTAGAATCATCTCACCTTCTTGTGAATACAAAATTAATATTACAAGTTGAGAACTTTTTAAGTAAGAATATTTATAATGTAAGAGATTTAAATGCTCATTGCCACCAAAATACTTCTTGCATTTTTTAACTTTTGTTTTTATCAGAACATTTGTGTTTATTAAATTGTATCTTTTAAATTTTAAGATAGGAAAAAAGAAATAACAGTATAATGCAAGGGTAGAAAGAGCACCAAAGTTTTAGTAAAGGACATAAATAATGCTTTCTTCACCAGTTATCTTAGAGCTGATTTTATGGATACATAGTAGAAAAGTGTTTGGAAGGCAAGTGGGGGGTGAGTTTAACTTTCTCTCATATGCTTGCTGAACACATGTTGTGTTGCTTTTATTTTTTTTAGTTGTCAGGTGATTTTGCACGTTTCCCCATGTTGATAAGGGTGCTTTTTCCTTTGCACAAAATAGAGAGCTGTAGTGCACATGGACGAACGACGAGAAGAGCAAATCGTTCAGCTGCTGCATTCTGTGCAAGCGAAGAATGATAGAGACGAAGAAGCGCAGATATCCTGGTTTGCTCCCGAAGATCACGGGTAAAACAAAAAGTATTCTTTTAAAAAAACTGAACAGAGTGACACTTGTTTAGAGCATTTGCTTGCAAAAAATGACAATAAATATTGTCAGACTCTTCTATAAGTGAAATTTAGCCTCAAAGTATTTTTTCTTCTTATGTAGATTGAGCAGGGTTAGTGAAAGATTTAAAAATCTAGGTGGTATCCTTATTCCCACAGAAGAGTTTAATGGTAGGAATAATCTACTTACATAGGAGGCTGATGAAGTTATTATTTATTTTTCTAGCTACCCACCATTGTATTTCCAAAATTCTCTTGTGGAGGAGATCTGTAAGAAGTTAAATTGCTGTTTTAGGAAATTCATAGAAACTATCATCATCAGGGCAAATTAGAAGTAGTTTTTCTGGGACTGCATAGTATAGCATCCCATTTGTAGCTCAAAAAGGGTAGCAGGAAGAAAATGAAGTTGTGAAATAAAACAAGGCTCAGAAAATTAGGTAAAGAAAATTAGGTAAAGTTAAGTCATTGCAATGAAGGAATGACTATTGGGTTGATTTTTATTGTTTTAACTACCACAAGGAGTAACTTATCTGTCAGTATCTATTTGTAGGGTGGAAAAAATTAATTTATTATAAGAATCTAAGTATTTTCATATTGTTCTACTAATATTAAAGAATAAGGACTTGATTTTGGTGATTTTGAAATCATTAAACAGCATATTGTTTTATTTTGTTTCAGGGCTTGAGTGGATCTTTATTTAACCTTTATCATTTTTTTATTTTTTCAAAATAGATACGGTACTGAAGCTCCTGCTGAAAACAAACCAAATTCAGTAAAGAAAGTTGAGCATCAGGAAAAAAAAAAGATAAATCAAGAAAAGAGGCCATTTAGAATCAGGGACAAATACATTGACCGTGATTCTGAATATCTCTTTCAAGAAAATGAACCAGATGCAATTCTAGACCAACAATTATTGGAAGATTTACAAAAGAAAAAAACTGACCTTCGGTATATTGAAATGCAGGTAATGGAAAGAAAAGATTTTTACTTGTCATCTCTTCTGACACTTGATAAAAATATATTTATGGTTAGAGGTAGCTGCCTGATAATCTAGATGAGTGAGATTTCTCAACAAGCCATCCTCTGAGAATCTCCCCACCCCCACCCTATTCCTCCCTCAGACTCCGGCCTGGTCCATAGTATAGAAAAGTAGTGAGAATGGAATTACTGTCTCACAGTTTATATGATGAAGAGAAGAAATATTTAAGAAATGGGTAGTGCAAATGAAAAAAAAAAATCACTCTTTAAGTTTAGTATTTCTAAACTATTTTAGTGAGATGTCATAAGAGACAGGGTGGTTAGAATTGTAAAGTTGTTTTCTTCTGGAACATCGAATCCACTCTTTCCTTTTACAGATGTTAAAATTAAATCCCTCAAAAGTCATATGATGTGCTTATGCCACTGACACTTTAAAGACAGAACTGTGGCAGCTGAGTTCTCTTTTGAAGTTTTTTCAGTATTTTCTTTTCCTGGTCAAGGTCCCTCCTGCTAAAACATAAAATTGAATGATTTGTGGATGTTCTAGAGATAGATGTAATAAAATGTTCACTTTTTTTTTTAAGAGAAAATAGGGAATTCTGGGAGCCATGTCTTTAATGTGCAGATATGTACTGCCATTTTTGAGAAGGGCAGATCATTGTATCTCCTGTAGGAAAGAAAGGATCTTTTGGCTCAGTGAAGGTTGACTATCCTTCTTTAAACAGATCAGCTGAGGTTGTCTAGGGACCAAATGCTGTAGCTCTTTGATGCCTTTTGAGTTAAAATATGTATTAGGGACAGAGAAGATTTCAAGATGAAGTTATTGAGAATATTTTACCTGAGAGCTGAACTGCTTGTATAACCTTAGGAATACAGTTAGCTGCCATCTCTGCTTTGTATGGAGGACAGAACTCAGATATTATTGAAGATGAGCAATTGATCTAGTGCGGAGAAAGTCAGGAGAAGAAACGGTTGGTCTTCCTTTCGGTCAGGCGTGTTGTAAATGCTTCCTGTGTACCACGTCATTTAAACCTCTTGGCAGCCCTCTGCAGGAGGTTACGTTCGCTGTTTCACGGGAGGAGAGAGAATCTTAGGTTAGTGACCCACCTGTGCTTGCACACGTAGTACCAGAACCAGGTTTAAAATTTAAATGTTTTCAGGAGCTCAGCTTTTTTCATCCTTGGTAATATGCAATATATTTTTTTCCTTTAAGTTATAATTTTTTTCATAAACATTTTTCCACTTGCTTGATGCCTATCGTGCTATTTTTCAAGGTAAGTCTTGACACCTCACATAAGGTATGTGGTAATAAAAAATACTTGTGGACTCTTAATATGTTTATCTATGATATATTTTATTTACCAGGATTATAATTTGATTACATTTCTCTTGTAAAAAATTAAGAAAAAATTTTTTTATAATTTCAGCACTTCAGGGAAAAGCTGCCGTCGTATGGAATGCAAAAGGTAAAATTTATATAACTATTTAATATGATCTGCAAAATGCTTAAATACATTTCTTTTAAGTGCCGAATCAAGAAGAAATATAAATTAATGAAATTTTTCCTAAAGGATAGTCTTGGAAGTTCATTTTATTCTTTTGAATTGTTGAAAGACCAAAAAAAAAATTTCTGAAGCAGTTTTACTGAAAATTTTTTTATGTCCATGATAGAGTTTAAAAATAGAATTTTCACTTGTTAGTTTATGTTTCCTCATACAGTCACCCTATATAGAATAATATAGTCACCCATCCTTCCCTGACCTCTCAGCCATCCTTTGTTTTGACTTTACTTTTTTAAGGACAGTCTGTTTTGGTCACTGTGTACCTCTTTTTCAGAACAGTGCTTTACATTCTATAGACCCCTAGTAAATACCTTTTGAATGAATGAATCATGGTCTGCTTCTAAGTACTTCTAGCTGTTACTTTGTTGGAATTTGTTCTGATATATATGAGGTATTGATAAATTTTTAAATGGTGAGTTTTCAAGTTAGACTGTTTCATAGATTAAAAGTAACTCCTAATACCCTTTTGAAGTAGCGGTGGGATGGTTTTGTCAGTACTACTAATTTGAAAATATTCATGTTTATAAGAAGATCTTTCCTGAGTAGGCAGCTTTACAGATAGTACCTGAATTTTAGCCATTTGATGTAGTTATTTAAAACTTGGCTCTGTTTTAATTATTTAAAAGGGAATAGTCTTAAATTATACTCTTCTTTGTTCTCAAAACAGTATACAAAACTTGTCCTGCTGACGAAGCCATATTTTTTATTTATAACATAGATCCTTGATGTTCTGAGTAGTTTTTTAAGGGGATTAGCCTTATATTCAATAGACCCACATGTCAACATTAATCAGTGTTAATTCTTCCATGAATTTATAAGCTGTCTCCTTTTGCTTGTGTGCTTTTCTCTGACAGCCGTGGCTCTGCTTTTAAAATTTGGTGCCTCATCTCTTGAAAGCTGGTAGATCCAGATACCCAAACTGCCAGCATTGCATATAACAGAATTTTCAAGTATTAATATGCTTATTAAAAACAATTAACCTTCAGTTCGGTAAGATTCGGGTAACTTTTCAGACTTAGTTAACATGTGATGTCTTTCACTTTTTTCTCCTTTTGAAATAGGAATTGGTAAATATGATTGATAATCATCAGGTAACAGTGATAAGTGGTGAAACCGGTTGTGGAAAAACCACTCAAGTTACTCAGTTCATTTTGGATAACTACATTGAAAGAGGAAAAGGATCTGCTTGTAGGATAGTTTGTACTCAGCCAAGAAGAATTAGTGCCATTTCAGTAAGTAATCTCTCACTTGTTAAAATTCCCAACTTTTTTTTTTTCTTCATTCTTCTATGTAGTCTTGCTAGAAATTACTGATTTTGAGTGTTGGGGTGATTCTTAATTAGGTTTAGGATATGTTGCTATGAAAGCAAGTATTTGGTAGTAAACACCAAGAAATTGAATGACCTCTCTCTTATTGATAAGATGTTTAGGAGTTCAAGATAAATTGCAAATCCAGGCAATTTTCTATAAAACTAAATGAAAAGCTGATAATGTTTATAGAATTGATTATGAGCTTCAAATAATCTCTATCATTAGATACTTTACATTTTACTCCTTGATTCATTTAATACTGTTTTCAGCTCTTTTTTTCAGTGTATAGGTACTGAATGACAGCAATATTTCTGATTTTTTAGTGCAATTCAGTATTGGGGAATTAGTCACAGAAAAATAAGGTGTGTGGAGTTTATTTTGAAACAGGTATTAACTGCATGTTTGTTATAGATAACGTTTTTTGTTTGTGTTTAGTCAGATGACCTAGTTAAATATGAGTTGTATGTTCTGTAGAGATGTTTGGGGTCTTTCAACATCAGGTGGACAGTACGTTTACTTCAGTGTTAGGTAACTCTGTGTAAATTTAGATTATGAAGCTTTCCAGTTGTATTTGATTTTATGATAGTGTTATTTATTACATCTCTAAGTCATTTTATACAGAGTCTGTGGTCAGGAACTGCATTACCAATTACAGCAACGTTTTGTAGAAATTACAGTATACGGTTAAGTTACAGTTCCTAAGAGATAACTGTCTTAAAAAAGTAAACCTGCCGTGTCTGTGGGAGGATAATATTCCTGGAAGTGGCATAAGTTCACAGAATGGTGAAAAATAAGCCACTTTTATTGTGACACTATTATATAGCTAGATTTTGGTTAGAAGTCTAATTTTATCATTTTCACTAAAACATGACTGTCAGTTCCTTCACTCAGTCGTGTCTGACACTACGACCACATGGACTGCAGCATGCCACTATAAATTGACAGTAAGGAGAAATGTCAATTAGGTTATTTTGTTGCTTTTTTCCCCCCCAAGATCTGTTGGTATTTAAATGGGCAGTTTAATCAACAGTATAAAGTGAAGTAATGGTCTGAGTTAATGTATACAGGATATGATGATTGGGAAATTTTACTTCTGAAGTATTATTTCTTAAAAGCTAATTGTCATTTTCTATTTCTAACCGCATAAATCACTGCTCTGTCACTAAATGACTGTTGGTTACTTTCAGTATTGCACAAATCAGTATTAGTTTATAGGATTTCATCTGTCCAGAGCTTATCTTTAGCAGTCATAACTCTAAGAACTTAACTAAGAGTTAAGAATTAAGCCTGCCAATCTACAAAAAAGAATCAGATAAGAAAAAGTATCAAGTATATAGTTACTCTCAAGTTATATTCAACCTTTATGAGTTTAGATTAAAATTTCCAACTGTTTTTAAGACAAAGAGAGGACTTATAGAAAGTTGCTTTGGAAATAGTTAGGAGGGAGAATTTCAGAGGAAATGAAAAGTAAGCATAAGCAGGTAGTCTTCAGCTCTTAAAAGACACAGTCTTAGATACCTCAGATTTTAATATGTTTCTCTTATTTTAACTCTTGAAAATCTAATGAGTAGTGTTTCAACAACTCCAGATTTTCAGACATTTAGGATATTTACTCTAAAGGAAATGTTTTCTTTGTAACTGTATTTTATTTTAATTAAAGGTTGCAGAGAGAGTGGCTGCAGAAAGGGCAGAATCTTGTGGCAATGGTAATAGTACTGGATACCAAATTCGGCTCCAGAGGTAAAGAGTGTTCATTTGTTTTGTTTTTGGCCGTGCCAGGCAGCTTGTGAGACTTTAGTTCACTGACCAGGGATTGAACCCAGGCCCTCAGCAGTGAAAGGGCTGAGTCCTAATCAGTGGACCGCCAGAGAATTTGCAAGAATATTCACTTCTTAAAAAAAAAAAAAAAAGAATATTCACTTCTTGTTTACAGGTAGATTTTAGTGAAACTTCAAAGTTATCAGAGATTTAAAAAAAAAAGATTTTCCCCCAAATTTTTATGCTGGTTATTGTTTTTAGAATTAACATTTGCAGTAACTGCAACATAGGCTTGCAACCCACAAAATCTTTTTTTTTTTTTTTAATCCAAATTCAGATTTGAATTACCATTTTAAGATGTCTTTTGATCCCTGGGTTGGGAAGATCTCCTAGAAAAGGGAATGGCTACCCACTCAGTGTCCTTGCCTGGAAAACTCCGTGGACAGAGGAGCCTGGCAGGCTACAGTCCATGGGGATCTCAAGGAGCCAGACACGACTGAGCAACTACCACTTTCACTTCACTTTTTTTTCGCTTTAAGATGTCTTTTACACCAGGAAATGTTCAGAAGGATAACATTTTTCCTGGCTGTGTTAGTGGACCATCACTCGCCTAAAGGAGTGGCCTCCTGTACGTTTTGGTGCCACCACGCAGCCTCTGACCACCTTAGTTTAGTTTGTATCTTAACCCCCATCCCCCTCCACTGTATTTTTGTAGTCCTCTGCAGCTCATGATACTGTCTATCTTTTTAAATGAACTGATTTTCCAGTCACTAAACTGAAGTTGAGTTTCCTAAATATTTGGTCTTTTTCTGAATGGTAGGTCTTGTAGAGAAATCACTAACATTGTATTTATAACAAAAATAATGTATAATGAACTTGAAGCTAGTATTTCTCATTACTGTCCTGTAGGAGTTCAGGTAACTAAAAAATTAAGGATGAAGTTTTTCATTAAAGCTGAAAGCATTTTTTAAATTGAAGATATTCTCTTAAACGTTTGTGGTATTTAATAGTTCATTAGTAAAGAAAACCAAGAATTAATTCATGTCTTTTATTCACAGTCGGTTGCCAAGGAAACAAGGTTCTATCTTATATTGTACAACAGGAATCATCCTTCAGTGGCTTCAGTCAGACCCGTGAGTATGTTTCAACGCAGGACATCTAGTTAAACATCATCAAAAGATGTCATTATTACATTGGATTTTATTATTATGTAAAAGTAAAATGGTTCTGTTTTTCATTTTGTGCCAAGTAGCAAACTTTATGCTTCTGTTGTAGCCATCTGTCCAGTGTTAGCCATATTGTGCTTGATGAAATCCATGAGAGAAATCTACAGTCAGATGTTTTAATGACTGTTGTTAAAGATCTTCTCAGTTTTCGATCTGACCTGAAAGTAGTATTGATGAGTGCAACATTGAATGCTGAGAAATTTTCTGAATATTTTGGTGAGTAGAATTTATGATTGTTACATTATAGAGTTATCAGAAAACCACTGAGTTTAGAAGCAGTTTTTTAAAAAATGTATTCAGATGTTTAGTGATGCAAGTAGTCAATGTTTAGCAATGCATTATATTTGAATATTCATCTACCCTCTGCTGCGAAGTCACTTCAGTTGTGTCGGACTCTGTGCGACCCCATAGATGGCAGCCCACCAGGCTCCTCCGTACCCGGGATTCTCCAGGCAAGAGTACTGGAGTGGGTTGTCATTCCCTTCTCCAATCTACCCTCTAGTAGTTTTTAAAATATTATTTGTTTTTGACTGTGTTGTGTCTGTTGCTGCACGGGCTTTTCTGTAGTTGTGGGGAGCAGGGGCTACTATCTAGTTGCGGTGCGCAGGCTTCTCATTGCAGTAGCTTCACGTTGCAGAACACAGGCTCTAGGTCCTCAGGCTTAAATTGTTAGAGTATATGAGCTCAGTAGTTGTGGCACATGAACTAATCCAGAAGCACGTGCTGCTGCTGCTAAATCGCTTTAGTCGTGTCCGACTCTGTGCAACCTCACAGACGGCAGCCCGCCAGGCTCCTCCGTCCATGGGATTTTCCAGGCAAACCCGCTGGAGTGGGTTGCCGTTGCCTTCTCTGCCAGAGGCATGTGGGATCCTCCCATACCAGCATTGAACCCGTGTCTTCTGCATTGGCAGGCAGATTCTTTACCACTGAACGCCCAGGGAAGCCCTCTCTAGTAGTTTTTTAAATGGTGGCATCATCTCTGGTCTTGTAGTGAAGACATGTAGCCTCTTGGTGCTACCACCAGATAATTAAGGTGACATTAATGAAGTCAAACCGCAGATTTGAAAATTTTATTTACTTTTTTGATAGTCTTCTGTAGCTTTTATGTAGTATCTCAGGCTACAGTGGCAGTTTGCTAATAACAGTGGTAACTAGCGATAACTGATATCAGTGATAACTGGAATACCTTCAGCTTGCTGGGTGCTGTATTTGGCCTGTCTTCATTCATGCTCATTGATACCTCGTGAAGTAGGTGCTATTATTCTCATTGTTACAGATGGAAAACAACCTCAGAATAGTTAAGTAGCTTACCCAAGGTTGCATAATTAATAGAGGGTCAGGATGATTTGAAACTAAGTTTGAGGGAATTCCCTGGGAGTCCAGTGGTTAGGACTTAGTGCTCTCACTGCTGGGGCCTGGGTTCGATCCCTGGTCAGGGAACTAGGATCCCACAGGCTGCACGGAGTAACCAAGAAATAAAAGAGAACCTAAATTTGGGTAGCTGCAGAGTACATTCTTTTAAAATTATGCCTCACTGTCTCTACTGCTTAAATTGTTTGGGGAAGGAGGAGAAATGGGAGGATGTTCAAATGGAATAGCACTGTATTTAATGTGTGTGTAATCAGCCCAGTCGACCCTCAGAGCCTTCCTTTTTGTCTCTGTCTCAGTCCTTTTGATGAGAAATCCAGAGCTAACACTGTGTAAAAGTACGCAGGTCAGAGGCATAAGTGTCCTCAGAGCTGTGGTGCTGCTTCAGTTACCTCCCTCTGTGCCGGAGCTTTGGCCTTTGTTTATGGGCAACATGGTTTATTTTGTTTGGTACAGAACCTAAATAACATTTAAGTAACAGTACTGAGAGACTTCTTTTTTAACTAGTGATTCTAAAATAGTAAGCAGTAGTTTAATAGTCCGTTAGTTCTTGCTGTAACTACTCCTTTCTTTCCCTAATTCTAGATGCCACAGAGGTCATGTTCCTTATGTAGATTTCACTAAAACTTAGGTTCTCATGGCACCATCTTGGCTAATGATGAAGAGAAACAGACTTAATAGGTCCTGAATCCAACTTACAATATGCTTTTTTTTTTTGGTATTCTGGGTTACTTTGTAGAACTGTGAGGTGTGTATACAGTTTTGTAACAGTAAATTGCTACTGAATGAAGACTAAACTGTTGTTTTTATTAAGTGAGATATGGAAAAATAAGGTATTGCTGTAAAAGTTTCAGGACCCTTTTCTGAAGTTAAAACTAATGTAGTCATTGTCCTATTTACAGTTGATTTTTTTTTTTTTAACATTTGAATACAGATTTATGTTTTATCTACCATAATAGGTAACTGTCCAATGATACATATACCTGGCTTTACTTTTCCGGTTGTGGAGTATCTTTTGGAAGATATAATTGAAAAAATAAGGTAAGTAAATATTAAAAAGTAAAAGATTAAAAGTACTAATATACTTTAATATATTAGTATCACCATTTTGTCAAACTTTAGTCTAAGAAGCTCATCCTTAACTATTTCTTTCTAAAACATTGTTTTTCTTTAAATCAGGGATTCCCAAACTTGGTTGCAAATTGAAATCACCTGGAGTCTTTGAAAATCCACATTGACATTCATACCATATTATATTGCAGAACCTGGGCTGGAGCCACATATCAGTATTATCTTGGGCAGAAAAGTTTGGGAATCTCTGTCTTTAGTGTTGAACTTCTCTTCTGATTCTCCTGCCTGGTATTCATTCTCCTTTGCTGGCCTTTGTTTCCTACCCTTTAAATATGATATTCCCCTAGAGTTCTCACCTTAGATGTTTCTCAGCCTTTTATGATTTCACTGTGCAATCCTATTTCCATGACCATAGTTCCTAATTTTCAGAACTATTTTCCTATAGCTTTCAGAAGTATGGTTTCAAGACTGAATTCTTCCTGAATTCTAAACTTATCTAAATCTATACTCAGCAGCATTCCAGTGTCACAGATTTCTTGAACCTTACATTTTTCAAACAAAAATCGTCATCTTATATTTGATTCCCACTGTGCTTCCACCAAAAAAATTAAAATAATTTGTGTTGCTTAGTATGCTTTATAATGGTTGCTCCTGTTGTCCTCCACCCGGTTGTTTAAACTCTAAATCAAAGTAGCTGGTGTTTCAAGCAGTTAAGTTCTAGGATACATTAACTGCTTTACATGCTCAGTAACCAAAGTATTGTAAGTCATTCTGTATCCCGTCCCACTTTCCCCCATGAAAACCCTGAGAGCTTTCTCCTTGAACTTACCTTCTCGTTTCTGTTTCTTCTACTTAAGGTCCTTATTCTCTCTCCTATGTTAGTGTAAGAGTTTCTCTGTGGGCACTGTGGTCTTCTCTCTCACAGATGCTAGCCATCTGTTTTCCCCAAAACTCTGCTCATGTGAACTTTCTTCCCTAGGGTATGCCTGTTGAGATTTCTCTTTGAAAACTAGTTGAAGACTTTTTGTTGGTTTGTCTTGGCCTGGAGTGGAGCGCCTTAGCTGGTATGCCCAAGTTACAGTCCCGTTTACACTGGCCTCTAGCTGCTAGCAGGTTTCTCGAGGAGCCATCAGAATTACCTTAGTATCACTTTATGAGAGAGGGCTGAAGGCACAGACCCACAGAATCAGGGTCCAGCTTCTTAGCCTGTCACCCCAAGGCTCTTTACAGTCTGGCCCTGTCTGTCCAGTGGCATACATTCCTCATGCCGCTTCTCTTAGGCACTGTCTCTTCTATGCCAGCTTGTGCCCTTTCTTTCATGACTTTATGCTTTGTTACATGCTGTTTCCTCCTTTCAGTTACATTTGCCACCTTCTCCCCTTTTCATCTGTAAACTATTACGTAAGAACAAATCCCTGCCCATTCAGCCTTCTCTGATACCTCTCACAGTGAGTTACCTTCTCAGCAAGACTGCCAGAGCACTTTTATCATATCTCTTGTACCACTTACCTCATTGCCATGTGATGTATCTTTTTATATATGTCTCTTGCACTAGATTTCAAATTTTCAAAGTGGAAGATTTTGTCCTATGGATCTTTGTAACTAGTACATAGCACAGTACCTGGCCTATAGTAAACATCTGAAAACTAAATGGACAGATGTAGAAACATTTATGCTGAGATTTTTCAAGACCCCACAGCTTACTTGTTAAGGGAGAAAACCAGAAAGTGATAGTGGGAAGGTGAGAACAAAGATCCTACTGCATACTTTACATGGAGAAAAGTCAGCTGAATTTTGAATGGACATTTATATGACATATTTTTGAAATTTTATGGCTTGCACTGTGCACTAAGATCTGAGAGAAAACAAGGGAATGACTCATTACACACCTCCGGAGCTTGTGTCTAGATAGGGACACGTACAGGCTGTTACTCTCAAGGAGTATACTCTGGTCATACTCACGTGACCAGAGTTTTGGGGAAAATAGATGGCAGCATTTGTGAGAGTGAAGACCACAGTGCCCACAGAGAAACTCTTACACTAACATGGGAGAGATAATAAGGACCTTAAGTAGAAGAAATAAAAATGAGATGGTATGTTCAAGGAGAAAGCTCTCAGGGTTTTCATGGGGGAAAGTGGGACGGGACAGAGAATGGCTTACAGTACTTTGGTTACTGTTCTGGGTAAGTGAAGAGTGTGTAAGGCAGGGATAGCCTGGACAACTCAGGAAAGCAGTGAGGTCGGCAGGGCAAGGAGGGAAGTGTGTGTCAGGGAGGAACGCATTAAAGTGAAAGAGGGTATGTTGGTCTTCCATGCTCTGGTTATATCATCAGTGCTCATAAGTTTTTATGCTCTCCCTCCTCAGTTCCACTTTCAACCGTGTGTCCCCGTTTCTTAACCATAGCACATTGACCAGTTGTTTTCTAAGGTAATAATAGGCAACAGCCTGACAGTAGAAACAAAGATTCAGGGATCAGTAATCTAACATGACATAAAGATGAATTGCTTTCTTAAGGTCTCCAGAAGGCAGTGAATGTACACAGAATTGTAGTTAAGGGGTGTCTCTTGAAGCAACAGGCGGTATCTGTGCACTTGTTCTGTAGCCAGCGAAAGAGGGGAGGTGAAGTAGGGTGGTCATTGGATAGAAGTTTTCAGCAGAGGCCCCAGCTATTCCTTTTCCAGAGGAAGAGCTGCTCTGCAGAGAAGTAGGAAAGAAAATAGGTGAGATATTATGCTGGGTTGTGATTGGGTCCTTGGGGAGGGGGCTGAAGGTTACCTCTGGTCCTATAATTGCTGGGAAGGGAGCCAGCTGTGGGTCCATCCTGCTGACTAGATTAATCTCTGTCTCAGGTTGCCCTACCTCATGCTGGTGCCTCTCTATGTATCGAAGACTTAGGGGAGTCCTGGGTCACAGGTACTGAATAGGGAAGGGGATTGATGAACTCTTTGGGGTGTCTGCTATGTGTCAGGCACTGTGCTTTATCCCTTTATCCCTTCTTTTTCATTCTCATGTCAGTACTTAAAAGAGTATTAATCTCTCAAATAAGAAAACGCAAAGCTAGAGGCTTATACCTTGTCCAAGGTCACATAGCTAGTCAGTGGCGGAGCACGGATGTCAGTCCCATCTGTCTGACTCACAAAGCCCATGCTTCACACCCCCCATTCTGTCTAGATGCTCTCATCTAGGTGAGCTCCGAGGGGCTTTGCGGTTAAAGAATAGGTTTATCTTTCTTTGTCTCTCTCCACTCCCATGCCTCTCACACCTCACTTATGGTAGGTGACATGCAGTGCAGCATGGTGAAGTCAGAGCGTAGCCCTGGACTGACTTGTAAGCCCTCTGAATGCTGATTCTGGCTCTGCCATTGTCTATGTCTGAGACCGAGCAGAACTAAGTAGTTCTCAAGCATGAGTCTCCGGATCTACAGACCATGTTATAATTACACTGTCTGAATTTCCTGGGGCACTAAATAAAATTGCTGGATGAGCAGACCCCAGCCAGACCTACTGTATTCACATCACAAGATATAGGATTGAGGAATCTGTTTTATAAACTCCCCAGGGAATTATTTGTGCCCAAGTTTAGAAACCTCCTATATTCAAAATCTGAGTCTTCTAGGCAATTGTTAACTATTATTTTGAACCTATATTAATGTTGACTTTTGATATAAAAGTAAATTCAAACTTACAGATTGTAGTTACTCTACCACTTAAATTTTTATTGCTGAAGATTATCTAGAGCTTTTACATATTTTGATAATGATTTTAATCTAAAATGTTACGTGTTCATATTTGTAAATAAATTTAACTAGCATTTACTAGAAAGTATCGTGAAGATGTTCTTTAAAATTTCTTTTTAGAATCCTAAAAAGTCAGAGATATTAGTGAAAACCAATTTTAAGTAAAGTGAAGCTATTTAAGAGTATTTTTATTTTAGATATGTTCCAGAACAAAAAGAACACAGATCCCAGTTTAAGAAAGGTTTCATGCAAGGGCATGTGAATAGACAAGAAAAAGAAGAAAAAGAAGCGATCTATAAAGAACGCTGGCCAGGTTATCTAAGGGAATTGAGACAAAGGTAAGTCTGTTTTTGTTTGAAAGTGAGAACATAGTAGCTGAATGACTAAAACAAGATGCAGGTTTGTCTTGACTTTGTATGTATTTAAGGGTAGCATTGTTGTTTAGTCACGCAGTGGAGTCCAGCTCTTGTTATTTAGTCACTAAATGTAGCCTGCTAGGCCTCTCTGTCCCTGAGGTTTCCCAGGCAAGAATACTGGAGTGTCATCTACATTGGCAGGCGGGTTTTTTACTGCTGAGCCACCAGAGAAGCCCTGAGGATAACATTTTGAGTCTCATGTTCTAGCTGTATACTTTACTGATTTGACTTGTAAACATTATCATAATCTCAATATTTCTTTTTTTTTTAATATTTCTTTTTATTTATTATGTTTTCCCATTTGCAGATTGAGTTACTTTTAAAATTTTATGGTAAGTTAAACGTCAGGAAACTGTCAAGTATTTCATGACTTCATATTTGACTTGATAGGTATTCTGCAAGCACTGTAGATGTTGTAGAAATGATGGATGATGAAAAAGTTGATCTGAATTTGATTGCTGCCCTTATTCGATACATTGTTTTGGAAGAAGAGGTTAGTTTTGTTTTTCTTTAATTTTCAAAAGTGAAACATTTCAATTTCATGTCAAGGACTTGAAAAAATATTTTTTCTTAAATGCTTTTAAAAAAAATAATCTTTGGAAGAAATGGCTTTTGATACCAGGAGCAAGAATTTCAAAATACCAAATGATTTAGCAGTTTGACCTATTTGAAGAAAAGACTCAACAAATGAAATGTCTGGATTATAAATCCTATTTTTAAAAAGGGAACTTTAGTTCACTTTTTCTTTAGTTATAATTAGTAGCTAAAAGTCGTCTTGAGCTAATATAATTTTAATGAAGACTTAATTGTGCACAGAATTGTACTCTTATTGTATTTTATTATGTGATCCTTTGTAACAGTTATTTCCCCTCTGCACAGGATGGTGCAATATTGGTCTTTCTACCAGGCTGGGACAACATCAGCACGTTACATGATCTCTTGATGTCACAAGTGATGTTTAAATCAGGTATTTTAGAAATGTATTTTATTGCCATTCTAAGAATGGTACTTGAGTTATGTGTAGTCTGGTTATATTCTTTCATTTGAGCTTATTAGTCCAAGTTGAGTTTTTTCAAAAGTTGGATTTTTTTTTTTTCCCCCCTAAAGTTCTGGGTCAGAGATAAAGATGGTAGATACATAGTGAAGTTTCTTATTAGTTTTATGGTGAGACTGTTCTCCTCTCTGCCTAAATTTGCCCAATAAAATTGAGTCTTTGGTACCTGAGGTTTTTGTTTCTTCACTCACTTCTCGTTTAGTTGGGCAGAAAAGAAATTTGAATTTTCCTCTTAAGCCAGTATTTCTCAGCTCTAACTGTACAACAGAGTCACTCATGGCACTTCTTTTAAAATGCAGACCCAGATCACATCCTCATACCAAATATTAGAATGTGACCTGCCAAATGTTAGAATGTGACCTGAATATCTGAAGTTTAAAAAAAAAAATTCTCAGATGATCTGATTGTTTAATAGGATGTTTTGAAACATGCAACCTCTTATGTTTTAGAGAAATGCATTGGAACATTTTTCTCCTATGAAATTAAGTTATAGCTTTTTCCGGAGTCACTGTTAACTTTAGTAAAAATCAAAGCAAATTCCATTTAAGTGTATTTTAAAATAGTTCTGAATATGCTTCCTAGCCTTACTCTGTTGATGTGCTTTGATACATTTTATTTTTTTTAAAACACTGAAAAATATTTTGATCTAATTTTATTGGCTAAAATACTTTTTAAATCCCATCATGGTAATGCCCTCAAATTGTTCACTATAATAAAAATTATTTCCTATTCTCTCACTGCAAAAATATTTTTGTCTGGTTACCATGACTTCTCTATAATGAAATACTACTTTATGTTTTCCTCATCATTGGTAACTTCTGTATAGAAAAAGTATAGGTTGTGATTAAACTATACAACCATATATTTTTTTTTAAAACAGAAATATTTCTCTGGCTGAACCTTCCAGCTTTGGCCTTTCCTTCCCCCATCATAAACTCTATTATATGATCTACTTTTAGTTTTAAAAATGTGAGTGTGTATGTATTTTCCAAGAAAATGTAGAGATCATTTTGGAGGAAGTAGGGAAAGGGTGTGATATTAAAGATTATTATAATTGACTTCATTAGCTTCCTGATTTAATTATACTCAGGGATGGAAGTATTATAGTTCCACCACCAGCTTCAGTTCAGCTCAGTCATGTCTGAGTCATGTCTGACTCTTTGCAACCCCATGGACTGCAGCATGCCAGCTTCCCTGTCTAAACACCTGGAGCTTGCTCAAACTCACGTCCATCGAGTAGGTGATGCCATCCAACTGTATCATTCTCTGTCATCCCCTTCTCCTCCTGCCTTCAATCTTTCTCAGCATCAGGGTCTTTTCTAGTGAGTCAGTTCTTCGCATCAGGTGGCCAAAGTATAACCACCAGCTTAATTTCTTTTAAAGAAAATCTTTCAAAAATTAAACATTCCTAATCTTTATCATCATCTGATAACCCAGTCCATAATCAGATTTTCCCATTTTTTTCCCCCCAAAGTATCTCACAACTAGCTTGCTCAGACTGTAGAAAAAGTCAGACTGATAAATCGTTTAGTTTTAGAACATCACTCCCATCTTCCCTTCTTTCCCCATGGTGGAAAAGGCTAGGTTCTACTTTCTGGAGATGTCTAAATCTTTATAGTATCATTTCATTTGATCATCTTTTAATCCTGTTTTCCTGCCAACTGGAAGTTATATCTGAAGGCCTGATTCAGTTTAATTAACTTGATTGAGTTAAGTCAGAGTGGATGTATTTCATACTGTGTCACAGAGATAAGTAGTCGAAGGCATTCTTTGTTAAGCACTATTTGACAGCTTTTTACAGTTTAGAAGGGTCACAGAGGCTGTGGGAAACACTGTATCTCCTGAATAACAGCGGTTCTTTTTTTGGAAAATGCAACTACCTAGGGTCTTCTGGACATTCTTGTTAGAGATTTAAGTTAGGTTGCACTTTGGTAGCTATATCTGGCTGAAATTTACCTTTCTGTAACACTCTCTCCTTCCCATTACAGTACTATATCAAACTGACTGTTGACTGATAATCATGAGTGGGCTTGAGCAACTTCATTTTGAAACTTAAAACTTCCTATATACCTAAAAAATTATTATTTTTTAATGTGGGTGACTTTTGGAATATACTACATTTTACCAGTGCTATTTCATTATTTTTAAGTGGATGTGGGAATTTAATAAGTAATTTGCTTTAAAATTTTCTTTGATTAAAGTAGGATTACCCAAAGTCTACAAACGTATTCACCCATATTAAATAAAATCCTTTGATCTTTAGTTAGTGGTGGGAATGGAGTTAATGTTTTGTTTTGTATTTTTTTTTATATAATTTGAAAAGGTTGCTACCCACTTTTCAGCATTGTATAAGAATTTAGAATTTGCAGAAAAAATATTAAGAATATAAAATGTATATACTTGGTGTGACTGTACATAGGAATATAAATTAAGAATTAATGTGACTCAGCATCTGAACTTACTGTTCCATGTAATTTTTATGGAATTTTCTGCAGCTTTTTATCTTAAAGTTTAATTTTCTTCTTAATTTTCAGACAAGTTTATTATTATACCTTTACATTCTCTGATGCCTACAGTTAACCAGACACAGGTATGTTGTTAAATTTATCTCTCAAACTGAGACAAGCTTTAAGGACTGCTTATTGTATGTTTTGTTTTCTTTTATTTTTGAAGGCACATTTTAAAATAGTAATCTGTACAAAAAATACTTCTTTGAGAACCTTTGCAAATGAGTCTTCAGGGAATGACTGTACAGAAATTTGGATAAGAGGGTAATCTACGAATCACATTAGTTTCATCAGCATTAGGGGAACATTTAAAGGTTGCTTTTATCAATAGCTTATTTGGGTTTCCTGAATAAAATAAAAAGATATGTGAAAACCAATAAAAATAATTCAACCTAGGAGTGAATAATCTATGACATACACAGTTTGATACTGAGATTTTGATTTAACAGAATTAGTACATTTGTAGGCATGCGATTTCAGTGATGTATTATTAATTATGGTTTTGGATGTTTTGACTGTCAGATTCAGGGATCTCTCTAGTTAGAATGAACAGTGCATTCCCAAAGGAAAGGTAATTTTCTACTGTGTTTACAGGCCCTGGTAGAATGAGATGGGTCCATTTTTCCACTCCCTTTGTAAGCAATAATATAGATATTTTTAATTGAGAGCTTTTTACTGTCTCTGCTGGTATGATAGTTCTGAGTAAGGCTCAGCTAGCTGGAGTGGGTACAGTGTGCACGTCTGAGGGACGAGAAGAGGAAAGACAGAGCCCTTGATCCCAAAGACTGAACAGAAGAGCATCTGGTGTGGGAGTACTTCCGTCGCTCATGCCCTAACTGTGAAATATTGAGGTTAAAATTTGCTAGAGGATATGTGACTAGACTGGCAAACATCATTTTCTCTTATTGCCATTTTTATAAATGAGACAAGTTTATGCTGGTTTCTTTTCTTTTCTTTTTTTTTTGCTTTTCAGCCAAGTGGTGTTTACCATCATGGCGTAGGGTTTATTATGTGAAGGGGATTTTTTTTTAAGTCTGTTTCAGTCTCAGTAGCTGGTATACGGAGAAGGCAGTGGCACCCCACTCCAGTACTCTTGTCTGGAAAATCCCATGGACGGAGGAGCCTGACAGGCCACAGTCCATGGGGTCGCTAAGAGTCGGACACGACTGAGCGACTTCACTTTCACTTTTCACTTTATGCATTGGAGAAGGAAATGGCAGCCCACTCCAGTGTTCTTGCCTGGAGAATCCCAGGGACGGGGGAGCCTGGTGGGCTGCCATCTGTGGGGTCACACAGAGCCGGACACAACTGAAGCGACTCAGCAGCAGCAGCTGGTGTACAGTGGTGTAGCTGGCTGGCGTCCATTCTGGTGACTGGGCATGTGCCTTGTTGGTTGCTGTCATCTGTATGTCTGTGCATGCTCAGTTAATCAGTCGTGACTGACTCTTTGCAACCCTGTGGACTGTAGTCCGCCAGGTTCCTCTGTCCATGGAATTTTCCAGACAAGAACACTGGAGTGGGTTGTCATTTTCTACTCCAGGGGAATCCTCCCACCCCAGGGATCAAACCCTGTATCTCTTGTGTATCCCCCATCAGCAGGTAGATTCTTTACCACTGAGCCACCTGGGAAGCCCTGTTTTTATCTGTATAGTTTTTAAGTAATTCATAATTCTTTACACTTCTGTCCCTCTCCCTTAAAAAGTTTGACAGCACAGTAAAATGTTTGCATTCTGCAGCATTTGTTAAAAATTTCTTTACCATATTTAAATATCAAATTAATAATTTTGTATACTACGTAAATATCTGTACATTAAAATAATCTTTAAATACTAACCTTTCATTTGAAATCTTGTTTGTGATAGGGTTTTGATATCTATGGGAGATTTGGTTTACCAAAAGGGAATTTTGTGATAATGAAGATGATGTATAAGATATAACTATATCTATAAATATTAGATGCATATGTCAGTGAATGAACAAAATTGCTAAAAGTGAACAGTACTTGAAGTAATTACTTTAATTGCAAGAATGGATGTATCAGAAATTCACTCTTGGGATTTTGATGTATGTATTCTTGCAGGTGTTTAAGAGAACTCCTCCTGGTGTTCGGAAAATAGTTATCGCTACCAACATTGCAGAGACTAGGTAAAAATTGTTTTTTAATTACGAACTACTAGTGATTACATTTGTTTTGAGCACCATAATAGTTAACATATCTTAGTCTTTTTTCTACAAAATACTTTGTGATTTCTTTAAACCTGTTTTAATTTAGTTGCAGTGAACATGGGTTTTTGTTTTTGTTTTTTTTAAACCTATACTAATGTTTTAGCCTCCTTAGAAATAGGCTTTTAAGTGATTGTTTTAAAGCTTCCCTAAAGAAGCATGGGGACTGAGGTCAGTACTTCTGGTTGGGAGTAGAATTGATAGAATTGATTGATTGTTTGGTAATCAGTTTTATATATATATATCTATATATACTCTTTAAAATCACTCCATTGGAGGTACTAATATACCAGTACAGTCATTGCAACAGATGGTTCTGCAGAAGCTGGTGTTAAATCATGGCACTGGAGGGCTCACAGAGCTAGTTACAGAAGTCCTCAGGCAAGCTGTGAAGTTGGACTGAGGGCAGATAGGAATTGTAAACATGATCTGTAAAATGGGCCCTGTGTGCTGCTACTAAAGCTGCTGATACCGCCTGTGATGTGGTGTCTGATCCCCATTTGTCAATGTGGAAGAGTGGTGAAAATCCTGAACTACTGAAATCAAGTTGATTCGATAAAAAGTGTTTTAAAATCCCTATCTGTAGATCTGGTATAGGCTAATATGCTTTAGATGTGTTTTTAACAATTTTTGTGTATTTGTTTCTAAACAGCATCACCATTGATGATGTAGTGTATGTAATAGATGGAGGGAAAATAAAGGAGACGCACTTTGACACACAGAACAACATCAGCACGATGTCTGCTGAGTGGGTGAGCAAAGCCAACGCCAAGCAGAGGAAAGGCCGAGCTGGAAGGTAAGATCACAGCTTTGAAGCCTTTACAAAAACACCAAAAATTTTGTGTACCAAATTTATTTAAGGAAGTTCCCTTTCATCATTTTAAAAACTTACTGCAGCATGTTTGTAGATGGGGGGAGTCATTTTAATCATAGTTGTTTTGGAAAAAGTATGTCAGGTTTTTTATTTTATGATTTTTCTACCTCTAATTCCTCAGTCTGGTTAATTAAAGTTAATATTCTTTATCTTATTAGCTATATTATCTGTGATTGTGTTTTTCTTTTTTTAAAAAACATATTACTAATAATGATTGCTGTTAATAATACTTGAATGTCAGATCATCCTCTAGACACTATACACATTAACTTGCTTAATCCTTCCCACAGTGCTATGAAGTAGGTTATTATCTCTATTTTGAGGGTAAAGAAACTAAGGTATAGAAAGATAAAGTCATCTCTTGAAAGTCACACAGCGTTAGAAGTAGCAGAGCCAGGAATTTGAATTTAAGTAGTTTGGTTCCACAGCATGGGCTCCTAATCACTACACTTCACAGCTGTACTGGTTTTTCACTATGAGTTAACCAAGGAAAGTACTTTTTCCCACTTACGTGATAGCATAAGAAATAAGAATACCTTTTTTTTTGGTTGCCCATGGTCTTTTTTGTGGTGAGCAAGAGCTGCTCCTCGCTGACGTGCATGCGCTTCTCATTGCGATGGTTTCTCTTGTTGGGGAGCACACGCTCTAGGCGCACGGGGCTCGGGAATTGTGGCGTGTGGGCTCCGGAGTGCAGCCTCAGTGGCTGTGCACGGGCTTGGTTCTTCTGCAGCTTGTGGGATCTTCCTCGACCCGGGGACTGAACCTCTATCCTCTGCATTAGTAGGCGGATCATTATTCACTGTACCACCAGGGAAGTCCAAAACCTCTGTTTTAATGATCGGAGAAAAGATTTGCCTGTAACACAAATAATTGCACTTATTACTTGTTTTAATGCATACTTCAGAGTATTTTACACCATAACTCATGAGTGATAGAATCATGTCTGAAGTTTGAAGAGTTTTTATTTTACCTCTTACATGTAGAAAAAGATTTCCCTTAATTTTTAGATTGTGGCTTAGGTAAGGAAAGAGGAGTTCAAAAAAAATTTGACAGACCATTTATCAGCGTTTTAATAAGTTTATACTACGTATTTAAAGCTGTGACTCACTTGTTATAATGTTTGCAGATTATTCCAGTATAACTTACATCAGGTAGTTTATTGGATTATGCAGTTGGTGCTCTTGAGTCATACTCCTGACTTCGTCCAAGAAGTGTACCTTCTACTCTATTAAGAGGGGATAATTTGATTGGGAGCCTAGCAAGATTAGGGTTTCCCCATGCAGACCAATCAGTAAACGTAAAGTATTGCATTTTATAGAATTCTTCATCCCCACTAACCTGCTGAAAGTTAGTTGTGGAACTGCAGTGTTTTTGTTGATGTTTTGTCTTTAATTGAAGTATAGCTGGTTTACAGTGTTGTTTTAGTTTCTGGTGTACTGCACAATGATTCAGCTTTTCTATATATATATAGTATTTTAATTCAAATGGAAAATAGTCCCTTGCGGGCTCTGTGATACAAATTTCTTTTAGCAAAGCTAATTAAGACTGATAATTATTTTGAAGGCCAGTGTAAACTGTATTTATTATGTGGTCCTTGGTGGAGATCCTATAGATAATGGGTCCTCTAAGCCACCAGATAAGCCCATCATTCAGATCAGTAGATGCAAATAAGGAAAAAAATGTTTCCAACATCTCTCTGAGAGCTCACTAGATAGCACATACCTAAGAGCTTTTAAAATAATACAGACGGGCTGGCATAATACAGGGTTTGTTACAGAAGACGCTCACAAGGCCCAAAGAGATTAACCTGTGTATACTGCTGATTGTGTGTCTACCAGTCTGAAATCTGTAATAGGTAACCAAATTATTGGTAGGAGGGAACCTTGTCTTTTTTAGAACTAGGACTTAGGATTAGTGGATTTAAGCTTATTCAGAACAGATGAGGAAAAGGAATATATGAATAACAATGAAGTAACAAGTAAATTAGTTATGATGTGGCTTGTAAGAAATAGATATTGACTGCTCTCCCTGCCTTTTCTTTTCTCTGGAATTCTAAAAAGTCACTGATAATACTTACCCCCATCCCGCCCACCTTGTTGTTGGTTTTTTTTTCTTTTTAAAGAGTTCAACCTGGTCATTGCTATCATCTATATAACGGTCTTAGAGCAAGCCTTCTAGATGACTATCAACTGCCAGAAATTTTAAGAACGCCTTTGGAAGAACTTTGTTTACAGATAAAGGTAAATTAAGTGGGAGAATTAAATAAGGTTCTAGTTTTCCACATGTTTTATAGAGGAAAGTAATATATTAATCTGCCAGAAAGAATTTAGACCACCATTTGTTTTTGTGTTAGTACAGTTTGACCCCTGAGCAGCCTGAGGGTTACACTTGCCAGTTATCCCTTCTCTGCCTCAGAAAATGACTCATCCAAGGGTGGGCCACTGAAACAGCTTGGTTAGAATTGGGACTCAAACCCTAGTTCTGTTGGTTCTACATGTTATGCTTGCTTATTGAACACAAACTTTCCCCTGCACTTAGTTAATTTAAAGGTCTGTAAAACGAAAATGCAAGTACTATATTTATTGCAAAAAAAAAAATCTGCGTAGACATGAACCCATGCAGTTCAAAATTGATAAACTGTAAACTGTTTTTAAGCTTCTGTCATGTGTATATTAAACAGTTTTTAATTACATACTGCTCTAGAGCCAGACTATCTGGGATTGAATCCCAAGTCCTGTGGCAAGCTAGTTATTTTATATTAGGCAAGTTATTTAAATTAACTTCGTGAAATTCTTAGAACAGTGCCTGGCACATGGGAATTGTTCAGTAAATCTTAGGTACTGTCACTACATCTTAAGATTCCCTCATTATAAACTACTTACCTTTTTTTTTTAAGCATCATATATTTGATAAAATTAGCCACCTTATTTTGAAGATAATCAGTAATCAACTTGTTGAGATTTTAACCAGCTACTTCTCTCATTAATAGAGTTAGTGGGTGTTGAAAGTAGTATGTTGGCCTTTAAACATTGAGAATCACAAACATAATTGTAACTTATTCTGGTAAAATAACTAACTGGAAAATTGTGTATAGGTTTGATGCTTTATTCAAGTGAGTGACACGGGGAAGACTAAATTCTGTCCATATATGACATGTTTACTTATATTTGTCTCCCCCCAGATTTTAAGACTAGGTGGAATTGCTTACTTTCTTAGTAGGCTAATGGATCCACCATCGAATGAAGCAGTGTTACTCTCCATAAAACACCTGATGGAACTGGTAAATTTGTTTTGTTTTTTCAATAAATCCTAACTTAGATTTAGAGTGTTTAAGTAAAGCAAGCTAATTACAAAATTTACCCTTGATTACTGCAAAGTAGGCCAATGAGTGTGCAGGACCAAATTGATTCACTATTTGGCTGTTCAGCTTTAAGTATGAAATAAGTTATAAAATGATACTGTTGTGATTTTCTTATCATACTGGGCTCTTTCCACACAAGTTTTTTCATTGTAGGCATGACTTAAAATTACATAAAAATTTGGAAATCTTTCCATTTCAATCTTTTAAAACTTTCGAATCTTTCAGTTTCCTGTTTTGATCCTCTTCACTTGTATTCTTGAAAGGAATTTGGTCGCTGTATTCTGTTCTTTCTGATTTTCTTAGTTTTTTATAGCTTTGTCAAATCTAAGCAACTTAATGACAGTATGGACATCTTATAAAGGCAGCTCTTCTGTTTTTGAAGGAATGCTAACAGGTGACTTTCCCAGAATAGATCCCACTACCTATCATTGTTTCTCTTAACAGCTTTTGCCTTAGTTTATTTTATGAAGGCAGTGTTTTGAGGAACAGGCTTCATTGTCTCAGGTGCCCACTTAGTTGGTAGTCATCCCTATACAAGACCACGTTGAGAAGCCGAACACTACTGGCTGTAAGTTAGTGCCCTAAGTAGAAACAAAGAACAGAACTGTGCTGTCCAACTCAGTATCCACTAGCCACAGGTGACTATTTAATTAAATTACAAATTCAGTATCTTGGTCATACTCACACATTTTAGAAGTTGAATAGTCACATGGGGCCAGTAGTTACTGCATGAACAGTGCAGAAATGACAGTCCATCAGTGCTGCAAGTTCTGTTGATTAGTGGTGGGCTAGAGGATGCTGCTGGGTGTATTTTACATATTTAATTTTTTTTTTTTTTGAGTCATCTGTGTAGATAGTTTTGGGAATTTGGTCCATATGAAAACATTGAAATAAACTTGAGAGTAATAAGTTGTTTAAATGAAAAGTATTGTAACTGATCTGACCATTTTTGTTTGAATTTGGGTTAGATTAGTGAGATTGCTGATATTTTAGGGAACAGTGTGGTTTTACTGACTTTAAAATTAAAGTCTTCCCCTCCAGATTTTTCTCTAATAGAACATAGCAATAGAGAGCTAGGTGGTGATCAGAGAATCAACTTAATTGTGGTAGAGACAAATGACCAGAGGACAGCTGGAGTCTGAAGCCAGAGTGGGGTGACTTCCTTTCTCCTGACTGAATTTAAGCACCAGTCTTTACTGAGCCATTTGCAGGCAACAAAATTGTGAAAAGGCCTGGGACATCCTTGCCAACAGTAGGGTCTGAAGCCTGCATTTTGAAAAAACTTTTTTATTGTGCAATGCAGAATGCCCATCCAGGATAAAAGAGCAAAACAAAAACCATCCAGCTTAATGATTTATTACACAAAGTGACCACTGTTATTTTTATTCATGTCAAGAAGTTAAGAACATCTCTGGGATACTAAAAGGCCACTGCCTACCCTCTCCCATCACTCCCTGAGTCTCAAAAATAACATCTATCATAACTCTTTAATGGTAGTCTCTTGCTTTTCTTGATGATTTTACCAACCAGAATACATCTCTATAAAGAGCTCGATTTAATTTGATCCTTTATAAACTTTACAGAAATCCACATAGGATGTTGGGACTTTTGGAAGAATGGGGTTCTGAATTCTTTCAGTGAACATTGTGAAATTCATGTGCATTACTGCTTTTAGCTGTAAATAGTTCATTCATTTTCATTTCTTTATATGGCTACTGAAAGGTATTTTTGGTTGTTGTTTAATCGCTAAGTTGTGTCCGCCACTTTTGTGACCCCATGGACTGTAGACCACCAGGCTCCTCTGTCCCTGGGTTTTCCCAGGAAGGAATACTGGAGTGGCTTGCCATTTCCCTTCTCCAGGGGACTGAACCTGCATCTCCTGCATTGGCAGGTGAATTCTTTACCACTTAGCCACCTGGGGCTTCCGGTGGCTCAGATGGTAAAGAATCTGCCTTCAGTGCAGGAGAACCAGGTCTGATCCCTGGATCAGGAAGATCTCTTAGAGAAGGGAATGGCTACCCACTCCAGTATTCTTTACTGGAGAATTCCATAGAGGAGCCTGACGGAGCCCATGGGGTTGCAAAAGAGTCCAACACAACTGAGCGACTAACACTCACACTTTCACCTGGGAAGCCCAAAAGGCATTTTGCTTATTTCCAATTTGAAGCAATTACATACGCTGGTAATGAATATTCTTCAGTATTCATTGTTTCTTAGTGTACATGTTTAAGTATTTCTGATAGGTATATGTGTAGGAGTGAATTCAGTAGGTAATGCCCAACCATTTTCCAAAGTTGTCAAACTACTTACACTCCTACCAGGGCCAGTGGTAGGTGAGCATTCTCGTTGCTCTATAGCATCCCCAACCTATAGTCTTTTATTCTAAGCATGTTGATAGGTATGTTGTAGTTTAATAGTTTCAATTTGCATTACAGTGAGTACTGTTAAATTTGTATGCAGCGTTTCATGCTTCCAGCCCATTTGGATAGTCTCATTTGTAAATTTTTGGTGCCAGTTTTTCTGTTATGTCATAGGAGGTTATTATATATACTTTTTGTGTTCTGTTGATCTGAGCCTTTTGTCAGTTGTGTATTGCATATGTCTGTATTTTTACCTTATCACTTTTTACTAGTGTTTTGGTGAATAAATTCCTAATTTTAATGTGAAATATATATCAGTTTTTTCTTTATTGTTACTGCTTTATGAGTCTTTATCTACCCTGGAGTCATAGTGATAATACTGTTTTCAGTTTTTCTTCTTCGTACTTAGAAATAGAATCCATGTGCAATTGGGGTGTGTGTGTGTGTGTGTAGGTGAGGTAAGAATCAGTTTTTAGATATGTGGGACAGTTGACTGAAACTGTTAGAAGGAAGTTTATCCTTTTCCTTCTCTTTGTTCTGCAGTGTTGTCATCAATCAAATGTCTATGGGTTTGTCCATTTGTAGGCTCTGCTTTATTCTGTTGATATGTATTTTTCTTGAGCTGCTATCACACTGTCTTAATTATAATATTGAGTCTTAACCAAGCAAGAACATGCTCTTTCCCATTGATTTAGTTATTTAATCTCTTGGTATTTCAGCATTTTCTGTGTATCATACAGATTGATGTCTTGATTAGTGGTATTTTTGGATTCGAACTTCAAAATTTTGCATTATCTTGTGTGTCTGCTATACAGAAATCAAGTTGGTTTTGAATGTTGACCTTGTTTTCATTAATGCTGTGAAACCCACTTATTCTCATAACTGTATGTAGATTTTTTTGCGTACAATCACATCTGTAAATAATTAGAATTTTATTTCCAGCTGTCATCCAGGATCCTTAGTACAATATTGTGCAGAAGTGATATGATAGTATGCATTCTTATGTTCTTATTCTCAAAGGAAAAGCTGTCAATAATTTCATTGATCATGTTCTTTGAAGATTTTTTTGTGGAAACTCAAGGAAGTTTCTATTCTTAGTTTATTTGATTTTTATTATGCATGGATAATTTTATTATGTATGTTTTTATCAAATACCTTTATTTCCTCTAATGAGATTATCCAGTTATGCTGCTTTTTATGTTTAATTTGTAATGTATTGAATTACATCAGTTTTTCAAATATTAAACCAACTTTCATTCCTGAAAGAAACCTAACTTGCTGTGATTCAATTTGCCATTGTTTTAAGTTTCTCATGTATAAGGTAATTTAGTTTCCCTTCCTCCAGATGTCCCTGTCAAGCAGATACCAAGATTATGCTAAACTCAAAAAACAGGCTTAAAAGTTTTTTTTTTTCTAGTCTCTGAAAGAGTTTTTGTAAGATTAAAGCAATTTCTCTCATAAACTTTTAGTAGATCTCAATATTGGCTATATTCCCTGTGTTGCACAGTACACAGTCCATTAGTTTGTGCCTCTAATTCCCCTGCCCCTGTAACAAACTCCCAGTGGGTTGGAGGAGCAATATGAGTTTTATCTTTTGCTATTTTTGTTGTTGTTCAGATTTTGTCATTTTGAATGTGTACTTACTGGACATTGTGTTTATAGAGGTCTTTGTGGATAAAAACTTGGAACTTGGGGTGATAATTTCCTGCAGAGAGGATTCATGTTGCCTCCTCTGGGAAAAGATGCTCCAGTGTTGTTCACCTCTCTAGACTTCTTTCTCTCCCCAATTACTGGACTTGTAATTTTTGTAACTCTTTTGTAAAAGAATTTTGTAATTCTTTTGTCAGTGTCTTTAGGGCAGCTTTTCTTTATCTTATTGAATCCTGGCTAATACGTTATTTCTCATTTTTCTTCTAACATTTATAGTAAAGCTGAATTGTGAGTTAATTGTTTTTTTGTTTAAATCAGTTTCTAACCTTTGCTGACCTCAAAACTAATATTTTGATGATGAGAACTAAAGCTGAACAATATAAGGGCATTTGGACATGAGTAGACTGTCACCTTTTTTTTTTTAAAGCAAACTAAAATATGATGCTTTACAATGTCTGTTTTAAACATAAACTCTTACTTCACAGAATGCTTTGGATAAACAAGAAGAATTGACACCTCTTGGAGTTCACTTGGCACGATTACCAGTTGAGCCACACATTGGGAAAATGATTCTTTTTGGAGCTCTGTTCTGTTGCTTAGACCCGGTACTCACCATTGCTGCTAGTCTCAGCTTCAAAGATCCCTTTGTGATTCCACTGGTAAGAAGTATACAAATAAAAAGCTAGGTTTTTCTTTTTTTTAACACAGGGTAGTTATTTGCTTAGATACACTTTTTATTAGAATGCCATTCTCCTTTATATACCATCAGAGCAATTTAAGCTGCCTTCATCTGTTTTAAGGGAAAAGAAAAGGTCGCAGATGCAAGAAGAAAGGAATTGGCAAAGGATACTAAAAGTGACCACCTGACTGTCGTGAATGCATTTAAGGTAAAATGGACATATTTTAAATTTAAATTTTTTAAATATGTGTTATAGTTAACAGGAATGAGTTAGTGAGTGAAAATGTTTAAAATTAGGTGAATATTTGAAAAAAAATTATATACACTTTCCAATTTTGTGATAGTGCATTATTACATTTACCCTTTGGAAGAAAGTCTGTTCTTTGTGTTTTGATAACAGAGCAAGTGAACAACTTATTTTAAAGCATTATTTGCTATTATTCATTTCCATATTTGTCTTATTCACATTTATGACAGGAGCTTCTTTCCTGTTCATTAATAAACTATACCTGTATTCAGATTTAACATTTTGATAGAGGATCATAATCATGTATACTCTTCAAGAAAGAGAGACCTTTTCTCTTACAGCCAGGCTTATCTGAGGATAAACATGCCTCATCCATCTTTGCAACATTTAAGTGTAATTTGGGGTATGGAGACAACATCTTTTTATTGTAGTTCTAGACTCAGTTTCCTGTTATGGGATTGTTTATGTATTTTTTTTTGTTCCTTTGAGCTAATTCAGTATTTTTCCCCCCTCTTCCTTCCTTTTCTAACTTAAAGCAAAACATATTTGTGAAGGTGAAAATATATAATAGCATTGAAATTTGCCTAACAGGTTGTTCTTTTTGATTAGTACATCATGTGCAGAATGGTGCTGTTTTATGTAAAATGAACAGTACATTACTTTATAACTTGCTCTTATTTGTGTAAAGAAAGGTCTGTAAATTTAGTTTTGCTTACCTATTAATGACTAGGATCATGGGGAGTTCATGTTTTTGTAGTTTGTTATTTTTTAAATTATTTGGGTTTTTTTACAGAGAAAATTAAAAATCAGAAGGTAAGCATTGTTACTAAAATAAAGACAAACTAGTAAGTAATCTTTGCTTTGGGGAATAAAATTAATACTTTATTTCTTTGCCCCCTAGGGATGGGAAAAAGCTAAACAACGTGGTTTCAGATATGAAAAAGACTATTGCTGGGAATATTTTCTATCTTCAAACACATTGCAGGTAATGATGAGTGTTTTGAAGTAATTCTCATATATGTTAGATTAGGGGATATATGTATCCATTCTGTATGGTCAGATCTATACCAAAATGTTAATTGTGAATTTGTCTTGTGAAGTTGAATCATACAGAATCATAGAAAAGACTTTATTAAATCAACTGCTGCTAATAGCACAAGAAAAAGATGTACAACATAATAAAATAATGGCTAAGAGAAGAAACAAGCCCAGAGTTTGGCAGGAAAACACAGAAGCTCGTTTACTCTTTCTGCACCCATCCTTTAGTTGCCATTTTGAGGATTTGTTCTAAAATTTTCACTGATACTCCTAAAATCTGTTTTAAACTCAAATAGGGCAAGTATCTCTTTTTAAACTTTAGATAGGTATTTTTATCCTGAACTGACTTAGTATAGTGAGAAAACACTATTGGAGACACTTGTGAAACAGAAGAAAGTAAACAGTTAAGGCAAATGCAACATCAGGCACTGCAATGAACTAGAGAAGTGATCTCAAGCCAGCAGGCCTAGGAATATCCACACCTTTTAGGCTGTGTGGCATGAACTCTGGTAATGGACATTTAGCAGATCTACAAGGCAGTAAAGAATCCAGAATCCAGCATATGTAATTAAATGTGCCCAAACATTAACAGAATTAAAAGAAGGGTAATGACAAATTGTGAAAGATAATACAGCCAATGGATAAAAGAAGGGAACCTGGCATATCTCAGCAGAAAATACAACTGTTTCATAGTTAGAAACAGTTGAAGAATGCGGTTTCAAGAAAAGAAAAGAAAATAAACCAGTAAAAGGAATGAAAAGATTGCTGAGCCAAGAAGACAAATTGAAGGCCATAGCATCATAAGGAACAAAATGGGCAGCCTTTTAAAACAAAAGATTACCTAAAAGGAAAGCTTGAGATAATCACAGCCTGTAGATGCAGCCATGAAAGAAAAAAATAAAGCAATAAGGAAAAAGGTCATAGACAGGAGGACAGCATTGATCTGTCATGAAGGTAACAGGTGTCTCTTCATAGAAAATCCAGGAGTGATTGAATACGTATTCAGAGATATATGTAAGAACATGTCCCTTGAGTAGAAAAAAAATGAAGTGAACTACAGTATGAAAAGATAGTTAAATCCAGTGTTACTTGAGAATACTATATCCTGTCAAGATACTAATTCAAGTATAAAGAAAAATGACAGGCATTCAAGAAAGCACTTGAAATAGACACTCATGAACTGACCTTGAAAAACTTACTGAGAGTAAAATGCTGCGTATTAAGAGGTGAATCAAAAAGAATTTAGGAATGGAGAATACATGCTGAGTATACATTGAAATTATTTAAATATGGAAAAATGCAAAATGGTGTTGAGAATTATGGATATAGAAAAATAAAAAACAGTATTGTCCTGAACAATATATAATAATGGTGAGAGAGATCAGGAGGTGGCCTGGCGATTCAGTTGTAAGAGAAATTAGGTAGGAAAACTAAGGTCACACAATTAATAGAAAGGATATATATTTAAAAATGACTTGGGACTTCCCTGGCAGTCCAGTGGTTAAGACTCTGAGCTCCCAATGCAGGGGACCCAGGTTCAATCCTTGGTCAGGGAACTAGACCCCACATGCCACAACAGCGAGATCCTGCATGCCATGGCTAAGACCTGGCGCAGCCAAATAAATGATTTTTTAAAAATAACTGTATTTCATAATCTATTTTAAGCTCACAGACTTCTTTGTTAAATATCTCTTATGATTATAAAAATGTTACATTCATCTAATTCAGTTTTATTTCTGTTTAATTGCCTTAAATTGAACTAAGGGTAAATGCTTTTAATAAAACAGCTTCTGTACTGTTATTGCAGTTAAGATGGCATTTTTGTCCAGTTCTGATGAGTATCTGCAATATTGTTGATTTAATGATATTTCTGATGGTATTGAGATTAGGGAAGTCTTTTGTACTTTGCTATATTATTTGAATGCTTTTTATAACAAATCATGTATTATTTTACTCATGGTCATTTTCTTAAAAACAAGAAACAGGCCTTAAGCTTTTTTACCAGGATGTAACAGTAGTTCTCAGTAGTACATATGTGAATGTTATTTTACTGTATGCTTTGCTGTATTTCCTCCCCCCCAAAATATGGGGTGGAGAGCAATTTTGGAAATTAGTCTTTTTGCTGAATAAAAGAATTCTTAAACATCAGTTGTTACTCCCTATAGCAGGCAAGCCTTTTGTGTAGAAGATCGGACGATAAATATTTTCAACTTAATATACACATGGTTTCCGTGGCAGCTGCTCATCTTTGCCATTGTAATACAAAAGCAGCCAAAGATAATACGTAGACAAATGGGTGTGGCTTCGTTTCAATAAAACCTTGTTGACAGAAACAGATTTTTATAAATTTGTAGTTAACTATCCCCTGCTGCAAAACATCACATTTTTGCAAGAGTATTTTGTAAAGCAGGCAAAGCTCACCATGAAATTTATTTATGAGTGCACGCTTTATAACCCCTGTAGATTTGTGTGAAAGGTATTCTAGTTCTGTTTGTTACTGTTGCTCCCTAGATGCTGCATAGCATGAAAGGGCAGTTTGCTGAGCATCTTCTTGGAGCTGGATTTGTAAGCAGTAGAAATCCTCAAGATCCAGAGTCTAATATAAATTCAGGTACAGCAGGAAATACAGTGTAAATAACTTGCTGCTGTTGTCAGTTGTATCAGTAGTTTACTTTTTTTTTCCTCTACCTCTCACCCCAAATAGATAATGAGAAGATAATTAAAGCTGTCATCTGTGCTGGTTTATATCCCAAAGTTGCTAAAATCCGACTAAATTTGGGTAAAAAAAGAAAAATGTAAGCATTGAAGATTATTATAATTACTTATAGTTCTCTTAAACTTTTGAAACCATCTACTACAACATGGCTTGTATTGTACATTTGTTCTTACTTGTAGTAGGACCCTATTCTTTACTTTGGCTATTTAAGGGAAGGCAAACTGTTTACAGTAGATACCACTGTTCCTCACTGCATATCCTGGAGTCTTTTCCTTTGTCACCCAGTATTTCACAAAGAATATTAGTAATGCCACTGTAAATGTGCTTCACTGGTGGCTCAGATGGTCAAGAATCCTCCTGCAATGTGGGGAGACCTGGGTTTGATCCCTGGGTTGGGAAGATCCCTGAAGAGGGCATGGCAGCCCACTCCAGTATTCTTGCTTGGAGAATCCCCATGGACAGAGGAGCCTGGTGGGGTACAGTCCATGGGGTCACAAAGAGTCAGACACAACTGAACGACTAAGCACATAAATATGAGAATAGTAAGCCAGATGTTAAAAAGCAGTGTCTCGGTGGAACTTGCTTTGGAGTAGATTATGTTTCAGGATTTTTTTTTTTTTTCCTCTCTCATGAAACAGATAATCTTGTACTTTAGCTCTTTGGATGAAATTGTGGGGGTTTTACCTATTTTGAGAAATAAAGTATAGCTTTAAATATAGGTCCAAACAGAGTCAGCCTCAATAGTAATTGGAGACAACAATAAGGCATATTTTTGCCCGGTAAGCTCACTCATTCTGGTGAAGAAAAAAGAGAAACTGAAAGTCACCTATGGCTTGCAGTATATGAGTTGGTGTCAGACTTTTGGAAGACACTTTAATATTAGGTATCAGCAGTCATTAAAATAGTCACCGGCCCAGTGGTTTAATATGTTCTAAGAAAGTCATTCCAAATGTTTTTTGCAAAGTATATTGTAAGCAACATAGATGTCTAGTAGCAGTGGGAAAATTATGGTTTTATGAGACCATACTGTATGGCATTTCTGTAAGGTGTAAAAAAACATCATTGTATATTGGCATAAAATATTTGAACTAATGTTAAGTGAAAGAGTTGGTTGTTCTATACACATGAAAAAATATAGACCTCAAAGATAGCCTAAAGTGCAGTTGTTGTTCTAGTGCCGTGGTTCTCAGCATGGGTCATCTTTCCTTCCCAGGGACATTTGACAGTTTCTGCGGACGTTGTGGTTTTGTAACTGGAGACGTATGTGTTACTGGCATCTAGTACATGGAGGCCAGGGGTGCTGTTAAGCATTCCACAATGCACAAGTCCCCCATAAGAAGGAATTCAGTAGTCAAGAATGCAGATGTTGAGAAATCTATAATGTTGTACCTGAGAATAGGGTAACATGAATGTTGATCATTGTGATTGGATTATTTACATTTTAAGTGATCTGAGTATTTTTTGACTTCAGTACTTTTTCAAATTCTTCATATATATCCCTAAAATGTACAGGTAGCTTAACATGTTACAGGTAGCTGAAATATTTGGAATACATTTTGTATATCCCTCTGCCATCCTGGGAAGACTTTATGAAGAAAATGTATCTTTGGATTGATGCTTTGTTTTGTAAAACGTGCAGGGGTCAGCATATTTTGGCATACTGGCTGAAAAACATCTTTGTAAATTTTTGTTGAAACACAGCCGTGCCTATTCTCTGCCTGCTTACTAGCTACATTAGCAGAGTTGAGTAGTTGTGACAGAATGCCCCCAAAGCCTAAAATACTTTGTCTCTGGTCCCATATAGAAATAGTTTGCCAAATCCTGCTGCTCTAGTGATGTAGGGTTGCAGGATGACATTGGTTAAATTGACTGTGTGGTGAGGAAAAATAATTGATTTTATTTTAAATAATGGTTCATGACTATGATGATTTTATGGATCCCTAAAACCATTAAAAAGATACCCTCAAAAACAGAGGAAGTATTAATGGATTATCCCTTTATAATATAATCACCAATGATTATATAAAAATACTATCTCATATCTTCTTGTTGAATAATATTAACTAAAGACTCCTACAAATTGAGGTGAAATCCTTAACTATCAAAGGAAAGACCCCCTAAGAATGGAGAGACTGTGCTGGAGCTGTGTATGTTTATTCCAAGTATTCCGGTTTTGAAATGGGGCTGGAGGGTTCAGTGAATGTGAGGCCATTTAAAACATATTTTAGAATAGGTTTTTAAAAATCAGAACTATGTTTTAAACAGAATTCTCCGGTTTTTAATTTTACTTGTCTGGGTATGTAACCTGTGGATTTTTTTTTTAATTGATCATTCCATTTATTCCGTAAATGGAGGACAGTTTAACAGTTTCATGGTTTATCAGTATCATGATTTACAGTAAAATGTACAGACTATTCTGTTGGTCTGATTCACTTAGAATTCTCTCAGGTATTTATTTCATTCTTTGTCTTTTAATGGTGTATATATTAACATAATTAGGGAATATTTTGTCACTTTTCTAATATGTTGAGTAATTATACCTATAAGAGGATTTGTTTTATGATTTAGAGTGTTCATATTTATCTGATACTTTTCCATGTCTTATTAAAATAAAAATTCTCTTTCCTTAAATATAAGTTTGGAAATATATAATGCAGAAATAAGCTAAACTCATCTGTGGAGTTTCTTTTGAATCTGGGATGGTTTGAAGTCTCCAGAGTGTTTTGTTTTGTTTTTTTAAACTACATTTTAACTTTTTTTAAAGGGTGAAAGTTTACACAAAAACTGATGGAGTAGTTGCTATTCATCCTAAATCTGTTAATGTGGAGCAAACAGAGTTTCACTACAACTGGCTTATCTATCACCTGAAGATGAGGACAAGTAGTGTAAGTGAATGTATAAAATAGCCATGGATCTGAATAGCAGTCTTACTGTGTTTTTAAAATTGTTTAGTTTTCATAATTACAAACAAAACTTGTTTTCTTTAAAATATTTTTTTTAATTGGAGGATAATTGCTTTACAGTGTTTGGTGGTCTCTGCCCTTCATCAGCGTAAATCGCCTGTAATCATGCATATATATCACCATCCCTCTAGGGCATCACAGTGCAGCAGGCTGGGCTCGCTGTTCTCTGTAGCAGCGTCCCACTCCTTAGCTGTTTTATACTGGGGAGGGTGTACATGCCAGTGCTACTTTCTCAATTTGTCCTGGTCACTCTTTCCCCCACTGCGTCCACGAGTCTGTTCTCTACATCTGCATCTCCATTTCTTCTCCGTAAATAGGTGCATCAGTACTATTTTTTTAGATTCTGTATATATGCGTTAATATGTTTGTTTTTCTCTTGACTTACTTCATTCTGTGTAACAGGCTCTCGGTTCATCCACCTTACCACAGTTGACTCAAATTCATTCCTTATTATGACTGAGTCTTTTTTTTTCCCCCCATTTATTTTTATTAGTTGGAGGCTAATTACTTTACAGTATTGTGGTGGTTTTTGCCATACATTGACATCAATCAGCCATGGATTTACACGTATTCCCCATCCCGATCCCCCCTCCCACCTCCCTCTCCATCCCATCCCTCTGGGTCTTCCCAGTGCACCAGCCCCGAGCACTTGTCTCATGTATCCAACCTGGGCTGGTGATCTCTTTCACCCTTGATAATATACATGTTTCAATGCTGTTCTCCTGAAACATCCCACCCTCGCCTTCTCCCACAGAGTCCAAAAGTCTGTTCTGTACATCTGTGTCTCTTTTTCTGTTTTGCATATAGGGTTATCCTTACCATCTTTCTAAATTCCATATATATGTGTTAGTATACTGTATTGGTGTTTGTCTTTCTGGCTTACTTCACTCTGTATAATGGGCTCCAGTTTCATCCATCTCATTAGAACTGATTCAAATGAATTCTTTTAATGGCTGAGTAATATTCCATAGTGTATATGTACCACAGCTTCCTTATCCATTCGTCTGCTGATGGGCATCTAGGTTGCTTCCATGTCCTGGCTATTATAAACAGTGCTGCGATGAACATTGGGGTGCACGTGTCTCTTTCAGATCCGGTTTCCTCAGTGTGTATGCCCAGGAGTGGGATTGCTGGGTCATATGGCAGCTCTATTTCCAGTTTTTTAAGGAATCTCCACTGTTCTCCATAGTGGCTGTACTAGTTTGCATTCCCACCAACAGTGTAAGAGGGTTCCCTTTTCTCCACACCCTCTCCAGCATTTATTGCTTGTAGACTTTTGGATAGCAGCCATCCTGACTGGCGTGTAATGGTACCTCACTGAGGTTTTGATTTGCATTTCTCTGATAATGAGTGATGTTGAACATCATGACTGAGTCTTATTCCATTGTATGTATGTACCACAGCTTCTTTATCCACTTATCTGTGGATGGACATCTGAGTTGCTTTGTCCTAGCTGTTGTGAACAGTGCTACAATGAACATTGGGGTGCATGTGTCTTTTTGAATTGTGGTTTTCTCAGGTTATATGCCCAGTAGTGGGATTGCTGGGTGATCTGGTAGTTTTATTCCTAAGTTTGTTAAGGAATTGCCTAAGTTTTTTTTTTTTCCCGATAAGACTTACAATGTCCTCAAGCAAATAACCTGTACTTTTTAATGTCTGCAGGTTTGTTGTGATTGATCTTTCTATTTTAATTAATAGAAGGTTATTTGATTTTCATAATTTTCTTTCAGAGCCTATTTTTCAAGAAATACTGACATGGTATATAGGAGTTCACAGTGTATGAAGAATTTTATTGCCTTGCCAATATAACTTATAAATACTGGTCAGAATATTAAGTGGGAATTAATATATAAATAAAAAGAGCTTCAGCTACATTATTGTTTTGGTTTTATCACTTAGAAAAATACTTTGTTTCCAGAATAGTTTTACTGATTGAATCGAAACAAAAATATAAAACTACTTTGTAGTCTGAAGTAATGAAAAATGACTTGTTTAAAATTATATTTTTTTTAAATTAGTCTGTGATTACACTGACAGGATAATAATAATATCTGTTTTAGAAGAAAAACACTAATTGATACTAGTGATTTTACTGGATTAATGTGACAATAATCCTTTCCAACTCCTTAATATATTAACTTGCCTTAATTTTCTTTATAGATATACTTGTATGACTGCACAGAAGTTTCCCCATACTGTCTCTTGTTCTTTGGAGGTGATATATCCATCCAGAAAGATAATGATCAGGAAACTATTGCTGTAGATGAGTGGATAATCTTTCAGTCTCCAGCAAGAATTGCCCACCTTGTTAAGGTGACTGACTTTACATGATTGTCTTTGATTCTGCATGCAAGTTTGTATACAGTGTTGTGTTTTTATCTAAGTTTGTACATGTTACATTAAATATTTCTTGCTTTATTTCAACAGACGAAATTGTGTTGAGAAATCGATTTATAGTTTTTCTGAATTGGTTTTTGAGATAGTTACAGAGCAACCATTCTGAATGGCTAATAGCTTATGAAATTTCTTGTACCAGATCAAGTCACTTTTATTTATTACACTGATAGTAGACCTGCCTTTGTTGAACATGTATCCTTTTTCCAACTTCAGGAATTAAGAAAGGAACTAGATATCCTTCTGCAAGAGAAGATTGAAAGTCCCCATCCCGTAGACTGGAAGGACACTAAGTCGAGAGACTGTGCTGTGCTCTCGGCCATTATAGACTTGATCAAAACACAGGAGACAGCAGCTCCCAGGAGCCTGCCGCCACGCTTCCAGGACGGGTCTCGCAGCTGACCGGCGTTCTCTGTGCCCGGAGAGGCCACTTTACCCCTGTCTTCCATCACGGTTTAACTCCGGGCCAGATGCCAAACCCCAGGATATGAATAATTCTAATGTGTAAGGTAGAAACCTTCAGTAGGTAGTAAAGACTTAATGTGCATGAATTAACGGTTGTCTGTAGCTACTATAAATACACCATAAAAAGCAGGAAGTTCTCTGATCATACACTCTTACTGTGGTCATGCCCACATTTTGAGAATATTCCTCTTACGTACTTTGAATGTTGTGCCACTTGAGAAAGTCCTTTGCTATGAAATATTAATCTTTCTGCCCATAATGACCAAGGATAGAATCAGTAAAACTAGAATGATTAGCTAAAAAGCAGTGTCAAATAAGAATTTCGGCACATCCACATTTTTTCTAATGAAACTTCTGTCAGAAGTAAATTAATTTGTTGTAATAAAGTCCAGTATTTAATAAAATGTACAGTGTGTAAATCTCAGCTAGCTTTTTGGCTTGGTTTCTGCATCTCCACCTGTCCCTTGGGTGTTTTTTTTTAATCTTTTCAGAATATATTTGTATCCTTGTTATATCACCCTGTGCATCTTAATGCAGTAGTAGAGAGCCTGGGTCTAGAGCCTGGCCACCTAAGTTCAGATTTTAGCACTGTCACTTACCCAAGATCTTAGGCAGATTACGTGGCGTCTCTCTGTTCCCGTTTTCTTTCTCTGTAGAATACAGGTAACAGCTGTGAGAATTACATAACTTGTTATATATAAAGTGCATGGCCTAGTGTCTGGTGTGTGTTGGGTACTCAGCAGATGGTAGTAGTTACTTGTCCATGAAATACTGTTAATACTGACCCGTTAGGCTACACTTTTCTCCTCATGCTCTGAGTGCTCTTTTATACTCTGAGCCAGTGGCGGCTAGTCTGACCTGTACTGTGCAGCCCTGTCGGATTTAGACAAACACTGTTGCCTGTCAAACAGCCTTTTTGTCCTTCACTTCCTGTTTGCTTGTCATGTGTCCCCTCCTCTGTGCAGCCTTGTTCCCAGGGATGTTGGACCCTCTTGCCCAAGGGTGAATCATGCTTGGTCTAAGCCAATCACGCATGGCCTTACTCTCCTTATAAGTAACTCTTCAGGCATGAATATATGGACCTGTCGTGTCTGATGTCAGCTGAGAAGAGGTCTGCACCGGGGGCATCTGAGAAAGATCTTCCTCACTGGTACTTCGAGGAGGAAATTCTGCACTGCTCCTCTGGACATTGTCTTGTCTGTATTTGGCACTTAGAACCGCTGTAGCCATCTCAGAATCACTAGGTTGGCTCAGCAGGCAGGTGGAAATCAGCCGAGTCCTTGGTAACACTAGTGAGCTGTTGAATTATGGCTCTGCAGCTTCCCTGCACATGGACTTACTCTGATAACAATAAGCCCTTTATTGTTTTAGTTAGCCTCTTTTAGAAGTCTTTTGCATAACTTGGCAGAACGCGTGTTAACTGCAACACCTAACTGTCCATCATTGAGTGTTGTTTGCTGAGGCTTCTATCTCTATCATTTATTTTGTGATCTAACAGGTTGACCTTTATATCTGAGAAAAGATGTAAAAGTTGTAGTATTGGAAATACTGTAAAAAGACAAACCTTGGAAGAACAGCCTTGGTATACCATGAAAACTACAAATTTTCTTGTGTCTTCCAAAGAAGCCAGGGGAAAAGGAGTATCATATGATGACTGTGATGATCTTAACCGCACTGCTTCAGGTAGTGCCCCCATCTCTGGGAATGTATGTCAACCTATCATTTCCTCCTAGGGTCCTGAATATTTTTTTTGTGCGTTCTAAGTCCATTCTCTTGGCTAGTCTCCCAAAAGTGATTTGTCTGTCACTGAATTCTTATTCTGCGTCATATTGTGGCATGTTAGTTTTGGCCCTAAACTCAAGGTGATAATTAGGTACTATATGTTCTATAAAAATGTTGTTTTCATGTTTGTGCTTTTTTTTTTTTTTTGGCTTGCTTGCTTTTACTATACAGTTTAAATTCAGTTATTTGACCAAAATTGTCTTTGCAGAAAGCAGTTAAAACAGATTACTTGTTAATTAGTTCTGTGTTCACAGACCAATATTTACTCTCCACAAATGGGAAAGATGTTCCTGAAGGATTGTTTAACAGATGAGCTATTTAGAGAGATCAAAGGACTTAATTATCACCTCTAATTTATGTCCTCTCTATAGCCAATAAAGATGGAAATTTTAACTGACGGTGCTATTTATGTTTTTTGTTTACAAAATGGGTTGTTACTTAGTGACAAATGTATTCCAGGTCTTAGCACTATCTGTTATTTGGTAGTTTTAAAGAATAAGACATTAAGAAGAAAAATCTATTTGGCTTCCATTCTGATACCAAGGATAACTCTTGGAAAAAATAACTCTGAAACAGAAACTTATGAGGGGAAAAAAAAGGCACTGAATAACCTTTAAAAAAAAAAAGTCTTTGAAAAGTGAATCTATATAACACCTTCTTAATCATTAACTTGGGCAAAAGCTCTAGATGCATTTATACCAATTATTGCAAGTGATTTTCTCTTATTCATTTTTAAAACAAAGTCCACCCTACAAGTTTGAATAATAAGAGAGTTGTAGGAGGAATTTATTTTATGTACTCTATTGCTCAAAGTAAATGGTAATCCTTCTGCTCTTGAGCTCTGAGTTTATGTATATTTAAGTAATTGTGATCATATAGTATAATCATATTTATAATATACTAATTGTTTTTACATGGCGTTTTTATTCCGATTTTAAAAATATTCATTGTAGAATATTTGAAAATTCAACATATAAAATATGTTACTACTGTTACATACTTTTTTAATAAGTTTGAAGATATTATTTTATGTATAATAAAGTTACCCAAGTATAATTCTGTTAATTTTGTCAAATGTCTTCATTTGTAATTGTTACCCTGATGTAGAATATTCCTGTCACCTAAAAATGTCCTTTGTTCCCCTTGCAGTCAGTCCCCTGCTCCCACTTTCACGCATTGGCAACCATTGATCTGCTTTTGGTCACTAGAAAATTCAAAAGTTTTGCCTTTTCTAGAATTTCAAATAAATGGAACAATATATAGTCTTCTGTGTTTGGCTTCTTTCAGTTAACAAAGAATGCTTTTGAGACATTCATGTTGCTCTGTGCATCAGAAGTCAGATCCTTTTTGTTGTTTAGTAGTAGTTAGTAGTAGTGTTTGTTACACCACAGCTGGTTTTATTCTGTTCAGGATTTACTTTTGTTTGTATCTGTGGCTGCACTGGGTCTCAGTTGCTGTACATGGGCTCTTCTGTAGTTGCCTTGAGCAGGGCCTGCTCTCTGGTTGCGGAGCACAGGTTTCTCGTTGCAGTGGTTTCTTGTAGCGGAGCACAGGCTCGAGGCACGCAGGCTTAAGTAGCTGCAGCTCATGGGCCTTGTGGCTCCACAGCATGTGTTTTCTTTCCGGACCAGGGATTGAACCTGCATTGGCAGGCGTTTCTTTACCACAGAGCTACCAGGGAAGCCCATCACAGCTTGTTTATTGATTCACCAGTTGATGGATCTTTGTGAGTTATCTTTAATTTTTTTTTTGGTGTTATAAGTAAAGTTATTATTTTTGTATGTATACAGGTCTGTGTGTAGATAGGTACTTTCATGTCTCTTGGATAAGTACCTATGGTTAGGATTGCTGTGTTTTATTGTATTTAAGTTTATAAGAAATTGCCAAACTGGCTTCCAAATTGGGTGTTCCATTTTACACACCTACCCTCCATATGTTATGATTCCTAGTGTTTCAAATCCTCACCAGTACTTGGGTATTTTTAGTTGTTGTTTGTTATTTTTAGCCTTGAGTGGATGTGGAGTCTCATAGCTCATTGTGATTTTGTTTTGTATTTTTAATAATGATCAGTGATGAAAGTATTTCATGTACTTACTTGCTGTTTTCCTTGGTTGTCGTATATATGTGTTCTGATCTGATTTTCCACCTCATGTTGTTAAGTAATTGGGGCTTTAGGGATATTAGAGAGGAAGGCTTATTCTCTGTGCATTTCAGAAGTGCAGAAAATCTAAAGCCATTGACCTGAATATGGCAAAATGTGCCACTCTTCATTCGCTAGTACAGTGGAAAGAGTTATCAGGTGCCAGAAGAGAATTCAGAAGGAGCTGTCTTTTTCAAAGATGTGGCAAAAAACACCGCAGAGCAAGCAGCGACAGCTGTAGAGGGGTTTCTCTCCTGGGCATCAGCAAATGTAGGCATTTTTACAGCTGACAGAAATGCAAATAAATAGTCTTGTGTAAACACTGGTGCAGAAGAACAAAATAGCCCTGGAAACTACAGGGCTCAAAAGCGGGTTTTCTCTGACCCTTGGGAACCGTGCTATCCATGCAGAGTCCCTGAATCTGTAGTCACAGTACCGTAAGGATTACACTGAGAAGAACTAGAGCAGACTTCTGTGGGAGAGAAACACCAGGTGTAGTGGTCATGATGTCAAGAGGCTGCACATCCCCTGTGAGGAAAAGAGCAGGGCATAAGACAAAATTTTCTTGTTTGGGTAAGGGCCTGGGAGTGAACGAAGACAGCTGATGTAGAAGCGCTGCAGAACCAACCTTTAAGACTGCTTAGAGTTTTGGTGGTTTGTGGTTTTCAATGAACTGGCCCATTTTATCAATGTTGTTGAATAAATGTGAAGTTGTTTGAGTATCTTCTTACCAATATCTGTTAAATCTATAACAACATGTAGGCTTCCATTCCTGACACTGACAGTTTCTTTTTTGGTCAGCTTGCTAAAAGGTGTATCGATTGTATTCATCTTTTCAAAGAACTAGCTATTTCACTGATTTTCTATTTTCAGTTTCATTGATTTTATGTATTTATCTTTTTTCCTTCCTTCTGCTTCTTTGTGTTTACATTTTTTTTATTTCTAATTTCTTGAGGTGGCAGCTTAGATTTAAGTGTTTAGTGCCATAAATCCCTTTCTAAAACACTGCTTTAGCCCCAGCCTACATGTTTTAATGTCTCATGCCACTCAGTATATTTTTTATGTCCTCAGTATGTTTGCCTCTTAATAGATTGAGTGTGCTGTTTAATTTTCAAGTGATTAAAGATTTCTCTGTGGTGTTTCTGTTAATTTCTAGTTTGGTTCTTTTATGGTAGTTGGAAAACAGTTCTTTGACTTATTTTTTAAAAATAGTTTTATTTTTGACTGTGCTGGGTCTTGCAGCTTTCCTCTAGCTGCAGAAGCGGGGCTGCTCTCTGATGGCGGTGCACAGCCTTCTCATGGCAGGGGCTTCTCTCGTGGAATTTGGACTCTAGGGTGAGCGGGCTTCAGTAGTTCCAGCACGCGGGCTCCGTAGTTGCAACTGCCAGGCTTAGTTGCTCTGTGGCATGTGGGATTGAACTCTGCTGCATTGGCAGATGGATTCTTTACCTCTGAGCCACCAGGGAAACCCTGATTTCTTTTAAATTTGTCAGTTTATTACCCAGAGTGTGATCTATCTTGGTGAATTTTATATATCTGCATGAAAAGAAAGTATAACCTGCTGTTTCTGGGTGGAGTGTTCTCTAAGTTGGTATCAATTAGGTCTCATTCCTTGATGTCGTTCAGTTCTATACCATTACCCACTGTATTGTGGATTTGTCTGTTTTCTCCCTTGAGTTCTGTGAGTTTTTGCATCATGTGTTTTGACGCTCCAGTATTTGGTACTTACACACTTAGGGTTGTTACGTCGTCTTCACAGAATGCCCCTTTTATTGTTAGGTAGTGGTCTTTGTTCCTGGTAATTTGCTCTGCTTTATCTGTTCTAGTGTAGCCCCTCCAGCTTCCTTTTGATTGGCATTTGCTTGATACAATCTTTTTTCCATTCATTTACTCTGTACTTACCATTATAATTGCATTTGAACTGTTTCCAGAAGTTGACAGCATATAGCTAGGTCACTTTTTAAATCTGTCAATGTCTGCCTTTTAATTAATATATTTACATCAGTTACATTTTATGTGTGCCATTTTGTTTTTTGGTTCTCTTTTCATTCCCGTCTTTCCCTTTTCCTGCCTTCCTATGGTTAGTTACTTGACAGTTTATTTAGTATTCCACTTTACTTTGTCTGTTGTTTATCAGCATATCTCTTTGTAAAGTTTTTGCTTGCTCTATGGATTACAGTGGACTTCCAAGTGGCTCAGCAGTTAAAAAAAAAAATCCCTCTGCAATGCAGGTGATATGCGGGTTCGATCTCCAGGGGTCAGGAAGATCCCCTGGAGGAGGAAATGGCAACCCACTCCGGTGTTCTTGCGAGGAAAATCCCATGGGCAGAGGAGCCTGGTGGGCTACAGTCCATAGGGTCGCAAAGAGTTGGACACAACTGAGCACATGGATTACAGTATACATGTATTGCTTTAGTTTTCCCAAATATTTCCTTTATAAACTGGAGAAGGAAATGGCAACTCACTCCAGTATTCTTACCTGGAGAACTCCATGGCCTGGAGCCTGGCAGGCTACAATCCATTATATCAGGCAATATAATTTTGCTTCAGCCAACCAATATTTTAAAAACTAAAGGATAGTCTATTATATAATAGTTTACCTAAATGTTTTACCCATTCTATTGTTCCCTCTTCATTCTAGACATTTCAAGTTTCCTTTTCCCACTTCCTTTGAAGAACTGTTAGTGAAGGTCACTCAGTCGTGTCCAACTCTTTGTGACCCCATGGACTATACTGTCCATGAAATTCTCCAGGCTAGAATAGTGAAGTGGGTAGCCTTTCCCTCCAGGGGCCTCTTCCCAACCCAGGGATCAAACCCAGGTCTCCTGCACTGCAGGAGGACCTGTTTAATAAAGACTGTATTTTCTAGAGCAATTTAAGGTTTACAGGAAAACTGATTGAACTGTATATAGAATTCCTGTGTACTTTTACCCCCTCTTAACTTCCCCTATTATTAGCATCTTGGTACATTTGTTACAATGGATGAGCCAACATTAATGCATTATTAAGTAAAATGCACAGTTTCCATTAGGGCTCATTCTCGGTATTGTTATTTGAACAAATGTATGACAACATATATTCACCATGACTGAACCATGCAGAATACTTTGACTACCCTGAAAAAAGCCCTCTGTGCGCCACCTGATCCTCCTTTCTTCTCCCTGAAACCCTCGCCCTCATGGGTCCTTTTACTGTCTCCATGGTTTCGCCTTTTCGAGAATGTTACATACTTGGAGTCATTTAATGTATAGCTTTTTCACTTTGGCAACTCTTGGTAATAAGCATTCAAGGCCCTTTCATATCTTTTTATGGCTTGCTAGCACATTTATTGCTTGTTAATATCCCATTGTCTGGATGTACCACAGTTTATCTGTTCATCTATTGAAGATTATCTTGGTTGCTTTCAACTTTGGCCATTATAAATAATGCTGAGATCATTTTTGGGTAGATATTTCTGCAGACATAGTTTTCAACTCATTTGGTTAAGTATCAAGGAATGTGATTACTGCATCATACGGTAAGTGTTTAGTTCTCTAAGAAACTGCCAAACTGTCTTCCCAGTGACTTTTGCATTCCCAGCAGCAGTGAATGCCCCATGTCCTCACCAGTATTTGCTATTGTCAGAATTTTAGTCATTCTCTCATTTTAATATTGTAGTTGCATAATAATGTATGATCTTGAACATCTTTTTCATATGCTTATTTTCTATCTATATATCTTTTGAGTTTTCTATATTTTTGCCCATTTTTAATTGGGTTTTCTAATTATTTAGTTTTAAGAGTCCTTTGTATATTTCAGGTGCTAATCCTTTACCCAGATTTTTTTCCAAGATTTTCTCTTTTTCTGTGGATTGTTTTTTCATTCTCCTTTTAATGAAATTCAGCTTACCAGTTTTTTCTTTCACTGATCATGTCTTTGGTGTTTAAGAAGTCATCTCCAAACCCAGGATCACCTTGACTTTCCCCTGTATTATCTTTAAGGAGTTTTACAGTTTTGCATCTTACAAAAGTTTCCAAATAAATGGATAGTTCTTAATTTTTGTTACTGATTTCCAATTTAACTATGTTATAATCAGAAACCTCACTCTGTATAACTTCAGTCCTTTAAAAATGTGTTGAAACTTGTCTTACAATTCAGGAAGTAGTCATATTTAAATATTCTACCTGTGCATTAATGTATGTGCTGAAATTGTTGCAGCATGTCCTAGAGAAGCCTATTATATTATTTCCATCTTCTACACTTTCATTGCTTTTTATCTATTTTTTACACTTTTTATTTTTCACATCAAATGAGACAGCTATGTTAAAGTCTCAAGCTGTGACTTTGGACTTAATAAGTTACACTCTTTTTTTTTTTTTTGGCTTTTTCTTTTTTTCATTTATTTTTATTAGTTGGAGGCTAATTAGTTTACAATATTGTAGTGGGTTTTGTCATACATTGACATGAATCAGCCATGGAGTTACATGTTCTTGCTTTTACTTATATTGAGAACATATAATTGAGTGCTAAGTCGCTTCAGTCATGTCCGACTCTTTGCGACCCCATGGACTGCAGCCTGCCAGGCTCCTCTGTCTGTGGGTTTCTCCAGGCAAGAATACCGGAATAGGTTGCCATTTCCTTCTCCCAACATATCATTGGAAGAATATATATTTAAAATTGTTACATAATATCTTCCTGGCTAAATGAAACTTTCTGTAGGCTGTATCCCTAGTCGTACCTTTTATTTTACAGATGGTTTTATCTTGACACAGTGACAGGTAGTGAATGTTAGCATGTTGTGCCCAAACCTCCCTCAGGAACTGCCAGCAACCAACAGCTTTCGCTCATCAGCCATGTAACAGGAATTGTCCTCGGCTGCAGGGTGTCGCCTCAGCCAAGGGCACGTCCCCTTTCTGGACACAACCAGCATCCTTTGGTGAGAGCGGGGTTGCCAAGACCCACCCCCTTGCCAAAGCCCCTCTTTCTGCTCTGAGACTCCAGGTAAATCTTTGCACTCGCCACCTGTCCTCTGCGGGTTTCTTCTAGCCTCTCTCCCAGTTCTCCAGTAGCTTTTAACTGTCAAATCTGACGTTAAACCTACTCCATAATTTCTAGTTTTTTCTTTTTTCTGTCACTTCTTGTGGTTGTTAAAGCCAAACTTCAAAAAGCAGTAATTATCTCCATGATTATTAAGCATGCTCAATCATGTCCAACATTTTGTGACCCTATGTTGTATCCTGCCAGGCTCCTCTGCCCATGGCATCTTTCAGGCAAGCATACTGGCCTGGGTTGCCATTTCCTCCTTCAGGGGATCGTCCCAATTCTTGGATTGGCAGGTGGATTTTTTTTTTTACCATAAATGTAGCAATTTAATGACTTAATGATTTTACTATTAAGAATTCTCTTATGAGTGTATCAGTTTTTTTCTGTATCCAGATGCTGTGTCTGAGGTTTGTTTTTCTTTTTTTCTTTTGCTTACACTTTCATTTGAGAATTTGTTTTTTTGGAAATAATTGAGAACTAAGATGATGGTAGCTTTCTTCAGAATGAGGTTTTGTTTCCTCCGAAGGACCTTGGTATGCCGCAGTCCCAAAAAATGAAGCTTGAGATTCTTGAGTTTTCTCTCTGCAGAGTAAGCCCTTTGGGGACCGCACCCACAAAAAGGAAGCGGTGGTAGGTACCGTGGCCTGTTACTTAGTGCACAGAGGATGGGCTGAAGAGGAAGGTGCGTCCTGCTGCCCCAGAGAAGATACTCCCTGTCGCCCTGCTCCCCTCGCCCGTCACTCCCTGCGTGAAAATGCAGCAGAGATGCCTTTATGTTTCCTATCACACAGCTCGCTCTCAGCTGCAAAGAATGCTGGAAAACTAGCATTTTAAGGTGGTGTAAAGAGTGTTGCAGACAGAATCCTAAGACAAGCCCCATGATCTCTGCTTCCTAGGTGTTGGCATCTCCAATTAGGTTATACTGCATGGCCAAGGAATTACGCAGATCTAATTAAGGTCCTAAATCAGCTGAATTTGAGTTCATAAGGGAGATGATTCTCTGGGTTTCATATAATTACATGAGTTTTAAAGTTTTCTCCAGCTGGTAGCATAAGATGAGAGAGATCCCACGTGTGAGAAGGACTGAACATGCCACGACTGCCCTGAAGGTGGAAGGAGCCACATGGCAAGGCGTTCTAGTCCCTGGGAGCGGTGAGCACCGCCCCACCTGCCCTCCCTCCAGCAGCCAGCCAGGAAATGGGCTCCATACAGCAATCACCAGGGATGGAACTCGGCAAGTAACAGGTATGAGCTGGAAAGCAGTCAAGCCAATGCTCGATTCCTGTCTTATGATGCTAAATGCAGAGAACTCAGCCAAGCCATCCTAAACTTCTGACTTCAGGACTGTGAGACCATAACGGAATGTTATTTTAAGCCACTGAATTTGTGGAAATAATCCAGTCATTCTTTGTCTTCCACCAAGATTCACAAAGGGGTAAAATGTCCCAGGTACAAGGGTTCAGATACTGAGTGGCCAAAGTGAACTTGCAATAAGGTGTTTACTCCAAGGGTTAATAACTGAATTATTTGAGATAAGCTATTCAGTCATGAGGTTTCATGGCAACTCTTAAGAAAGAAATAGGATGGCCCAGTTCTTAAAAATGGCCATGTTTTAGAGCAGCTGAGGCCCACATGTACCCAAAAATGATTGGACAGACAGCTTTCATATTAGCTACAGATACCTTTTGAGTAGAACTCTGATTTGACTCAAAATGCGGGAAACTTAAATCACATCAGCATGAAAGAACAAGTATATACAAAATCTTTATAAACTCACGTATTTTTGCCAAAAGTGTACAAGCAGTCTCATTTCACTGGGACAAAAAAGAATATTTTTGTTCTCCACAGGTCACTGAATGAAGTCATTGTACAATTCAGAAAAGCTATACATAGAAAGTGAACTGGGTGTGAAAAACAATACTCTGTCACTCACACTGTTTTATCTAATAGCAGTATTAACCCACTTGCTAAATAGGCTTTGACTTATAAGATGCACGTGTGTCCAGAACTCTTCAACATCTCATACTGATGAAGGATTCATACAGTTGCTAATTTTTAGTTTTAACAGGGTATTAGCAAAAAATAATACGAAATGGTCTCTTTGCAAAGCAACACATTTACTTTCCTTCCGTGAAAATGACCCATTAGTTAAATTTTGTCAGCCTCTCCTCCAAAAAGCCTGTGGTTTGTTTTACCAACCCTGGGACCTCACTAGCTGTCCCACTGCTATTCTCCACTGACAGACTGGCCCAGACCTCAAGTTGTTCAGGACCTGGAATATCTTTATACCCAGAAATGTTCCACTGATAAGGGAGAGTGATCCAGGGGCAACGCGGCCACAGGGGGCCCCCCACCACGGGCTCAACTGCTGCAGTGACGGACACAAAGGTGAGCCAAGCTCACTCGCCTCCTGCGCTGGGCTCCTGCGGTTACTCACAGCAGATAAACTTGGCAGACGGTAGCTGGGGACATGTCAGACAGGGACCTGAGTCCTTGAATGGTGTTGCCAGGTCCTTCGTGGAAAAGAATGGAGTAGAGGTGGAAAGTAGCTGCCAGTAAAAAAAAAATCATCCCTCCCCCTCACTCTTCCAAACCCTCCATTCTGTCTTCATGAAAACATTCAATCATAATGACTCTTCTCTCTCCTTGTACTAGTGAAAGAAATAAAGTTCTGCATATACCCACAGTTAAGAGACTTCAAATCCAGCAAGCAAGGCCTTTAGTGCAAATAAAATGAGTTCCCATTAAGGTCAAAATGTTATGTTGTAATTAAGTACCAAGCTGGCTTGATACATTTTAAGGTCCAATTTTACCTTCCTTAAAATGGTTAAAGTATGTTTCAGCCAATTTCCTTCTGCAAATAGGAGTAGGAACCGTCTAAAACCTCATGTTATTGAAGGCAAAGCAGCCTCACGTCATCTAATCAGCTCAGTTGAGTCTGTTTTTAAAAAGCAGGATCCTTGTCCTATATTCAAGATTTTCTCACATATGTGAGGCATCTAAATTCTATGTTGTTAGAGTAGCCTATGTTTTATTAGAATATATTTACCTAAGACCAAAGTTACGTGAGAAAGATTTAAAAAAAAAAAAAAAATCTTCTAAGGCTCCTTCCCTTCCAATGAGGAAAGGGGTGACAAAAATTCAAGTGTCAATTTCCCTTTTCTGGGAAGAGGTTTAGAAAGGCTGGGCTCACCTTCAGAACTCTAGCAGTTCCTTTTGAAATCTATCATATCTAAAATATAAAAGTCAGGAAAAATAGTTACAAAACTGGGCATTTCTTAAAGACATAAAACCTTGGTAATACTGGAAGAACCATGTGAAGGAGATGTTTAAAGAGAGCTAATATACATTCTTGGTTAAGTGAAGATAGAGAAAATGAGGATGCAACATCTTACATAGATTTTCTTTTTATGCTAGGACATGATGCAATGAGGAGTAGCTGAGGCAGCCTGATCCCTGAAGTGAACTGCTCAGCTATTCTGTTAACCTAAAGAGGTTTGCAAAAGGATTGCTGTGCACAGACTGAGCGTTGCGGGCTAACCGTATCCGGTAGCTGTTCTCCTGAGAGAACAGAACCACCCGGCAAACTTAAAGGCAAGTGTTTCCATTCTTTTAATTAACTAGGCTGTGTTAAAATTAACATCAAAACCATATCTGAACCAACCAGCCCACCATGATGTAGTGCAAATCTCGCAGTGGCAGAATACCCTCGGAGAGGCTACACGTTGGTTTCCAGTCCCAGCAAACGTCCCATTCTCTCCACATTCTTGTCAATCGTAGCTTGACACGTTATCTCCTTAGCACATTCCATAGGAAACCAGCCCCGTTCTCCATCTCGAAGTCTTTCCCCTTCATACCAGCCTGCAAAAAAGAGCAGAGGTCTCAGGGGACACCAAGTATTTGGAGGAATCTTGATTGTGTTTGGCTCCAAGGGAGGAGCGTAGGGGCAAATTTCAGAGCCAGCATTCTGCCCCAGGTTGGGTATCAAAGATGATGCAAGGTGAGGAGAGAGGTGGAACAGAGGGAAACCTTTTAAGAGGGAATCAATGGCATGTCATGATGAAATGCAGGACATGATCAGAGGTCCTGAAGTGAGCTGGTTGGGAGAGTTTAGGAGCTTGGGCTGACTTGAAGAAAGGAATGATGATGCTTTGGGTACTGAGAAAGTAATTTTTTTTTTTACTTTATTTTTTTATTGAAGTATAGTTGATTTACAGTGTTTTGTTAGTTTTAGGTGTACAGCAAAGTGATTCAGTTATACATATACATATATATATATATATTTTTCCCCCCCAGATTCTTTTTTTTTCCCTTAAAGGTTATCTCAGAAGTCTCGAACTGTCCTCGTTTGTTTTCATTCCTTTATTCTGTTCCGTGGCAGTGATTTCCACCACTGTGTATTCCAACTCACTTATCCATTCTTCTGCCTCTTTTATTCTGTTGATTCCTTCTAGGTATGTTTTTCACTTCAGTTATTGTATCCTTCCACTCTGTCTGGTTGTTATCTTTTATAACTCTTTAAAACTCTTTGTAACTTCTCTGTGCATCTGTTCTTTCCCATATTCTTGGGTAGATTGCTGATCTCCACATCAGTTAAGTTGCATTTCTGAGGTTTTATCTTGTTCTCTTGTCCGAAACATATTCCTGTGCCATCTCATTTTGTCTAAACTTCTGCGTGTTTTTCTGTGTATTTGGAAGGTTAGTTGTGTTTCTCAAACTTGGAGAAGTGGCGCTTTACGGGGGCTGTCCTATATGTCTCAGCAGTACACTCCGCTCGCATCACCCAGGGGCCAGAGGCTAGCTGGCGCCTTCCTGCTGGGAGGTGGGCCTGGGTCTTGGCTCTCTGGTGGGCAGGGCCATGTTATGGGTTGTGTCTACAGGTGGCTGTGGGTTCAGGAACTCTTTAGAGAGCCTGTCTGCTTATGTCTGTGGCGGTGTTCCTGCTCTGTTGGTTGGTTGGCCTGAGGCTTCCCGTTCCTGGAGCCTATGGGATGTTGGGTAGGACCAGGTCTTGGTACGAATAAGCCAATATGTTAGGCACCAGGATTGTCATGTGGTTGAACATAACCCAGTATGCCTGCCATCAGTGTCTGTCCAGACAGTGAGCCACAGCTGACTCCTGTTTCCTCAGGAGATCCTCCAAGACCCGCAGGTAGGTCTGATGTAGGTTCCTGTGAAGTCACTGCTTTTACCCTGGGTTCTGCTTACACATGACCTTGTGTATGTCCTCCAAGAGTGAAGTCTTACTTCCCCCCCGAACTGTGGAGAGCCTACACTCCTGCTGGCTTTTGAAGCCAAATCTCTGGGGGCTGCTACTCCTGATGTCAGACCCCCAGGCGGGGAGCCTGAAGTGAGGCTCAGAACTCACTCCTGTGGGGAGAACTCTTGTAATATAATTGTTCTCCAGTTTGTGGGTCACCCACCTGGGTGGAGGGAATGTGAGATCTGCTTGTATCATAAGTGCACCCCTTGATCTTGTTGGGTTTCTTCTTTGTCTTTGGATATATAGTACCCTTTTTAGGTAGGTTCCAGTCTTTTTATTGATGGCCGTTTACCAGTTGTGATTTTTGTGTGCTCATGAGAGGAGGTGAGCTTAGAGTCCTTCTACTCTACCATCTTGTCCCCCATCTGACTTGAATGAGGAAGGACGAACCTCTGGAGCGGAGAACTAGGTCACTGGGGGACCAGGAAGGAAGGAAGCATTTCATGGTTCCTTTTGACTAACAGCCATTACTGCAGCCTATTAAAAACATTTAGAAACAGTAATGTGTAGGTACAGGAGAGAGAGGTGCATAGGAGAAAACCAAAGCTCAGGGAACATAAGCACTGACAATAAAATGAGACCCTGAGTGCTGGACCACCACCACCCCACTGAAACCCTCCCACTCACCATCGCTAACACGCTGATAAATGAGGACCACATCTGCCACCTGCAGAGAGAGTTCATCTGGCTGCTTGGCAGTAAATGACCGAATGATTTCCACTTGGGTCAGTGCTGAGGGGGAAAGAGGACATAATGAGAAACGCAACAAGGACAAATCAATAATTTGCATTCATTCAGCCACCATGGATAGAAAAAAGGTAGGCTTCCAAAAAGAAGCAGAAATTAGTTTCCCTTACTTGGCCACGAGCTTCAGAGTTAGAAGCTCAGAATCAAGAGAGGCCTTTTATGATACATGAATCCCCTCAAAATTAGCTTTGATAAGTCATTAGATACATCACACAATACAACCGGAAACAGCCACTGGGGAAACTGAGGCAAGACAGAATGGGTATGTGCCAAGGCCATGCAGCTGAGGATAAAACCCAGAATCTGTGCGGTTCTCCTGGCTCTCACCCAGGGTGCTGCCCCAGCCCACCCAGCAGCACCTGAGAGCTGCCCGAGAAGGGTAGAAATAAAAGAAGTTCCAGCCAAATGTTAGATCCTAACAATCTTTTACTTCAGTGACTTGCTCCTGGCTGACCTAAGTTCTTACTTTGTTTTTTAATATGAAACTTGATTCCAGAGAAATTTCAAGCCAGTCCCTTTAGCTTTGACTTTAAGCTGTGATTTGTGAGTGCTCCAGGAGATCCAGTTTTGTTGCCCTGGTCCTTTGAATTTGCACTTCCAGCTAGAATCACCCAGAGCAGCGTAACGTCAAAGCAACATGCTTAGCACATGGCACTGCCCTTCACTGTGTCAGCTAGGGCCCCCTAGAAAAATAAAATATTTCTAATATTATTTAATAACAAAAAGTCAAAAGGAAGGGTAAAGTGATTTACCTTAAGGTTAAAAATACACTTTAGTATGGAGAAGGTCTAAACATGCTATTACTGCCCACTGACAAACTAGAAATGTAGGAGCTTGACAGTACAAGCAAGGCGGTCACTGTGAATTTAACTTTACTCTCACTATCGTATGTAATGATGCCCCTGACTTGCAGGCGATTTAGAGACTCAGGGAGGCTATGCAATGATCTGCCACGTTACAGAGCAAAGAACTGCACTTCAGGTTGGAATCTGTCCCCTTGTCTTCCAAAGCGGGGTGCATCCAGTGCCGATGTGGGGCAGCAAGGGGGAAACCTTGGGACCTTACTAAGCGGGTAGTGTGGCATTTAACCACTGACAACCCAGCAACCAGCAGGGGGCAGAGCTCTCCATCTTTCAGACTGGCAGCCCTCCGGCTACTTACAGGTCCGATCTGGAGGCTGCTTCCCACTGCTGTGTCCCAGCGCAGTTATCCAACGGGCTCGCTCACTCCTAAACGCAGAGAACATCCAGTTGAGAGATTCAACAGTGCTTAGACACAGAATGAAGTATGTTCTAGAATGTAAAGGCTTCTTTTCCCCCAAAACAGGGCAGAGATTCTCTAGAAAGGTAAGTGGCTGGTCTTCAAAACCCAGGTAAGAGTTATTTTAAAATGATAATCTGGAAAATGTAAATAAGCCCCAAAGAAGTCATTGTCAAGAGATTCTGAATGGATCTGTCTTGTTATTAAGTGGAATTTCTCATATGACAGTTTGTTGTTGTTGTCGAGTCGCTAAGTTGTGTCCGAATCTTTTGTGACCCCACAAACTGGAGCCTGCCAGGCTCGCCTGTCCATGGGACTTTCCAGGCAAAAATACTGGAGTGGGTTGCCATTTCCTTCACCAGGGGATCATCCTGTTAATAAATAGCTGATTACACTAATACAATCACAAAAAGATACTTTGTACACTCACAATCTGATATTTAACATATCAAAATAAAATTTCATGAAAAAAAATTCTAGTATTTATCTCTTGCCACTCCCTCCTCTCTTCTCCCTGCACACTCCACCCATTTCCAAATAAATGAGAAAACTGAAAAACTGACAGATTTAAAGTCGTTCTGTCCTCCTACAACAAACATTACCAAATATGAGCCTTAGCCAACTAGAAATTCTCTGTTCTCAGATGCTTAAAGTGGTTTTGTGATTACAGAAAAAAGAAATTTTTTATATTAAGCTATAATTACATGAAACAATAATTATTTAACTAAAAGATCAAAAGTTTAAGATGAGCAAACATTACTCTGTGATACAGTAACCCCAAGTTTCTGATTTGGACAGTCAAATATTAGGACTGTGATTAAATAAACCACACAAACATACACACTTTAAAATCTTTTAGGAAGCATTTGTCAGACATACCACTTGAGAGCCATTATTTAAGTTTCCCAAAAGCCTGTTCAAAGGATGAGAAGACTGAACAGAAGTTCCAAGGTAAGTGACCCAAACCAAGGTCAGTTTCTACTACTACACTCTACCTCTTAAGAAAGGGATGCCTTATAATAATAAAAAAAATAACCAAATGGGACCTAATCAAACTTAACAAGATTTTGTACAGAAAAGAAAACCATAAACAAAATGAAAAGATAACCTATGAACTGGGAGAAAATACTTGCAAATGCTGTGACCAACAAAGGCTTAATCTCCAAAATATACAAACAACTCATACAGCTCATAGGGCTTCCTTGGTGACTCAAGACAGTGAAGTGCAATGCAGGAGACAGGTTCAATCCCTGGGTCTAGAAAATCAATCCCTAGCTCAGGAAGATCCCCTGGAATATGGGAATGGCTTCACTTCAGTATTCTTGCCTGGAGAATCCCACGGACAGAGGAGCCGAGTGGGCTAGAGTGCAAGGGGTCACAGAGTCAGACTCAACAACTAACATTCTCACTTTCATACAACTCAGTTAAAAAAGACGCAATCAAAAAATGGGCAGAAGACCCACACATTTCTCCAAGGAAGACGTACAGATGACTAGTAAGCACATGAAAAGATGTTCAACCTCACTAACTATCGGGGCTTCCCGGTGCTCAGACAGTAAAGAATCCGCCTGCAATGCAGGAGACGCAGGTTTGTTCCCTGGGTCGGGACGATCCCCTGGAGAAGGAAATGGCAACCCCTTCCAGTATTGCCTGGAAAATCCCATGTACAGAGGTGCCTGGCAGGCTACCATCCATGTAGTCAGAAAAGCTTTGGACTAAACAAGATCACATTATTGAAGAACACACATAAAACACTACATGATTCTTAAGTGTATACAGATCTGTAAGTGTTTCCTTGGGTACAACCACGTACTCACACCCCCAGATCAAGACACAGACCTGCCAGGAGGTTCCTTTCTGTTCTTTTCCAATCAGTGAACTCCCGCAAAGGTCACTGCTGTTCTGCTTTCCGTCACACAGAAAAGTTTTGCTTATCTTGAACTTTATGAAAATGGAATCCTATATTGTTGTCCACTTTGATACCTGGCTTCTTTTGTTCAAAACATTCACCCAATATTGAAAACACAAGACTCATCTCCTCCAAGCTGGCCTCCTCTGAAGCATGAACCACGTTTCTGACATCATCCCATTCTGATAATGCTGTCCCTAGGCCCCCCTCCACACAGCCCTGTCACACTGCTGGGCAGGTACATGCTTCCTAAAGGCAAGCACCTCATCTCTGTATCCGCCTGCACGTAACAGGAACTAGTCAACCCTGACCCCTGCTAAATTGGTACTACTCATCGCACACTGACCCCATCTTCTATGGGCTTATCTGTTTCTTCAGCTGGGCCACAGATTCCCCCAGGACAGGAACTGGATCCTAGAAACAGTATAAGGGATTGCGTATATGCCAGGTATGGTGCTTTTTTGTGTTTAGTGAGTACCGTCTCATCTTTACAACAATTTTGAAAACTGTTACCACTCTTTTTTTCCCCAGAGGATGAAGCTGAAGTCTGGCGTGTTAAGCACCTGCTCATAGTAAAACTGCTAAGTGGTACAGTCAGACTGTGAGCCAGGCAGCGGGGGTCATAAGAGGTGGTGCTCCTTAGCAAGTGCTCACAAAATAACCAGAGAGGCAGGAAGGGTAGAAACTGCAATCTGCTGAAAGACAGACTTACTTAAAAGAAAAACATGAGGTCAGGCCCTGATTGAGTTCATGTGTCAAGTAGTAATACGCACAGTTCATATAGAAACTCGTGATACCGCCTTGCTTTCAAGAACTTGATCTCTCTCTAATACAGGCCCAGGAGGTTTTATAAGGAGCCAGTAAAGCACAACCTCTTTTCAAATAATCCCTTTGTTAGGTAAGATTTTTTTTTTTTTTTAATTCAGGTTCAACGAGAATTTCTAAAGTACAAAGGCAATTGAAAACTAAACAGTATCTTAAGGATAGAAGCGCTGTTTGCCAAGCATAACCTGAAATGATCCATCTGTGTCTCCACACGCCATATCCAAACCCATCTGGCTCACCATGGCATCTTCACACGGCCCTTACCGCCGTCTGCAGTCCTCAGCGTGGACCCTTCTCTGGCCCTGAGTGACTGGTCCCAGCAGCAGCCTCACCCTGCAGCCGGCTTCCAGAAGTCCAGATGAAATCTTTCTCCTGTGGCACACTGCCTGGATGCTAATGGCATCCTTTAGACACAGCGGCCCCTCACAGGGACTCCAGGGCACAGAACAAGACACTCCTTGTTGCCTTGCTGAAAGGAGCCGCTTCTTGAAAGGGCTTCAATGGGATCAGCCCCACCCCCTCTGAGATGCCATCAAAACCGCACGACATTACCCGGGGCTTCCACAAACTGTGCCAAGGAGCTCCCACCCGTCGTGAGGCGGAAAGCGCTGCATCTCTAAAGCTGGGAAGAGACTTGGTCCACGTAAAATGGAATTCTAAGAACAAGAAAACCCTGAGCATAGACATACCCATTATTAAATTTAGATATGAGGTCCAGGGCGCTCACAAGCAGACAGCTATTTTCTCTAGGGACAATGAGACAACACAAATTAACAGTCCACACCACACCTAGTTCATTGAGATTTCCCTCTGCCCAAACAAAGTGCCAGAATCAACAACCAATCCCGCTAATGGAGACCCAGGGCAGGTCAACTTTTAAGGCACTTCTGACCCCTCCTTTCAACCAGCATTCACCAAGTCCCTGCCTTTGCAGGAGCCCTGCGGTAGGCAGGGGTTGCTAAGTGAGTAGTAAGGAGTCTCTTGCTCTTCACAGCCATCAGTGAGGGATCAGAGCAAAAGACAAACAGAATCCAATGCATCCTGCATTGTGCTGGGATGGCACCTTCTCCGTAAAACCCATCTGACCGGGAGAGAAAGGAGACCGAGCTGAGGAGAGACCCCTTTGACATAGATATCTGGAAACGCAGTCCTTTCTATCTGCATGGCATGAAAGGATGCACCTCCAGTTCTTCCCCACTCAGGAGTCAGCCATCGTAGCACCATGACCTGTCCCTTACGTGATTATGCATAGGTTTAAACTTAATTGCACAAAAGTCAAAGATACAGCCAAGCTGGACTTTCATTGACTATCAGGCATCTGCTAGAAAAGACGGATACATCCCGAGAAAATGGAAAGCACTGTTTGAAACGGGCAGGAGTGTGGATTAGGTGGAAGGGAATGAATGTGCCCACAGAGGGCTTCACTATTGGAGGGGGTCATCCTGGTCTTTCAATAGAAGCCCAGAGACTTCAGCTGCTGTTTGACCTTCCTTTATCTCTCTTAAAATGGCATTTGACCAGACACCTTTTGTGCTCCTTCTCACAGCCTACAAATTTACCAACAGTTCCTTTTGAAACTCCTGTACCCATGGCCTTTGGAGAAAAAGTCCCCTCAGCCTTCCTAAGGTGATCATGGAGACCACTGTTTCTGTTCATTCTCTCACACATTCAGTTCAACGAGATGAATTCAACGTGTGATCCAGAGAAAACCCACAGGGCAGAAAACATTCTCATGAATGCTATGCAACAAAGCCTTATAAAGCTGTACCAGCTCAATTTATTTAAAAAAAAATCTAACCAAAGCAGTTGCCCTTGCTCACTAAGAGTTTTTTAAAATTTATATTCTGTGACATGCTATATAGTTAAATCAGTTGTTTCTTGTCTGTCCTATCAAACAGCTCATGAGACCTAGTCTGGTCCACAAATCCTAGGGTTAATTTGAAGTGGATCAGCTACTACCTGTTTCCTTTAAAAAAAAAAAAAAAAAGACCAACGCCATCACCTGCTCTCCTTTTCCTGGATATCAGTGATGAGGAATCACCAAAGTTTAAGTATCCTGATGGGCACCTACAAATGTAAAAGATTATTAGACGTAGGTTCAACAAATACTACAACCTAAAATAAATTTTTCCCATACAAAGTGTCATCTCTGGATTTTTCTTAAAGGGCGAAGAGTAAGTTAGACATACTATTTACAGTTTTATTCCGTCCTATTTACTTCCTGTTAATTAAGTCATTAACAGAAGCAGGAAGAGAGCAAAAGACTGCCTACAAACAATGCCCCTTTATCAGGGGGCCCAGGAGTGGGCTGTCTGCATGGCTGACAGGACTAACCAAGCCCATTAGGCGTCTCGTTCATCTTGTGAGACAAACTTTGAGAAGGACCTCTGATTACAGCTTAAGGTGATTGTATCTTATAGCCAAATAGAAGATAAAAGTTTGTGTTCCTTACTAAACATGTCCTGCACAGGCTGGACCCAAATGCCATCCAGATTCCACTGTGGACACAGGAAGCCAAGGACGCCGCTTGCCACAGCCTCACTCCACGCCAGCTGCGGCTGTCCGGGCTTCACTTTAGTGAAGGCAGACAAAGGGGCGCTCGGGCGCCAGCATTGCTCTTGAAAGGCCAGAGGAAGAAGTGACCGGAGTAACACACTCTCCCCTCGTCCTTTTATCAAGGGGAAGCTTCTGTATTTCCCACAGACTGTTGTCTCATTAATAATACAGTGACTTAAGATCTTTAAAAAGCAAACAGATATAACACCGTATGGCTTCGAGGTACATCCTTAAAACGGTTTAACCATGTCCTTGAGAACACATGTTGAAAAACAGGTGGGATTTAGATAACACTTGCTCTAGCAGCACAAAACCACCACCACCAACAAAATCCCAGTCAACAGAGACGGACAGAGGAGCAGTGTTTCCCTGCACTTGGTTCCAAGTCCACCTTGGCTTGGATATAGGAAAATAAATTAGATTAATCGTGGGGCAATTCCAAAAAGTACTCATTGGGAACCTGCTGTGTACAAAGTGGGAAAAAGACAGAACAGGCTGAGTGTGGGGATTAGTAGTAAAACCATGCAGAACTGGGGAGAAGAGTTAAAGGCTCTGAGGATGCCTCAAAAGATAGATATGCAGGTGGTCCTGGGGGGTGGAGGAGGTGGGATGGAAACATGTAGGAAGACGCAATACACTTCCATTCAGGAAGAACCAGTCCAGGATGGATCTGTTCAGACCTCGAAGCATCAGAAATGCCACCAAGTGTCCCAACTGGATAATGTGAAATTAAAGAAACGCGCATGTTAGGGGAAGCAGAGGGTACCAGCGATGACTGGTTTCAGAAAGGCTGCATTTCTGAAGGGGAAGTGGAGAGGAAAGGTTACATGTGGGGGGGAAATGAGAGTGCATAGATAACAGGTTGAGAAAAATTCAAAAAAGAGGGGTCAGCATAAGAGCTGGATGGCTAACGGAATGGCATTAGAAGTAGAGAAAGGAAATCTGGGCTGCTGGGGGTGGTCCCCAGGAAGCCCTTGCTCATCCTCTGATGCAGTGCCCTCCCCGGGCGGCAGAGGAAGACTGCGTACTGAAGATGGTTGAGGAGTGACTCAGAACAGGGCCAGGGCACCGTCGATTCCTCTTTCCCTCACGGCCACCCCAGCTCGGCCAGTCCTGAAGCGGGCCTGTCGCCTCGGCCTCCACAGTGTACTGTTTCCATCTCTCACAGACCACAGCGCATGCTGCCGTCTGACTCATCTGGACTCACATAATAGGAGCCTAGCTGCTCTCCCCGGTGAATCTCCTGCCTCCACACCTGCCTCTCCAGCTTATGTGATTCTAAACCAGTGCTTCTCAAAACATCTGGGGTGGACTGGTCTTCACCACCCCAAGACCCCACCCCACCCCTGTTCCAATTCAGTGTGGACCGACTGTTCTCAAATACAATGAGAATGAGTTGCTGTTGAAATAATCACACACTAGGATGCTGCAGAAGTGTCAAATTGCTGTGTGTTTTTAACTGTTTCCCTCAGGCCGGGCCAGGAGCTCATGTGAGGACTGGGAGCCCACAGGCCCTACTGGAATAGCCCTGCTGAAACGCTCCCGGCTCCACCAGTGTCTCAGCTACCCACTCTCCCCTGACTTACTGTGGTCCAGTCACTTTCACGACGTTCAGGCCAAGTTTCCCGGCAGCTGGGACTTGCTGTGCCCTCTGCGTGGACCGTTCTGGCCCTGCCCTTTCCCAGAGGCATTCTCATTCATCCCTCAGGGCCCCGGAGACGTCTTTCTGCGCCATCTGATTTGGAGGACATTCTCCACCCAAGCGCCTAACGCTCACTCCAGAACACGCTGCCTGACTCTACTATTGCCCCTGCACTTTTTTTTCCCCACTCATTTTTAATATTAGATGAAGAGGGCTTCCCTGGTAGCTCAGTGGTAAAGAATCCACCTGCCAATGCAGAAGACATGGGTTTGTTCCCTAGTCTGGGACGATCACACGTGCTCCGGAGCAACTAAGACTGTGTGCCCCAACTACTGGGCCTGGGCTCTAGAGTCCTGGAGACTCCGGTTGGGGGTGGCGGTGGTCAGGAGTGCTAGAGCAGAGGGTGGGCGAGACAGAACCGACGGAGAAAAATGAACCAACAAGCATGGTGCATGCGGCAAGCGCTCGGCATTCTCGGGAACAAGAGCACCAGGAGCCGCGCTGAAGGGTTCCCTGCAGAGGAAAGACCTGGCACCTGGAGCGAGCCCCGAGGACTGAGACATCTGCTAATTTGAGCAGTTCCAAGAAGGGTATTCCAGGAAGTGGGAAAAACGGGCAAAGGAACAGAAAAGGACGTTCTGAAGTGGAAAATAACCTGGGGGGTGCAACATCTATTCAGCATTATAAAATATTTCAGATCACATGATGCCCTACATTTACCACAGACCTTTTCCTTTTTTGAGTCTATGGATTTATACTCCACATTTTAGTAGTTTTTACATTTGATGGTAACTGGCTTCCTGGAGTTTCCCCTTCAGATCCAGAGTAAGGCCAGGTGGGAGTGGAATAGTCTCCTGGCTGGCAGCTTCTCAGGAAGAAGCTTAAAGTTATTAGAACGCTAGAATCAGAAAGGTCAAGGTCAAGCCGCATCTTTGTCAGTAACCCATTGCCTGTGTCATTTCAGGCAATTCACTTCACCTTTTGGAATCTCATCTGACATCTGGGGAAAAAGCTGAGGGAGCTGGACATCAGACTTATAATGAGGGTCACTACATATTGTCTAAAGATGCTCTGGAGAGCCAAAGAGGGGCCTATTCTTAATTTTGCCAGAACAACAGATATAACACTGATCCCGAAGAAACCAAGACGTTGTCTTACTTAGATGTCATCTTACTTATTATGTACCTCAAAACCCTGAAGGACCATCCTCGAGAAACGCCCACAGCTCCCTTCTTCCTGCTCTCTGGCTGGCTTAGCGTCTGGCCCATCCCAGATGCTCGCCACGTGTTTGCCCCACTTCCTTTCCGTGAGCTTTTCTGCATTCTTTGTGTAATCAAAGCTATTAATCTGTTCTTCCACAATTCCACTGTCTTATGATAGCCTAACTGTCCCTGTGCCAAAGAGCCGCCCCCTTCCTACTGCTGCTGATTTTACATTCCCAGGTGGCCTCTACTGAGAACAGTTTTTCAAAGAAGGTAAATATTTAGGTACAGACCTCATTCTTTTTCAAACCAAAGAATAGCCAAAGAATGTAAATAATTGATCTGAAATCCTGCAATTATTCAAGGTCAGGGTGGTGATAAAAGCCTTGTTTTCTCAACTAGATTGCTGATGGACTATTTTAACCACATATAAGAGCTAAAAAACCTGCTCACCTATACCTTTCACAAACCTTAGATGCAAGGAAAACATTCTACACAAACCAAGACTCTTGATTGTTCAAAACCATGTAGCCCCGTGCCAACCTGCACATTTCCAAATGCAGCATATAACAGCTTGCCAGGGTTTTAAACAGCTGATTTGAAAAAAAAATAAAAAAGAAAGTGCATTTTGACTGTCCTGTTTTTTTTCAGCACCCAAGTATTTGTCCAGATTTTTACTTTGCGACTGTAACTGAGTTGGAAGCAGGGGAGAGTTAGGGAGTCATTCCTTCCATACCCAAGGATAGAGCTACCCGTTCACATCTTCTGGAATGTTCTCTTGCTATTAAAGAGCTACAAATATGAGTCATACCCACGGGTTTACGGGTGACATAACTAGATATTCTGAGAATTTCTAGTTGAGGAAATGAACATCCATTCAGTCCACGACAAGATTAAAAAGCAAGAAAACGGATGGAACACGGGTTACAGAAAGTCCCAGGAAGGGATTGAGCCTCGGTGTAAAAACTGAATGTTCCGGCTTACTGCCTACTCTCTTGGAATAATCTCAGAAACCAGCAGCAGAGATTACATAAATTATGGATGAGACAGTCAAGAAAAGATCTGTTGATATGTTGGCAAGATCTGAATAAAGAACAAACAATCCTTATAAACACAGAGAAAAGGAAAACATGAGTGAAACCAACAACACTTTCTCCCTTATTAAAAATGACAAACCAGTGTCTTCATCTCCGAATAATTCTTTAGAATGTCTGGACAAGCAGTCATCTCTGAAGTCTTTAAGACTTATTTTCATCCTTAAAGTTCTTTAAGATCTAAAGCTCAGAAGTACTAAATTCTCTTTTTTGAGAGAGGCTTCTCCAAACAGAGGAGATCTAGGTCTGTCTTTACACACTAAGGGGTTTTATCGTTTTTAAGAGTTGAAGAAATGCCTTCAAGAAATGCCTCAGCCCTGGCCTTGGGTGTGTCCCCCTGCTGGTCACCTGCATAGCCCAGTAAGCACCACACCCAACAGAGATGCCCTCCCCAGAGGCACAAACACAGAGGAGCATCCTTGGAATGTCGCAGGGCTTTCCAGCCCTTTCCTGGAAGAATTCTGGGGCCTAAGGAAGAGGCATTTCTTTGTTTTATAAACAAACACAGGGGATGGCGCTCCTTTTCTTACTCATTCCCTCTGTTAGCTTGAGAAGTGCGTTTGGAATCCTCCCTTTCTGCTGTTTTTCAATCTCAAATAGCTTTCTACACCCTGCCCCTCCTGGTTTTCTTCGCCCTTTGAAAAGTTGCTTCTAGTGCCCAAAACATGACATGATCGTTCATCGTTTCACGTGGATGGCTTTTCCCCTTCCTTCTCTTTTCTTGTGTCTCTCTTTAACAAACCAGGGTCCCTGTTAAATATTCTTAGAAGATGGAGATTGTCTCTTTGGGTTGACTTTCACTAAGATTTTGTTACAGTCTTAGGGTGGTTATTCACCCTGATTCATTTTCATCACACCATGTTAAGAGCCAAGTAGGACAGAGTATAGGAAACCCAGAGAACCAAGGATTAGGGACCTTCTTTCCCTCCACGGCTTCAACCTCTGACCCAACATAATACCTGCCTATGATGATTATTTTAAGAGGAGGCTTCCAGTTTCCAAACAAATTGGCCAAGTATCTCTAAATGGACAAAACTGCAATGTAAACGAATAGGATCCTGCGGGGCCTTCTGGGGACAGAACCCCCACCCCCACTGTCCTCTGCTGCGGCTCCTTCCAGAGGTACCTAAATAACAGTGTCTGATGCACATTCCTGAGCTGTGTCACAGATGCTGAAACCACCACCAACATGGAAGAAATACTGCTCGATGGTCACGCACCCCCAGACTACTGGTACCTAAGGACTGATAAGGGAGACCACCCTGTTACCTGAAATCCACCAATCAGAACTGCACCTGCTGACCACATACCCTGTTAACCCCCTCCCTCACCTGGCCTTTAAACGTGCTTTGCTGACATCCATCGGGGTGTCTGGGGGTTTTCAGAGCACGAGTCAGCCATCCTCCTTGTGTTGGCACCTTCACGATCAAGGCTGCACTTCCCTTCATCACAGGCCAGTGTCAGGAGATCGGCTTGACAGTGCACAGGCAAGCGGACCCAAGTTTGGTTCCGTAAGAGCGAGGGCAGACTTGACAATAAGCCCCTTAGCTTCATCCCATATGGCCTTCCCTGGTGGCTCAGATGGTAAAGAATCTGCTTGCAGTGCAGGGGATCCAGGTTCAAAGCCTGGGTTGGGAAGATCCCCTGGAGAAGGGAATGGCAACCCACTCCAGTATTCTTGCCTGGAGAATCCCACGGACAGAAGAGCCTGGTGGGTCACAAAGAGTCGGCCATGACTGAGCAACTAACCCTACCAGCACTGGCTTCATCCCACGTGAGAATGGGCTGCCTGCTAACTGCCGCTGAAACTGTTGGCACAACCGTGATGACTGTCCTGCCTCTGCATCGACTCTGGACAGGAGAGAGGGTTCATCAGAATGTTCGGGAACCGCTGAAGAAAACCACCCACCTTGACCAGGCAAGGCGATAACCACTTGCATGAGTTGTCTCACAACGGGAGCGTCCCGATAAGGAATGGGGTGCTGCCCCCAAAAACTAACCAGAAGAATTTGGGAGGGGCCGAAAGGAGGGAGGAGATGCCACCCCATAATATGAGCCAACCTCCCAGAAACTGTCAGGCCGGAATCCATCATGGCTGAGAGATGTGCGTGCCGCTAGGGAGGACCCTGAGTCAGACCAGGTATGAGCCAAACAAGATGATTCCTCATTACTATGAAACCGAGGTCGCGGGCTCTGGCAGAGAGGTCCTGCTGGGTTCCGTTACCTGTGGCTCTCCGCCTGGGCACCACTTCCCTATAAAGTCTCTTGCTTTGTCGGCACATGTGTCTCCTTGGACGGTTCATTTCCAACTGCTAGACAAGAGCCCGCTTTCAGGCCCTGCAAGGGGTTCCCCTTCCTGCAATAAATATATTTCCCTAAACCCAGTGTCTCTTTTGACAAATCACTGGGCTGCCCGGCTGAAGGTAGGTGACTGCAAAATGACTTCAATTTCAGTAGCTAAGGAAACACAGGGCCTAGACTCAAACTACCAGTAAGTCATATTCCTAGGGCTCCTGGGTCATATTTTTATCAATAATTAAAATAAACTGATTTTTAAACCATTCTGTAAGTATAAAACTCACTACTTAAAGCACAACATATCCATCAGGACTCATGGGGACAAAAATAACAATACCATCTCTCAGTACGTTGAGAGGATCAGAGTGAGAAGATGAGTATCTATACAAAACACCCAGATGCTCTGCTTGGTGCATAACAGGCAGGCAATACAAATACACAGTAGGTAGCGTTTTACTGTTTCTAGGCAGTCTGTGGACCAAGGGTAATTAGACCGTCAGCAGATATGCTGAAACTCTTGCCCTGCACATACTTACTGCGTCTCCGCTCCCAGCAGCATCTCGACTTTCTCGTTGGCATGGTTACTAAGGACAGTCAGCGTAAAGAGGTGACTGGCAGAGTTCTGTCTTGAATAAAGCATTGTGGAGCTGTTCTTCCCTGGAGAAGAATTAAGCTCTTCACTGTCACAAGACTCCACCAGTAGCTGATCTCTTAAAGAATAATCGTTGACATTGTAACTTTCTTCACTGTAAAGAAAAGGGGAAAAGAACATGATCAGGAATTCAGTGGATGAGACTGTGACGCTGTCAATTTTCAAGTCACACGTTGGGGGACGTGGAGGGGAAGGGAAGGAGGACAGGGAGAGAAGGATTTACCTTAAATACGAATTGAACTCTGAATTATTCCTACTGATTATGAGTCAGCATGTGTGCTCATTCACTTCAGTTGTGTCCAACTCTTTGTGACCCCATGGACTGGAGCCCGCCAGGCTCCTCAGGCAAGAATTCTGGAGATCGTCCCGACCCAGGGGTTGAACCCACATCTCTTACGTCTCCTGCACTGGCAGGCGGGTTCTTTACCACTGAGCCACCTGGGAAACCCTATGAGTCAGTATAACCCTCCAAAATGAAAACCTCTTAATTACTATTTTTCTGTTGTATACTGAACTGTATCTTAGGTATCAAAGCAATATCGAGACTTCCCTGGTGGGCCAGCGGCTAAGAGTTCATGGTCTCGATGCAGGGGACCCGGGTTCAGCCCCTCGTCAGGGAACTAGATTGCACATGTCACAACTAAAGATCCCAAGTGCTGTAACTAAGACCTGGTGCAGCCAAATAAATATTTTTAAAAAGTAATTAGAAGCAATATTAAAAACAATTATTAGACCCTCCAAGTTTCCCTTTACACTATCCTGACATTGCTGCAAAAAGTAAAACATAGAGACATCACGGGACTGCTACTCCCCAGCCTCACCTCCATCTGCAGGATGAGATCTGCTCACACTGGGAGGCAAGGCTGCCCCACCAGCCCCCAAACCGCCAGGCACAGGAGGAAGAACAGCCTCAGAGGTGGGTCTTCTGGCAAGACCCCCGGCCCTTCCTGCCAGCACGCACAGCCTCCCCACCAGCTTCAGAAGCGCCCACTGAGCCCACCGCTCCCTCCACCCCTGCCTGTGCCCCAGACTGACCCCCTGGTGGTCTCCATTCCCCGGACGGACTCTGACCTGCACAGCCCTAAGCACGTGCCTAACTGGGCCTCACCTCCCCAAACCCCCAGCTGGACGCTAAACCCTTCCACTGCGTCCTCTGGAAATCCAGTGAAGTCTTCTAAATCCTCAGCCTCTTCTCTGAACTCTCTCTTTACTTCCTTGCCTTAACAGATACTAGGCTCCTCCTAGAGAGCACTGCCTCTCTAGAAGGCTTTCCACCGGCTTGAGTTTCATTATTCTAGACAACAATCACTTCCTCCTCCCAGAATGTCCTCAGTCTCTATTTCATCATCAAAGTCATCTCCAGGCCCCTGGATCCTGCCTCATCCTCATTCATGAGTGTAGCTGCTGGCTTCCTGCTGCTGTCCAACACCCCTTTCTTGAATTTCCACGTGACAATCCTTCCACGATCCTGGCCTCTCAGTTCCTTGATTTCCCCTTCAAGGATCGACCCTGATATCACCAATTGCAACCTCTCTGCAATCCCAATGTCAAACCCACTTCCTAACCAGCCCTGCTAGTCTCTTTGACTCATCTCTTCTAATCCTCAACCCCAACAATTTTAACCCACCATTCCTACAACCCACTGATTCCACTGCCTTTCCCTCCAGCCTTGAACCCTTCATGTCCTCTCATTCACCCTTATGCAATTATCCAACTTGAATTTCCCGATACCTAATTATATAAGCACTCTTTGTATACACAGTCATTTTCTTGGCAAATCCCAACTCTAGTTAGATACAGCTCTCCTCTATTCTCTACCTGTCCTGCAGTTGAGCATGGCAGAGGTCAAAAATAACTGGTGAATAAATGGATGACCATGCAATACATTCTAATGCATTCTAAGAACCATATTGAACAATTAACTTACCTAATAAAAAATGCAAATTTATGAACTCAGAAGAGCTAAGAAAAATCCTAGTGCTCAAACTATACTAGGAAATTTCAAAATAGGCCATTTTGCTCAAGATTTCTGAGAAAATTTTTCATCTGGTAGTGGGCATCTGTCAACCATTCCCTGTAACTCTCCTTTAAAATCTTTATGATCTTTTTAAAAATTTAGTTTTATAGATCCTTCCCCCACCCCAAACCAGCAAATACAGTTGTATCATCCATAAAAGCAAAAAACTGCCTTTTGATCAAGCCTGTTTGTTGCTAGGGTAATAATCTGTATTAACTGGAAGTTCACATGGCAACATCATCCCCGAAACTCGCTGAGACCTCGCTTATACACACCAGCATAACTGTGCTCAGAATATATAAAATATTTCTCATATCAAAATGAGGGTTATCAAAGTTCATGTGATTTTTATAAAAGGAGGAAGCAGGGTAATATACTTTACAAACAAACAATATTATACCTTGTGGACCACAACCAAAGCAGTCAATTTTGGGCAAAGCAGGTGTGGGGTTGCAGCCTGCAGGCCCACAAGGCTTGTGGTTGCCCAGCCTCAAGACAGACCCCCAACAACAGAGACGTCAGCGGTTCATGGGAGAGGGGACCTCACATCTGAAACGAAAGGGTCCCAGAGTGACAAGTGTGCTGCAGGCGGCAAGCAGACCCGGGCAGCAGTCTTCAGCGCCCGGGGGAGAAGCAGCTACCATTTACAGGGGGAAGTGACATCAAGTGGGCTCACCGGTTTCCCGGAAAATGTCCCTCACAGCCCCTCTGGTTAACAATCATCACGAAGGCAGATGTTTCCCTTAACAGACTGGCATGTGAAGCTGTTCTGGCCAAAGGATGAGAACAATCACCAGCTAGGGCAGTGGGCAAGCACATTCCCGTGAGTTGGGCAGAGGTGAGGGAGGGATCCAGCAGGGCATGTAGACAGTAAGAGAAGGGCCATCCTGAGTGGCCTGACCACACAGCAGGTGAGGCTTCTAATACTGTCCAGACATCTCAGACACAGATATAACAAAATCCAGGACTCAGGATGAGACCAAAAGGAAAAAGAATAAAAATGAAAGCAAAACCTCAACAGCAGCAGCAAAAACGAAAGGAAAAAAAAAAAATGAAGCCTTTGGTACTGTCCTCTCTCTGCACCCCTGAGCCACTCTCTTGGTCCAACTCACAAGCTTAAAAAGATCATCTTTTAGTTAAAATCATTTCCAATTAAAAATAATTCTGCTTCAGACAGGGAACTCCAAGCTCCCTAATGGTGTGCACATGGGGTATTTAGGCAGTGCCCTACGCTATGACATTGCACAGGTATTCTCTGTATTCCCAAAGAAATAAATGGCAAAGAAATCTGCATGCTATGAAGGCAAGTTCCGAAAAGGCTTCAGCATAAAGTGGCTTTACTTGCTAGATGGTCCCCAACAGGATTCCAAACCAAGAGTTCATAGGAAACTCATGCAAATGGACATGAATAAGCTACTTAAATCTCCCCCCTCCTTAATTTTCAGAGTTATTATCCCCTGTGTTTGCCTAAATGCAAACAATATCAGCTAGTGTGTTTCACTGATGTGTTGAATCTCTGACTTCAGGGGGTAGGTAATTAGAGACAGAAGAAGTAGAAAAATTAATAGAATATTTTTTTTAATTGTTCTCTTAAGCCATGACAACTACAATACCGTTAAGACCTAGGGTGACCATTTGTCCTGGTTTATGCCTGTTGTCCTCTCAAACGTTCAGCTGGGATGGCAAAGAGCGGCCACCTCATTTATAGTTGTGTGAGTTCACCTCAAGATATCTGGTGTCCACACATCTGGGTCGTTGAGCTTTCCCACTGTTTTAACTCCTGTATCCAAAACAGGACACAGGAAACAAGTGTGCTGTCTTCCTAACTGATTCAATAGCAGTCACCCAATATCATTATTTTATCCAGACCTGCAAATGTCTTCATTATGTAATAAATAATGTCCACAACTTCTTCACCACTCCTTTAACGCACTTAATATTAAAAAAAAAAAAAAACAAAAAAACTTGATTTAACAGTAGTCAAGTCAGCTATTTATCCTTGTCGGCTACTATTCAAACCCAAAGGAACAGACAAGGAAAAGGAACTCGCTAGCATGTCCGTGCTCTCTCACACAAAATACACACTCACAGTTAATCTCATAAAGGTTCAAATTACTATCTCCCCCTCTCCAAATCTGCTGAATACTGACTGAAGTTCTTTCTCCTCATGACAACTGGCACCTACTAACTCTCTCACACTAATACAAAAGGATAACTGTTAAAATACATGCTTAAGGATTTCTCTGGTAGCACAGGGAATAATAAGCTGCCTGCCAATGGAGGAGACACAGGTTTGATCCCTGGTCCGGAAAGATTCCACATGCCTTGGAGCAACTAAGCCCATGTACCTCCAGCCTATGCTCCCCAACAAGAGGAGCCACTGCAAGGAGAAACCTGGGCACCGCAGTGAAGAGTTGGCCCCTGCTGGCCGCAACTAGAGAAAGCCTGTGTGCAGCAAGGAAGACCCAGGGCAGCCCCAAATAAATAATAATAATAAAAATACGTGCATAAGCAGAAGAGCGGGGAATCCACAGTCAGATGCAGCCATTCACAACCCCATTCCCCCTTCTGCTGACCCACCCATGTCCAGTAAAGTATAAAACAAGCTCAGCTGGGTTAGGAAAGATCCCCCTTCCCTAAGGGAAGTTGATGCTAATCAGACTTCCCCATGTTTGTTTCTTTCATTTAGCAAACATATGGTTTACATAGCCTCTGAAACAATCTGGATCATGAATTTAGGAAGTTAAACTGCTCAGAAAAAGGCAAATGGAAAAACCACCTTGCCTTGCAAGAAGCAGTTTACACGTAGACTTCCTCTGATTGTCTTAGCCGCACTCCAAGCTTGCCAGCTGCTCATCAAAGAGCAGCCGCTTTGTGCAAGCACAGCCTCCTATCAGGCGCAGCAATCAGACCAATGTAAGCCTGTGGCTCTGTGGCATAAACAACGATGGGTCTCCCTGTCGAAACTTACAGTCCTAGTAGCCTTTGGGATGCCTTTTCTTAACATGATAAAAAGGTTGGAATGCTTTCATAATGGGCATATATTTGAAAAAATAAAGCATAAGTATTAGTCGCTCAGTTATGCCTGACTCTCTGTAACCCTATGAACTGTAGCCTGCCAGACTCTTCCGTCCATGGGATTTCCCAGGCAAAAACACTGGAGTGGGTTTCCATTTCCTTCTCCAGGGGATCTTCCCTACCCAGGGATTGAACCTGGGTCTCCCGCATTGCAGGCAGTCTTTATCATTACCCAGGAAGACCTGGGCATATATTTATTACTTTTAAATAAGGGCAACATTTAAAACTGCATACATGCATGAAGTGAAAGTCGCTCAGTCATGTCCGACCCTTTGAATCCCCATGGACTATACAGTCCATGGAATTTTCCAGGCCAGAATACTGGAGTGGGTAGCCTTTTTGTTCTCCAGGGAATCTTTCCAACCCAGGGATCGAACCCAGGTCTCCCGCACTGCAGGCAGATTCTTTACCAGCTGAGTTACTAGAGAAGCCCACATACATGCATGCATGCTAAGTTGCTCAGTCATGTCTGACTCTTTGTGACTCTGTAGACTCTAGCCAACTAGGTTCCTCTGTCCATAGGGATTCTCCAGGCAAGAATACTGGAGTGGGTTGCCATTTCCTCCTCCAGGGAGATCTTCCCAACCCAGGGATCAAACCCCCGTCTCCTGTGTCTCTTGCATTGTAGGCGGGTTCTTTACCACCACACCACTGGGGAAGCCAGTTGCATACAACATACATTTTTAGAATACCAAATTTTACATATTTAGAATATTTCAAATAAAACTCACATATTAAGAATACCAAAATTTAGAATACCAAAGCTGCATGTGTATACACACATTAGTGACAGCATAACGACAGGCACCCAGCTCAGCATAGGACTTACTTTGGGAAAGAGGGGGAGAAAAAAGGGATGAGGAAAAGGCTCTAAGTAAACCTGCAATATTGTATCAGGACTTTTTTTTTTTTTTTTTTTAAGAGGCCTGGCAGTGATATAGCAGGGGGAAAAAAAAAAACAACTTGTATCTGTTAAACCTGGATGATAGGAATGTTGGTGGTGGTGGTGGTTTCGTCGCTAAGGCATGTTCGACTCTTGCAACCCCGTGGACTGTAGCCCGCCAGGCTCCTCTGTCCTTGGGATTCTCCAGGCAAGGATATTGCAGTGGGTTGCCATTCAGTGTTTGATAATTTTCTGTATTTTTGAAATATTTTGCAATTCAAGGTAAAAAAAAAAAAATCTAAATAATAAAGGCATAGATGTGAAGACTGTCAGCATTGCATGTATTCTGTGGATGCCTGAGGGTACAGGTGAAGGGACTCTTGGGCAATGGAGTATTTTTTGCCTTACAAACAACTGATTACTTGCAGATAACATCATTGACTGAAATATATTACAAGGTAAGAGCGAATTCACTAAAATGGTTGGGCTAAAAAAAAGAAAAAGGCTTTTCCATATATGAATAACACGCAGAAAATATAATGGAAGAAGATCTTATTTATAATAGACACAAAACCCACAAAATGTTTAGAATTTTATTGAAGTTTCTTCTACATGAAGACAGCCTTGAAATACTTTAGAAGAAGGCCTGAATGACTAGAAAAGTTTGATATTAAAGAGATATTAATTCTTCCTGAATTAATATATAATTTTAACATAATTTCCTTGAAAAATCTCAGTTTTGCAGGGGAAGAGAGGAGGGGGAATAGTCAAGCTGATTCTAAAATATGCAGAAAATAAACATGTAAGAACATTCAGATTGTGAGAAAAATGAGTGACTAGCCATATGATATATTAAAAACATATTCTAAAGCTACAGTAATTCAAAGACTGAGACGAATAGATATCAGCTGACAGAGGGGGTACTGAAACAAGAGTGGTTCACAAAGGGAAAGGGAAAGGGAAGTCGCTCAGTCGTGTCCGACTCAGCGACCCCATGGACTGTAGCCCACCAGGCTCCTCCGTCCATGGGATTCTCCAGGCAACAGTACTGGAGTGGGGTGCCATTTCCTTCTCCAGGGGATCTTCCTGACCCAGAGATCAAACCCGGGTCTCCTGCACTGACCCTAAATACATCTAGGAATTTACTACATGATATCAATGACATTTCAAATCTGTGGAATATTGATAGTTTAGTCAACAAATAATATTGGGACATCTGGAGAAACACCTGAAAAGTTTTAAGAAGCTGGATCCCAACCTCACTCCATTAATCAGGGTACTTCCTTGGAGCCAAGGTATGTAAGCATCATGAAGAAGAGGTGGTAATGGAACGGGTCTTTCTATAGAGCCTTGTGATTAGAGATGAGCTTTTACACATGCAAATACCATAGGAAGAGTTTCCACCTTAACCCTTATGAGCAAACCTCTTAGATACATAACAAGGACGACCAGGAATGAGAAACAGGCTGGATGACCAAATGGAACCAGGAGTACAAAAGCAAAGACAGAGATGGGGAAAGCAAGAAGAAGTGTTAGACTTTAAAAGACCAGCTTTCCCTATGCCCTGCTCAAGTCAGCCTTAATTGTCTCACCTGCCACCTTGCATTGTTCTGGAACTTTCTTTCAGAGCCAAAATCTGACAGACCAGAAGGAGAACTTCCGATTATTCCTTTTGTAGAAGAATTAAATTTAACAGGAAAATGCAAGCAAAGATTATCCAAAACAAAACACAAGGATTTTCTGCCATCTATCATCAAGAATAAGATTTATTTTTACCTATTCAACACCTCCCTTTCCACAGGCTTTTTGTAAAACATGCAGGCAGCTTCCCTGTCCTGAAAAAAAAATTTCACTTGAATCTGCTGCTGAAAAGACAAATGTCTACTGAGCTAGCAGCTGCCTGGCATTTTCTCAGATCCTTGTGCCCACGTACCAATGAAATTGCTCTCCAAAGTCATGATGGCCCATCGCCCCAACAAACCCCGGACCTGCATACCACCACTGCTCATCTCGGCCCTTAATGAGGTTGAGCACCCGTGACAACCTGGAACTCTTCCTCTCCTAACGCCTTCCACTACAATTCTAGGTCATCCTTTTTTTTGTAGTGGCCATACTCCAAGTTTCTCTCCTAGACCTTCTTACTTTCCTCAGGGATCTGTAATGGCTCTGCCCTGCTCCCAGTATGTGGATTCACAGAAGTTCCTGGGGTTTAATAAAATCAAAGAGATTCTTCCCACTTCCCTTCAAGACACATACAAGAATTCTTCCTCTGAAGATTTCAACTTGTTTCTCTTTCCCTTCTGAAATCATGATTGCTAATCCCCACACCTGACTTTGTGCTTAACTGGAACAAGAACACCCTAGTTAAACATTTCTAGGAGGCAGGAGATAGGATTATGCTGAAGTCTACTTTGAAGTTACACTTTCTTCACAGTGGCTGAAGTTGATTTTCATTTTAAATCTTGGTATTAGAATTATATATACAATTTTTATTTTTACTAGAATAATATACAATTTTAAAGCCGTGAAGTACAGTGTAACAGACAAGAGTACAGGATTGACTGAGCGTGTCTGGCTCAACTTCGTCACTCACGGACTTTGTGATTTTGAGCAAGTTACTGGTCCTTTCTGTGTTTTCTCCTATGTAAACTGGGGATTACAATATACCTCTTAGGATTGTTGGGAGGATTAAATGAAATAATACATTTATTATCTTTTTGCATGTAAAGCTCTTACAATCATGCCTGGCTTGCAGCAAATGTTATTAGCTAGTATTTAAAATCTTCCTATAGAACATCACGCCTTTACACTGCCTGACATCTTGTGAAAAGCCTAATAATTATAGGTGCTTTGCAAATGAGCAAGTGGACTAAGCATAATTAGAGCCAAATACCTGTGGTCAAAATATCCATTATTTGGCAGAGGCTCCAACCAGCAAAACAAGGCATGAAATTTGCCCCCAAGCCGATTTCAAACAGCCTTATGTGCTCAATGCCTCAAAATAATTCTGAAGACTAACAAACACGCCACACACATGTTATGAATATTTACTAGAAGTCTTTATGAACAGTTTTTATTTCTCTTAGAATGAAACACTGAATGGAATTACCAGGTCATATGGTAAATTGCTTAGCTTCTTGAGAAACTGCTGGGCCACTTTCCAAAGTGGTTGCATCACTGTACATTCCGATAAGCAGTGGATTAGGGCCCCAGTGTATTAGGGCCACATCCTTATCAGCAGCATCTTTGTCTTTATTATAGTCATCCTAGTGGCTGCCAAGTGGTACCTGGTTTTGGTTTCAACTTTCATTTCCCTACTGGCGAGTAATGTTGAGCATCTTTTCAAATGCTAAGCCATTTGGATATCTTCTTGGCTGAAACATCTATTCAAATGTCTGCCCACTTAAAAATTGAGTTGTCTTACTTTTGAGTTTAAGATCTCTTTATGTAATCAGGGTAAAAGTCCCATATCAAGTACGGCTTGAAAATATTTTATCCCAGTCAGAGGATTGTAAATTCCATTTTCTTAGTTTTTTTTTTTTCTTTTTCTATTATGTAAGTTTCAGGTCTACATTGTTCAGGTCCACTTTATAGCACAGCCAGCTCTAAAAGAATAAAGATGAAGTCCCGTGGTTAAGACTCCACCTGCCAACTCAGGGGACATGGGTTCGATTCCTGGTCCGGGAAGATTCCACATGCAACTAAGTCTGTGCACACAGCTACTGAACCAGCGCTCTAGAGCCTATAAGCCACAACTCCTGAGTCCACAGACACACACCGACTGAAGCCCTCCCACCCTAGGGCCCGTGCTCTGCAACGAGAGAAGCCACCGCAGTGAAGGGCAGCCCCCGCCCTCCGCAACTAGAGAAAGCCCATTTACAGCAAGGAAGACGCAGTGCAGTCAAAAATAAAAAAGTAAACCTTAAAACAAAAAAGACCAGACTTCCAGAAAACCCAGAAATGTCACGCACTTTCTATTTCACTGTTGAGAACGTAACAAATGGTGGCGATGAGGGTCACGTTTGTTGGTAAGATCTGTTATGATTTACCGCCACTCAAAAAGACTGCCAATGATTCACACAGGATCAGAAAGCCCCAATCCAGGAGAAAATAATAGCAAATGAAGAAACAGACAAAGGATTAATCTCAAAAATATACAAGCAACTCCTGCAGCTCAATTCCAGAAAAATAAATGACCCAATCAAAAAGTGGGCCAAAGAACTAAACAGACATTTCTCCAAAGAAGACATACAGATGGCTAACAAACACATGAAAAGGTGCTCAACATCACTCATTATTAGAGAAATGCAAATCAAAACCACAATGAGGTACCATTACACACCAGTCAGGATGGCTGCTATCCAAAAGTCTACAAGCAATAAATGCTGGAGAGGCTGTGGAGAAAAGGGAACCCTCTTACACTGTTGGTGGGAATGCAAACTAGTACAGCCACTATGGAAAACAGTGTGGAGATTTCTTAAAAAACTGGAAATAGAACTGCCATATGACCCAGCAATCCCACTTCTGGGCATACACACTGAGGAAACCAGATCTGAAAGAGACACGTGCACCCCAATGTTCATCGCAGCACTGTTTATAATAGCCAGGACATGGAAGCAACCTAGATGCCCATCAGCAGATGAATGGATAAGGAAGCTGTGGTACATATACTCCATGGAATTTTACTCAGCCGTCAAAAAGAATTCATTTGAACCAGTCCTAATGAGATGGATGAAACTGGAGCCCCTTATACAGAGTGAAGTAAGCCAGAAAGATAAAGAACATTACAGCATACTAACACATATATATGGAATTTAGAAAGATGGTAATGATAACCCTATATGCAAAACAGAAAAAGAGACACAGAAATACAGAACAGACTTTTGAACTCTGTGGGAGAAGGTGAGGGTGGGATGTTTCAAAAGAACAGCATGTATATTATCTGTGGTGAAACAGATCACCAGCCCAGGTGGGATGCATGAGACAAGTGCTCCAGCCTGGTGCACTGGGAAGACCCAGAGGAATCGGGTGGAGAGGGAGATGGGAGGGGGGATCGGGATGGGGAATAAGTGTAAATCTATGGCTGATTCATATCAATGTATGACAAAACCCACTGAAATGTTGTGAAGTAATTAGCCTCCAACTAATAAAAAAATTAAAAAAAAAAAAAAAATAAAGCCCCAATCCAGGTTTATCATCACTGACCTCTCCAAATGAAGCAAAAAACATACTGAACTCACTTCTATCAGTTACAGAGTTACAGAGTCTCCTAATCAAATACTAGGGATGTTACAAGACAACTGCTAATACAAACACGTACCCATGAACCAGATCACCGTACCAAAGAATAAAAGTTGATCAATGATTATCCCTCAGTCACTTGCCATCTGACACGGGTTCTTGATAGGAAGGGAGAGGCATGGTGTTAAATGCATTTACTCCTAAGGCCATATTTCAGAGGCCATAATCCAGGTTTGGAGAAGGAAATGGCAACCCACTCCAATATTCTTGCCTTGAAAATTCCATGGACAGAGAAGCCTGGCGGGCTGCGGTCCAGGAGACTGCGAAAGGGTGGGACACGACTTAGCGACTAAGCAACAACAGTGCGGGTTTGGCCCTGGGGTGCACCAGACTCAGCTCTCCAGCAGCGGCTTAAGGTTTCAAGGGCTTCCCTGGTGGCTCAGACGGTTAAGACCCTGCCAGCAAGGCAGGAGAAGTGGGTTCAATCCCTGGGTTGGGATGACCCTCTGGAGAAGGGAACGGCTACCCCCTCTAGTATTCTTGCCTGGAGCATTCCATGGACAAAGGAGCCTGGTTGGACACAACTGAGCGACTAACTCTAAGGTTTCACACCATTTTTTAAAATAAGAAAATGTTCCAGAAGTAAAAGGGCAGTAATATGATTTGTGCCAAATCTTCAGCGAAAGACACCCAAGACTAGGAATGATGATGATGCCAGCAGGCGTCAGTCCGGCAGCAGGGACCATTCACTGCGTTAGGCACTCTGTGAGCACGATGGCGATTCTCACAGACACTCCCGGAAGACCATGACATTGCTTCCTCATTGTACGGATGAGAGCACCGAGGCTCTGAGAGATCAAAGGCAACTCGCCCAAGGTCACATGGCCAGGGTTTTGACACAGTTCTGTCTGACACCAGGGTATTTATATTGTGCACTTGGGGCAACAATGACCCTTCTTACAGAAGCAGAGAAAAAATACTCTTAGCTCCCAGATGTCAGAGGATCAAGGATGTGTGGGGCAGCAAGAGAAAGAGAAGAGGAGGAAGACGAGATGGGGTTCCCACATCTCTCCCATCCCATCCCTCCATCTTGATCTTAGAATCCGATCCAAGTGGTCACAAACAACCAAGCTGTATATTCCAGGAATAAAAGGGCTTTGCGTCAGAGCCTTGTTGCCTTTTCTTTATCCAAGATACTCAAAAGTTAATTTCCCGAGGAAGGAGTTTACTCTGCAGAGGCAGAGCGACAATGTCAGGTAGCCTCAGCTTTCTATAGTGGCAAAGCTGTCAAAATAGAAAAACTCAAAATGGGGCCAAACTAGGCCATGACCCTTTCCAGGGAGCCCACACCACTTTAAGCTAATGGACATTCGAACTACTTAGGAAAAGGCAAGTTCCAGCACATCTCTGAACTCCTGATAATGATCAGGTAGAATTCTATTACAGAAAATCCTTTTCTTTAAAACTTGAAGATCTGTAATGTGTCATGGAGTTCAAGTTATGTCAATATACACAATATTTATGGAACTGGGGATCAGGAAGTGGAAAGCTCCGGTCTTAAATATCTGAGGGAAGGAAATGCGAAAAGGAAACGCTCTTCCCCACACTCTGATGCTAGATTGGCTAAAGGCAGAGGAAGGCTCACAAGTACACCTTGGGACCCCTTCTAATTTCCTCTCACAACCAGTAAAACTATAAAAATATTCACTTAAACAAAGACCCGCTTTGAAAAATGTGTCTATCAAAGCAAATAAAAAAGGTACCAGTTTGTAGGCTATTTTTCCAAGAACATTACAGGATGGTGGAAAGGTAAAAATATTCTAGAAAAACGAAATTAAGAATTAATGAACATAAATTGTTAGAGGAGGTTCCAGAGTCAGACTCAGATGAGAATCCTGGCTTTGCTGAGAGACCTTGAAAAAGAGACTTTAATCTCTTTCTGCCTCAGTGCCCTCATCGGTAAAATGGAAATAATACTTGATTCCTGTGATAACTCAACGACAGAGTCACAAACACTCTGAGCACAGTGAATGGTACACTGTAATGCTCAATAATACAGGCTCTTACCGTCATTATCACTGTTACTACTCACTAACTGTAGAGACTACCCCAGACCATCATGGACAGATCATCTGTGGGACAGAATCCAGGAGAAACTGAAACACACACATCACAACATGATTGCATTTACCGCCATGATAAAAAGACTAGACTAGATTGCTACAGTCTTTTGGGATTGTGCCCAGCACCCACACAAGGTCAATCTATCTGCAGCTCAAAACGTGCTCAGGGGCACAGTGGGGATGGTGGCAGCAAAAAGGCTCTACAGGCAATATGCTCAGTGACCCACACTGGAGGACTAACCCCAGCCAAAGGGACGTGCGTTCTACCTCTCCAGGCATTTCTGTCTTTTTTGAACCTACCCCCACCCCATTTATCTTAAAGGCAATGTGCTATTTTTTTTAAAGAGCTCTTAGGACTTCCTTGGCTGTCCAGTGGTTAGGTCTCTGTGCTTCCACTGCAGGAGGCAATAGTTTAATCCCTGGTCGGAGAACGAAGATCCTGCAAGCCATACAGAGTGGCAAAAAAAAAAAAAAAAAATTTTTTTTTTTCTCTTTTCCAAACTATCCATTGTCAATTGAGCTTCTGTGGCAAAGAAGGCTTCCCAGTTGTGGCCCTAACTGTCTACTATCTAATCCTCTGCCATCTTCCCCTGCCTCACAGCTAAACTAAAACAATCATGGTTGTCTTATTCCTCTCTGCTATATGCTGGCTTTCCCAGCCTCCTTTATAAGGTCTTGTGACCCAAGACAGATGGGTAAAACATAAGAAGCCTTCTGAAGACTTGTCTGAGGAAGGTTCTCCTCTGCTGATGAAAAGAAAAGGCACTTGAGAAGACAGTCCCTTTTTGGTCAGGCTCTAAGCCTTGCTCCCCTCCTACGTCCTTGAAGGAAATCACGATGCCTGGACTTGCAGCAATGGCGCTCCATGCATGCGCGGCAGAAGTGAACAGAGTGCAGAGGACGTGCAGCCAAGCAATGGGAAGGCGCTGGGCCACGGGTGCGCCCACTCAGGCTCTCCACGTTTGGTGACAGAGGTGAAGGTCTTCATTGCTTGGGCCCACTGCAATTTGGGTATCCAGTTACATATAGCCAAGAGCCTTCCTAAATAACCTCAGGGTAAATTTCCCAAAGTGGAAGAGTATGCAGGGTTTCCCAAGCTCATCTGACTTCTTATGTATGTGTGTGTTTGTGTGTGTGCATGTGCGTGTAATAAATGAACATTTTTATTGCTTAAACCCTTTTGTACGGGTAGCTCAAAACATTCGTTGACACAATAGGTACAAAATGAAAGCAAGCCAAAAAAACTAAAACAAAAACCCTCCCTCTGCAGAGCACAATTTTGCAAATACAATCCAAAGTGTTTTTCAGATTGAGGGTTATATGTCATTTACGGGTAAGTTTATAGGTAAAATTCCAGAAGATGTGAGAAGTCACATGATAAAGCCCCAGATTTGTTTTTGCCCAGATTAATTAAAAGTGAATCTATAATGGAACAGAACACAGAAATCACATATCTTTTAAAAATAAAAGAGACTCCAAAGAACTTTTAGCTTGGATGTGGAATGGGGGAAGGCCGCCCACTGAACAATAGTGTCACTCTGTTTAGACTTAACCATCTTCACATTTGACAGATATTTATTACCCGGTCATTATGGGCCAGGCAAAGGCTCAGCACTGAGGATGCAAAGGTCATCTCGACAGACATGAGCACACAGTAACACAAATATTATGACAGAGAAAGTGCAGGGCTCTATGGGAACGCAGAGCAGTGGAAATAAACCCACTCCAAGGAATGGGTAAGAGCTCCCAGTGGATGTGGCGATTCATCTAAAGCCTAAAGAATGAGAAGGACTTTGCCTAGAAAAGATCTGGAGTGGAATGGGGTTATGGAGTAGAGAGGGGTATTTCAGGCAGAGAGAGAAGCATGTGCCAGGTCTGGGGGGCTACAAAGGGGGACATTATTCAGTGAGGCATTTATGCTGAGTGCAAGGTAGATCACGGAAGGGCTGTTTGCAAAGCACAAACTGAGTCTTTTAAAAGGCACACTGTGGCTGTGGAATGTAAACAAATGGAGGGATGGTGGCAGGAATCCAGTTCTGGGCGAGTTCAAGGTGGTGGTACAAGGGCGTGGCAACAAGTGAGGACAAAGGCTGTTCCATCACGGGCAGAAGACCGGGGACTGGACAGATGGGGAGCACGGTGGGAAAAGGCCAAGGAGGGCGTCCAGGTTTCCTGTGGAGTAACTGGGTGGATGGAGAGTTACTAAGGAGGGAATAGACCCTGGAGAGGGGACAGTTTGAAACAGAAGATCTGTATATGAAGGCAACCTGTGAAACCTCCAAGAGCTGTTCAAGTCACATGACCGTGATGACATTCAGGAGCGAATGAAAAATGGCATTGTGCGTGTGTGCTAAATTGCCTCAGTCATGTCTGTCTCTTTGCAACCCCATGAACTGTAGCCCCCCAGGTACCTCTGTCCATGGATTCTCCAGGCAAGAACACTGGAGTGGGTTGCTATGCCCTCCTCCAAGAGATCGTCCTGACCCAGGGATTGAACCTGAGTCTCTGATGTCTCCTGCATTAGCAGGTGGGTTCTTTACCACTAGCGCCACCTGGGAAGCTCATGAAAAATGGCATCAATGTTAAAAAAACAAGCAAATATGTTCCAGAACTGGCTAAAACATTACAGCACACTTCTTCATTCTATGTTTAAGTGAGGCAGTGGGATGGGCCAAGCAGCACAGGAGACTGAACTCCGGTCTCAAAAATATGCTGAAACCTAAACTCCTGGTTCTGTGCACGTGCCCTGATTTGGAAATCAGGTCTTTGCAGATGAAATCGGCTAAGATGAGACCATTCTGGATTAGAGTGGGCCTGGAACCCAGTAGCTGGTGTTCTTACAAGGAGAGGGAGACTTTAAGACACACAGGAGAGAAGAAAGCCAGTTGAAGGTGAAGGCAGAGATTGGAGCCACGAGCCCAGGGAGCCACCAGGAGCAGAGGTAAGGAAGGATTCGCTCCTGGATCCTTCGGAGGTGTGTGGCCCTGCCGGCCTCCTGATTTCAGAATGTTGCCGGCATGACCGTGAGAGACTAAACGCCTATTTTAAGCCACCCAGTTTATGGTACTTTATTACAGCAGCTGTGGAAACTATTACAGGGAGGAAGACTTTGTTTTAGCTTCAGAAGAAACTGGAAAGGAAGGCCTAAGGCAGATAGAAGGCAATGAATGAGACCGGCAAGACCATTACAAATTGTGTTTGGGGAGTCTGGCCCAAACACTTAGGTCTTGAATTCAGTTTTTATATTTCAAAACTGAGGGCAACGGTACTTAATCTGTAAAGTTGCACATGGGGGTGTAGTCTGTGCACTGTCAAGGGTAATTATAAATATGCTATTGCGAGGCACAAATTAGATATTACATATATTTCTGTAGATTATTCAGTAATCTATGAACACACCATGGCAACCCCTTCCTCTTTTATGATAATACCACTGCTGCTGCCGTGTCAAGTCTGATAGACCTGTACACATTCATTCCCCTGAAGGCAAAGCTGGTTGACAGTCTGCCATCATTCTAGCACAGGGATTCTCAACTGGGAGACACATGACAACGTCTAGAGACGCTTTTGGTTGTCAGAGTACGAAGGAGGTCCTGCTAGCAAGCAGTAGGCAGAGGCCAGGGAGGCTGCTAAAACATCCTACACAGAATACAGCACCCCGCCCCCCCACAACAAAGAACTGTCCAGCCTCAACTGTGCTTCTAGAACTCTGCTCTGGAAGCACCCGATGGCCTGCAGCCAAGCTTCAGGGACCAAGGATACACTTTCTCATCCACAGCAGTCAAGCTGATCGCATATTCTCCTGAAATGTGACACAAAATTATTATCACTATTAATACGGTGACTCACAAGTAGCCCAGAGCTAATGGAAGCTTAAGTCCTTCTTGATATCCTAACAAAGAGTGAGAATTCCTGTCCTAGAAGCAGCTAGTGACCATGCCGCTCTGAAGGCACCAGCGGGGATACACATACACACACCGCAGGGCCCAGGCGTCCACACACCCCGCCCACCGGCGTAAACCCTCTGCCAGGCGGGACTGGAGGAGGAACAGCAGCTGTCCTCCCCAACAGTCCCTCCCAGGAGCCGGGGAGCCTCCCTGAAGCTGAGCAACCCCTGGAGACCCAGCAGTGGAGCTCCCGGACTGAACCCTGGAATTAGATATTCAGCAGTGGGTGGCTGGAGCAGGCCCTTGGCGCTGGCACAGGTAGTCAGGTTATCTTTTATCTGGACCTTGTAGCCAAGCCTGAAATATTGCCTCTTCCAAGCTGCTGTATCTTCTCTGTGGCTGCCTCTGGCATGCGAAGCATTTGTAGTTGCCTCCTTGTAGCTATAATGTAAATACGGCTGTGCATACTGGACATTTTTAACCAAGCTTGTTTATCAAGCCTCTGTGGTCTGCTCATCCCCCTCGCCACATATTCAGGTCATAAACAACTTGAACCTCCAGTGCTATTCTTGGAGTCAAGAGCACCTTGAAAATAGGATCAGCTAATTGCTAAAGGCAAGAAAACCCCAGTTTTGGTAAAGGCACAGTCAGGTACTCAGGGTTGCCCTCTCTGCTGAAGCTGTATGATTTTCTTTTACTGACAAAGAAGTTCAAACATACCTAAGGAAATAAATGTGGGACAGCACGCAGTGCAACATTAAATGGCAAAGTCTCCCTTGGAGGGCAGAGCACACTGCTAAGTAGAACAGCACATATGTTAATCCTAACTTTGAGAAGTCTGTATTTATTGGGTTCTAGGCAAGTTCAAGGATAAAAGTTGTGCCATACTCGTTTAAATACCCGGAATGTTTCCACCACCATAATCAAAACTACATTTACATTTAAAACTGGCTTGGTACTGTCAATGTATCTTTTATCATCAAAATCAAAAGTTTAGTTAAAGCTTTTGGTCCATTGAGACAGAGCAAATATTCCAACAGATGGAAAATGTTAAAAGTCAAGAATTCTGGCATTTGAAGATTCATATATAATTACCCTCCTCTAAAAGCAAAACATCATGAAGAAAGCCAAAGAAACATGCTATCTCATAGGAAACCAACAACAAAACACAAAAATACAAAAATTACAATTCCTCTCCAATCTGTAAAACAAAATTTACTGAGCTACTTGAACTTTTTAAACCTCCCCAGATAATAGAGATAATTTCTTCTTGAAGTTATGGGAACACTATTTTCCTAAGTATGAAAAATAATCATCAGCATCTTAATGTATTCATCACAGACACATGGCTTTTCAGGGCAGACCACACAAAATTTTCATGTCACGTTGACAACGAAGCGGCTGAGGTAATTCATAATACAGTCTGATTTGAAGGAGCAGAAAGAAAAGCTCAACCTCTGTTTCAGTTTGAAAAAGGAGAATTCAAATAAATATTTCATAGTAACTTGGACATTGAATTTATATATTCATAGAAGCCTGTGTCCATGACTGCCTTTGGGCAGTAGTGTGTAGCGTCAGTCACTCCGCTGTGTCCGACTCTTTGCGACCCCACAGACTATAGCCCACCAGGATCCTCTGTCCTTGGGGCTTCTCTGGTGGTTCAGATGGTAAAGAATCTGCCTGCAATGCAGGAGACCCAGGTTCTATGCCTGGGCCGGGGAGATCCCCTGGAGAAGGGAATGGCAACCTACTCCCATATTCTTGCCTGGAGAATTCCGTGATTGCCTTTATCTTGTCTAAATCGTACCCTGTGAACTAACAATTGCTATTCCTATCATACGCCATCAAGTCAGCCTACCTTTTTCACCTTCACACACGGAAACAAAAAACCCACAGATTTATATTTTAATTCTAAGCTCATATTCTGAGAAAGATAGACTGTTTACAGAGAAATAGCAAGAAGATCTTTTATAATCCTATCTATGTAGAGTACATTTAATAAAGAATGCTCCCCAGGGCTTCCCTAGTGCATCAGTGGTAAAGAATCCACCTGCCATTGCAGAAGATAATGGGTTCGATCCCTGGTCTGGGAATATCTGACATTTCAAGAAGCCACTAAGCCCGTGGGCTACACCTACTGAGCCTGTGCTCTAGAGCCTGGGAACCATAACTTCTGAGCCCTCACGCTGCGACTACTGAAGCCCGCGTGCCCCAGAGCCCTGCCCTGCAAGAAGAGAAGCCACCGCAAGGAGAAGCCCGCACACGGCAACTGGAGAGTAGCTCTCATTGGCCACAACTGGAGGAAAGCCTGTGCAGCCGTGAAGACCCAGCATAGCACAAATAAAGTTAAAAAAAAAAAAGAAATGCTCCCTAGAGAAAGGCAGCGCTAAGGGCTAAGCAGAGTGTGTGTGTGTGTGTGTGTTTTGAGTGGGGACAGTTAGAACAAATATCAGAAAAAAAGGCTTGTACACTAGTCCTCCTGGAAGTTTCCCTAGAGTAGGACCTGCCTACACAACCAGAAGTCTAAACTAAGAAGAAAAAACACTCTGCCACCCAGGAGACTGACTTTCTTCCCCGAAGAGGGGAGTACTGGACTACTGCTAACGTCCTCCCCATCACAGGGAAACTTTTTTGGACTAACCATTTTTAAGAACACTGGATTTTTAAATTAAGCCACAGGAAGCACTCGAGTTGCACTTCAGCTTGTTCTCAATCAGAGCGACGTTTATCTGTTTCACACAAAGGTCCTACAGCAGAAGTGTGAAAAACGCTGACGGAGAATAATACCATTGCCTCCCTAGGGATGTCAAGAGAATCCAAGGGCATAAACGTGTGAAATGCTTAGCACAGAGGTTTGCAGGCTATCAAAGCTCAGCAGTGGTTGGTGGGAATGATGATGCCCATAACAATTCGAATCTTTGCTGCAGAGGTAATTTAAAGAAAATGAAGCGCAGATGTTCGTATGATTTGCTGTGAAGAAATGTCACACTTAACATCTCAGAAGCTTTTAAAAGATGATCACCTCCAATAGTTGCTTGCACCACAGAATTTTAAAACTGGATGTGCAGAGGGCAATGCCACAAAAAGGCTCACCTCTTCTTCTTGGTGATGATGAGCACATCGTTAAACAGGAAGAAGTAGACTAGCTGTCGGGACGTCCTTTTCGAGAAAAGCACCGTGTCTTCCACGTACGCCGTCAGCTCGCCTCTTTTTACCAGCCACCGGGAAGAGGAGACCAGAGGGAAAGGCTGCAAAGAGAGAAACGCTCAGTACCCAAAGCCAAAGTCACGTCTTTTTAGGATCACCGAAAGCAAAGTTTACAACTTACATTCAAACAAATGATACGCCGTTATTCTATAATAGTTCATGTAATAGGTACATAATGGTAAAAACGTAATTAAAGGAGAACACATTCTTCAAGAGAAAACCAAAAGGAGCCAAAAGAAATCATGTATTTCTATTTTCCAATAGAAAAAAACTGTTAATATTAACTTGTCTATATAAAGACTAAAACTCAGTCAGAAAATGTTACTAGGTCAACCAAAAATTGTTACCCTCCCATTAACTCTCAACTTTTTGAAAAAGAAGACTGATAAGGAGTCACTTAAAACTGAAAAACCTCAAAATGAAATCTATTGGTATCAACTGTAGCCATTTCAGATACCACAAATCAGAATCCAAATATACCAAAAAACATTGATAACTGTACTTAAAAAGAGACAAACATAAAATAAGAGATAAAGGTCTGCATTCAATTCATGAATTAAAAAGATTTTATTCAAAAGGAAAGAAAAAAAAAAATCCCTGCAAATGTATGTTATGTCTATAGATTATCTACTTAGCTGTATTCTGGAGAACACCTATTCTTGAAAGTTTATGGTAGTTTCCCTCATGGAAGTTAGTCCCTGAAAGCATCGTGCCACTTTCTGGTTGTGAAAATGAACTTCTTCCAGAATAATCCACCTTAATCTCACAGAAAAGGCTATATTCAAGGAATTACATATTGCCTTTTCTTTATTCAGTTTACAGTTTCCAACTGGAAAACTCTCAAAACCTCAGAATAATCCTTACCCTTGAGAGTTCCTTTTTTTAAAAATTACCAGAAATGCTTACTGCCAAAAATCTGATTTAAAACACGACATCCATAATATAAGCAAAAGTTCTTGGACACACAAAAGATAACTCTAGTAAGTGTGGTGCAACCAAATGTCATCCATTTCAGAGAATAATGATTAAAAATAGCCAGAGGAAATTGAGGATATAAGGGAGGAAATTCAAAGGCTAAGAAACGATTTCATTTTTTTTTTTTTAAATTTATAAAGAACATTTCTAAGACGTCTGCTCACAAACACATACTTTTTGGTTGGCCAAAAAGTTCCTTCAGTTTTTAAGTAAAAAATAAAAGACACATTTTTCATTTTCATCAAGAACTTTACTGAACAGAATATCTACCATTTTGTTCTACTATCATCTGCCATTTTTCAGGCAACTTCATAATTTCATCTTCCCAAAACTTTTAATCTTTTCAGCCAAAGAACTGTTTCAAGTGCCTTTTACAGTCTTCCAGAGAATTGAAATTTTTTTCCATTAAGAGAATTTTGTAAAGAATGAAATAGAATTCAAAGGTGCCATGTCTGGTGAATATGGCAGATGAATCAGAACCTCCCAGCCAAGCTCCAACAGTTTTTGCCTGGTTATCAAAGAAACAGGCGGTCTTGCGTTCTCCTGATGAAAGAGTATGCGCTTTCTGTTGACTAACTCTGGGCGCTTTGTGTAAGTGCAGCTTTCAGTTGGTCTAACTGGGAGCAGGACTTGTTGGAATTAATCCTTTGGTTTTCTGGAAGAAGTGCATGAGAGAGGTGAGCCAATCCAACCCCATCATATACATAACATCACCTTCTTTGAATGAAGACCAGCCTTTGGTATAGTTGGTGGTGGTTCCTTTCATTTGTCCAGTGATCTCTTCCATTCCACATTATGCATAGTATTCACTGTTCATCGCCCATCACAAAAATGGGACATTTTCATTATGTTTAAGTACAGAATTTCATGGGGAAAGATGGTCAAGAAGGTTTTTTTCATTTTAACTTATGTGGAACCCAAACATCAAAGCAATTAGTGTAATCAAGCTGCTGTAAATGATTTTCAATGCTTGATTTGGATATTTTGCATATGTCTGCTATCCCCTATGTGGTGTAGCATTGAGTGTTCTCAATTAATGTCTTGATTTGATCACTATCAATTTCAACTGGTCTACCATCCAGCAAGAAACTCACAAACCACATCTGATATATTCAATCAGTCACAGCACCTTCTCCATATACCACACAAACCTTTTTTTTTCTTTTTTTTGCATTTTAGTCATGCTTTTACCTTTCCTGAAATAATAAGGCATAATATGCAAAAAACGCTGCTTTTTCTTCTATCTTCAATACTAAAATGGCTACACAAAAATTCATCAATTTTGATAAGTTTTTTTTTTTTCTAAATGCACACTGATGTGACTGCTGTCACACATCTAACAAACTTGTTCTGAGTTAAGTTAAAGACAACTAAGCATTATTAGAGCTATCTTACGGAAAAAAATAAACAAATGTTTTGGCCAATCCATATTTTCCTGAAGATTTAACAAAGGAAGATGAAAGACTATGGCTGATCTTAACATTTCAAATGTGTCTAATAAAAGAGTTCATATAGTTATCAGCCTCCAAAGTCAAATCAGTCTGTGGCTGAGACTTAAAAGGTGACAGAGAGGTTACTTCAATAATTTAGGAGGACCCCCACCAGCAAACACGAGAGGTCACAAATAATCAGAGTCAGGTTAGGTCCTGCCACAGGACCATAACTACAAGATAGCACTGAAACTGTGCCATAGATTATATAGGATGAATCAAGGAGAGTATTACGTACCTGCCACCCTACGCCTATTCTTAGTTTAGAAGACAAGGGGAAAAAACCCTTGTTCTCGAAATAGATTGAATTTTTGTTTTACTTTTTAGATTAAGTTTTGTGAACACTTCATAATCCACTAGGCAAAAATAAATTTCTAATGTATATCTAAAATTGACAGTGGCTTTCTCCAAAGAAGACATAGAGACGGCCAACAAGCACATGAAGAGATGCTCAACATCACTAATCATTAGAGAAATGCAAATCAAAACTACGAGAAGGACCTCCGTGGCGGTCCAGTGGACAGGAATCCATCTGCCAATGCAGGGGACACAGGTTCAATCCCTGATCTGGGGAGATCCCACACGCCGGGGAACAGCTGAGCCCACACACAGCTACTGGGCTTGTGCTCTAGAGCCTGCGAGCTGCAACCCCTGATGCTAAGCCCGCGGGGGCCAACTACTGAGCTTGTCTGCCACAGCTACGAAAGCCCACACTCCCGGCGCCTGTGATCTGCGACAAGAGAAGCCACGCAAACGAGAAGCCCATGCACTGCAGTCAAGACTGGCTCCCACACTGCAACCACAGAAAGCTCGCACACGGCAATGAAGACCCAGAGCAGTCAGAGAGAGACAAAGAAAGAAAAAACTACAGTGAGGTATCACTCACACTGCTCAGAATGGCCATCAGCAACATTTATACAAACAACAAATGCTGGAAAGGGTGTACGGGAAAGAGAATCCTTCTACACTGTTGGTGGGAAGGTAGATTGGTACAGCCACTATGGAGAACAGTGTGGAGGTTCCTTAAAAAATAAAAATAGATCTGTCATATGAACCAGTAATCCCATTTTCAGGCATATACCCTGAAGAAACCATAATTTGAAAAGATGCATGCACCCTGATGTTCACTGCAGCATTACTGATGATAGCCAGGACATGGAAGAAACCTAAATGTCCATCGACCAAAGAACGGATAAAGAATATGTGGTACATATCTGCAATGGAATATTAATCAGCCAAAAATAGGAATGAAATAGTGCCATTTACAGAAACAGGGATGAGCCTAGAGGCTGTCATACAGGGTGAAATAAGTCAGAAAGAGAAAAACAAATACTGTATAATATCACTTATATGTGGAATCTAGAAAAATGGTAGAGATGAACTTATTTGCAAAGCAGGAATACAGACACAGACATAGAGAACAAACTTACAGTTACCAAGGGTTGAAGGGAGAGTGGGATGAACTGGGAGACTGAGGTTGACATATATACACTGCTATGCATAAAATTGATAACTAGTGTGAATCTACTGTATAGCACAGGGAACTCTATTCAGTACTCAATGACAGGAAGAGGGCATTATAACAGAAGTGTGTGTGTTGTTTTTAGCGAGTACTCATCATCTTCTAAGAAAAATCATGGGTCATGTTTCTGCATTTAAAATGTTACAGTCAGGATGTCATAGCGGAATAGTTTACACTGATCTGCAAGTCAGGATATCTAGACCCTAGCCCTGATTCTGCCACCATAAGCCAAATGACCCTATTAGTGATTAATTATTCTCTGGGCTGTATTTTCCTCATTTATAAAATAAAAGGGTGTATCAGTGACCCTCGAACCATACGACACAGTAGAGAGTTATCTGCATAGAGCCATCATCACTCTAGTTCCACAGCTCAAATGCGGAACCCGTTCACTATGAAAAAATATGACCAGTGACTTTAAGCTGCTTAATTAAATTCAAGAGGCATAAAAAGAAATAAAATCACAACCATGACCACTCACATCCATTAAGGATTCAACTGTGAGCCACAAAGGACTTGACAATGGCCTAGCCTGGCCACGGTCATTTCCTTGTTCATCCTGTCACGTGGCCCTGGGCAGTAAGGGACACGCAGCAACATGCAGCACATAGGCACAAAAAGAATTACGTAAGAAAAACAAACGTGAAAAGAATAATCCACTAATTACCCTTTTTGCCAACTGGGAAAGGAGTCCCCTCATTTGATTGAGGAGAAATGCCCTAGTCCAGCTCATGGGATACCACTGTTTTGCCGGACACTTTGGCTCAGACAGTAAAGAATCTGCCTACAATGGAGGAGACCCAGGTTCGATCCCTGGGTTGGGAAGATCCCCTGCAGAAGGGAATGGCCACCCACTCCAGTAGGCTTGCCTGGAAAATTCCACAGACAGAGCGGCCTGCTGGGCTACAGTCCACATAGCCCATGGAATAAAGAGTTGGCCACAACGGAGCAACTAACACTTTCACTTTTATTTTTTTTGGAGAATACAAAAGCAATCTCCTTTCCAGTCTAAAAATTCTGTCATTTTACTATGTCTCCTCAAGTTTGGTCTCTTCCTCGGAGGAAAAAAAAAAGTTCTAGTTAGATAATACCTAACTCAGTGGTTTAGGGAAAGGTCACTTTATCTGGGATAAGCAAGAGCAGAATTACCCACAACAAAGAATCTGCTGCTCCGCCTGCCAGCCTCTGTGTAATCCATTTACAGCCCTGCTTTGACAAGCAAATTCCTCCACACTCTGCTACTCTCCACTATCTCCCTATTCACTGAAGATCTCAGCAAAAGCAGTAATAAATCTGTTTATGAAGAAGTACGAGAGAGTACCTTAATTTTAAATTCCAGCTGGGAGTTAATTGTGTACATCATTTCCGTCCTTTCCATCTTCCGGGCTCCTTCATTACAGAGTCGCACCAACTGCAAACAAGAAAAATCAGGGAGGGTTAAGAGGTGAAGGAGAGAAACCTCACTATCAAATGCAGATCGTGCAGGAAATAATTAGCACATTGGAAAACTCCAGACAGTTCAAGAATCTCCAGCTTCACACAGTCGAGACTCTGTACCCAGTTGGAAGTGGTGTCATTAGGGTGTGCAGACAGAGGAAGAATGCCCTGAGAGTTTTCAGGGACAGACGTCCTCGTGTTATGCGTGTTACTATATGACACGCTTCACATACACCGAGGCAGGTTCACCGCGTGGTCCAACCTGTCCGTTCTGCCCCCGCTCCTCGCCTTCACCCATGGGAGCCCCACCAAGCCCAGGGCAATTCAAATCAGAGGAGCCTGAGGGCAGAATACCAGACTTCAAAGGCAAATTCTCAGCTGAATGCTACGCTCAAAGCATGTGACGGGTAACCTAGATGCTGGAAGAGGACAGCCTTCCGCTGGAACCTAACAGTCAGTGATTCTTCAAGCTGAGGGGAATGCAGCTTAATTAGCACTACTGAATTATCCACAAATAGATGGACTAATAGTCCTTGGATGAGGCTGTGATACTGTGATTTATAATAAAACAGATATTTTGTCTTCTATCCACTGTTTCTGGCACATGGCTCCTAAAACCCTTGTAATTTCCTATATAAGAGCCTTGGGGGCATCTTTGGCTATAATTTAGTATTGTTGCCAGTTCCCAAAATAGCTCCAGGACATAAAAGTGAACCAGGTATCTTCTGTTATTCATAACAAGCCCCTTTCAACCTTGTCTGAATTTATATTAATGAGGCGATTTTCGGAAAGCTCCTAAAGATGGGGTTGGTTGCCAGGGGAACCATTCAAATAATTAGAGAAAAGACTGGAACTTTCAGGCCTACCACCTGACCTGCAGGGAGGGAAGAAGGGCTAGATATGACTTGATCACTACTGAGCAGTGGTTTAATAAATCATGCCCATGTAAAGAAGCCTCCAGAAAAACTGCTGAATTCTGGAATGGGAGGATTTCCAGGTTGGTAAGAAGACGACATCTCAAACTCTGAGGATAGGACATCCGGAGCTTGGGACCCTTCTGGACCTCACCCTATCTCTTCCTTTGGCTGCTCACTCATATTCTTTAGCATCCTTTGTAACAAACCACCAATCTAGTAAGTAAACTGTTTTCCTGAGTTCTATGAGCCCCTCGAGCAAATTAATCAAACCTAAGCAGGGGGCGGGTGGTGGAAACTTCCCATTTATAGCCAGTGGGTCAGAAGCACATGTAACAACCTGGACTCATGAAGAGTAACCAGAGTGAAGTCTGGGGTGTGGCCTGGGGGGCCTGAGCCCTTATCCTGTGGGATGCGCTATCTCCAGGCGGAGTGAAAACTGAATTGAATAGAGGAGGCCACACGGGCTTCCCAGGTGGCACTAGCAGTAAAGAACCGGCCTGCCAATGCAGGCAGACATAAGAGACACGCGTTGGATCCTTGAGTCGGGAAGATCCCCTGGAGGAGGGCACGGCAACCCACCCCAGTATTCTCGCCTGGAGAATCCATGGACAGAGGAGCCTGGTGGGCCACACAGTCCATGGGCCACACAGTTGGACACGACGGAAGTGATTTAGCACGCACACATGCGCAATGCCACCGAGCTGGGAGGGCAGAGTTGCTCAGTGTGGGGAAAACCCGCACACATTTGGTGACCACAAGTGTCAGAAGTGAAGCGTTCTGTGGGTAGAGTATTGTGCACAGAGGATCCACCCAAGAGCCACAAGAAATTTTGTATTGTTAATTTCTCATTAACTGAAAAATCTGTAAAACATGCCCATAACAAGGATCATTGGCCATAAAGACAGTGTGATTGTTAAAAACAGAAGCTAGAAATTCTGATTAGATTTACTTTAATATTGGTGCTTTATTAAGTAGCTCCTACTCTAAAAATAAATGCTAACACATAAGTAAACAAAACAGGCCATAAAAGGCTCTGACCTAATCCTACAAAGGCTCTGACCTAATCCTACTTCACCGAGGTAACTGGAAACAAGATGGGTTATACACTTCCTCTTTTTTTCCCATGATTATATGAACATATAAATACATATAATGTGTAAAAATTATTTTATTTTTGTAAATGGATCCCCCAATGCTTGTCTGGGACTTAATTTTTCCCCTTCACAATATTTCTCCTTATAAATATAACATTCACTGAAAAACAAGTTTATTTTGTACCCGGTATGTGTCAGATGCTAGGGTTGCAACATTTAAGAGATCTACAGTCCCTATTGTCATAAAAGAAGGGCAGACACAATAATCAGAGACTGAAGTCTTAAGGAAAAAACAGAGGGGCAGGGGTCCAGGGAGGAAGAAGGTGGGGAGAGAGTAGGGGGCCTCTCCTTAGAGTTCCTCTGAGCTGCGCTGAAGGAACAAAGGTAGTTGTAGCACGCAATCGAGGGGCAGCGTTGGCCCGGGCAGAGCGAACACCGGAAGCAGACTGCTGTGTGCCTGAGGAAGTAAGATCCCGACACAGGAAAATGGCACAAGGGGAAACTGAAGGGCCAGGCCAGGGTCAAAGCACACAGGCTCTTTTGGCATGTGGGTTGTGTTCTAAGTGCAAAGAGAAGCCACCCGCAGGCTTTCAGCAAAGCAGTGGCAGGATGCAACATACGCTGTGAGCACATGTGCTTTCACAGCATACCTGTTCCATCCCCAACTGACGGACGCTTGGACGATTTCCAATCACTTGACGGATTTTCTGGGCTTAAAGGGTATGCCTATCTTCAGTTCCAGCATATCTTTAGGCCCCAGTGGTATGAAGAGTTTACTGATGCAGGGACTGGTGGTCCACCTGATCAAAGCTAGGAGCTTCCCTGGTGGTCCAAAGAATCTGCCTTCCAATGCAGGGGACACAGGTCCAACCCCTGATCAGTCAACTAAGGCCCTACATGCCTTGGGGCATCTAGAGTGCCCGCTCACAGTAACTATTGAGCACGCACACACCACAACTAGAGATGTCCATGTGCTGCAATGAGCAAAGCCTGCACAGTTCATAGTATCTCCTTAATGCTGTGACCTCCAGAAAAACTTGTTCAGTCTTTATAAGTTCAAATCTGATCATGAAACTCCTCAGTTTGAAATCTTTAAAAGGCTCTTTGAAGCTTCCAGAATTAAATCTCACCAAGATGAGGCTCTGGCACCTACCTACCCGACCCTACTTCTCCTATCTGGGGCCTCAGTGCTACTGAATTTCCGCCAAAGGTCCTCCCCTCTGCCACGTCCTTCACACTTCTGATGTGTTTCCCTCCACCTGAATGCCCTTCACCCGACTCTGTCCAACTGACTCCTTCTTATCTAGATTTATACCACTCTGTTTGTCTTTCAGGTCTCATCTTGGGTATTACTTTTCTTAAAAGACTGGAGAACAGAGACTGAAATGTCCATATCTGCTAGTTAAGTGCCTGGCCCAGTGCCCAAGACACAAGGAACACTCAGCAAATAGCAAATGATAATGTATAAACTTTAGGAATTCTTAAAGAGATGGGAATACCAGATCACCTTACCTGCCTCCTGAAAAACCTGTATGCAGGTCAAGAAGCAACCGTTAGAACTGGACATGGAACAACAGACTGGTTCCAAATCAGGAAAGCAGTACGTCAAGGCTGTATATTCTCACCCTGCTTATTTAACTTATATGCAGAATACATCATGTGAAATTCCAGGCTGGATGAAGCACAAGCTGGAATCAAGATTGCAGGGAGAAATATCAATACCTCAGATATGCAGATAATAGCACCCTAATGGCAGAAAGCGAAGAGGAACTAAAGAACCTCTTAATAAAGGTGAAAAAAGAGAATGAAAAAGCTGGCTTGAAACTCAACATTCAAAAAACTAAGATTATGGCATCTAGTCCCATCACTTCATGGCGAATAGATGGGGAAAAAGTGAAAACAGCAACAGACTTACTTTATTTTCTTGGACTCCAAAATCACTGCAGATGGTGACTGCAGCCATGAAATGAAAAGACACTCGCTCCTTGGAAGAAAAGCTATGACAAACCTAGACAGTGTATTAAAAGCAGAAACATCACTTTGCTGACAAAGGTCCATCTAGTCAAAGCTATACTTTTTCCAGTATCATGTACAGATGTGAGAGTTGCACCATAAAGAAGGCTGAGCGCCAAAGAATTGATGTTTTTGAACTGTGATGCTGGAGAAGACTCTTGAGAGTCCCTTGGACTCCAAGGAGATCCAACCAGTCCATCCTAAAGGAGATCAGTCCTGAATATTCATCAGAAGGACTGATGCTAAAGGTGAAGCTCCAATACTTTGGCCACCTGATGCAAAGAGCTGACTCATTGGAAAAGTCCGTGATGCTGGGAGGGATTGGGGGCAGGAGGACAAGGGGCAACAGAGGATGAGATGGTTGGATGGCATCATCAACTCAACGGACATGAGTCTGAGCAAACTCTTGGAGACAGTGAAGGACAGGAAGCCCGGCGTGCTGCAGTCCATGGGGTCGCAAAGAGTAGGACACAACTGAACAACAATGTACAAGCCGCTTTCAGAGATCATTTCCAAGTACTTTAAAAAGGGGGGGGGAGACATATAGACCAATGGAACAAGATAGAAAGCCCAGAGATAAACCCAGGCATCTATGGGCACCCTACCTTTGACAAAGGAGGCAAGAATATAAAATGGGGGAAAGACAGTCTCTTCAATAAGTGGTGCTGGGGAAACTGGACAGCTACGTATAGAACAATGTACACTTCCTAACCTTATACACAAAGATAAACTCAAAATGAATTAAGACTTAAATATAAGACCAGAAACTATAAAACTTTTAGAGAAAAACACAGGCAGAACAATGTATAACATAAATCATAGCAAGATCCTCTATGACCCACCTCCTAGAATGCTGAAAATAAAAACAAAAATAGACAAGTGGGACCTAATTAGGCTTAAAAGCTTTTGCACAGGAAGGAAAACTACAAACAAGGTGAAAAGACAACCCTTAGAATGGGAAAAAACTAGCAAATGAAATAACTGACAAAGGATTGATTTCCAAAATATATAAGCAGCTCCTTCAACTGAATACCAGAGAAACTCTATCAAAAAAATGGGCAGAAGACCTAAACAGACATTTCTCCAGAGAAGACTTACAAATGGCTAACAAACATATGAAAAGATGCTCAACATCAAGTGCAAATCAAAACTACAAAGAGGTATCACCTCATGCCAGTCAGAACAGCCATCATCAAAGAGTCTACAAACAATAAATGCTGGAGAGGGTGTGGAGAAAAGGGAACCATTTTGCAATGTTGGTGGGAATGGAAATTGATACAGCCACTATGGAACACAGTATGGCGATTCCTCAAAAAACTGGGAGTAGAACTATCATATGATCCAGCAATCCCACTACTGGGCATATACCCTGAGGAAACCAAAATTGAAAAAGGCACATGTACCCTAATGTCCACTGCATAACTATTTATATAATAGCTAATACATGGTAGCCACCTAGATATCCAACATCAGATAAATGGATAAAGAATTTGGTACATGTAGACAATAGAATATTCCTTAGCCATAAAAAATGAATCCATTTGAGTCAGTTCTAATGAGGTAGAAGAACCTACAGCCTATTATACGGAATGAAGTAAGTGAGAAAAACTAATATCGTAATATATTACTCACATATACGGAATCTAGAAAGACAGTACTGACCAACCTATTCACAGGGCAACAGTGGAGATACAGTCATAGAGAACAGATTTACGGACGTGGGTCGGGAGGAGGAAGGTGAGGGTAGGACAGATGGAGAGAGTGACAGAGAAGCATACACCCTACTGTGTATAAAATAGGTAACCAATGGGAATTTGCTCTATGACTCAAGGAACTCAAACCAGGGCTTTGTAACAACCTAGAGGGGTGAGAAAGGATGCTTGGTGGGAGGGAATTTAAAGGGGGCGGGGGCATGTGTGTACCTACGGCTGACGCATGTTGATGGATGGCAGAGGCCCACACGATATTGTGAAGCAATTTTCCTTCAATTAAAGACAAATAAGTTTGGGGATAAAAAAGGTGGGGGGACAAACTCATTGGAAAAGACCTTGATGCCGGGGAAGACTGAGGGCAAAAGGAGAAGAGAGCGGCAGGGGATGAGGTGGTTAGATAGCATCACCAACTTGATGGACACGAATGTGAGCCACCTCCCGGAGATGATGGAGGACAGCGGAGCCTGAAGTGACAGTCCACGGGGTCGAAAAGAGTTGAACATGACTCAGTGACTCAACAACAACTGGCTGCTGGCTTCTGCATTGGGCAGTGCAACTCTACAAGTGTCCTCAGTATCACTGAGCAAGAAACTACACCGCTGTTCTTCTGCTGGGAAGTCAACGGCCCTGAGAAGAGGACAGCTCTAGAATTTCTCATTAGAAAATGGTCTCATATACCTATGTAGTATATTCTCGTGATCAATGTTCCTCTTCCTCAAAGTACAAGGATAAATGTTAATTTTATATTCTTCAGGTGCGAAATGGTGGCAAACTAATAATGAAAAATTTTCCAAAAGGTAAAAAAAAGTAAAAAATAGAAGGGGAGGGTGGGGGGGGGGGACAATTCCTTTATCCCATTTTAAAATGAAAGGGAAAATGGAAAATAAATTCATCATCTTTATTTCCTAAACTTCCAAATACCAAGTTCATCAGCCACCACTTCTGAAGGCATATGAAAAACAAAAACGTTCCCCAAGGAATGGTATCCTCAGTGGACTCTGTGTAGTGACTATTTTAAGGGACAAGCACTAATTTGGATATGTGTGCTCTCGTATTTTCCGTAAAATCAGCCTCTGCATATTGAAACTGTGCCTTCCTTCAACATCTGTCAAAGCTTTATTAAATTTAGTTCACTAAATTTTTTGCTTTAGGCAAAACTTATGTGTGGGGAAAAAACCTCAATCTCTCTAATGAAGTATAAATAAAAACAAAATATTTTCAATTTGTCAAATTCACAAAGATGAAAAGAATATTAGATGCTGGGGGGAAGATACTTAGAAATACTTCCGGTTGTCATGGACACGGGGACAATTTTTCTTACAGGTACTTGGGGGCACTTAAAACATACCAAGCTTTCCCCACCAATAAACCCACTTCTGGAAACTTTACAACAGAAATCATCAGAGGAGCACAGCCATTTATGCAAGGCCATGCAGCACTATTTAGAACAGTAAATGAAATGGGCACCGCATGAATCCATGTTTAAACGTACATTTACATTCACTGGAAGCACACACACAAAAAAATAAAATGACAACAGCCATTACCTTCAACAAGACTACTAATACATTTTGTTTTCTCTCATTTCAAACTTTCAAATTTTCTGTAATGGACACTTCTGACTTTTAAAAATGTACCTTTGTAAACTTTACACACATTCTTTCAGAGCAATACTTAAATAGTGAAAAAAAACAAAACAAAACATAAATTCCTCCCTGCCACACCCCCGTCTCTTCACCATCAGCAACCACAGTTGAAAGCTTGAGTGTGATACTAAATACTACTTCTGACACAAATATGTATATAAACGCACTTGATTATCTAGATGTCATTATGCTATTTCTTCTGTTCTGCAACTTCATGTTCTTCACTTAATACAGCTTAGAGATCTTTTCGTGTTAACAGCTATCTACCTCTTTGTAAACAGCTGAAGCGGTAAGTTACAGGAAAAGATTCAAGAGGACTTGGCTCTTCTGCCACTAGCAGAAGAGCTCAGAACTTAATACTATCTCCAAATAGAAGTAGAATTTTTATGAGGTGTAAGTTAAAGCAGTTATTCTCTTTCTGTGGGAGAATAAATAGAAGGCAAGAGCAGGGGAGATTTCATTGGCATCAGAAACCATCTCTTGACCACCATTCCTTAGACACAGACAGCTCTGCATCAGCTGAACTATCAGGTTCCCAGGAAATTTCCCTCCTCCCAGCTCCACCTCCCTCAAAGGAGCAGAAAATCAGAAAGTACATACATGTTTCACTTGATAGAAACATCCTGTTTTCAGACTAAGTTAATAAGTCTCTCCAACTGCCCCAATTCAGAAAAATTGTCATCATCATTTCATCAATACACACGAACAATTTCGCTGAAGTATTATTTGCACTAGGCAAATACATTTCATTAGCATTTTGATCACCAAAAAACACATTACTCATTTTTCCCCAAGAATGAGTAATGATTTAGAGAGACTTGCCCAAGGGCCCTAGGTGGAATCTGCTTCTAAAAATTTGGGTCTCAACACACCAAATTCACTGTAACATAAGTATTGGGAACTCTCAGTTTCTCTCATTTCAGAAAGAGCAAGCAAGTGAAAGTCTGCATTTTGATTTCGAACCATAAACGCTCTGTGTAGCATAATCTTTTGGTTAAGAATACTGACGTTGTTTTCCCATCTATAAAAACCCACCGGTAACCTGCACAAATAAAAAGAAGATGAATCCTTGAGCTGGCGGTACTGATGACCTCAGTTTCCTACATCTAGAGACTGAGGTTATAATCCTGACGTCCGTGACTCCTACGCAAGAGAGAAAAACGCTGTCCTAGGGAAAACACTTGCTTAGGTCACTGAAACAGCAAATCTTCACAGATGGTCTTTCACGTAGTAAGTACCAAGGTACTGCATGCTTAGTTGCTTCAGTCATTTCTGACTGTGCGACCCCACGGACTGCAGCCCACCAGCTCCTCTGTCTATGGGATTCTCCAGGCAAGAATACTGGAGTGGGTCCTCATGCTCTCCTCCAGGGGATCTTCCCAACCCGGGAATCAAGCCCACGTTTGTTAAGTCTCTTGCACTGGCAGGCGGGTTCTTTACCACTACCATCACCTGGGAAGCCCTGTATCAAGGTAAGGCAATTAATTTTTGCCAGCCTGCCCTAAAAGCACCAGTGCCAAATCAAGTGAAACAGCGATGCCTAAAGGAACATAGCAGTCTATTCAAACTGGGACGTAAAAGTCTCGAAAAAATTAGGTATCATTCCTAATTCAAATCAATCACTACTACCTTCCTCCTTTTTCTGTGTGAAGTTTTTTCTAGCTTCTCAGTTACAACCAAACAGAATCTGACAATCTCTTTCATATCCAAGACTCAACTTCTCCAAGTAGCTTCTCCTACGGATGCCCCCATCCACTACAGGATTTGGGGTCCTGGAGGAGAGACCCACGGGCAGCAGGATCGTAGGCAACTTCATACCTGTCAGGCTAAGTTTCTTCACTTAGTGTTTTGCAAAGTGGGATATGTGTATCTCCTTCTCTGATGGAGCAAGAGATGCATTCAAGCGGTTGGCAGATCACTATATTCTAAATGTTCACATCCTCCCAAAATACATATTGAAATCTTAACTCCCAAAGACGATGGTACTAGGAAGTGGGGACCTTTGGGAGTTGCTCAGAAGTCATGGGATCGAGCCCTCATGAATGGGGTTGTGCTTTATACAAAAAGTCCCAAAGAGCCGCCTTGCTCCCTTCTGCCTTGTCAAGGCTGCAAGAAGTCTGCAACCTGGCTGGAAGAGGGATCCCAGTCAACTCTGCTGGTTCCCTGATCTCAGACTTCCAGCCTCCAGAACTGAGAAAAAAATTTGCTGTTTATAAGCCAATCAGTCTGTGGTACTTTGTTCTAGCAGCCCAAATGGGCTAAGACACAGATAAACTAATTTTTAGTATAAAAATGTTAGAAAAATGAACAACTAGCTTATAAAACTCATGATTTTGTAGTAATTATTGGCAAGGATGAGGATAAATAAAAAATGGAGTCAGTTTAAAGTTGACTGAGGGACTTCCCTGATGGTCCAGTGGTGGAGTCTGTCTTTGCCTTCCAAAGCATGGGGTGCGGATTCAATCCTTGGTCAGGGAACTAAGATCCCACAAGCCTTGGGGTCAAGAACCCCAAACATAAAAAAGAAGCAATAATGTAACAAATTCAATAAAAACTTTAAAAATGGTCCACATAAAAATATTTAAAAAATAAAGTTGAAACAATAAAATTCAACATAAAGTTCAATTGATAAAGTTGATTGAAAGAAACAGTGCTTCATAGTCAAGTATCACAAAGATGCACAAAACTCGAGGCAGCTTAGAGATGCTTAGGATGTTTCTGTGATCATGAGCTTTGCTCTCCTGGGTCTAGCTCATCTCATATCCTCACTGATTCTCAAACCTTCAGCTGCATTTTCTCAGCGAACTATTCCTGTTAGCATTTAAACATACCCACAATTTTCTAACCTTTAAACAAAAGAAGACCCTCCCTCACTTCCCTTTCAACTCATTTTACCCTCAGAGCCCAGCGGTTGAAACGGCTACACTCACTGGCCGCACAGTCTCACCCTCCACACGCGCCAATCTGGCTTCCACACCTACCCCACAAGGACACAACTCACCTGATAATAAATATACCCAGTGCATGCAGCGATCATTATCTCCCTTTGTCTTTCCAGAGCAACCAGCGGGGCTGCCCTTCATTCCACCAAATTACACGCCATTTGCCAGACCATTAGAGGGCTCCCCTGATAGCTCAGTTGGTAAAGAATCTGCCTGCAATGCAGGAGACCCCCAGTTCAATTCTTGGATCAGGAAGATCCACCAGAGAAGGGACAGGCTACCCACTCCAGTATTCTTGGGCTTCCCTTGTGGCTCAGCTGGTAAAGAATCCGCCTGCAATGCGGGAGACCTGGGTTCCATCCCTGGGTTGGGAAGATGCCCTGGAGAAGGGAAAGGCTACCCACTCCAGAATTCTGGCCTGGAGAACTCCACGGACTATACAGTCTTACTCTTCTTACTTCTTACTCTTCTTACTCTACACACTCCTGGGTACTTTTTACCCACTTTCCCAGCTTCAAAAATCATGCCCATACTGATGATCCACAAACCAATGTCTCCTCCTCCAGGACCCCAAATCCTGTAGTGGATGGGGGCATCTGTAGGAGAAGCTACTTGGAGAAGTTGAGTCTTGGATATGAAAGAGATTGTCAGATTCTATTTGGTTGTAACCGAGAAGCTAGAAAAAAATTCACACAGAAAAAGGAGGAAGGTAGTAGTGATTGATTTGAATTAGGAATGATACATGTCTCCAGTTCAAGTCTCTCCACTGAGCTCCTGACTTGGATATTCTATAGGAATCTCAATTCCAACACACACACGATGGAATCGTCAGCTTCTCCCTATGCTCATACTGTGGAAGTAAGAGTATCCATCTAGTTGCCCGAGACAGGGACGATTTTCCTTGGCTCATGTCCATAAATATACCCACCCAAGTCATCTCCACGCCTACCTCCCCAATGTTGTAGGTTTGCTTCTTTGCCTTCTAGTATCATATCAGTATAGGCTCTGGTCATCTGTAACCTAAGCAACTGTAAAGGCTTCATCACTGGGGCCCATGCTCACTGCCAACTTCACAGCACATGAATTTGTAGCTCCCACAGCATCCTAGGATAAGGTTCACAATTCCTTAACATGGGTCCTCTGCGCTCTCTCTCCTGGACTGGGCTTTAGTCACGTGAAGAACATTCTAGTTCAAATTCTACAAACAAGTCTTTGGGTCTTTGCATGTTCCTGAAACACCCCTCCCCAGTCCCTGGCTCAAAGCTGCTCTTGCTCCAGGTTCCAGCTTCAACATTTCTATGTTCTTCCTCTCATGTCACTCACCATCCTTTATTGTAACTCTTATTTCATGTCTGCCTTCCCCTTTGTACAGCACATTCCATGAGGGCAGTAACCACACGTGTCTTACTCATCCTCACATTTTCAGGGGCTGGCATTGTCCCTGGCACTGTAGTGGATATGCAATAAATGTTTCTTGAATGAGAGAATGAATAAACAGCTATTCAGACACCAAAAGAAAATGAGATCTCTAAAGGCCCTTAAGACTGTCTGAAATAGTAAAAATACCAATTTCACTTGAGTATAGGAAACATAATTTTGTTTTTCAACTACTTAAAGAATGGTGCACAAATGGCTGTGAGAATCAACCAGTTTTTAGCATCAAATCCAGACAGGTTCTCTTCTGAGGGATCTGAGTGTTTTATTGTCTGATAAGCTACTCAACAGTTACCTTGCTCACTTCCTTTAAGGCTCTTTTGCAGACTTCATATTTCGGAGAGTCCTTAGGTGTCTTTTGACAGATAGTCTGCAATGAAATAAAAGAAGAGCAAAATCAGCTGATTTATTCTATTAAGTAAAATAAAACCAATGTCCAGCCATATACTCTTACTCATAGCAAACTTAACAATGCTGAAGACAATACTATGGATGAGTATAAAGATGACATTAAAATAGTAAATAGTCTTTAAAGGCATAGAATCCATGTTCATCCAGAGGATGATTTAATAAGAGGATAGACTTCAGAGGTGGGTGAATCTGGTTTCTAATTCTAGATCTGCTCCTTATGAGCTATTCGACCTTGGGCAAGTCACCTTCCCTTATAAGCTTCTATAAGCCTCAGTTTCCTCATCTGTAAAATTGAGATAAAGCCACCTATAAAGCCACAAGGCTGTTAAAAAAGTTAAATGATAATGCATGGGAAGTTCTTTATGAATAACCTGCATACAGTAGGTCTCCAATCAATGACAAAATTACTTCAATGATCCCTGTTATCATCATCATTATTACAGGTTATTACATTTGCAGATGATATCATGTGAAGAAAAAGGTCAAGAAAAAATGGCTGCTGGGTTTTTTCTTGATATGCTTATATTGCAATTTTTGTGATGGTAAAATTGAGTTCAAAAATTGTCAACTGAAGACATAATGAATTATACATAACTTTTGAAACTATATCCATTCAAAGCCAACAGAACCATTTCAATTGTTGAAAATGTTAACCTCAATTAACAAGTGTAACTAAATCTCCAAATGAAGTAAAATTGAAGAGATCATGTTTTAAGTACATTGAGATTCTGCCCAGTGGCCCAATTCTCACACATGGGCCACAGATGAGGGCAACAGGTATCCAGCGGAAGGGGAAGACACCAGAAACTAGCAAACACCAGAAACTACCTTACACGCAGAGGAACACCAAGCCTGTGAATCTCAAAGTCAGGTGTCAGGAATGCTGTGTGTGACATGTAAGAAGCACAGACCGGACCACTGGTGGTTTTATATTAATGTACTCAAAATTTTTTCGACTATGACCCCACTGTAAGAAATATTTTTACACTGCAACTAGTACACATGCACACAAAATGAAAGTTTTTTATGAAATAATATTTAATCACATTATGAACAATGTATATATCATATACTGTGTGTTCTACTCTATATTCATTTTCTAAAAACACTACTCATCATTCAAAAGTCAATTTCATGACCCACTAATGAGTACAAAAGCAGTTTGAAAAATATTAGTTTTTATTTCTGGGAGAAGGCCATAGTTTCTTTTGTACACTTTAATTTTATGTAAAATTTTGCACACACTAGGGAAGAATGACTACAGCTTAATCTACAATCTCAAAAGAGTCTCTGACCCCAAAAAGTATCATTTCTTTTTAGAGTCTGTGTGATACACATGATAAATATTGATACAAAAAATCAGAGCTAGATTTGCAAAACTGCAAGTTTCCCAATATTAACAAGGAGAGAAGTCCCTAAATCACACAAGATGGACAAGGATGGGTGCAAAGGTAGTAGACTGAGGTGACCTAGGAGAGCAGCAAGTGCTGTGAGTTCTGAAAAGACAGCTGAACCTCAACACTGTGCGGCTGGGCCAAGAAAGTGACCACAATCCCACCCTTTTACTAATTTCTAAATTTCACTGCTTCTTTGAACTTATAATGGAATAGAGAAAATGGAATTTATTTTGTAATCTTAGACAATCTTAATTTTTGCTATATTTTTATCCTGTATTTTGACTTATAAAAAGCAAGCATGTCAAAGCTGACATTATATTATCATCCAAATTTAAAGCAGAACTATGCCAAGATATTTTAACTTGATCAGAAAGATACTCTTTGAACTACCATATGATCTAGCAATCCCACTCCTGGGCATATACACGGAAAAAAACAAAAACTCTAATTCAGAAAGATGCACGCGACCTGATACTCCGAGCAGCACTGTTCACAATAGCTAAGATACGGGAGCAGCCGGAATGCCCATCAACAGACAACTGATTTAAGGTGCGGTTCGTATGTGTAATGGAGTACTAGACATAAAAAGGACGAAATCACGCCATTTGCAGCAACATGAATAGACCTAGAGATTATCACACTAAGTGAAGGAAGTCTGACAGAGAAAGATAAATACCATATGATATCACATATGTGGAATCCAAAAAAACAATACAAATGAACCTAAAGATAAAAGAAAAAACTCACAGACGCAGAAAACTTAAAGTTACCAAAGGAGAGAGGAAAGCAGGGGACGGATAAATCAGGAGTTTGGGATTAACAGATACAAACTACTACATATAAAACAGATAAGGAACAACGAGTTACTGTATGAAAAAGTAAATATCTTCTAATAACCTATAATGGAAAATAATCTGAAAAAATATATATACATATGGTATATCTGAATCACCTTGCTATACACCTGAAACTAACACAATATCAAAAATCAACTATAGGTCAATTTTATTTAAAAAAAAAAAAAGGAAAAGGCGCTTGTGGGCACACCAGCCGGATGGGAGGCACATCAGTCACCCCTTTCTCCTGCGGCTGCCGCGGCGGTTCGGGCCCAGCCAGTGTGCAGCCGTCCGGGGCCACCGCCTGGCGGTCCTCCCCGCCGTGCTCCCCGCCGGCCCGCCTCTGCTCTCCCCGCAGTCACGGCCTGCACTGCTCACAAGCAAGTACGTGTTTTCTTCATGAATGCTCCCTGCGATAAGATCAGATGTCTGGATTTTCCTCACTCACTCTGAGCAATGCAAACGAGGGCAGGTTTATGCCTTGTGATGCTGCAGAGACTCTTCCCATGTGAAATGGGAGCCCTTTGGCAACTTGGGGCATCCCAGGTGGCACCGGCAGTAAAGAAGCTGTCTCCCAATGCAAGAAGAGACGCGGGTTCAATCCCCGGGTCGGCAAGATCCCCTGGAGGAGGGCATGGCAACCCACTCCAGTTCTCTTAGCTGGAAAACCCCACGAACAGAGGAGCCTGGTGGGCTACCGTCCGAGGGGTTGCAAAGAGTCGAACATGACTAAAGCAAGTGAGCACACATGTAGCAGCTTGGAAGATGACAGAGAAAGGGATCCTAGTGACCCAACAAGGAGACTGAGGCCCAGAGAGGTGAAGTGACAGGCCAAGGTCTCACGCCTGGCGTTTCAGCCGCAAAGGAATTCAGGACTCCGGACCTCAAAGTCAATGTTCTTCCCATTTCAGAAAATGTTAAGTGAGGGTTGTAATCTAACTTCTTTAGAGCGACCACACAAGCCTAAAGTGAAGACAGTTTCCCATGTGGGACTTTCTAGCCAAACAGCACCTTCTCACTGAATTGGGAAATGTTATAGAAGGGATATAGTTTAAGCAGAAGAAGAATAATTTTCTTAATCAGATTTGTTGCAGCAACAGCTATCCGCAGAGGAAGAAGACACCAGGTCACATCTTACGTCCATCAGCAGGGGCAGGCGGGTCACCCTCTGCATGGGGAGAATGAGGAAGGAGATCATGGGGAGGTTCCTGCAGTCTTCATGGGACTCGATTCGGGACAGAACTTCCTTGAAAGATGGGTTGGTGGCTCTGAGGGAAAACAAAAAGACAGAACTTCAAAGTATTTCCTCTTTAAGTTAAGAGGCAAGTCAAAATGTATTATAAAACACTGTGATAAACGTATAGATTATCAATGATTTTTAAATATATAAACAACATAAACACATAATAGGTGGACATGGATGGCTTCGTCTCTTGACAGTCAAGACTGAATATAAGTTTAAGGTAGTAATAAGAATAATAAGATGAAAATATAGGTGCCAGAAATTTTTAGAAGTAGAAAGTAAACAAATGAAGAAAGCAGTGGTATCATAATGGTGAATGTATACATTAAAAATTAGTATATACACTACATCTCATATCTGATCATCTGCAAACATTCCACTAAAAAAAATGACACAGGTGTTTTAAGCCACGTCTCTAGCCTGAGATAATAACCTAAGAAAGAAACCTCAGGATTTACTTACTAGCAGGCTTTTGGACTTTTCCAAAGCTTCTAAGACAGAAAACTTTCTGACTATGTCAGCCAGAATATCCCTCCTCTCCCAGTGATGCTAGAACGGAACAACACTGCCACAACATTTCTACGAAATTTAGCAAGATACACGGACATGAAGGGTCTCATGTGGCACCATCCACGTAACTTTGAAGGGGATTCCAGTAAGAATGTGGAGTCTCAGCAAGGTCCCCAACTTGCCAAATAAAAGATCTAGCATTCGGTGAAGACAGAAGTCAAACCAAGGTCTTCTGACTTTCAGCGGGTCCCTGACATGGCATCTCAGAGAGTTCTGTCACCTCACCTCACCCTAAGGGTAGCTCTGTGGCGTTACAGTGTGACTTGTGAGGGGGACGTGGAGGAGGGGTTGACCTCAGATTCTGTGAGCCCCTGGTGAGGGGTGAGGGAGGCCAAGAAGCAGCTGAAACTGCTTCTTGAAACTGGCAACTGAAACCTTTTTCCAAAAAATTATACTTTGAAACTTAGATGATTTGCTTCAAGGCTGCTAGAAAGAAATCAGGAAACACCCAGAACAGCAAGTTAAAAGAAAGTACTCAGAAATGTTATAATTTCCTTTTCTTAAACTGAGGAGTTAAGTTTCCTGCTAACTTTGAAAAAAAATTTTAGGAAATTAAAAAAGAATTAAATTTTAAACCAGTTGCATACTTAAATCACTTCCGCCACCTCCAAAGATTCTGAATCTAGGATGGACCCTGGGTGTTGTTTGTTTGCTGGTTTTCAGATTCCAAAGTGCAGGTAAAGCTCAAAGTCACAGCCCCAAAGGTAAATTTACATTCTGAAAACACAACTACTAATTTCCATGTGAAAGCTCAAATGACGATATTATTGAGCTAATTTAAATAAAACCTTTAGTTTTAAAGAGTTACATAAAGTACAGAGTACTTATTCAAGTTTTTTTGATTTTTTTTTTTAATCTGGCAAAACAAAACTTAATTTAGCTCTAATTCCAGGCTTTGGCTTTTACACTTGTCACTTGGATTTTACAACAGTTAAACAGTAACCTTTACATCGCAGTTCCCATGGCAGATGAGGGCATCAGGTAAGGTCTGGAGACATTTCTGGTTATCACAGCTGAGGTGAGGCTGGGCTTCCAGCAGCTGGTGGACAGGAGCCTGGGGAGCTACGATGTATGGAACAGTCTCCACAACAAAGACTAGTCCAGGACAAAATGTCCGGCAGTGCGGACAAATCCTGCTTTGTGCTAATAACCTCATTTAGGGCTGGCAGCTGTGGGGTTTCCTCTCTGCCTGTACAAGATTTTAAGGAGGATGTGGAGGGGGCATCATCAGCCCTTCTCACCCACGTGGGGGCTGCTTCTCTAAGGAGCCATGAGGTCATCATCACCAGAGGGTCTCTCACATTGTCTAGAGACTGGCCAGTGTGCCACGCTTCAGTCATAAACACCACAGCTCACAGAAGGATGACAACAGCCAGTCAGCCCCCAAGCTGAGTTTACAGCGATGTCCAACTGTACTGCCAGACACAGAGCTCCTGGGGATAAACAAGCCCCGGCCCCAATAAAGCAATGCAGACATTGCTGAACCACTGCTGAATGCTTTCAGACTAGGGATGGCATATCCATCACACCAAAACTCTCAGCAACCTAAATAGAACAAAGGGAAAAGGTGTGTGTGGAAATTTAAGGTTTACTTCTTTTTTGTTCCACAATTAGAGCCTTTAAGAACTCAAAAAAAAAAAAAAAAAAAAACTGCCTTCCTTCAGACCATCCTTGTTCTCCTCACACCTAAACATCCAGAGGGAAAAGATGAGTGATTCCCATAAACAACTAAATACAGAGTTGTCATTTGAATGGAGGAAGATTAGAATACTAGAGGACACTCGGCTCCTAGGCACTAGTTCAAGAACTATATCTTGGCCTCAGGCAAACTATTTAATGACCAGATAACAGCTTAAAGAACAACCTTCTCACCATTCAGAATGATGATCATCCATCATCATTACCCTCCCCCACCCCGCCACCCAAATCTTGCAGGAATTAAAAAAAAGAAACAAGGAAAAACTCAACAAGCTATAATTTCAGAAGAGCTTTAAAGAAAATTCTCCACAATTGGGTTTTTCTAATCTAACACTCCTGCCCAAAAGCATCTCTCTTCCCAAAAGACATTGAATTTAAGAGATCAATGAATTTCAATCAATGTGACCAAATTAAAATATAATTAGATCATTAAAGCCGCAACATTCAATACTGCTTACAACAATTTTTGCAGTGTCCGCTGTTGGTAGACTTCATTTGTGCAGTATTTCACATATGGGTCAAATGTGGATGCTGTGTGCTTCTCCACAATGTCACTTATGTCCTCTATGAAGATATTATTCTGATGTCTTGCTTCCAACTCTGTAAAGAATCTAAAAAAAAAGAAAAGCATTTATACTGCTTTCTGTATGCTTTAATAGACAACAGATTATCCTCATGAAATGCTATTATACAGGGTTTGAAAATACCAGCAGTACATGGTGCCAAAAACATACAAGAAAAAAACTATAAAACAGTCTAAGTTTAAATCTATCATATTAACATCTTATTCCTTCATATGAAAGTGAAAGTGTTAGTCACTCAGTCGTTTCTGACTCTTTGTGACCCTATGAACTGCAGTCCACCAGGCTCCTCTGTCCATGGATTCTCCATGCAAGAACACTGGAGTGGGTTGCCATTACCTTCCCCAACCCAGGGATCAAACCCAGGTCTGCCACATTGCAGGCAGATTCTCCACCATCTGAGCCACCAGTGAAGCCCATTACTGCATACTGCTAGCTTAAAACATTGATAGTCCAGGACATTTCTACGCTTTCAGGTATATTTTGGAATGTACAGATTTCACTATTTTTCAAGAATTCCCTAGATACTTGGGGACGAGGTGCACCATTAATCCTTACATATATTATTGTATTGAAAAGCATATAAGCAAAATACCTAAATAAGTGCCTAAAAACTAAGTCTGAAACAGACCTAATTCTATGGGGCCTTTCTCTCCAAATAAAAATAATCATATCGTTTACATCTAACATAATACATGACACTTAAATGACTTTGTAAATGCTTTAGATTGCAATTTAGAGTTGCCTTGTGTGCACTCACACACACCTATATTGTGTCTAGCCCAGTCAAAATTAAATTTCAGATAAACAATGAATAATTTTTTAATACAACTGTGTGCAAAATAACTGTATGGGACATCTTGGGTGTCTTGCATTTCTTCTGTCAACCTTATATTGGGTCCAATTTTAACAAAGTATCAAACTCAGATATTTGAAACAGAGTGTTCTTCCTCTGGCCCACAGACCAGCAGCATCGGTATCACTCAAGAGCTTATCTAAAAGGCAGAATTTCACCCCTCACGTCTCCCAGTCTGAACCTGCACTTTATCAAGACTGCCTGATAGTCTGAACGCACACTACACTGAGGACTTCCCTAGAGCACACTTACTGACCCTGTTCGGAGCAGCAGGAAAATCTATCAAAAATAACTCTCACACGAGGACTAAAGGGTTTTCTCAAGTCTGAAGAAGGTGAAATCAATAACAATGTCTAATGTTGACTCTAGAATATTAGTACAAGGGAAGGTTAGTTTTGGTATTTAGCATGTCATTGCTCCTTACCAGTTTGTTGGGTGGACTCCATAATACAAAATTCAAGACAGACAGTGAATGAGACAACAGAAATTTATACAAGATTATTAATGGTATATGCGGGCTAACATTTTCTCACATTTTTATCTCAGTTCTTTTCAAAGAAAATCCTGGCACCCAGAAACAAAACAACTAAGAGGTTGAAGATCTTATTTTCGTAAGGGTTGGGAAGATCCCCTGGAAGAGGAAACAGCAACTCACTCCAGTATTTCTGCTGGTATAATCCCATTAACAGAAGAGCCTGGTGGGCTACAGTCCATGGGGTTGCAAAGAGTCAGACACGGCCAAGTGACCGCGCATGCATGCATGTTGACATGTACATTAAACTCATTTTAATATAAATTGTATTAGCTTGTCATCATTATCTATTCTTTTTTTTTTTTTTTTTTGACTACACCACACAGCTTGTGGGATTTTAGCTTCCCAATCGGGATTGTGCCCAGAAAGTGAAGAGAAAGTGCCGAGTCTTAACCACTGTACCACCAAGGAATTGGCTCTATTCAATTTTTAAAAGTCTCCAAAGGAGCTTACAAGACAAAGGAATACATTTTAACTTCCTAGAAGAATTAATATTTATATTCTGGGAAAGCACCTACATGTTTATTACCTTTAAAAAGGACTCAGGAAAATAGTCAATATGGTTCCTATCCACATGACCTCATCATCCAAATTCCTTGTTTAAAGAGCAAGCGGAGCAAATAAAAGCACACCGTGCTAGACTTTTCAGCCTTCCTTCCAATGGGATCAGGCTGAATAAGCACAGTGTCCCTCAGGATCAGAGAGCAGGTCAGAAGAACACATCTATGTTTCAAAACTCAGTCAGTGACTTCATGTCACTTTGTCACGCTGAGTTTATTCAACATTCAAAGAAAATATCAAACCCTCTCTAAAAGGTTTCAGAATTTCAAAAATGTCCAACTCCAAACCCTCGACAAACAAAAACCATGTTACTTCCTATCTAGACTAGTCCCTGACTTCAAGAAATCTGTCATCTATTAAGATGGTAAGAATGGTAAATATAAATGATACAGGAAAACAACATGCCTGTATATAATTAACTACGTGTTGAAACATGTGCATAAGAGTGCTGGTGGCAGTATCTTTTTAAAAAAATTATACAAACTATGTATCTTTTATTGTAGTAAAATACATATTACGTAAATGCTGCCATTTAAACCATTTTCAATGGCTTTAATTGGTGTCAGTATTGTGCAACCATCATCACTATTTCCAAAATACTTTCCCCACCCCAAACCGAAATGCTGCACCCATAAAGCAACAACTCCCCATTCCCCCCTCTCCTCAGCCCCTGATAACCTCCCATCTTCTTTCGATCTCTGTGAATTTGCCTATTCTAGATATTTCATGTGAGTGGAATCACGCAACTTTTTCTCTAGCTTATTTCACTTAGTATTCTGTCTCCAAGGTTCATCCATATTGAGGCGTGTATCAGAACCTTTTCTTCTTTATGGCTGAATAATATCCCATTGTAGGTACTTACTATAATTTGTTTATAATATGAACAGGTTGTTTCCACCTTTTGGCTACTGTGAATAATACTTCTGTCAACATCCCCCTCTGGGTATCTGTTTGACTGGCTGCTTTCAGTCCCCTGGGATATATATCTACAAGTGGAATTTCAACCTTGCTGACTCTGCCGCTAGTAGTGTATACCAAGAAATGACAGTATAATAACAAGAATCAATCAGAAGCTGAGTTAGATGCCAAGGAGAGGTTATTTCATTAAATGAAGGCTGAGTAAGAAATAAAGGATAGAAATGGTATGGACCTAACAGAAGCAGAAGATATTAAGAATAGGTGGCAAGAATACCCAGAAGAACTGTACAAAAATGATCTTAATGTCTCAGATAATCACAATGGCTCACCTACAGCCGACATCCTGAAGTCCGAAGTCAGGTGGGCCTGAGGAAGCATCACTATGAACAAAGCTAGTGGAGGTGATGGAATTCCAGGTGAGCTATTTCAAATCCTAAATGCTTGTGAAAGTGCTACACTCAATATGCCAGCAAATTTGGAAAACTCAGCAGTGGCCATAGGACTGGAAAATGTCAGTTTTCATTCCAATCCCAAAGAAAGGCAATGCCAAAGAATGTTCAAACTACTGTACAATCACATTCATCTCACAGGCTAGCAAAGTAATGCTCAAAATTCTCCAAGCCAGGCTTCAGCAATACGTGAACCATGAACTTCCAGATGCTCAAGCTGGATTTAGAAAAGACAGAGGAACCAGAAATCAAATTGCCAACATATGTTTGATCATAGAAAAAGCAAGAGAGTTTCAGAAAAAAATCTACTTCTGCTTTATTGACTTCACCAAAGCCTTTGGTTATGTGGATCACAACAAATGTGGAAAATTCTTAATGAGATGGGAATACCTGACTACCTTACCTGCCTCCTGAGAAATCTGTATGCAGGTCAAGAAGCAACAGTTAGAACCAGACATGGAACAATGAACTGGCTGCAAATTGGGAGAGGAGTACGTCAAGGCTGTATATTGTCACCCTGCTTATTTAACTTATATGCAGAGTACATCATGAGAAACACTGGACTGGATGAAGCACAAGCTAGAATCAAGATTGCTGGGAGAAAGATCAACAACCTCAGATATGCAGATGACATCACCATTATGGGAGAAAGTGAAGAGGAACTGAAGAGCTTCTTGATGAAACTGAAAGAGGTGAATAAAAAAGCGGGCTTAAAGCTCAACATTCAGAAAACTAAGATCATGGCATCTGGTCCCATCACTTCATGGCAAATAGATGGGGAGACAATGGAATCAGTGACAGACTTTATATTTTTGGGCTCCAAATGACTGCAGATGGTGACTGCAGCCATGAAATTAAAAGACACTTGCTTCTTGTAAGAAAAGCTATGACCAATTTAGACAGCATATTAAAAAGCAGAGACATTACTTTGCTGACAAAGGTCCATCTAGTCAAAGCTATGGTTTTTCTGGTATCATGTATGGATGTGAGAGTTGGACCATAAAGAAGGCTGAGCGCCGAAGAATTGATGCTTTTGAACTGTGGTGTTGAAGAAGACTCTTGAGAGTCCCTTGGACTGCAAGAAGATCAAATCAGTCAATCCTAAAGGAAATCATTCCTGAATATTCATTGGAAGGACTGATGGCTGAAGCTGAGGCTCCAATACTTTGGCCACGAGATGCAAAGTACTGACTCATTGGAAAAGATCGTGATGCTGGGAAAAACTGAAGGCAGGAGGAGAAGGGAACGACAGAGGATGAGATGGTTGGATGGCATCACTGACTTGATGGACATGAGTCTGAGCAAGCTCCGGGAGTTGGTGATGGACAGGGAAGCCTGGCATGCTGCAGTACATGTTGTCGCAAAGGGCCAGACACAACTAAGTGACTGAACTTAAGTGAGTAAGAAATGGGTCTTTACCTCCTGATGCTCAGAGGTGAGTGGCCCATGGGAGGCAGGGAGCCAATCACTTGCAATACGAGACCTAAGACAGGGCCATACAGTGAAAACGACAGTGTAGGGCGGGGCAACTGGAGGCCGAGGAGAGGAAAGGTGTGAGGGGTCGTCAGTGATGGGGATGGTAATGCAGGAGGCCAGGGGACAGAGCACCTGCCGCAGGACACCATGTAGGCAAAGGCACGAATCTCATTCAGAGAAACTGTGGGGTTTAGCAAGCTGAGATGTCAACCACAGGAGGAATAGGACAGAGAACAACGGTGGCAAAGCAAGTGGGCCTGAGCTGGACTGCAAAGTCTGACTGTCTACTGAGCAGCTTGAACTTAATCTATGCACAAAGAGAACCTGCTGGAGACACTGAAGCCAATAAATCATCCAACTGGACAGAGACAACTGACACAGAAGTGGGGAAGAGCATCTGCAGGCCAGTGAGATGCTCACCTAGGCCGGTAACAATAAAGCCTGCACGGGGAACCAAAAGGAGAGGACACATTAGGGTAACAGTTTGGAGGGAAAGTTAATACAATGGAGAAACTCATTTGATGGAAAAGTCAAGGAAGACACTGTGGTTTCTACTCAAAGTTTCTAGCTGGGCAACAAGTTGGGTCATTAAGCCATCCATGAAGGCAGGAACTTAGGAGGAAGAGGGAGAGGCAACAAGCGTGCAGTTTAATTTTCCCTGAAAATATCCATCTGTGAGAATTCAGAGCCACAGGAATTCTAGGTAGTATGTAACCAGGACGAGTTCATTTTTAGCTGGTTTTCATATAAATGCAAACTATTTGTAATTTCTTTTAGCTCCAAGAGTCATTTAAGAAAATGTTCAAAGAAAATGGAAAAAATAAGAAACCATTCATAAGGTCATTATCATGTAAATCTAAGAAATATCTCAGAGGCAAAGCTCTCTTCCAATTTCTTGTCTTCAGCTAACTGTTACAGTCTGAAAGAATGCAACTATATGACCAAAAACAACAGTAACTTGGCTTTTCCCAATGAAAAGGGAAATTCATCTATCACTCTTGAAAGTTTGCCAAAGTACAAGATTAAAAACAAAGCACTAATGAAATATCTGTTTACGCTACTTATTTTGATACAATATAAATGAAGCCACCCATCTTTTATTTTGACATGAGCATAATTAAGGCATAATTCAAAGCCTTCTATGTTCAATTCTCTACTGGTTATTTTGGGCAAATTTGCATATTTCACTCAATGAGCTGAGCTACCAACAGGCCAAGAAAGTATTACTAAAGAATGAGGTATTATTTCCATAACCGAGAATGCTGGAGATCCAAATGAAATCTGAAGCAAAAATAAAAGCATTTTGATTCCCTGGGTGAGACCTGAATGCAGTCTCTGAAGCAGTCTGGCTTACTTGAAGGACAACTCTTTAATGGAAATCTATTTCAGCCCAATGAATTCTTTTTTTCCTGGCACAATACCTTTATTATTTCTTCTTTGTAGCAGTACCAAGATGATCATGTTTTACAACTGATCATGTTACACAACCTTTCATTTTTTTTTTTCCTACCAAAATTTTAATGTCATCGCTAACATCTAGAGAAACCTCTGATGGATCAGGAAAGGCCTCCTGGAAGCACTGCCTCTTAACCAGACACCCCGGTTAACCCTGTCTGACTCTTGACTAACCATCACCAGCAGCCGGTAGCTCTGAATTCTCACAGATGTGTCTTTTCAGCATCTATTTCACCTCTCTAAAGGGAAATGAAAGTGACTTGCTTCTTGCTTCTTCTGCCTCTACCTAATCACATCCATACTTCACAGGAGGGCTGCAAATGATTGCAGCCCCTCCAGACGAGCTCCTTGGCTGTGCAGAGAAAAGTTCGGGGCCACCAAGAAACACCAGGCCAGCCTCCCAGGAGGTGAAGACTTCAAGATGAGAAGCACATGGTCACATCTGCAGAGCCTGCTCGAGGCCTATAGCCTCTCCTCTAATATTTCCTATAACTACAGGGACTGCATATTCTTTAGGCCTTTTGTGGTTGCTTTATCAAATGATGGTTTTAATTGTATCACTGCATTTTCAGGGAAAAAGCAAAGTCAACAGGGAAGGAGCCGCTTCTGACACACTCAGTACATATACTTTTGTGAGCATCATTTTCTCCCTTCTGTAGTAGGTGGAAAAGACCTACCAATATGAGGATAAATCTCGCCATACCACGACTAATAGCCTCTTCAAATTCAACTGGTAATGTCATTGGCATGGCAGGGATGAGTAATCCTGAGAGATCTTTGGAGACAGTAAATCCACTCATCTACAGAGGAGAGTAACACTTATTTAATACAGACAACACATCTGGCTTCAGCTGTCAGCCAACAAAATCTCCGCCATGGGTTTAGCACAGACGACATGCTCTGATGGATGTCAAGTAGCCAACAGTTGCTAACCATGACCACCATCCACTGCGCCACGTCCAGCACTTCCCACACACTGCCTCATCTAACTTAACCCTCAAGCTGACTTTATGACCGCCAATGAACCCATTTTACAGATAAGAAAACCAAGGCTAACCGAACTTATGTCACAACTAAACAACAAGCTTCAGTTTGAACGCAGAGCCTTTCTGAGTCCAGAGCCTGCTTGAACTACTTCACCTGCTGCCTCTGGCTCACAGGTACCCAGTGCTCTGGTACTACCCGCCAGTCCTCAATCTGAACATCCAGCAAGAAGGCTTACAGCTGGACCTCAAAGAGGCAATACGTTACTTTCCAAGAGTGACTACTGAATTATCTCAACAAATGATTTACACACATCTACAGAGTAAAGACCTTCTCAGTGGATTTACGCTGTGGCAAGAGGTGCAAGACAGCACAGGAGCTGACCATCTCCCTAGATGCTGCCTCCAGGAGGGCGGCAGCCAGTGATGCGTTCTGGTCCTGGTCCACAGAGTGAGAGCAAATATTGGTTAAGGGGTGGCTGGTGAAACCCTCTGGGAGTCATTCCTAGCCACCCCCACCCCCATTCCCTGCTGCCCTCCCCTTTGCCCCACTCATCCTTCAAGTCTCAGATTCACTTTCACCCCCTCCAAGAAGCTTTCCCTGACCCTTCTGGGATGGGTTAGGTCCCCTTACTTTATGTCTTAATAAACCTCTATGCTTTTCTTTTGGTGTGTCTGCTATGATTGTATTTAACTATATAATGATTTTGTTTACCTCAGCAAGGGAGCTAGAGGACAGAGGTCGTGTCTGTTTTGTTCAACACTCTATGCTTGGGGCCTGGCCATAGGACCTGAAGTATAAAAGACAGTTAAACAACGGATGGATGAATAAATCTAATTTGTGTTTTAAACAGTAAATATGAAGATGGAATCCACTCAGGGAATTTTGTTCTAATGCCATTTATAGGACACCTACAAAGAAGTCAGTCTCTACCTTGCTCTGTGCTGTATTGCGCTTAGTCGCTCAGTCGTGTCTGACTCCTTGTGACCACCAGGCTCCTCTGTCCATGGGGGTTCTCCAGACAAGAACCCAGGAGTGGGCTGCCATGCCCTTCTCCAGAGGATCTTCCCAACCCAGGGATCGAACCCAAGTCTGCCACATTGCAGGAGGGTGCTCTACCCTCTGAGCCACCAGGGAAGCCCCGACCTGGCTTTATTCACTGGTAAATACATATTCATATTTACTGACCACTAACTGAGTTCCCAGAGTTGTTCTAGGCACAGTGAAGGTCTCAGTGAAGACACTCACTCCCAGCACAAACTTTTACAATCCTGACAAGTATGGTCAGCGCTTCCTAGGTGGCTCAGTGGTAAGGAACCCAGCTGCCACTGCAGGAGAGGCGGGTTCGATCCCTGGGTCAGGAAGATGTCCTGGAGAAGGAAAAGGCAACCCTCTCCAGTACTCTTGCCTGGGAAGTCCCACGGACAGAGGAGCCTGGTGGGCTAGAGTCTACAGCTCACTAGGCTCCTCTGTCCATGGCGTTCTCCAGGACAGAATACTGAAGTGGGTTGCCATGCCCTCCTCCAGGGGATCTTCCTGACCCAGGAACAGAACCTGCGTCTCTTAGGCTACAGTCCATGGGGCTGCAAGAGAGACAGGATTTAGAGACTAAACAACACGTATGGTCACTAAGATGAGACGCAGTTTAGCCCAGGTTTCTTCAGTGCCAGCTGCCCTTACTGAAAACCTTGCCAGACTGGCTCCACCTTCACCAATTTAGGGAGGATTCCAGGTGACTAAGAAGCTCAGCAGAGAGCGCTCGGGCTGAGGAAGCACAGAGAGCCGGGCTCTGCTTATGGTCATCGCAGCCTTGTGCCTTTCTGGGAATGGCGTCCTCTCAAGGTCCTTTTCCTTCATTAATATGCGTGGGCCTAAAGCAAACTCACCTTCCTCCCTTGGATGAGCTCACGATCTAAGTGGCTGTGGTTTAGTGCTGGAGAGGGTCACATTCACGTACGCCAGAGACATGTAACATACCAGGCAGGTTTCACATGTCTAAATTGCTATTGCATAATAAAAAATATCTTCACTAAACAAAGAAATATTCCAGATAAGTGGCAGCAAACTATGTGCTCCTGGAAATACTTTCCTAACAGATCAACAAGAGAACATTCTGTACTCCACCAAAATGAATTTCTACTCTGCTGAGCGTAAGTGAACTTTGGGGCTTATCTGTTTGCATTTGTTGGGGGTTTTGGGGTCTTTTGTTTTTTGGGGATTTTTGGCGGTGGTCACGTTGACATTAAAACAATTTCTTTTAATAGAACAGACTGTGGAGAGCAAACTCATGGCAAGAATAACACCACTAACCCACGGCAGGCATCATTAACAGATTATGGTGCTCTACCCATATGCAGAATCTGTACTCAAGCCATTATCAATCAATCAAAATCAATGATGAACATGATGAAGCTCACCTATGAATCCTTCACTGGACTCACACTGATGGGAAATCTGTTAATTCAACAGAAATAGAGGGCTACTGCTTCTCAATAAGAATACCCTACATCCTGATCTGGTAACAGTCTCACAGGGCTTCCTCCCCAGCAGACTATACATCTCTTTCCATTCCATTTTAGTGTTTTGTGACATTTTCTCTCTGGATTGATAATAAAGGGATAAGGGCTGAATCAGAAGTGTTTTGGGAATGTGAGAGGAAAAAAAAAATTCTCAACAAAGATGTCCATAAGGTCCATCCTGAGACCTATTCTTTAATCCTGAAAATCTCTAGGATGAATTTTGTTAAAGGATCCTTAACATCTTATCAAAACCTTTTAAATCAACCTGGACATAGGACAGAGGCCACGGAGGTGAAAGAGATAAACAAAGGGTTTTTTTTTCTTATCCTTAACACCACACAACACAGAGCCCGCTAGGTTTAAATCCAGCTCTCCACTGATGCCTTCAGTCCAGGGCGCCCAGCAAATCTCAAAGATGAAAGGTGGAGCTGGGGGCTGGGGGAGGGATGGGAGGGAGCAAACACAGAACCAAGTGCCCCCGAGACTTCCCTGCATCAGTTAAGGCTCCTGCTTGCTGAGTTCTTTCTCTCACTGATCACAGACAAGCTAGAGGGAAAAGAAACATGACCAAACAAATAGTAAGAAAAATACCATTTTTAAATTTCTTGAAATTTTAATACCATTAGACCCAGTTTTTGCTTAAAAATGAGAATTTAAAGTATTTCTCATATGACTGCTTCACAGAAGCTGGAGGAAAAGGGTCTTGTTCCCATGGTAACCTTCTGCATACTCCATTCTTTTGTTTCAGCACTACTCATGAATTTACCCACATTTTAACTTCACTCAGAATGAAGATAACACTCTAATGAATGACAGGAAGCATGTACCAGAACCCGTCTCAAAACACCCTGACAAGAGGCTTTGTGTAGGCATAGGCCTGGGATGCTTGGGCTATGACGGACAGTTCTGCAGTTTTTAATGATGGTTTTAAAAAATCTGAACACAACTATACATTTCCATCTGAAAAAAAAATCACACCCCCTCCCGACAATTTTATATATAACTGTGAAGACCGAATGTGCCTGGTTCATCCCTGGATTTCCAGGACCTAACAAAGAATGAGGACTCCATCTCTTTGCTATGCACCTGAAACTATCACAACATTGCTAATCAACTATACTTCAATACGAAATAAAAAGTTCTTAAGGAAAAGAAATCTTTATTATACCATTATTTCAGATGTGGAGGTGAGAATGGGGGTGAAATTCGCCTACTGTTTTCAACCTGCTGACCTAACCAGAAACGCGGTTAGCTTATCTTGAAATTTGTTTTGATTACAGAATTGAAGGCTACTAATACACAATAAACTTCAAGTGTGTTACAGACTGTAAATAAAGGGAAAAATCAGGATTGTTTATTTTTCATGGCTGACCTGATTGCAACATTTTATTTAGTGTTATTCTTGAACATTGTTTCCCTGTGATGAATAAAGATTTGTGGCTAATTTAAAATAAAAAAAAAAGAATGAAGACCTGATAAATGCATTGATTGAATCAACACTAGGTTCCTATTATTCCTCCTTGCCCCACTGTTAAAGTGCTGACTTCCAAGGAGAGGAGCAGTGGGTGATAATATGAAACAAGCATCTCCCAGGAACATGAGTTAATAACTTCAGACATGAGTTAAATTATCAGGGTCCTCACAAACGGGGTGGGCAGGGCCAAATGGCCCTAACGGCTGGCAAGTAAGGCAGGTGGGTGTCTGCTCCAGACAGAGCATGCAAGATGCAGGGCATGTAACTCAAGAAGTTTTGCTAATCCACCGCCTGGCCGAAATTCTTTGAAAACTCCAGACCTAGAAAAGATTTATGACTTTCGGAGGGACTGTTTCCTTTTATTAGATGACAGTTACATAACCAATTCCATGACCCTCTCCCCTTGGCCGCCTGGAAGGCTGTTTTTTTTTTAACCCTCACTGGAGCTCGCAGCTCCATAGCAGGAGAGCTGGCTGGGCGCACTGACTACCCTTGTCCCCACCCTGGTCCCCACGTCCCCCTCAAACAGCCTGTGTACATCTCATCCGCTGCGACTAGTCTTGAGCCTTTGGTGGATGCAGTTGGAGGACAAAATATCAACTATGAACAAATAAGCCAGGAAAATGTGGATGCTTGGGTGTGCTTGGAAATAGCACCGAGCATGAATTTACAGAACGCTGGGACAATATCAAGTAAAACAATAACATCTTTTCATGCTGAAGCCCCCTTTCCTGTTGTGAACTGATCATTCTTGAACAAAATCAGCACAGGGAAGGACATGCGTGCCTTCAGACACTCTCTCCAGATGCTTTTTAGGTAATGCCCTCGGTATTCCAAGTCAGAATTTAAACCACAAGGAAGAGTAACATTTCCAACAAGCCCCAAAGCTTTGCATCTTCACTTTTCTTTATTAAATATGCCCCCAAAAGCTGTCTTCCTAAAAGGAGGCAATGCTTTCTATAGAACCATCAGTTTCAGCAAAAAGAAAAAGGAACCAGGACACAGAATTTTGGAAAACTCTAGCAGCTGGTTTCCTAAGCCATAATATCCTAAGAAAAAGGACGCCTGTCTGAACGAGGGAAACAGAATTCCATGTCTTTGCTGACACTTTTCAAACCTGCTCCAGTTTATCAGCAGCTGGCTCCAGTCAGGCCCTTTCTCACACAACCCTCTCATTCACCTTTCATCAGGGATTTTTAAAATACTTTCTTTTTAGATGGTTATTAGCACTGGCCAGCAAAGTAGCCAAAGAACATGATCTACAGGGTAAACAAGTTCTTAACCTGGTCTTAAGTGGATTTGGGACGATGATAAATTTGTTCCTGCATTTATTAAAATGAAAGGGGCTGAGTACAGAAGACTGGTCAAATCAGTCCTGCAACACGCAGGCATCAGCTCAAGACCAGTGGCAACACAAGGAAGCCAGAAACACACAAGGCCAGACCACTGGTAGAGGAGCATGAAGACGTGAAGAGAGAGAACATGCAAATACTAAACCTCCTCAGTACCAAAGACCAGACTTTCCACTTTCTCTTTTTCTCAGTCTTTATACTTTTCTCCAACATTAGCTGTATGTGATCTCTTATCTCATGAGTAAATTCTATGAGATAACAGTATCTATAAATAAATACACTTCCAGCTGAAGTCCATTTTGCACTGTACCCACTATATAGCAAGGCTATCATGTACCATTACATCACACCTCTGGAAGATGGATGTAGGGTACTGGTTACAAGTGCAGGCTCTTACAAGAGCCAGATGGCCTGGGTTCAAATCCCGACCCGTCTTCTGCTAGCCTTGTAGCCTGAGGCTACTTAATGTCTCCATGACCTATTTCCTCATTTGTAAAGTGGGAATAATAATGGTATGACCTCATGTGGTTCTCACGATGACTTAATGAATTAAAACAAGTGGCCAGAATGTGGTCTGGCATGAGGTATGTGCTCGTTAACATTAATTATTACTCAAGTGCAATAAAATTCCTTTCCCTCCCATGTGAATTTACACAATTCACATGTCTTTTAAATGAAGCCACTAAGCTTTCTCGATTTTCCAGTCCACTCTGTTCAAGGACAGCAAGTCTAGCTCCTATATTTCCATCAATTAAGTCTGGGTGGGCAGGTGCAATATCATCTCGCCATACACCAAATCTGCTCAGTCATAGGCATACACTTCCTCATCAACTTACTAAAAATTGTAATAGGTACTTATCAGTGACAGAATTAGAGGATTAGCTCAGTTCTTTACTGGGCTGAAGAACCACTGGCTTTGAATCAAAATACTTAAAGTTAAATTTCTAATTATTTGAGAATTTTATATCTCATTAAATTAAAAAATGCCTTCTCACCATAAGTTTGCTTTTGGTGTCTAGGAGTCTTGTTTCTGCTTTGCAGATAAGTTCCTTTGCATTATTTTTTTAGTTTGGAAAACTCACGATTACCAAAGGGAAAAGGGGAGGGGGAGGAATTAATTAGGAGTATGGTATTAACAGATACCCACCACTGTTCAGAAAATAAACAACAGGATTTACTGCATGGCACAGGAAGCTATGAGGGCCTCCCAGGTGGCACAGTGGTGAAGAATCTTCCTGCCAATGCAGGAGACATGGATTTCCCTGGAGGAGTAAATGGCAACCTACTCCAGTATTCTTGCCTAGAAAATTCCGTGGACAGAGGAGCCTGGCGAGCTATAGTCATGGGGTCGCAGAGAGTGGGACGCAACTGAGTGACTGAGCACACACGCACGGAAGCTGTATCTGATATTCCGTAATAACCTATCATGGAAAAGAATGTGAAGATGTACCCCTGGAAAAAAGGCTGCTCACAGTTCTAGAGTTCAATATCCATCTCATCGATCTTATATCCTACCCCAGTCATTTCTCTTTCCCCTCATTATCACAGAGATCACTTCCACATGAAGAGGTCTGATTCATTCCAACCCTGTGCAACATGACTTTTGCCCATTTCATCCCATAGACATTACTCCCTCAAAAGTCTCTAGAGTTTGACACTATCATCAGTTACTGCTTCCTTTTTAACCTAAACAGATAATTGTAAACGATTTAAAAGAAAACCATTTACTGAAACCATGATAAATAATTATAAAATTTGCATGCTTTTTAATTTATATTTTAATGACAATATAGTAAAATTCTGTAATTTTTAAAGTAATATTTATTCTCATTTATTTATTTGACTGTGCCAGGTCATAGTTGCAGCATGTGGGATCTAGTTCCTTGACCAGTGATCGAACTTGGGCATCCTGCGTTGGGAGCATGGAGTCTTAGCCACAAAAGTCTTCCCATCAGGGAAGTCCAATTTCGTGTATTTTGAATCTAATGACATTTTACTTTATTATTGTTTAGATTAGGACTACCCAATAGAAATATAATGTGAGTCACATATGTGAGCTACATAAGTAATTTAAAATTTCCTAGTAATAATATTAAAAAAGTTAAAAAAAAAAAATCAGGGGTGAAACTAACGCTAATAATATATTTTATTTACCAGTATATTAAAAACATTATATCAAAATATAATCAATATAAAAGCTATTAATTAAATATTTTACCTATTTTCATATTCAGTCCGGGAATCAGTGTATATTTTACACTTATAGCTCACTTCAATTTCAACAAACCATATTTCAAGTGCTCAGAAGCCACACAGGGCTAGTGGCCACCACATAGGACAATGTATCTTTAGACCACTGAAGTTAACAGAAAATATAAACTAAAATATGTGAAAATCTTTACTATAACAACTAAATTCATGATTTTGCTGAAGGCAAAGAAATCAAATTTTGTGAAATAAATGTATAATGATAAAAAGAAAAAAGAACCACTGGCTTTGTATAATGAAGACCCTAACACAGAAAGATTCACAGAAACTGAGAAATTACTGGAAGTGGAAATTTTATACCTGCAGCCAGGGCCTAGACTGGGGGGAACTCAGACTGCCACACTAAATAGCTTCAATTCCTTCCTTAAGTAATAGAGAACCACTGAAGTTTCTTCTGTTTTAGGAAGGAAATCTAGAGGTAGGAGGGTGAAGGACAGGATATGGGGCTGAAGGTTAAACTCAGGTACTAACAAGAAGGCAAGGAAGCCAGTCACCATCTACACACACGATCCACTTAAGACGAGACTGGCAGTTCCTCAAAACGTTAAACAAAAGGGTTACCATACGACCCAGTAATCCCACTCCTAGGTATACACTGGGAGAGAAATGAAATGAGAAGAGAAACGAAATGAAAACATATGTTCACACAAAAACCTGTACACTAATGTTCATAGAAGAATAAGATATAACGGCAAAAAAGGGAAAACAGCCCATGTCCATTAACTAATGAATGGACACATAAAAAGTGGTATATGCATACAACAGAATATTACTCAGCAATAAAAATAAAGATTTGCATATATTGTGACATGGATGAACCTTGAAAATATGCCAGGTGAAAAAAGCTAGTCATAAAAGATCATATATTATATGATTCTATTAATATGAAATGTCCAGAATAGCTAAACCCAAGAAACACAAAGTAGACAGGTGGTTGCCTAGAGCTGGAGAAGTCTGGGGGGAAACAGGGGTGAGTGCTAATGGATGTCATCTCTCTGTTTGAGGTGATGAAAATGTAAAGTTGATTGTGGTGATGTCTGCTCAACCTGTGAATATACTAAAAATCACCAAATTACACAACTGAAATGCATTATTTGTATGGTATGTGAATCATTCTCTCAATAAATCTCTTTTAATAAAAAGAGCAGCAGCTGGGAAATGGGCAACAGGGGTAAGAGCTGATCTGCACACATCCTGTTCATGGATAGAGCTCTTTTTTTCTGCTTTCCCAGAGAGTGAATTCTGTCTGTGTTTCATCTCTTTTCAAGTGACTCTTATGAAAAGTCCCAAGATTTAAACAATAAATGAGAGCTGCCCTGGTTCAGGCTGGGTCAGGAGGCCCAGAGTCCAGTTGTTTGGACCAACACCCAACTTGGCCGACCCTAAAACGCCTTCAGGGAATTCCGGGCCCCTGGGAACGCAATCTGAAACCACTCAGTGGATCCAAAGGGCTGAGAGATGTGGGAATGTGAAGCATCTTTGTAGGGTCAGCGAGAGGGAATCCAGCCAGACTCTGCCTAGTCACACCAGGGAACTGGAGACAGAGCATCCACACCAAAGCAGCCCTGCCCACCACCCACACCTTCAGTCCAGTGACAACTGCCTGCCCTCTGCCCACACCTTCAATCCAGTGACAACTGTCTGCCCTCTGCCCCGTCACCATACACACTCCCTTGTAAGGGTGAGTGATGGGTTCATTTACAGAAAGCTAGAAAGGTCTGGTTTTACACCCTCCCTTGAGGTTTTCAAAGAGCTCCAATGATGGTAACTGTGTTCAGAAGAGTCAAAATGATCCAAAATCTTACCTGGTATTTGACCATAACCAAGATGCTAGCAGCCTTCACTTTTCTTTAGTGACAGTGAATTTAGAATTACAAAATACATTATCTATTCCCTTAAAGAACGTTATACAGCATGCATAATGGAGCCTACGTTTCCTGCTGCCAATCTGTAGCCTATAAACCATGAGAAGTCTTATTTCACCACTGTTTGTGTTCTGTTTTATACATGTACCCCTTTTCTCGCACTTGTTTGTCTACCAAAATCCTGGTCCCCAAACACAAGTCTTCAGGAAAAGTATTTTGCACTTCATGTTATTCCCCACCCTTTTTTTTTTCCCCTGCTTCAATCCCACTTTTCCAGAACTAACAAAAACTGCTTCTAAAAGCTCTGGCCCCATCACCCCATTCCTCAGAACTATCAATGAGACCCAGCTGTCTGAACCGAATCTCCGACTGTTAACTTCTAACCACACAACCGCCTCTGAGAAAAGCCCATGATGCGCTTCTCTTCCTTCCTTTCTAACCAGCTCTACAAGCCACTCCGAGCCATCAAGTCAGCCTCCTACCTGCTCTCACCTACATCCTGCAAAGGGCAGTGCCGCTGCAGAAGCTTCTTTTATTGCTTCTTAACAATGTTGACAGTAGATCATCACAGCCATTCATTCACTAGGATATGCAGTGGCTGTAGACAGGTGACCACTTGTTTGTAGGGAGTTGGTCACTCCCTAGTTTTCCCTCTTTTTTTTTTTAATTGACATCTTCATGGCTGTGGTAGAAACAACCATCAAAAGCTAATCTGGATTTTAAAAAATTTATTGGAGTATAGCTGCTTTACGCTGCTCTGTTATTTTCTGCAAAGTGAATCAGCTACACGTATACATTATTGTTTAGTCACTAAGTCGTGTCCAGCTCTTTGTGACCCCATGGACTGTAACCCGCCAGGCTCCTCTGTCCATGGGATTTCCCAGGCAAGAATACTGGAGTGGGTGGCCATTTCCTTCTCCAGGAGATCTTCTCCACTCAGGGATCGAACCTGCATCTCCTACATTGCAGGGGGATTCTTTACCACGGAGCCAAAGGGAAGCCCATACACATATGCCCCCTCTTTTTCAGATTTCTTTCCCGTTTAGGTCACCACAGAGCTCTGAGTAGAGTTCCCTGTGCTACACAGAAAATTCTCACTAGTTATCCATTTTACACACAGTCGTGTATATACGTCAGTGTCGATCTCCCAATTCATCCCACCCTCTTTTCCCCTTGGTGTCCACATGTTTGTTCTCCAAGATACAGAGACACTTGCCTTTGGTCACTTCACCAGAGTAGCTTCCAACCATCTTCACTTCCAGCCACAGAAGCAGGGAGGGCAGGCTCCCTGCAAGCTGCAGGAACTTGAAAAAGAAACTGCCTACTTTGGCTTACTCGAGGGAGAGCTGTACTGTGATACCTTCATAAGGCGATGGTCTCACAGTCTCGAGTTTAAAAGGAACGTGAGCAGCTACACCTGTAGGAGGGGACGGAGCAGCTCCCGGAGAGCTGGACCACAGCATCCCCTGCCGAGGCATGTGACCGCTCAAGTCGTCAGCACCTTCTCAATTTCTCTAGAAACTGAAAATGCCTGGGCACCTGTGCTAACACGGTCAGCATGAATTTCAACCTCAGAATTGTTATCTGTTATTACACCTGATAGCTTAACTAGACAGTGTATAGTGCTTCACAGTTTCCAAGTGGTTTTCTTCATCGTTCTATTATACAGTAGTACCTTTTCCAAGGGCTGTCTTTTTCATGGCTTTTAGCTATAAAAACTAAATCCCCACTGGCAACTTTCTAAACCAGAATGAAACAAAACATACAGTATAAATTCTTTCTGGGGTATGAACTGAAAAATCGTAATTCAGCAATAGAGAACTACTCCACGAGAAGCAGTTTCTGAAACAAAAGGTCATTTATAGGTTTTATTATTTTTATACAACAGTGATATACTAAATAAATCAGAGGCAGTCAGCTTTATAATCTCCAGGAATTTTAAAAGAATTCAAGATCTTTGAAAAATATAATTGTATTAAGGTTTGCTTTTCTTTTATAAACCTTCAGGTTGCAGTATATTAATTTTATATATATATATATATATTTTTTAAGGGTGACTTGAAGATAAACAATGGAAAATAAAGAAGGAAGCATTTCATTTCCATGGAAAGTTGATGGACATATGAGGTTCCAGGCAGGAAGAGTCACCACCACGCCCGCCCTCCGTCTCCAGCGGTCTAAATGACCCACAACACGGCACATCCATGCTCTCAGCTCTACGTGCAGGCCACAGGCCAAGTTAACCTTGAATTGTCTGAAGTGTAGCTGCAGGTATGAGGACACAGATCAAAAGTCTAACCCTTTCCCCCCCTTTTTTTTTGGCCACACCACCCTGCCATGTGCAACTTTTAGTTCCCCAAACAGGGATTAAACCAGTGCCCTCTGAAATGGAAGCTCAGAATCTTAACCTCTGGACCACCAGGGAAATCCCTGACCACGTCCTTCTACAGAGACCGATCAAAGGGATGTTGGCACTGTTCCTTAGATTTTCAAAACCTGGACTTCACCCTCTACTCTATGACCAAGGGTAGTAAATTCAATTTTCTAAAAAGTGAACTCTTCAGCCTTTCTAAGTGGGAGACTCTTCAGTGGTAAAACCCCGATCTGCAGGTGGATGGCGCTTCTACTACCTCTAGGACCTCCAGAATCTCGGCCTAACAACGGTCTCCATCATCACCTTCCTCTGCTGTGCTTCTCCAAGCTGTGTTTCTCTTATTGGGCTACTTCCTAATGTCAAGCATTTCTCAGTTTTCAATAGTTGCCTTACCTCTTTGCCAGACTAATACCTTGAAACCAACTCAAGTTTTTTAACTGTTTTAAGCAGGAAAAAAAAAAATATCTATCTTTTGTTTTTCTTGTTTTCCTGTTCCTTTTTTATTTGAAGGGCATTGTTTTTACTCCCATGTTAATACTGTAAAAAAAAAAAAAAGACAAATCAACCTGATCCCTCAGTTGCTCTAATATAAAAAAATTTATCCCGTCTAATTTTAACAGGGGGGAAAAATAGGCATGTTACTGAAAATTATGTAACTGTATTTTCTTAATGCCTCAAATTGTACAGTATTAGAGACAAAGGTATATTTGAAAGTCCTTATGCTTAATTTCCCTAAGTCCTGGTGAAAGCATTCACCCTAATACATGAAAACATATTCCCCTTGCACCCCCGTCATACTTGCTAAGTTGATAGAGAGGGTCTCTGAGGAGCTTCAAGACTGTGACCCTGCACATGCGAACAGTCCCATCGATTTTCAGGTTAATTCAGAACAAATGATCAAATCAACAAAATGAACACCTGAGCTCTCAAATGGGTGGCTGATAGGTTGAAACTGCCCTACACATGTAATATTTTTAAAAATCTGAATTATCTTCCAACACTTAAAAATCAAGAGACTGTACCCACACACCCAGATTTCCCACTTCTGAAATATTAGCTCTCAACACGGAGCTCACATTCTCACAACAGCCATGGTGGCTGGGGCTGCTCACACCCCCATGTACAGTGACCCCCCCCCCCACTGTACATGACCACTCAGAGCCCACCCTGCTTTTCAGCTATGTGACCTGGTCGCCAAGACAATTTCTCCCCCTCTAGAGAGGGCTCAGAGTCAGATCTGGCTCTTAGCTCCGGCTCATCCTTCAGCATCTAAATACTTACTCAGCTCAGTTCAGTCACTCAGTTGTGTCTGACTCTTTTCGACCCCATGGACTGCGGCACGCCAGGCTTCCCTGTCCATCACCAACTCCCAGAGTTTACTCAAACTCATGTCCACCGAGTCGGTGATGCCATCCAACCATCTCATCCTCTGTCATCCCCTTCTCCAAGGTTCCAAGTCCCCTTCTTCTCCAAGTAGTAAGTAACACTTACTATTTGGGTGCAATTTACTTAACCTCTATGCCTCTCATCTGCTCCAAAAGATCCATTTCCTGCATAGATCATGGCAAGCACTAAATAACACAAAGTCAAAAAGGACTTAGCATAGTACCTGGCACATGGGGCTGAATGAATGATGATAAATGTTGTCGTCATCATCATCATCATCAAATGAAAACGCATCCAAGGGACACTTGGGAAGATGCAACTTTCCATCCAAGTCAGAAAGTTTCTGAAATCACCATTTCCACTTCCTTAAATGTATGTATTATTCAGAAGAAATCTACGTTACTAGGGACTCATTAAACTTTTGCTTCCAGGTATCAGGATCTTGCAAGCCCAGACTCCACATATGTGGGAAAAAAACAAAAACCTACATAACACCTGGTTTTCATTTAATTCCTCAGAAGAGCAACATATTGTTCAGAAATATTTTTATACGCAAATCAATCTGTCCCGTACCCCTGAGAAGCTTCCCCTATTAATATAAAACGAGAGAATACAAGCTTTTGTCAGCCTGAAAAAAATTTTATTTAACTGTGAAGAAGAATTAATTGCTGCAATTAGCATCAAATTTTAACAAACATATGGCTGTAAAATGTTTGTCTTTCACTATAAAGGCTTTGGAGTTCGCAGATTGCCATAACTGACACCTCTGTAAGAACTGTAATTAATTGGGAACTTTTACAGTTCAATTACAGAAGAATAAAGGAATAAAAATTCAGTCATCGCTTCATAATCTTAATGCAACCTATGTAAGTGGAAATCAGTAGAAAAGTCTTGTCAATTAAACTTATAATTTGAGCCAGAAGAAACTAGATGAGAGGCTAAATCCAATTATTTATAGCATTCTGGCAAAAGTCCATAATGAATTTTTAGACGGACTGGGGGAAGAGGGAAAAAAAATCCATAGAAACCTTACTAATAAACTCTCTTGCAATGGCCTATTTGGATATTAATAGCACCTGGCTGAACACGTCATATTCTGATGGTAAGTTAACTATGCTGTAAAGCCTTAAGTTTTCCTCAAATGTTGATTTTGGCTACTGAATATTTAAGAAAAAGAGAAAATTGGTATAAAAAGGGTTAAACTATGATCCTTATAACCATTTTACTTCAGTCAGTAACAGTAAAGCACAGCCCAACCCCCATACAATAATGTGAAGTCATAACAGGCACCTCGTTTATGCAATAGATGTTTTTATAAAGCTAACTTTTTTTTTTTTTGCAAATCAAGTCACTGCAAATGACTAAAAAAAACCCTGGATGTTTCATCTTGTGAAAAGAAACACAATCTGGGAGTGCAAATGCTCCCCCTTAGAAGGCATCTGTGCTGTGTGTCTGGATCTTAAGCCGGTCTGTTTTTAAACAAAACCAGTACTACCTGCATTCAGAAAACAAGTGAGACCAGGAAGAAACGTCCATTCCCGCTGCCACAGCGAAACTTCAACAGCACTGTGGCCTCGAAGAGTGCGGCACTCTCCACTTCCTTTCTCTGTTTGGAAATCTCTCTGTTTGCCAATTACTCTGACAATCCTATGAGTCACAAAAGCCACGTGGAGACTAAGGCGTTCTGAAGGTGCATCCTTGATCACTTGGTCCAGAGCAAATTCATCTATTGCTTCCTGTGCAGAACTTTGCATCTCACAGACATAATACTGAATACGGTTCCTCAAAAGGATTCCAAAAAGACTAATGTCATTCTTCAGGTACGTTGATTTTTTTTTTTCCATTAAGGAAAAGAACAAAACCTAGATGCCCTTTGGCTTCTAGAGCACACCATCCTTCCTGGGTTTCCTTCTGCCCCCACTGGCTGGGCCGTACCAGTCTCCTTTGCTGGCTCCTCCCACATCTTCAAAATCTCTTAAGAGCTGGAAGGTCCAAGCGCCTAGTGCTCCCTCCTCTGTCTCCATCCTTTCTCCAGTAAACTCATCCACACCATCGCTTGAAACTGCATCTACAAGCCAACCACTCCCCACTATGTCTCCACCATTCAGACCGCCCCAATCCAGACTTATGAAACGAAATGCCTCTTCGCAGTACCTCTGACAGCTCCCAGCCATCTCCAAAGACACAGGGCGTGTGGGACAAAGAGCAACATCAGGACTCAACGCTTTGTTAAAGGCAAAACTACAGAGGCGCTAAAAAGATCAGTGGATGTCAGGTGCCTGGGCAGAGGGAAGGATGAACAGATCACCAAGGGTTTTTAAGGCAATGGAAACCATTCTGTATGTTACTGTGATTGCAAATACATGTCATTGTACATTTGACAAAACCCAGAGAATGTACAACACTGAAAGTGAACCCTAATGTAAGCTAGGACTTTGGACAACGTCAAAGTAGGTTCAGAAGTTGTTTAAATGAGCTTCTCTGGTGAGGATGCTAATAATGAGGGAGGCTGTGCTTGTGGGAGCTCAGAGGGGCTATGTAAGAAATCTCTGTACTTTCCACTCAATTTTACTCTAATCCAAAACTGTTCTAAAAATTACAGTATAAGGACTTCCCTGGTGGTCCAGTGGTTAAAACTCAACACTTCCAATGCAGGGCATGTGGGTTAGATCCCTGGTTGGGAAACTAAGATCCTACATGCTGCATAGCGAAGTCAAAATAAAATTGCAATTTGTTAAAAATAATAATAATAAAGTATTAAAGAATATAGCTCAACTGTGAATGAACAAAGTGAAAGACATCTAAAAGCTTCTCATTCCATGTCTGTTCCACTGTCCCAGGGTGTATTTCTTGCATCCCAGTTAGAAAGGCACATGATGCTTTTCCTGAAAGACCTCCAGAAGAAAGGAGAGTGTGACATCACTCACCAGTGTATACTCGCTGACATCCACAGGCACTCTGACTCTTCTCATGAGGTTAAACTTTAAGACAGGCTTCATGAGAACTTTCTTAATAAGACCCCGATCTCTTAAGCCCCCTAGACCAGTGGTGTTTCCCACAAGTCTTTCCCGGCTCCTGAAGAAAAAACTGACCAGTGGGAAAGACATGGACTTCCAACTCTAGTACCAAGGCCAGACTCTGGACCACTCCTTCATAGAGCAGGAGACGAAACGAGTAAGACTCACATAGCTTCGTGCCACATCTGAACACTCAACTTGTCTTTCCCTCTCCTTTTCCACTTCTCCAAGCAGCTGTCCGAAACTAAGAGGAGTGAGTTCTCAATTTAGTTCTTGAAGAGGATAAGAAATTAATCATCCCAACTTGTATCTGCAGAAGTAGCCACTGATTAGGTATTAGGTGATACTTAAGAATCATCCTCACAGCTGACTGGCATCACCACCTAATGTATCCTTCAATCTGGGACACCTCTTGAGTGAGAAAGGAGTAATGAATGATTACACCCAACTACTGAAATTAAACTGGGCCAACAAGGATGTGTAGTTATCCTAATAAATTAAAGAGCACTACTATATACTAGGGACTACTCTTGCTGCTTTTCATGTATGGACTAATTTAATTCCCACAACAACCCAAAGAGTAGGGACTGCATCACCTCTACTTTGCACACATGCACACTGAGAAACGACACCAGGAAGCTTGCCCGAGGTCACACAGGGCAAGTGGGAGAGCCGGGATTGGAACCCAGATGGGCTGATGCCGCTGCCGGTCACCACCCCAGTACTGTAAGTGACACCCAGCTTAACGACATTCCAACAGCCCCAATGTCTACAGTGTTTTAGAATAAACAACGTTAACTGTTGTTTTTCACAGTCCTAAGATTTCATTCCTGAGAATTTTTTTTCCCTCTCACATCTAACTGAAATTAGTCCTGCTGCACCTCTGGAATTAGAATGAGCAGAAATAAGCCCAACTAGAGCCAGCAAGCAGCTGGCCACTTCGGTTTTGCGTGTGTTGCCTATTCTTGTTATTTGTGGTAGTTGTGTTCCATAAAGTTACTGTGAACACTGAATTAGCAAACCCTGAACCGTTACTCCCAAATGGAAATACAGAGATTCCCATAAGCCTCTGATCACAGTAGTTTCATCAACTGATCGATAGATAACCTTCAGTTTCTTAGCACTACATTCATGCCAACAGCCCTGTCAGTTATGCCTGAACAAAGCTTATCTAACACACGTTTCTCCGTATCATACATTGCAGTCTTCCTGTCTTGGGAACTCTACACAGTACTTCAGCACTACACGTGAGGGCCACTTTAAACAGCAAAATCACCCACCCCAAAAACCCACAAAAGTGCAAAAAATGTGGATTTAAATAGACCACAAGTCTGAATGACTACAAGAACACAATAAGCATTGATTTGGCATTACAAATAAACTTTAGTAGGAGGCAAATAAACAAATATGGATACCACAAATAATGAATATCAACTCTTCATGTCCCTCACTCACTAAGGTACCAAGCCTGTGATACAAAAGCACAGAGACTTCAGTTCCAGCCGGCAAATCTGAGTGCGAGTCACCAGTCAGACACCCACTAGCTGATGGCTGTGGGTAACTTACTTTAACTTCCCCCTGAGCTGTCTTTCTTCAACTGTAAACTAATACTGCCCCAAACCTTCTCTTCCTTCAGTCATATAGGAGCAATTTCAGTAGCTTTCAATCTTGAGTTCTATTTTCCATTTCTCATCGTTCTTCACTACCAAGTCTTCACAGAGCTAAGTTCCCATATTTGTCATCTGCTATAGAATTCAGGCTGGGGCTTCCCCAGTGTCTCAGATGATAAGCAGTCTGCCTGCAATGCAGGAGACCTGGGTTTGATCCCTGGGTCCAGAAGATCCTCTGGAGAAGAGAATGGCACCCACTCCAGTATTCTTGGCCTGGAGAATTCCAGGGACAGAGGAGCCTGGTGGACGGACTACAGTCCATGGGGTCACAAAGACTCACACAATTGAGTGACTAATACTTTCACTTTCACTTTTTTTCCATGGAGTCAGGCTAAACAGAGCAACATGGTCTGATCTAACTAGCAAATGAAATATGATCTGTAGGTACAGAGGCTTCTCAAAACTTTTCGTTTAAACTTTAATGAGAGGGGGAAAAAAGATGCAGAATAATGTGTATCATCAGTATGCTACATTTTTTAAAAAGGGGGACAGTAAGAGCTAATTTATATTTGCCTGAATTTGCATAAAGAAATGCTGGAAGCTGAAACAAGACATCTAATACATTAATAGGAAGTGAAGGGTAACAGGGTCGACAGAGAGAGGGAATGAGCAGGTGTCTCCAAATACAAGTACGTATCATTTGATATGGTTGTACTTTTACACCATGTAAATATATAACTTATTTAAAACACAATGAAATATCCTTTCCTGCAAAATAATGAGCCAAAAAAAAAAAAAAGTTAGAAGTTCCAGGTTCTAGCCTTAGCTCTGATTCTAGTTAGCTGTGAGGCCTGAGATAGTCTGTGGGTGCCAGGATGGGATAGATGGCCTCTAAGCTCCCTCTCTATCCCAAAACTGCACAGAAGTAGTCAGTCACAAGACAAAATAAAAGAGTAAACCGAAAAAAAAAAAAAAAAAAGAGTAAACCGAACTTGTACCAAAGTGTTTACTAAGAGAATAAATTAACAGCAAGTGAGCGCTCTCTTAGCCATGCTAACATGATTGACACGTTTTACAATTTCTATCTCCTATTTCAAATAAATTATCTGAATTTTTAAAAACAAGATAGTAATCATGAGAAATTTTAACAAAACCAACTGTTACCTAAGGACATGATACAAAAGGAGTTCTTAGTAAAAATGAAGCATAAATAACTTTCCCTTAAGCGAGATTAACTGAAGGTGTCCAAATCTCCCAGCTTTGTAAATAATTCAGAAGCAAGGAAATCGAAGAATCATGCACTCTAGCTAGAAGTATGTTCAGTGTTTTGAACCAAGACATAACCCAGGCTCTATTATTTTTCAAATAAAAATCTTCATATTGTTGTTAAATGACCAATTTAATATGTTGTAGAGATGTTTATTAAGTTCCAGTCCGTACATCCCAATTGCCCATTTAATAAAGTTACCAGCAAATATAAAACCAATAATAACAAATGACTAGTGTGGGACTTCTACATATAGAGACTAGGTTGACTTGTATTTGACCTAAAACATCTATTAACAAAGTACAGCATGGGGACTATAGTTAACATTTTACTATATTTTTGATAGCTGCTGAGAATGAAGCTCTTAAACATCTTCATCACAAGAAAAAAAATTATCACTATGTACAGTGATGGAGGTTAACTAGATTTATTATGATCATTTCACAATAGTTTATACAAATATCGAATCATTATGTTGTACACCTGAAACTAATGTTATATGTCAGTTGTATCTAAATTAAAATAAATCTATTAAAGACCATGAATCTTAGGAGACTAATATGATGAGGGAGCATAAGGAAAGCTAAGCAATTAAGAGTTAGAGAAAAGACACTTCCCCAGTTCCCCCACCACTCCGAGGTCTTGCTTTGAGGGGTATTCCTGCTCTCAGGTTTCCATAGCATGTGCATTCATCCCACCAGATCACCAGGACAAAGATTTCTGCCTGCCATCTTCACTGTTGTACTTCCAGTGCCTAGCATATTGTCTGGTACACAGACAATAAATTACATTAAATAAATTCCATTAAAGAAAGTTAACTCTAAAACACTTCATTAAAGAATAAAGATGTAATGCTCAATAAGAATCTCATATTCAGAATAATGCCTATCTCCCCAAGAAAATAAATCCCGTAACTCATGTGGAACCACTCATTTAAAGTTCCTAGATAGAATAAAGTAGACAGAGGACACCCTGGCTTATTTTAAGTATAGGAAGAGAAAAAAAAAACGGATATCTACTGCTTTTCTTCATTTAAGACTCGGGCTGTTTTAAAGACTGAAAGAAAAGTAAGTCAACATCAGTGCATAATAGTGTGTACGGTAGGCTATAATTGTATCTTTTTAATAATTTATTGATTGTTGGCTGTGCTGGGTCTTCACTGCGATACTGGCTTTTCTCTAGATTCAGCAAGCGGGGGCTACTCTCTCGTTGCGGTGAGCGGGCTTCTCATCGAGGCGGCCTCTCCTGCTACAGAGCAGGCTTCAGGGGTTGCAGCCCGTGGGCGCAGTCAGTCGCTGCGGTTCTCAGGCTCAACTGCTGCGGCCCACGGCTTAGTTAATCCGCTGGCACGTGGGATATTCCCAGATCAAGGATCGAACCCAGGTCTCCTGCATTGGCAGGTGGGTTCTTTACCCCAGAGCCACCAGGAAAGCCCTATAACTGTATTTTAAAAATCATATATGCAGAGAACATCTCTGGAAGCTACGTCACAAACCAGCTGGATGGGGGACTTCTCACTGCATATACCCTTTGGCAGAATTCGAATTTTTCACCAGGTTATGTATTATTCTGGGCAGTGGTGGGTGGGATGTCTCACCCACTGTCTGTTGGATGAAAGCAGAGCGGCCTCCTCCATGGGAATCAGCACCAAGCCAGCCCTCGACAAGGACATGCAAGGCTCACAAGGGAAAAGCACACGGAAAACTTCAAACGGGCCACAGACGTTCTAGACAAGTCAAACACGCACCATGTCGAACCTTGCCTACTGCTCAATTCTAGGCTTGTTGAAAGAAACACATCCACTGAGATTATCAAGATGCCATGCCCGTTTCCCCAAACACGGTGTCCAATGGTTCCAGGGGAAGGAAAAGGCAGCCCCGCGTCATCTGTTTTTCCTAGCTTGGATGTTCACTCTCGGAAAACTGTTCCCACATATCACCCTCGTATTAGAGGGTTATTCATGTCTCTACTTCCTCCAGGCTATCTTTCCCACATTAAAAACACTGGCAACGTGTACATCTTTTCAGACCATCCCTGAAAGGCTTTGTACTATAACCAGGCTCTCTAATGGAAGTCAGATTTCTGAGCCTAAGCCGCCGGCATTTGCAAAGTCCACCCTCTGGGAGACCAACCTGCCCGAGTTCACGTGCTGTATGGAGAATATACTGTGTAGAAAAAGCACTGACAGGAATCAGTAATTCTCCAGTGTGAGCTGTGATAACAGACTCACAGCAGGCTAGGGCCTCAGTGACCTGGTTTTTGACTTTTCAGTTATTCCCATCACCATTAGCTCGCTGCCCATGGAGCAGCTGACGTGCATAGGGATGGAGTGATCTTCTTAAGGATGAGATTAGGAGGATTCCTTATTCTGGTCTCAGGGAAGAGAAACGTGTTCAATAAAGACTCATCTTCAATGTTGGGGATTAAGTTCATCCCAAGAAATTCTGCAATAAAACAGTCAAAGGAAGACAAAGTTCCTTCAGTTTGAACATATAAGTTTCCAAATACAGAAGGTCTTCAAGGAGTCCAGAAGAATCTATTGTATTCAACAGTATGCAGGGGAAGAGTGTATGGAGTCTAAAGAACTATACTTCCTCTCTCCCCCGCTAAGTTGGAAATGATACCTCATGAGCAGAAAACAGATCATTCAGTCTACCTTTCAGAAGTATCAATAAGACAATACTCTGATCTTTAAATGTAATAAATTGGTAAAATTCTGATACTCTAATAAAATTTCATTCTGATCACAAAAACTGTGCTGTGGAAGTAAACTGGATATTAGCCAGGAAGACTGAAAAAAAAAGGGGGGATTAAGGGATAAACAAAGGTTACAGAAATGATTTTAACACAAGTGAGCTCCTGGGACAGCAAAAACACAAACAAGGTAAATTCTTAACCTGTATTTAACGTGAATTCTCAAGTGATTCAGATGCTCCAAAATTTAAACATACAGTAGCTAAATCATATAGGTTTTTAAAAAACCTTCCTCCTAAAGATTTTTAACTTAATGCCACTTAGTGAAATCCAAGAGAACAATTTCACGGTTTAATCATTTCTGATCTCTTGTGAACTGTACAGATGCAAGGAAAATTGCAACTTGTTGCGAACGACTTTCAAAGATGTCCTGGAAAACATCTTATTCCCGGCAGATTTTTCAAAGATATCTGCATGCACACACAAACACATACCTAAGTGTCTATATAACTGAGTGTCAGGCATCAAATAGACACAAGATAGAAGAAAAGCAGGAGTTACACGGCAGGAAAACTTCAGCAGATAAACAAACACGACTATTGTACCCTGTTCTGGTTGTTCGTATCACTTCTCTGCTAGAAAAGAAATTCCAATGAACTCCCAATATACAGGCAGTTTTCTCGCTACAAAGGGACTTTTGTTTGAATCCCCCACAAGTGACAAGGTCAATCTTAACCAATCTTGACATTTCTATGGAACCTTTCCACCAAATTTTTTTCCACGTTCAAATCATTTCCTGAAACCTATTTGAAATCCAAAGAAAACACTTTATAGATAATGTATAGGGTAAATTCTTTAACAAATGCCATTCATGACACACATTTTCCTCAGTATTTTTCTACAAATATACTTGCAAAATCTAAAATCACAAGGCTTGATTGTGATTTAATCCACATCCTTAAAAAGTTAAACTCAGTATGGTAATAATATACTGAATTAATATTTTAAACTGTGTTCACCTGTATTCCTAGCATATGGAAAGTGATTTCAGAATTTTTTTTAATAAAACCATATTTTCACAGCTTTTACACAAAGTTGACATTTTCAAAAGTTAAAACATTTTACCATGGGGTTTCTCTGTATTTACATAACTAACTAAGGGATAAAGAATTCTTTCATTTAAGTCCTAAGACAGACTTGCAAACTCATTTTTTATGAAAGTTTATTTTGGAAACATTAGTTTTTCAAAGAAGTAGAAGATTATAATCTGAATTCAGACAGCATTTCCCAAATAAACATTTTCTTTTCTTCCTTGGCGTTTACTATAAGCAACTTGGATGTCTTTTTAATTTTACAGTAGTGTTGAATGTTAGGGCATCTGATGAGATAGCAACTATGTAGGGCACCGTCTGTAATCAACTAGCTTATTTCTAGAGAATATTGCAACATTTCAACCATGGAGACACATTCAGAGACAGCTTATGATAAAGACACTGGAAAATATCCCTCACTTAGAGAACACTACCCACAGGGAAATGACAAGCCAATGACGTCTATGACATGCCTCGGAGCTGTGTCAGAAAACTAGATGCTCTTTGCTTTTAAGGTCTCCACATTCTAAGGGGTCAAAGACATTCAAATCGAAAATGCGTCTCATCACTCTCCACGACTAGCTTCATGGGTTAGATATATCAAAAAGAGCAAATCCTAACATTTTTCCAGATGAGTAATCCTTAGCAGAAGCCTAAAGTGAAATTTAGTTCTTTGGGCTGAAACCTTAAACATACTTAGAATATGTGTAATTTTGCAAATGTGGTCTAGGAGAATACATTCTGAAGAAAGAAAAAACTCACTACGAGTTTCAATTTCATTTAAGTAAATGATCTTAAATTTTCATAAAATTAATTGGGGTCTCAGTCTCCTCACCTGCAAAAGGGAAATGATGGTGCATCACAGGACACTCTAAAGGATTAAATCAGATAAAACAAGAATTGTTGGAAAAACACAAAATTGATGCCCAGAGGCTGAAGAGTAATGCACAGCAATTAGAGGCAAGATCCCACAAAAAATGAGCAATCAGAAAGCTTGAAGGAGCTTGCTTTTGAAACATAATTCATCAACCATCTTCCTTGTTCTTAAATCAAGTGCTAGATTTAACTTGGCTAAATCACAAAGTTTACATTAAAATATTTTCCATCAGCCGGAAAAACTGTGTGGTCCTGTGCTTGTTTAACTTACAACTGGCAAAGTCAAAAATCCATGTAATGGTTCAAAATCCACAGTTGCAAATGCAGTGCAGATGAAATACGGCAACTAAAATCCAGCCATTGTTTCTTTTTCCACGAAGTTCTACCCTAGTTTAAGATTGATAACTGCTAGTGACTAAGCTTGGTAACACTTTCGTCTGTCCCAACCAGGATCGTTAGCCAAGTTTAAATCTCCATGTGACAACTCAGAATCCACAGACTCTTGGAGCTTGCAAAAGCAATGCAAAAAAGCACATAATGGCCCAAATGCCTGCAAAAAATAAGCAGAACAGCCTGGTTGGCAGCTGGAGCGTGTCAGGGCCTGTTTTGAAGCCCTGGTCCAAGGAATGTACTACACACAAGCACACACCAGCCTGGGAAGAAGCAAATGGCTCCGTTTTTAATCCTAAGTCATGATTAATACACTTTATGATTAGGGAAGAATCCATTTATTTTGAAATCATTCAATGTCAAAATAAAGATGATCACTACATGTTGCAAAGCTCGCCACAACCGTCTTGAATTACAAACATGCACACCATTGCCCAAGAGTCTTTACAAAACGAGACTCGTTCTTTAACCTAGTCCTAGACCAATGCCGTCAGAGGCTAATACACAGAGGACGTACAATATATACCAAAGTCAATAAATACAAAATCTAGAGGTATTTCAGATTACCAGATTAGATGATCAAAATGACAGTATCAACAAAATCATTGCTATTTGAGAGCTTACCAAGTGTGAAACTAAGCCCTCTGTATGTATTATCTCATTTAATTCTATACCAACCCAAGGAGGTTAGATATACTATTATCCCCACTAGACATCAGGAAACACTTAAGATTTAGTTAATAAGTACTTGCCTAACATATTACTGAAATGTCTATATATATATATATATATATATATATATATACACATATATATAAATTTTTATTTATTTTTTTACATTTTGGCTGCGCCACGAGACATGTAAGATCTTAGTTCCCCGACATGTGGGATCTTAGCTCCCCAGGGATCGAACCCACACCCCCTGCAGTGGAAGCCAGGAGTCTTAATTGCTGGACTGCCAGTGAAGTCCCAAAATGGATATATACTTTAAAGATGGAGGCTTGATTTGTGCACACCTACAAAGCTTAATTATAAGAACACATCTGAATATAAACATTCTAGTTGAAAATTATAAAATGTTACTTAACTTGAATTAATGCCAGTCACCATTTGACAAGAATAGGGGGAAGGTAACACGTATGCCTGATTGTCAGGATTCCAAAAGGAGCGTTAGGGCAGAAGTCTTCAGGTGTCAACCATCAGTACATCCTTGTTTCCTGTCCACTGGCCACTTCCTCACCTGGGGCTGGGTCTCCTGAATCCCTTGGTCCAGTGTTCATCTATTTTGCCCCGCTGCTGGGTTGAAGCGAGGTATCCTCCAGTGGTGTGGAGCCAAAAAGTGCATGTGGGCTCTGACTACTGCTCAAATAGGCTGTGACGAAAATCCTGCTTATAGACACACCTTTACTCCAAATTCATTAATTCCTGCACCTTCCAGAGGTGCTGGGTTTCAATCTGGTTCCTTCTTGGCTTTCTTCACTACCAATTTAAACTTTCTCAGATTATCTGAAGTACTCACTGAGAGTCTTTATGCTTTTTTTAAGGTTTCAAAATATCATTCATTGCTGGTATCTCTTTCTTCGTTTTGATTTTTTAAAAGCTTTTGTGCCTTTGTGCATTGACTATCCCATCATTTTTAATGGGATATCAGAAGGGAATAAATGTTACAGCACATGGCAACTCAGTCATCTGCCTCCCATTAACTTTCACAAAGATTTTAGATACCCTCCCTGCTTTCCTTCCGTCTTAACTAAAAGGACTGGGTCTATTAATAAAATATTGGGGGCTCCCTGCCAGTCCAGTGGTTAAAACTCCATGTGTCCACTGCAGGGGGGGCTCGATTCCTGTTTATAGAACTAAGATCTTACATGCCGTTCACCATGCAAAAAAACAATTAAATTTTAAAAATACATAAATATTTGTTGTCTTTATGCCTCTACTTGAAATGATACTTAAATAATGACTATTTATTACTTCAGACACTGGTTATTAGTAAAAGCTGAATAACGTGGACTAAAATACCCACATCATTGTAGAGATCTTGAGGGGAATTTCAAATTAATTTCTTTGTTGTTTCACCTCAGACTAGAGAAAAAGTCATCATAAAAGTAACTTCTGAATGTCACTGTCTCAAATGTCAGCTAAAGACGTTTGGTTTTAGAAAGAACAGTTTTTCTGTTACATCTGTGAAATAGGGCAATTGCTTTAGTTACCAAAAAGCTTTGTAAAGTTGGTACCAAATAAAGTTGGTAAACTTATACTGGATATTGTGGAAGCAAAGAACATTTGCTAATGAAAAACAATGGCAATAGCCATTACTTCAGGGCAAAACAGGTTCTACAACGTAAGGAATTCCATACTCTCTGGCCAAGTTAAATTTAGTATGTTTTTCTTCTAAAATTTAGCTTTATGAACTAGTCAGGAAAGACAAAAGGCTAGTACTAATACTACAAAACTTTTGATAGTTTACTATCGATGCCTTCAAGTTGACAATTTTAATTACCAAATAGAGAAAACACTGTACAATATAGATACATTGTGCTGTTACTCAAGTAAAATGTCATTTTCTGTATAATATAGTCATTTTATAAAATAATATTGAAACATGCATTTAACAGTATCCAGGGTTCCATGATATTTTAATTTTAATAGAATCTGATTAAAATTAGAGAAAAGAATCTTCTGGAGAAGCAAGTTCTGGGTGAGTCCCATTTTGTCTGTTTACTATTACTGTAATTTACTTCTCCACACAAAGCAGAAACTGGAGAATCTGGCATTAGCTGTTCATTATATGTTGGGAACAAATTCAGTTCCTCAGGACACAAAAGCACGTTGATGGATATTTTTATTTTACTCGGCAGAAATTGAAGACAGCATAGTTTTAGCTTTCAATTACTTCCCAAAGAAATACCAATGCTTTAACTTTGTAATGAGAACAAGAAAAACAAGCATGTCTCAAAGTTCTTTAGCAGCATATTTTTATAAGTTACAGATAATAGTATATACTATTATTGAAAAATGCAAATGAAATATTGTTAGCATAACCTAGACATTTAGAATGAAAACTCAGAATTAAGATTGAAAACATACTGTGTTATAAAAAATCAAAGAGAGTTTTATCTAGTCTTCATTGTGCAGAAAACTTTTTAATACAGAAGACCTTACTTGGACCTTAACCCCATAGCAGTGGGGTTAATAATTTAGTCTTACACAAAAGGCAATTTCCTTTTCTGATAGTATCAGTCTTTCACTATCAATAGAGCTTAAACTTAAAAACAAGTGGAATTAAGATCATATTCTGTCCCAAATTCATGTAAATTAATCATACTTGGTCTCTATTAATATGACATCTATCTATAAATTATTCTAAATGAACAGATATATGAAAGCAGAATTCCTCCCCCCAAAAAAATCAAAAAAGTTGAAAGTGTTAAGTTGCTTAGTCGTGTCCAACTCTGCAATCCCATGGACTGTCCTGCCAGAATTCCTGTCCATGGAATTCTCTAGGCCAGAATACTGGAGAGGGTTGCCATTTCCCTCACCAGAGTATAAGGATATACACAAAGTATATACTACATGTGATGTTTAATAATGAATTAAGTATTCATTTCTAAACAAAAGTTATCTAGTACTACACTTTTTCATGGGATGTTTAGGGTTTTAGGACATCTTTGGGCCTCAAAAGACAGAGAGACCATGAACCCAGGGAGATTTCATGCATCTAAGTCAGAGGGAAATGGGCACAGTCACAGGTAGAAGGAAGTAGGTCCACAGCTGGGAGGTCAAAGACTCTGCCTTAGCACTGACCAAGGACACACTGGGACAGGATGTAGCTCTAATCATCCCAAGAAAAAGAAAAAAGCCACACTCTTGTAGGAGGGGTCAAATATAACACCAGTGGGGTTCCAACTGCCTCCCCATGTACGCCTTTAAAGAAGGTTACAAAAAATAAAAAAGAAGGTTACAAAGCAAACAGCTGCCTGGCCTACGGCAGATACAGGGGTGACAGGTGGGCATTAAAGAGAAGGGCGAGTTCTCCACAGTCAAGGGGCTTGAGAACGGTCCACGCAGTGCTTCTTACCCTATCTGCTTCAATTCTGCCCCACCCTCCAGGTTCATTCAATGTTTCTGGGCTGAAATTCTGACCATGGTTTTCTTTTTCTCTATCCGTGCTTCTCAAGGAGGACACAATTAGTATTTGGGTGGGACAACTCATGCTTGTCTGGGGGCAGCCCTACTAACATGTCTGGCACTTTCAGCCCCCATCTACTAATGCCAGCACAGTCCCAAGGTCACTGGAGCAAGCAAAAATACATTCTGAATGCCCCAAGGAGGCAAACACAAGGAGCACCACCAATTCAAAACCAAGGCTACAAGCTCTAGTATCTCATTTAAACCCACAGTGCCAAGAACGTACACAACTCAAATCTACATCTTGTGTCAAGATTTTCCTGGATTTCTAACCTTTTTCTCCTTTCAACTAGACATCTTCCCCTCATCCTCCACAGTTATTTTGAGCTTACCCCAAATTGAGTCCCCTTATCTCCCTCAAAAAGTCCCAACCTGCTTTTCTTACACCCTGGCTAATAAAACCATCATTCAAGGTCAATGAGGCAGAAACTGGGAGGCAAACAAAGCTCTTCCTCTTTCTCACCAACTTCTCAGGATTGTAAATTCTAAATATCCCTCAAGTCCTTCCTCTTAGGACTGCTATCAGATTCCCATCATCTCTGGCTATGTTTTGCAATGGCCACAAATTAAATTTTTCACCATCTTCACCTCCTCTCTAATGTAAACACTGTACCACTATCATCTCCCAGGTCACCAGTTCACTTCCCAACTTAATTGCTCATTGTGCCCACCCAGCCTTCAGGAAACAGAAGAAAATCCTCAGCAGGAACACAAAAGCCTTCACCATCTTGTCTCCTCCTCTCCTCTGATTCTCACCAGGGGCTCTGGGTCCACAACCTTCAGCTTGACCTAAGTCTGCCCACCGGGGGAAGCACCCTACTCCAGGATGCCTCCGCACACACTGGGGAAGCTCCACTGGTAACCACTGACCAGTGAGGACCAAGAGCCACAGGGCAGATGCTTCCTAGCCGAGATGCTCGAGAACCCAGGCATCTGGCAGAATAAGAGGCTCCACATGTATTGACGGAAACGAACAATTCTTTACATAGAAAATTCAGTAGGAATATCCACTGACAAATGTACACACCCAGAATCAGAATGGTCTTGTCCTTGTCTGTTTTCATGTAACGTCATCTTACACAGAAGGGCTTCTTGGTGACACTTACTGGCAAACAGTGAAAAACTCAAGCAATTATGAGGAGGACCAGACATCACACTATTGAGTCAAACCCTGAGCATGCAATGATCTTAGCCTCCACTAAATAGCCCATCACCTAGAGCTACAATTTTTCGCCAGGTAAAAGTAAAGCAATGAAGATAGTCTTGATTATGCCACACTTAATAATAACACACAATCTAATCAGTTTAGACACTGTTCATTTGTTTATTCAAGGAAAAAAATGAAAATTTTACGATTTCTTAAGACTGGAAACTCTTTCATGGGTTACACACTGAGAGTCAATCTTGGAGCCCAAATGCTGGAAATTCAACAAGCAGGCATTAATTACATAATGAAATAGGTTTTGTAAATCTTCTGAGCACTTTGAATTTTAAAAAGGCCATATTTAAGACTTCCCTGGTGGGTCCAGTGGCTACAATTCTGCATTCCCAATGCAGAGGGCCCAGGTTCAATCCCTGGTTAGGGAACAAAAGTTCACATGCTGCAACTAAAGATCCCGTACGCCACAAATAAGACTCAGCACAAGTGAAGTTGCTCAGTCGTGTCCGACTCCTTGCAATCCCATGGACTGTAGCCTACCAGGCTCCTCTGTCCATAGAATTTTCCAGGCAAGAGTACTGGAGTGGGTTGCCATTTCCTTGTGCAGGGGATCTTCCCGAAACAGGGATCAAACCCAGGTCTCCCACATTGCAGGCATATGCTTTACCATCTGACCCACCAGGGACTCAGCACAGCCACATAAAAAAATAAAAATAAATAAAAAAAAAAAACAACGCTGTATCTAAAATGAGTGTTTCAAACTTAAACTTCTGTAATGTAAGTTATTATGATACAGACATAGGATTACCATGTAGAAGCTAATCATTCTTAGCTGAAATATAACAAGAGATTAAATTACATAGGTAAGCATCTCTCCAAACTAAAACACTGCATTTCAAATAAAAACAGAACAAAAAATGTAAAGGATAAAGATGTTTCTTTTTTATCATTTAATGGAGGTTGAGATGTTTTTGTTTTAAAAATGAAAAATTGACAAAAAACATCCAGAATAGCCTATTATAAGTTACTATCAAAATGAAAACATTTAGATAAAATCATAAGAGATTTAAATTTTGTCAGGGAAATTCAAATAATAAAATGTTCATCTATAATTGAAATGAAATTACTTATTTCAGGGTTAACCAATTATGTATTTTTTTAGTCTCCATTTTACAGCTAAGTTGCAGAGGTTTAGAAACCTTCTCAAGCCTAACCTACTACCTGCAAGGGCCCAGGCTGTTTCTGAATCATGCTCTGATACATGAGCAGTGCTCTCGAGGCTCAAAGACTCTAGGACCCAAAACATCCTCTGTTCAAGAACTGCTGTTACTCATCAATCAGAATTGACCAGCAGCTTTCTCAAGAACCACTGATAGGCTGGGAGAAGTGGACTCATGGCCACACAATTCAAAGAACAGTTCCGAAGAGGAGTAAAAATGTGCACCGTGGTTTTCAGAAAATAAATTCTAATCAAAATCGTAACTCACATGCTATAGATATCAAAACAGTAATAATTCTGTGTAGCAATATAACTAATATAGAGATTCTTTGTCATAGTTAGACCAAAGTACAAGTTAAAATGAAAGAGACTCATTTTGAAATCTGAACATCTATCAAACCAGGACACACCATCTAAGGCTCTTGTTTTGCTCTCTTCACTAAGAGGAGAAAGATTTTTCATTTCTCTTAACAAAATGGGCAAGAATGGTGCCCCCAAAAAAGCAATGGGCTGAACACAAGCAACGACTCAGGTCCTAAAAGAGGACTTTTCATGCTGCAGTGCGTGTCACCACCTGCAAACCACAGGCCTCTCTTCTCTAAGGTTCAACAGGTCCTCTGAACATGAATTTTTAAGTATCCACGTCAGACACAAGATTGCCAAGATCTTTTCTTGTGGCAGAATGTGGCTTCAGAAGTTGTGTAACTAGCATAAAATACTAGGAGCACTCACTGATCTGACCACGAATCCCATCTCTGCAGTAGCCCAAACTCACACACCAACCTGTTCATCACGGGACGTTCAATCCTGTAGTTCAAAAGGAAAATCTATCATACCTGCACACAGAGACGGAGCCAGGAATACGTTCGCATTACCATCACTGCCTACCTGGCTCTGCCCTAAAGTGACAAATGAACAATGTCCAGGCTCACAAAGGGTATTCACCCCCTGAGGCAGGTCCAGTCTTTGTGGACCCTGAAGACTATACAATTCGGAGGCCCTCTAAGAAGAAATCAGGCACTATCCCAAAAGATGCCCTTGCAAAGTAAGCAGCCTTGAAGCATAAGCTTCACAAGTGGAATGATAAACCCACCTTTGACTCAACCATAAAAACTGCCAATATTTGAACCATTTTGACCACCCAAAACAGCAACTTGGCACGCTCAATTTAGTACTGCTGCTCAAGGCTCCAGCACAGGCTACGTAGTTCCCTCAGGACAGAAGAGTTCAGAACTGAGGTACAGTGAAAATATAATAATAATGAAAGTTCTCCTGACAGTGCTCATGGAAAGTGAAACAGGGAAAACCTACAGAAATCATTATGGACACCACGACTTCACTTTAAAAATAATATATACACATCTTAAAAAGCAAGAGTGTGAAAATGTAAACAAATAATTTTTGTATTTAAATGTTATGATCATGAGTTACTTTTTTTCTTTTCCAACTAAATGTTGTTATATTACTGGCATAATTAAAGAGGAAAAATAAAAGGGATAAAGGGGAAGTAGGGAGAAAAACAAGGAATCCGGAGACCTCAGATACAAACGTCTGCTGTGTCGATTCACTATACACTTAGCATCTATTTACACGTCAGCAACTTGAAACAGACCTTAAAATTTACCTCAAGGGACAAAGATAAAAGCCAACTGAACAAATGAGAGGCCCCACACCTCTCCTGTTTAGAGAACCCAGGTGTTTGTTAGTAAGGGATGCTGCTGCTGCTGCTGCTAAGTCACTTCAGTCGTGTCCGACTCTGTGCGACCCCATAGACGGCAGCCCACCGGGCTCCCCCGTCCCTGGGGTTCTCCAGGCAAGAACACTGGAGTGGGCTGCCATTGCCTTCTCCTAGTAAGGAACGTCTAAAGGCCAATGAAAGCGAACTTACTTTTTGCTGGCCTCACAGACATCTGTAATATTGGAGAAAAGATGGTGACTCTCGGTCTTCGTCATCGTATCACTCAGCGCTTTAGAATTTTTAAACATTCGTATCAAGATCTCCAAACTGAGTAAATACGAGTGTTCAGAGGATATGACTTCAAAAATAGCCTGATAAGGAGGAAGAAGAAATGAGTTATTAATTCTTTCAATTAAAGAATTAAATTGAGCTTTCATAATTCTACTATAAGAATAACAGTATCTTTAAAAATGCAAAACTGTAAGTATAAAAAAAAAAAGTACATTACCAAACTACTGTCTTTATATAAGGCACATATACCCAAATTTTGAGAGGCAGAGTCACTGCCTAGAGTGTAAATAGGAAAAAATAAAAGCATTTGGCATCCTGAGGTCACGTTTTGCCAGAAGGCAGAGTCTCCGGGAGGAAGCTAGGGCAGGTCGTAAAACCTCAGGGTGACATTCATTAACCTTTGGGGTCATCTCCTCCACCCTGATTTCAAAGCATGCTGTTCTGGGACAGTAAAGATTTATGGACCTCCCTTGGGATTCAGAGACAATTTCTCACAAATCCATTTCTTCCCTCCCCTGTGGGTCCTTTCTCTCCCAGTGTTTTAATTCAACTAATCTGTAGTTAATATGAGCAAATATTCTGGGTGTATCAAGGAGCATGACTGGACCTACCCTCAAAAGGTTCTTATCAGCCACAGGAATTCTTTTATATAAACTTATACAATCGAAAGTAATTCTGTCCAATAAGCCACCCTCTCTGCTCTCCTCACTGTCTCAAGAAGGAGTGAAGGACCCTCAGCAGAAACTCTTGGTGTCAGGCACACAGAGGTGGTTCACCTGATAAGCCTTCATTAACAACGAAAAGCCAGCCCACGTATGTGGAGAGATACCAGCGCCCTGTGTAAGGAATTCATCTCCGGCCTTAACAACATCAGATTCTCCTAGAACGGCCAGGCAGAGAGAATTCCTCCTCAGGGAGGCGTGGTGAACATCCTCGCGGGCTTGAGATTCCCATCCTTCCTGGAGATCGTCCCTAATAACAGAGCCATCATCACCGTGGCCTCCAGGGCTCCTCCCCTTAGCGCCTGGCCGAGAGGGACCCAGAAGAGTCTCCTTATAAGAACTAATGCTCCAGCTGAGGTCAGGTGGGAGCCCTGCTGCTGGTAGGTGGGCCATACTCTGTAACACTTGGTAAATCAGGTCAGTGGTGCTAAGCTCATTGTTCACCTCTATTCTTAGCATCCATAATCATTTAGGTAAGTCTTACTTCAATGTGCTGATCTAGCCTTGGTTGTGTTCCAGGGACTGTAAGTGATATAACCATCTAATGATTATGTCATTAGATGTAAAGACAAGGACGTTAATGCGTTTCATTTAACTTGTATCTTGTGTGATTCTATTCAATTAATAAAATTATCCCCAGGAAACATAATACAGACTAAAGAAAGTTCACTCTTCCTGACCAAAAATAATGGATTTCAGGTTGTTGATGGATATGGTGCCTTGGAATGATTAAAAACCTTTCAAAGTAGAGGCTTTTGTAATCAAATCCAAAATGTGAAGATTCAAACAAAATGATGTGATAAACTATACAGAATAGATCACAGGAAAAGATGAGTACGTGGTAGTTTAACATAATACGTTTAATGTAATAACTTAAAACATCCTGCAATAGAAACATCAGCTACTTAAAGGAAAACCACATTAGACCTGTTAAATATCTATATAAGAGCAGAAATAAATCATAAGTAGATTTGCTATCATTAAATTTTTATATCACAAATATGAATAAATATTCTCAAAATGTAAGGGAAATGGGATAGATTTAAAAGAGAAGAAACATTCCAATGGGATCAGGACCCTGGAGAAGCTCTTGAGCTGTTTATGCCATAATGTTAACAGTTAAAAAAAAAAAAAGTGCCACCTACTGCCCATCATTAGGAGAACATACTTTCTTTAGAAGTATTTATGGAATGGAATACTATATAGTGGCTTGAATAAATGACCTAGGTTAATATGTTTTTACATGGATAAATCTCAAAAACAATGCTAAATGTAAAAAGCAGTCAACCGAAACACACGTTCAGAATCATATCATCTATCTACATCTTAACAGGCACACACAAACATATGTACATAAATAGATGTAATACATAACAGATGGATACACATTGATCCATAATTATAGTTATCTCCAGGGAGGAGAGGAAAGGAATGAAAGGAGGAGAATGTAAGACTTCTATTTTATTGAAAGTCATATTTTCTTTATAAAAATTAGAAAAATTATAAATGTAATAATTTTTAAAATTCTCTGTGATGTATACACCAATGTTATACACTATTCTGATTTTTTTTAAATAGTCCTATAATTCACCCTTATATTTTTGTGTTATTGCAAGCCAATGAAATAAGAAAGGGGTACTTCATGTCCTCTATGGAATTTATTTATATGCATGTATATGCCTAAGCTTATTTATCTCCAAACTCATATGCATAAGACAGAAGGAAAGTGCTTTGAGAACTTCAAAATATTATTACAATGAGCAATTTTCTTAAGCTGCATTTACTAAATTTCAAGTTATGAAACTATTGCTATCTGTTCTATTTTTTATTAAGCAAACTTGTGTTTTGGTATAATTTTAGATTTCTAGAAATCTTGCAAAGAGGATTTAGAGTTTTTCCACTATCATCCTTTTTCAGTTCCAAAATCTAATCAGTGTCTTTTCCATTTTTCAACATATTTCTTCCAGTGTAAATATTATACCTGGACTAGGTGCTTTGTTAAGTTAAAATGACATTTTGTTTTTAGTTTTTGTTTGCTTAATCGCTCAGTCATGTCCAACTCTTTGCAATCCCATGGACTGCAGGGTCCTCTGTTCATGGGACTTTCCAGGAAAGAATACTGGAGTGGGTAGCCATTCCCTTCTCCAGGGGATCTTCCTGACCCAGGGATTGAACCTGGGTCTCCTGCATTGCAGGAAAATTCTTTACAGTCTGAGCCACCAGGGACTAGATGCTTTGTTAAATTAAAATGACATTGGATATTTTAAATTTTCTCTTCTGGGAATTCACATATAATTTTATTTGACAATAATCACATAATGTTTTTGTAAAAAAAAAAAAGAAAAGAAAATGAATATGCTGTCAAAGGAAAATGCTCAACAAAACAGGCACCCCGAGAACCCTAAAGAATCTGCTTGGTAGAAAATATATCTTTTGGAACTTCCCTGGGGGTCCAGTAAGACTCTGTGCTCCCAATGCAGGGGACCGGGGTTCAGTTCCTAGTCAGGGAACTAGATTCCACAAGCTGCAACTAAGATCCAACACAGCCAAATAAATTAATTAAAATTCAAAAAAAAACCAAAATACCTCTTGTCGCTTTCTTTCCTCCTGGCTAACTGTCTGAGATAATCCATTTCTTTTCACCTAGAGTAAAAAGCAAAATAAAGTTGAGTTCATTTACTTTCACAAACAACTTCTTTATTATGTAAGGCATAATTCTATGCCCTTCAAATATGAATTAACTGCAAAATGCTGAATTCAGTACATATTAATTTTGAGTCTCATATTCCTCAGACGACATTTAATCACATTAATAAATTAGCATAGTACAACATTAAAGGAATGAAAAGTGTCTAGAACACTACCCAATGGGTTTGAGTTAATTTGCTCTGGTCTTAGTTCTGGCTATTCCTAAAATACTTAAGAAATTAATCTCCTAATTCATAAGTGAAGTCCCTGACAATAAAAGAAAGGAAGCCACTGCCCTAAGAGTTTACTGCTCAGAAACCCTGGTCAGTAATATGGTGTCCTTATTACATTGAAAGTGTAATTTTAACACTATGTGAACACTCTGTGAAAACAGAAACTCAATGGAACACCCATGCACTTTACAAAAACCCAATCAAACAAGAAAACACAGGCCTCTTGGCCCAATTTCAACAGGTTTTTTGGGTATATTTAATTTTGACAAATAAGGATGTTAATCTGATATTCTTCGATGAAGTAAGAGTACCTCCAAGAGCCAAGAATGCCAGCCCCATACTGGGAACAATGCAGTTGTGTCCCTGGTTGAATTCCGAAGTTCCTATCTCAACTGCACACATTTCTACTTCATTGCTGCAGTTCCTACCAAAATTCAGTCTCTGACTCAGAACAGAGGTTGAATTATGAACCCCATGAAGGCAGGACCTGGAGTCTCTTCTAATATACCTGGCCCTGAGTCCAGCACATGAAAGACATTCATGCTTTTCAGTTAAAGTTTAATAAACGAAAAGTAAGGCATGTACACAATACCAACCAATTAGATCTTGAATTTGACAGAAGAGCAGCAAAAAAGGAGAATGTCCTCCCCTCATGTGAAAAAGCAATAGCAATAAAATGTAACAGAGGTCTTCAAACGTTTTGCTATCTACTTCCTAAAAATACTAAAAAACCATGTTCCCTTAGACCCATTTTATGTTGACATTTCAAATTTTCATCCAAAATTTAAAGAATCTTAAAGACATATCTTCCTATTAATTGTAAATCTAGACATTTTAACCATGTGCTATCATATTCTTTTAAATGTATCTAGTGGAATATAAAAACCATGATGACAATATCCACCATCATCGATTTAAAACATATGGAGATTTTACATTATTCTTCTTTCTCCTTGAAAACCCATTTCTATGTCAATTTTCCCTCCAAATTTCCTGATATAATTCTGTGTCAGAGTATTTAATTAGTCACTCTAGCATATTTAGGGCATAGGTTTCTACATTTAATTTTCTAAAATTTCTTGTGATCAATGAGCTTTAAGTATAAAGAATCTTCTGTATTGTATAATCACTACAAACACCATTAATAATCCATAATCAAAATGATGCAATTATTTCCAATTTCAATGCATTAAGCACTAAAAGTAAAATTTTACTGAGAATGCAACTCTGAGTGAGATGGGGGTGGGGGTGTATGGTGGCTTCATTCAAGGAGGCTTTGCTGAAACCAATATTTCAAATTGACCCCATTTTATTTTGTGCTGTGATTTAACATGCTGACACAGGGCACCAAACACCAAGTAAGATTTGAGATGGGCTTTCTTTAGAAAAATGGCAAAAGGGGTAACTGTGAAAAGTGGAAATTGGACAACAAAATCTGGTGTTAACACTTTAACTGCAGATACACTCTCAGTTTTAGAGAAAAGAACGCCTAGGAATCAAGGATCTGGAAAATGGTCCCCCTTAAAACTATTCCTGCCCACCACCTCGCCTGGTCTTGCTGAATACAGGCATGTGATGTGTGCCCCAGTGTGAAGACCGCCGGTATACAGTTCTTCACATGGTGGGGTCAGGGAAATAAAGACACCTATATGTTACTGCCTTCAATCTGGTTGTTAGAAAAGATCATAGAGAGCAGTACAATAGCATAGAAAGAGTCCTAAGTCAATAGTAAAATCAACAATCATTTACTGACTGCCAGGAAATATGCCAAGTATTTTATATCCCTGTGATCACTGAATCCTCAGAAAAACTCTAAAAAGCCAATACTATTCTTATGCCTATTTCACAGACAGTAATAACAACTACGACTTAGGATTCCAGATCACATAACTAACAGAAAGGAAGGCCAGGATCCTCATCCAGGCGTACCAACTCAAGGGCTGCCGCTCTTAATCATGATATTATCAGGGACAGGGGACCCCCAGTTTTCCATGAAGGCACCTTACTTCTAAGGTTGGGTGACTGTCACTAATGATGATCCCTTCTAACGCCAGGTCTGCACCAAATCTCCACATGTTTGTTGTCATCGCACATATCATGGGATGTTCTCAGCCTTATCTACCATGCTGACACTGGGCCAGCCTGTCAGCAAGAATTCATGGTTAAAAAGGCTTCTTCATACATTTTAATAAGGGAGGAGACTGGCCAAAAGAATGAAACCATTCAGAGCTGCTCCCATTTGGTTAACGTTGAGCAGGAATTTCACAGGATTTCCTGCCTGACTCAAAGCCCAGCAGATCAATATCCTGGCGCTGTGCCCACAGTCTCGGCAGGTGATGTCACCAGCAAGGATTTCCATGCCACCAGTATCTGCATCCACGGCTACTACTGAGTTCAAACACAGAAATCTTAAGGGGAAGAAAGTAAAGCATGTGGGCTTAGAGACCTACCCAGATACAGCTAGGTCACTGAGGGATTAAGAGTACTTCATCCTATCCAAAAGAAAAAAAAAAAAATCCCCAGCTAAAGTAGTTGCCCTTCTGAGGGAGAAGAGAAGGTAGTTTTGAAAAAGGCAAAGCACTCATACATAGACTTTCACCAACACTAATAAAAAATGATCAAACATTCCTTTAACCAAGAAGTCATCAATTAGAAACCAGTAGCCCACACAGAACTGACCGATAAAGAAAACAAAAGGTTCTAAAAGTACATTCTTGGGTTATAATTAAGAAAACGGGCACATTCAAGGATCCAGAAGGCCAAGTCTGGAGTTATGACAAGCCGGCTCTACCTGGCTGACTGCCAGACCACTGCTTGGGGCCCGGCTGGACGGGTTCTTCTCCCGAGCCAAGAGGAAGCTTTTTGTCCACCTGAGATCTTCCACATGCAACTCTAAATTACACAGTGCCTAAGAGCAGGTGCCTGGAGGCCGAAGATCAGAGCGGGCAAGAGGACTTCAGAGACCGAAGAATGTGGAAAATGAAACCAGAAAAAGAAGGGTAGAGGGGATATATAAGAGGGCCCCACAGAGACTGGCAGGAGACAGGTGGGAGAAAACTGGGAGAATGAAAACACAGCAAAATGTCAAGTGGAAAGAAACAAGGAAGGAAGGGGGACGAAGGGAGAGAGGGAAACAAAAGAAGGACAAAGGCTGTGTGCAACGATTTTAATAGTATGTTATCTCTGGAAATTTTCTATTCAAAACCAGTGACCTATTACTAAACCGAAGTAAAAATCACTGGTAAGCCCAGGCTTTTCTTTTGCACAAGCACACAAATATGTGTATAAAACATATGTTTACAATAAAACCTACAGTTTTTACATTTACATGTTTCTGCAGTTTGCACACTTTTGCTAAGAGAATTAAAATATCAAGTTTATCACATTTCTCCAAGTGTTCTCCCTGTTTCCACCAGTGGAAAAGATGATACACCAGCTTCCAAAACGGGATTCCTATTCTGTCATCTAAAAGGAAAGAAACTAAATCACACAGGCTCTTTTTTAAAACTTTTTACATATGTATCTTGCAGTGGAGGTTCCAGCCCAGCACAAACATTCTGCCAAGCAACAAGCTTTCCAGCTCCCTTCTGACCTCACTAGAACTTGCTCATTGCTTTAAATTTCCTATTCAACTATATCATCAATAAGTACAGTTACAAATGTAGTTGAATGAAACATTAAGAGCTACACTCCGTTTGAGGTTCTTGATTTTGTACAATCTAACTAATTCACAAAACCGTTCAAATCTTGCCATGGCAGATTCTACACTCTTAGGAGAACATGTGAATATATGTCAATATTTATTTGACATATAATGACATATATTCAAATAAAAATCAATACAAATTAATTCAAATAAAACAAGACTGTAGCCCACAACTACAGTTCTGACATATGTTAAAAAATATGAACATATATTATGTGACCTGTCAAGGTAGTGAATGCAGGGAACTCACTAATCTCATAACAGTTCTAAATTCATAATTATAAATTATATTTTTACTGCTGTAATTGGTATTAAAATTCTCCACCTATGATTTTTTTGTAATCAACATATTTTCCATGTTCAAAAGAGACAAATTAACAATTGGCTAAAACTAATAAAGAACAGTAGGAGATACTTCATCAATGGATATACTGTCTAACTGGCTCCAAGATATAGTTTTTGAAATTTAGGGTAAACTCCCCAAAGGATAGATCCAAAAGTTACTCCACCTAAAACTGATATCAAGTTAGTCTGAGAAAGACAAATATCGTATGATATGACTTATATGTAGAATCTATAAAAATTATATAAATGAACTTATTTACAAAATAGAAACAGATTCACAGACATAGAAAGCAAACTTATGGCTACCAAATGGGAAAGGAGAGATAAATAAGGAACTTGTGATTAACAGGTGCATACTTCAACATAGAAAACAAATAAACAGCAAGGAGCTGATATATAGCACAGGGAACTATACTCAGTACTTTATAATAACCTATATGGGAAAAGAATCTAAAAAAGAATAGATATATGTATATATACAACTGAATGACTTTGCTCTACACCTGAAACATGACACTGTAAATTGACCATGCTTCATTTTTTTATGATTAAAAAAATAAACAAAATGGATGCCAATTTCCTTCGTGATCCTTTGCAAGCCTGAGCTTGTTAGATGACTATCTCATGAAGGAACAAGCAGGCTTCAGGTAGTAATTCCACTTCTGCACTCATCACAGCTACAGGTGATTTCACCTTATGAAAAGCTGTCTTAAGGAAACCTAGGCAATGTTCCTTGGCCTCTGACGCCGCTGACTACAGAAGGCAGTAAAAGCCGGGTTCTCTAAGTTTCCAACAGAATCCTGAGGTTGCCATGTGTAACTAAGCCTATCCAGAGCATAGAGCCTGCCCTCTAACTGTGTACAGAGCCAAGAGGAATTACCCCAGTCTCTAGGCTGCTCGGATCATTTTCTATGGGGTAAACAGGGATATGACCTCAGGCCCTCTATGACTTGACATTGTTTCTATACAGATAAGATGGGTGCACATTCTTTCTCTTTTTCCCACCAGCCAAAGTAACTAGAACAGGAGGGCCTGCAAAAGACTGACGACCAAAGAAGCTCAGAAAAGTAGTCAATTAAAAATGAGATCAGATATTTTAATCCAAGTTCACTCAGGCTCCATAAAGCACTGATGTCCACTGAATACCCACAAGAGCTAAGACCTTCAAACTTAGAGTTACCCATTCGCAGAAAACCAGCTGGTTTATTCATGCCTCCTGGTGACCTGCTATTCATGGGCTTCTATTCTGGAGAGTTCAAGTGGGAAGAGAATGAATTGCAAAGTAAAATTATACCACGGCACACAATCACTCCTAGGTCCCTTTCTACAGACTTAATACAAATTGAACAGTCCCGGAATTTCCACTGAGTTAAGACTTCTTTCACTTCAACAACATGGGAACAGCAGCTCGCTGAGAGTATGCTTGAGGTTCCTATAATGAAAAATCTGCCATGGGCCTGAAACTGTCTTCTGAAAGTAGCCCCCAGGGTTGTCTCAGGCCCCGCCTCATCCACTGAGAAATCACTGGGATACGGTCCTCCTAAGCAACAAGCTGCTGTAGAACACCCACACCAAGGGCCCGAGATCCAGACGACCAGAGATGAGATAACCGAGGTCAAGACGGGGACGGTGCGGTATTTTTCAGGAGAAACAGGTACATAGATCACTATTTTTTAGAATAATGAGAAGTAGAAGACAATGGCCCATTTAATAAATCATATGCTTAATTTAAAAAGATCTCCAGTGACATGCCAGGAATCTCATCATTTGTTCAAAAAACCAGAGCTCCTCTCTTATCTACTGTTGTTAAACTTAAAACAGTAAAATTCCATAATCTTAAAACTATAAATTCTATCAACTTAAAACCGAAAATTCTATAATTCTCACCAAAATTCTTGAATCTCAAGAAACAGTAAGCTCTGCCAGCCTCCCAGAGGTAACCTCGCGTCTGCTAAAACTGTGGCGAACTCAGATAAGGCAAGGCAGGGCTCGGGGCTTTGACCTGGAAATGGCCTGGGTCACCCTCTAGAGTCAGAGCCAGGATTCCCGACTGAGTCCCAGTTACTTCAATACAGATAGGAGGCAGAGAGTACAGACCACAAACAGCAAGGTCATTAAATAAACTTCTGTGCCTTGTAGAATTTAGGAGACAAGAACGCATGTGTTACTTTGTAGCCGGCCCCTGTAAACCAGTATCCTTTATTTAGCCAAGACCTGATTCAGAGTTCTGGTTGGTTCCTCTTGTATTTCTCCAACTTCTGATGTATCCAATGCTTACCATGTACCAGGCACTGTTCTTCCCATGCATCTAAACCTTCTAACAATACCACAAGAAATGCATTACTATCGCTATTTTACAAATAAGAAAACAGAGACACAGGAAAGTTGTCATCGTGAGCCCTAACAAGTGGTCAAGCTGGTATTCAACTCAGGCATGCCTGCTGCCCACAAGGACAATTTCTTTACCACCGCGGTGCACTGCCTTCTCACACTTCTGAATTTCTTCGAGGTGTGCGTGACCCGCAGCTACCCTTCCTTTAAACTAAGGTCCTCCCCTTGGATACCTCAGAAACTGCATCCCCAAATGAATTCTCAGCTCTTGCTCCAGAAAAAGCTAAGCTGTTGGCAGGGTGCCTGGCAATTTAACTTGTTGATTAGTCCTGACATCCGTGGAATCTCCACAAATTCCTCTCTTTGACTTGTGGCTCTCAATACCATTCACTCCCCTGCAGGCTACTGAGCCTGGACCCAGGTGGACTCAGTCTCTATCCCCCAGTGAGAGAGAAGCCCACTTCTGCTTTTTCTATCAGCAACCAAGGGGAGAAAATGAGATCAGGGCATACATGAAAAGCTAATGTCACAGAAGTAAGATAAAAAGGAAAACTGGTTTTAGGGGGACAAGGCAATTCTATAAAATTATTTCATAAAAGATGAGCAGTTTTTAAAATTGGAATATTTAATAAAATACTGAGGAAGAGACCAGACTAATAATGATGGTGAACAGTGGCGAGAGGCGGGAATGATGGTAAAACCATAGCAATTTTTAGTCTTGCTGTGTTAGGTTTTGTAATAAGGTGAATGCACCTGCATTACCTTCATAATTCAAAAATGGCTATTGCAAAGAACTTAATTTACATTTTGAATTTTAAATTGGAATATTAAGAACAAACTGATGACTAACTAAGGGGAATTGGTTAAAAGAACCAAACTAAAAAAAAAAAAAAAAAAAAAACTACCTATTTGATGAAATATAAATATGGGCTTTACAAAGGTTGTTATGGAAGAAAGTTTAATGACATGAAAAGTCATTCACAATGTTGTTAAGAGGGAAAAAATGGGTTAAAAAACAGCAGGTTTAATGGTGAGCAAATATTTACAACATTATTAAATGGAAAATGTGAGCAATAAGGCAATATTATTTTATTAATTTTTGCTTAAAGGAAGAGGAAAATTCTAAATACACATTAAGAAAACAAAAAAAGTCTGAAAAGTTATATACCAAAGTATCAACAGTGACTACATGGGAAGGATTTCAAACAATTTTTATTTTCTTCTTTTTATCTATTGGTACTTTTTTATTTTTCGCTAATAAACATCTCTTAGCTTTGGAATTAAAGCATTGCTTTTAATAAAAACTAAGTTTCAAAGTCTTCTCTCAAAAAAAGAAACAAAGCAAGTAGGGGAGGCAAATGGCACTGTGAAGAGATGCCAATAATACCCGCATTTCTTCGTTGCTGCCCACAGGAAAGCTCCTGAGAGGTAACCATTCGCAGACAAAAGCAGCTCAGATAAAGGCAGGCGATGAGAAAGGTTTCGGTCCAGCCCAAACCAGGCGGTGGCTTATGAGGCGGTGCTGACAGTGAGGGATGACAGGCAGGCGCGCAGATGGGGGAGCAGAGGACAGGGCTGGAGGTGCGGAACTGCCGATGAAGCCGATGATGACACGGCTGAAGGCGTGAGTCGGGAGGGGCTGACGAAGGCAGCACAGGTCTGAGGGGCCCTTCTTGCAGAAAAGGACACCTGTTTATAGAGCAGGTGCCAACATCTTTGTTGCCATTCTGCTTTTGCTTGTTATTTTTGTCAAGTGGCAGAAGGGTAGGAATGATCACCTCCAAACAGTAAATTCCTTAGAACAACACTGACACTGAAGTGAGCCTCTTAGATTCGCAACACAATCTAAACTTGAGCAAAACTCGTTTCGGAAAAGTGGGTACTAAAGTGAACTGATGTTTTACGTGCAATGTTCAAAGCATGCCATGATCCCACTGGGCAGGAATTGCCTTATTATATGGAGGAGATCTGAGAAACAGGCTTAGAATTACCAATATTCTCCCGTTTACCTATACCTCAAGTTTCATTTTCAATTCAATCACTCAAGCAATTATTTTACACTTCTGTTGTTTTTATTTTCAACTCTTGGCCCATCTAGCCCATCGAGTTTTAGTCATAACCTCTAGGGAGCACTTTCCTGGCCTTTACTGCTTTCCATGACATCTATCCATGAAATCTATCCATGACATTTCTGCATTTTGCCCTACATTCTTTCAGAAACATCACTTAGACCTTTCATTTCTATTGCCTCCTAAACCAGCTTCTAAGTTCCCACAGAGTAGGTGCTGGCTTCAGGTTTGTTTTGTTTGCCCCATTTGCCCCGATGCAGTGGAACACGTATGAATTTCGGAGTCAGACACTAGCGTTTTCAGACTACAAACTTCTCATCACTTAGTGAACAGCAAAATAAAGCCCCCAAATTTCTTCTGCTTGTCATCCACGTCAGGGTAACAAAACAGAAAGGACAGGACGGAAAATACCATAGTGCACTGTGTGTATTAAGGGTATTAAGTGCACTGTGAAGCTTTTGTTTGAGGTACACAGACACGCACACCCATGAACATACATACTAGGTTATAAGTAAAATGTATTTCTCATTATGTTAAGCTACCGATACCGACCATGGTTGCAGGATAACTCCACCATGTGTGTAAATTTCCACTAGATACGTCAGTCATGTCACTTTACACTCTCATTCACACATGAAAGAAAAGCTGTCCTACTCAGATTCCGCAGAAGCAGCAGTCAGATTTCTCATCATGTGGGGGGTCAAAACGGATTGGAACAGGGCTGGTTAAGCACTGATCAAATAACAGTAAATGTTTAAATGACCTATTTAAGTGTGTGTTGGGGGGGGTGCAGAATTAGTGTCTAAGTCTACATGATTATCTCTTAAGAAACTCAACAGGTAGCTACCCATGGAAAGCTAAAATGGTAACATTTTACCTCCTCCGGCCAGGACCATGCTAGGTAACCTCAAGTCTAAGTTACAAGATCTCAGAAACTTTGAGTGTGTAGGAGCTCTCAGGAGAGCAGACAGACCAGGCAAAAAGGGAAAATGAGAAGACAGCCAACAGGCCATTTCTGAGATGGAGTCATATTATTGGCCAAGTACCTGATGGAAATGCGGTTTCTGCTCTTTCAGGGCCCTAGGTACATGTCTGTTATTTTGACAAACTTGAAAGGCTCTGTTCCAGGTAACCTCAAGACCATAAGAAAAACAGTAGGAGAGGAACCATATTTGTCATCTCAGAGCCTCAGCTGCCTCAATATATGGTGGAGAAATGGCCTCCACCCTCATGGTATTGTCACAAGGATGATACAAGCTGAGTGAAATGACCCAGTCCAATCCCTGCAGTACAGTATTCTCTGCAAGTCCTGGGTTAATACTTCACCTACATGTAAAAAAATTAATTTCATGATGACCCAGTGACAGGTCCCAGGGCTACATCCACCCTGCAAGTCAGCCTCCAGCCTGCCTGCTCACACCGAGACAGCTGAGTGTGCGTTCAGCAGACAGCAGCCGTAAACCTTTGTCTGTCATACCAGAAGCAGGGTGTCCTGCTGTTCCAAACGGGAACTGTTCCATTTTTATTATTGCAGTCAGATGAGTAGTCGAGTTTATCTCCTACACCAAAGGGGAAAATAATCTGCAATTTCCTTTCACTGGCAACAATACTTCCTTCTGCAGAAGCTGTCCACTGGCTATATAGTCCTTATGCCCCCAAATAACAGATATACAGGTTAACAAATGCCAAAATGACCCTAAGACAGAAGAGTACAGATAAATCATGCAGAAAATCAACAGGCTTTAAGTATTCTGGATAAATCAAACAAATTTAGAAACAAACTTTTAAGCACTAGCTCCATATTTATAGATTCAGTAGTCATTTCGATGGTGACAATTTCTCTATTCAATCATCAAGGAGACAAATCACTCTGTGGATGTGGAATGGCCCCTTCACTGGACCGAGAGAAGAGACACCACAAGGGGACATCTTAAGGTCAAGAGGGCAAACACAAGAATCTGATGATTTCCACAAGCCCAAGTTTAGTATTATAGAGCTCTTCCCCGTAGTTATTCAGAACTCCTCAAGCAACTGAGCTGGGACTTTCCCTGGTGGTCCAGTGGTTAAGAACCCACCTTACAATGCAGGGGACATGGGTTCAATTCCTGGTCGGGGAACTAAGATCCTACATGCCGTGGAGCAACTAAGCCCGAGGACCACAACTACTGAACCCGCATACCACAACTAGAGTTCATGAGCCTCAGCGAAAGATCCCACATGCCACAACTGAGACCAAATGCAAAAAATACATAAAAAAGTAAAGTAAAAGTCACTGAGCCTGCTTTCCTCTTACTTAATTACACTGTATTCCTACAGACTCCTACTGTTCTTAAATGCATCTCATCCACCTCCCCAAAAGACATTATCAAGTGGAGGACAAGGCTGTAATTTAATTTGATCTCATAGTATGCAAACACCTAACTTAGGTAATTTTAAACTATGAAGATACCAAATTTCCTAATGTATCAAAGACATTTGTTAAATCCAGGATGTAGCCAAGAAAACATCAATAACTTTCCTTTTAAAAGAAAAATTAAAAACAGCCTCCACTAGTCCCTAAATAGGAAACTTTCTGGCTATTTTAACTGCTGGGTAGCTTTCTGTTATTTTCACTTATGGGATTAGGCTTTGTCTTCATTCATTCACTCATAAATTCATCACAGATTTACTGTAAGCCTACTGTAATTCAGGCACTGTTTCATGTGCTAGGGATATAATAGAGAATACAATAGACAAAAATCTGCCTTCATGCAGTTTTCATTTCAGTGGGAAAATATGGACAATTAACAAGAAAAGTAAATCACATAGTATGTGAGAGGGGTAAGTGTCAGGAAGAGGATAAGAGAAGATGAGGAGGCGGTAGTGAAAGAGTCGTGTGTACGTTGAGGAGACAGCAAGTGCAAAGGTCCTGAGGCAGAGTGCACCTCACACAGAAGGAACATCCGCATAACTGAGCAACAAGCAAGACAGAGATGCAAGAGAGGAGCTCAGAAGAGTAACCAGGGGCCAGGACACACAGTCTCACTGGTCTCTGTAAGGCTTGGTCTTTACTTTTAGTGGAGTTAAGAAATCACTTAACACTTCAGAAAAAACAGGATGTCTTAGTACACTGTAATAGGGTCACAAATCAACAATATAACTACATAGCTGCTGTACGGAGAGGAGACCAACAGGCACAGAGGAAGACGCGGGGAGCTGAGCTGGGAAGCACAGGGGACAATGCCCCTCCGTGTTGACAGAATGGCAGCCGCAAAGCAGCTCTATTCTGAAGGTACAGGCAACAGGCTTTGCACCAAATTGGAAGCAGGTTATGGGAGAAAGAGAGGTGTGAGGAACGGCTCCAAGGGTTTTGATCTTCAAGACTGGAAAAAGGAGTCATTATTTGCTGAGAAAAAGAAGAGATTGTGAGAGAAGCTGATTTGGGTGGGAGAGAAGGGAGTGATCAGAAGTCAACTTTTGGACAGGTTAACTTTGAGATGCTGGCTAGATACCAGAAATGAAGTTGGAGATCCTTGTCTGACGCTCAAGGAAAGGTCCAGTCTAGAGACAGAAACCCGGAGATCGTCAGAGGCAGAGGATCCATTTAAAGCCACAAGACAAGGAGCAATCAGCCTGGGAGTGCAGATCAGGGAGGAGCCCCAAAGATGGAGCCTTGGGACTCCCAACCATTAATGATGGGAAGAATGAGGACTCACAAGGAGATCAAGAAGCTCCAGGTGCACTGACTTGATCTCAAATCCCCTGACCCTCTATCCTCAAAGGGTCTGTGTACGTGATGTTTCCCTGCCTGGGACTCCTCCACCCTGCACCCACCCCCTCCAACAACAACTCTGACCCGACATGTATCTGGCAGCTGATCAGATGGCAGCTCTCGTCACCTTCTTTGCCACCTTCCCTTGACTGACAGCAATATGCCCAAACAGATGCCCTTCCCCGCAGGGTCTCAGAGCAGCACAAGCCCATCCTTCACGGCAGTCACACAGCAATTCTGCATGTATTTAGGGGGTTATTTGGTGTCTGTCTTACCAGTTAGGGTGTCTGCAAGGACATGAACGCAGGGTGGGGTCTGTTTGTACTCCATCACCAGTGTCTATAACAGGGCCCTTCATAAAGAATAGGGGAAGGAAGGAATCCTTGATCAACCTCTCATCAATTTTCTGTTAAATGAAATAAGACCTCTTTGTGTGGGTCCCAGGTCAAGGTTTGCAGTTGAAACATCTCCTTTTGTACTTATGCCAACCAAAATAAAATACCCTTGTGCTCATGTCCTCCCACGTTCTTGGAGCACCTGTCTCTTCTGCCCCCTACCTCCCCTTGGGGCCTCAGGCATACACATCCATTTTCACAACCCATTGTTCTCCCCAAAGAATCAATAACATAAATATTGGCACATAAATTAGTATACTCATTGGCTCTTACTTAGCTCCAACCAGAATATTTTTTTTTTCAATCTCTATATATTTTCTAGAAAGGGTTATATAGTTCAAGTTCCACTATCACTATAATTCAGAAAAAAAGCCATTTCTAATAGTGATATGAACAATATGAAATGCACTAAGCTATACTGATGTGTCCCCAGTATTTGGAGATAAAAGAAAAAACACTCCCAAACTGGAACTGAAAAAAACAAAACCAAAAATTATAAACACACACTTCAAACATAAACGTGTGTGTACATTTTTCTAAAGAGAAGGTCGGTGGCTCACAGCTTTTATCAGATTCTCAAAGCAGATAACAGCCCCCCAAGAAAAGAAAGATGACAAAATGCATATCCATCCTACAGACTAACAAAGAGACTAGAAAAAATACTGAAAATCATCATGTATAGACATGAATTAAGACACATTGTTCAGGAAAAAAGCAAGTTTTAATATATGCACAGGCTTCCTTGGTGACTCAGTGGTAAAGAACCCACCTGCCAATGCAGGAGACTTGAAAGACATGGGTTTGACCCCTGGGTTGGGAAGATCCCCTGGAGTAGTAAATGAACTCCAGTATTCTTGCTGGACAGAGAAGCCTGGTGGGCCACAGTCCATGGGGTCGCAAAGAGTCGGACACAATTCAGTGACTAAACAACAGCCAACAATATCTGCACAGTATATTGTTTATGTAAGTACATATAATCTTTATTTTTTCTCCTTAAATGTATATACATGGATTTTGAGAGCAGTGTTACCAAATTGAGAAGGGTATTGCCTAGAGAGAAAGGGAAAGAGACTGGGATTGCAGATATGATCAAGAGAGACTTTGGTCTTATCTGAAATGTTTTTTTTTTTTTTCATGGAGAATGTGTTATGTATTGCTTATATAGTCAAAATCAGCTTTCAAAAATGTTAAGGGAATGCCTTAATTTAATTGTACTCAAATGGCAAGAGTGTAGCTCTGTCCTTGCCTCAGGCTAAGCAGACCCCAGCTCCAGCCCTCTTGGCTGGACCAGGATCTCTGCTGGGGGTCTCAGGTCTGAAGCACACAGACCTCCAGTTCTGTTTATAAAGACACAAACACCCTAGGAGACCTGATGTCCAACTTAAAAGCTGGCACCAGTACACGCCTAAAGCCCTGACTGATTACACGGTGAGTACTGAAAGTAAGGCAGACATGAAAAATGCGAACTTTTTTCTATTTTTATAAACATAAAAGACAGATATGATAAAAGGCATTAATCACCATTTAAGTTAAAAAAAAATAAGTTTATGAGGCTGCTGTGTTGCAAAAATGTAAATGGAAAATTCTATGACTGAAGAGATTATTTTAAGCAGCAAGTCACTGAACGACTGAAAATTAATTCAGACAAGTGTGAAAACGTAAGGGGAAACGATGAAATTTTCAATGACCTCTAAATACTTTAAGCATTTCTGCAAGCAGAAGGATATTCAGGTTTATTACATCTGCTGAGTTGTGATTTTCAGTAGAAAACTGTCTGTCTTTTACAATAAACATGGTGTAAATTCTAAAAGAATAAGTCCCACCAGATGGAACTGCTAAGACTCCAAAGTGTGTTATACTATAAGTATCATGAAATTATAATCAAATAGCCAGTTTTCAAATTGTCCTTTCTCGTTCTGCAGTTCCAGAAAGTCGTCCAGAGCAAACTACGTGTCTTAGGAGCCAAGTCCTAATTCTAGGTATGAGCCCAGTTAGCCACACTAGGACAGCCGAAGACGTACTTCACAGAAAACATAGAGAACCAGTTCCAGAATAAAGTGTTTAAAATATTTGAGCACGCTGGAAAAATATGCAAAACGAGTAGGATTACTGATAAGTCGCCTCTCAGCAAGTCCAGAGGAAAAGTCCAGTAAGAGGGTGACTATAGGAGGCACGTATCTGGTGACTGCGTCCGGTACTGAACCCAAGTAGAGTGTTCGCCTCTGTGCTTGTTCTTGCCTCTGGAGCCTGAACGCCCATGTCAAAGGTACCTGGCATGTCAAGGCTATGGGAATTACACAAACACCCCACGGCAGAGGGGGTCAGGGCCAACAAAGAGGGCTGGCAAGGGTGGCTTTGGGACTGTCACCAAAGTTAACAAACACTAGTTTTGCAACTGCCATTTTTTCAATCTAACACATAGTACCTGATAGGGGGAAGGGTCGAGTTATGACAACGGCAAAAAGGCTCCAGGCGAGGTTTATTTTTTATTTTCTGTAATACTGTAAAGCCTCCCGGGATCCTATGAAAGGATAAAACTTATTAAAAACCTGAAGCTCTCTTTGCAGGGGGGACTCAACTGCTATACCCCTGGCGCTAACTGCTACAGGTACACAGTGTTCTATCCCACACCAGTGACACAATCAATATTTTTCTTCAAACCCACAAGCCCAGAAATCCAAGCACTGTGGTCTTAGTCCTCACAATGCCAGTTTAGGTGAGTTGCTGGGTGAATCCCCTGTGGATGGCAGATTCCTTTGTCTCTGGGCACAGATCTCCAGAGGACAGAAAATTACTTTTTTTTCTAACTTTTGGACTCTGTGGGAGAAGGCGAGGGTGGGATATTTCGAGAGAACAGCATCGAAACATGTATATTATCTATGGTGAAACAGATCACCAGCCCAGGTTGGATGCATGAGACAAGTGCTCGGGCCTGGTGCACTGGGAAGACCCAGAGGGAGCGGGTAGAGAGGGAGGTGGGAGGGGGGATCGGGATGGGGAACACATGTAAATCCATGGCTGATTCATGTCAATGTATGACAAAAACCACTACAATATTGTAAGTAATTAGCCTCCAACTAATAAAAATAAATGAAAAAAAAATTACTTTTTTTTCAAATTGAAACCTCAAATTTCATTTCAAACCAAGCAAAACCTGAAAACCACGATCATGTAAGTTATTTTGCATATATTAGTGCTCCCCAAGACCTGAAGTGAAGTGAAGTTGCTCAGTCATGTCCAACTCTTTGCAACCCCATGGACTGTAGCCTACCAGGTTCCTCCATCCATGGGATTTTCCAGGCAAGAGTACTGCAGTGGGTTGCCATTTCCTTCTCCAGGAAATCTTCCCGACCCAGGGATTGAACCTGGGTCTCCTGCATTGTAGGCAGATGCTTACCATCTGAGCCACCAGGGAAGCTCAAAGAGCAGCAAAAAATTATGTTCCCTAGAATGAAGAAATCCTGTATTTCCACTGAAGAAAAGATTGATGCACTCAGACAATCAAGTAAAGGAAAAATAAGTCTGGCACCATCTGATGACATTAAGGAGCCCAGGTTGCCTTCCTGACACCGGAGAACACCCCACTTCTACGTGGGGGGGACCTGTCAACAAACCCACATTGCTACACACATTCACCAAGTCGCTGTAATCCAGTTACGGAAGCCTGCAGCAGCCTAAACTTTCTCCACTATGTTGAGGCCCAATTAAATGCCTCTCTTGCTCATTCCTAGGTGACTACAACACTCCAGTTAAACCTGTCGCAACACCTTACACAGAAAACCACCTCTTGCCTGCGTGGTTGTCCAACGAAACTGAAGGAGACACATCATAAACAAATGCACTAAGACAAATTCCATAAAGACTGGGGTTTCAACACCTCACAAAACAAGCAGAAGTGACTGCAAATTGCTGCTCTTTTTAAAGTCTCCCACACACTGGATGTTTCTTACATTTATCTGATAAGAAAAGTTTCATCATCTCAGGAGGCAGTCAGGAGTTGGCAATAGAGATAAGAGGTTTTCACAGCATAGGACAATCAACAGCAGCTAACACAGGTGTGCTCATAAGCACCCCCTCCCAAGTAGAAAATCAAGGTAGATCCAAATAGAGATCTAACCCCCTTGCCAGAAAACCCTTTATTCTACTCCCTTTCTGGAATCAAGGCCTCACTCAGAGAAGAGTTTTGTGTTAAAGACTGGATAGGGATGACCTTACTTATTTGGTATTACTAAAAATTACGAATGAAAAAATTAAAATTAAAATTAAGCATGGAAAGATGATGCAAAAAAATACAAAAAGTCGAAGTGCTCCAAAACCTGCCCTAAACACTGCAGCCCCTTTACAAGAAGAAATCAGGCAAAATATCAGACAGAGATAATGTAGGTGCTGACTGCTCATGGAAAATATCCTGACATTTTTCATAATTCACGAAGCCTCTTTTCTTTAGGGTCCTAACTGCAACCTGGATATTTACTAACTACTAGAATTTTTAAAAAGTAATGGCTGCTTTTTGTTGTTAAAAGTGTCCAGTTTTAAAGAAGCCGAAGGGGACTGCCACTTTTTAGTGGACAGGAAACCCACATGGGAACGACAGAATAGACACCTTCAGGACAGTAAGGAATGACACCTGGGGAGGCAGGAAGGAGAAAAGGACCGAAAGGAGGATGGCGAACAGGATCTGCCTTAAAAACTAGAGGCCTGAATACGAAAATGTTAACGTCTGTTCAAGCTGGTACCCGTGTGGCAGGTACCTGGAGATCCATTACACAAACTTACATGTTAGTTTATCTGCACATTTGCCCTCTCGCCTTTCGGGATGGCCCACACTCTTGTCTCTGGAGTGTGTTTCTCTCTAAATAAATCCACGTCTTACCTATCACCCCGTCTCTTACTGAATTCTTTCTGCCACAAGACATTGAGAACTTCAATAAATCCTGAGACCAGGCATGATCTCAGTTAAAAGACCATGAATTCAAGTTCCAGAGCTGGGATTTGGCTAGGGTCAAGTCCTGGACTGTAGGTTCAAGGCCCAATTTGAATTACATGGTTTCAGAGGGTACATTACAGATGAAATGACTTAAGAAATATGAATAAGTAATCACAATGTATGACCTTATGCAGATTCTGATTTAAATAGATTTTAAAAAAATATGAAAATTGAGAAAATGTGAATACTGACTGGGCATTGGATGGTATTAAGAATTTTTTTCTGAATTTTTAGTTGTAGCAATTTTGATTACTTTTTATTTTAAAAATCGGTATGTCTCTGAGATATATAATGAAATATTATTTACAGATAATTTTTCTAAATTCTTGAAGTTGTTGTTGTTCAGTCGCTAAGTTGTGTCTGACTCTTTGCAACCCCAGGGACTATAGCCTGCCAGGCTCCTCTGTCCATGGGATTTCCCAGGCAAGAATACTAGAGTGGGTTGCCATTTCCTTCTCCAGGGGACCTATCCGGACCAAGAATCAAACCCACATTTCCTGCACTGGCAGGTGGATTTTCTACACTGAGCCACCAGGGAAGCCCTGAGCTTGAAATACTTTATAATTAAAAAAAAAAAAAAAACTTAAAGTTTTTAAAAGTGAAACAGACACAGAAGGGCCAAAGAAAACGCAGGCTGGTGCCCAAGTGACGCAAAGGGCAAAGTCCAATCATGATGCTTTGGTTAAATGTAATTGCCAAGCAACACAATAAATACACACAAGTCCTGGGAACATGCAAATCCAAGATAACACAGTTCTGCAGTCAGAATCTACTTTACAACATTTTATCACCACATAGTCTTCTAATATCAATCTTTTTGTTAACAAAAGGCACAACAGTACATTGATCCTTTGCCAAATAAAATGCATGCCCGTATTTGAAGTATTGAAAGTTTGAAAGATACAAAGTAGTATTTAAATTTGCATTTGTTAATCTAAATGAAAAAAAAAAAATCTAAATGAAAGTCAAACTCCAGGAAGCATAAATATGGCAGCCTGGCTTTCGGTACTAAAGCTAGGTTGGAGAAGTGTGTAAGTGACAGAGAAGTACATGTTTTTGTTTAGCATTCAGAGATCAACAGCAAGATTTAGGCCTTGACTAACAAACACAGATGCTGCCCTAGAGAGAAAACTCAAAAAATCCAGTTTTCTTCTCAAGTATCCCCTACCAGATGGTCTATACCAACAACAGAATGACAGTCATTCAGGGTCAACTTGGCCTGTTACGTTGCCAACAAAGGTCCATCTAGTCTAAGTTTTGGTTTTTCCAGTGGTCATGTATGGATGTGAGAGCTGGACTATAAAGAAAGCTGAGCGCCAAAGAATTGATGCTTTTGAACTATGGTGTTGGAGAAGTCTCTTGAGAGTCCCTTGGACTGCAAGATCATCAAACCAGTCAATCCTAAAGGAAATCAATCTGAATATTCATTGGAAGGACTGATGCTGAAGCTGAAACTCCAACACTTTGACCACCTGATGTGAAGAACTGACTCACTGGAAAAGACCCTGATGACCCCGATGTTGGGACAGATTGAAGGCAGGAGGAGAAGGGGATGACAGAGGATGAGATGGTTGGATGGCATCAGCAACTTGATGGACATGAGTTTGCATAAACTCCGAGAGTTGGTGATAGACATGGAAGCCTGGCGTGCTGCAGTCCATGGGGTCGAAAAGAGTCAGACAGGACTGAGCGACTGAACTGAACTGGCCTGTATGGGGGTCTCCTAGGTGGCACTAGTGGTAAAAAATCTGCCTGCCAATGCAGGAGACATAAGAGACACAGGTCTGATCCCAGGAAGAGGGCAGGGCAACTCACTCCAGTACTCTTGCCTGAAGAATCCCAAGGAGAGAGGAGCCTGGTGGGCTACATACAGTCCATGGGGTCGCAAAGAGTTGGACACGACTGAGCAACTACTGGCCCAGAGATAGTGTTGGGCTCATGAAACAATTTTTTAAAACTTAAATTAGGATGATACTTGAAGGGACTTCCCTGGTGTTCCAATGGCTAAGATTCTACGCTCCGCATGCAGGAGCCGGAGTTTGATCCCTGGTCCGAGAACTAGATCCCACATGCCACAACTAAAGATCCTGCACGCTGCAACAGAGATTGAAGATCGTGTGCCGCAACTAAGACCTGTCACAGCCATATAAGCAAATATTAAAGAAAACAAACAAACGGAATTTTGCTGTTGTTCACTCACTGAGTTGTGTCCGATTCTTTGGGACCCCATGGACTGCAGCACACCAGACTTCCCTGTCCTTCAATATCTCCCGGAGTTCGCTCAAACTCAAAAGTCTGACTTTCTGTATTCTCTTTTCTAAATATCAGAAAATACTGCAACACTGAACTGGTTTGGACTAACTGACAGCTGTCCAATTTATACAAGGCCCGTGGACCACAGTTCCCACCACTCCCCATCACCCACACTCACCAGCATCGCTTATAACACTCCTTGGCCTGCCCCCACCCCCATAGGCATTTTAATCTGTGGTGTAACACTAAGGATGTCAGACTGTGGTGTGACGCTGCAAATACATAACTTCCGCTTCGCACAACATTAGGGGGTAGGAGGGTTTGGTTTCTTGAATTCTGAACTCCAGTACAGTGCAGAGAGGCGAGGAAAAGCCTGAGCCAGATGTCATCTCCATAATCAACATACACGCATTTCCACGGTCAAGTTTACAAGTGCTTCTTCACTTACGCTGACGGGTTCCCTAAGTGCATGAGATTCCCGATTCTGAACTGTGCTCATTTCGGCTTCAGAGAGAATCACGTCTGCTTCCGCTAAAGGACTCACAGGGGTGCACTGGCTTGTTCTTCATGCAACATTCCCACCACCCAAGCCAGTTATGGGAACTCTTTCCCACCTACAAATGCTGGACCCAAATTCACATCATGTAAACTAAGCATCACACTGTGACGTTGTTAAGCCAGGAGGAAAAGAAATTATGGCTGAAAACTAAAGAGGTTTGACGCAGAGAGGAGAATTTACTCGTCAATACAAAAGTAAGTATCAGACACCGGCCCACAAAAGATGCACACGTGGAGACAGGACAGAATGCCATTCATTAACCAATTTCAAGAAAATATAAATGTGTCTCTATCAAACGAAATTTCCAAGGAAGCAGTGTAACACATTCCCTGTTTTACATAGGTACTATACATACATACAAATATCTTACATACATATATATTATTGTCATTCCGTCGCTAAGTCGTGTCCAACTCTTTATGACCCCAAACGACTGTAACCTGCCAGGCTCCCCTGTCCATGGGGATTTTTCAGGCAAGAATACTGGAGTGGATTGCCATTTCCTTCTCCAGGAGATCTTCCTGGATCAGGGATGGAACCTAAGTCTCCTGCATTGGCAGGTGCATCCTTAACCACGGAGCCACCAAGGAAACCCCCAAACATATGCATACACAGCCATAATTACGATACAGTTCAGATATATTAAGAGATATTAAGCTATCACTTAATACAGATATATTAAGCTACCACTACATACACACTCTATAAAAAAACAAGAAAATATACTGAGCAGGAAGAGTTTCCAGAGCCCATAGTACATCAGTCTTAAAGCACTTTATTTTAGAAAAACATGATAAATTTTCCTGATCAGAATTGTCAAAGTTCACTTTCTCACTGCAGAGTTTCAAGAAACATTTCACAATCTAAAGAGAAGAATCTTTCTCCTGAGGGTTACAGGATCACTGGTAGAAAAAGTTAAAACCACAACCAGGTATAATTTCCACAACTTGGTCTCTTCACGCCCACAGATAGAAAAACCAGAAGGTACACACTCACCGCAGACAGCTGGCTCCACGTGGACCGCAGAGGCTTGTGGTGAATCACAATTTTTTCATCGGATTTCTGTTCTTTCGGCTCTGACTCCTCATCGGAGTCGATGTCAAGGGCCTTTTCTTTGTAGTTCTGATACAGGACAGCGTTTTCTGCAAAAAAAGAACCAAACCCTCCACATCACTAACTGCCACCCCCCCATCATGAGGCTACTTGTTCTAAAGAAACATCCAATATTTATGTGAGGTTTGGCCTCCAGTTTAATAAACAAGAGATAAATGGATTTCTTCATGAAGAGTCATGATCAAAAATCTATTTTCTCACTCATACAGTTCTATCCCCCAATCATCTGCAGGGGACAGGGCCTGTACGTCAAATGCCAACTGAAGCAAAGTTTCCATGACTCTGTCCACCACTCATGAAGGTCATGTCTATCACATCATTGTTTTTTAGGTTAAATTGAATTTACACCCCTTTATTTTTCGATTTAACAAACATTTATAGTACATCTACAATGTGCCAAGGGCTGGGAGTAAATAGAAAATAAAAGACACTTTCTGTGCCCTCATGAGCTAAAAATTTAATGAGAAATATAGTAAAAGTCAGTCATTCATGAATTCATTCAACTGATACTTAGAAAATGTCTACTAGACACCAGTAAATGCTAGGTGCTGGGGATACAACAAAGAACAACAACAAAAAAAGAGAAAAATCTCATTCTTCAAGAAGCTGACATCAGAGTGATGAAAGAATGACAATAAACAAACAAGCAACTTTTATAATATGGCAGATGCTGAAAAGTAACATGGCGAAAAATCAAACAGAGAAAGGGTGTTATGAAGGGTGATACGCAGATTTTAAACAGGGTGGTTTAGGAAGGCCTCATAGAGCTGACATTGAAGCAAAGATCTAAAAGAGGTTAAGAAAGGAAACCATCTGTCTGCTGGCAACTACAGAGACATCAGCAAACAGAGATAGCAGCAAGTACAAAGGGCCTGGGGCAGGAGTCTGCTTGGTGTGTCTTACAATATGCACACCGATAGGGCAAGGAGGCCTGTGTGGCTGGAATAAGTTAAGGGAGGGGAGGAAGCATAGGAGATGGGGGTTAGGATGAATAGAGGGCTGACCATGTAGGGTCTTGCCTTGATGCCATTGAAAGGACTTTTGTTTCTTATTCCAACTAAGACAGCAAGTCATTTTAAGGTTGAGGACACAATGATCTGGCACAAATACGTATGTACAAACCAAAAGATTTATACACAAGTGCTCTGAGGACAGACTGTCAGCAGGACATGATTTAGTCTGGGGGTCAGAGAGGTGTTAATGAGGAAAATCTTAAGATCTGAAAGCTGAGAAAGCACAGAGCTACAGAAAAAAACCACCTGCAAAAGCAAGAGGAAATAAATGACCTGAGAAGAACAAAAGAGGTCATGAGCTGGAGTATAGGTGTCTATCAGACAAAGGGTGTAAGGCGGGTTTAGGGAGAAGAGCCAGACAGTTCAAACCAGGCAGAGTTTTGCAGGCAAAGTTTAAGAACTGGATTTTATCATGAGCCCCAAAGCCCCAGTTTCTTTCATACTGTAAAGGTTTTATTTTATCCTGACTGCAGTGAAAATCCACTGAAAGACATTTTTAGATTGGAAGAGCAAAACATTGACTAGATAAGGGACTAATTAGGATGCTCTTGAAGTGGTCAGTGAAAAGCGATGGAGACTTGATGGGGTTGGACTGGGAACAGGGGTCAGACTGGCTGTGGTGGTCAGGATGTCTTCTAGCTCTGTTAAGTCCCACAGCTGAAAAGCGGAAGGGAACTCCAGAAGAAATTCGGCTTTAGTGGAAAGATTATGAGTTTGGTTTTGGAACATACTGAGTTTGAAACGCTTTCCCTATTTAGTGAAGCCAGCAAAACATCCGCCTAATGTCTCATCAACTATGGCATGTTCTGTGTGCATCACCATCACTAAATACTCAGAGCTCACACAAGACTTTACTGGTCTCTGATTGGTCTGCATATGAAAGCAGATTATGAGGGTACAGATCTCTGTAGAACCCTTTAAAGTACTTAATTATATGACATAAAATACGTTCGGACATTGTTGACATGATGTCTCATTCATCTCACAACAATGCAGGCAATTATGAGCTTCATTTTACGCAGAATAAAACAGGCTCAGTGAAGTTGAGAGGTGTGTTTAACGTCACTCAACTGATAAGTAGCAGCAGCAGGACAGGAACTCAGGTCTCTGGTTCCAATATCACAGGATCTCACCACTCAGCCACACAGCTTCCCGACTCACATTCTTGTTAGTCACCAACTGTAAGAGTCCTGCATTCCTCACGTACATATATGTGAAAAAGAATGTCTAGGTCATCATATTTGAGAAGAGCAGAGAGGGTGCACAGAAACAGCTCCTCATAAAAGGAAACAGCATAACACTAGTTATAATGAAGGTCTGTCCTCAGACTTCAAAAAAGCTCAACATTTTTAACCATTTGAAGCAAAAGTCCCGAAACTAATGCCAAATTCCAGAAGATGCAAAACATCTCTCATGATTGATATTAGATAGATGCCTGTTCACTTCACGGTCATAACAGGGTACAAGAGAAAGCAAAGTGCGTGAGAACCAGTTGTCTGTCCTGATCCTGGCTGTGTGACAGTGGATAAGGTACCAAGCCTCTTGGAGATTCCAGATTCCTCGGTTATAAAATCTGCAAGATGCCTTTATCCCAACCAGCAAAAATACTATATCTGGGTTTCTTCCCCATAGAAAACATTTTTCTAAGAGGGATACAATAAATACATTTTTATAAACTGGTCATATTTAAATGATAAAATGGGAACTAATTTTTATAAGAATTATATGGGGAAATGTTTTGTAATCAGCTAAGTTGATAAAACTCTGGGTGGTTTTACTTTTGATTTACTTAGAGAGGGGCATACCCTTCTTCACTGTTCTTTTAAAGGGTGGAAAACCTTAGCATTTCAAAGAATGACAGGAAGTAACTACCCTCACCTCCACCACACTCCCCCAGCTCTACAAGCTCTTGAGGTCCATTGACACTGGATCCATTTACACAAAGTCCGCTAATCTGATTAGGGTCTGAACACCTGGTGAAAGCTGCTTTTGTTTCTGAGATCCTTCACAAAAACTCTATACAGGGTCGAAGTTCATAGCAGTAGGGTTCTGTTAGTGAAGAGAGTTAGATTTCCTCCAAATTGAAACTTGGTTAGGAAACCATATTAATGATAGTAAAATGTAGAAATATGGGGATAAGACCATTAAGTCAAAGGAAATACGACCTAAGGAAATACGGACGTAAGATCTACATGCCAAACCTTCAGAATTTTAAATTGCAGAGCTAGAGCTTATCCTTATTCTTTCTTCATTTTTTGAGGGAGGTGGGGATGGAGCCAGAGCAGAGAAGAATTAAAAATCCCAGAACACTGGTCTGACAAAGTCATCGGCTTACAAAGAATGCCATTAATTTTATTCACTGCTGGTATTACTGGATGAAAATTTAGCTTAGTGCAGAGCTTTGTGCTGTATAATTTGAGAAGAAGTTGTACATTTTTCTCATCTTGTGTTTTTGTTACTTCAGTTGGATTTCAACTTATAATTGATATTCCACATTGAAACAGCAATAAAAGTCTGGAAAATCAAATGCTTACCTTCCCCATCAAATGTTCCTTGTCCTTTCAGCATTTTTTTCTAAGAAACAAGAAAAGCAAAAAGAGGAAAAGCAAAGCAAACTATGTATGAATGAGCCAAACAGAAAATACAGCTATTTCAAGAAAAAGTACTTTTTTGTGGTCACATTCATTGGATTTCCAACAGCATGCACACATGATCCCTTGAGCAGTCATATGACTACTACCACCCACTTAAAAGATGAAATAAAATGTACAATATCCCCCACACTCTGCCAATACAGCTTGAGAATCCTCAAATGACCAATAGCTTTCAGCTTATTACTGATGATTCACCATCACTGTTAAACTGAACCATGCTATACTTGCAGAGTTGGGGGGGGGGGGAGGGGAAGCACATAAAATGTTATGTAATTTCTTTACTTAGAAATTAGTTTGCTTAGTCGCCCAGTCATGTCCTATTCTTTGTGACCCCATGAGCTGTAGCCCTCCAGGCTCCTCTGTCCATGGAACTTTCCAGGCAAGAATACTGGAGTTGAGGACATTCCCTTCTCCAGGGGCTCTTCCCAACCCAGGGACTGAACCCAGGTCTCCTGCATTGCAGGGAGATTCTTTATCATCTGAGCCACCAGGGTAGCCCACTCATGATTCACCACCACTGTTAAATTGAACTCTGTTAAACTTGCAAATTTGGAGGGGGGAAAAAAAAATACACATAAAATGTTATGTAATTTCTTTAAGGCCATAGGATCTAAAATAAAACAGGCTCGCTTGTGTATTACATATGTGACATTTATATAGACTGGTTCCAGCTTTCAGATTAATCAGGAAAAGATGTGGCTGCCAAAATGAATTTCTGCCCTATTGCTGAGCTCTGTCTTGTGTCTGGAGAAGGCAGCACATGCACACTCCAAAATCTCCTTCCCTCGTCTTCCCTATTTATGTCATATTTGGTATTTTAAGGAGTGCAACTCCTAGGTCTTTATCTGGGAGCAACGCCACACCATTCACTCCAACCTGAAGTTCCAAGCTACCAGCTTGTTAAATACACTCAAGGGTTAAGTGGGCACAAAATGGGAATGAGATGCAACCAAAGCCCCTGGTGAAAGAAGCCAGAAACAACGAAGATGACAAACTATGTCCTTTGTGATTCTGGCAATTGACCTTTAAGATTCACATTTTACCTGGATGGTATTTAGTATCCGTGATCATCAGGGAAAGGAAAAATATTTCAGTAACTAAATCACTAATGTAAGTACTTAAAATAATCAACAGGCTGAAAGGAAATCAGTGTTTTCCTGTATCAGCTGTGGTGAATCAGGAACCAGTAACTGACACTTCTAAACAAGCACCACACTGGCAGATCCACGCCTGCCTGCCACCCCCTTTGCAGCTACCTGTATTAAAAGTGTTCAAGACTCACTCCACCAATACGTAATTTGCTGTGTTTTTTTTTTCTCCTACTTGTCCCCCACATTTTGCCGAACTTAGAAAATTAATACAGTGATAAGTTTCAGTTCCTCCCATAAAACTGCATTAACCTGGGCTCTGCCTACCAGCAATAAAATGGCCAAGAGATAGATGTGCAGGGCTCTGATCAACAAACAATAAAATTAAAAAACAACAATAACCTGTGGTTCCCTCTGTGCCCCTCCTCCCCACCCCAAACATCTTCACTGGCGGCTTAGTGACTGCCTAACGTGCGACCCTCTTGCCCACTTTTACCTTTATCCTTCCCAGGCTGGAAAACTTCTCCTTGTCTTCCATCACTGCTTTCAGAACCGGCTGGGACATCCTGTTCTTCTTCTTCGAGGTGCCAGGACTGTCAAAATCAACGCCACTGACCACCGCCCTGCGATAGGAGGTGGACCGCAAGCCTCTCCGCAGAGACCCCGGGCTGTCCAAGTCGCGCTCCGCCTCGCCCTCGTCCTCTGCTGGGCCCAGGGGAGCCCCAAGGCCCTCCACCATGCTGCGTACCTTGAGCAGTCTCTTGTGAGGTTCCACGTTCAGACTGTTGGACTTACTAATTTTAATTTCCGAGGCCAAGCTCTTCGGAATGATCTGCTGTTTTCCCACTTTGAGGGCGGCGGGGCTGTTTGTGCTCAAAACCACCGAAGGACTCTCCAGGAGTTCGTTCTCCGGTGAGGGCAGCCTTTGGAGGGGCAGTTTTTGTTCCAAAGACCTTTTGGGGGGCGAAGGAGAGAGCCTCGAGGGTCCTCGCTCAGGGTCCTTAGCAATGTTGCCGGACAGCGAACCGGCGCCTTGGGAGGAGGTATCAGGGGAAAGCCCATTTGCAGCCGGCGAAGGCAGGGGGCTGGTGGGGAATCCGGGCTTGTCCCCCTCGGGGCTGCACGGGGAGGACGCTGGAGGAGTCCGCGGGGGGTGCAGCGGCTGAGGCGCGGGCTTGGTCGCTGTGCCGTTCGCTGAGGACTTGGGGGAGCCGCCCGACGCCACTCTGGGGACTTGGGGTGACTTGGGCCGTCGGAGCCGAGGAGAGATAGCCCTGTACTCCGGGGAGACGGTCCTCCCATTGGTCACCGCCCTCCGATGGGCGCAGAGAAGCAGGGGGCTCCTCTGGACCGTCCTGCCGTCGGAGGCGCCGGGCACTTCGGCCAGACTCTGCGCCGCAGGGAGCGTCTCTCGGTCCTCCACCGGGAAATCCGTGATCAGCAACCCGCTGGGGCTCTGGTAGGACTGGGGCCTCGGCTTGCTCCGGCCCAGGAGCTGGGGCTGAGGGGTTGAACGCCTCCGCCACAAAGGGGTTAAGCTGTTGCTGGAAAAATCCACTTCGCTCTCGGTGTTCATAGCGGAGCCTCGGGGGTCAGCCCCCGGGGGGGGCGGGGGTGGCGGACAGCACCTAGTTAGTCTTGCCTAAAGAGGAAAGAAGTCATGGAGCTTGGCCTCCGGACTACCAGGCACGCCTTGCAGACGCGCGCGCTCTGAGCCCGGGGATCACCCGGCTGCCGCGGGACACAACTGCGTTCAATTACCCACCCTTTCTGGGGCAAAAACTGCGCCCACCGCGGCGAGGGGTCCAGTACAGAAACCTGGGTCGTGCCCAGGCGAATTAATCCAATCACCTCCGCGCCCCTCTCGCGGCCCAAGACCACCCGCACAGAAACAGACCGCCACCAAATCGCCGGTGCAAACTGATGCACAGGAAACGGGACGAGTTCAGCTTTCTTGGGAAACTCTTCGCGCGACGCTCCCCTCCGCCGCCATCCAGCGGCCAGCCCTCGTCGCAGGTCCCCTAGAGCTTCAGTAGCCCGTCTCCCAGGCGGATTTACCTTCAGGGCTTTGTAGAGCCCGGGGCCGACAAGCACCCCCGCCCAGTGGGTGGCCCGGGTCCCGGACCGAATCTTCGCAGCGGGAGCTCGGGAGAGCTCAGCCGCCGACCCAGCGTTGGCTCCGCCCCCAAGCTTGATCCCGCCCACGGCATTGGCCACGCCCCGGCCCGCCTCAGTCGCCGCCTTCTGGGAGCCGCTGCCTTCCCGCCCTGGTCTCGTTAAAACGCTCAAGCGCACCTGGGCCGTGCGCCGAGCCCCGGGTTCCGGGCCACGAGATGCGGGGAGGGGGCGGCGTGGGAGCTGCGGGCGCGCAAGGCTGTTGCTCGGAGCACAGCGTGGGAACAAACGTAGGAGGCCAGCCAGAAAGCAATTTGCGAAGGCCTGGGCCCCCGGGGGATCTCCCTGGTAGGAGCTCGGAGTGCCGAGCACCGTAAGGCGGGTGAAGGGCGTGAGCCGGAACGCGTAGCTCTGAACGCGGAAAGCCAGGCGCCTCTCAGTATTCGGGTGGTCTTAAATCCGACGCCCTACGCCCCTGCTTAAAATATCTTACGGACTGATAGGCTTGCTTGTGCCTGGAGTATTTCTGGAGAGATACTTAATAGCCAGTTCGGGGGAGCACAGCTGGGTGGCTAGGAAACCGGAGGGACGGAGTGTTTTCATACAATCACCTTTGGATCTTGTATGCTTTGAATTCCGAATGTTACCTATTAAAAGTAACCATAATTTAAACTGCCAAAAAAAAAAAAAAGCTATTGGTTTCTAAGCATACACGGGATAAAATTCAGAATCCTCTCCAAGGCCCTATAGGACTTGGCAGCTGGGTAGGAGCGCACGAACAGGAAGCGCTAGCCTCTGTAGCCGAGTCTTCCCCCACCCGCTACACTCGTTCCTCCGCTAATTTTAGGCCACACCCACCAAGTCTGACAGCCTCAAACCTTCCCTTTTGTTTCTCCTTGACCTTCTGACCTGTCCGTCAGAGAGGCCCTCCCTCCTGGATCTGATTATCGCTAGGCTTATTTACTTTCCCGGCCACCTTTTCTCATCTATCGACACTCACCGCAAATGCATTTAATCATATATTTAGTTTTATGTTTATTATCTGCTTTGTCGTCTTTTGACTGAAAGCTGCAAGAGGGCAGGGGCCATATTTCTTTATTGCCCCCTCTGTATTCCAGGCACATAGAGTGGCACTTAATGAATATTTGTCGAATGAATGAATGTACGAATGAATGAGAGGGTGACCTGAATGAAGACAGTGACCAACCACCGCAGAGTGCTCCGTTGCCAAGTAGTAGAAAGTTAGCTGTGTCCTGGACAAGCTCCAGCAATGTGAGAAGAATAAGGCAAACTTGAGAAGACAGATGATTTTTAGACCATAAGATCTGTGTGATTAATTCGATTACCAAGACATATGGGCAGTTCTCCAAACTCTCCTTTTTGGCATTCACAAATTCAACAAGCGTATACTGCACATCCACAGAGTCCTCCTGTCTGCCCTGGATAGGTTGAATTTTATTACCAAAAATAGTAGGAGGCAATTTCTGGGTGGTGATGAGATGAATGTTTTTCATGCTTATTTATACTTTGCTATACTTTCCAAATACTGTACATTAAATATATGTTACTTTGATTTGAGATGTTTTCATAAGTAGAAGAAATGGCATCAAAATATTTATAAGAAATTTTTCTAAAAAAGAAATTTACCAAATATTTTGGTTAGAAGATATGGCTGATTATATACTCATACCTACCCACTTTTTAATATAGGCTATTTTTCATACTAATATGTATTACTTGTATATTGGGAAAATATAATAAAGTTAATTTCTAAAGTGCTTAGTTAATGACAGATGAAGTGTTACCTAATTCGGGATGCAATCTGTGACTTACATTAAGAAGTTTTAAATGGTGATGTGAGAAAATAGCTTCTCTTCAAATTATGCTGGTTCTGCAAACAAACATAACTGATGATTATGAAGAAATTGCAGAATATTCCTACCTAATTCCTAAGCAACAACATAATACCCACCAAAACAACAACAAGGACAAAACATGAAGCTCTTGTTCCTTCACTAAGCTTTGAAATCCACAGATCTATGGCCCATTTTACAGTCCATTCAATTTATCATAATTATTCAAATCTAGTGTTCTTGCCTGGAGAATCCCAGGGACAGGGGAGCCTGGTGGGCTGCCGTCTATGGGGTCGCACAGAGTCAGACACGACTGAAGCGACTTAGCAGCAGCAGCAGCAGCAGGATACTTTTGATAGCATGTGCTATCAAAAAAAAAAAAAAGAGCTGTGAATTAAATTACGACACTGTGTTGTTACATAGGATCTTTTTAATACTTATGATGGTTTTAAATTTAGATATAGTTTTCTCAGTAATGTACATATTTAGAAAAGGAAAATATAAGCAAAATAAATTGATTAAATATTTCTACTAATTCTGTACACGAGTCTAATTTTCCCAAATCCCTCTTCACACAGAGCATCAACATGTGCTTGTCCACACAGTATCATTGATATACATGTAGTATTTCCTAAAAGGATGGCCTAACCGTGTCTCTGGGATTTGCTTCCTAGCCAGACATTCATTCTTCAAGTTTGATGCTGGCACACTCCTATTAGATTAAAAGCATAGTTTTCTTGTTCAACTGAATTATATGTCATTACAACCTATGTAGGCCTTCCCTGGTAGCTTAGCTGGTACAGAATCCACCTGCAATACAGGTGGTTCTATTCCTGGTTCAATTCCTGGGTTGGGAAGATCCCACTCCAGTATTCATGGGCTTCCCTGGTGGCTCAGATGGTAAAGAATCTGCCTGCAATGCGGGAGACCTGGGTTCGATCCCTGAGTTGGAAAGATCCCCTGGAGGAGGACATGGCAACCCATTCCAATATTCTCGCCTGGAGAATCGCCGTGGACAGAGGAGCCTGGCGGGCTACAGTCCATGGGGTTGCAGAGTCGGACACGACCGAGTGACTAAGTACAGCACAGCACAGTACAACCTACATATCCTCTCTATTAATGGCCAGAAAGAAGTTTCTGACAAATTGAAGTTCCAGGCCCTCGCTGCAATCCTGTGTGATCCATGAGTTGGTTATATTACCCTCTTGTTGCTTTGAAATTTCTTTCATCTAATCTGACACATCTGGCAATTTCTCCTGCCTTCAACTGCAGTTCTTAGCATATGGTTTTGACACATGTAGTATTAAATTGCATAGAATTCAGTGAAATGATGACAATTCAAATAGTTATAACTATGTTCACAAGTGCAAAGGCAATGCCAGCTATATCAGGACTGCCCTCTGGCCAATGGCTATTTCTTAACATTAGTAAAATGAGGTCACTGGTGATGCAGTTGGTAAAAAAAAATCCACCTGCAGTGCAAGAGGCCTGGGTTCGATCCCTGGGTTGGAAGATCCCCTGGAGAAGGAAATGGCAACCCACTCCAGTATTCTTGCCTGGGAAATCTCATGGACAGAAGAGCCTGGCGGGCTACAGTTCATAGGATCATAAGAGTCAAACATGACCTAGCGACTAAACCACCACCAGCACCACACATCCCAGTTTCAGAAATGTTAAAATATGAGACCAAAGTGCTTCTTAGAATTGGAGAAATACAGGTCCATCTAGTCAAGGCTATTGGTTTCCAGTGGTCATGTATGGATGTGAGAGTTGGACTATAAAGAAAGCTGAGCGCCAAAGAATTGATGCTTTTGAACTGTGGTGTTGGAGAAGACTCTTGAGAGTCCCTTGGACTGCAAGGAGATCCAACCAGTCCATCCTAAAGGAGATCAGGCCTGGGTGTTCATTGGAAGGACTGATGTTGAAGCTGAAACTCCAATACTTTGGCCACCTGATGTGAAGAGCTGACTCACTGGAAAAGACCCTGATGCTGGAAAAGATTGAGAACAGGAGGAGAAGGGGCTGACAAGAGTATGAGATGGTTGGATGGCATCACTGACTCAATGGACTGGGTTTGGGTGGACTGCGGGAGTTGGTGATGGATAGGGAGGCCTGGCGTGCTGTGGTTCATGGGGTCGCAAAGAGTCGGACACGACTGAGGGACTGAACTGAACTGAGGCTGAGTAAGGTGTATGATGAAGCTCCCTGTTCCCCAAAAGCCTCTGTGAAGAAGTCTGGGTGGAAGCGGACCTGAAGAATATGTAAAATATCGCGAGACAGAAGGGAGGAAAAAGATATCCTAGAGCCATGTCCCAGAATGAATAGAAACACAAGGGCATGGCTTGAGAACTAATATTTACTAAGTGCCAACTATATTTCAGGACCTAATCTCAAATTAATCCTCTCTCCCCTTAAATAGGAAGAAGCTGAGGGTCTAAAAGCTCTTCTTGTACTGTTGGTAAGCGGTTGAGTCAGAATCCTATTAATAACTGGGATCTGTCAGACTCCAGAGCCCTGGAGCTCCACATACCAGAAACTAAAGTCACAAGATCAGGGCATTTGCATTAAGAAGTTGTGGGAGATTGATTTGGCTTAATAGAGAATAGAATGTGATGTGTGACATAAACTGAGGGGTCTGGATTTTACTTGGATAACATCTGACACTCTGGAAGTATTTATTTAAACTTTGCTATCTTTTAAAACAATATAACTGATAACATCAATCTGAGATAAATAAATAAAAATAAACAGATTTGTTTGTGTGTTAAAAAAAAAAATCCACCTAAACCCATAAAATCTGAGGGAAATCTTCTCTTGGAAAGAAACCATGGAAACATATTTAAATATATGCATAACAGACAAATGTTAGTATCTAATCACTCACAAATCTTTAAGGAAAAAACTAACAGTGGAAAAATGAGCAGAGTGAGAATAATTTTAGAGTAGACACGAGTGCTTTCTATACATAAAAATACACTCAGCCCCAATTGGTAACAACAAAATTGAAACAGTAATGAGATCATAGTTTTTCATTCATTAGATCAACAAAGACTTAAAAAAAAAACACACACATGGTAAAAGTGCAGGGAAAAGAGGGTTCTGACTCCTTCATGGTAAGAATGTAAACAACTTTTCTGAAAAGCAATTAGATGATACTTAATCAAAACCTTGAAAACAGGCATATCTTCAACCAAGTAATTCCATGCCCAGGAAATAACCCTGAGGAAATCATCTTTGATGTGTAAAAATATATATGTTCAAAGATGTCCATTAAAGCATTTCTTACAGTAGCAAAAATATCAGAATCTGACTCTTTACCAAGAGATTTGTTAATAAATCATGATGTAAAATGAAACAACCAAAAATAATAGTGTAGACAGAAATTACTCATACAAAAATTCAAAATTCTGTATGGTAAGTAGGAGAGAAAAGTTATTTTTGAACGTATTATGCAGAATATCCTACACTGAGTTTTTTTTTTTTAATGCAAACAGCTGTGTATAACTACTTAATGATAGAGAATCTGCATGCAATGTGGGAGACCCAGGTTCGATCCCCAAGTTGGGAAGATTCCCTGGCGAAGGGAGTGGCAACACACTTCAGTATTCTTGCCTGGAAAATCCCACAGAGAAGCCTGCTGAACTACAGTCCTTGGGCTGCAAAGAGTTGGACACGAATGAGTGAATTAACACAATTACTTAATATCTAGATTTGTAATATTCAAAATGTTAGCATGTCCACCTCTGGAACAAAATTAAAGGTGGTATTTCAATTGTGCTTGGCTGTAAAGCAGACCACCTTACCACTTAGTGGCTTAAAATAGCAAATTGTATTATTGCTCCTCACCATTCTGCAGACTGGTATGGTGGGTTCTTCTGAGTGTCTCCCCAGGCTCTCCCACATGGCCACAGCCAGCTGTGGGGTAGGCTGGATCAGATGGACAGATGGACAAGAACAGATGGCTGAGGGTTGGTTGGTGCTGGCCATTAACTGAGGTTCCTCAGTTTTCCTGTTCTCAGATCTTAAACACCCTGGACAAGCTTAGTAACCCTGGTACAATGAAGTGATGAGTCAAAATGACAAAGAAAAAATTGGAAAGGATATTTGAAAAAGAGAACTTGAGAACTGATTAATTCTCACTGGGAAAAGAGTTCTTAAAAAGATACTTTCTTACAGCACTTATAATAATGATTAATATATTACCTTCTGCTTTTTAAAACATTTTTTGAGCACTTGCAATACACCAGACCCTCTTTGAAGTGCTTCAACTATATCACTGATACATGACTTAACCTTCACAACGACCTTATGAGGTAGGAACTACCACTGTCTCCAGTTTACAGAGGAGGAAACTAAAATGCAGAGAGTTTAAGTACCCATGCAGTCTGGCTCCATGGGTATCAGTGAATATTATATAAGAATTATATAATATAATTCTTAGATTATAGATTATATAATTATAGATTATATAATCTATAATTCTTATAGATTATAAGAATATCAGTGAATAATATAACGATTACATCATTATATTATTTGTGATTCCATTATTCACTGATATTCTTTTCCCACAAGTAAAACATAAGCACCCCACTGTCAGCTCTTCCTCTGTCTCCTATAGTTCTTCGGTAAAATGAACAGATGAATCGATCAATGACAATGTTAGTCCAGAGGAGGGGAGGCATACCAAGCAGGGTCATCCAATCAGGAAATAAACGCAAAGGCCTTGGAAAGGAAGACTGTTGTAAAGGAAAGGCAGTCCTGTTCATCAGCTAGTATTTTCTTTTGGTTCCTGATGGGTATCAGGCTCTGGACTTGTAGATACAGTGGTAAAGAAAGTCAGCATGATCCTGCTAACTGTTCCTGCCACAGTCTTGCTAACAACCTTTCGGGAAACACCAACCCCAGATGGCATCTCACCCATGTTGGCATTTCACCTAGTGCTCTTTCAACTAGCCCCTCTCGTCTTGGGGGGCAGGGAACCTGACATACAGGGCTTCTGGAGAAAGCAGGCAGCCTGAAGACAGTGCAGGCACTTCACTGCAATTGTGGGAATTCCAACAGTGAAAGGAAAGGCAAAAACAGAGCAGTCGCTGGAGGGAAAGGGAGAAATAAGCAGTTTTATTTCAAGACGGGGACACTTGGCTGGACGTCAGGCAGCTGTCTTGTAGTGTGTGTCTGCTGCTTTCTAACTGTGGGAATGAGGACAAGTCACTGAACCTCTATAAGACTGCAGTTTCTTCAACTACAAATATGAAATTGTTCCTCTTCTCAGCACAGTTTGAGAACACTGATTGATTAGAATAATTTGGATGTGGGCTGGGGAAAATGGGATGCAGGGGGGTGGGGAGGGGAACGGAGGCCATCTGAACCGTACAAAACAAATTCCTAACCACCTTTCCTCTATCTTGAACAGAGGGGCTTCCCTGATGGCTCCGATGGTAAAAAATCAGCCTGCCAAAGCAGGAGACTTGGATTTGATCTCTGGGTCAGGAAGATCCCCTGGAGAAGGAAATGGCAACCCACTCTAGTATTTTTGCCTGGGAAGTCCCATGGACAGAGGAGCCTAGTGGGCTACAGTCCATGGGGTCACATGAGTTGGACATGACTTAGCGCCTAAACAACAACAATCTTGAACAGAACATAATCAGAATGAAATTCTGTTGTTTCCAACTCTAGCATAAAGGAAAAGGATCATAGTGAGGAAAGGATGCTGAAAATGACTCAGAGGACTCTTGTTGATAGGACCCAAGAAAATGACAAGAGGAGAGAAAGGGCTTCTTTCTGCCAGTCTTAGCCAGCAGCATCTAATCTATTAATTCACAACTGTGACTCTGAGAATGAGTCACATCTGATCAACCCCCCAGTGACACTGGGTTTTGAGGGGAAGCTCTCCATTTAACTAGAGTGATTCAGATCCTAGGTAAACTACAAAGTCAAGGTAGACAGAGACTCTCTAAACTTGTTAGGCCCCAGAGAACAACTGTTCACTGTTGTCCTTTGAATTGTAGGGATAAGATAAACAACTGAGCAGCCACTTTCTTCAATAGGTTCTGGTCTGAGGTCACCACGTGGCTTGAACAGACCTTTCACCTCTTTAAGCAATAGTTTCCTTGCAGGTTTGGTCTTTTTTTTTTTTTCCTTTTAAAATTTTAATACATTCATGTGGTAAAAATTGGGATTGTACAAAAGTAAAATATATCTCCTGCTCTTGCCTCTAGTTTCCTACCCCGCCCTCTAGAGGCATTCACCTTTAACTGTTTGTGTATTTGATAATTTTCAGATTTATGGTAGGACATAAACAAGCATATATATCCCTACATACCCTGGACACCCCCACATGCACTAGTATCCTATAACGATGTTCTGTAACTTATTTACCTGGGATACTATTCTCCACCAGTAATTACAGAGACACTATCTGTTTTTAACATCTGCATAGCATTAGGAAGAATCAGATGCACTATCAATTTCATATGGTTCCACCTAATCTTACATCACTTATTGGCAAATTTCCTGTTGATAAACATTTAACTTGCTTCTTCACAAAATCTGAGCCCCAAAAAGGAAAAAAAACGCTGCCTTTAGTTCTAAATTTCCATAAGGCTTTTTTGTTCCCATTCTTCAATGCCTGGGTCAGGTAAGGTAGAAAAGAGAACACTTTATTGAACAAAGATACAAGGATGATTTAATTCTGTGACGAGTAATTAGGAGTCTGCTCTTAATACAATTTTAATGGTGATATATGGCAAACATCCTCTAAGTGTGTTTCTTTTGGGGGAAACTAGATTAGGGGTGCTATCATCACTATTACTGATTTCCCTCACTGATAATTTCCCAGTCTCTCTCTCTTTAGTCTCCCAGTTTACCCAACTCTTTGCGGTTCCTCTGTCCATGGAATTCTCCAGGCAAGAAGACTGGAGTGGGTAGCCATTCTCTTCTCCAGGGGACCTTCCCAAGCCAGGGATCAAACCGGAGTCTCCTGCATTGGCAGGCAGATTCTTTACCATCTGAGCCAGCAGGGAAGCCCTATGCCCCTTCTATACTGTTCTTCTCTGGATCCTGTTCTTTCTTTGAATTATCAAAGTGGTGTGAAGAATCACAACTCATGAAGTTTGCTAAGTAATTTGAACAAAGAGTTATCTGAATAGGCCATAATGTTCCTTTTGTGTGAAGTATTTGATGTTTGCAAAACGAACTCGAGATTAAAAAAAATTCTTCTGTGTGCCCTCATTTTCCAGGTAAAACTGTATCAGGAATCATGTGGGGATACTTAAAGCTAGCCAACACATTTCAAGTTTTCTTCTGCCCAGATTTGTTTGGAAGAAATCCAGTCTTACCTATCTCAAAAATTCAGCAGGGAAAAATAGCTGAAATAAATTAAAACCGTGATTACTAAATTCTGTGTTTACCTAGACAGTCTGGCATTTGGCTTAAAAGACAAAGCTTTTTATAAAGTGTTATTTAAACTTGGTTTTGCTACAGATTTTAAATTGGAAGAAAAATGGTAAGAGGGGAAAGCTCTATAAACCATACACGTTTGGGCTCATTACCAAGTACTTTCACCAAGCAGTACCAATAGAATTTGAAAAATGCTTTCCTGAGTTGAGATCTGCCACCTAGCAACCGCTGTGAACTGCTTCCTGCGCTGGCCCAAGACAACTCAAAGTGCCCAGCTTTAAAATCGATGAAGTGTTTCTTTAAAATTGATGGGGTGTTTTGCTGTGCGTGGGCCACAGTCATTGAATGGAGGATTAAAACTTTGTTTTTAGGGCAAAGATATGCAGATTAGAAGGACTGTTTAACTTAACTGCTCAGCTGAGTTTTGGAACAGAGTTGGCAGATTAAAGATTAAAGATGGCAGTAGACAGATTATAGTAAAGATTATTTGTAGTTTATCTGAAATTCAAATTTGACTGTGCATTCTGTATTTTTGTTTGTTCAATCTGGCCACCCAGTTCTGAAGAAACTTTTGTAGTACAGAGCGGGGGAATATTTGTAGAATATACATCACTTCTGGGCTTCCTCTGTGGCTCTGCAGTAAAGAATCTGCCTGCAATGCAGGAGCCGCAGGAGACACAGGTTCGATCCATGGATCGGAAGATCCCCTGGAGGAGGGCATGGCAACCCTCTCCAGTATTCTTGCCTGGAAAATCCCATGGACAGAGGAGCCTGACGGGCTACAGTCCATGGGGTCGCAGAGTCGGACACGACTGAAGCGACTTGGCACGCACGCACGCAGATACGCATACATCATACATATTAACTTGATCCCCCAAGGCTACTGATGTCATGGATCTAAAATGCCTTTCCAAGAGTGGATAGGAGGGAGTATGAAGCATAGGAGGCCACAAGTCGGGTGGGAGCTAACAAGGGGACGAGAAATCAACCCAGTGTTGCAGCTGAGAAAGCTAAACTGGGAGGACGACAGGCGAAGGAAGGGGTTAGCCGTGTGGGAGCAGGGATGCCCCAGAGCGGAAGGGTGTCGGGGAGGAGAGCTGGCTGCCTAGATTTCCGGGAGCAAGAGGAAGTGGGCGATGTCAGCATCCGTTTCATTTTTAAGCGTTAGAAGGAGGAGAAAGCCCGCCATGTAAATATGCCTTCTGAAGCTTGGACTAAGATGCGAGAGGGGCAACCTGGGATCCCAAGAGGCCATGGCCACCTCCAGGCAGCACCCACACAATCCTCAGGCCACTTGCACCAGGATGCAGAGCCAGCCCGGGGTGGAGAGGCTCTGTCAAGGCCCTGCCCTTCCCGCTTCACCTGGCCCAACTCTGAGCCTGTGAGAGGCCGCTGCTTTGTCTTCAATCCAGATCACAGCCCCTCATCACCCCCTGAGAAATCTGCAGCTCATTAACTCAGCAGCACAAAATACTTTAGACAGAATTCAAATATAATTCCTATGTGTTTGCACATGATTGAACATCTCCTAAAGGACACATAAGAAACTGCTAAATGGGGTGTGGAGAAAAAGATTTCCTTCTACACTGTTGGTGGGAATGTAATTGGTGCAGCCACTGTGGAGAACAAGATAGAGTTTCCTTAAAAAAAAAAAAAATAAAACATAGAGTTGCCATATGATCCAGCAATCCCACTTCTGGGTATATATCTGGAGAAAACTCTAATTTGCAAAGATTCCTGCACCCCAATGTTCATTGCAGCACTAATTACAATATAATTACAATAGATAACACATGGAAGCAATCTGAATATTCATCAATGGAGGAATGGATAAAGAAGATATGGTATATATACAGTACAATTGGGATTCCCTGGCAGCTCAGAGGGTAAAGCATCTGCCTGCAGTACCGTTGTTGTTTAATTGCCAAGTTGTGTTTGACCCTTTTCTGACCCCATGGACTATAGCGCTCCAGGCTCTTCTGTCCATGTAATTTCCCAGGGACCAATATTGGAATGGGTTGCCGTTTCCTTCTCCAGTAGATCTTCCCGACCCAGGGATTAATTCCGTGTCTCCTGCATTGCAGGCGGATTCCTTACTGCTGAGCCACCAGGGAAGCCCCACTGGACTATTTCTCAGCCATAAAAGAACGAAATAATGCCATTTGCAGCAACGTGGATGAACCTAGAGATGATCATACAAAGAGAAGTCTAACAGACAAAGACAAATATATGATATCACTTACATGTGGAGGCTGAAAAAGTGAGACGAATGAACTTATTAACAAAACAGGAACAGACTCACAGACATAGAAAACAAACTTCTGGCTACCAAAGTGAAAAGCGGGTGGGATAAGTCAGAAGTTTGGGATTAACACATGTACACTACTATACATAAAAAAGATAAATGACAAGATCCTACTGTATGGCACAGGGGAAAATATTCAATATCTTGTAATAAACTATAATGGAAAAAAATCTGACAAAGAACATATGTGTATACATGTATGTGCTAGTGTGATAAGTCGCTTCAATCATGTTGGACTCTGTGCAACCCTAAGTATTGCAGCATACCAGGGTCCTCTGTCCAGGGGATTCTCCAGGCAGGAATATTGGAGCGGGTTTTGCCATGCCCTCCTCCGGGGGATCCTCCTGATACATGTGTAAATATTTACATACGTGTGTGTGTGTGTGTGTGTGTGTGTATAAACTGAATCATTTCTCTGTACACCAGAAATGAACACCACATTGTAAATCAACTATACTTCAATTTAAGAATTATTTTTTTAAAAAAGAAACTGCTAACTGGGGCTACTGGGGTGGAGAGGACTGGAGTAAGGCAGTGGTGGAGGGGAGTGGGTTCTGAAATGGAGGTATATTTGCTCACATACCTTACATACCCACTGATTTATTTTCCTATGTGTGTTTATTACTGACTCATAATAAAAATTCAAATTTAATGACTATAATAAATTCAGTCCAGAATCTGATTCATGTTTCAACTTGCATCTTTGATTTTAGATGACTCATGGCAATAAGGTATTTAAAAATAAATGTCTTTATACACAGTGTCTGTTAAAGAGGACTGGGAGCTGACATTTCAGCACACTTTCCGGAAAACTTGCTGTTGAAATCAATGACAAAAATCAACCCTTGGCAGAAATTCTTGCTTGTTGTTTTACATGTTCACTCTGAATTATGTGCCATGTTGCTTTATATATAGGTACGTAAAAGCTCAGAATGAAAATTTGATGGAAATTAAATCTGAGGCTCTTTTTTTTTTTTAAATAAAAGCAATATTGAGTCCCACCTTGTAAGTTCTGCTAGGCCAGGTGTCAGCCTCCTTTGTTCAGTAATGGAGCCCTAGGACCTAGCGCAGCTTATTGGCACATGTTACATTTTCAATAAAAAATTGTTGAAAGAAGCAATACATGATTAATATAAAAATTCAAATATTACATAAAAAGCTTATACAGAATGTGCAATACCCTCTAATCTCTTTCCTCTTTATAATCTGCTATTCTAGTCTTGTAAAATAAAAGAACAAATCATTTACTTCTTAAAGAGTGAAAGTTTCATCCTAAGTATGTTTTTAAAAGATAGTTAATTGAATGATGCCACAAAGAATGGAAAGACAAGCAACACAATGCAAGAAAATGTAACAGATAAAACTGGCAAAGGACCAGCACCGAAAATATGTAAGAACTCCAATCAATCAGAGAAACTGGCAAAATTCTTGAATACACATTTCACATTAAGAGTAGCCCCTAACGGCCAAAATCAAACGAAAAGCACTCTTTCATTTAGTCAGGAGAGAAATGAAAATTAAAACTACATAGTTGGATTTCCCTGGTGGTCCAGTGGTAAAGAATCCGCCTGCCAATGCAGGGGACACAGGTTCAATCCCTGGCCTGGGAAGATCCCACATGCCAAGGAGCAATTAAGCCTGTGTGCCACAACTACTGAGCCAGTGCTCTGGAGCCCATGCTCCACAACAAGAGAAAGCCACTGAAATAAGAAGCCCTCCCATCGCGATGAAGAGTAGCTGCTGATCACCACAACTAGAGAAAGCCCCCACACAACCAATAATAAATAAACAAAAAGCAAATCAATCTAAATTTTAAAAAACCTACACAGTCAATAGATGGACACAAATGCTGAAGTCTCACAATAGTAAATGTAGGTGAGGATCCTGAGCAGCAGGAATGCTCATATATAGTCTTGAGTGAGGAAACTGGTTAATCCAGTGCAGAAAACTACATGACATTATCTTCCAAAGCTGAATATGCAGCAATTCCATCCCTAGTGTGCAAGAGAAATTCATTAACATAGCAAAGTTGAAATAGGCCAAAATTGAAAAACACCCAATTATCTACCAACAGAAGAATGGATCTAAACATGTGGTATCATCTCACTGTGAAATTCTATATGGCAATGACAAGGAACAAATCCCAAAGAAAGGCAATGCCAAAAAAATGTTCAAACTACTGCACAATTGCACTCATCTCACATGCTAGCAAAGTAATGCTCAAAATTCTCCAAGCCAGGCTTCAATAGCATGTGAACCATGAACTTCCAGATGTTCAAGTTGGATTTAGAAAAGGCAGAGGAACCAGAGATCAAATTGCCAACAACCATTGGATCATCAAAAAAGCAAGAGAGTTCCAAAAATCATCTATTTCTGCTTTATTGACTATGCCAAAGCCTTTGACTGTGTGGATGACAACAAACTGTGGAAAATTCTTCAAGATGGGAGATACCATACCACTTTATCTGCCTCCTGAGAAATCTGTATGCAGGTCAAGAAGCAACAGTTAGAACCAGGCATGGCACAACAGACTGGTTCCAAATAGGGAAAGGAGTATGTCAAGGCTGTATATTGTCACCCAGCTTATTTAACTTCTGTGCAGAGTATATTATGTGAAATGCCAGGCTGGATGAAGCTCAAGCTGGAATCAAGATTGCTAGGAGAAATATCAATAACCTCAGATATGCAGATGACACCAACCTTATGGCAGAAAGCAAAGAACTAAAGACCTCTTGATGAAAGTGAAAGAAGAGAGTGAAAAAGTTGGCTTAAAGCTCAACATTCAGAAAACTAAGGTGGCATCTGGTCCCATCACTTCATGGCAAAAAGATGGGGAAACAGTGGAAACAGTAGCTGACTTTATTTTTCTGGGCTCCAAAATCACTGCAGATGGTGATTGCAGCCATGAAATTAAAAGACGCTTACTCCTTGGGAGGAAAGTTATGACCAACCTAGACAGCATATTAAAAAGCAGAGACATTTCTTTGCCAACAAAGGTCCATCTAGTTAAAGCTATGGTTTTTCCAGTAGACATGTATGGATGTGAGAGTTGGACCATAGAGAAAGCTGAGTGCCGAAGAACTGATGTCTTTGAACTGTGGTGTTGGAGAAGGCTCTTGAGAGTCCCTTGGGCTGCAAGGAGATCCAACCAGTCCATCCTAAAGTAAATCAGTCCTGATAATTCATTGGAATTCATTTTCAGCTGAAGCTGAAAATCCAATACTTTGGCCACCTGATGCAAAGAACTAACTGACTCATTGGAAAAGACCCTGATGCTAGGAAAGATTGAAGGAGGGAGAAGGGGACGACAGAGGATGAGATGGTTGGATGGCATCACTGACTCAGTGGACATGAGTTTGAGCACACTCCGGGAGTTGGTGATATACAGGGAAGCCTGGTGTGTTGCAGTCCATGGGGTCGTAAACAGTCGGCCACGACTGAATGACTGCGCTGAACTGAACTGAACTGAATATTACCTATTTCATATACAGACATTATTTGTTCAAAGAAATGTGCTCATTACTTTACTCATCCAAATAAAATATTTCAGTATTTTCTTTTATGTCATAATTAAAAAGGTCTATCCCATTCTTTGATTGTTTTAAAAATTATCCCGGTTTCTTCTGGGCAGTCATGGCCAGAGGATATTTTGGCACTAGCCATAGGGACTTCAACAAATACGATCTTTCCCTTCTTTCCACTTAAGGTCTATAAATCACTGAATCAGTTGCTTTATTCATAACTCCTCTTAATTTTACTATCTCATTGGATGTTACTGTCTGAACTTTACTATGAAACCTAGAGAAGTCTTCAAATGAGTAGAATTCTCCTTCTTCCCCTATCCTCTGAGACAGTTTAAATAGCACAAGACCTGTCTGTGTTTTAGAAGCTGGAAAAGTTAATAATGAAACAGCTTGAACCTGACTTTTGGGCAGGCAGTTTTTTATATTCCTTGCAGAATTACTCAGCTACTTAGATTTTACAGCTTTTCTTGAGTCAGTCTTTGTTTCTGTATTTTCCTAAATTCATTTTTTTTTCTTAACTTCTTAAGTGCCTCTGTTTTATTTTTATGTACCATTATTAATATTCTGCATTTTTGCATTATTTTTTAACACTACCATACAAATTTGTCTGTTTATATATGGCACTGTTTTCCAAATGCTTCTCAAGTTTATTTAATCAATCCTACTGACCTAATCTTTTCTAATTTGTTAATTTCTGTTTTTATCTTTAATCATGTCTTTATTTTTCTTTTTTCTTTGTTTTGTTCTTTTTCTAATTTCTTGAACAATTTGTTCACACATTGTGTCAGTCTGTATCTAATTAGGAGAGGAAAACCATATAATAATTTACACAGGAAAGGTTTAATATGAAGAATTATTAACCATAACAAACGATTAAAGTAATTATAGATTGTCTAGTAAGAAGTAAAGTGGTGGTTTAGTTACTAAGTTGTATCCAACTCTTGCGACCCCATGGACTGTAGGCTGCCAGACTCCTCTGTCCATGGAAATTTCCAGTCAAGAATACTGGAGTGGGTTGCCGTTTCCTTCGCCACGGGATCTTCCTGACCCAGGGATCGAGCCAGCATCTCCTGCATTGCAGGCAGATTCTTTACCACTGAGCTACCAGGGAAGCCCAGTAAATAAAGAGAACTCTAAAGATTATAAGAATTGTCAAACATAAGGAGCAGCCACTATCCGTGGAGTTGAGATGGAGCGCCCAAGCAAGAACCCATCCCCATGGTGGGGTGGGAATGTGGGGTGGGGGTGCCGAGATCCAGACCTTATCGAAGGGGATGCTGCCCTGGCTTACTGGGGAGAAGACATGTCACTGTATCTCAGTGCTGGTGAAACTTGCTAGAAATCTGTCCTTTGGAGTTGCCAAAAATCTGCCCTCTAGGGTGCCATGGAAAACTATCCACAGGAAGGTGTCTTATTGGAGGTGCTTTGTTGCAGAAATGCGCAAGTGGGTACCAGGGCAAACTTCAGACCATGAGGTGCCGCTGTCAGCTGCAATCCCCAGGATCGGAGCACTGGGTGGAGAAGCCGAGAGTACTACCTGAAGAGTCTGTCCTGGAGAAGCCGTCAGCAGTCCAGGAGGCAGAAAAGCTCATCTGCAAAACCTCCCAGGGCAGGTGCATGGGGGGTGGGGAGCTGCTGACCTTCGGGTGCTGCTGGCTGCCATTCACTGCAAAAGTTCAGGCTTCCAGACGATGAAGTGCCGCAGGAGCCTGGTGGGGAAGAAAGCCACCGCCCTGCACTGCAGGGGCCTGCCTAACAAGTACAACAGAACTGTTTCTTCTACTGTTTCTACAGCACTCTAAAGTGATACAACTTCAGTGCCAGCAAGCAATGAAAAAATATTTAAAGGGCCCAGGTCCATTTTCACAGAGCTGAAAGGGTGACTTTTTCAAAGGGTGACTTTGGAAACAAGAGGCAGTCAACAGGTAACCAGCACACACGTTTTCATCAATTCTTCTTGGATAGTGTGTCTGTGTGTGTGTGTGTGTGTGGGATAGTAACAGCCTTGAAGGAGATACATTTTGTTCCAAGTACACTTTTGATAAACTTAAATTTTGTGTTATCATGTTTATATGTTACTACTGTTTTCTAATTAGTCTGTTATTAAAATCATATTCAAGCCCCTGTGACCCTGTCCTTCGAAGTAAAAGGTGTTTGCTTTGGTTTTCCAGGTCTCCCTTGAGTCACAAAGGACTAGTTCAAGAGTTAATGATTAGGAAATGTGAAGATGTAGGAACAAAGAATAACTGTTGGGTGGAGAAAATGGAAACAACTTAGATTATAAATCAACCATACAGCAGTCTCCCAGGTCCCTGAAAGATATAAAGGTCTGACACACATTCCTAAGCTGTTTTTATAGGAAGCTCGTGAAAACTGCTAACTGCAAGTAGACCTTAGGTCAATTGAAACCAGAAGACTGATGATGCTCAAAACTTCATCTTGATGTCTACTAAGTTGAGAATTGAGTACAAGTTGATCTAGGGCCCCATGGCTCCCTTCCTCACTAGCTTTAAGAAATCCTTCCCTGAAAGCCATCAGAGAGTTCAGGTCTTATATGCACTTGCCATTCTCCTCGCTTGGCACCTGCAATAAACACTGCACTTTTCTATTATGTGACCAGGTGTCAAGAGACTAGCTTTGCTAGGCATCAGGCAAGGTGATCCATATATAGGCTCATCAACATGATTGATGCTTTCATTTTCCGTGACTCAATAATTATAGATATACACTCTATTTTTAGTTTATAGGTGAACTATCTTTATGTATTTTTTTGCTTTATAAGTATTTACTTTTATTATACTGCACTCAAAGAATGTGCCTTTACTAGTTATGCTACTTGAGATATCTATTAAGGTTTTTTTTTTTTACAACATTTTGTAAATGCTTCATGGATTTTTGAAAAGAATATAGAATATCTATGTTGCAAAAATCTCAATACATATACTAATTAAACTTTTAATTATATAATGTTTACTACATTTGTTAACTTGGTCTGCAGAGAACTGACACAGAGAGTAATATCTTTGTTATTGTTTTCCATTTGTTACCATAATTTCTCACAAGTTTTGCCTTGTTTACTTTCATGCTAAATTTTTTGACACATAAACACTCATAAGTGGAGTTTGGAAGAACATATCCAGTTTTTATAATGGTGTATTTGCACAGATGCCTGACACATCAGTTCAGTTCAGTCACTCAGTTGTGTCCGACTCTTTGCGACCCCATGAATTGCAGCACGCCAGGCCTCCCTGTCCATCACCAACTCCCGGAGTTTACTCAAACTCATGCCCATCGAGTCGGCGATGCCATCCAGTCATCTCATACTCTGTCGTCCCCTTCTCCTCCTGCCCCCAATCCTTCCCAGCATCAGGGTCTTTTCCAATGAATCAACTCTTCGCATGAGGTGACCAAAGTATTATTTTGCTATTTTTTATTATTGTTTTTCTTCCATAGTTATGCTCTCTCCTAGGGGTGTATACATTAAATATAATGTCCTAAATTATGTCTCCATATCTTATTGTTTCTTCTGTAATTCATAATCTCAACCCTATGTCTTTTTTCTGTTTATTCTGAAAGACCCTGGACAGATATATCAAATAGCAATAATCTTCTTACAATCCTCATTAATTGGCATCAGCCACATGAAATGCTTCTAAGATATTTTAAGCTATGAAACCTAGTCTTTCTGGTAACTTTAGTGACAGTCTTTATTTACTTCAGTTCAGTTCAGTTCAGTCGCTCAGTCATGTCTGACTCCTTGCAACCCCATGAATCGCAGCACGCCAGGCCTTCCTGTCCATCACCAACTCCTGGAGTTTACTCAAAGTCATGCCCATCGAGTCGGTAATGCCATCCAGCCATCTCATCCTCTGTCATCCCCTTCTCCTCCTGCCCCCAATCCTTCCCAGCATCAGGGTGTTTTCAAATGAGTCAACTCTTCGCGTGAGGTGGCCAAAGTATTGGAGTCTCAGCTTCAGCATCAGTCTTTCCAATGAATACCAAGGACTGATCTCCTTCAGGATGGACTGGTTGGATCTCCTTGCAGTCCAAGGGACTCTCAAGAGTCTTCTCCAATACCACAGTTCAAAAGCATCAATTCTTCAGCGCTCAGCTTTCTTTATAGCCCAACTCTCACATCCATACATGACCACTGGGAAAACCATAGCCTTGACTGGATGGACTTTGGTTGGCAAACTAATGTCTCTGCTTTTTAATATGCTATCTAGGTTGGTCATAACTTTCCTTCCAAGGAGTGAGCGTCTTTTAATTTCATGGCTGCAATCACCATCTGTGGTGATTTTGGAGCCCCTCAAAAATAAAGTCAGCCACTGTTTCCACTGTGTTTCCCCATCTATTTGCCATGAAGTGATGGGACCGGATGCCATGATCTTAGTTTTCTGAATGTTAAGCTTTAAGCCAACTTTTTCACTCTCCTCTTTCACTTTCATAAAGAGCCTTTTTAGTTCCTCTTCACTTTCTGCCATAAGGTTGGTGTCATCTGCATATCTGAGGTTATTCACACTTCTCCCAGCAATCTTGATTCCAGCTTGTGCTTCCTCCAGCCCAGCATTTCTCATGATGTACTCTGCATAGAAGTTAAATAAGCAGGCTGACAATATACAGCCTTGACGTACTCCTTTTCCTATTTGGAACCAGTCTGTTGTTCCATGTCCAGTTCTAACTGTTGCTTCCTGACCTGCATACAGGTTTCTCAAGAGGCAGGCCAGGTGGTTTGGTATTCCCATCTCTTTCAGAATTCTCCACAGCTTATTGTGATCCACACAGTCAAAGGCTTTGGCATAGTCAATAAAGCAGAAATAGATGTTTTTCTGGAACTCTCTTGCTTTTTCGATGATCCAGCGGATATTGGCAATTTGATCTCTGGTTCCTCTGCCTTTTCTAAAACCAGCTTAAACATCTGGAAGTTCACGGTTCATGTATTGCTGAAGCCTGGCTTGCAGAATTTTGAGCATTACTTTACCAGTGTGTGAGATGAGTGCAATTGTGCGGTAGTTTGAGCATTCTTTGGCATTGCCTTTCTTTGGGAGTGGAATGAAAACTGACCTTTTCCAGTCCTGGGGCCACTGCTGAGTCTTCCAAATTTGCTGGCATATTGAGTGCAGCACTTTCACAGCATCATCTTTCAGGATTTGAAATAGCTCAACTTTTGCCACTTGCAGCAACATGGATGGGCCTAGAGATTTTACTAAGCAAAGTAAGTCAGAAAGGGAAAGACAAATACCATATGATATCACGTATATATGGAATTTAAAATACAACACAAATGAACGTATCTACAAAACAAACAAACTCACTGACATAAAGAACAGGCTTGCTGTTGCAAATAAGGAGGCAAGGACTGGGAGTTCAGGATTAGCAGATGTAAACTATTATATATAGAATGGATAAACAACAAGGTCCTACTGTATAGCACTGGGAATTATATTCAATATCCTGTGATAAACCATAATGGAAAAGAATGGAAAAGTATATACATATATATATATATATATGTATATATACACAAATATAGTATAACTGGACCACTTTGCTGTATAGTAAGAATTATAAATCACACTGTAAAGCAACTATACTTCAGTAAAAATTTTTAAAAGAATATAGATATTCATATATATATGAATCACTTTGCTGAACACCTGAAATGCTATAAATCAACAGTACTTCAATTTAAAAAATTTAACGAAACCAGGTAAAGAAAATTTGGTCATTGCTTTTTCTTGTTAAAACCTCTTCTGACCTTAGAATGTACTCACAATGGAAACAATATCCTTTAGACATTTATATGGACTATGAATTAGAAATTTCTTAGGAAAAATTTTGGTTTTCTGATGTAAATTTGCTTCCTATGGAGTATAATTTCTCAACTTCATTTCTTCTTTGTACTGTTGATCCTTTTATTTGACTATTGATTTTTTTCTAGTCATACTTAAACAGTTAGGATTACGATTTGCCAATTAAAGAAAAACTTTGTCATGTTAAAACTTAGCCTATAATGATAAAGGGAAAAGGAAGAAGTTTCCGTTCCCTGAAGTTTTCCATTCCAGATTGGGTATTCAGTTGACTCTGCACATAGAGGCTGTGGAAAGTAGCTCTGGACTAGGCTGTTACTTTCTTAGCCACAATTTACAGCATTTCTGCCATCTGGAGTGCAAGGTCGGTGCTGGAGAAGCTCGATTGTTACCATATTGAGGGCATGAGCACTGTGGGTGGGCAAGTTCATATCCAGGCCTTGAGACTGACCACAGCCTAATGAGTCTGCAGAGGTCTAAAGGTAACTTACCTGTGCAAAATAGCCTAGGGAGATCTGTGGGAGTCTGGAAAATGCTCGCCGTGTCTAACAGGCGCGGCTGCTACTCAGCTTCAGTATATTGTTGCCACATGGGAATGTGGGCTCTGACAGAGAGAGAGCTTCTGATTCAAGAGAAGCCAGAAACCTAGATTTTTTTTTTTTAAATGCAAAATCTCTCAATTTTTTAAGTCTTGGCAGCTAGTTTGAAATCTTAAAAATATTCTGTGGACCAACAATGTATGGTCCTAACAAAACCCATCTGTGGCCTACCAGTTTGTGACCTCTGCACTAAGAATTGTTTCAGAGGAGGCTGGGTTTGTGTAGAGAAGGGGGCGGTAAATCAAGGTTTAATGACTAAGAGCCTGGATTAATTTTTTGAAATGCTGAACAGCTTCATCATCCCTCACACAGAGATTCCTGTGCGATCACAGGAATCCTGTGTGATCACCATGATCACACGGTCATTGTGATTGTGTTCTCGGTATCTATTCTGCTCCTTCTCTTACGTGTAATAAGCATATGGTTTTGTTACCAAGTCCAAGCTCATACTGCTCACTGAATTACAGGCCAACCAATCGAGACACGAGTTGCTGGGACAAAGAACAGAGACTTTATCTGGAAAGCCAGCAGATGCAGAAGATGGTGAACTAGTGTTCCAAAGAACCATCTTCCCCAAGTTAGAATTCAGATTTTTTTTTTATACTAAGGAGAAGGGGTAAAGTTCTGGTTCCAGCCAGACTATCAAGGGGATGTGTTAATTTCATCCTCCCAGCAGCCATTTACAGGTGGGCCTGGTCAGGATGCTTCCTGTGAGCTAAAAAAAGATTTTTTTTAAACTTTATTTTTCTATTGAAGGATAATTGCTTTACAGAATTTTGATGTTTTCTGTCAAATCTCAACATGAATCAGCCATTGGTATACATCTATTGCTTCCATTTTGAACCTCCTCCACCATCTCCCTCCCCATCCCACCCCTCTAGCTTGATAACCTGTTTGAGTTTCCTGAGACATACAGCAAATTCCCGTTGGCTATCTATTTTACATATGTGAATGTAAGTTTCTATGTTCCTCTTTCCATACATCTCACCCTCTCCTCCCCTCTCCCCATGTCCATAAGTCTATTCTCTATGTCTGTTTCTCCATTGCTGCCCTGTAAATAAATTCTTCAGCACCATTTTTCTAGATTCCGTACATATGCATTAGAATTTGATATTTATCTTTCTCTTACTGAGTTACTTCACTCTGTATAATAGGTTCTAGGTTCATCCACATCATTAGAACTGACTCAAATGCATTTCTTTTTATGGCTGAATAATATTCCATTGTGTATATGTACCACAACTTCCTTATCCATTCATCTGTTGATGGACATCTAGGTTGCTTCCTTGTTCTAGCTACTGTAAATAGTGCTGCAATGAACAATGGGATACATGTGTCTTTTCAGCTTTGGTTTCCTCAGGGTATATGCCTAGGAGTGGGATTGCTGGGTCATATGGTGGTTTTACTCCTAGTTTTTTAAGGAATCTCCATATTGTCTTCCACAGTGGTGTATCAATTTACATTCCTACCAACGGTGCAAGAGTGTTTCCTTTTCTCCATACCCTATCTAGCATTTATAGTTTGTAGACTTTTTGACCATGGCCATTCTGACCTGTATGAGGTGATATCTCACTGTAGTTTTGATTTGCATTGCTCTAATTATGAGCGATGTTGAGCCTCTTTTCATGTGTTTGTTAGCCATCTGTATGTCTTCTTTGGAGAAATGTCTGTTTAGGTCTTTTTTCCACTTCTCAATTGGGTTGTGTGTTTTTCTGGCATTGAGTTGTCTGAGCTGCTTGTTTATTTTGGAAATTAATCCTTTGTCAGTTGTTTTATTTGCTATCATTTTCTCCCATTCTGAGAGTTATCTTTTTACCTTGCTTATAGTTTCCTTTGCTGTGCAAAAGCTTTTAAGTTTAATCAGGTTCCACTTGCTTACTTTTGGCTTTATTTCCATTACTCTAGGAGGTGGTTCATAGAGGGTCTTGCTTTGATTTATGTCATCAAGTGTTCTGCCTATGTTTTCCTCTAAGAGCTGTATAGTTTCTGGTCTTACATTTAAGTCTTTAATCCATTTTGAGTTTATCTTCATGAATGGTGTTAGGAAGTGTTCTTATTTTGTTCGTTTACATGTAGCTGTCCAGTTTTCCCAGTGCCATTTATTGAAGAGGCTGTCTTTGCCCCATTGTATATTCTTGCCTCCTTTATTAATAATAAGGTACCCATAGGTGCATGGGTTTATTTCTGGGCTTTCTATCTTGTTCCATTGGTCTATATTTCCATTTTTGTGCCAATACCATACTGTCTTTATGACTGTAGCTTTGTAGTATAATCTGAAATCAGGAAGATTGATTCCTCCAGCTCCAATCTTCTTTCTCAAGACTTCTTTGGCTCTTTGGGGTCTTTTGTGTTTCCATATGAATTGTGAAATTTTTTTGTTCTAGTTCTGTGGAAAATGCCATTGGTAATTTGACTGAGATTACATTGAATCTGTGGATTGTGTTTGGTAGTATAGTCATCTTCACAATATTGATTCTCCCTACCCAGGGACATGGAATATCCCTCCATCTGTTTATGTCATCTTTGATTTCTTTCATTAGTGTCTCATAATTTTCTGCATATAGTTCTTTTGTTTCCTTAGGCAAATTTATTCCTAGATATCTAATTCTTTCTGTTGCAATGGTGAATGGGATTGATTTCTTAATTTCTCTTTCTGATTTTTCATTGTTAGTACATAGAAATGTAAGTGATTTCTGTGTATTGATTTTGTATCCTGTAACTTTGCTAAATTCACTGATTAACTGTAGTAATTTTCTGATACTATCTTTAGGGTTTTCACAGTATCATGTTATCTGCAAACAGTGAGAGCTTTACTTCTTTTTCAATTGGGATTCCTTTTATTTCTTTCTCTTCTCCGATTGCTGTAGCTAGGACTTCTAGAACTATGTTGAATAATAGTGCTGAAGGTGGACACTCTTGTCTTTTTCCCGATCTCAGGGAAAATACTTTCAGTTTTTCACCATTGAGAATAATGTTTGCTGTAGGTTTATCATATATGGCCTTTACTATGTTGAGGTAGGTTCCTTCTATGCCCATTTTTTGAAGTTTTTAATCATGAATGGGTGCTGAATTTTGTCAAAGGCTTTTTCTACATCTATTGAGATTATCATATGGTTTTTATATTTCAGTTTGTTAATATGGTCTATCACATTGGGCTGGAAGAAGCACAAGCTGGAATCAAGATTGCTGGAAGAAATATCAATAACCTCAGATATGCAGATGACACCACCCTTATGGCAGAGAATGAAGAGGAACTAAAAAGCCTCTTGATGAAAGTGAAAGAGGAGAGTGAAAAAATTGGCTTAAAGCTTAACATTCAGAAAACTAAGATCATGGTATCTGGTCCCATCACCTCATGGGAAATAGATGGGGAGACAGTGGAAACAGTGTCAGACTTTATTTTTGGGGGCTCCAAAATCACTGCAGATGGTGATTGCAGCCATGAAATCAAAAGACGCTTACTCCTTGGAAGGAAACTTATGACCAACCTAGATAGCATATTAAAAAGCAGAGACATTACTTTGCCAACAAAGGTCCGTCTGGTCAAGGCTATGGTTTTTCCCGTGGTCATGTACGAATGTGAGAGTTGGACTGTGAAGAAAGCTGAGTGCTGAAAAATTGATGCTTTTGAACTGTGGTGTTGGAGAAGACTCTTGAGAGTCTCTTGGACTTCAATTAAATCCAACCAGTCCATCCTGAAGGAGATCAGTCCTGGGTGTTCATTGGAAGAACTGATGCTGAAGCTGAAACTCCAGTACTTTGGCCACCTTACGCGAAGAGTTGACTCATTTGAAAAGACCCTGATGCTGGGAAGGATTGGGGGCGGGAGGAGAAGGGAACAACAGAGGATGAGATGGCTGGATGGCATTACCGACTCGATGGGCATGAGTTTGATGATGCCTGGTGATGGACAGGAAGCTGGTGATGGACAGGAAGGCCTGGCGTGCTGTGATTCATGGGGTCACAAAGAGTCAGACAAGACTGATGGACTGAACTGAACTGAACTGATCACATTGATTGATTTGTGTATATTGAAGAATCCTTGTATCCCTGGAATAAACCCAACTTGAAAATGGTGTATGAACTTTTTGCTGTGCTGCTGAATTCTGTTTGCTAAAATGTTCTTGAGGAGTTTTGCATCTATGTTCATCAATGATACTGGCCTGTAGTTTTCTTTTTTGTGTGTTGTCTTTGTCTAGTTTTAATATCAGTGTGATGCTGGTCTCATAGAATGAGTTTGGAAGTGTTCCTTCCTCTGAAATTTTTTGGAAGAATTTTAGAAGGGTAGGCATTAGCTCATCTCTAAATGTTTGATAGAATTCTCCTGTGAAGCCATCTTGTCCTGGGCTTTTGTCTTTGGGAGATTTTTGATCACAGCTTCAATTTCAGTGCTTGTAATTGGGCTGTTCATAATTTATATTTCTTCCTGGTTCAGTCTTGGAAGATGGATCTTTTCTGTCTAATCTGTCCATTTCTTCCAGGTTATCCATTTTATTGCCATATTGTTTTCCATAATACTCTCTTATAATCTTTGTATTTCTGCATTGTCTGTTGTAACCGCTCCTTTTTCATTTCTAATTTTGTTGATTTGATTCTTCTCTTTTTTCCTTGATGAGTCTGGCTAAAGGTTTGTCATTTCGTTTATCTTCTCAAAGAACAAGCTTTTAGTTTTATTAATCTTTACTATTATTTCTTTCATTTCTTTTTCACTTATTTCTGCTCAAATCTTTATGATTTCTTTCCTTCTACTAATTTTGGGGGTTTTTTTGTTTTGCTTTTTCCTGTTGTTTTAGGTGTAAATTTAGGTTGTCTATTCAATGTTTTTCTTGTTTCTTGGGTAGGATTGTATTGCTACAAACTTCCTTCTGAGAACTGCTTTTGCTGCATCCCATAGGTTTTGAGTTGTCATCTTTTCTTTGTCATGTTTCTAGAAATTTTTTTATTTTCCTTTTGATTTCTTCAGTAACCTGTTGGTTATTAAGAAACATGTTGTTTAATCTCATTGTGTTTGTGTTTCTGTTTTTTTCTTGGTATCTAGTCTCATAGCATTCTGGTCAGAAAAGATGCTTGATAACAGTTTCAGTTTTCCTAAGTTTACTGAGGTTTGATTTGTGACCCAAGATGTGGTCTATCCTGGAGAATGTTCCATGTGCACTTGAGAAGAAGGTGTATTCTTCAGCATTTGGATGGAATGTCCTGAAGATATCAATGAGATCCATCTCATCTAATGTATCATTTAAGACTTGTGTTTCCTTATTAATTTTCATTTTGATAATCTGTCCATTGGTGTGAGTGCGGTGTTAAAGTCTCCTACTATTATTGTGTTACTGTCAGTTTCTCCTTTTATGTCTGTTAGTGTTTGTCTTATGTATTGAGGCGCTCCTATGTTGGGTGAGTAGATATTTACAATTGTTATGTTTTCCTCTTGGATTGATCCCTTGATCATTATGTGGTGTCCTTCCTTATCTCTTGTAATCTTCTGTATTTTAAGGTCTCTTTTGTCTGATATGAGGATTGCTACTCCAGCTTTCTTTTGCTTCCCATATTCATGGAATATATTTTTCCATCCTCTCTTGTTCAGTCTATATGTGTCTTGAGGTCTGAAGTGGGTTTCTTGTAGCTGGCATGTATATGGGTCTTGCTTTTGTATCCATTCAGCCAGTCTGTGTCTTTTGGTTGGAGCATTTAATCCATTTATATTTAAAGTAATTATTGATATATATGTTCCTATTACCATTTTCTTAATTGTTTGGGGTTGATTTTGTAGATCTTTTTTCTTCTCTTGTATTTCTTGACTATATAAGTCCCTTTAACATTTGTTGTAAGGTTTTATTGTAAATGTTTTATAACATTTGTTGTAAACATTTATTGTCTAGTTTTGTGGTAGTACTGAATTCTCTTAACTTTTGCTTGTCTGATAAACTTTTTATTTATCCATCAATTTTGAAAGAGATTCTTGCTGGGTACACTAATCTTGGTTGTAGATTTTTCCTTTTCAGTACTTTAAATATATCCCGCCATTCCCTTCTGGCCTGCAGAGTTTCTGCTGAAAGATCAGCTGTTAAATGTATGGGGTTTCCTTTGTATGCTATTGTTGCTTTTCCTGGGCTGCTTTTAATATTCTTTCTTTGTGTTTAGTCTTTGTTAGTTTGATTAGTATGTGTCTTGCTGTGTTTCTCTTTGGGTTTATCCTGCATGAGACTTTATGCACCTCTTGGACTTGATTGACTATTTGCTTTTCCCTATTGGGGAAATTTTCAACTATGATCTCTTCAAATTTTTTTCATAACCCTTTCTTTTTCTCTTCTTTTTCTGGGACCCCTATAATTTGAATCTTGATGCCTTTGATATCATTCCAGAAGTCTCTGAGACTATCCTTAGTTCTCATTCTTTTTACTTTATTCTGCTCTTCAGAAGTTATTTCCACCATTTTATCTTCCAGCTCACTGGTTCATTCCTCTGCTTCAGATATTCTGCTGTTGATTCCTTTTAGAGTATTTTTAATTTCAGTAATTGTATTGTTTGTCTCTGTATGCTTTTTCTTTAGTTCTTCTAGGTCTTTGTTAAATGATTCTTACATTTTCTCCATTTTCTTTTCAAGGTTTTGATCATCTTTACTGTCATTATTCTGAGTTCTTTTCAGGTAGTTTGCCCGTTTCCTCTTCATTTATTTGGACTTCTGTGTTTCTGGTTTGTTCCTTCATTTGTGTAGTATTTCTCTGCCTTTTCATTATTTTGTTTTAATTTATTGTGTTTGAGGTCCCTTTTCCCAGGCTTCAGGGTTGAATTCTTTCTTCCTTTTGGTTTCTACTTCGTTGGTAGCTCAGACGGTAAAGTGTCTAACTACAATGCGGGAGACCCAGATTCAATCCCTGGGTCGGGAAGATCCCCTGGAGAAGGAAATGGCAACCCACTCCAGTATTCTTGCCTGGAAAATCCCATGGACTGAAGATCCTGGTAGGCTAGAGTCCATGGGGTCGCAAAGAGTTGGACACGACTGAGCAACTTCACTAAGGTTGGTGCAGTGGTTTGTGTAAGCTTCATATATGGTGAAGTTTGTGCTGAGTTTTTGTTTGTTTTTCCTCCAATGGGCAAGGCTGAATGAAGTGGTAATCTTGTCTGCTGGTGATTGGGTTTGTATTTTTGTTTTGTTAGTTGTTTAGATAAGGCGTCCTGCACAGGATGCTACTGGTGGTTGGGTTGTGCCCAGCCCTGTATTCAAGTGGTTTCGTTTGTGTGAGTTCTCACTATTGATACCTAGGGTTAGTTCTCTGGCAGTCTAGAGTCCTGGAGTCAGTGCTAGCACTCCAAAGGCTCAGGGCTTGATTTCTAGGCATGAAAGAAGAGTCTACAAGTGGTTTGTTATGGCATTAAGTGAAATGAAAACAAATACCCAAAAATGAGAAATCAAAGACTAACCCCAGACAAATGGCAGTTACAAAATCAGGCCAGTAATAATTAAAATAATGGAATATACACATATATTTATATACTCATAGCAAAGTCAAAACAGTCCCAACAAAAATAAAGTGCAGCAGATTGACCTGGTGAACAAAGGAAATCAAAAATTATATTTACCAGTTAAGAAGAAAACTAACTAAAGTACAAACTGGAAAGCAAAACTAAAGCAAGGTGCCAAGTGGGGAATAAAGCAATGAAAACAAAACAAACAAATATGTTGAGAGGAAAGGAAAGAAAGAATAGATATGCAAAGTTAAATAGAGTTAGATAAAGAAGATTTATATACATTAAAGATTAACTGCAAGGGGAAAAAATAGTAGGAAAGGCAAACAAAGGAATAAATGTAGAAAAACATAATAGATTAAAAAAATTCAAAATTAAAATTATAATAAAGAGAAAAGAAAAAAATAAAGGAAAACCCCATGGAATTACAAAAGCCCAACATAGAGGCAGAATTTTATAACAACAATAAAAAGTGTGACTGACTATACACATCCACATATACACCCATAAGCAAGATCAAAACAGTCCAACAAAAATAAAGTACAATAGATTGACCTGGTGAAGAAAGGAAACCAAAAATTATATCTACCAGTTAAGAACAAAACTAACTGGAAAACAAAACTATAGCAAGATGCCAGTTGGGAATAAAGCAACGAAAACAAAACTAACATATGTTGAGAGGAAAGGAAAGAAAGAAAAAGAAAGAATACATATGCACAGTTAAATAGAGGTAGATAAAGAAGATTTATACACATTAAAGATTAATTGCAAGAGGAAAAGAACAGCAGGAAAAACAAGCAAATGAATAAACGTAGAAAAAGTACTAATAGGTTTAAAAAATTATACATTAAAATAAAAAAGAGAGAGAGAGAGAAAAGGAAAACTCCACAGAACTGCAAAAGCCCAATGTAGAGGGCAGAGGTTTATAACAACAATAAAAAATGTGACTGAGGAAAAAAAAACTCAAAAGCTTAATTGGATTTTGTAGTGCCAATAAAATCGACATCTACAACAGAAGGGGAAGAAAAAGAAAAAAGAAAAAAATCCAAAAGAATCTGCAGAACAAATCAAAACATAAGAATAATAAATGTTTTTCTTGAGTCATTGCTGTCAGAGTCCTTTCCCTCACTGGGAGTCACAGTCCACCTCGCCTCCCTAGGATGCCCTGCAACACTGTGCTGATCTCTGGACCTGCAGTGGGGGCAGCTCAGATGCTAATCTGGTCCTGCTCCTGTGTTCTTGCCTCCAATGTCCACAGCCATCAGAACTAGTGCGCTTTCTTTTCTGGGAGCTCTCAGTGACCTTTTATATGTTCCATAGACACAGAGTCTGCCTGGTTGATCGTGTGGATTTAATCTGCAGATTGTACAGCTGGTGGGAGGTTTTGGGTCTTCTTCCTCAGCCACACCGCCCCCGGGTTTCAGTTGTGGTTTTATCTCCACCTCTGCACGTGGGTCGTCCACTGGGGTTTGCTCCTGAGGCTGCCCTGGAGGACTTGGGTCTGCCCCTGTGAGGGCCAGGTGTGGAGGTGGTGCGGCTGCTTGGGTCGCAGGGGATCTGGGAGCACCAGGTGCTCAGGGGGGTTGGCGGCTGGGGCAGCAGGAAATAGAGTGCTCTAGAAGGTATGGCAACCAATATGGGCCAATCCGCTCCAGTATTCTTGCCTGGAGAGCCCCCCTGACAGAGAAGCCTGGCAGGAGGCCGCAGCCTACAGGGTCGCAAAGAACTGGACACGACTGAAGCGACCCTGCATGCGTAGGCGCAAGCCTTCCTTGCCTGAGGCAGCTCTGCCCCAGAGAGAGTGCGGGAAGGTGGCATCGCTGGTTGTCTTGCAGGGACCGTGGCGGTGCCGAGCCTGCAGAGACATGGAATGCCTCCGCCACAGGAGTTATGGCCTTATCAGGGTCTTTTTTCAAGCCTCTTGTAGCTGGCGATCAGAAGGCCTCTTTGGCCAGTCTTTCTCTGTAGCTCTGCCTGTTGAGGCACTTGGAGGGCTCCCTTGCCTGGGGTCCTTCTCTATTGTTAGGCATGTCAGGCACATTAGAGCGGCCCCCCTGGCTGGGGTCCTACTCTGTAGTTCAGCGGTGAGGCGTTTGATGGGCCAGCCTCTCTATTGTTCAGCTGCCAATGCTGGGTGTGGGGAGAGAGAGGCTATGGTGCTGGCTCTACCCGCTACGCGTGACTCAGCAATATCGCCTTGCTTCCAAGGCTGCCTGGCTTTCCTCCACAGGCATTTCCCACCACAATCTCTTCCCTCACATCCCCCTGATCTGTCTCTCCACAGTCAATGGCAGCCCTAGTCCTGGGATTGCTCCACAATCCCTAAACTCCAGCTCCCAGCCGCTGCATCTTCTAGGGGACCTGCATCCCTGTCCGGGGTATGTATGGCTGCAGCAAGGACTGTCTGATTCTCATTTCATTTAGGCGTTTCCCTCTCAGCCTTCAGTGTTTCTCCTCTGACTCAGACAATTGCCCTGATGTGGGGATCAGACCTCTGCTTCAGTTCCCCCACCCACCAAGGGCAGGGCCAGTCCTACTAACACTCCTGTTTTTTCCCCTAGTTCCTTCATCCTACCGAGTTTTGTGTGGGTCTATAAATTCTTTTCTGCTGGCCAGGTACCCCTGTCTGTGCTCAGCTGGTGTTCTGCATGCATTTCTGAGTCTGAAAGTGTATTCCTGATGTGTCCGTGGAGAGAGATGTACCACATATCCACCTGCTCCTCTGCTGTCTTATTCTTTCTCTAAAAAAAGATATTTTAGCTTTACACTAATTATCTGGGAGCAGAGTTCCCAGAGAAGGGCCATTATGTATAATTTAAGCTTATAGGAAAAATCCCTTTAGTGATTAACTTGTAACAGAATACTAAGTTTCTTCCCTATTACATTTTAGGGGCGATTGATCCTTTCTCTACTTCTGGTACACTATCCCCCTTGCCCACGTCAACAGATAGTAACTCAGGCCTGAGCCAACCAGCAAACAATATTTCTGAGACACAGATCAGACCATGGTGACTTTATTGGATGAGATTTACAGATTTTAGGGGCTTCCTTGGTGGGTCAGTAGTAAAGAATCCCCTGCTAATGCAGGAGACACAGGTTTGATCTCTGGGTTGGGAAGATGCCCTAGAGAAGGAAATGGCTACCCACTCCAGTATTCTTGTCTAAGAAATCCAATGGACAAAGGAACCTGGCGAGTATAGTCCATGGGGTTGCAAAAGAGTCAGACATGACATAGCAACTAAACACTACCACCACCACCAAGAATAGATTTTAGAACTAGAAGAGACTCTGGAGTCTAACCAGTTATTTTCAGATGAGGAAATGAAGCGCCAAAGAAGTGATATGATTTGGCCAAGGGTGTGCAGCTGTCTAGAGGTAGAAATGAGACCATAACTCTTCTTCATACTCTACCCGCTTTATTTATGACATTACCTTTAAAAACAAACAACTTCCTTAGAGGTATTTTGCATTGATAATTCTCTTACAGCTATTACTAGTTACATACTCTTATAACTTGACTAATTCCCATCCTATTATCATATTTCATTCATATAAAATACTTCCTTCCTCTGAACTCAAGATAATATGTTGTTAATACCACTCATTTGACAACTGTATCAATCAAGACTCAATTACTAGAGGCAAAAAGCCAAGTACACTTGCCTTAGCCCCAGACTTTTTTATTTTTCCCAACTGAGAAGTCCATTGGTGACACTGCTGGAAGCAGGGGTTCTTCAGTGATGTCACTTAATTGTCTTGCTTCTCTTGGTGGCCTGGCTTCTTTCATTCTGAAGCCAAAAGCTTCCTCTATGCAGCTGGGGAGATGGCTGCCAGCAGCTCCAGGCTTACTTAATCAAACTTTAGTAAACACGTGGAGAGAAGTCTATTTTCTTAAATTTGTATGTCTCTCAGAGGGAGACTCTGATTCTTGCCTCTTGTGCCTGGCTCCCGGACCAATTTCTGTGTCCGGAAGAACCTGCTACTGTATTATAGGTTCAGATTGGATCTTGTTTCCCTGTCTCCTGCCAGGGAGAAAGAGAAGGACTGAGATGGAAGCGTTCACTAGGAAAATGGGGGTGGTCAAAAGGATTGGATGTTGATAAGCAATATCTGTCAGAGGCCAGGAAAGCAATTACACAACAAATACTGTTACATCCCAGTGTGGTTATGTTTGGGAAACAAACAGGATCCTGCTCAGTTCCAGAGCATCCAAGAGTTAGGCTTGGCTGAAGTCCAGGAGAGTGTATCCAGTGATGCCAGGACTGGTTCGTGATGAGGAAATAGAATATTCTTCTTATTTACTTATTGTTGGCTGCATTGGGTCTTTGCTGCTGTGTGGGCTCTTCACTAGTTGCAGTGAGCAGGGGCTACTCCATAGTTGTGATGCATGAGCTTCTCATTCTAGTGGCTTCTCTTGTTGTGGCGCAAGGGCTCTAGGGTGCAAAGGCTTCAGAAGTTGCAAGTCCTGGGATCTAGAGCATAGGCTCAGTAGTTGCTCTGTGGCATGTGGGATCTTCATGGACCCGGGATCAAACCCACGTCTCCTGCATTGACAGGCAGATTCTTTACCTCTGAGCTGCCAAGGAATCCCTGGAAACAGAATATTCTAAGGAGAGATACAAAGCCGTGTCAAGAACAGGAGACAGAGATGTGGGTGAGGAGAGATGGAGATGAGGCAGGGAATGCTTTGATGAGATGTGCCCAGAGCCATCTTGGTTTTTCTTAGCATGACAGCAGTAACTTGTCCTACAAATGGGTTTTGAAGTTAATAGAAAACTCCTGACAAACACTTTCTAACAGATGCCAGACTTAGAGCAATTGCTGGGAGAAAGTGTAAATTGGTTTAAACTTTTTGAAGTTTACAATGAGTATGCCCTTTGACTCAGCCATTCTTCTTCTCAGAATTAACCCTAAGGAAGTATTTATATATGGAGATTGTGCTGTAAACTCTTAATTGCTGTTATAAGTCAAAAAAAGATGGAGACAACCTAAACATTTCACAATATAAGACTGGGTAAGCAAAGAAATCATTACAAATACAAACAAAGGAATGTATTGCAGCCATTTAAAATGCTACTATAAAAGAGTATGTAAAGAAATGAAAATCTGTTCATAATATGTTACATGAAAAAACAACTTCCAAAATGGCTCAAGATTAATTACTTTTATTATACTCTACTATATACCAGACAGTTGTATGATCTGATTTAATCTTTACAATTCTAGGCAGTGGTATTATTTTTCCCCCCATATTACTTAACTCCTCCTAACTTCATTTCCTTCTCTATAAATGGGATGTAGTTGAGTCCATCAGCTGGAAGCCATATGCCTGGATTTAGAACTGGCTCTGTTACTTACTATCTATGTGATTTTGGACAAGTTGCTTTTTTCATCACAAGCACTTTTAAAAATATGCTTTATATTGCAAATCAGTACTCACATGCACACACAGATGCAAAATATAAATGGAAAGAAAAATTTGCAAACCAATACTTATTCTTCCTACCTTGGATGCATTCTGGTATTTTCTTTTCTATACAAACCCATTCCATTCTGATCTACTTTATTCTATTCCATTTTATTTTTTTTAAATGATGGTTACAGCTCACCAACGACAACCCACTAATGGTAGCGTGACTGACATTCTTTAGATGCTCAGTAAATGGCAGCTACCATTTTTCCTGTTCTACTTCTTTCTTCTTCTTCTCCTCCACCTCCTCCCTCTCCCCTTGCTCACCTTTTATCTTCTTCCTGTTACTATTACTGGTAGTAGTAGTAGCATCAGGATTGTGACAGAAGGTGGTTAAAGGCAATGCCCTTCAGAAAGAGTAGATTCCCAGCTTCACAGTGTGGAAGTAGTTTATAAACACAACTCAAATTGCCACAATCATTATAAATGTAACTTCTAACAGAACAGATGGGTTTATCCTGTACTTAACAAATCCAACTGTCATTGGTGGCAGTAAAGCTGAAAATCTGTTGTAGGAAGTCAGCAATACTCCCTGGAGGAGTCAGAAGACTAGACTGTCAAACTTCAGTGGTACTAGGACTCATTCAGTTACAGGTGACAGAAAATCAAAACCAGGATTTTTGGAAAAAAGAATTTGTTGGCTCACATACAGAACGAGGCAGTAGTAAATCTACCGGCTTCGGCATTGTTAATGCTTCCCTGGTGGCGCAGACAGTTAAAAATCTTCTTGCAATGCAGGAGACCAGGATTCGATCTCTGGGTCAGGAAGATCCCCTAGAGAAGGGAAAAGCAACCCACTTCAGTGTTCTTGCTTGGAGAATTCCATGCACAGAGGAGCCTGGCGGGCTACAGTCCATGGGGTAGCAAAGAGTCAGACATGACTGACAGGCTAAGACTGAGAGACTTTCTCAGTACTGTTAGATCCAGATGCTCAACAGAGTCCTCAGAAAATTCTTTTCTAAGTTTTGGTTATACTTTACTACATTGGCTTCCCTCTCTGCCAGCTATTTTTTAATGGTGGCCCCTGGCAACTGAAGCTCTAAGTCCGGAAGAAAGAAACCACCTCTCTGACTGAGTTCCAGTAAGTCTTGGGCCTGGCTCTCTGTGACTTCGTGTTCCATCTTGGACCTAACTGCTGCAAGCAGGGGGTTAAGCTGCTCTGGCTGGCCAGGATCCCCAGAACCATATGGGCTGAATGAAAAATAGGTGGGCTGCCAAGAGAAACCAGGTTGCTGCCCCCAGGAGTAGGGAGTACAGATGTGGGTGCACAAATATGTCTACTATAGTTAGTAATGGGCTTCCCAGGCAGTGCTAGTGGTAAAGAACCCACCTGCCAATGCAGGAGACATAAGAGACGCAGGTTTGACGCTGGGGGCGGGGAGATCCCCTGGAAGGGGGCATGGCGACCCACTCCAGTATTCTTGCCTGGAGAATCCCACGGACAGAGAAGCCTGGTGGGATACAGTCCATAGCGTTGCAAAGAGTTGGAAGCAACTTAGCACACATGCATGAATAGTTAGTGCAGAGTAAGACAGAGGATCTCAGAAACCCACATAAAGTGAGTGGTCAGAGGGGTTAAAATCCAGGCATGAACCACAGACGAATGTTCGAGCATCAATAACAAAAGAATTCAGAACTCCAGAAATCCCTATGTGCTTTGTCCATCTGCACGTGCAGAGATCTGGTCAGGAGCATTCTTCTGAGATAAGGAGGAAGGAAGGGAACTAGGGCAAGGAAATTGCATTGAACTAGTTGAGTATTATCTCATTTAATTTACCAAAAGTTGGTCCTTAGGTAACCCTGGGGTGGGTAGTGGTATTTCCATATAGGCACAGGAGAAAACTGAGATCATACATCTAGAAAGTAATGGAGTCGATATTTCAACACAAGTTTTGTCTTACCCAAAGCCCACACTCATTGCCTCTGCTTGAAACTCTTTCCGTATTTTCCTGACTATGAATTTCCAATCACACTTAAGCTTGTCAAGATTTATCACGCATCTCGGGGCTCCCTTACACTTAATTCACAGCCCTGCAGAATCTTTTAACATGGTGCTGTAATTAGTTGCTAAATCTGTCAATGGTCTCCAATCATATACTTCTATTGGTCAGAACTTTGGGGTAGCCTACTCTATGTTATTTATTTATTCATACTTACATGTGTTTATAATAGAAATATAGTTATTACATGTTTATAATACTAATATTATTTACATTAGATGGTGAGACCCTTGAGGGCAGTGGCTATTACATCATCTTCAGCCAATGCCTAGCACAGTATCTGATACATGCTATGATGACAAAATTCTCAAATAAAACATCTGCTTTCGCACATGATCATGATATAATCACTTGGTGTATATAGACCTTTGTTCTATGTTTCAGAAAATGTGATCCTCATATTAATTCTAAAAGGTAAGCCCTATGTTTCCCATTTGACAGATGAGGAATCTGCCACCTAGTCGATGGCAAAAATCATATTCTAGTCCAGGTCTTTAGATGTCTCAATGGTGTTACTGCTAAACACTATGTTACTGTCTATTTTAATACATAAAGTGACAATGAGTCAGAATTTAAATTGATGCTGTTCTGGAGAATTTAGAATATATGGCTAAATAGCCTTGTGTTAGTGGCATTTCTCCTAGTTTCCCGTTTGACTTTGCTAACTAGATCGTAAAGGCCTATGTATGCATGATGTTTTACTTTTTTCTACCCCTCCTTGCATTGCTCAGATGCTTTGCTGAGCCAATGTTTTTGGCTGGATCATTTCTGAGAATGACCAGGGAAATGTGTGCCCAGGAGTGTGGGGATATAGGATGTGGGGGTGGAGAGGTGTCAGTCAAGGGGAGATGAGGTATGCTGACAATGGGCCTGCCCTTAGACCACTTCCCACATATCACACACCATAGGCTGCTAAGCCTGGTGGCCACAGAGAAAAGTCTTGTTCCCAACTGCTTGATTAACAGGAGTATCTAGTTGAAAAGAGACACTTCTACACAATATTAGGTACTAAGATTTCAAAACTCACGAGTGAGCCAGACATAGAAACGATCACTCTGAGTTACTGAGAATGTTTATTTTTTAAAAAATTCTTCAAGATTAACTGTCAGTAAGTTGAAGGGAAAATAAACGGGAAGATGTCAGCAGAGAAATGGTGAGCTGTGGTGCTGTCTAGAAGTTGTGAAAAGCAAAGGAATTGGCTAAGAATGAAATAGAAATCAGAGGTGGGTAGACATATTGTCCCATTTTAAATGTTACAACAAAACAGAGAGCCAGAAAAACTTAAAAATGACATTGGAATCCAGAAACCGGAAAGGGCTTGACTTTGCTGACAGCATTTTTTTCCTGCTACTAAATCATCTGTATCAGGCAAGGCACCTACTTGGAAATGAACTCATTTATCTATTATGTTGCAATGGTGAAGTGATGGTATAAACCTTTAGATATAAAATTGGAGAAATTCCCTTATTTTCACATGCCTGCGAACAGCCCAGCTGTGCCCTCTAGTGATCATGCTGTCCTGCTGCTTTATTAGGAGACGGAAAATACTGAAGCAAATGCATTCTGAGTGCCTCTTCCACCTTAGAAATTAGCTTTCTGTGTGGGATGATTGCTTCTATGGAAAATAAGTGTTTCTAAAGAAATATATATAGTGAAGGTGAAACACAAATTTCTTTATTTCTGTTCCCTGGAGCACCCTTTTTCTTCACTTATAGATTCCTTTATAAATTTGGGTCATTGGTGAAACTGATGTTTTCTATTCCACCTAGTCAGTTACCAGGGGATTGTATTGAGGCATAAAGAATTTTTCACAGATCCAGTATTGCAAATAAGTTGGATCAGGTTAGGACAATCATGTTTAAAAGGGGGATTACCTTACTCACACATGTTGGGATATATGGTGTGGCAAGAGGCTGCCAGGGCAGAGGAATTTTCAGCCAAATTCAACTCTTGGCTTGATTTAATTTTACCAGGAATATGTGTGTACCTGTCTTAATTTCTTTGCTTGGTTGTAATTTCCATGTATATAAGGCTTATATATTCTAGAACTTGGTATTTTGTACTGTATTTCAAATTGGGCCTTGCATACAGAAGGTTTAAAAATTTTTTTGAAACAATGACAAACTTTCATAAAAGGTGCAAGTTTTTTTTTTTTTTTCCTGGACCACTTAAGAGAATGTTGCACATACAGTGACACTCCTCAGAGTATTTTAACATGTATTTGCTGCAAATAAAGATTTCTCCTACACAACCACAATGCCATCCAAATCAGAAAATTAACATTGATGTATTACTAAACCTCAGACCTCATTTAAGTTTTGCCTGTGGTCCCGTTAATGCCCGTTAGAACACAAAGATCAATTTCAGTATCATGTGTTGCGTTTAGCTATTTCTCTGTAGTCTCACTCTGGAACAGTTTTTCATGTTTTTCACTTTCATGACCATGATAACTTTCGACAACTATCTGCTGATTGTTTTCTAGAATGGTCCTTTATTTGGATTTGTCTGATGTTTCTTCATGGTTAGGTTTAGGCTGTGCATCACAGGCATCGGTATGACAGAGTAATGCTGTATTTATCTATCAGGTGACACACATTTTTAGATTGTCCCATTATTAATGATTTTCACTTTCATCACTTGATTAAAGTATTGTCTACCAGGTTTTTCTGCCATAAAATTACTCTCTTCACTTGGTAATTTATACATGCCTTGTTTGGAGTTCTTTTGCCTATATATTCTGTTTTTCACTAAACTTCCAATTAGTCATTTACTTATATCTCTTTAGATTCATTTCTTAAAATTTTATTCAATTGAATTAATTTTATTCAGTGATTCATTAGTAACATTATTTATTTTGCTCAACATTTCCCAGTTTGGTCAATGGGAACCCCCACAAGTTGATTTCTGTGTCCTGACAGGTTTCCATTGTTTTTTGAGTTTTTAAACAGTTTATTTATTTTTTATTGAAGTATAGTTGATTTAAAATATTGTATTAATTTCAGGCATACAGCAGTTATATATATATATTTTCAGATTCTTTTCCCATACTGGTTATTGTAAAATATGTAATATAGTTCTCTGTGCTGTATAGCAGGTCCTTGTTTATTTTATATATAGTAATGTGTATATTTTACTCCCAGATTCCTAATTTATCCTCCCCATCACCTTTCCCCTTTGATAACCATAAGTTTGCTTCCTATGTCTGTGAGTCTGTTTCTGTTTTGTAAATAAGTTCATCTGTATCATTTTTTAGATTCCACATATAAGTGATATCATGTGGTATTTGTTTTTGTCTGACTTATTTCACTTTACTATGATAACTATGGGTTACTATCTGGGTCACTATCAGAGTTACTATCTGTAGGTCTATCCATATTGCTGCAAACGGCATCATTTCATTCTATTTTATGGCTGAGTAATATTCCACTGTATGTGTGTATGTATATATATACACACACCCCACATCTTTAGCCAATCATCCACTGATGGACATTTAGGTTACTTCCATGTCTTGGCTATTGTAAATAGTGCTGCAATGAACACTGGGTATATGCTCAGTAGTGGGATTGCTGGATCATACGGTAGTTCTTCTTTTATTTTTTAAGGAAACTCCATACTGTTCTCCATAGTGCCTATACCAATTTACATTCCCACCAACTGTAGGAGGGCTCCCCTTTCTCCACAGCCTCTCCAGAATTTATTGTTTGTAGAGTTTTGATGATGGCCATTCTGACTGGTATGAGGTGATACCTCACTGTAGTTTTGATTTGCATTTCTAAAATATTTGCACTGTTGAAATCTTTTCATGTGTCTTTTGGCCATCTGACTCATTTGAAAAGACCCTGATGGTGGGAAAGATTGAAGGCGGGAGGAGAAGGGGATGACAGAGGATGAGATGGTTGGATGGCATCACCGACTCGATGGACATGAGTTTGAGTAAACTCCGGGAGTTGGTGATGGACAGGGAGGCCTGGTGTGCTGCAGTCCATGGGGTTACAAAGAGTCGGACACGACTGAGTGACTGAACTGAACTGAACTGATGTCTTCTTTGGAAAAATATCTGTTTATATCTGCCCATTTTTTGATAGAGTTGTTTCTTTATTTGATATTGAGCTGTATAAACTTTTTATATATTTTGAAGATTAATCCCTTGTTGGTCATACCCTTTGCAAATATTTTCTCCCATTGTGCAGGCTGTCTTTTCTATGGTTTCCTTTACTGTTCATAAGCTTTTAAGTAGGTCTCATTTGTTTCGCTTTCCTTTTTTGTTTTTGTTTGGGGGTAATGATCATCTTACACCCTTTCCAGTCCCAGTCCTGAAATGAGTCATTTTTCCAAGGAGTTCCTGAATCCTTTCAGTACAGAATGGTATTTAGAAACCAAGATCTGGGCAAGGTGCTCTTTTTGCCCTCTCAGAAAACTGAGCTAAAGACTAGATGTGGTACACCCCCCCATATTTCTAGATCTATCTCTATTTATTCAAGACCGTAAGTTCATCTTGATTTCAGTTCAACGTGGAGTTAATTCCAGCAGTGTTTTTCCTTTGCTGTAGTTCCCTTCTATGAGTGTGAGAAATTCAGCCCTTGTTTTCCTTGATAGATTTACTTAGTCAGCTTACCTTGATGTTGCTTCTACACATGTCTGCTCTCCTCACCCCAGTTCTAACACCCTGAAGGGTTACGATCATATGGGCATCCTCTGTGTCAAGGCGGCTCCCTGCCTTCCCATTTTGAGCTGCCCCTGGCATTCCAGCCCTGCTCACCTTCATCAGGCTCTACCACCCCATTCCAAGTTTCCCATATGCAAGGACACACTCCTCCCTTGGGCTCCTTTAGACCCTGTGGTTGGTAGGGGGGACAATAATGGTCCCTGGAGCTTTAGGACCAACATTTCAGGATAGAAAAGGAAAGTGAGGATGAAGGGAGAGAACTTTTAAATTGTTTCCTTGAAATGTGTTTGAATGACTAGCTGAATGAGTGAATGGTGTATTAGTTTCTTAGGGAGATCATAACTAATTGCCACAAAATGGCTATCTTAAAACAATAGAAATCTGTAGTCGTGTAGCCCTGGAGACCAGAAGTCTGAAATGAAGGTGTGAGCAGGGCCATGCCCTTTCTGAAGGCTCTAGGAGGGGATCCTCCTTAACTCTTCCTAGCTCCTGAAGGTTGCCAGCCGTCCTTGGTGTTCCTTGGCTTTTAGCTGCATAACTTCAGCCTCTGCCTCTGTCACACGGCATTCTTTCTGGATGTCTGCATCTCTCTGTGCTTCTTTTTAAAAAAACTACCATGTACAAAATAAACAAGCCACAGGGATATACAACACAGCACAGAGAATATAGCCAGCATTCTACAATGACCCTAGATGGAGTACAGTCTACAAAAATATTGAATCACTGTGTTGTACACAAGAAACCAACACAATACTGTGCATCAACTATACTTTCATAAAAATAAAATAGAAGACATACTTTTTTGAATTTCAAAAAAAGAACTTCACATATCAGATTTTTCTAGGTCACGAGACAAAAATAAAACTGGATTATTTAAACCATGATTTGTCTTTCCATGCATCTCATCTCTTCTCTTCCTGTAAGGACACCAGTTTTATTAGATTAAGGGCCCCACTTTACTTGTCAACTAACTGAATCTTATCAACCAACTAACTAAAGAATAATTGAATGAATGGTATTTAGAAATTAAGATCTGGGTGCTAGGGATTCCTGTCACTTGGCCCCTTTTAAGTCACTTCCACCTGACTTGGAGATGCTAATGCTTAGGGCTCCATGCTGAGTCCCTTTTATCTTTACCATCAGCTCTTTCAACTATTCCTGTGCTTTCCTATATCATCTCTATAACAACTTCCAATACTATACCACTTCCAACATAGTTTTATATCACACACTACTTACATACCCCCCATTTGACTGTTTCACATATTCAGAACCAGATTTTTATTTCTCCCTACTCATCCATCTCCATCTAAAACTGCACTTTTTCCCATATTTTCCATAATAGGTAGATCAAGCCACACCTTCCTATCATACTCAATACTAACCTTCCCTCTAATATCTTTTCCCAAGTCATTGCCACAAATTCTCATATCTGTTTACTGTTTGTCTTCTTTCCATCTCAGTGGTCAGCATTCTAGTCAAAACTTCCAGTATTTCTCATCTCATTGACTTCATTTGCCCCTAACTTATAATCCCAATTCTGATTATTTCCCCTTTCAATCTATTGCCTACCATAGGGTGATTGTTTAAATAAACAAACACATTTTTTAAAATAAATTTTTTTAGCCATATCCAAAAGTAGAAAAAATAGTGCAATGACCTCATATAACCCATCAACAAGAATCAGCAATTACCAGCATCTTGCCACACTTGCTTACTTGATTAATCTATGCCTTTTTTCCTTCTTTCCATCCTCCTTCTTTTCCTTTCTTTCTTCCCCCCTACCTTCCCCACTTATTTCTCTCTTTCTATCTCTTCTTTTTACTTATTTATTTTTGCTGATATATTCTACAGGAAATTCTTGACATCATAAAATTTCACCTCTACTTGAAAAACACCTCTAAATAATAAAGAATAAGGATATTTTTCTTATATAGCCAAACACCATTAACACAATACACTAAATTAAAAATAATTCCTCAATATCATCCAGTTCTCAGTCCATATTAAAATTTCTCTGTCTCAAAAATCTTTTGACATTTTGCTTGTTTGTTATAACACTCATTTAAAAATAAGAATCACATTTAAGATTGGGTAGCCCCATGCTTTCCAACTCCTCCCCTTACAACTAAAAATACCCCTGAAGATAACACAACAAACAGCATAGAAGATTCTGAAAAATGGAAAGAAGGCAATGGTCCAAGGACCTCGGGACTCGAGGAAGGACACAGCAATGAGTCCCTGAGTTTCTTTATTGCCTTTCATGTGTTCCAGACAGGTTGTTCCCTCCAAACTGGAACCGCCAACAGGCACAGACAGAAAAGCTCCAAGAAAAATCCCGTTTCCATAGCCAAAGGATCAGGAAAAGGATGGCCCAACAACAGAAAATCTTTTTGGCAATATCTGCCCTACTCCAGCCAGACATCTATGGAAATACTGCCTGGCTTCCTGCGGTTTCAATGGGGTCAAACAGCAAGCTGATTTTTCCATCTCTTCTCTGTCCTCACTCAGGGAAGCAGATAGTGTTGCTCTGGTTCTCTTGCCTGTTGGGGTGAAGTCGGTGAGACTGAATGAGGAGCTGACCTTCTGTCTTCCGCTCAGGGGAAGCAGTTGATGCTCTGACCCTGCTGCCTAGTTAGTGTCAGCTGGGCTGAATGAGGAGCTGATCTTTCCAGTGAAAGTCAACTTTGCTCCCCTTCTCCTGCCAGGGTAGTATTGGGGAGGTCCAGTGGCAAGTTGAGCCTCCATTCCCATCAGGCAATGAGATTGAATGGATCAGGACTTCATTATCCCCCAGCCAGGCAACAGCAGGGGCCAGTGGGGTGGGGAACTTCTGCTCAGACACTGCAGCAACAATGTCTGTGACTTTGCACTCTCATTCCCCCTTCCCTGAGGTCAGGGGAGCCTAACAGAGAGCTGAGCTTACACCCCTACTAGGATACAATGAGACAACATAGTCAGTTCTCCACTTTCAAGAGGAAGTTGCCAGCAGGGCTGAGGAGGAGCTGAAGTCTCCTGCGCCCATGTGGTACAATGAGGCAGTGTAAGTTGGGGGGTGTGTTGGCAGGGCCCAGAGGCAAGGCAAGCATGTAGAACCACACAGCCCCTGCATTACACCTCAACAGGGAGTTGTTGTGATTCAGTCGCAAAGTCGTGTCTGACTCTGTGATTCCATGGACTGTAACCTACCAGGCTCCTCTGTCCATGGGATTTTCCAGGCAAGAGTACTGGAGTGGGCTGCCATTTTCTTTCTCCAGATTATCATCTCGACCTAGTGTCTCATGCATTGAACCCGTGTCTCCTGCTTTGGTGGGCGGATGTTTTACCACTGAGCCACCGGGGAAGCCTCTCCACAGGGAGACTGCTTGCTGAAAAAGAAGACCAAGAAGGATCTGTAGATTTGTTTATGGCTGCTGTGGATCTCTGCTGCTACGCACAGACCTTGTCTGGTTGCAGCAAGTGGGGGCTGCTCTCCAGTCGCAGTGCACAGGCTTCTCGTAGCGGCCGCTCCTCTCACGTGGAGCATGGACCCTAGGCACACGGACTTCAGTAGTTGAGGTGGACAGGCTTAGCTGTTCCATGGCATGTGGGATCTTCCCAGACAAGGGATCAAACCGACGTCCCCTGAATTGGCAGATGGATTCTTAACCGCTGGACCTCCAGGGAGGTCTCTACATGGGTTAACTTAATCAATACCCGTCACAACACTGAGGTGAGTGCTATTATTATACTCTCCCATTATTTTGATCTCACTTTGAAGAATGCTGTTGTAGAGTGACTAACTCACCCAAGGTGACACATCTTGCTCACGGAGGAGGAACCAGGATGCAGGTCAGCAAAAGGAAATCGCTTTGAGACTGGATGACTGAAAGACAGGCCAGTACACTTGGCCTGGATGCAAAATTTTTGAAGAACTTAGAGAAGGGGTGTGACCACATATAAAGGTCAGTTAGCTTTTAGTAAACAGGTGGGGTGGATCAGACTAAGAGAGCCTCTCATGAGGAGATTATGGAACAACAGGGGTCCAGGACACGTGGTGGCTGAGAATGAACCAGAAAGAACAGCATCTAGTAACGGATTAGAAATAGCCGTGAAGAGGATAAAAGCACCTCTCTTATGTCAAAACTCAAGGGATGTCAAAGATCCCCGGACTACGGCATGAGAGATGTGAGCTTGGTCAGGGTTCTGTCATTTACTAGTTGTGTGCGCCTTTTGGCATGACACTTCAACTCTTAATCCTGTCTTCTCAGTTTTCAAATGAAAATCTATTAGAGGCTCTAAAGCAGAAGCTACCAGGACTTCCCTGGTAGTTCAGTGGTTAAGACTCTGTGTTCCCAATGCAGGGGGCCTGGGTTCAATCTCTGTTCAAGGAAATTGATCCCACAGGCCACAACTAAGACCTGGAGCAGCTAAAAAATAAACACAAAAGGCAACCATAAAGTAGAAGCTACCCTACTGGTGGCTCAGATGGTAAAGAATCTGCCTACAAGGCAGGAGACCCGGGTTTGATCCCTGGGTCAGGAAGATCCCCTGGAGAAGGGAATGGCTGCCCTCTCCAGTATTCTTGCCTGGAGAACTCCATGGACAGAGAAGCCTGGTGGGGGTCAGTCCACACAGTCAGTCCACGGGGTTGCAAAGAGTCAGACATAACTGAGAGACTTTCACTTTTACCCCACTTTATTGTTGTTGTTGGCATTAAAGAAAACAATAAACCATTTTTATAGTAATTTAAATTATATCTGTCAACATTTGAACATTGAGATCACACACAAATCTGGATTTCTGTCTTTTTTTTTTTTTTTTTTGGATTTCTGTCTTTTCATGAAAAACCAGATCTGGTAACATCAGGCTCCTGATCTCACATGATAGCCATGTGCTTCCCCTTGAGAAGCAGCCATCCCTCTAGCCAGGTCACCTGCTTTCTGCCTTTGCATCCCTTGAGTTTCCTGCAGCTGTATCAATCATACAGCTCCGGGCTCTGTAAGTATTCAAATATTTTTAGCCCTGAACTAGTTGATTTTCCAGTTTCTTTTATTTGTGAAACTTGCAAATCTGTAACTTTCATATGTATCCTAAAAGCAGGGAGGGGAGGAGGTAACAGTAATAGGTTTAAGAGCTTACCTGGTGCACTGTATTTTAAGTGCTTTACATATATTATTTCATTTAATCCAAATTTCATTTGGCTTCATCACTATTATTTTTCATCATACCCAAACAACACCCAGAAGGCCAATTTGCCCAAGGTCATACGACAGCTGTGTTGTTAAGTCAGGATTTGAACCCAACTTTCTGATTCCGGATCTAATGCTTCATAATCATTAAGCTCTGAAATTTGAAGGTCAGCGAATTTTGGAGAAAGGCGAGTTGGTTCTCAGTGTATGAGAGGCTGATAGTCAGTGTACCCTGGCCATGAAGGTGATGAAGTGATCCAGATACTTGCTACCCTAGGCAGAAGAGTGAGAACCCTCAGCCCTTATAATTCTTCACACCACCTATTCAAGCATTGGAATAAGAGACTCAGTGTAGTCCTGGTAGTAATGAAGTGTTAAGAGCTGGGGGGATGAGAAAGGCTTTGAAGGGATTTAAGAATTAGAGGGGAATGGGAGCCAGAGCAACAGCTTGAGGTAAGGGAAGCTGGCATAGTAAAGCTGGACGCATGTTAGTCCTTTTATTCTGCCAAGAAGCTGTAGGTGCAAACCCGAGATCTGGACGAGGCCAAACAGGTGAGATCCTGGCTATACACCCATCAAATCAAGTTTGCAAACTATGGTGAGAGAGCTATTTTTTTCAAAACTATCTCAAGTACTGCTGGGTAATAGAGTTACAGGGAGGGCATAATGGCTGTTTTAATTTGCTGGTTTATCAACTATGATATCTATTAACAAAATATAACACAATTCAGTAACATGTAGAAAAATGTACTTAAGTCTTCAGGAACTTGTAAACTATGAAAAAGCTTAAATATGAGACCACAAGTGGCATATTTTCCCTCAATCGTATATGTGAGCATTTTCCTTCTTGGATTATCATGATTTTCCTTTTTCTTTTTCATTTTTTGTTCTCTTTGTGAGATAAAATGGTTATGAGAAGTTACTTTAAAATTATATAATTAATGAGAGTCAAATGGAGCATATACATAAATGGAAATAATAGTCTTTTATAATAACTGGGCCCATTGAGATATAGAGAACCATTTTATCTGCTATGATACGTTTTTCAAAGAGTGGCTAATAAACTAACTTCAGAACTTTTATTTTTCCACTTGGAAAATATTTCTTAAGCACCTGTTTTGTGTCAGGATCTAGGTGGGAGGCAGAGGGAAGAAGACAAGAGTGAAGACTCCGTGCCGGCTTCAGAGAATCTACAATACGCTCCAGTTCTCTGAGATCTGGTGACAGTGACTGATATTTAGTTTGGCTCTTTGGAGGTGAAGGATTATCTGCCCCAAGGTGTAGATTGATCTACTGCCCTAAAATAGCTTCCCCTATTTACCTGACACTGTGGGCTCTATGTCAGGATGGAATCAGGCACCATCCCGAGCTAATATCTGATCTCTAGTCTGACACATAAGCAGTGACTCACTTCCTTTTTTCCAAATTGCGAAAAATACGTGTAAGTTATAATTTCTGTTTTTCTAATCAATTCATAAAGTGAAAAATGGTTAAGCCAGCTTTGTATAAACCGGCCCTATTCTCTACGTCTGTTAAAGCTGCTTTTAAAAGTATATAGAGTGTTTTTAGGCCAGAACTCATGGCTTATGCTGTTTTTTAACTTCAGGAAAAGATTAAGACAACCGTGACCAGGATTGGCAAGCCAGGAATTTGTGAAAAAAGTGAAATAAGAGTTTGGATCAGCTCCTATGACCAAATCCTACCAGTTTTGAAAAGTACTATAATCAGATGTGGCTTCCCTAGTGACCGCAGTGGTAAAGAATCTGCCTGCCAATGCAGGAGATGCAAGAGACATGAGTTTGATCCCGGGGTCGGGATGATCCCCTGGAGTAGGAAATGGCAACCCACTCCAGTATTCTTGCCTGGAAAATTCCATGGACAGAGGAGCCTGGAGGGCAACAGTCCATGGCGGCCCAAAGAGTCAGACATGACTGAGTGAGCGCACATACCATCAGCTGATGTGTCTAAGGGGCGGCTTGGCCTGATTTTCATCACTGTCCCTAAAGTCATTCCAAGTAAATTTCCTGTACAATCTATGGAAGAACTGGGTTTGCTAGGCTTCAAATGAAGGTTGAAGAAAAGCCCCACAGTACCCCCTTTTCAGAGAATGACTCTTCTGAGTGCCTCTTACATAAAAATTCTGGTGCAGCCACCAGCTAAAATTCATTTTACAGAAGTTGTAAACCAGCTGCCAAGGCCTGACCCTGACTTTGTCCAGTGCCATCAATAGAGTCCTTCGTCAGGCCTAACAAAGCTTTTTTTTTTGTTTTAAACAAGCAAACCCTCCTGCAAGGATTAAATCAATGATGTGAAGGAAGGTTTGGTTTGACCAATTAATTAATTTTTAGCATTTTATGTATCTGGGAAAACTACAGAAGGGAAGTGTTCTGATGGTGGAAAAGAATGTGAATCTTTATCACTATCCAGAAAAGCTGGCCTGCTTGGGTGTGGGGCTGCATGAAAACCTGCAGAATGGAACCAAGACCTTGAGATATTTTCCCTTCATTTAAGAATTCTGTCTTGAATGGTGAGTAACAGTGAACCAAAGAGAGCTGGCCCTTAGAGCATAATAGGTCCTCTTCCTAAAATAGGTCACGTGGTCTTTCATTCAGGCTCCTTTACTGATTTGTATGTAAGTGGGCAGATCTCTCAATGCAACTTACCAGAGTGTTGTCCTCATCTGCTAAGTGAAGGTCCTGGACTTTCAATATTCATGGCTTCTTCCAATTCTGGGCACCTGTTTCTAGTTGGGATCCTTTGCAGTTGACAGGTTCAAAGGATGTCAGTGATGTCCATACCAGATATTTGGAATGGTTCTGTCGATCACAAATGATAAAGGGCTGTCCTGATATAAGAAAGGAGAAACAAAAAAGAGATTGGCTTGGTATTCCTAATTTCAAGGAGAATCTACATTTTGGTGAGTGAAGTGAGTTTCATTTGGTTTAGGGTATTCAGAGTGGATGGTTTTCTTTATCTCATCCAGGGCCTCTAATTATAGAGAACTGGCTAAGTTGCAGTGTGGTGGTGGTGGTTTAGTCGCTAAGTCTTGTCCGGCTATTGTGACTCCATGGACTATAGCCCAGGAGGCTCCTCTGTCCATGGGATTCTCCAGGCAAGAATACTGGAGTGGGTTGCCATTTCCTTCTGCAGGGTATCTTCCCAACCCAGGGATCAAACTTGGTTCTCCTGCATTGCAGGCAGATTCTTTACCTACTGAGCCCCTAGGGAAGTTGCAGTGAATCCACTGCAATTGTCAAAGAAAACGTGATTTAAGCCTTAAAGAGTGAAACAGGCTATAACAGGAATAAGCTGTTTCTTTTAGTCTGACTGAAAGACTTAAACTTTGCCATTCTTGAGTTCTTTACACTGTTGATACAAACAAAGCTTCTTAAAACTTTTTTTGAGAAACAAGAAGTTTAATACATAAAACCTAAAAATTAATGTGACTAAACCCCCATATTTATACATCTCAGATATGTCTGTGCTATGTTAAAGCAAGGATGTGTAACTAATATTGTGAGAATATGGCAAGTGGGGTGGAGAAGGAAATACATTTTAAAATAAATTTTCGAGTCACTGTAATTAATAGAAGGAAATACATAAGCTATTTTCACGTAATCAAATCCACATGGACAGTTTCCACTTGCATCTTGGGTGTGGATCTGAAGGCAACATGAAATAAGGAAGGAGCCAGCTTTAAAGATGTTTATTTCTCAGCTTATGTGGAACATGTGGAGTTAACTATATAGAAATACTCATCTGAAAACTAAATAACTACACCAAGTCAATATTCAACTCTTTGTGGGCAGAAATGGTCTCATTCAGTTTTTAATTCTTAGTATGTCCAATAGTACTTGCTAACCGAAAGGCATGTGGTACATTTTGAGAGAGGAAGGAAAACTTTTCCCCCGTAAAACAGTTAGGAAAGAGTTCACTTTTGCGCTTGAGTCTGAGGAAGAACTAATCATTTTCAAAAAGTGGATTTTTAAAAATCCACAAATAAAAGCCAGATCATTTTATTGAATACATTTGAAGTTACCCTTTTGCCAAATGTTTATTCTTTGATTCCAATGTGCTGGATAATGTACAGGGGCTGAAACAGTTCAGAAGAGGAATAAGACACTCCTTGCCCCCAGGGGATAGTGAATAGTGGATCAAATAGTGGAGAAAAACATGCACAATCAAACGGTAACAAAGATATAGTGATATAAAGGTGTGCTATGTTGTGTACAAGTTCAAGAGAGATACTACTTTTGGCTGATTGAATTGGTTGATTACCTATTACAGGCTGGGCACTTTAAAAATTATTTCTTTTGCAAAGATGGGCATTATGATTTCTACCTAACAGGATGAGACTGAGGCTCAGAAATGTATGCAAGTGAAGAATTCATAGCTGTCACTTAACGCGGGATGCATGGACCTCTTTTAATGAACATGTGTTACCTTTCAGGAGCAGAGAAGGTACAGGCAGGAGGTAACATGGGGGCTGGGCCTTACAGACCTTGTCCTTAACAGACTCCTGTCCTCTAAGGTTTCCCCTCTGATCAGTGCTCTGTGACCTTCTTTTTGTCCCTTCCTCCACGGTCCCGCGTTGAGCCAGGTCCGTTCGAGTCCTCCCTTGAGAATTAGACTGAATTTTCAGGGACAGAAGCAATCACACTTGTGTGTAGGAGCTGTGGAGAAGAGTGTACTCTCACCTTCGGAGATGGGCCACACTCTGACTGTGGAGCGTGTCTCTCTCTAAACAAATCCACTTCTTACCTATCACTCTGTCTCTCACTGAATTCTTTCAGCGATGAGACATCAAGAACCTGAGCTTCATTGTCTTGAGAGCAGGAGTGTGATCTCAGTTAAAAGATCGTGGGGTCAAGTTCCAACTAGAGTTGCACGGTTTCATTACCACTACTTTATTACTTGTACTGCTACTGCTGAAGGTCTTTGGAAAGAGTAGTGTTGCCATAAGGGTACATAAGATGGGCTAGAATGGGAGAGAGATCGGAGGAGGAGAGACCAGGGGTGCATATTTGAATTAATCAGAAGGCTATGGAAATAATTCAGATGAACAGGTAAATAAAGTTGGTTAGTGCATTTTATAAAATCCTGTGGTTCTCTAGATGGCTTTGGTTTTCTTTTTTTGATTAAAAAAGCATGGATATAGAAAAACATTTCTATACCAAAAGGAGATCAAATATAAGTGGCAACTGAATGTTGGTCTTGGTGTTAGAGAGATAATAGGAAGCAGTAGGGACCGAGGTAAACTGGAGAGTATACACACACACGGGAAGGAAACTATTATTGCTCAGGACCGGTTGATTAATTCCATGTGAGAGATCGGGCCAGTGTTGGCACACCTTTGGGTTTTTGAAGAGTGGCTGAAATCCTGAGAATTGCATGAAATCACTCACATTTTAACTGTTGGCTCAAATTTTTCTATAATATCATACGAGCCAAAGAATACATTTCTAAAGGCCTCATGTAGGCCATGGTTGTTAATTTGCAATCTCTGTGAGTAGCAGGGAGGCTCAGAAACCAGAGTATAAGGATGTGACTTCCCAGAGTGCTGCTACCATATCTTATTTTTTTTTTCTTTTATTTATTTTTTGTTTCTTTTTTTCTTTTTTTTTTTTGTTATTTTGTCCTTTTTTTTAATTATTTTTTTTTGTTTTTTCTTTTGTTTATTTATTTTAAGAGTTCTATTTATTTAGGCCCCACTGCATGACCTGTGGGATCTTAATTCCCCAACCAGGGATTGAACCCGTACCTGCTACACTGGAAAATGGAATCTTAATCACTGAACCACCAGGGAAGTCCCTACCATATCTCATTGATATTTATATATTCAGTATTAGTAGCATGTCTCGGGCACAAATATCAGTAAAATGATCCTTCTTTTAAAACTTAGGTGGGAGATAGACACATAAGCATATATTCATAATACAGTGTGATGACAGAGATGTGTCAAGATACTAGGAGATCACAGAGATAAAGCAACAAACAAGGCAGCCTATATCCAGCGAGGCTTCTTGGAGGAGGTGATGGGGCATTGCTAGGCAGTAATGAAAAAACCTAAGAGGTCAGATATACATCTTTTTCAACATTTATTTTAACTATCATTTAGAGTGGTAAATGCAAATTTTGAAATTTGAAGGATCATTTAGTAATTCTATACCTGATTCTGCTTCACACTGTGGAAAACAATCAATGCATTAATATTTTAACTTAGAAATGAAAATGTTTGGGGAAGCATGAAAAAGTTGTTTACCAAATAGTGAAAAATTTTATTTCCTTGGAAAATAATCACATCATCTGACAGGAAAAGTTATTTCAAAGTTACAAGAGTAGCTGTTCAGTCAACATTAAAGGAGGCCGATGTTACAGTTATTCTTTCATTTACTTCTCAGACTCCGAAAATATGTCAGGCCGTTATGTGATTATCAGATAAAACTATTTTTTCCTTAGTAAGAGAAACAGATTTTATTGTCAGGAGATAATACAGAATGTTTATATGCATATTTCAGTGGTGGAATAATTAAATCTTTTAGAAAAATCAGTCAGATGTACAGTTGCTTTTGAAGATCTTCATGATCTTTTTGAGATCTGAAATTCTGCTTTCTTTTTCTTTTTGTGTGAAAAAGACAACATTTTGTTCTTGATATAGATATATCCTATTAAAAAGAAACCCGAATAAATGTGCAATCACAAACCTGCTGCACTAGTTTAATTAACATTTTAACAATCACTAACCTGAGCAACACAAAGGTTTTGATATGGAAAGATCACATTGTTTTGAGTCAACTCCTATAGTGTATTATTTTTAATTCTTTTTCTTTTCTTTTTTTAATGAAGGATGTAAGAGAGACATTTTAGAAGAGAATGGGAGACAGAAATCTTCAGGACTAGAAACTACATAATTTGCCTTACCTACTTAGAATTCTGGCTCCAAGAGCTAGTTCCTGTAAAATGGTTCTGTAAAACGTTAGTAATTCTGGCTTTGGATAATTCATAATTTATAATAAACCAGATGGGTCATGAGGTAAAACTTGTAAGACAGGGTAAAAGAATTTTAAAGCAGCTTAAGGTTATAAATGAGTCTTCAGATGAGATGTTTACAATGATTTGAAAAAAAAAGAACAAGCTGTTCTCAAACACTTTGGAAATATGGACTGCAACAAACAGATGAGCCATGTGCAAATTATTTCAACTTTTCCTAAGCTCTGTTGTATTTGGAGGGAACCTTGAAATGTTATTCTGTGGCATTCTAGTTTCATGATCATAAATATCTTAATTTGAGAATACTTTGCTTAAAATATCACTAATCATATAATTACTTTTCTTAAAGTACTCTATAATGACCACTGCTCTTTTTAGAAAGGAGTCTAAATCAGTGTTTTTTCAAGATAATATCTGTAAACTATTTTGAATTTTATTTAGAATTTCCCTCTTTCTAAATATATAACTTTAAGGTTTAAAAAATCTGTTTATTTATTTATTTTTTAATACCATATCTTGGGTTTGGTCCAGCAGCACCTTGACAAACTATGTCAGGTGGACTGGCGTGCAGACTTGGAGGTGGCCCTACACTTGGCCTGTGAATAGACCTGGTGACAGATGCTCAGTGGATCAATCTGATGAGCAGGTTAGGCTAGTCCAAATGGTATAGTATAAGAAAAATGAAGTGTTGAGGTTTCAAGAAAGTATCCTCAGAGATTCATGGGGCAGAGTAAAAAGAAATCAAGTGCTGGTCTATCATCCAAAGCCCAGACATTCAACCTCAATGAAGTTAGTTAGTAGATCTCAGTACTCAGATCTATGGCAGAAGTGCTGGAAAGAATAAGGAAAAACCCATCACTAAATAGCATGGGTAAGAAAGCAGGCAACTAAGAAAAAAAAAAAAAAAAGACCAAGGTCCAGAGTCAAGGCAGAAAACTCTGACCCACAGAACTGAGGTAGGTGGGGTGGACAACTGTCCACAGTGCCCAGTATCCATTCCCTTTTTTCTTACCATAGGTCTGCTTTGAGAAGCCAGACAGATAATGAGCATGGAATTGATCATACCCAGTTCCTGGGGTGAGCCCTGGATGACTTAAGCTGAGCAGCATAAAGTCTATGGCTAAGTTGGATTAATCATAGTGACTGATGGGACTTTAAGACTATTAGCGTTGCACTCTCCACTCTTTGGAACTACTGAAGTCAATTCTAGTTTCATGGTGGGGACCCATATTAAGGAAAAAACTAAGAAGGTTTATGGACATGAAAGACTGGAAAACAGGCAAGGAAATGAAGACAAATCCCTAAGGATACAGCAAACCCATGTATCTTGTGATGACTAAAGATAGCACTATCCCCCTAGACCATTCAGTTGTCTGGACCAATGAATTCCCTTTTTGTTGCAGCCATTTGGGTTGGCATTTCTGGTACCTGTGACTGAAAGCGCCTGGCACATTAGATGCTGGCCAGGAATAAAGAAGAATCCCAGTTGTCAGAAGATGATTCGTGGTGGGCACCAAGTCTCAGGGATAAGACCAGTCTTGTTATGATTTGAGTGACTTGAGGTTAGAGATGTCCTGATGTTAAACCCCAAAGTACTGAACAAGAACTATCTAAATTTCTTTTGCTGAAGATTAGGATTGGTTGCATCTTAATTGGTTGAATTTACAGTGAAAGCTGAGCCTGAGGATGGCAAAAAATTTGCCAGGAGGAAGATGGGCTAAGAAATAGGCTGGGTGAGTCCACTTACAGCCTTCCTCAGTTAGTTAGTTCAGTCGCTCAGTCATGTCCAACTCTTTGTGACCCCATGGACGCCAGGCTTCCCCATTCATCACCAACTGCTGGAGCCTACTTAAACTCATGTCCATCATGTCGGTGATACAATCCAAACATCTCATCCTCTGTTGTCCCCTTCTTCTCCCGCCTTCAATCTTTCCCAGCATCAGGGTCTTTTACAATGAGTTGGCTCTCTGTATCAGGTGGCCAAACTTGATTTATTCTTGGTATTGGGGGGCAAAGATTTTGAGAGACACTTCGGATCTTGGAATGTGAAGTCAAGTGGGCCTTGGGAAGCATAACTATGAACAAAGCTAGTGGAGGTGATGGAATTCCAGTTGAGCTATTCCAAATCCTAAAAGATGATGTTGTGAAAGTGCTGCACTCAATAGTCCAGCAAATTTGGAAAACTCAGCAGTGGCCACAGGACTGGAAAAGGTCAGTTTTCATTCCAATCCTCAAAAAAGGCAATGCCAAAGAATGCTCAAACTACTGCACAACTGCACTCATCTCACACGCTAGTAAAGTAATGCTCAAAATTATCCAAGCCAGGCTTCAGCTATACATGAACCATGAACTTCCAGATGTTCAAGCTGGTTTTAGAAAAGGCAGAGGAACCAGAGATCAAGTTGCCAATATCCGCTGGATCATCGAAAAAGCAAGAGAGTTCCAGAAAAATATCTATTTCTGCTTTATTGACTATGCCAAAGCCTTTGACTGTGTGGATCGCAATAAACTGTGGAAAATTCTGAAAAAGATGGGAATACCAGACCACCTGACCTGCCTCTTGAGAAATCTATATGCAGGTCAGGAAGCAACAGTTAGAACTGGACATGGAACAACAGACTGGTTCCAAATAGGAAAAGGAGTACGTCAAGGCTGTATATTGTCACCCTGCTTATTTAGCTTATATGCAGAGTACATCATGAGAAACTCTGGGCTGGAAGAAGCACAAGCTGGAATCAAGATTGCTGGGAGAAATATGAATAACCTCAGATATGCAGATGACACCACCCTTATGGCAGAAAGTGAAGAAGAACTAAAGAGCCTTTTGATGAAAGTGAAAGAGGAGAGTGAAAAAGTTGGCTTAAAGCTCAACATTCAGAAAATTAGGATCATGGCATCAGGTCCCATCACTTCATGGCAAATAGATGGGGAAACAGTGGAAACAGTCTCTGACTTTATTTTTTTTCTGGGCTCCAAAATCACTGTAGATGGTGATTGCAGCCATGAAATTAAAAGATGCTTACTCCTTGGAAGGAAAGTTATGACCAACATAGACAGCATATTAAAAAGCAGAAACATTACTTTGTCAACAAAGGTCCATCTAGTCAAGGCTATGGTTTTTCCGGTGGTCATGTATGGATGTGAGAGTTGGACTATAAAGAAAGCTGAGCACCAAATAATTGATGCTTTTGAACTGTGGTGTTGGAGAAGACTCTTGAGAGTCCCTTGGACTGCAAGGAGATCCAACCAGTCCATCCTAAAGGAGATCAGTCCTGGGTGTTCACTGGAAGGACTGATGCTGAAGCTGAAACTCCAATTCTCTGGCCACCTGATGTGAAGAGCTGACTCACTGGCAAAGACCCTGATGCTGGGAAAGAATGAAGGCAGGAAAAAGAGACAACAGAGGATGAGATGGTTGGATGGCATCACTGACTCAATGGACATGAGTCTGAGCAAGCTCCAGGAGGTGAAGGACAGGGAAGCCTGGTGTGCTGCAGTCCATGGGTCGCAAAGAGTCGGACATGACTGAATGACTGAACAAGAGCAACCGATTTATCAGAAAGTGAGGCAGACTTACATGATCAATCTCTTTAATTTGTATGAAGAATGCACATGAGACTAATATGGTGACAATTTTAATATATTAGAAGTTAAATTTCCTTGCTATTCTCTCTCAGAAAGACCCTTCTAGTTATGTTTATAGTATCTAGAAAAATTATTGTTTGGCAAATTTAATAGATAATTTGCTTGCCTTCTTATAGGTTCTCTCCAAAGTTGACTTTGACATAAGGACTTGGGCAGAGGTGGTTTATTTCAGATGTGAATTCAGACAGTCAAGCAAGGAAGCAGAGAACTGAAATAGGGGAAGGAGAGGAATGAATAAAAGACAGCCACCACTATAGGCAACAGGACTTCAACCGCACAGTGGATATTAAAGAAATCATGTGGAACATGCCTCAGAATTGTTCCCTGTGGATATTGGGAAAACTACAACTACTTTGCCTTCCACATCTCATTTCTCACTAGGTGCGGGCTGACTCCATTCTAGACATACTTGTGTTGTATGTGTCTGTGGTGGCCTAAACTACTACAGTGTGTAGAAAACCCTCTGGCAGAGGAAAGGCCAGGACTTGAGATGGGGAGCTGACTGCCAGAAACAATCTATCACAGCAACAGGGGAACTTTGAGGCAGTCAAGAGGACATCTATGGCATCTGCCACACTGGTAACGAGGACATCTGTTTTCATCTGGCCAATAACTCTTCCCCACTACTTTAGGTCACAGCATTTCCCCTTTACCTGGTAGACTGATATTCCTCCACCCTATGCATTTCTGTGTCTGTCAATGAAGCATCTCTGGATTCCCTCTTACTGTCTTAGAATCTTGTATATTGGACTTCAGAGGATGAGAAGATCTCTCTTTCCTCTGAGTTCACAAACTTAAATGATTCATACCTGGACTCATGAAATTAAAAGACACTTACTCCTTGGAAGGAAAACTATAACAAATCTAGACAGAGTATTAAAAAGCAAAGGCATCACTTTGCTGACAAAAGTCTGTTTAGTCAAAGCTATGGCTTTTCCAGTAGTCATCTACGGGTGTGACAGTTGGACCATAAAGAAGGCTGAGCGCCAAAGAATTGATGCTTTTGAACTGTGGTGCTGGAGGAGGCTCTTGAGAGTCCCTCAGACAGCAAGGAGATTAAACCAGTCAATTCTAAAGGAAACCAACCCTAAACATTCATTGGAAGGACTGATGCTGAAGCTGAAAATGAAGCTCCAATACTTTGGCCACCTGATGCAAAGAGCCGACTCATTGGAAAAGCCCCTGATGCTGGGAAAGACTGAAGGCAAAAGGAGAAGAGGCCAGCAGAGGATGAGATGGTTAGATAGCATCACTGACTCAATGGACCTGAATTTGAGCAAACTTCAGGAATTAGTGAAGGACAGGGAAGCCTGGTAAGCTGCCGTGCATGGGGTTGCAAAGAGCTGGACATGACTTAGGGACTGAACAACAATTACACGTGCAGCCGTGCTGCAAGAGGGAAGCCACATAGAGTAGGAGAGACAGAACCGATATTTACAGAGAGAAGCAAAACTGAAGAATGGAGAGAACCATAACATAGACAAAGTTGAGTTCTAAAGTGAAGTTATTTCTTTTTTTAAAATTTATTTTTAACTGAAGGATAATCAAGATTGCTGGGAGAAATATCAATAACCTCAGATATGCAGATGACACCACCCTTTTGGCAGAAAGTGAAGAAGAACTAAAGGGCCTCTTGATGAAAGTGAAAGAGGAGAGTGAAAAAGTTGACTTAAAGCTCAACATTCAGAAAACTAAGATCACGGCATCTGATCCCATCACTTAGTGGCAAATAGATGGGGAAATAGGGGAAACAGTGAAATTTTATTTTTTGGGGCTCCAAAATCACTGAAGATGGTGATTGCAGCCATGAAATTAAAAGATGCTTACTCCTTGGAAGAAAAGTTATGACCAACATAGACAGCATATTAAAAAGCAAAGACATTACTTTGTCAACAAAGGTCCATCTAGTCAAGGTTATGGTTTTTCCAGTAGTCACATATGAATGTGAGAGTTGGACTATAAAGAAAGCTGAGTACCAAAGAATTGATGCTTTTGAACTGTGGTGTTGGAGAAGACTCTTGAGAGTCCCTTGGACTGCAAGGAGATCCAACCAGTCCATCCTAAAGCAGATCAGTCCTGGGTGTTCATTGGAAGGACTGATGTTGAAACTGAAACTCAATACTTTGGCCACCTGATATAAAGAGCTGACTCATTTGAAAAGACCCTGATGCTTGGAAAGATTGAAGGCAGGAGAAGAAGGGGATGACAGAGGATGAGATAGTTGGATGGCATCACCGACTCAATGGACATGGGTTTTGGTGGAATTCAGGCATTGGTGATGGACAGGCAGGCCTGGCGTGCTGCGGTTCATGGGGTTGCAAAGAGTTGGACACGACTGAGCGACTGAACTGAACTGAAATTGCTTTACAGTGTTGTATTGATTTTTGCCATATATTGACATGAATCAGCCATAGGTATACATATGTCCCCTCCCGCTGTAGCCTTTCTCCCACCCTGTCCCACCTCTCCAGGTTGTCACAGAGTGCCAGTTTGAGCTCCCTGAGACATACAGCATATTCCCGCTGGCTAGCTACTTCACATATGGTAATATATATGTTTTCATGCTACGCTCACCATTCGTCTCACTCTCTCCTTCCCTCCTTGTGTCCACAAGTCTTATTTCTACATCTGTGTCTCCACTGTGCCCTGCAAATAGATTCATCAGTACCATCTTTCTAGACTTCATATATGTGCATTAACATATCATATCTTTCTCTTTCTGATTTACTTAAAGTGAAGTCATTCCTTAAAGGCTGATCTACTCCTGTCAGTAAAGTTCCCCTGACTCACCTAGTCTCATGAGGAAATCAGTTTTCCACTCTACTCCACCCCCAGTTTTTTTCTTTGCATATTCTAGATTGAATTAGCTTTTTCTAACAACCAAGATAGTACTACACAATGTACTTTCTTTCCCTGTTGGCTCAGGCAGTAAAGATAGTTCCTGCAATGAGGGAGACCCGGGTTTGATTCCTAGGTCAGGAAGATCCCCTGGAGAAGGCAATGGCAACCCACTTCACTATTTCTTGCCTGGGAAATCACAGGGAGAGAGGAGCCTGGGGGACTACAGTCACGGGGTCAGAGTCAGACACAACTGAGTGACTAACACTTTCAACTTTCTTTCAATATACTTGCTTAAAGCAAGAAACTACATGGTTGAAATAGAGCAACCATTAGTTTCTAGGAGGCAGAGAATTCTAAAATGTACAATGCAAACCTTATCTATCCTAATAGACAAGCAGTTGGGAAGAATATACTTACCTCTGCTCCAGGAAGAGAGGAAAATGATACAAATCTTGTGTGATCTACAGAAGAACAAATACTGTAGAAGGTCCTGAGTCAAGTACATATAAAGGTGGGTTTTATATATGTTTTGTTGTTGTTTGTTTTAGGATGCTAAAACACTGAGGGATCATGTTAGGAGGAATCCTTCAAGAAAAGCTTTATGTCAGCAAAATTGTCCTTGTCTTTTGCATGTTATTCTAAAGATCTTTTTAAAAGTTGTTTTACTATGTATTTATTATCTTAATTATAAACTAGTACTTCACAATGACATCTTAAACACTCCTGCTTTTGCCTCTTCAACTACTATAAACAAGTAGAGAAGTAAATAGCTTAACAACATTGTTACCTACCTTATAAAGCTTTTTAAAAATTATTATTTTTCTTTGGCCAAATAGAAAATTCCTATACTTCTCTCAATGTGTTGCTATAAAACCCTGTTACTTGATTTTCTGACACTTTCACAACATTTATTCAAATTGAAAAAACAGCTCCAATTACTTGTTGTGTCTTGTATTGTATTGAACCCAGGACATTTCACATAAAAACAGTAAATCAGGTTTTGAGAAAGCATAAAAAATTGACAAATGCATGATTCTGATGAGACACCATGGTGCTTAATATCATTTAAGAAACTTGTGAGTAGCTGATGCTGGTCAGGGACTGTGCTAGACCGAAAATAACAGGCTGCATATCCAGGTCTCATATAAAGCCTGGCAGATGATTCTTGTTATTGGAGAAGTAATACCAAGAGATTACTGTGAGGTTTGGCTGTCTTCCCTGCAATGGAGTTCTGAGAATGCAGATCTAGAACCATGGGGTCGATAACCTGATATTTCCATCCCACTGCCAGGGGGACACTGACCCCTGCCCATGCATAGTTATGTTACTCTGAACAACTGAAGCTAGTGAGTTGCAGGGAGAGAAAAGGAACAGTCAAGAAGGAAAGGGGGGTCATGGTGGGACTGAGAATCAGGTCTGGAGGAGGTTAGTGCAGTAAACAGGAAATGAGTGTTGAGGTGACAAGAGGGAGTGCTGAGAAAAAACTGGATCAAGAGAGTGAGTGTTATCTGTGTAAACAGAGGACTGAAGATCCACTTTTCTGGCATGCCAACAGGAAAGAACCTGATAGCTCAAAGGAGCCATTCACAATCAGACATCATCCACAAATCAAATAACTGAAAAACAACGGAAGCAATCTATCAGTTTCCTTACAAAATGCCAAATAACTGGCTAGATTAAATTGCTTCTCTCAAAGTCATTGAAACAACTTACATTCCCACCTGAACTGTATGGAAATTTTAGTTGCTCCACATCCTCACCAACAGTTGGTACTGTCAATCTTTTTTTATTTTAGGACCATCAATATTTTAAAAAAAGGACCTCACATATCTCATGAGGAGCAAGGTTGAGAACAAGTTTTCTATAATATGAGAGAATCATACTAGATAGATAAGAATATTTAATAGAAACGGACATTTAGAATAGACAGTGGGAGGATTACTTAATTGCTTCATGTTTAGCAATTCTCATTTATAAAATTAGGATAATATTTCATAACGTCGCTGTGAGCATCTGAGTGTGTAAAGACAAGAAAAGCACATTGTGTTTTCAGTTTTAACTATTTCTATTATATCTGCCATAGAGTCAACCAAATAGTGGACAAACATTCCTGGGTTTGTTCTCCCACAGGTTGCGTGAGACTTCCCCAAACACTCCTGCATTCTATAGGTTATCCAGTCCCTCACTCTTTCATCAGGTAGGAAGGTTACGAAAGGCATGTTTTCAGTCATTATCTGATAATGCCAGGCCAAGAAAAAAAAAATACATGATGATAAAAAATGGTTGAACAGGTGACAAGGGAAAATGAGGATAGATGATGTTCTTTATAATTTCCATACATAAACTCACGAAAATTATGAACAGCCAAAAGCATTCATTTTCTCTCAAATTTGAACCATTGTTTTAAGAAATATGTGTCTTAAATTTTAAAGTCACTACGATATTGTAAAGTAATTAGCCTCCAACTAATAAAAATAAATGAAAAAAAAATTTTTTAAGTCTTCAAAATAAAATGAAGAAAATGACATTCGAAAATCACTTCTTACATGTACATCTTCTTTATCCATTTACCTGTCAATGGACATTTAGTTTGCTTCCTTGTCTTGACTATTGTAATACTGCTGCTGTAAATATTGGGGTGCATGTATCCTTTCAAATTAGAGTTTTCTCTGGATATATGCCCAGGAGTGGGATTGTTGGATCATATGGTAACTCTATTTTCAGTTTTTTAAGGAACCTCCGTACTGTTTTCTATAGTCGCTGCCCCAATTCACATTCCTATCAACAGTGTAGGAGGGTTCCCTTTACTCCACACCCTCTCCATCACTTATTATTTGTAGGCTTCTTTATGATGGCCATTCTGACTGGTAATAGGTGATGCTTCATTGTACTTTTGAATTGCATTTCTTTAATAAGTAGTGATGCTGAGCATCTTTTCTTGTGCCTCTTTGCCATATACATCCCTTTTTTTTTGAGAAATGTCTATTGAGACCTTCTGCCTACTTTTTCATTGGGTTGTTTTGACGTTGAGCTGTATGAGCTGTTTGTATATTTTGGAAATTAAACCTTTCAGTTCCAGATATTTTCTCCCATTCTGTAGGCTGTCTTTTCATGCTTATGGTTCCTTTGCTGTGCAAAAGCTTTTAAGTTTAATTTGGTCCCACTTGTTTATCTTTATTTGTATTTCCATTGCTCTAGGAGAAAATTCAAAAAGATATTGCTGCAATTTAAATCAAAGAGTGTTCTACCTATGTTTTCCTCTAGGAGTTTTATAGTATCTGGCCTTAACTTTAGTCTTTAAACCATGTTGAGTTCATTTTGGAAAAGAGTGTTAGAGAATGTTCTAATTTCCTACCTTTGTATGTGACTGTCCAGTTTTCACAGCACCACCTATTGAGATTGACCATGGGTCTGTGGATTTATTTCTGGGCTTTCTGTCCTGTTCCATTGATCTTTATTTCTGTTTTTGTGCCAATACCATACTGTTTTGATTATTTATAGCTTTGTAGTATAGTCTGAGACCACGACACCTAATTCCTCCAGCTCTGTTTTCTTTCTCAAGATTACTTTGGCTACTTGAAGTCTTTTCTGTTTCCATACAAATTAAATTTTTTTCTTCTAGTTTTGTGAAAAATACCATTGGTAATTTGATAGACTTAACAAATTGAATAATCTGATTGAATCTGTAGATTGCCTTGGGTAGTATAATCATTTTGATAATATTCATCCTTTGAACCCAAGAACACAGTATATCTTTCCATCTGTTTGTGTTGTCTTCAATTTTTTACACTAGCATCTTAAAGTTTTTGGAGTACAGGTCTTTTCACTCCTTAGGTAGGTTTATTCCTAAGTATTGTATTTTTGTTTTTTTTGACATGATGGTAAATGAAACTGTTTCTTTAATTTCTTTTTCTGATCTTTTGTTGTTAGTATATAGAAATGCAACAGATTTCTGGGTTATTAATTTTGTATGCTGCAACTTTACCAAATTCATTTATGAGATCTAGTAGTTTTCTGATGGCAGCTTTAGAATTTTCTATCATGTCATCTGCAAACAGTGACAGTTTTACTTCTTTTCCAGTTTGGGTTCCCTTTATTTTTTTTCTTTTTCAATTGTTGTGTCTAGGACCTCCAATAGTATGTTGGATAAAAGTGGCTAGAGTGGGCATCCTTGTCTTGTTCCTGATTTTAAAAGAAATGCCTTCAGCTTTTCATTGTTGAGTATGATGTTACTGTAGGTTTGTCATATATGGCTTTTATTATATTGAGGTATTTTCCTTCTATGCCTTCTTTCTGGAGAGTTTTTAATCAGAAACTGATGTTAAATTTTAACAAAAGCTTTTTTCTGCATCTACTGAGATGATCATATGGTTTTAGCTTTCCAATTTGTTAATGTGCTATATCATATGAACTTATTTACACACACAGATGAACTTAACTTTCAAAACATAAATAGACCCACAGACACAGAAAACAAGCTTATGGTTACCAAAGGCAAAAGGGGTGAGAGAGGAATACATTAGGAGTTTGGGATTAACGTATACACAATACTATATATAAAATGGGGTTTCCCGGATGCCTCCGTGGTATAGAATCGGCCTGCCAAGGTGGGAGATGAGGGTTTGATCTCTGGGTTGGGAAGATCCCCTGGAAAAGGAAATGGCAACCTACTCCAGTATTCTTGCCTGGAAAATTTTGTGGACAGAAGAGCCTGGTGGGCTATAGTTCATGGGGTTGCAAAGAGTTGGATGCAACTTAGCAACTGAGCATAGCATCAGCATATATAAAATAGAGAGCCAACAAAGACCTACTGTATACCACAGGGAGATACACTCAATATTTTATAGTAGCTATAAGGGAAAAGAATCTGAAAAAGCATGTTTTATGTATGTATATACATACATATATATACATCTTAATCACTGTCATATAAACCTGAACTAACACATCTTGTAAATCAACTAAACTTCAATTAAAAAATATCCTATTTTGCTTGCAGTTATTCAGTATGCAGGAACAAACAGATCAAGCTTTACTCTTGAGGCAAGGTTGTGAGTAAATCAACAATTTTAACTTGCCACCTACATCATAACCAGAACAAATTACCTTTAGATGTCAGAGTCAAACGTACATTATCACATTTTTTGCTCTATTTATATATTACTTTATGAATAACTTATATATAACCCTATAACAAAGATATAACTTGAAACCCTACCACCACTAACATTGTGGCGTTCATATTTGAATGTTAACATTAACATCTCTCTTTGTCTTACTGGGTTCCTCAGGTCCAGATACAATACCTTAGAATAGACAGTGTAATATGTTCACCTGTTGGATGTCTTGCTCTATCCATTCCTTCCTTCCTCTTTTCTAAAAATCCTTCAAAATTCCCAACCATCAGTGGATTGTTGTGGTTCTTGGTCTCTGTCAGCCAGTCAGCATATTAACCCAAGTGAGTACCAATAAGTTAGGCCAAGCAGGAGGACCCATGAGACTAAGTTCTAGGATTCCAATTGTGGGAAGTGACTTACCCTTTTCTGTTGGAAACATGTAGCCTGGAGACCTTCTTGAAATGTCAAGAGAAATGTCTTTTGAGAATGGAGGAACCGCGAAAGAAATACTGCCGAGGAATGAGGGCAGCAACTACATTCCACTCACATTGTTTTAATCATTGGATCAAACTTCTGAAACAAAACCTACTCTGGACTTTTCAGTTACGGTGAGACAATAAATTCCCTGTATTGTTTAATCTAGTTTGAGCTGGATTTTCAGTTATTTGCAGCAAGGAAGGAGGAAAGGAGGGAATGAAGACAGTCAGTCCTTGTTGGAGATAAACTTGAAAACTTAAAACACTCAGAAAAGCTGTTGGCCATTTTCAAAATGGAATATTTTAATCACTGTTTCAGTGAACTTTTTAGACAAGGGCAGATACAGTATGGCATTTTGTACTTCTTGCTCCCATGTATTTGCTCATTTCTTTTCAGGCTCTGTTCAACTGACATTTTCTCCCCAGAAGTCCTCTCTTATCCTGTCAGCATAGAGGAATCTGACAATCTTAAGATGCACAAAATAGTCACTGTTATGTTATTTATTATTTTTAACAGCCAAATTCTCCTTACTTGGTTGCAAACTCAGAGAGGCAGGATTTGTCTGGTGTGTATCTCCCCCATGAGGCTAAACATGATGTCCTGGTATCATAGGTCCTCAGAAGCGTCTGCTGAATGAGAAAGCTTTGTTTTCTTTCCCTAACCCTATAATGAAAGACACTATGATGCAATTCTGTTCTTTCTGGCTCTGATTGTAAGAAGCAACCACAACAAATTTTTCTATAAACCTCCTCATTTAGAGGCAGCAGTTCCAGTCTGCAGCCTCTGAAACCAAAGCAGGAAAGGACATTATGTATTGATGTTAGAAATCCACAAATGCTTCATTTTCAAATTCTTTCCACTGTTTTCTTCCCCCTTTCATCAAATGAAATCTTTCCATGTTTTTTTTTTAACTCTCAGAGAGATTAAGCACATTCAATCTAATTATGCAACTCACAGACAAAAGTCATCTAAATGTGAAACACTCTGCTAGTTGTATTTCATAGTTGCCATTGGAGACAGACAAGTTTAGAAAACTGCAAGTCAAGTCTGAGCCTTGGCATTATTGTAATGCCTCTGAGGGAAGGCATCACCTGGCTGTGTTCTTTCTTGCGTTTGTGAGCTGTGTGTGTCCAGTCGGCCTCTACAAATAACCAGAAACAACTGCATTGAGATGGGACTACCATATATGTTTAAAAAATGAAGACGAGCTCTAAAAGTTAAAGGAATAAGCAAACAAACAAATAAAACTGCCAGGGAGTCTGAGACTTGATATCTCCTGAAAACAGGTAGAACACAATTTGTCTGACGTTGGGGAATAACAGTCTTCCTGGCATTAAAAAAAAATTTCCATACTTCATCATTCATGGGAGCTCCTCAGGCTCCCAATTCAACCTGATGTATTACAGTTGCACTATTTCCCAAACACATTTCTTAATTAATTTTTACTCACTTCAGGTTAGCAAAATTATGAATAGTCTATTTTCTTAGTAAAAATAATTTTGCAGACTATTTTGAATTCTAGGCTGAGTTGATAGGAGAGCTCTAAAATATTTTGGAAGTCGAAAAGTGAATGCTGGCATCCATGTGGGAATCCATTAAGATGCACAAAATGGATTCCTTGAAATGAGAGCACTCAGCCATGTAAAGACAGTGGGTTTGACTGGTTTTTCTTGCTCTCAACTCTCCAGCCTCTCATGTATGTTATCCGACTGGAAAAGTCTTTGGAACTGACTGACAGGTCTGACAAACCCTTGCAGGATTGCTCATGTAACAGAAACCAAGCTCTGTGTTAACCTCTCCGTAAACTCTGAGCACCCAAGCATTCGTCTCGGCAGCCTGGCCTGTTTTCCTGAGCTCCTCACCTCACAGCAGGCCCTACACGCTGTGTGCTGTGGAGAAGGCAAGATTTTCTCTGGCCCTGGCTTCCTCCACTTTTCCTCTGGCCTGGGATACTGCAGTCCCAGAATGCCTTGAGGTAGGACCCACCCCAGGGATGGCTTGAATAGACTTTCTAATTTACACAAATCTTGAAACCATTAAGACTGCTGTTTCTACATTCTATTTCATGTCTCAGTCTTGTACTATTAGCCTCCACCCAAGACCTCCCAGCTGGAATCAGTGCTTCCCAGCTGTGGGATTAGCACTGACAATTTCCATTCATCCATTTATATATTCACTCATCCCGTTATCTCCCCAAGCTGTCACTAAACAAATATGTCTTTGGATCACTGCTACAGACTGAATGTTTATGCCCCCCAAATCTGTATATTGAAACCTAAATCCCCAGAGTGATGGTATTTGGTATTTGGAAATGGGACCTTTTGGAGGGCTCTGCACCCACTCCAGTATTCTTGCCCAGAGAATCCTGTGGACAGAGGAGCCTGGTGGGCTGCCGTCCATGGGGTCGCACAGAGTCGGACACGACTGAAGCGACTTAGCAGCAGCAGCAGCAGCCCTCATGAATGGAATTAGTGTCCTCAATAAAGAGACTCCAGAGAGCTCCTTGGCTTCTTCACCACAGGAGGACACAGCAAGAAGACTGTAGGCTGCAAATCAGGAAGAGGGCTCTCACCAGATGCCAAATCAGCCGGCACGTTAATCTTGCGCTTTCCATATTCTAGACGGTGAGGAATGAATGTCTGTGCTTTATAAGCCCCCTGGTCTCTAGGGTATTCTGTTAGCGCAGCCTGCGCTCAGACACTCTTGTATCACACACAGTACCGTGATACAGTGATAGGCGAAAGCAGACACAGCCATCTTACAGTCCACTGAGGGTCGGGGATAACCACACTCCTGCAAAACATTTAAAATTAGAAATGAGGTGGGTTCTGTAAAGACAGGTACATGTGGCTATGAAAGAGCTTATCAAGTTGAAGCAGGGAGGGGTGGGGTCAGCGGAAAGGTTTTCCAGTTTGAGTGAGGTGAGTTGGAGTTATGCTGACAAAGGAATGAGTTGGGGGTGGGGAGAGTACTTCCTACCCAGGGAGTCATCCACAGAGCTCCTCCAATAGGAAGAGGCTCGGCGCCTCCCAGGAACTGCAGTAAGGCAGTCTGACAACAGTGCAGAGTGGGAAGATGTCATGGGAGAGGACCCAGGGGAGGGCTTGTGGATCAGGACAAAGATTCTGAGGAGCAGGCTAAGAGGAATGACTGGAGGCTTTAAATTGTGACAGTGGAATGGTCAGACTTATGCTTATTTTTTTCATTTAGTGTAATTTTATTTTGGCCACGTGGCATGCAGGATCTTGCTCCCCCAACCAGGGATCATACCCATGTTTCCTGCATTGGATCTTACCCCCTGGACCACCAGGGAAGTCCCTGGACTTATGCTTATTTTTAAAGATGATCTTGGCTACTATGTTGAAAACCTAAGTTGGAGTAGAGGTAAGAGTGAGAAGGGTGATGATAACCATGGTACAGATGGAGATCCTGGGACCGTGGTGTTGGTGGACATAAACAGTGGTAGAGCGATGTCAGAGATTTTCCAAGTCAAATTCACAGGCAAGTTAGATACTACATAGGAGGTATAAAGGACAGGATTTTGGGATTGAACTTTCTGACTAGGTCAATCACTTATGGAAGGGGAACTGGAAGTGGGTCCATCTGGAAGAGAAAAACCATCAAAGCAGTTGGGGACATTTTCAGTTGAGACACTTAACCAGAGATGTCCAGTAGGTATTTGGACCTTCAAGTCTCAGGTTCCGGGGAGTGACCCGGGCTGGAATGATACACTTGTAGATTACTGCTGTATATACATAGATGCTGATTGCCCCTGTAGGAATGGATGAGCTCTGCTAGGGAGATGCTGTGGATTAAGAAGACAAGAGGACCTAGGACTGGAACACCCCAACATTTAATTAACAAAGAGAATGGAGAAATGTTGTCAGACAAATTAGGAGAAAGCCAGGAGAGAAGAGTGTGCTGGAGAAATTCTCCATTTCCCTTTCCTCCCTTCTCCGGGCTGTTCATTGCCCCCGGGAACTCATTTCTAGGAGCTGTATCACCCAGGCTCCCTTGCCTCAGTTTGATGTTGGGCTGAGTCAATGAGAGAAGAGAGAGATCAGATATATGTCCCTGGTTCCTTCCTGTTATACTGTAGTTTTACAGTGGTTTTATTTTTCTGACATCAACTTTGTATTTCGGTGTGAGTATACTGAAGAAAAAAAAAAGAGTGAAAGAGAATATGTACTGATGAATTTTAAGAGACATTCTATACAGCCTTAAGCAGACGAATACAGCCTTGTCAGATCAGCCTGGGTTTGAGGATCCCCTACATACAAAGCATCTGTTGAGATTTGCCTGTCCTCTGTCTTTATCCTTTTCCACATCTCTCACATTACTCTTCAGCTTACTCTAATCTGTGAACTCACCAACATCTTGCATAAAAGAGGAGTCACAAAAAAAATTGCTGGAGGTGACTATGGGTTCAAAGGACAGTTAAACAGCACCACCAACAATCCTTAATCAGGTTAAGAAGTATATTTAAAGCTTCAGGATCAACCTGCAGTAGAGATCTGGACCCAATGCAGTTGCCTTAGGTCTGGTGTCTAGTGTGCAATGGAAGAGCCCCGCACACACACCCAGACAGCCCGGCCTGTGCTGCTGTTGTCCATTCCTCTCCCCGATGTCCCGGTGTGTCTGCTCAGGTCCCTGCTTGCTTACCTTGTTTCCTCTCTGCGGCAAATGAGCTCTTTATTTGGTCTTGACAAAAATAAAGAAGCGGCTCTATTTAGTTCTAATAATCCCAAAGGCTGCAGGGTTCTTAATTTGAAATGTTTTAGCAGCAAAAAGAAATTAAAATGGCTAAGCCTATATTTTGGAAGGCTAACTATATAAACTGTTCTGTAGAGTTAATAATGAATCATGAATAATGAACTAATTGTGAAATTAATATTTATACCTTCCCTTTTAAGTCCCTGCTAAAACTTTGAGCCAAGTGAAGTGAAATGTTAGTCACTTAGTCGTGTCTGACTGTGACCCCATGGACTGTAGCCCACCAGGCTCTTCTGTCCATGGGATTCTTCAGGGAAGAATACTGGAGTGGGTTGCCATTTTCTTCTCCAGGGGATCGTCCTGATCCAGGAATCGAACCCAGGTTTACTGAATTGTAGGCAGATTCTTTACCATCTGAGCTACTGGGAAAGCCCAAGTGAAGTTATTCATTTATCTCTGATCTTGTTTTCTTTATTGGGTTATCTGTGTTGTTCTGACATATGCCTCTTGCTTTCTGCTTATCTGTGCTAGGAAAGTGATATCCTTGAGTCTGTGCCTTAATTGCCAATAACAGAGGGTTTAAAATTGTTTTTAATTATAGTTCTGAGTTCATTTTAAGTATTGAAACACTTTATTTTTTAAGGAAGTGGCTTCTACCCAGGCTTTCTGCTAAATGCCTTCCACTAAGTCCAATTATTCCCTGGAAATGGTTTCTTTTTCACTTGTTGGAATGCAACATTTGGCTTTAAAAAAAAAAAAAGGAAACTCTTTATGGCCTCTGAATTCTACCTGTGTGTTGCAATGTGAGGGGATTTATTTCACTTATTTTGTGATGGGAAAGTAATTTGCAGTTTGAGTTTGAGCTGCAAAAGACCTCCCACTGGGCAAGAACAGTAATGCCATGCTCATTCCTGTTTAAGTCTGTTAAGCATCCTTCCTGGATGCAGAAGCTCGGGAGTTTGTTTCAGAGCCAATATCATGTGGGCTATTTAAATACCAAAATTTGGATATAGACAAAAGAGTTTTAACAAGTAAGGGTACAGAAAGGGAGTTTAAAACTAAACTGGATTTCAAATATGAAATATTCCAGTTCCAAATTCTCCAGCTCCCTAGGTATTTTACACTTGGGGGATAAAATAGTCCTCATAAATTTTATGCTGTCAGAGCTTCTTACAGTGGGCCCATAGCCACCTCTATGGAGTGAGCACAAAATAGCCTGTGGATTTGGATCAAATTTGCCCTTCTGGCTTAGCACTTCTATTCATACTCACCCATAACCTGAACCCTGGACTCTGCCTGGGTGTCTGCTTCCTGACTGCTTTGCATTAGCTGAGATTTCCTGGATTCTACTACTTGTCTACCCCAGACTCTATCATGGCCCTTCTGATTTGTCCAAGTTCCCAATCTGGGCCTTTTGTAACCAAGGGACGTCCTGACCCCTGCCACGTTCTGTATGGCACTAGTGAGACCACATGATATCATGGAAAGGCACTGCATTTAGGATGAAATTACAGGGTGCACCGGCACATTAAAACAGATGAACAAAGGATTATTATTATTAAAAACTGACATACAGTTCTACTATCCTTACTTATGAACATAGTCTTTATAAGCATACAGCATGTAGGCAAATTAACATATGCCATTATATGCAGATGTTCAGCCAAGATTCAAATATCAAGGAGGAGACTCAAGATATCCCTTCTTTCAATTCATGAGGACACCTCACTATAAATATCATGGACTACAAACATGTTCATTCTTAAAATTAAGAAGAAAGAGAGTACATATGCCTTAAAGAGTGTTGTTATAACTAAGTGAATACGATTTCTGCAGTCATTTGGGGATTTTGACAAAGTGTGGATTTTTTTTTCTTTCAAGTCACCTGTGATATGGGAATGTATTGTGGTATAATTACACATTTAATTTGCAAAATCTCGAAGTGTGGCTTTCTTCTTTTTTATAATTTAAATGAGATCTTCTTACTTAGTTTATAAATACTAAAGTAATAAACTGTAGATAGTATGAGTTTTTGACCTCTTTTAATTACACTGACTTTTCTGAAAACTTTTGTTGTTTAATGGTTTTATATATTTTGATGTCTTTTTTAGGTGTGTACAAATTAGAATTATTACCTCTTTTTGGTTAATTGGTACTTTAAAAATTATCAGTCTCCTCTAAGGAAAAAGGAGCTTCAAATGCCAGACTCACTCCTCTTATTGTTGTTGTTTAGTCACCAATCCCAAAGAAAGGCAATGCCAAAGAATGTTCAAACTACTGCATAATTTCACTCGTCTCACACGCTAGTAAAGTGATGCTCAAAGTTCTCTAAGCCAGGCTTCAACAGTATCTGAGCCATGAACTTCCAGATGTTCAAGCTGGACTTAGAAAAGGCAAAGGGACCAGAGATCAAATTGCCAACATCTGTTGGATCACTGAAAAAGCAAGAGAGCTCCAGAAAAACATCTACTTCTGCTTTATTGACTATGCCAAAGTTTTTGACTGTGTGGATCACAACAAACTGTGGAAAATTCTGAAAAAGATGGGACTACCAGGCCACCTGACCTGCCTCCTGAGAAATCTGTATGCAGGTCAAGAAGCAATAGTTAGAACTGGACATGGAACAACAGAATGGTTCCAAATCAGGAACAAGGCTGTATATTGTCACCCTGCTTATTTAACTCATATGGAGAGTACATGATGTGAAATGCCAGACTGGATGAAGCACAAGCTGGAATCAAAATTGCCAGAGAAATATCAATAACCTCAGATATGCAGATGACACCACCTTTACAGCAGAAAGAGAAGAAGAAATAAAGAGCCTCTTGATGAAAGAGGAGAGTGAAAAGGTTGGCTAAAACTCATCATTCAGAAAATTAAGATCATGGCATCTGGTCCCATCACTTCATGACAAATAGATGGGGAAACAGTGGAAACGGTGGCAGACTTTATTTTTTGGGGCTCCAAAATCACTGCAGATGGTGACTGCAGCCAAGCTTGCTCCTTGGAAGAAAAGCTATGACCAACCTAGACAGCATATTAAAAAGCAGAAACATTACTTTGCCAACAAAGGTCCATCTAGTCAAAGCTATGGTTTTTCCAGTATCATGTACGGATGTGAGAGTTGAACCATAAAGAAGGCTGAGTACTGAAGAATTGACTTTTGAACTGTGGTCTTGAAGAAGACTCTTGAGAGTCCCTTGGACTGCAGTGAGATCCAACCAGTCAATCCTAAAGGATATCAGTCCTGAATATTCATCGGAAGGACTGATGTTGAAGCTGAAGCTCCAATACTTTGGCCACCTGATGCGAAGAACTGACTCATTGGAAAAAGACCCTGATACTGGGAAAGATTTAGGGCAGGAGGAGAAGGGGACAATAGAGGATGAGATTGTTGGATGGCATCATCAACTCGATGGACATAAGTTTGAGCACACTCCAGGAGCTGGTGATGGACAGGGAAGCCTGGCGTACTGCAATCCATGGGTTCATAAAGAGTTGGACATGACTCAGCAACTGAACTGAGATGAGTCACCAAGTCATATCTGACTCTTTGTGACTCCATGGTCTGTAGCTCCTCTGTCCATAGGATTCTTCAGGCAAGAATACTGGAGTGAGTTGCCATTCCCTTCTCCAGGGAATCTTTCTGATCCAGGGAGTTTCTTCCAGTCACAGATCTTAGCTGTTCAACTTCTCTCTGTGTCATTAGTTATTTGATGCCTCAAAAGTATACTTTATATTTAATTTATCTTTTCTAACTGTTCCCAATGAGTAGGTTTGTACAAAAGAACTTAGTCATTGCTTTATGAGAGAATTAAAAAAAAAATATTTTTGTACTGTACAAACACTAAATTTGCAATGAACACACCCATGATTCCAAAGTAAATTCTGTAATTCAAGAGAAATATTTAATATCAATTATGTGGCTACTTCTTTATTGAAATAAATGTGGCGAGTTCAGTGCCAACTGGATTTATTCTTTTCCAAACATTTTCCAAAGCATATATGCAGATGATGATGAATAGAGTAATTTAGAGGAAAAGCACTATAAAAATATTTTCAGATGTTAATGTATTTTCAGGGAGGGATTATGCAAAATCACTGAAATACTTTATATTTTGTGACTGTGCCATGGAATTTTAAAGAAAGAAATATGCATTAAAAAATTTCATTTCTGCTTAATTTTTTCCACTATAAAAGCAAGATAAAATTCTTGTCAAGTATACTATATGTTGCTGCTATGTCACTTCAGTTTTGTCTGACTCTGTGCGACCCCACAGGTGGTAGCCCACCAGGCTCCTCTGTCCTGGGATTCTCCAGGCAAGAATACTGGAGTGGGTTGCTATTTCCTTTTCCACAGGTCATGCTTTATACTTATTTTGATATATCTAGAGGCAAACATCAAGTGTCCTATTATAGTGAGGCAAGTTTGATAACCTGCTTAAAGTGATGTCAGCCAGATCTCTCTATTGTAAAAAAAATATATTTCTTTGTTATTAAGAAATTTGTGGGAGGATATGAGATTTATGGGTATAGTCTTCTCTAACAGGATTATAAGGGCTTCCGCATTGGCTCAGCAGTAAAGCATCCGCCTGCAATGTAGGAGACGCGAGTTTGCTCCCTGGGTTGGGAAGATACCCTGGAGGAGGCACGGCAACTCACTCCACTATTCTTGCCTGGAGAATCCCATGGACAGAGGAGCCTGGCATGCTATGGTCCATGGGGTCACAAAGAGTTGGATATGACTAAAGTGGCTTAATATGCACACACAACAGGATTACAAGCAATGATTTTTGTGACAACTGGTGGTCCTTGCTAAATGAATGTATAAACTGTGGATTATAAAATGATGATTTTCTAAGCCTATCATTCTTTCTCTTGGCTGGCATTTGCTAAAAAGATTCTTTTTTTGAGAATCACAGAAGAGTTCTTTCTTCCTTGACACTGTGAGTAGCACTGACTCCAGGTGACCCTGGCATACACCCTCAGTCCTGTATTCCACAAAGAATAGTCCTTCAGTAGTTCAGCTACCCTTTTAATAATAATCCTTCCAATCTTTCTTTTTATTTAAGTTGATCCATCAATTTTTAAAGTTGGCACCAATTTTCAAAACCACTAGCAGTGTTTGAAAATACAGTTTCTCTGTACAGTAGTACGTTTCTTTGTTAAGTACTAAACCCACCATAAAATAATTATATCTACCTATACAAATATTTTCACCTACTGGAAATACAAGCTTAAATTGTGAGAAGATTAAAATATTGCTGTTTCCATTTAAACATTTTATCAATTTTCTAAAGAAGTAAATTATTCTTGGACGATTCCACAAATATTCACTGAGTACGTTAGGTAGGGATTGGAGCCTTAGTAATGACAGAGAAAGGCATGGTTTGTATCTTTGTAGCTTTCAATCCAGTGGAAGAGACAAACTTGAAACAAGCAATTACATTATAAAGAACTTGTGTTTCAAAGAATCTCAGGTACTTTGATGCTTTTTCAATCACTGTACATCAGAAGCTCCCAGCAGAAAGCTTTCCTACAACTGTGCCATGACTGCCACCTGGCTGGCAACAACTGCAAGATGTTATCAATTATATGATAACGCCTCACTTCAGTAATGTAAAAATATGAATTCCATCTTGAAATTCACTGGGAAAGACACAGAAATGGTCAGGAAGGTGGACGTCCACAGTGGAAGAAGTCTTTTCCGAAGGAAGTAAGGTCTAGTCTGAGATGTGAAGGATGAGCGGAAAGTTGTGAAGAAAGTCGGAAAGAGGGTTCCAGGCAGAAGTCACTTTCCATGACATTTTCCTCATCTTTGAATTTGGGAGTTTAGGGGGATTAGGATATATGTATTATTTTAGTTCTTTATTTTGTGTTGGCAGCAATTTTTTGAAAGGAAATTCTATCTGGAATCCTAATATGTAACACATATAAAGCGGTAGTTGCTTTTATCAAGAGGGTGGGGGTGGAGTTGAGCTCTATTCATTTCCGTCCACTTCTCCCCTTGAGGGGGCTCCCAGGAATGTAGTTTGAAAGCCATTGGACTAGATGATACCAGGATCCCTCCTACTTGTAATACTTTATAATTCAATGTGACAAGCTCCTCTGGGCACTACCCAAAGCTCAACTCAGCTTCAGAAATTTACATAACTGGTAAGTGACAAAGGCTAGCAGATACCCTGAGTCCAACATTTGCACTTTTAACTTCACATTATACTGACTCCAATAGTATTACTGGTGTTTCTTTGATATGTAAAATGGGGAGAACAGTATATTCTAAGGCCATGGAACACAAGAGTTTCATCTGTTTGTGCGTTAGTGGTGTTTGGGTATGCCCATAAAGGCATCGTGCATCACTGCATAACGAACTGCCCCCGAATTCTGTGGCTTTGGACAATGCTAATTTTATTTATTACATGAGTTTGGGAATTTAGGCAAGTTTTGACTCCACATGATGCAGACTGCACTTAGGATCTTCCTTGATGGTCTCTGCTCTTTTGTCTAATGGCTGAGGGTGCCAAGAGCGAATATTCTGAGAGAGAGAAAGTGGAAGCTTTCAATCTCTTAAGGCCTGGGCCCGGAGACTAACACAGCATCACCCTCACCATATGCTACTTGTCTACGCATTCACAGAACCAGCCACATTCAAGGGATGGGAACACAGATATAATCCTTTGATGAGCAGAGTACCAGAGAGTTTGAAGCCATCTTTAACCTGCCAGAGACTCAGCTGAGGAAGAAGTTCATCAGCGCACAGGCAGGAAAGCACGGATGGACTGCAGTCTGGATTTATATTTTCCCCCTTTGCTTTCAGGGGTGTGGAAATTACAGAATGCTAGAGGATTTATGAGGCAATTCACTTAGTCAACCAAGGGTGAAGTTAGTTCTTTATCTTGGGGAAGGAAAGGCTCAATATAGGACTGCCACGGCCTGTTTAAGGAAATCAGTAGTCTCAGGAAAAGTGGGGGACCAATTTGAATAAGGTAACTATGGCAAGGGCAGAAGAAGATATTGTCCAGATGGAAAAGGTTTAAGGTTAAATGTTCTTTTACTGCAGCTCAAGAAATGACTTCATTGTCAAATATGGAGCTCTTGGGATAGAGGAAAGGTATGCTATCTTTAAGTGTCTTCTTTAAGAGATGGGACCCTGGTAACCTACTGGTTATGTAACTACTCATGATTAGCACGGGAAGAAAGGAGAGGGTAGGAAGAATGTAAAGTGGAAGAAGGTCAAGTGGAACAAATGAGATGGTAACAGCTATTAAATGAATGGAGAGAAACTACCTGGAGCTTGAAAGGAAGAGGAAAAATAGTGGATTTCATTTCAGGAATTAATACAAACAAGTTGTGGATTTTGGAAAGCATATGGGGAAACGTGAGGGTAGAATTGGGTGTAATGTAGCAAGAAAATCAGAAGGGAGCTCTTGCAGTCAAAGGGAAACAGTGGAATGTGGCTTTGTGAATAGAAGAGACCAGGAAGACTGGGAAAAAGTATAGAAGAGCTCCAGGTGGAAAGACCAAAACAAATGACGCCAGGAGACCCAAGGCAGGCAGAGCAAAGCCCTCAGAGCAGGAACACGAAGTAGAAACAGTCGAGGAAGTGGAAGAATCTGACAGCCGAGGTGAATGAAAGGGCTAAAGAGAAGACTACAATTATTGCATTACAATGCCACTATGGTTGTCTTTATCATTGTGGTTACTGCTATTGTTGTTATTTCTTTATAATTTCCTAGAGGAGTTAGGAAACCATTTCAAACCTAGAGGAGTTTGAAACCATTTCCAGTGGTTTCTGCTCTTTAAACTCTAATCTTTTTCTTTTTCTTTCTTTTAACTCTGATCTTATTCTCGGCCAGTAACAGTAATGCCTATTGTATTGAGAAGGGTAAAGCAAGTGATATGAATTCCACCAACTTTCGTCAAGTTTACATCAAATTGTCAATGTATCTAGTAATCTTCTTTTCTTTTTTTATAATTTTAAAATGTCCCTTCTTTTTCAAGGTACCCTTGGTGCCACTCCCTCTGATCTGCTGTGGGAGCTCTTTAATTATCCATTTTTTCCGCATGTAGGCAACACCTTCCTTCTTTCTGGGGAGAAGCATTTTCCTGTCCCTCCTGGGCTGAAAATGCCTTTATTTTCTATAACCATGAACTATACATTTTTATTTATTTCATTTCACTAATAGCTTCCTGTAAAAGAAGGCCCGTATATTTTCAATCCACCAGTGAAAATTTTAGTTTTAAAATGGGAAAGAAAAAGTGTACCATTTCCAAAGAAAAGAAAGTCATTCAGAAGAAGAACTGCAGTCTACTCTTCCATCCTACTACATCTCAGGCAAAGATGAAGACAGTGGAGCCAGGTCCCAATGATTCTTAGAGGATAAAGGAGGTGAGAGGAAGGATTTTGTCAGAGTAGATACACTCTATCTGCAGTCTATTCTGAAGAAAGAGAACAAGGTAGACAGGAGAGTCATAATCATGAGGATGAAGACCACACTAAACCTAATTCCATGGAAAATGAGAAATACATAGAAAGTAACACACATACTCCTAGGTGGCTCAGTGGTAAAAGATCTGCCTGCCGATGCAGGAGATGCAGGAGACGTGAATTTGATCCCTGGGTAGGAAAGATCCCCTGGAGAAGAAATAGCAACCCACTCCAGTATTCTTGCCTGGAAAATTCCATGGAAAGAGGAGCCTGGTGTGCTACAGTGCATGAGGTCGCAAAGAGTCGGACATGACTGAGCACGCAGGTATGCAACACACATACACACGCCTGAAAAAGGGACAGAAGGACATGTGTGCCTGTGTGGATGTCTTTGAGTGTTTGTGATGTTTCATAAGTGATAGAGAATATTTTTGAAATTTTGTCACTTTGAAAGATAAATTATAAATATATACCATAAGTAAGTGTTCCTCTTAAGCCACATGGCCAAATCTGCAAGACTAGTGCATTACTTTACTTCCTTCAAATCAACTTAAATCATACCCTGGTTTCTCCATTCTGAAACCTGGCTGAGAAATGAGGTGTCAGTCCTTATCGTGACTCTCTCCTCTCTCTAGAACAAGGCAGAGATTCAGAGGTTTCTGCAGTACTTAGCAAACAAAAGCTGGGTCTCAGATCTCTAGTCTATTGTGGTTGCTACTGATATCCTTATGACCCAAGCACCCATGAACCCTTGAATGCAGCAATTTTATTCTTTGGTGCCATCTGTTGAACAAACCTCCTGTCTGGGCTTGCCATGTGCCCTAGACCTTTGCCAGGGAGCAGGGCGTAGATTTTCCAGAACTCTCCCTCCTTCCCCAAACTGCTTCCCCCACCAAAATCCATGTCTCACCTCCAATGCAAACACAGATGAACACATACACACACGCCCTCAAAGGGACTCCAGGAGAACTAGTGTGGTATATCTGCTGGGTGTAGACTTTCACAAAAGATTGCCTCCCAGCCACCCTACAAATATCCCTGTGGAGTCAGGTTTGGGTTTGAGGAGAGGTAAGAACTATAATCTGGACCCTGTTTACTTCTGAAGCAGAGTAAAAGCAGAGCATACATGCATGGGCGATGACACAGACGTGAAAGTGCAGCTCTCCGCTGCCGAACTCCTGTCTGACAGACACGCGTGCAACCTCTGGGATCTCAGCAGGCCCTGAAAACGGAAGTATCCACCAGCTCGGAGGGTCCCTGCCTTCTACATCTCCAGCCACATCAGCACCCAGAAACAAGAAGTTACCATCAAAGGCAATTCTTCAGCCTCTCTGGCAAACCAGTTCAGAAATGTGGGTTCCAGGCCTTGGAATGGTTGTTCTGCCAGCACATAGACTCTCCTTATCTGAGTTTCCCATTTATTTCTGCTTAGGGATGTCTGTGGACAGCCCTGGCAGCAGCAACCACATTGAGGGAAGGATATTAGAGAGAGCCTGTCTACCTTCTTGGAAAGAAAGAAGGGAAAATACAGAAGGAAAAAACACATTAATCCACCAATAACTTCTGCCAGACATATGTAAATATCTTCTATTATGTAGGGGGAGAAAATTAAAGTATGTATGTAAAAATGTTCAGATAAATGGATTGCTGCCCTCGGACACGTTTGATTTCTGTTTTTCAAATTATAGCTTCCAAATATCCTGAGTAAGGTTTATGACAAAGACATAACTTCCATTTAGACAGTTGGATTTGTATCAGTTTATTTTAATCGTCTATTTTAGGAATTCATTTCTTGCATAATGAATAAGATAATGTTTTATTTTGAGCCTGAGTGTTGCTCATTGAAAGAGAAATATTGTCAAAACCATAATTAACTGGCAAGTAATTAACTAGAATTATATACTGGGAATTGGCTACAATAATTGCTCAATTAATATCATGCTTTCTTTGAAAACATCACTTTGATTGATGAGATTTCTGAAGCACCTTTACTTGGAACATTTAGGAAAATAATCAATAGAGATCAGTTGCCAAACTCTAATATTTATATACAGGCTAAGAATTATTTCTAATTCCTCTTATAAGTAACATAATTCTCTTCATTTATGATACAGCAACACAGTCTTTCATAGGAAATTATGGCTTACTGTACCCACCATTCTCAGTAAGGGGTAGATTTTGAGTTTTCCCTTAGTGGCATGGAATGGACTTATATTGAAGAATTCATGTTTCTCCAGTTTCCCCTGCAACTAATTTCACATATCTGTAGTTGGCTGACTGTCCATCAGAGTGCTGTCCCAGAAAGTCCCTCCACTATAAGAGGGACCAGAACACAGCGATCTGCTGGGCTAACGGAAGTTAATTCTCACCCACCCCCACTAAGGCCAGAGTAGAAAGAATGGAAACAGGCAATGTGTGAAAAGATTCCTTAAATGTGATGAAATATACAAATTTAGAGATTTCGATAATCACAACAAATTCTAATCATACTTGGATAAACCTTGGTAGAATGACAGAAGTCTAAAAGTAAAGAGAAGATTTTTAAAATAAAGAGATCAGATGCAATTTTAAAAAAAAAGACAATTAGACTAACAGCAAACTTCTTAGCAACAATAACAGATCCAGAATGTGGTGGGGATATTTATTTAAACTGTTGAGGCAAAATAAACATTAATCTAGAACTATAACCTATGCTAAATTTTTAAGAACAAAAATAAAGACATTTTCAGACATAAAGAATAAAAAAATTGCAACCACTAGGTATTCACTACAGGAAAACTTGGGCTTCCTTGGTGGCTCAGACAGTAAAAAATCTGCCTGCAATGCAGCAGACCTGGGTTCAGTCCCTGGGCTGGGAAGAACCTCTGGAGGAAGGCATGGCAACCCATTCTAGTATTCTTGCCTGGAGAATCCCATGGACAGAGGAGCCTGGTGGGCTACAGTCTGACCCATGGGGTCACAAAGAGTCGGACACAACTGAGTGACTAAGCTGCTTAAAGTGATGCAACAGCAAAGGAAAACTTAGGAAATGTGCTTGAGGATAGTGTTTCTTTTAAGGAGTGAGAAAAATGTTCTAAAATTGATTGTGGTGATGGCTGCAAAACTCTGAATATCCAAAAAAATCCCCATTGTATTGTACATTTGTGTGCAAGCTAAGTTGCTTCAGTTGTGTCTGCCTCTGCGTCCCCATGGACTGTAGCACACCAGGCTCCTCTGTCCAAGGGATTCTACAGGCAAGAATACTGGAGTGGGTTGCTTTGCCCTCCTCCAGGGAATCTTCCCAACCCAGGGATTGAACCCCTGTCTGTTTATGTCTCCTGCATTGGCTGGTGGGCTCTTTACCACTAGTACCCCCTGAGAAGCCCAGGTTCACTTAATTGTGTACAAATGGCTGAATTGCATGATACATGTAGAGGGTTGAATGCAGGCCCATTTCATGTCTCCTATCCCAAATTCATGTCTACCTGGAACCTGATAATGTGACCTTATTTGGAAATAGGGTATTTGCAGATGCAATTAGATAAAGTTCTCAAGATGAATGGAGTCAGAGAAGGAATTATGCTTCCACAAGCCAAGGAATACTGGAAGCTATCAGAAGTTGGAAGAGGAAAAAATTGGTTTTTGCCCTAAAGCCTTTGGAGGAAGCAAAGACCTGTCAACACCTTGATTTCAGACTTCTAGCCTCTGTATTGAGAGGATAAATTTATATTGATTTAAGGGGTAATTTGTTATGGCAACCCCAGGAAATTAATACAGTATGTGAATTATATGGCACTAATGCTGATACACATGGTGCTCTTGAAGAAGAAAGTAAAATTTCCAAGATTTATGAGAGGCAAGAAGGACTGATGAGCAAGGAAATTGGGGAATTTAGAGGTAAATCTGGAAAAAATGATTTGATTGTAAAAATACTAATATTTGAGTTGGATCATTAAATCAAAATAGAACATAAATATGGAGCAAAACTAGCATGTAAAAAGAAGCAGAGATTGTAGGAATTAAAGGTAAAATATTTGTGCTTGGGAGGAGGTTTGAAATAGTGAGAAATTTTAGATGTTAAAATAAGTTTGCATGTTGAAATCTTAAGGCTAACAATTGAGTATAAATAGTATATTCAACTTTTGAAACTATATAAAGAAAAAAATTAAACTTACAAAAGAAGGGAGAAAAGAGGCTAAACTCACAACTAGAAGACAGATGTTGTTAAGTTAAACTAAAAGAAAACAGGGTTTAAGATATGCCGTCACCAAGAAGTATCTAAAAAGAAAAAAAGACATACACACAAAAGCAACCTACATGTCCATCATCAGATGAATGGATAAAGAAACTGTGGTACATATATACAACGGAATATTACTCATCCATGAAAAGGAATGCATTTGAGTCAGTTCTAATGAGGTGGATGAACCTAGGGCCTATTACACAGAATGAAGTAAGTCAGAAAGAGATAAACAAATACTGTATATTAACACATATATATGAAATCTAGAAAGACGGTACTGATGAAACTGTCTGCAGGGCAGCAGTGGAGACACAGACATAGGGAACAGACTTGTGGACACAGTGGGAGAAGGAGAGGGAGGGACGAATTGAGAGAGTTAACACCGGCACACACACACATTACCATCTGCAAAAGACAACCAGTGAGGATTTGCTGTGTGATGAAGGCAGCTCAGACCCGGGCCTCTGTGACAGTGCAGAGAAGTGGGATGGGATGAGCGGTGAGAGGAAGGCTCAAGAGGGAGGGGACGTGTGTACACCTATGGCTGATTCATGTTGCTGTACGTCAGAAACTAACGATAGTACAGAGCAGGCATTCTCCAGTTAAAAAAGTAAACCGATGTAAAATTTTAAGAAAAGTCAAAATGAAGAGACAGAAACAGTGATACGGTGACCACATTTTGATTTGCCCTCATCTCTCTGTTTTTGTGTCGTGTATGTTTGAAAATGTTCATAATAAAAAGGCAAGTCAAAGGAAAAGGGTGTCATTGGAAGCAAGAGTCTGACACGACTTAGTGAGAAAACAACACAATCCTAATTATTCCTACAGTTCTTCCTTGTCATTGCTTTTTGGTATGCAACTGAATGAATATATGACAACTTCTTTAGCCGTTTACTTTTTATGGACATGAGTTGTTTTTAGTACTTGGCTGTTACGACTGTTATTATGAACATTTGGCACATGTCTCCTAAAGCACATGAGGGGACATACCTAAGAGTGGAATTGCTGTAACAGGATATGTGTGTGTTCAACCTTGTAGTTAATGCCAAATGATTTCCCAATTTGTTGACCAATTTATATTGAGAACTCACTGTGACTTTAATTTGCAATTCCTTGATTACTACTGAGGTTGAACCTGTTTTTTTCTGTTTGTTAGTCATTTGAAAGTCTTTTTTTTTAAAATTTCTTGTTTAAGTTTCTTGTCCATTTTTTCTATAGTCATCTCTCTTTCTTACTGGTTTGCAGAAATATTTAGCATATTCTGGATATGAGCTCTTGGTCAGAATTATGTATTTTCTGTCATTCAATAACTTGCATTTTCACTCTTTAATGGTATTTTGGATTAACAGAAGTTCTTCATTTTAATGTAGTCCAATTTATCAGTTTTATCCTTTTATTTATTCCCTTTTCATTATTTAACTGGCTTGGTCAACCAATATAATATTGAAGAGAAGCAGGGACAGCAGGTATCTTTGTCTGGTTCTCAATCTCAAAAGGAAAGTACACTTTCAATTCTGTATGTAAGGAGTCCAGAAGTCATCACTCTGTCCTAATAAGTAAAAAACCAAACAAATTGAAAAAATCAGCAGCTCTTCTTAGACATGTAAGAAAAGTGAAGTCACAAGGAAGGTGATTGCCTCCCACGCTGAAAAGACAGACAGGAGGATACAGAGAATCACAGTATACTGGAATAGAAATTTCTGTTGGAAGCAGTGCTGTGGTAGGAAAACCTGAACTACAATTAATGAATTGCTGGATGCTCAGTGTGGACAAAGCTGAGAATTAGAAACTCCAGGAGGTCCCACTAATAGAGCAGCCTCATTCTTTTGCAGCTTTACCTCCAGGTGCTCAAACAGATTTTCACAGTAAATATCAGAGAAATTTCCCCTCATGTTTCTAGCAGGAGGAAAAGAAAAGAAACTTTCAATTTTGCAGTGAACCTAAAAATGCTATAGGAAAAGGAAAACTTACATTATTTTATCATAGTGTACAAATGTTTTCTGTTTGAAATTAAAGTCATCATCTCTATTCTTACTTAGTACAGAGTTTTTTAAAAAAAAAATAGGATTACATTTTGAATTTCATTAGTTATATATTTATTTTTGTAATGATTGCAATTTTTGTATGATTTTTAAACTGTGGTTTTAAAGATAAGCTTCACTGAACTTAAAATTGTTGGCTGATAGCATTTTTCTTTTCTGCAGCCCTTTTATTTATTTATTTTTATTTTTTTTTCATTTATTTTTATTAGTTGGAGGCTAATTACTTTACAATATTGCAGTGGGTTTTGTCATACATTGACGTGAATCAGCCATGGATTTACAGGTATTCCCCATCCCGATCCCCCCTCCCACCTCCCTCTCTACCCGATCCCTCTGAGTCTTCCCAGTGCACCGGGCCCAAGCACTTGTCTCATGCATCCCACCTGGGCTGGTGATCTGTTTCACTATAGATAATATACATGTTTCGATGCTGTTCTCTCGAAATATCCCACCCTCGCCTTCTCCCACAGAGTCCAAAAGTCTGTTCTGTACATCTGTGTCTCTTTTTCTGTTTTGCATATAGGGTTATCATTACCATGTTTCTAAATTTCATATATATGTGTTAGTATGCTGTAACGTTCTTTATCTTTCTGGCTTACTTCACTCTGTATAATGGGCTCCAGTTTCATCCATCTCATTAGAACTGATTCAAATGAATTCTTTTTAACGGCTGAGTAATATTCCATGGTGTATATGTACCACAGCTTTCTTATCCATTCGTCTGCTGATGGGCATCTAGGTTGCTTCCATGTCCTGGCTATTATAAATTGCTTCTGCAGCCCTTTTAATGTTGTTCCAATGTCTTCTGGCTTTCACAGTTTCTGAGAAGTCAGCTCTTAATCTTATTATTATTCTATATAGGTGTAATTTTTCTATGGTTGACTTTGAGATTTTCGCTTTGTCTTTGACTTTCAGCAATCTGACTACAACATGTCTAGGAGGGGATGTCTTTGTGGTTTTCTTGCTTGAGTTATTGAGTTTCTTAGATATGTAAAATTTTTCATAAATTTTGTTCAAAGTTTTCAGCCATTGTTTCGTCAAATATATTTTCTGCCCTTTTTTCTCTCTTCCTGTGATTCCAGCTACTCATGTGTTACACTAATTTTTACTGTCCTGTTTGACCCTATGGTTCTATTTACTTTTCTTTAGTCTTATTCTTTTTCTATTTTTCTAACTACAGTTGCAGTCCTTAAGTTCTCCTTGTTTTTCTACCATCTCCAGGCTGCTGTAGTGTTCATCCAGAGATTTTATAGCTTTAATATTTGTACTTTTCAGCTTGATAATTATCATTTAAAGTGTTATTTAAAAGTTTATTGAGATAGCCTATCTTCTTAATCATTGATATCATATTTTCCTTTAGTTCTTTGAACATATTTATAGACATGATATAAATGTCATATAAATGTCTGTGGTGAAGCCTCCATAAATGCCTAAATACTTGGATCATGGCCAATGGAGACATAGGAGAAATCCACAGAGGACTAGGTGAAAAAGGAGGGCAAAGAAACAAGAACAGGGCAAAAAAGCAAGGGAAGATTCTAAAGATACAAGTAATTTGGTTGCTTTGGAATCCACATTCTGTTTGCTTTGGAATCCACATTCTGACCTTGAGATTTCTGCTACTTGATTGTCCCAAAATTTGGAATACATCCCTTTAAGAAGGGGATTAAATTCACATATCCAGCTCAGCATCACTCTATTTACAAGAATAGATTTCTCTCTGCTTTCTATCTGCTTTTCTGTGGTTTCCCCGCAACACATGAATAGTTTAGCTTTGAGTCAGGGATCTGGGAAGTTTAGTTTCTAAATTTGTGTCTGTTGTTTTCATGCTGTGAGTTCTAAATTCTTAGCCCATCTAGTGCTTGTAGTTTTCTTGAGTTTATTTATGCTTTTAGATATTTTTTAGTGAATTTAAATAATTTTATTTAAAAAATTTCCCCATGTTTTATAGTTGTTATCTGTTGCAGGTTCATGAGACCACTCTTTCCTCTCTTTCCTCTACCATTACTAGAAGTTAATCTTGAATTAACTTTGAATAGTCTCAGTTTTTTATAACCTAAAAATGTACTTTTCCACTCTATATTTGAAGAATAATATTGCTGTGCATAAAATTTTACATTGTCAGTTATTTTTCTCTCGGTATGTTAAAGATATTTTACTCTTTAAGCTTTCATTGTTGCTCTTGTGGAGTCAGATGTTGGCTTGAATTTCAAATACTGTTTCCCTCTTACCTGATATATTGCCTATTGCTATATTGTTTTATCTCTTTCCTTAGCAAATATTACTATCTAACCTACTGTATGTTTTCATTTTTTAATAAATCTTACTGGAGGCCTCTCTTTCACCTAAAATGTGGTCTATGGAAGCAGAATTTTTTCCTATTTTGTTCATTGCTTTACCCCCAAGAAAGTACAGGATGCCATATGATAAGTACTTGGTAAACATTTGTTGAAGGAATGATAGGAGAAGCTTTGTCTGTCCCTAAGGTGGGCTAGCCATGAGTTGGAGTCTATTTAAGAGAAGTTTCTCTAAGTTCCTTAAGAAACTTAATACTGGTCAAGTATTATTTTTATTAAGATTAAAATGTAAAATGAAAAAAACAATGATCTATGGGAGCTGGCAACTATTATACTAGTAATTAATAAACAGTAAAGAAATAGTTATTAAAGTTTAGCTTGTTTAAAGAAATAACTAAGGATTCTTAATAAAATAAAGGTTCCTGGAAAGTTCCTTTAGCAGAGATTCTAGGTCAGCTAGGAGGGAGAAATGCCCAGTCACGTGCATTTTACACTAACATATCAAACTTAGGAAACTTTGGTATGAAGAACCACAATTTGTTCCTTGAAGCATGGAGATGAGTCATTAGTAGCTGAGTTTGGTAAAACATTTCTTTCTCTGACCATTGTGATTACATGACCAGTGTATATCCTATTTCAGTGTCCAGTTTCTAATCTCCACAATAATTTGCTGGAATTCCCAGGAAAAGGCCAACTACTTCACATTCTAGTTTTCTTCTCTGTGAATTAATTATGGACTCACACCTACTATCTGATATTTACAAAGTGGTGAAAGTGCATTCCTGGAATGGAACTGAATACATTAAAATATCTGATAATAAATAGAGATTACATTGTGGAGAAGTTCATGGGGGCAGTACTTCATTCTTTTGGACTAGTAATATTAAAATGCTTACCATCTGTGTTCAGTCAATATTTATTTCTTTCACATTTGAATGTAATTCCCAGCTTGGAGACAAAGAGCTAAGAAATATATTCTAAATTTGATCAGAAAGAGAATTAACTACCTAACCTCATACCTCTTTCTCCACTGACCTATTTTCTTCAGGCTCCACTTCAGTAATCCACAAATCTGATACCCGAATATCAAGTATTAAAGTGCTGATTGCAAAGTTTTTTTTTTAGGGGTCAGGGAAGGGTTACAACATCCTGGGACTGGATTTTATTCTTTTCTAGACTTCCTGTGTGATATTATGCCCTTCCATAATATTGCACTAAGTGTTCTGATAGAATAAAAGAGAGATTTCAGTCACTTTCTTTCATTGGTTTGTAGCTGCATTTCTAATAACAACTTTCCAACAGAGGTGCAGGTGCTCGTGCCAAGAAAGGCCATTCTTACAACATCTTGAATTTAAAATACATGTAGGAGAAGAAGCTTTCTGCTTTCCACCCTGCCTGCCCTCTTGCTTCCAATTTTAAAACAAGTGAGTCTTCCCCTTGCCCCCAAACTGCTGAGAGTTCCTCTATTAATCTATTGAATCGAAACATCTATTTTTTGAGGGTCTATGAGGATAGTGGCATAAATATGTGATAGCTATTGCTTTTAGACATACAGTACCTTTTCCTATGTGCTCCTCCCAACTTCATAAAATGTGTCCTTTCTTTATCCACCCCAGTATTCATGAATAGGAATGAGACCCAGTCTTATCCAATAGGCGAACCTACTCCTCTGGCCATATAAATATGTTCAGAGTTGAGTTAAATGACATCAGCCAACCAAATTCTTTGGGATATTTCTATTGGGACAAAGGTAGAAAATTCTTTCCTGTTTTGTGATCCCTTTGCTAGAAGAATATAAATCTGTGATTGCTAGCAACTACTCTCCTCATCATGTGGATGGAATCTGCCAACAGCAGAGAAAATGAGGCCCAGCCTCAGATGGAAGAGCCAATACCCAAATGAAAGGATTCTCATGACATGGTCCTGAATATGTTTATGCTTGATGCTGTTGCCAGGCTTTCACTTCCCAGTCAATAATTTCCTTTTCTTTTTTTTTTTTTAACCTTAAGCTAGTTGAATTGGGGTTTTGTTACTTATAAATGAAAATGTCCAGACTAAGCAATGACAACAAAAACAATAAACAGAAATGGAAATTTTTTAAAAAATGAAGGTACTTAATAATCTCTTGAATTGTATAAATGAATTTTTTGGATACATCACAGACCTTGCCATTTTCATCTGTGCCTTAGTTTTGTGTCAGAATTCCTTTACTCCTCGTGTATCCAACATTAATAATTTTCTATTTCAGTGAGGGAAACAGGAAACTTTTACAATATTAAGTTTAGGTAGATCTCAGAAAAATAGTCTTTGCAAACTCTTTCATAATCTGACTACACTGTCACCTTAAGCTTAGGAAGCCGGAAATAATGGAGATAAAAGAGTCTCTTTCCTGAGGGGAGAATTCCAGAGTAGCTGAACAGGTTTGTTCTCTTTGGGGGATCATGATTCCTGGCTCCACCTTTTTAACACTTTAAGGGGAATTTTACCTTTGCCATTGAAGATGTTATTTCAATGCTTACAAATCAGATGGATTAAAGACAGGGTGTGGTTTATCATACATGCTGGGACACTTTTAATGAAAGGGGCCTCTGTTAAAAAATTAGATGTGGGACAATAGATTCACATCAAGAACATGCTGGGGAAAGAGGGGGTATATGATCATTCTAGCCCAAAATAGTAGTTTTCAAACTGGCTTTGTGTCATATTTGCCTAGGAAAATAAAAGCAATAAAAATAAGCCAGATCTCCCTATCCAGAGATTTTTGGTTGAATTATCTAGGGTGAACTCTGGGAATTTCACTTTAAAACAGTAATTTCTCTGCTGATTCTATTGTACAGCCAGATTTGAGAAATATAACATCTCTGGTTGAGTTTAACTATTTTAACTACATTATATAAGTATGTAAACCTGAGACTCAAAAGGTTAGGACCTGGCCCCTCTTCTTCCATTAACTACTTAGGTGATCTTGGACAAGTAATTTTCTGGGATTTAGTGGCTTCATCTTGGAGAAGGAAATAGCAACCCACTCCAGTGTTCTTGCCTGGAGAATCCCAGGGATGGGGGCCTGGTGGGCTGCAGTCTATGGGGTCGCACAGAGTTGGACACGACTGAAGCGACTTAGCAGCAGCAACCGTGGCTTCATCTATTAAATGAGGGACTTACACTAGAAAAGCTCTAAGACCCATTGAACTCTACAAATTTGATCCTGTTAAAGAATTCTTCTTTCAAGGGATCCAAAACTCTCGAAATCAGAATCTACTTCCCCCAGTCTTGGATGACAATGGAGCATGAGTCGGAGGAAGGATAAATCAAGTTCATTTTTTAAAAGCCAAGGATTGGATTTGTGGTATAAATGAAGTGATAGAACATACCCGCACATTTGTTCCAGTGCTGTTTGACAGCGCTGAGCTGTTTTTATGCCAGCTGAGAGGATGAAAGGACTGCAGCCCTCGGAGAGATTATGTAATTTTTGCAATCTAATCTGACACAATATTCAACAACTAAAACGTCCAAGGATGCGGTTACTTTGCCCAGAAAGAATGTTTATCGTTTTACATAATAGAGGCACTGCACTGGGTGTCTTGTTAATGGTCTCATTCTGAGTGTTCTTCTGTCTACAGATGGAGACAAGCTGAGGGATACACAGCTTGTCGAGGACAGAAGGCATAGCTCAGGGTGTGAAATGGACTTTGGTAAGTCATTTTATGACTCAGTTTCTCATTCCCTTTAAGAACAAGATCCTTTAAGGCCTTAACACCAGTACTGAATTACTTTAAGAACCATGATCCCATAAAGCCTCTCTCACTCGTCTGCTCCTTTGGCCCTGTCTGGGTGAACATGTCAGGTGTGTGTATGCTCAGCTGCTCAGTCGTATCTGATTCTTGTGACCCCATGGACTATAGCTTGCTAGGCTCGTCTGTCCAAGGATTTTCCAGGCAACAACACTGGAGTGAGTTGCCATTTCCTTCTTCAGGAGATCTTCCCCACCCAGGGATCGAACCTGTGACTCCTGAGTTTCCTGCATTGGCAGGTGGATTCTTTAGCACTGCACCACCTGGGAAGCCCAATGTACCAGGTGAGACATGTTAAATCTGCCCTTTTCGGCACCACTCTATGGAGCTCTTTTTCAAACTCACTAACCAGCAATTCTCCCTTTCCTTAAATATCCTTCTCCATTCTTCTATAGAATAATCCCTAAGAAATAAAAATGACGGGACCACCTCACTACTTAACATTTAACTCTGGAGTTAACCATATATAGCTTATTTGTCCAAACACATGTTTGAGTTCATACAGGACCTTTAAGTTTAGTATTGCCCCAAGACTTTTTAAAAAAATATATCTCTGTATCAAGGCCTCTAAGACCCCACAAAGTAATCCATGCTGCAAAACACTATTCTTCTATGTCTAAAAACTTCAAAGAACCACCCCCTTTCCTGGCAATAGTATCAGCTAAGAATTAAGGGAGAACAGACTTACCTAATGTGCATCACTCTATAAATAGGATAATCAAATCTATGCATTCTATTTAGCTACTTATAATACTTTGTTCTTTTTCCACATGTTCTCTATAAAAATTCTAAGTTTTCCTCTCATGTGCATTTCTCAGAACAAGCTGAGTTTGCATTTGGGGGTACTTGGTGCATATTTTCCCACAAAGTGAAGCTATTAATGATGGTTAGCTGATCATCAGTTCCCCCAAAATCCACTTAATGCTTCTTGTAAAGTATAAACAGAACTATTAGTAAGTGTTGCATAAATGAAAAACTGAATAGAAGCTAGGCAAGACTTCAGGACTTCTTTCCATTACCATCCTACATCCATCCTTGCTCACAGAAGGCCTCCTTGCTCTAGGGCTGCCTATTTCTTCTCGAAGTGTTAGTCACTCAGTCATATCCAACTCTGTGATCCCATGGACAGTAACTCCTGTATCTATGGAATTCTCCAGGCAAGAATACTGGAGTGTGTGGCCATTCCCTGCTCCAGGGACTCTTCCTGACCCAGGGACCAAACCCAGGTCTCCTGCATTGCAGGCAGATTCCTTACCATCTGAGCCACCAGGGAAGCCTCTAGATTCTTCATACCTCTCAAATAAAATCATCTCTCTTTTAAAAAAAATTTTTAAACAAAAATTTGTGTGTGTGACCATTGAACTATCTTTATGTAAATCTCTTCATGCCTACATCTGTTAAAATCATCTCTTTTCTGAAACTCTTTTTTTAAAGGTAATTTTATTTGTTTATTTTTTGACTGTGCTGGGTCTTCATTGCTGCATGGGGTTTTCTCCAGTTGCAGTGAGTGGGGGCTACTCTCTCCTTGAAGTGCACGGGCTTCTCGTTGAGGTGGTTTCTCTTGTTGCTGAGCACAGATTCTAGGTGCTCAGGCTTCAGGAGTTGCAGTAAGTGGGCTCAGTAGTTGAGGCTCTCGGGTTCTAGGGCACAGGCTCAATAGTTGTGGACGAGCCCAGCTGTTCTGTGGCCTGTGGGATCCTACTGGACCAGGGGTCGAACCCATGTCTCCTGCATTGGCAAGTGGATTCTTCACCACTGAGCCGCCAGGATAGCCCCTGAAACCCCTTTTAATCACATTTTAGTATGAAAATAATCTGGCTTATTTATTTATTTTCAATCGAGTTTTTTTCCCCCCTTTCCATTATGTTTTATCACAGGATACCGAATATAGTTTCCTATGTTATGTGATAGGACTTTGTTGCTTATCTATTCTCTATATAGGTTTGCATCTGCTAATCCCAAACCCCCAATCCTTTCCTCCTCTGCCCCCCTTGGTAACCACAAGGTTGTTCTCTATGTCTGTGAGTCTCTTTCTGTTTACAGATAAGTTCATTTGTGTCGTATTTTAGATTTCACATATAAGTGATGTCACATGGTATTTGTCTTTCTCTTTCCGACTTACTTTACTTAGTATGATAATCTCCAGGTACATCCATGTGGTTACAAATGATATTATTTCATCCTTTTTATGATTGAGTAATATTCCACTGTATATATGTACCACGTCTTCTTTATCGCCCTGGAGAAGGAAATGGCAACCCACTCCAGTTTTTTGCCATGGATAGAGGAGCCTGGGGGGCTATAGTCTATGGGGTCCCAAAGACTCGGAAACGACTGAGCGACTTTCACATACATGTATTTGTCTATAAGCCATTTGAGTTCGTCTTGTGGCTCAGCTGGTAAAGAATCTGTCTGCAATGCGGGAGACCTGGGTTCGATCTTTGGGTTGGGAAGACCCCCTGGAGAAGGGAAAGGCTACCCACTCCAGTATTCTGGCCTGGAGAACTCCATGGACTATATAGTCCACGGGGTCACAAAAAGTCGGACACGACTGAGCAACTTCCACTTTCACGTCTCTATCCATTCATCTAAGGGCATTTACGTTGCTTCCGTGTCTTGGCTATTGTGAACAGTGCTGCTGCAAACACAGGGGTGCCTATATCCTTTTTGAATCTGACTGTTATCCATGTGTATGCCTAGAAGTGGGATTGCTGGATCATACTGAACTGTTTTATTTTTTGGAAATTCCATACTCTTCTCCATGGTGGCTGCATCAATTATACTCCCACCAGTAGTGTAAGAGAGCTCTCTTTTCTCCACACCCTTTCCAGCACTGTTATTTATAGACTTTTTAATGTTAATTTACGTTGACATTATGACTGGTGTGAGCTGGTACTTCATTGTATTTTTGCTTTGTGTTTTTCTAATAATTAGCAATGTTGAGCTTTTTGATGTACCTGTTGGCCATCTATATGTTTTCGGAGAAATGTCTGTCTACGTCTTCTGCCCATTATTTGACCGGGTCTTGGTTTTTGTTATTGAGCTCTATGAGCTTAATTTTGGAAATTAAGCTCTTGTCAGTTGTATCCTTTGCAAATATTTTCTCCCAGACTTGTCTTTTCATTTTGTTTCTGGTTTCCTTTGCTGTGCAAACCTTGTAAGTTTGGTTAGCTTCCATTTGTTTGTTTTTGCTTTTGTTTCTATTGCTTTGGTAGACTAATCTAAGAAAATGCTGTTACAATTTACATCAGAGAATATTCTGTCTATGTTCTTTTCTAGGAGTTTTATGGTGCCATGTTTTATATCTTTATATCATGTCTTTAAACCATTTCAAGTTTAATTTTGTGTATGGTGTGAGGGTGAGCTCTGACTTCATTTATTTTCATGTGACTGTCCAACCTTCTCAACACCATTTGCTGAAGAGACTGTCTCTTTTCCATTGTATATTCTTGCCTCCTTTAACGAAGCTTGATGGTAGGTGTGTGGGTTTATTTCTGGGCTCTCTATTTTGTTCCATTGATCCATATGACTGTTTTGTGCCAATATCATGCTGTTTTGATTACTGTACCTTAACAGTATTTTCTGAAGTCTGGGAGGGTTATGCTTCCTGTGTTATTCTTTTTCCCCAAGATTGTTTTAGCAATTTTTGGTCTTTTTATGGTTCATATAAATTTTAGGATTAGAAAGTAATTTGATTTAAATATAAGACTCCAAGATTGTTTGTACTTTCAGTTCAGTTCAGTCGCTCAGTCGTGTCCGACTCTTTGCGACCCTATGAACCACAGCACGCCAGGCCTCCCTGTCCATCACCAACTCCCGGAGTCCACCCAAACCCATGTCCATCGAGTCGGTGATGCCATCCAACCATCTCATCCTCTGTCGTCCCCTTCTCCTCCTGCCCTCAATCCTTCCCAGCATCAGGGTCTTTTCCAGTGAGTCAGCTCAAGGAACATATATGTTAACCCAAAAATGTTCCCAGTAGTGGCGTTTTACACAGCCTGGCTAATTAAATCACACAGTCCAGGCAGTGTGAGGGACTATATTTTGGTCAAGGGGCTAACCTACCTAGTGTCCTGCCTATGTCTCTCTCTCCAGAGCTACCTTCCCTTTCATATCTTTTCTTCTTTCCTTTAAAATAGTAAATTCTGGAATTTGTCTACATAGGTCATTTATCTGGAAGATGAACATCTGGGTAACAGAATGAATTTTTCAAGTATTTTAAAATTTATTCATCATTTTCATTTTTTTAAATCCATGCAAGAAGAATTTTCTATTTGCTCTTAGGCATCAGTGCATTAGTGCCAGGTAATGGTGTGATCCAGGAGGCCGAGAACCCGGGACAGGAGGCAGTGCGTGCTGAACCACAGCATGGGTGCTGTTGTTGCCAGACATGGGTATGATCAAGTAGATTATCATGGGGAGACCAAAGATACTCTCAGAGGCCATTTTATGAAATAAAGATGATTTATCACTGAGCAGGAGGTATCCAAGTTATAGAAGCCAAAGGAAAAATTTGCTAAGCAAAGATGAGGAAGATCATATGGCTGGGTCTTTCCAAGTACTGCTGCGTCATTTTTTCCATAGTCTTATGTGTGTGCTGCATCTATGTACACGTAGTTAGTGATTCTGACACATTGCATATGCACATCAACACAAACTTCCCCTAAAGTACACATTACATACAGCTTCAGTGATTGTGAGATTTTTTTGTTAGTGCCACTTCTTTTAGGAGGTAAATATTCACTCCGAATTCTGATTTTTGTTGCAAAAATAAGTAAAATGCACTTGCTAAGGTTTTGTGAGTAACCACTTAGCTTTGTTTTTTTTCTAGAGGTGAACCTGGGATAATTTCAAGTGAAGCAAAACTATTCAAGAATCAACTCCTAATCCACTAGTGTTCTCCCACTGTACCTATATTCATCAATATAGCTAAGAAGGGCAAGAGACCAGAGGACCCAAAGAAAGGGCTTGAATTCCCGCATAGAAGAGAAGGGACAAAGAAAGAAACAGTTCTGGACCAGGGCTTAAAGAGAAAATAATTTTTTGTTTTTTTGTTTTTTCCTTTTGTTTTGTTTTTCCCTTCCCTTTGTTTTGGCAAATGAGAGGCTCTAATGGGTATGGAATTTGAGAGGACTGGAAAGGAGGAAAGAAGTGAGACATGTCAACAGCAAAGTTGGCTAAACCCTTAGAAATGGAGACCCTTTGCTGTCTTTACAGAGATTTAACTAAGAATGGAATTTGCAAGTCTGGACGTGTATCTTTGTTAGATACTACTACACTGGGGCTAAAGCTCATGGGTTACAACCAGAAAGGCTTAGACTCCATTTCTTCTTCAACAGAGTACATGAAATAACTGTATTACATAAAAAAGAGAGGACAAATGCATTTAATACTAATTTTTGTACCTTATATCCCTTAGTACACCTCTAAAGCTCCGGAATTTTTCCTTCCCCTCCACCAATACTGAGCTTTTATCTAAAATTCAAAAACGTGAATCCAGAGTAGTGTATATTCTCTGAACATTCCTGAAAACAATCTTTCATTATAAAAGTAATATAATCAATTTATAGAAAATTTGGGGGGAAAAAGAAAAATACCACCTACAATAGTGTTATCATGATGTAAACTGCTACAAACGAATATGACACTATTTTGTCTATTTTATCTCTTATTTTTTGCTTAATAAAATCCTATTAATTATTATATTAAATACTTTACCTTAGATAAAGCATTCAGGTTCGCCTTACAGAGTAACGCAATGAGCCCCGGGCGTTCGGGATCTAAGGGGGATGACTGTTAACAGCTATTTTACACAGGTGTGCTATGCTGTGCTGGGTCACTCAGTCACGGCCAACTCTGTGGGACCCCATGGACTGTGGCCCGCCAGGCTCCTCTGTCCATGGGGATTCTCCAGGCAAGGATACTGGAGTGGGTTGCCATGCCCTCCTCCAGAGGAGCTTCCCAACTCAGGGATTGAACCCAAGTCCCTCATGTCTCCTGCACTGGCAGGCGGGTTCTTTACCACTAGTGCCACCTGTGAAGCCCGCTATTTTATACATGTCAGGAGTTCATATGTCAGAATCAGGTTGTTCAATAGGTTCATGTTAAGGTCTGTTAAATTCTGAAAGTCCTGGGACAAAGTCTACATTTATCCTCAGAAAAAAAATGGTAATCCTGATAATGCCAAGAAAATAAAATTTCTTAATGAGACATCATTATAATGCCCATATTTTTCATATACCTAACGTTATAAGACTGTATATTTGCCTCTTATATTCTTGTCCGGATAGCAAGATGATATGCCAAATCATCTTGTCAGGATGTTGCTGCATCATGATGTGGTCAAAGATACTGGAGTAGGTGCAGAGACACTTGTTTTACCCTTTGGAGGGGTCCAATTTCCACATTTTGTAACAATTCCCACATTTTGTAAGAATTAGATGATCTCTAAGGTTCTGTCCTATTTCAACAATATATGCTGTAGAGTTGAGAACTTGAAGAGTTTCCTTGGTTTAGTACGGGATTATTTTTAGACAGAAATGTCTTTTGTGTTCTCAAGACATATGAGACTAATCTAACATTTTCCCCTTAAATATCTGTTAAAGGAATTTTGAAAAAATATACATTCTCTTGCCCATCTAAATGTACATTTAAAATTTCTCAACATAATTATAAACAAAGGATACAATTTCCAGTATAATGTAAATATTGCCTTTTTAAAATAAAGCTATTTAAAAAGCACTCCGTATAACTTAAAACCATACCAGTGTGCTGCTAACCATAATCCATTAAAAAAAAAATCACTGAATAAAACCTTTCAAACTAGAAATTCCACTTTTAGTTTCTTTGTGCTTATGTTTCCATTCCACTCCTCCCACAGAATTTCATCCAAATGTAATATATTGTATGCCTAAAAATCTTTTATTAATCATCAGATTACCCTGTAATAAAGTCAAGTGTACTGATTTGGAAATACATTTTAAAAGATTTGTGTCCCTGAGGGTCTAGCTTGATTCTTTGAAGTGAGTTTTTTGTTACAGTTGTGCGTGCATGCTAAGTCACTTCAGTCACGTCCAACTCTTTTGAGTCCCCATGGACTGTAGCCCGCCAGGCTCCTCTGTCCATGAGATTCTCCAAGAAAGACTCCTGGAGTGGGTTGCCATGCCGTCCTCCAGGGGATCTTTCTGACCCAGGGATTGAACCCGCATCTCCTTTGGCTCCTGTATTTCAGGCGGACTGTATCCTGCTGAGCCACCACGGAGGCCCTTGTTACAGTTATTAGTACACAACTGAACCAAGCAGCAGAAATACATGTTACAAAAGTTGATACATAATTATTAAGGAAATGCATTTCTTAGGAAGTTCATGTGTGCATGCTCAGTCATTTAGCCCTGTCTGACTCTTTGTGACCCCACGGACTGTAACCTGCCAGGCTCCTCTGTCCATGGAATTTTCCAGGCAATAATACTGGAGCGAGTTGCCATCTCCTCCTTCAGGAGATCTTCCTGACCCAGGGATCAAACCCATGTTTCCTCTGCCTCCTATATTGGCAGGCAGATTCTTTATCACTGAGCCACTGGGCAAGCCCTTTTAGGGAGATACATGGACATTTTTTTTTAACAAATAATCCTATGTAGACATAGACAAATAATCCTATGTAGATGTTGCTGTGAAGGCACTTGTGAAAATGATTAACATTTATAACCATCTGACTTTAACATAATGGGTCTCATCCAATCAGCTGAAGGTTTTAAGAGCAAAGACTGAAGTTTTCTGAAGAAGCAGTTCTGCTTCAAGAACTGCTTGAAGTATAGAAATTCTGCCCGAATATTCAGCATGCTGGTCTACCCTGCAGATTTTAGGCTCAGTTGCTAAAGTTAGATACCATGCTGCCCAAGAAGAATAAATCTTGTCAAGATACTCTGTAACTCTTTCCTTAAGAAAGAGACATATCCATCTCCATAATTATTTTTGATTTCTTAAGCTTAAGGTGACAGTGTAGCCAGTTTATGAAAATACATGGAAAGACCATTTTTTCCCTGGCATCTGCCTAAACGCTATAATATAAAATATGTATCTCCTACTGGATCTGTTTCTCTGGAGAACCCTGACAATCTTAAAAATATGTTTAAAGATCTATCATATTACATCTGATTTAGGTTTTTAAGACAAGGAACTGAATACTCCCTGATTAAAAAAAAGAAAAAGATTTCTTACCCAGCAGTTAACTTTCTCAACACCTACACTAATGTATCAGATTAGTGTCTCTGGGGCTCCAGAGGCTTTTATATCTCTAAAGCAATGCCCTTTCTCCTGTGAAGCAGAAGGACAATCATGAAAGAGAACTACTTTAAGTAGATTTATTTTTGTAAAACTATCTTTCTCCCAATACTCCATGGAAATCTATGGCACCCTCAGGATTACTATATCCTAGCTGGAAAACAGCTGATATCAACCATCTTGCTACCTACCTAAGTATCCTTCTTGTTACTTAAGTATCATTCTACTTGCTACCTAAGTGTCATTCTAAAACATGTCCTCTATTATATATTTGTGAACAGCATTTTGGCTGTGGTAGAAATAAAACATACTAAGAATGACTAAGCTTAGAAATAAGAAAAAATCCAATGACAATCATTTATTTGGAAGTAATGATATTTTAGTAATATTAATGATGTTATTGATAGTCAGTTAAATGTATTTCAACACTAGAGTACTTTGACCAAATTCCTTTTGGTACATTTGTACTTACTAATAAATTTTTACACATTTCTAGTTAAATATATCAAACTCAACTGAGTAATTGATGTTCCTCATTTATTTTACTACTAAGAGCACACATCTAAGTTATGCTTTGGAATTATTGTTTACTACAATATACCTAAAACTCTCTTTTAAGTCATTCATCAGGAAAAGGGATATAAACAACATTTTATGACATCTAACCCAAGAATTTTTGAGGCAATAGCCCATGGTTTCTCCCAAAAAGTAGGGGCTTCATAAACATTTGATGATTAAATGAAAGTACAGAAGTCAGATTCTTCAGTATTAAGTGCTCAAAATTATGGCTGTAACTGAAAGTAAGAAGTCACTTTCAGGATACTAACTCCTTTTACAGAGTGACATGAAAGATGTTAGAACATGATAATAAACTGTCTTTTTAAAAAGCGACAACAGGGGCTTCCCTGGTGGCTCAGTGGTAAAGAATCCACCTGCCAGTGGAGGAGACGTGGGTTCGATCCCTGATCCAGGAAGATCCCACACGCTGCGGAACAACTAAGCCCTTGCGCCACAACTACTGAGTCTGTGCTCGAGGGCCTGGGAGCTGCAACTACTGCGTCCGTGTGTTGCAAGTACTGAAGCTTGCACGCCCTTGAGCCTGTGCTTGGCAGCAAGAGAAGCCACTGCAGTGAGAAGCCCGCACACCACAACTAGAGAGTAGCCCCTGCTCGCCACAGCTAGAGAAAAGCCCATGCAGCAGCAAGACCCAACACAGTCAACAGTAAATAAAGTTTTTTAAATTAAAAAAATACAAAGGGCCAACAGATAGCAAAAGATTGACACTTATTACCTGTAAGCTATTTCATTTCCCTTAGATAATTAATATACCAGTACTGTGGAGTAATCTTACTTGTGAAATGTAATCTTTATCAATTTCATAAAATATAATCTAAAAATCCATAAGTGGATTAATATGTGTAAGTGTTAGTTATCATTACTGTGGTTATCATCCACTAACTTGCTTTGTTCCTTTCATAGGTGGAATGCCACCCTACTTACCAAATTTCTTGGCTGTGCTAATTCAACTGGCAGTATTGGTTAATGTTTGACATATCATCTAAATTTCTTTCTTCTTGAAAATTCTTTATTTAAGAACTGGCATAACTAATAAAATTGAACAGAAAAAATTTACCAATGTTTAGAAAATGATGTCTTGTTTCAAAAATTTGAATAGCAATTAGATGATAGAATAACTTAAGGAAAAACCAGGGTTCATGCTCTCTAGTTTCCCAATTAAAAGGAGCCCATTTCTAGGCTGGGAGAAGATGCTGGTAAGATCATTCCTCCTATTTGAAAATCATACAAAACTTCTCAGTCACACAGACTGGGAGTAGAGCTGAATGACATCCCTTCACATCTATAAAAGCTGTTGTCTGCTTTAAAAGGAAAAGCTCTCAGCATGACTTAAAAGTTGCATTTCTGAAATACAGCTTGAAGCTCTTCTCAGGGCTGAACAGAGCAGTGAAAGTAATGATTATTATCTACTTCATATTAAAAAAAAATCCGCTGACTCAAAGATCTGCTTATTGTTTTTAGGCTCTTCTTTAAGGAGCCCAATAAAATATTTCTTAAAATCTGCTTTTATTCTTTAGAGTTAACTATGACTATAGCGTTGATTTTTCTCTTGTGCTATTATATTCAACCATCTCCAGATGAGGTCTGATAGTATAAAAGATGATACTTGTGCTACAAAACTTTTACCTAGGTAAAAATATAATGAGCAGATTATAAAAGGTTACATTTACCATAAATCACACCCTGAACTACATATTTAGATTAGCAAGATACAGATAGGACTGTCAATTCAATTTTGATGGTACAAGAGTATCCCCCACTACCCCCCCAACACACACACAACCGGTGTGCTGAAACTGGTTTGCACTGGCTTTTGAGAGCAGATTGTGAAATTTTCAGGACTCATGTAGGCAGCTTGATATCTGTTGTGAGGGGAGTATGAAAACCAGCAAATATTGTAAATCAGCATTTTTCTTTTCCAGAGAAGCCAGTTCTTAAACATTAACCAGCATACCTATGTACACACACATACACACACATACACACACAGACTGAAGTTTGTACGGTTTGGGGTTAAAAAAAAAACCAATGACTCATATCCAATTGTCAATTTCTCTGTAAAATTATGAATCAAATATTCTCGGAAGATAAAGGCTGGACAAAAGATGAATGTCTTACAGAAAATTTATAAATTGGTTTTAGAACATACAGTTCTAGATTTTCTCTTCAACTGAAAACATGTCCAGTGAAAATGAATAACTGGCTTATCAGCTTAAGAAACAAGGGCTCTATTTACAACTAAGCCACTGTCTTTTTTAGGGGAAACTTCTTATAAGATTCTTCTGTCCTCAAAAAGGAGCCCGAACTTAGACTCACTTCCCATTTAATCTGAGACAATGTTTCTTGGCAAAGCAAGAGAATTATAAAGCTCTTCTGCCAACAGGGAATTAGCCTCAAGGCAGACTGTCCCCAGGACTATTGCTTATATTGTTCCCAGTTACAAGGGCCTTCATTGTAACTAATGGAATACACACACAGGGAAAGGAAAGAGTCAATACTGGTGGTGGTCTTATGAACTGCACACATTTGCTTCCTAGGCAGTTATGTGCGGCAAGACTGGGTAATGTGTGAATTAGCTGACATTAGCATCTATTGTGCCTAAATAGCCTTCCAAATGTAACACTGAAATTGCTCTCTTCTGCCCCAGAGTTCACATGTTAACAGTTATTGACTTTAGAGGCTTGTGAGATTGATTCGCAGACCAGTGAAATCCAAGATCCTCTCTAGGCTGCTTTTAAGAAAACTTCTGAGACTTTAGTTCACATTTCTATTCATTCACATTTTTTTTTTTTTCACAACGACAGCTCCTAAGCAATAATGAGAGCTTTATTACAGTCTTGTATAATTTTATCTTTAATAAACCAGATTGCAGTTATGACAAAAAAAATCATGTAATTATTGTGGAAATAATTGTTCACTCATTATTGACAGGCACCTATAATTATATGACGATTTGGCTTCTTATCTTCAGTAAAGGGTTTTAAAATTTTATTTTTACATAATTTGAAATAAAATTATGTAGCATGTAATTACATTTTGTAAATATCCCATTTGTTTTTGGACAGAATGTATATATTCTGTGTGAGAGAACTCATGAAAGTTTCTTCACATGATAAGGTCTTGCCAGTTTCTCAATTGATTTCTATACTTTGAAGACATACCTGGCTGTTTTTCCTTTTTGGTAAAACTATTTATTTGATAAATTTGAAATAACTGTGTCCTTCTTAAGTATCTTAAAATCTACTTTAAAAATATCAAATGCTAATAATATAGAAGATTTGTCTTTGTTAATATTCACCTGTTATAGATTTTTTCAACTATCTTAAATCTTTTGTATCATTCTGCTTAAATGGGCCTTTTAGAAATCCTACAAACTAGATTTAGAACTGAACTGTATCTCAGAATTTCTGTCTTTTAAGAAGTAAATTTAAGCCACTCTCATTTAAAAAAAAATTACTGATAAGTTTGGACTTATTTTTGCCATGTCATACTTTGTACTCCACTTACCATGTTTTTTATTTTTTGGTGTTCCCTTTTCTATTTATTTTTGGGTTGGTCAATCATTCTGTTTTTATTTGCATTCATAGTTTGAAAGTTCTAAATTTAAATACAGTCTATTTTTAAGGGTTCTCTAAACTTTTGAAAATTTACTGATTTAAAGGCAAGAAATCACAAACATACAATTTGACCTTTTAAAAAGAATGTATCTTTAAGAGAAGTTTCGGGTTTAGAAAAAATGAGAGGAAGGTACAGAGCTTTTCCTTATGCCCACTACTCTCACATAGGCACTCATCAGAACGGTACATTTATTGCCAAGGATGAACCTACATTGACACATCATAATTATCTGAAGTCCATACAACTGTAAGTTTCACTGTTGACGTACCTTCTACAACTTTGGACAAAAGTATAATGACATATATCCATCGTTATCATACAAAGTATTTCCACTGCCCTAAACTCTTCTGTGCTTGGCCTGTTCACTCCCCCATCACCCTCTTTTTCCTAGCAACCCAACCACAGATCTTTTTGTTTCCATAGTTCTGCCTTTTGCAGAATGTCATATAGTTGGACTCCTGCAGTATGTAGCCTTTTCAGATTGGCTTCTTTTGCTTAGTAATATGCATTTAAGATTCCTCTATTTCTTTTCTTGGCTTGATAGCTCATTTCTTTCTAGCACTGAATATTACATTATCTGGATGTACCACAGTTTATTTATCCATTCACCTACTGAAGTACAGCTTGACTGCTTCCGAGCTTTTTGGCAATTACAAATACAGTTGCTATAAACACGCATGTGCAGGGCTTTGTGTGGACATAAACTTCCAACTCCTTTGGGTAAATAGGAAGAAGTGTAACAGCTGAATCATATGGTAAGAATGTGTTTAGTTTTGTAAGAAACCTCCAAACTGTCTTCCAACATAGTTGTGGTGCAAAGTTTTGGCCACTCTAGTAGGTATACAGTGGTATTGTACAGTAGTTGTTGTTGTTTTTTTTTAAATTTGTAATAAATCCTGATGACATACGATGACCACATGCTCATTTGTCATCTGTTTATCTTCTTTGGTAAGGTGTCTATTAAGGTCTTTGGCTCATTTTTAAATTATATTGTTTGTTTTCGTATTGTTGAATTTTAAGAGTTCTTTAACTTCATGATTTTTCACACCCAGATGAAGCCCTTTAGTAGCACCCAGAGGTTCCCCGTACGTGCATGTAGGCTAAGTCGCTTCAGCCATATCCAGCTCTTTCCGACCCTATGGACTGTAGCCTGCCTCTGTCCATGGGATTAACCAGGCAAGAATACTGGAGTGGGTACCTTTTCCCTTCTCCAGGGGATCTTCCCGATCCAGGACTCAAACCCAGGTCTCCCACATTGCAGGCAGATTCGTTACTGTCTTAGCCACCAGGGAAGTCCTGAGTTTCCCTGTTGTTGCTCAGGTGCTAAGTCATGTCCGGCTCTTTGCGACCCTGTGGACTGCAGCACGCCAGGCTTCCCTGTCCTTCACCCGGAGCCCCCTTCGGGTCTAATCCTCTTCCCAAGAATAACCACTCTTCTGACTTCTACCATGTAGACTTTTGAACTTTATACAAATGGAGTCACGCAGGATCTTTTGTTGCTGTTGTTGTTAACTTTATGTTTGTGAGAGTCTGTTACATGCAGTTTTAGTTTGCTCCCTCTATTATTGCACAGTACCGTTATGTCACTATGCCAAAATCCGTTCCACTGTTAATGGACATTTGGATCATTCCCAGTGTTTGGCAGTTACATATAATGCAGCCACGAATAGGATAGGACAAGTCTTTTGATGTACCTTGGTACCATTTCTGATGTTGTATTTCTATAAACAAAATTACGGAGTCATACGGCTTGTGTAAGTTTAACTTTTACAGACAGGACCAGTTTCCTAAAGTGATCGCACCAATCTGAGCTGTCACCACAGTGTAGGGAAGTTCTGTTTGCTCCATATTCTTGTCAAACCTTGATAGTGCATGTCTTTTTCATTTTAGCATATGTATTTTATATTTTAAAATTTTATCACATATTTAAATATACTTTTATAAGTAACACTGGGTTAACACTATCCATCCTCTTCATGGATCAGTGCTTGCCATGGCGAAGGGGCTAGGGCAACTCAGTGAAGCTGTGAGCCGTGCCACGCAGGGTCATGCAAGAGAGACGGGTCATAGTGGAGAGTGCTGACAAGATGTGATCCCCTGGAGGAGAGAATGGCAAACTACCCCAGTATACTTGCTGTGAGAACCCCATGAACTGTATAAAAAGGCAAAAAGATATGACACCAAAAGATGAGGCCCCAGGTCAGAAAGTGTCCAATATGTTTTGGGTAAGAGTGGAGGACAACTGCTAATAGCTCCAGAAAGAATGAAGTGGGTGGGCCCAAGCTGAAATGACACTCAGCTGTGGATCCATCTGGTGATGAAAGTAAAACTCAATCCTATAAAGAAAAGTATTGCATAAGAACCTGGAATGTTAGGTCCATGAATCAAAGTAAATTGGACATAGTCCACCAGGAGACAGCAAGAATAAACGCTGACATCTTAGGAATCAGTGAACTAATATGGATGCGAATGGGAGAATTTAATTCAGATGACCATTATATCTACTACTGTGGAAAGTAGTAGAAGTAGATGTGAACAGCCGACTCATTGGTAAAGACTCCGATGCTCGGAAAGATTGAAGGCAGAAGGAGAAGAGGGCAACAGAGGATGAGAAGGTTGGATGGCATCATCAGTTTAATGGACATGAACTTGGGCAAACTCTAGGATATGGTGAAGGACAGGGAAATCTGGCGTGCTGTAGTCCATGGGATTCCAGAGTTGGACATGATTTGGTGACTGAACAACAACAATCCTATCCAAAAAGCCTAAGTCTTTTTTTCTTACTTCCTCTTTCTGTCCATATTGTGATCATCTGGAATTTTACTTACATATTTTTATTATTATTATTCCTTATAAACAATATTTAACATTTGACATTACTTCTTTTTGTTTTATATCTGATTTTTTTCTTAAGTAAATTTCTTAATTTTTCAGGGAGAGTTTATGAGTATTATATTAATTGAGAATGTCTTTGCCTTTTCATGAAAATGATATGAAGTTCTGGCTGCAAAATTATTTGTCTATGGAGGGTTTTGTAAAAGGGCACAAACTTTTAGTTATAACATGAATAAGGTTGAAGATCTAAATGTATGACACGGTGACTATAGTAGATAACACTGTATTACATAATTGAAACTTGATAAAAAGTAGACTATAAAAGTTCTCACACACACAAAAGGAATAAATATATGAGATGATAGATGTGTTAATTAGGTAGAGGGGATACATTCACAATATATAGGATAACAAATCATCATGTTGTATACTTTAAATAACTTATAATTTTATTTGTCAATTATAACTCAATAAAGCTGAAAAAAACCTACTTCTCTCTTAAACCACTGGAGATATTTTTTATGCTGCTATGTATTCATTTTTACCAGAGACGTTATATGTCATTTCAATTCTTTTCTCCTCTCTGAAGGATTTACAGATTTTTTTTTTTGGTGTCCTGAAATTTCACCATGATGTGTCCAGGAAATGGTTCTTTTTCATGTACTCTACTCACTAAGCATTTTAAAATTTCCTGCCTTTTAAAAATTCTGAAATTAAAACAAAAATTGTAACTATGTCCCCTTTCCATTTTCTTTGGTCTCTCCATTTACATTTTCAGTGAAATTTTTGAAAACTTTAGATCTACTTCACTGGCCCTTTTATGCTGCCCTTTCAGTGAAATATTAAGGCTATGTTTATGTGTGTGTTTTCCGCCTGTATATAATAAAACCCCACACATCCATCAATCTCAAAACTATCAACATTTTCCACTTTGTTTGAATTTATTTCTACACATGTACCATATACATACATACATATGCACACATATGGCACATGTGTAGAAATAAAATATTATATAATATATATTACACACATAATTATTTGCTGAGGTATTTTTAAAGCAAATAAAGACATATCTTGTATTGCAACTTTGTACATGAAATTTATAGTTTTAAATAAGTAACAAAATAAAGTAATAATCAAGTAACTTAGGTTGAATTTATTTATTTTATAAATAAGTATTCTTTAGGGATTAAACTTGAATTCAGCTAATGTGATTTAGGGTGTTATTAATCACTCTCATTAAAAAAAATTAAAGTATAACTAAATATATTTGACATAGGTTTCCCAGGTGGTGCAGTGGTAAAAAATCCACCTGCCATTGCAGGAGACACAGGAGATGTGAGTTCAATCCCTGGGTCAGGAAGATCCCCTGGAGAAGGAAAGGGCAACCTGGTCCAGTATTTTTGCCTGGGACATCCCATGGATGGAAGAGCCTGGTGGGCTACAGTCCATGGGGTCACAAAGTTGGACAAGACTTTGTGACTAAACAACAGTGACCACAGATACAGCACTCCATTTATAAGTTCTTAAATATTTCTAATAGAGAATGAGTTTTCAATTTAACTACAGTACCATTATCATTCTTAAGAGAATTACAATCTAATTCCTTAATATCATTTAAAACCCATCTAGTAAACAATTTTCTCCAAGTATCAGTTGGATTGTTCAAATAAGAGTAAGTTTACATGTCACATTTGGTTAATTTGTCTCTTAAGTCCATTTAATCTATAATAGTCCCCACTCATTTAAAAAATGCTACTTGTTAATTAAATGAATTAAGTTATTTGTTCTGTAGAACTTCTCATATTTTGGATTCTGTTGATTATATTTTGTGGTATCATGTAACACTGTTTTCTGTCATCTGACTTTTCTGTAAACTAACTTTTTGATTCAATTACTTGATGAGATTCAGATTCAGTTTTTGACACCTATGTATTAGGTTATATAGATGATACTAGGTGTGTAATACAAAAATAACTCTTTCTTAGTGATGCTAAATCATTCACTGGATTCAGGTATTGTCTACTTGATCCAGCCATTAGAAAGATCCTTATCAACCTTTTATCTAGTATTTTTTGCAACCATTAATAACCTTGTACTAACCATTATTAGCCCCAGAAAATGTTGATTTTTCTAGTTATAAAAATAATTATTCTACAAAGAAGATTCCCTTATCAACTTCTTAGTTACCCTGTAATAGTTTGTACAGAAAAGATAAGATAAATACTGATAATTTCACTTTATTTTATAGTTTTCAGAATGAGATTTGATGGCTCTAACAACCTCTCAAGATTGTCAGGCATAGAGATTTTGGAGTTTTGTTATGAACTCATGGATTTTTATATATATTATGTGTTTATATCCATTATAGTTATGATTATTTTCTAATGTTCAAATTTCTATTCTTTAGCCAGTGGGAGTCAAAATTGGCGTTGTATCTTTTTTGAAATGATACTAATAGTCCTTGATAGCTTCCTTGCTTTTTAGCACAGTAAGATGTTTCAGACTTATCCAGTACGTTTTCTTCCAGGCTCTGACTGAGCATTCTTTGAGGAATCTTGGTCTTCTTCGGTGAGAAAAGATATTTGGAGATCATAATCCGGTATTAGGCGTACCCATTGCTAATGGGTTTTCACTGTCCTATGCCCAAAAGCAGACAGAGCTAAGAAATGTGTTATCTATTGATATCTTCAACTCAAAGAGATTTTTACTGGAATTTTAAAAAGAATATTACAGAGTTTTTAATTTCTTTGATTTTATATTCTATTTCACTAGAATATTGATTGTTAATGACAGCATAATTTTTATTCATTTTTCCTATTATACATTTAATCATTCTAAAATAGAATTTTATTAAACATGTTTTATTATTATGGAATAATTACATTTTATTGTCAATTTTGTCATTTTTTTCATGGATATGGTAATACCTTGTATCTATCTCAGAATGTTATACTTCATTTATAGTTTTCTTTCTTTTGTTCTGTTGACTTTACTGCATCAGACTCTATTTATTCTACCTTTTTTGATACGTCAATTTAACAGTTTGGTTTTTCTTGAAAAATTGCTTATCCTTGAATTTAAGATTCCTTTTACTCTGGTGAGTGTATATGTACTACTGCTTCAGTTCAGCTCAGTTCAGTCACTCAGTCGTGTCCGACTCTTTGAGACCCCATGAATCGCAGCACGCCAGGCCTCCCTGTCCATCACCAACTCCCGGAGTCCACCCAAACCCACGTCCATTGAGTCAGTGATGCCATCCAACCATCTCATCCTCTGTCATCCCCTTCTCCTCCTGCCTTCAATCTTTCCCAACATCAGGGTCTTTTCAAATGAGTCAGCTCTTTGCATCAGGTGGCCAAAATATTCGAGTTTCAGCTTCAAGATGAGTCCTTCCAATGAACACCCAGGACTGATTTCCTTTAGGATGGACTGGTTGGATCTCCTTGCAGTCCAAGGGACTCTCAAGAGTCTTCTCCAACACCACAATTCAAAAGCATCAATTCTTTGGCACTCAGCTTTCTTTATAGTCGAACTCTCACATCCATACATGATCACTGGGAAAACCATAGCTTTGACTAGACGGACCTTTGTTGGCAAAGTAGTGTCTCTGCTTTTTAATATGCTGTCTATGTTGGTCATAACTTTCCTTCCCAGGAGTAAGCATCTTTTAATTTCATGGCTGCAGTCACCATCTGCAGTGATTTTGGAGCCCTCCCAAAATAAAGTCTGACACTGTTTCCCCATCTGTTTGCCATGAAGTGATCAGACCAGATGCCATGATCTTAGTTTTCTGAATGTTGAGCTTTAAGCCAACTTTTTCACTCTCCTCTTTCACTTTCATCAAGAGGCTCTTTAGTTCTTCTTCACTTTCTGCCATAACGGTGGTATCATCTGCATATCTGAGGTTATTGATATTTCTCCCAGCAATCTTGATTCCAGCTTGTGCTTCATCCACCCCAGTGTTTCTCATGATGTACTCTGCATATAAGTTAAATAAGCAGGGTGACAATATACAGCCTTGACGTACTCCTTTTCCTATTTGGAACCAGCCTGTTGTTCCATGTCCAGTTCTAACTGTTGCTTCCTGACCTGCATACTGGTTTCTCAAGAGGCAGGTCAGGTGGTCTTGGTAGTCCCATCTCTTTCAGAATTTTCCACAGTTTGTGATGATCCACACAGTCAAAGGCTTTGGCATAGTCAATAAAGCAGAAATAGATGTTTTTCTGCTTACTTCAGTACTTAAGTAAGTACCACTTACTTCAGCCTATCTTGAGTAATTATGGGATAGAGGCAGGGTACGATATGCCAGGAGCTAGAAAGATTTCCTTCTTCCTCCTGGGTCTTGGGAGCCACCTTGGTCTCTCCCATTCCGCCATAAGCACCTCCAGGCACTGTTACCGCCTGTGTTCTGTAGCCCACTGCCCCATGATTGGCACACCAAGGATGAGGCATGAGGGTCTGAGTGGTTTGGAGCAAACTGGCCAGCTGCCACCTCCACCGTCTCCAGTCGATTGCCCTGATCACTGTCCTAGAGCTAGCTCACAAGTGAGAAGTTTGGCCCAGTTCTTATACTTTCCTGCTTTGTTGGCAACAGGGCCCTCTAGTCTTTAAGGTTATGATTTTGTCTTTCAGTTCAATCATATCTACCTGTTCTGTCTTTCAGAAACTTATAAGTTCTGGTCATCCAGTGTTCTCACTTCTTGTTTTGTTTTTTGCTTTGTTCTGTTTCTTGTGTGTCTGTGTGTGTGTGTGTGTGTGTGTGTGGCCACGTTGTATGGCTTGAGAGATGTTAGTTCCCAGACCGGGGATTGAATCCAGGTCTTCAGCAGTGAAAGAGCATAGTTCTAACCACTGGACTGCCAGGAAATCCCCTTACTGTTTGCCCTTTGGAAATTTTAAAGCACATGATAAGTTTAACAAGGGCTTCCCAGGTGGCACTAGTGGTGAAGAACCCGCCTGCCAGTGCAGGAGACGTAAGGGACATGGGTTTGATCCCTGGGTTGGGAAGATCCCCTGTAGGACAGCATGGAAACCCACTCCAGTATTCTTGCCTGGAGAATCCCATGGACAGAGGAGCCTAGTGGGCTACAGTCCCAGGGTTGCAAAGAGTTGAACACAACTGAAGAAATTTAGCACGCATGCAAGTTGAACATATAATACGTATTCAAATATATCTGTTATCTTATGGAAACATATGCTATCATATACAAATACATAATATGCTCTCATAAGGAAATAAATCATTCATTGTCATATAGAAAATTTAAACACATGTTCAACTGTGGTAGCCTTGTTTCAGACCCTATCCCAACATTTTTTTCTGGATTATTTTATACAAATTGTATGCAAGTCATCTTTTTGTCTAAATGTATCTATTTAGGCCATGTAATGAGATCCTAAATTATCTTACCCAAAATATTTTCCTCAGGACTCAAAAATGAGTCCAGAGGCAGTTGGGTTAGGATCCTCTCTAACAAAAAACAATTTCATCTTGGGTCCACATTTAAATGTCTATGCTGAACAACAAATAATCTCAAATTAAGTAAATTAAAAACAGCATTCATTTATCATCTCACAGTTCGGGAGATCAGAAGTTCAGGCAGTCTTCAGGTCCTCCACCTAAGCCTCACAAGGCTGAAACGAAGTGTCAGCCAGAATGGGTGCTTATCTGGAAGATCTGAGGAAACTCACAGGAAGCATCCCGGAAAGAATCTGTCTCTAATAAAATTCAGGTTACTGGCAGAGTGTAGTTCCTTGTGACTGTAGGACTGAGATCCACATTTCCTCAGTGGCTGTCTGCTAGGAGTCACTCTCGCTCCTAGAGGTCTCTCTCCGGACAATGTACACAGGTCCCCTCCATCTTCACAGCCATCAGTGGAGCTTCAGGTCCCTGTGCTTGAGTCCTCTGACTTCTTTTACCACCAACCAGACAAACTTCTCTGTCTTTGAAGGGCTTGTGTGATTAGATCAGGTGCATGGAAATAAACTTGGCTTAAGCTGAGCACTGAAAAATTGATGCTTTTGAGCTGTGGTGTTGGAAAAGACTCTTGAGAGTCCCTTGGACTACAAGGAGATCCAACCAGTCCATCCTAAAGGAAATCAGTCCTGAATGTTCATTGGAAGGACTGATGCTGAAGTTGAAACTCCAATACTTTGGCCACCTGATGCAAAGCACTGACTCATTTGAAAAGATCCTGATGCTGGGAAAGACTGAAGGTGGGAGGAGAAGGGGACAACAGAGGATGAGATGGTTGAATGGTATCACCGACTCAATGGACATGAGTTTGAGTAAACTCTGGGAGTTGGTGATGGACAGGGAGGCTTGGTGTGCTGCAGTCCACGGGGTCGCAAAGTGTTGGACACAACTGGGCAACTGAACTGAACTGAACTTGGTTATTTCAAAATCAACAAATTAGTAACTTTAAATCCTTCTGGAAATCCCTTTCCCATGTAAAATGACAAATCACAGATGTGCTAGTTCACTATATTAACAAATCAGAGGATTAGGGAAGAAAGTGTTCAGGAGTGATTTTAGAGTCATGCCTACTGAAGACCTGCTCATTTTTACTTCCCTCTTCATCCTTTAAGGATGACTTAGCTTCCAAAAACCTTCCAAAAAATAGGCTTCTGGTGGATCCCCACCCCTGGCTTGAAAGTTTGTATCAGAATTTCAAATTATGCTGTAGTTGAAACATGCACACTTCATATATTCAAAGGATAAGTACATATTCAAAAGAATTTTTGACTGTTAATATGAGTCTCTCATTTGGAGGAATGCTTAAATTTTCCTCCACAAAAGTGTTTAGTTCCTTTTATAATGTTACTTTTGAGGAGAACACTATCACTGAAAAAAACATGCTCAAATATAACTTCTGAGAGTCTTGAAGTAAGCACAGAAAACTATTTCCTAAATCCTTTCAAAATGCCAACAGTTTCTGATAAATGAAAGGTCATGTTAATTCTTTTGGCATTTAAATCAGCACCTTTAACATGATTAATTGATGTGGCATTTAATACATGATTGTACTTGCATTCTACTGTTATTATATGGAAATACTGATTTGAATCCAGAAGAATATTAAACAATCATTAGTTGATTCTGATTGTGCTAATCCCTGCAATTAATTCTGTCCTGTTACTTTAATGAAATGAAAAAAGAATTTTGCTTTTATAAAATGAACCCAATTTGCATTTTAGTTTATGCTTATGAAAATTAAATGTAGAGAGTCTCATAATAGAGACATGAACATAATACTGACCATTTCCGATGTGAAAGTTATATGACCATTTGTGTTCAAAGGACAAATGCTTTAAAAAAACAGTATGTTATTTTCAAGGAAAAACAATTGCAGAAACAACTTTTAGCTTTTTTGCCATCTAGAGATGATTCATGCTAATTTAGAAAGTGGAAATTCTATTATCTATTTTAGTTCCTATCCTTTATATTAGGAAGAATAATGTAGATGAGTCTATTGAATAGAATGCAAGCTCTGTTTTGACCCAGAATCTCTTTGCAAAACTTAACTCCCAATAAGATTGGTACGCTGTCCTCCCCAGGGAAATTGAGCCCCAGTTCAGTTCAGTTCAGTTGCTCAGTCGTTTCTAACTCTTTGTGACCCCATGAACTGCAGCACGCCAGGCCTCCCTGTCCATCACCAACTCCCAGAGTCCACCCAAACTCACGTCCATTGAGTTGGTGATGCCATCCAACCATCTCTTCCTCTGTCATCCCCTTCTCCTCCTGCCCTCAATCTTTCCCAGCATCAGGGTCTTTTCCAATGAGTCAGCTCTTCACATCAGGTGGCCAAAGTATTCGAGTTTCAGCTTCAACATCAGTCCTTATAATGAATATCTAGGACTGATCTGCTTTAGGATGGACTGGTTGGATTTCCTTGCAGTCCAAGGGACTCTCAAGAGTCTTCTCCAACACCACAGTTCAAAAGCATCAATTCTTCGGCTCTCAGCTTTCTTTATAGTCCAACTCTCACATCCATTCACGACCACTGGAAAAACCATAGCCTTGACTAGAAGAACCTTTGTTGGCAAATTAATGTCTCTGCTTTTTAATATGCTGTCTAGGTTGGTCATAACTTTCCTTCCAAGGAGTAAACATCTTTTAATTTCATGGCTGCAATCACCATCTGCAGCGATTTTGGAGCCCAGAAAAATAAAGTCAGCCACTGTTCCCACTTTCTTCCCATCTATTTGCCATGAAGTGATGGGACTGGATGCCATGATCTTAGTTTTCTGAATGCTGAGCTTTAAGCCAACATTTTCACTCTCCTCTTTCACTTTCATCAAGAGGCTCTTTAATTCTTCTTCACTTTCTGCCATAAGGGTGGTGTCATCTGCATATCTGAGGTTATTGATATTTCTCCAGGCAATCTTGATTCCAGCTTGTGCTTCTTCCAGCCCAGTGTTTCTCATGATGTACTCTGTATATAAGTTAAATAAGCAGGGTGACAATATACAGCCTTGGTGTACTCGTTTTCCTATTGGAACCAGTCTGTTGTTCCATATTCAGTTCTAACTGTTGCTTCCTGACCTGCATACAGGTTTCTCAAGAGGCAGGTCAGATGGTCTGTTATGCCCATCTCTTTCAGAATTTTCCACAGTTTATTGTGATCCACACAGTCAAAGGCTTTGGCATAGTCAATAAAGCAGAAATAGATGTTTTTCTGGAACTCTCTTGCTTTTTTAATGATCCAGCAGATGTTGGCAATTTGATCACTGTTCATTTCTGAGGCAAAACATTCAATATCGCGGTAATCCAAGTCTATGCCCTGACCAGTAACACTGAAGAAGCTGAAGTTGAACAGTGCTATGAAGACCTACAAGACCTTCTAGAACTAACACCCCAAAAATATGTCCTTTTCATTATAAGGACTGGAATGCAAAAGTAGGAAGTCAAGAAACACCTGGAGTAACAGGCAAATTTGGCCTTGGAGTACAGAATGAAGCAGGGGAAAGGTTGAGTTCTGCCAAGAGAACTCAGTAGTCATAGCAAACACCCTCTTCCAACAGCACAAGAGAAGACTCTACACATGGACATCATCAGATGGTCAAAACCGAAATCAGATTGATTATATTCTTTGCAGCCAAAGATGGAGAAGCTCTATATAGTCAGCAAAAACAAGACTGGGAGCTGACTGTGGCTCAGACTGAATTATTGCCAAATCATTTTGGCAAATAATTGCCACATTCAGACTGAATTTTTGCCAAATTGCCAAATTTGCAAAATTCAGACTTATTGCCAAATTCAGACTGAAATTGAAGAAAAGTGGAGAAAACCACTAGACCATTCAGGTCTGACCTAAATCAAATCCTTTATGATTATACAGTGGAAGTGAGAAATAGATTTAAGGGACTACATCTGATAGACAGAGTGCCTTATGAACTATGGACAGAGGTTCATGACATTGTACAGGAGACAGGAATCAAGACCATCTCCAAGAAAAAGAAATACAAAAAAGCAAAATGGTTGTCTGAGGAGGCCTTACAAATAGCTGTGAAAAGAAACGAAGCAAAAAGCAAAGGAGAAAAAGAAAGATATACCCATTTGAATGCAGGCTTCCAAAGAATAGCAAGGAGAGATAAGAAAGCCTTTCTCAGCGATCAATGCAAAGAAATAGAGGAAAACAATAGAATGGGAAAGACCAGAGATCTCTTCAAGAAAATTAGAGATACCAAGGGAACATTTCATGCAAAGATGGGCTCAATAAAGGACAGAAATGGTAGGGACCTAACAGAAGCAGAATATATTAAGAAGAGGTGGCAAGAATACACAGAAGAACTATACAAAAAAGATCTTCACAACCCAGATAGTCACGATGGTGTGATCACTCACCTAGAGCCAGACATCCTGGAATGTGAAGTCAAGTGGGCCTTAGGAAGCATCACTATGAACAAAGCTAGTGGAGGTGATGGAATTCCAGTTGAGCTATTTCAAATCCTGAAAGATGATGCTGTGAAAGTGCTGCACTCAATACGCCAGCAAATTTGGAAAACTCAGCAGTGGCCACAGGACTGGAAAAGGTCTGTTTTCATTCTAATCCCAAAGAAAGGCAATGCCACAGAATGCTCAAACTACTGCACAATTGCACTCATCTCACAGGCTAGTAAAGTGATGCTTAAATTGAGCCTGGGATTTTGTAATTTTATCATTATGGTGAGCATTTCTTGACTTCACTCAATATTCATGGGCTGTTCCTTTCATAACAGTCACTACATTTCCTTTAGGGCATTCCCTTATACACTGTGCCTTAGATTTCCCCTAGCCATCAGATGTTTTCTTCCTGGACTGAAAACAGTTGAGACTGATACATTCCTGGTACTGATACTCTCAAGAAACAGCCTATTTACTGCTACTAGATGCCTGGAGTTTCCCAGATTTTTGTCCTTCCTAAAGCCTTCACCTTTTCTCTTAATTCTTTGAACCATGTCTATAGACTTTCAGTATATTTCCTTTCCTCCTCCCCTCAAGTTAGCAAGAGTTACATTCCTTTGCCTGAAGCCAAAGAAATCTAATTGATATATTCACTAAGCTGTATAGAAATGAAATTCAGTTCCATATTCACTAAACTTATCATATATTCATCATGTTACTATCCTGAAAAGCCCCAATATCCCAAGGCAGTAAGAATTCAGCTGAACTTGGCCAAGATTTTTCCCCACTGCTGTTTTAATTGATGAGAGACTCAAATGCTAACATATAGGGAGTACTCAAATTTTCTTTTTGTGTTGCTGAAATCCTAAACACTAACTCTGAAGAACAACAAAAGGACATGGAGATCAATTCTACGTTTTGGGGGAACGTTACTTAGGTTTGGAGGTGGGGGCTCAGTTGCTTCAGTCACGTCCAACTCTTTGCGACCCTGTGGACTGTAGCCCACCAGGCTCCTCCGTCCATGGGATTTCCCAGACAAGAATACTGGAGTGAGTCGCCACGTCCTTCTCCAGGGGATCTTCCCAACCCAGGGATTAGACCCACATTTCCTGTGTCTCCTTCATTGCAGGTGAATTCTTTACCATGAGCCACTGGGGAAGCCCATATTTGGAGGGGATACTAGGAAATCATCTGACAGGCTGAAGAATGAGGATAGTTTCTGGGAGTCTGAGTAACTTGGTCAGTAGCCCAGGGCAAGCCAGATCTAGAAAGTAGGAAGGCAAAGGGGGCAGGTACTTGTTGCCTCCTGCCACCCTCTCCTGATACTATCTCTTGCTCTCTGCTGGGTATTCCCCTGATCACCATTGTATGTTCTAGTGATTTCCAGCATCCTCATTTAATTTTAACCAATATTAAGTAAAAGAAAAAGTAATGGCATTTTTGTGGATGTTTATAAATAGAGTGTCAAGATTACACCTCATGTACTAAATGTAATAATAAGGTTAAAGAGTAAATCATACATAGTGAAGTCAGAAAGAAAAACAAATAATCATATATTAATGTACATATGTAGAATCTAGAAAAATGGTATAGATGATCTTATTTGCAAAGCAGAAAAAGAGACACAGATGTAGAGAACTAACGTTTGGAAACCAAGGTGGAAGGAGGTGTTAGGAAGAATTGGGAGATTGTAATTAACATATATACACCATTGATACTATCTATAAAAGAGGTCACTAATGAGGCAGAAAGTAAAGAGGAACTGAAAAGCCTCTTGATGAAAGCGAAAGAGGAGAGTGAAAAGGTTGGCTTAAAGATCAACATTCAGAAAACTAAGATCATGGCATCTGGTCCCAACACTTCCTGGGAAATAGATGGGGAAACAGTGGAAACAGTGTCAGACTTTATTTTTGGGGGCTCCAAAATCACTGCAGATGGTGACTGCAGCCATGAAATTAAAAGACGCTTACTCCTTGGAGGGAAATTATGACCAACCTAGACAGTATATTAAAAAGCAGAGACATTACTTTGCCAACAAAGGTCCGTCTAGTCAAGGCTATGGTTTTTCCAGTGGTCATGTATGGATGTGAGAGTTGAACTGTGAAGAAAGCTGAGCGCCGAAGAATTGATGCTTTTGAACTCTGGTGTTGGAGAAGACTGTTGAGAGTCCCTTGGACTGCGAGGAGATCCAACCAGTCCATCCTAAAGGAGATCAGTCCTGGGTGTTCATTGGAAGGACTGATGCTGAAGCTGAAACTCCAGTACTTTGGCCCCCTCATGCAAAGAGTTGACTCATTGGAAAAGACCCTGATGCTGGGAGGGATTGGGGGCAGGAGGAGAAGGGGATGACAGAGGATGGCATGGCTGCATGGCATCACCAACTCGATGGGCATGAGTTTGAGTAAACTCCGGGAGTTGGTGATGGACAGGGAGGCCTGGAGTGCTGCGATTCATGGGGTTACAAAGAGTCGGACACAACTGAGCGACTGAACTGAACTGATGGTGGGAAGAGAAGGGGACGACAGAGGATGAGATGGTTGGATGGCATCACCGACTCAATGGACATGAATTTGAGCAAACTCTGGGAGATGGTGAAGGACAGGGAGGCCTGGCGTGCTGTGGTTCATGGGGTCACAAACAGCTGGACATGACTGAGCAACTGAGCAACTCTATGGCTGATTCATTTTGCTGAACAGCAGAAACTAACATAACATTGTAAAGAAACTAATCTCCAATAAAGTTAATTTTTAAAAAGAGCAAAGGAATTAAGATGGAAGATGTAAAACTAAACCAGAAACAAGAAAAAAAAAAAGAAATAAGAAAACAAGAAAACTAAAACAGAAACAAGAAAAAAATTAACAGGCATTATGAGAGCCTATTGTGGGCAGTGTCTCTTGAAGCAATAATTACTGACCGAAGTCAGCAGAGGAATCGGAGTGAAAGACACATGGGAGAATATGCGGGGTTGAGGTGGCCCAGGAAGGATGAGACAGGAAAAACTGATGTCCAGTCCCCAGTGCATATCAAGAATTGGAAAGTTAGGTTTGTTTCTGATGCTTTATAGAGCATTTTTGAAGCAACTTGGAAATTTTTTTTAGTAAACTAGGCTTTGATGTTGTTGTTTGTGTTTTTCTTCTAAAATCCAAGCTGTCCATCAAATCTTAAATAATACCTTTTAGTAATATTGGCTCCATACTGTTCCCCTCACTTTGGAGTATTTATAGACCTCAAATATAAGTGTCATTATTAAAAACATGGCAGATTTTTGGCTCTCAAACAGAACGTTATGAAAACATGCCTTAAAGGCAATTTATCAAACTTATAGATCAAGTCTTTTTTTCTACGAACTCTCAAATTTAAGATAAAGTTTCTTGGAATCTAGGCCACATATAAATTGAGTATGTTTGTGTTTACAGTATGTATCTCTATCAGAAGGTACAGCATAAAAGAAAAAAGCATGAATTAGATCATGGAAGACCTAAATTCTACCATTGGCTCTAGTACAAATTTGACTCCTCTGTTTGTGTAAGTTAATTAATATCCTTGAGCCTCAGCTTATGCATCTGTAAAGCTGATTGTAGAACATTCTATTACTTTATTTTTAAGAAAAGATATGCTTATAAACTAATATTAAAGGTACAGAAGCTCACAGTAAAAAGGTCAAATAGTATCAAAATGGCAAAAGTAAAATACTCGATTCCTTTATCAGATCCCCAGTTCTTACCAGTAATAATCTCTCTGGGCTTCCCTGGTAGCTCAGCTGGTAAAGAATCTGCCTGCAATGCAGGTAACCCCAGTTTGATTCCTGGGTCAGGAAGATCCTCTGGAGAAGGAATAGGCTGCCCACTTCAGTATTCTTCGGCTTCCCTGGTGGCTCAGATAGCAAAGAATCCACTTGCAATGCAGGAGGCCTGGGTTCGATCCCCGGCTTTGGTAGATCCCCTGGAGGAGGGCATGGCAACCCGCTGCAATATTCTTGCCTGGAGAATCCTCATGGACAGAGAAGCCTGGCGGGCTACAGCCCATGGGGTGGCAAAGAGCTGGACATGACTGAGTGACTAAACACAGCACAATAATCTCTCTTACTAGAAACTTCAGTACTTTTACCTGCGTGTACAAATAGAGAAATTCCTAGGCCTGGATGGAAGAAGAGATCAGGTCCTAGTTCCCAGCCTGGCCCATGGTTGGGTCTCAGTAAGGGACTCGAGAATGACTGATGGATGCCTGAATGCCTTGATCCTTGTGCCCCAGGTCCTGCCTTATAAACAGGGTGGCACTCAATTTCTCCTCCTTCCTGTGTCCTGCCTGTTTTTTTTTTGCATCTCCTTCACTGCTGGGCCTTTGCGCTCTGCCCCTGAAGCTCAGTCTATGGCCGGGACTCTGCTAACTCCTGAAAAAATTTTTCTGAGCCAAAAATGGCTTCCCATCTGGTAGCTGCCTGGCCCCAGTGGGCACACCCAATACTTGTTTTAATCTAAGCCATCTCCCCTGCAATCTGGTTAACTCTTCCAAGTGTGGTGGCTGTGCCATAAGAAAACATATAACAGCATGGATATTTTTAGGTCTGCGGTATTTCTTCATGTGTCTGCATACAGTTGGACCATAAATGGGCAACTCAGGCCAGCACAATCATCTGGAGGCTATGACCTAAGTACAGTGGGGCTGCAGTTTATTGGCTCTGCGTTTTCCCAGCATGACCTGAAACTATCACTTAGGTCTTTATAAAAACAAACAGACGGTTGGCTGCCTACAGGTTCTGGTACAGATGCCTAGAGGAGTGACATGAAATATGCAGCAGATTAACTGTCTAGAGGGACTACGTGTGGAATTTGAAACCATCCAAATATCCTTGGGCTTTCTCAAAATAACTGTTCTGGAAGTGATGTCTCTGCGTCAGCTAATCCACGTGTCTGACAGGCCACTGTAATAAATGCACAGGGCCAGGAAAATGCTTTTGCCATATTCGGTTTGAATTTAAAATTTCATTAAATATAAATGATTAGCTGCTAAACATTATTCTTTTGTAACTTACTTTTTTCTTCACATTATGTGTTAGACATTTATTTATTCTGATACATTTGGCTTTAGTTCATTTAAACTGATGTGTAGTATGCCATTATATGAATATACTAAAATGTCATCCATTCTCCCATTGAGCTATGAGCGTGAGGATAATTATAGCTTTACACCACTGGCTGTTGAGTGGTTTGTTATGCAGCTTTATTATGGCAATAGCTAACTGATACACAGGGTATGTATACCAATTTTACTAAATACTGAAAAATTGCTTTTCCAGCTGTTTGTACCTTTTGTAGTCCTATGACAGCTTCTCAACATATTTGCCAAAACTTGATAGTTGTATATTGTTACATTTGTGTTAATTTGATGAGTGGGAAATGGTATCTCATTGCTTTGAATTGCATTCTTCTGATTGTGGGTCAGTGTAATTATCTTTTCCCATGTTTTCTTTTTTTGGTCATTTAGATTTCCTATTCCATGACTAGTATCTGTTCTAATTCTTTACCTATTTAAAAACTTGATTATGAAAATTATTTTTTATACATTTTCTTTAATACTTTTTTGTTTGACTGTACCTGGTATTAGTTGCAGCACTTGGGATCTAGGTTCTCTGACCAGGGATCGAACCCAGGTCTCCTGCATTGGCAGCACAGAGTCTCAGCCACTGGACCACCAGGGAAGCCCCATGAATATTATTTTTATTAATTTTAGGAATTAATGTGTTTATTCTGGGTACCAGTGCTTTTTCAGTTATGTGCTACATATATCTTCTCCTACCCTTAGCTTTTGATCTAAAGCTTTTGCGCATGTCAAATTTTTTTTACTTCCTTTATGATTTGTGCAGTTTATGTCTTGTTTAGGGAAGTTCTTTCTTATGCCATGCCATAAAAATTCTATATTCTCTTTCAAAAGTTTTAAAATTTTGTTTTTAACATTTTAGCTTTTAATTCTTTGACATTTATTTGATATATGGTGTATATATACACCATATGGTGTATATATGAGTGACTTTTTCACTTTGAGTAACCAATTGTCCTAGACCTGTTTATTGAATTATTTGCAATACCACCTCTGTTATAGATGAAGTCCATATATTTCTCTGCTTCTGAACTCTATTCTGTTCCTGACCTGTTAGTGTTTCCCTGTGTCAATGCTCTCCTAGCTTAAATGGTAAAACTTTAAAAATTAAATACCATAATATCTGTTTAGTTTTTGTTCTTTATATTATTTGCTTATTATTCTTTCCCATTGATTTTTCATATGATTTTAGGATGAAAAACTCTGTTGAGTTCTAGACTGGAATTACATTAAGTTTATATATTAATTTGGGGACTTGTTACATTTAACTGGTTTTAAGCCTTATCATTCATAAATACAGTACTGCTATTCTTTTCTTTAGATCTTCAATAATGTCCTTCAAATTTCTCCATGAAGACTTTGCACAGTTTTTGTTAGTTTTTATTTTGGGATTTTAAAAACAGTTTTAAATGTTATTGCTGTAGAGAATGGTATTTTTTCCTATTACCTTTTAAACTACCTATTAATGGCAATAGAAGGCTATTTTAATTTGCTGATTTATATTCAGCAACCCTTCTGAACGCTCATTAATCCGAATGATAGGTCTGAAAGCTCTTCTAGATTTTCCATGCAGACAGTCATATTGTCAGCAGAGGACTGTTTTGTATATTCCCTTCCTATTATTATCTTCTTTTTATGGCCTAGCTTCTCCCTAATGATGAAGGGAAGCAATGTGGCTTTGAGAATTTTGTTTTCATGCCTCTGGACAAAAGAGAGAGTCAGGAAAACCAGAACCATAAATTACTCGGCTGGAAATGTCCTTTTGTAAATTTATTCCTTTTGAAAATATTGTGCCAAATCTTCAAAAAAAATTTATTTTTCAAACGATAATAACTTAGTGGCAGAGTTAGGATGAGACCATAGGCTTTTGCAGTATTCACGCTTCTAAAACTTGACAAAAATTAATTTGTTTTATCTTTATCTTGTGAACTATGTATGAACATTCCTACCTACAGATAAGAAAACTGAGGCACAGAGAGGTAAAATGATTTCACAAGGTTACACAACTACTAAGTGGCTGAGCCAGAATTTGAACCCAGGTTGTCTCATGAGTGAAAGAGTTTATTTTTCAGCTTTGCTCAATTATAATATCAAGTCTAATACTTGCAAAGATTCCCCCAATTTGGTCAGGCGGCCCCTATGGAGGGTGAAACCCACCTTTAGAATTAGAGAGGTTTGAGTTCAAATTTTAGCCATACAGCTTTGCAAAATTCCTTACAACAACTTGAACCTCATCTTCCTCACTCCTAAAATGGGCATATAATCTCATCTTTCTTCAAGGGATGCAAAAACTCTCCCATGGATTATTCCAGAGCATGGGGTGTGAGCACAAAGAATAACAAAGACTCTGCTTTGTCTGATGGGATGCTTAGATCACCGAGGAAATGAGCATCCTCTGGGTTCGGGGCTTTGGCTTCCCACCCAGCCGGCTCCTCTCCCCTTTCACAGGTTCTCTGCAGTGTCAGGTCTGGTGATCCTAAAGTAACCCAGCGTGCTCACTGCTGCAGAAGAGAGAGGTGAGAGCAAGGACGGCGATGAGGGACCGCGGGAAGGCTGTGTTGAGAGGGAGATGGGGAACTGGGAATGGGCCCCATCATCTTTCATTGCTTTTCTAGGTATTTCAATAGGATGCTGAATAAAAGTGGTGATGAGTGTGTTCTTGTTTTTGACATTGAGGGGAAAGCCTTTAATGTTTGTCTGGGCGGCTGATAGATAACCAGCATGCTGGTCATTTGTGTGTTTGCTCTCAAATCTCTGTCCTTTTCCTGTCATCTACATCTCCCAGACACTCTCAGCTGGATGTTGGCTATTCTTGGCTAATAGAAGTCACGGCTAGGAGACTACAGTGGCAGGACGGGAGAAGCCAGAGAGTTTCTCCCCCTCTCTTGACTCAGCAGAGCTCCATCTTCTCCATGACGCCACCTCCTGCTAGACAGTCCCTTCCTTTGTGGTCACAGCTTCTAAGCCTTCCTGTAGCTCTAGCGGCCTGGAGGCTTCAGATCTTGAACTCTACTTACCCTGCTTCCTCCTGTCTCTTCACTAAGGATGTTAGAGCTTCTTGAGCTTCACTAATGTCCATCATCCCTCTGGCTTCCAGCTATTGCAACACGTGTCGTGAACTTGTTCCCTAAGGTAATTTCCATTATGGGACTTTCGGCATGGGCCCTATATTCCTAACTGGATCCCAACTAAAACATTAGATTGGAAAAGTTCTAATCCATTCTTAGCTTGCTTATGGTTTTATTTGTTTTTCTTTGTTTTAATAAAAAAGTTTAATATTATATTTGACCAAATACATTTAGTGTTGAGTTGCTATGTGTGAGCAACTTTGGTGAGCTTTATGTGTTATTTATATTTTATTCTGCTAATATGGTATATTAAATTTAATAGACTTCCTGAATACAAACCATCTTTGCACTCCTTGAATAAACCCTGTTTGTTCATTATACTGTTGTTTAAAAACAGTATGCTGAATTCTTTGCTATATTTCAAAAGGCTATTTGCATCTATATTCACAAGCATAATTGGTCTATAATTTTCTGTTTTAACATTTCTCTTAGTGTAGTGGTGCAATTTCTATATTCACAGCTTAATTTCCCTCCCATTTTTGTTCTATTTAAAACAAATAGAAAAAAATAGTCTGCTATTTGTTTTTGCTTTTAGAATTAATTCTTCACCTTTGATGATTACAGTTTTACCATGATTTTATATTTTGGGATATTTATCTTTTAAAAAATTACTTCTTATTTTCACATTGTTTCATCTATCCTTTTCTTATATTCCTTTGAGATTTATACTGGACACACTCTCACCTCTATGCTTTTTTAAAACTTCACTGTTTAGGTATAACATGTTTTTATCTAATTTTTGCAAGTTTGGATTTCTAAAGTCTTTATTTTTAAAAATTTTACATTTTCTCACTCTTTTTAAAACTGAAGTAGAATTGATTTACAATATTATACTAGTTTCCGGAATATAGCTAGTGATACAATATTTTTTGCCATTTATACTCCAGTATAGGTTTTTACAGGATAATGAGTATAATTCTCTGTGCTATTCAGTATACCTTTGCTGTTTATCTATTTCATATATAGTTTGTATCTGTTAATCTGTTAAAACCCTTAATTTGTTCATTTCCTCCTATCCCCTCCCCTTTAGTAACCAAAAGTTCATTTTCCATATCTGAGCTAGACTCAGATATGGTCATTTACATATCTATGTAAATGAATGTTTATGTAAACATTCTGTAACAGTTTACAGTTTACAAACAAACTGTAAACAGTTTACATAAACATTCATTTCTATTACTTTTTAGGTCCCAAATATAAGTGATATCATTTAGCATTTGGGTTTGTCTGACTTATTTCACTAAGCATTTTCCAATTGTTTTTGAAGTTCTTCTCTGTTCATTTCTTCTTTTAGCTTTTCCTATTGTGGTATAATTTTCCTTTGTAGTATGCTTATGTAAGAAAGGGTTTCTTTCTGGTTTTGTGTATATATTTTGGGTTTTTGATTTGTGGTTACCGTGGAGGTCACACATGTTGACCCATAATTATATTCACTAGATTTGAACTGGTAGTAATTTAAGTTCAAACATATTTTAAAAGAAACACATTTTTTACTCCCTTCCCCACATTTTGTTTTTGATGTCGTATTTTCCACTTCACGCTTATCCCTTTTCTCCTAAACTTTTAAATTAATTTTTTCCATGGGTATGATTCCTTTATCAATTCCAATACCATAATATATGATTAAAAATTGTCAGTTTGTTCAACAAAATGTAAATTAACATTCTGATTGTATATTTTGCTGGTTGTCTTTCTGAGCATTAGACTTTGTTGTAATATTTAGGTTTCCAGTCTCATTTTGAATGGTAGTTTTCCTGGCCCCTTCTCTCTTCTTCTAGATTAGTCTTCTCTGATGAGAATATTGCTGTTGTGTTCAGGTAGGCTGCAGATCCACACTGAGAACTAGATATTCTACATATTCTAACGTATGTTGATGCCTCTGCACTGAAGCAATTTTGCTGATTTTGCAGATCCTATCACTAAGCCTATTACTAAGTTGGTTTAGTTTCTAAACTTGAGCCTATGTTTGTGTCTTTCTGATATGCCAACTGTATCAGACAGAAATGTGGCCCTTAATGATGTCTAGATCCTAATCCTCAGAACCTGTGACTATGCTACCTTATACTGTATAGTAAAGAAACTGCAGATGTGATAAAGGTTAAGGACCTTGGTTTGGGGAGGTTTTTCATGTGGACCCAATATAATCATAATCACATAAACCTTGAAAATCAGAGAAGCTTTCCCATCTCCAGTCAGTGAGAGAGAAGTATGATGACTGGGCGAAGGGTCAGAGAATTGCTGGCTTTGAAGATAAAGGAGGGAGATCAAGAGTTAAGGAATGATGGATGAACAGTGTGTAGAAGCTGAAAAATAAGGAAACAGAGTCTTCTTTACAGCTTCCAGAAAGGCATGTTGACATCTTGGTTTAAGCCCCATGAAAACTGTAAGATAATAAATTTCCATTGTTTTAGGCCATTATGTTTGTGGTAATTTGTTACAGCAATGATGGAAAATTGTAGCTCAATACCAATTATAAGATATATCTAAAGCAGGAAATTGGTATCATTTTAATCAAGTAATTAAAAAATTTCTATTTTATTTCTTCTATTAGCTTTTTAGCTATACTCTTTCCTAATTAAACATTTTCTTTAAAAATTACAATATATATTTTCACCCAGTCTACCTTTAATTAATGTTATATCATTTCACACATGATGTAAGAAACTACTTTCACCCTTTCTCTCCTTTGTTTTGTCATATATTTCCACATATGTTATAAACCCCACAATGCAGTCTTTTCACTTTAAATAATTATTTCACTTTAAATAATTATTGAAAGATTTTAAAAGAACAGTATTTTGAATTTGCCTACATATTTACCATTTCTCCTTCTCTAAATCCAAGCTTCCATACAGTATAATTTCTCTTCAAGTTGAAGACTTTATTAAGTGCTTCTTATGGAATGGATTTATTGGAAAAAATTTTCTCCGCCTTCAGGATGCCTCTATTTCACTTTAATTTTTAACAGAGACTTTTTATGAGTATGAAATTTTAGGCAGACAGTTTTTTTTCAGTACTTTAAAGATGTCATTTTCTTCTGGCTGTCTTTCAAAAGTCTGCTATTATGCTTATCATTGTTGCTCTCTATGCACTAAGACTTTCTTTCTCTAGCTACTTTTAAAACTTGATCTTTTAGCAAGTTGACAATGACATTTAGTTTCCTTTCAACTGTGATTTTAGAGACGTGTTTTTTTTTTTTTTAAATACTTACTGTGCTTGGAATTTGTCGCGTTTCCTGTACCTGTACTTGATGCTTTACCACCAAATTTGCAAAAATGTTTGGCTGTAATTTCCAATATTTTCTGCTCTATACTCTTCTGTAACTTCAATTATACATGTGCAGCACCACTTAAATCTCTTACAAACTATAGATGTTTTATTTTTTCAAACTATTTTCATTCAAACTATTTTCATTTTCTATCTCAGTCTAGAAAATTTCTGTTCATCTATCTTCAAATTCACCAAGCTTTTCATCTGCAGCATCCAATTTGTTGTTAATCTCATCCAGTGAATTTTGAAATTAAAATACAGTATTTTTCATGTGGTTGTAGAACTCTCTTGGTTCTTCTTTCCTAAAATATGCTAGGTTCTCACCTAATTTGTTATTCTAAAATGTATTTACAATATTTGTTTTAAAGTCCTATCTGATTTTTAATTAACTGGGTCACCATAGTTCGTCTCCCACTGAATGTTTTCTTTTGATTATGGAGACCAATTTCCATGTGTGTCTTAGAATTTTTGATTGTATTCCAGACATTGTGTACAAAACAAACAAACAGTAGAAGCCTTTTTTTTTTTTGGTCTTTTACAGAAAGTGAGAAGCTGATCATCCACATTGCTGTTAAAGTTAAGTTGTTCTAAACTGGGCTACAGCTTAATTAATTAAGCTACAATTAATTAATTAACTGGGCTACAGCTACTTAATTAAATTGAGTTTACTTGTGATTAACCTAACCTTCCATATCTAGGACAGCTGCCTTTTCTTTTTTTTTTTTTAATCCTGTCTGTGTTTGAGTTCAGAAGGGACTGAGCTGCAGTTTTGATATTTTTTGCTTTAGATTCACTCAGATTATGTTCTAGGAATCCAATCACTGTGAAAGCATGCAGGACTACAGTTCTAGGTTCCTCTGCTGCTGCTAAGTCACTTCAGTCATGTCCAACTCTGTGCGACCCCAGAGACGGCAGCCCATCAGGCTCCCGCGTCCCCGGGATTCTCCAGGTAAGAACACTGGAGTGGGTTGCCATTTCCTTCTCCTCTGCTCTTCCTCTACCTGAGTGAAAGAAGGTGAATTTGGGGGCTAATGAAAAAAAAAAATTTTTTTTTGGAATTGTATCTCTTCCAATTTTCAACCTGTCTTTCTGGCCCAGCCTGTTTTCCATAAACTTGACTAATTTCGCCTCTTCACTGTAAAATGTCTCTATCTATAGAAAGGCTGCTACTTTTTCTTCCAGTATCTAAACCAGGTGCCCATCCCAGGGTATGTAAATTACTGTGGTCTCTGTTCTCCTAAGAAGGAGTTTGACTGAAATTTCTTTCACTGAACAACAAATAAATGTTGAATGGTTTGATGCTATAACTAGTTTAATTGGGGCTTAATTTTCTCATGTAGATTGTCTTCTTCTCTTTTTCAGAAATCATAATGACTTTTTAATGAGTGAACTTTATTCTTTTTACATAGAATTAAAATATTCTTCTGCCAGTCTCTCAATTGTGTCCAGATGACTTTTATTTTATCATCATTTAGAAATGTGGGAAATATTCCCTCAAATATTCCAGAGAGTTTTGTTGATGTGAAAAATTTTAGAATGGTTATTTCATTAAGTATTTAAAAGACTCTTATAGTGAGTATTACAAGGAGGCTGGAGGAAAGTGGACAATTTACTTCCACTTATTCTAATCTCTTCAAATCTCTGAACACACATGTATTAAAATATGGGGTGTGAATTCCTCTCTTCACTGAATTGTTGCTAAACTATCAAAACTGAAAATAATTGCTGATTTGTATAACTCCTTCTAGGCACATATCTGATGGATCATCGAAAAACCAAGAGATTTCCAGAAAAATATCTATTTCTGCTTTATTGACTATGCCAAAGCCTTTGACTGTGTGAATCACCACAAAATGTGGAAAATTCTTCAAGAGATGGGAAGACCAGACTACCTGACCTGCTTCCTGAGAAACCTGTATGCAGGTCAGGAAGCAACTGTTAGAACTGGACATGTAACAACAGACTGGTTCCAAATAGGGAAAGAAGTACATCAAGGCTATATATTGTCATCTTGCTTATTTAACTTCTATGCAGAATACATCATGAGAAACACTGGGCTGGAGGAAGCACAAGCTGGAATCAAGATTGCCGGGAGAAATATTAATAACCTCAGATATGCAGATGACACCACCCTTATGGCAAAAAGTGAAGAAGAACTAAAGAGCCTTTTGATGAAAGTGAAAGAGGAGAGTGACAAAGTTGGCTTAAAGCTCAACATTCAGAAAACTAAGATCATGGCATCTGGTTCCATCACTTCATGGCAAATAGATGGGGAGACAGTGGAAACAGTGGCAGACTTTATTTTTGGGTGCTCCAAAATCAATGCAGATGGTGACTGCAGTCATGAAATTAAAAGATGCTTACTCCTTGGAAGGAAAGTTATGACCAACCTAGACAGCATATTAAAAAGCAGAGACATTACTTTGTCAACAAAGGTTCGTCTAGTCAAGGCTATGGTTTTTCCAGTAGTCATGTATGGATATGAGAGTTGGACTATAAAGAAAGTTGAGTGCCAAAGAATTGATGCTTTTGAACTGTGGTGTTGGAGAAGACTCTTGAGGGTCTCTTGGACTGCAAGGAGATCCAACTAGTCCATCCTAAGCAAATCAGTCCTGAATATTCATTGGAAGGTCTGATGTTGAAGCTGAAACTCCAATACTTTGGCCACCTGATGCGAAGAACTGACTCATTGGAAAAGAACCCTGATGCTGGGAAAGATTGAAGGCAGGCAGAAGAAGGGGATGACAGAGGCTGAGATGGCTGGATGGCATCACCGACTCAGTGGACATGAGTTTGAGTAAACTCCGGGTGTTGGTGATGGACAGGGAGGCCTGGCATGCTGCAGTCCATGGGGTCACAGAGTCGGACATGACTGAATGACTGAACTGAACTGAACTGGACTGAGGCACATATCAAGTGCCATGTAAGAATGGAGCTGTTTGGGGACCCTCTGTATTTCACGGCTCTATTTCTGTCTTCTTAAAAAGTGCATTTCTTTCTTTGTTTGGCCTTTTTCGGTTTTGAAGCTGTGCAGTCTTTTCTCTAGTTGGTGTGCAGCTTCTCGGGCAGTGGCTGCTCCGTGGCTCCCAGGCTCTGGAGCACAGGCTCAATATTGCGGTGCGTGGGCTTAGATGCTCCACAGCCTGTGGGATCCTCCCAGATCAGGGACTGAATCCATGGTCTCCTACCACTGAGACACCAGGGAAGCCCTATTTCTCTGTCTCCATAACAGCTGAGTTCAGGGGTGCATTTACTTTTGTCTGTACTACTCAATGGGCTTTGCTGGTGGCTCAGCATTAAAGAATCTGCCTGCAATGCAGGAGATGCAGATCTGATCCCTGGGTCTGGAAGATCCACTGGAGAAGGAAATGGCAACCCACTCCAGTATCCTGGCCTGGGAAATTCCATGGACAGAGGAGTCTGGCAGGCTACAGTCCAGGGGGTTGCAAGAGTCAGACACAACTTGGTGACTAAACCGCCACCACCATACTTAACAACAGTCAGTATGCATATTGTAGGTGAGGATCACATTTCTCTGCCAGTCAGGGAAATTATCAGCATTGTATTTTCAGTTGTCGCTTCGTATTCATTATCACTGTTCTTCATGTCTAGAGCTCAGATTAGTCTAAGGTTGGAACATTTAAGTCTACCCCCCAAGACTCTTAAATCATTTTCATAACTTAAAAAATTTCTTTACATCTTTGTTCAGGCTCTGCCTTTTCTGTACTCTCTTCCAATTTATTAATACTCTCTTTGGCCAGGATTGATATTATCTATTAATTTTCCAATAAGAATGATTAAAATTTAATTTCTAAGATTTCTAAGTACTGTTTCTCCTCTTATTTATGTTCTCTCCTCCTTTTCTTCCTCCCTTGCTGCTTTTTCAAAATCTCTGCTGTCCCTAATGCATAGCTACTTATATTGTTATATAGTCTTTAATTTAGCTTGTGGGAAGAAGTTATTCCTTCTTAAAATTTTTTGAGTATTTTAAGGACATTTTAAAATTTTTTCTAGGAGACATCTTTATTTTTGCATTTAGTTGGAATTGGGTCTTCTCATTTGCTAAGTGGTTTTAAATTGTTTTGGTTATTTTCATTTTGTTATCTTTTTTATCATATTGTCTTTATGTACTCCTGAACTTTAGTTTGCAAGTTCATCTTGTGAAGAAATTTCTTATGTCTTTCCCTCCACTTCTTACCATTTTCTCACATAATTGGTGTCTTTGGTAGCTTTATAATTGCTTCTACCAGTCTCTGCAGGGCCCACCATTAAAACAAAATTACCTATATTGGTGGATCAGGACTTTTGTTTGAAGAGACATCACAGATCAATTTCTGGGCAGTAATCATTTGGCTGAGATCTTGCTACTTCTTTCTGGTCACTCTAAGCAATGACTTCCTTTAGGCCCCTACAGAAGCAATAGCACTGACTCTGGTTAATGAATGGGCAAGTCCCCACGGCAGGACAATCAGGCTTGACACAGGAGGTCTGTCTGCTTTCTTTCCCCACAGTGACTGGGGGCTTCCAGTCCAGCTACCACAGTGGAGGTGAAAATTCTCTGCTTGTTTTGGATCTCAGAGCCACTGCTTATAATCTTCTACTTTTGTTCTATTTTTTTTTCCTCCCAGTGGAACCACTTATGAAAATGACTATGGGTTTTCATATTTTCTTGTATTATATCTTTGCTATTTTGGGATGGAAGTGGGAGGTGGAAGAGTGGTCTTCCAAGAAACCCCACACCATGTTGACTAGAAGTCCAGATTTGTGTTTTAGAAATATAAATCTGGAATGACTGTGTAGTGAATTAGAAGGCAGTGAGGTTTGAGACAGGAGTTTTGTTCCAAAGAATTCCAGGAAAAGAGATAAAGCATAGTTTGTGACAAGAATAGAGAGAAGAGAGGTAAATTAAAGAGAGTTGGAAACATTATTCAAGTAAAGCTGGATTTACTTTAAAGCCTTGGTTCTCAACAGGGTTATACTACTCCCTAGAGGGTGTTTTGGAAATTGGTGGTAGTATTTTTGGTAGTCATAGTTATGGGGGAGAGTTTCTGATACTTGGGGCTTCCTTGGTGGCTCAAATGGTAAAGAATCTGCCTGCAATGCAAGAGAGCTGGCTTCAACCCCTGGGTTGGGAAGATTCCCCAAGTTGGGAAGATGCCCTGGAGAAGAGAATGGCTACCCACTCCAGTATTCTTGCCTGGAGAATCCTATGAACAGAGAAGCCTGGTGAGCTACACAGTCCATGGGATCACATAGGGTCAGACACAACTAAGAGACTAACATTTTTCTGATATTTAATAGGTGGGAGCCAGCCATGATTAATGTCCTAGCATGTGCAGAATGCCCTTATACTTTGAAGGACTATCTAATGTCTTACATGACTTTTCAAATATCCCAGACATTTATGTGGGTGAAACACCTAATTAAAATTAGATAATTTACATATTATTCTACAGAATTTTATTTCACACTGAATTTTTCAACAGTACAACTACCATGTTAATTCAGTGAAGACTTTGTTTTGTTTGAAACCAAAATTATTCATCATTACAGAAATCAATTTGCTGACATAAGCAGTGCTCATGGTATATCAATCTCCAAAACTGGTGATCTAAAATATTTTTTTCATCTGTGACTTTCATAGGCAGTAGAGAAAATAAGAGATCATTTTGAAGAGACTTAGAATCAAATCTCATGTAACTAATGAGATTATATGAACATGAGTATCTAACTGAATTTTGTTAATAAGCTGTTGAAAGAGTTTCATATTATATCATTATATATTGAATATATATAATTATATAACATTTCATATTATATCATTGATATATTTTTATTTCTTTATGTGTGGCACAATGTGATAAATACGTATTTCGAAAATTACATAATGGAATTGGTTATTGTTCGGGGCTTTTGCTTTTCAGCATTACTCTGATCCTGTCTCCAGAGGTCTAACATACTAGTTTTCTTATGCTAAATTGCTTCAGTCATATCCAGCTCTTTGCGGCCCCATGGACTGTAGCCCACCATGCTCGTTTGTCCATGAGATTCTCCAGGCAATAATACTGGGGTGGGTTGCTGTGCCCTCCTCCAGGGTATCTTTCCAACCCAGGGATTGAACCATCATCTCTTGCATCTCCTGCATGGGTAGGCGGATCGTTTACCACTATCCTCACCCTGGAAGCTCACAGTTCTTTTGAGTCTTTTGCATTCAGTTCCTTTTTGGAAATCATACCTTATTTTCCATCATCCAACAAAATCTATGCTTTCTAGAGTCTTTGCAAATTCTGAGATTAAATGTATGCTTCAACATGTGGAGAACGATTTCAAGAGAGATGTTTTAATACTACTCTATCCCATGTCATAACAAAAGGATCATTTTAATGCTGTGTTTATAAATATGGTCTAGCTCATTTGTGAGAATATTTTACTCATTCTTTCCTTTTTGACAGTGTGTAATTAACCTTGGCATTTATCCCTCCTTCATCCAATGTTACTCTCTTCTTTCCCTATTCTTATACAAACAATTCTGGTCTATTGTTTCTTATCTCAATAGGTTTTATTCTCTTGCTATTCATGCTACTACTTTTTTTCCCCTCTAATTACTGTGTAGAGTTCTTCATCATCTTACTTTTCTTAAATCTCAGTGGTTTTATTATATGTAGATGCAAACATCTGACTACTTCAATATATCATCTATTGTAGCAATACTCAAGAATTTATATATTGAAATACAAATATATATATATATATATATATATATATATATATATCTACATGATTTCACCATACTTTAGTCCCTTTTAATTACCTTCATATTATAGGTATGATATTATACTGCTTAATATTAGTATGTACTGAATTGTGTTCCCTTAAAATTCATATGATGAAGTCCTAACCCACAATACAAGCCCCAATGTGACTATATTTGGAGACGAGGTCTTTAAAATGGTTATTAAGGTAAAATGAGATCAGAATCATGAACTCATTATTGCCAAATTCAGACTGAAATTGAAGAAAGTGGAGAAAACCACTAGACCATTCAGGTCTGACCTAAATCAAATCCCTTATGATTATACAGTGGAAAGGAGAAATAGATTTAAGGGACTAGATCTGATAGACAGAGTGCCTGATGAATTATGGACGGAGGATCAAGGCACTGTACAGGAGACAGGAATCAAGACCTTCCCCAAGAAAAAGAAATGCAAAAAAGCAAAATGGCTGTTTGAGGAGGCCTTACAAATAGCTGTGAAAAGAAGAGAAGTGAAAAGCAAAGGAGAAAAAGAAAGATATACCCATTTGAATACAGGCTTCCAAAGAATAGCAAGGAGAGATAAGAAAGCCTTCCTCAGTGATCAATGCAAACAAATAGAGGAAAACAGTAGAATGGGAAAGACTAGAGATCTCTTCAAGAAAATTAGAGATACCAAGGGAACATTTCATGCAAAGATGGGCTCAATAAAGAACAGAAATGGTAGGGACCTAACAGAAGCAGAAGATATTAAGAAGAGGTGGCAAGAATACACAGAAGAACTATACAAAAAAATCTTCCTGACCCAGATAATCACGATGGTGTGATCACTCACCTAGAGCCAGACATCCTGGAATGTGAGGTCAAGTGGGCCTTAGGAAGCATCACTATGAACAAAGCTAGTGGAGGTGATGGAATTCCAGTTGAGCTATTTCAAATCCTGAAAGATGATGCTGTGAGAGGGCTGCACTCAATATGCCAGCAAATTTGGAAAACTCAGCAGTGGCCACAGGACTGGAAAAGGTCCGTCTTCATTCCAATCCCAAAGAAAGGCAATGCCACAGAATGCTCAAGCTACTGCACAATCGCACTCATCTCACAGGCTAGTAAAGTGATGCTTAAAATTCTCCAAGCCAGGCTTCAGCAATACGTGAACCGTATTTCAGATGTTCAAGCTGTTTTTAGAAAAGGCAGATGAACCAGAGATTAAATTGCCAACATCTGCTGGATCATCGAAAAAGCAAGGGAGTTCCAGAAAAACATCTATATCTGCTTTATTGACTATGCCAAAGCCTTCGACTGTGTGGATCACAATAAGCTGTGGAAAATTCTTCAAGAGATGGGAATACCAGACCACCTGACCTGCCTCCTGAGAAACCTGTATGCAGGTCAGGAAGCAACAGTTAAAACTGGACATGAAAAAAAAAAAAAAAAAACACAAAAAAAAACTGGACATGGAACAACAGACTGGTTCCAAATAGGAAAAGGAGTACGTCAAGGCTGTATATTGTCACCCTGCTTATTTAGCTTATATGCAGAGTACATCATGAGAAACACTGGGCTGGAGGAAGCACAAGCTGGAATCAAGATTTCCAAGAGAAATATCAGTAACCTCAGATATGCAGATGACACCACCCTTATAGCAGAATGTGAAGAAGAACTAAAGAGCCTCTTGATGAAAGTGAAAGAGGAGGGTGAAAAAGTTGGCTTAAAGCTTAACATTGAGAAAACTAAGATCATGGCATCTGGTCCCATCACTTCATGTCAAATAAATGGGGAAACAGTGGAAACAGTGGCTGACTTTATTTTTCTGGGCTCCAAAATCACCACAGATGGTGAGTGCAGCCATGAAATTAAAAGACGCTCACTCCTTGGAAGGAAAGTTATGACTAAACTAGACAGCATATTAAAAAACAGAGACATTTGTCAACAAACATCTGTCTAGTCAAAGCTATGGTTTTTCCAGTAGTCATGTATAGATGTGAGAGTTGGACTATAAAGAAAGCTGAGTGCCGAAGAATTGATGCTTTTGAACTGTGGTGTTGGAGAAGACTCTTGAGAGTCCCTTGGACTGCAAGGAGGTCCAACCAGTCCATCCTAAAGGAGATCAGTCCTGCATGTTCATTGGAAGGACTGATGCTGAAGCTAAAACTCCAATATTTTGGCCACCTGATGTGAAGAGCTGACTCATTGGAAAAGACCCTGATGCTGGGAAAGATTGAGGGCAGGAGGAGAAGGGGACGACAGAGGATAAGATGGTTGGATGGCATCACCAACTCAATGGACGTGAGTTTGGGTGGACTCTGGGATTGGTGATGGACAGGGAGGCCTGGTGTGCTGCGGTTCATGAGGTCGCAGAGTCGGACACGACTGAGCAACTGAACTGAACTGAGATCGGAAAGGTAGGGCTCTAATCTAGTAGTACTGGTATTTTTTCAAGATGAGGAAGAGACAGAAGGGCTGCGCACACATGGAGAAAAGGTTACGTGAGGACACAGCAAGTTGAAGACTACCCGTAAGCCAAGGAGAGAGACCTCAGGAGGAACCAAACCTGCTGACACCATGATCTCAGACTTCCAGCCTCCAGAACTATGAGGAAATACGTTTCTATTGATTGTGCCTCCCAGGCTGTGGTGTTTTGTTATGCTAGCTCTCATAAACTAATACAAATATTAGGTATGTAGACAGGTGAGATTGTCTATGGTTACCTCCTTTAGGTTATTTAACGGGTATTACAAAACATCTGTTGTAAGAGGGGTTTGGCAGAGTCAGAGCACTCACAAATAGCCACATGCTTCCCCATATTTTCCCCCCTACACAGCTAGGTGGGGTCAGTTCCAGCGTGGACTGTGAGCAGAAACGGCTTCTGTCACTTCTGAGATGAGCCATAGATGAGCCGTCGTGTGCGACCTTCCAGCTCCACCTCTTTGTCTGTTGCAACAACCAGCAGGGCAGTGGTTTCATCAGTGTTCAGCTGATAGAATACAAAGAGCGATAGCTCCGAGACAGCTGCTCTTGAGAGATGTGAGACTCCAATGGTGAGAATGAGAAGTCCCTCCTCAGGTTCCCAGAGTTAACCTGTTAAGACAGTATAACTTGTTGTTACCCTGACCGTATAAAATTGGGTACTGTAAGGAGGATGCTGCCTTCTAAACCTCACACACGTACCACTGACCGCGCTCTTATGTAGTAGGTGATGAGGAAATTTTTATTAGAGGGTGAGAAGATGAAGATCTATGTATACAGTGTCAAAATGTGACTCATCTTTCGTAATACTGAAGACTAGCAAGCATAAGGAAATAGTTGGGAAACACAGTGTTAATTGTGTGTGGTTCCATTTAGCAAGGTATTATTATAAAAAAAGACAGATGAGCTGAGTAAAGCATTCTGGCAAACAGGATCTATGGCCTTGTGTTATTGGAAAAATCAACTGCTTTGAGATCCTAACTGTAAGAGAGACTTTAACAAGGCATTCAGAAACAAATGCTTTAAAAATCTCTCAAGTAACTAAATAGCTTTAAGGGAAAGGTAAGGTTCAGTGTATGATTTTCCCACTTAAATGCAAGGCATGACACCCTAAAACTCCCAGAAAAGAACATAGACAAAGCATTCTCTAATATAAGCAGTGTCAATGTTTTCTTAGGTCAGTACATCAAGACAAAAGAAATAAAAGCAAAACTAAACAAAAGGGACCTAATCAAACATAAATTTTGCATATCAAAGAAACCCATAAACAAAGCAAAGACAGCCTATGGACTGGGAGAAAATATTTGTGATCAAAAAGAGCTTAATATCCAAAATATACAAATAGTTAATACAACTCAATAACAAAAAAGACCCAGTCAAAAAATAGGCAGAAGATCTAAACAGACATTTCTCCAAAGAAGACAGAGATGGCCAATAGGGACATGAAAAGATGCTTAACATCTCTAATAACTGGAGAAATGCAAATTAAAACTACAATGAGGTCCCACCTCACACACCAATCTCACAATCAGAATGGCCATCTTAAAAAGTCTACAAATAAAAAATGCTGGAGAGTGTGTGGAGAAAAGAGAATCCTCCTACATGTGGTGGGAATGTAAATTGGTGCAGTCACTATGGAAAACAGTATAGAGGTTCCTCAAAAAATAAAAAAACAGAGTTACTGTATGATCCAACAATCTCACTCTTGGGCATATATCTGGATAATCATAATTTGAAAAGATATAGGCCTACCAATGTTCACTGCAGCACTATTTACAATAGCCAGAACATGGGAGCAACCTAGGTGTCCATCAACAAACAGAGAAATGGATAAAGATGTTGTGGTATTTATGTACATATATATATATACACCCACATACAATGGAATATTACTCAACCACAAAAAGGAATAAAATAATGCCATTTGCAGCAACATGGAAGGGCCTAGAGTTTTACTGAGTGAAGTAAGTCAGGCAAAGAAAGACAAATATCATATGATATTGCTTATATCATAAATATGACTACAAATGAACTTATCTCTGAAAGAAAAACAGACTCACAGACATAGAGAACAGACCTGAGGTTTTGCCAAAGTGGAGGAGGTGGTGCGTGAGGGATGGATTGAGAGTTTGGGATTGGCAGATGCCAACTATTACATATAGGACAGATAAACAACTGGCCCTTACTATATAGCACAGGGAACTATACTCAATACCGTATAATAAACCACAGTGGAGAAAGAAAAAACATTTAAAAAGGAGAGTATGGTCTTCCCATTTTAGTCAGAGACTCTTCAAGGTGGCAGTCACTAAGTCAAAACCCAACAGACAGAAACCGAAGAAGCCACCTCACATGTAAGAAAATAAATATTGGTGAGATATCAAAAAGAACTAAAGTTGAGCAAGTCTTTCCATTTATTGATCATTTGAATTTCTTCTTTTGTACATTAGGCATTTTTTTTTTTTTTTTGGTTGCGGCAAGTGAAATCTTTAATTGTGGAATGTGAACTCTTGGTTGCAGCATGTGGGATCTAGTTCCCTGACCAGAGACAGAACCTAGACCTCCTGCATTGAGAGGGCAGATTCCTAGCTACTAGACCACCAGAGCAGTCCTTGTACATTAGCTATTTATACTCTTTGCTCATTTCTCTCTTGGGTATTAATTCTTTTTCATTGATCTGTATATTATGGATATGTATCTTTTATCTCTACATAGGCTCCAAATATTTCCCCCATCCCCCGCTTGTTTCCTAACTTGATGTTGTCGTTTTTTTTTTTTTTTTAATCTAAAAGTTTTTTGTTTTTTCATGTGGTTCAAATCTGTTAGTCTTTCACTTTATGGATCTTAAAAACTATTTTCTCAGTATACCTTTCTATATGAAAAAGTATTTTTCTTGTCTAAGTGTTCCTAAGAGGGCCTCTAGGGCCTCTAGAATGATGAAAAAGAATGGCAGTGGTAACAAACATTATTGTCTTATTTCTTTCTTTGACTAGAATGTTTCTAAAGTTTCACCAAAAATTAAATATTTACTGGAGGACAGATTTGTTTTCAGTACCAAATGACTTCATTAGCTCATAAGCTATGAAAAGTAGCTAGTATTTATTATTTGTCAAACCATTTAAATTCTCTACTCTGAATCTCCTTACTTGTAAATAAAAAATTGGACCTGGAAAATCTCTAAGCTTCTTTCCAGCACAGTCTTAAAATTCCATGATTAATTTTGAAAAGGTCTCAAGTCATTTCATCAACCTAAATCAACACCAGTCCTACCTGTGAAATAAAACACATAAGCCCAAAGAACAGGGAAGCCCCCTCCATCATCTGAGTAACTCATATTTAGCTTTGTAAAGTAGCCTGAGGCCGAAAAAAAAATGATCTTAACTTTGGTATGTTTCCAGTTACTTTATAAAGCTGTTTGGCAACTTTTACTAAAGGGAAAAATATGAAGTTGAGAGGAAATGAAAGTTGAACAGTGATTGGAAAATCATTGGTGAATATGGCAATACCCCAGTTTCAAAAGCCAGTTGCAATCTGGTCAGTTTGGCGTGAAAGCAAGTTTATTATTATTATAATTTCCCCCTCCAATGGGTGGAGACTCAGTATCTGGGACATAGAAGTTGGGAGAAGAACCAAACTGGAAATAAAACCATAATTCCCCATTACCTACAGAGATACAAGAAGCAAAGGGAGGGGGAATATATGCTCATGGGGAAAGCGATCAAAATCGCCAAAGGCAGAACGGAGAAGCAGCCAGAAAAGATGCCGAGCGGAGGAGCAGACAAAGATCGAGAAATTGGCAGGGAGTCACGAGAGAGACAGAGCCAGAAAGGAACACACAGGGACTGAAATGAGTCAGACTCTATAAAAGGTCTCAGCGAAGGAGCACGAAAGCGTGCGTGTGGGCGCCCGGGACAGAGGAGGGTGCGAAAAGCAAAGCCAGGGTCAAAACGCAGCAGCTTCAAAGATAAAAGCTCCTTGGAGAAGCTGCCTAGAGACGAAGATCTGCTTTGCAGACTTTTCTGAGAGCAGACCGGGAATGCGCACTACACTGGAATACATGTTATCATCTAAACTCTGCAAGGCAGAGCAGACGTAGTTGAGGTATGAAGGGGTTCAGAGCAATGCCCCCTGCACTGAACCAGATTAGGCAAAGGCTACACAACGGTAAAGGCTTCCCAAGTGGCGCTAGTGGTAAAGAACCGGCCAGACATCGCAGGAGACACAGGAGATGCGGGTTAAATCCCTGGAGGGCTAAGAGCCCCGGGCGGAGGGCATGGCAACCCACTCTAGTATTTTTGCCCAGAGAATCCCGTGGACAGAGGAGCCTGGCGGGCTGCAGCCCATAGGGTTGCATGGAGTTGGCCACAACTGAAGTCAGTTAGTGCAGGCACATGATGGCAGGTGGGATGGGGCGAGCGGTCAGTGAAGTCACTTCCCCTTGTTTTACATGTGGGAACGGGGCTCAGAGATCAAATGGAAGCCCATGTACCACACGCATAAGTATTTTAAAAGTTGCAAATCAAATTATTAAACTGTTAATGAAAATGTTCTATCTATCTGCCTACCTTGGCAAAATACCTTCATAAAGATACAGAAAGGCTAGGTTCACATTTAGGATTCTTGGACTTCCTAGAGTTAGCCAGAAGATGGCAGTATTTGGAGAGCAGCTCAAAGGCCCAGGGCCTTGATCTGTATCTTTCTCACCCAGCCATCCATCCTTCTCTCCCATCCTTTGTTTTGTTCTGTACCATGAGGGCCTGGCTGGTTAAGTGTGGAAATCCTTGGTTGCATCTCCAAACCCCAATCCCCATCATCATCTCAAAGCATCATGTAAAATAACTACATTTTGCTCATTCCTGAGGCCTAGGTGTTTCTGGGGAAGAAAATAGACTCGTGGAAAGGATAACATCATCCTTAGAAGTGTATTTGGGCTGCTTGGCAAGGAATTCCAGGTACTGACTATCTAGAGCGTGGCCTGAGGGCAGGTAGGCAGTCCTGGTCCTGTTGCCTCCCTTATCCGTCAGACCGGGGAGGGCCAGAGACAGGTTCCTGACATCTCCAGAATGTGAGGATCAGAAGAGGTGCCCCCTTGCCCAGGTCCCTTGTAAAATTAAGCCAGGAGTTCTCATCCCTGAGATGGGGAAAACACTTCCTATTAGAGCAGAGCTCCTCTGTGAACCAGCAGAATTTACAATGTCTAGAAACGTGTTAGAGAGGCAAATTCTTGGGGCCCATCCAAGACCTAACTAATCAGAAACTTTGTGTTTGATGCTCAACAGTAACAAGTCTTCCATGTGATTCTGATGCATGCTGAAGTTGGAGAAGTACAGTTTTTTGAAAGCTTGTTCTCAGCTGGGGCTGCAAAACACTACTTCGAGTTTTTTTTTCAGGGTTTTAAAAATTGCTAGGGAAACAAGGGAAAACAAATTTAGGTACCAAGAATTTAACCATACCTTGCTAGTATTTTCTCTGCAACTTAACCCATCTTATTCTCCATTGGTCTATCTCTTATTTGATATTTCATTTGTTGATTCAAGTTTTCTGGCCATCTTTAGCTTACATTGGGTTCCAAATGCTTTCTTGGTTTCCATCTGCTGACCATCAATCAAATGTTTGTCATCTGCAGTGATGAGATGGAATCAAGCACTGACAAGTCAACCAGTCTTTTGAAAAAGGAAATTGACTGCACTCAGCTGCATGTGGAGCTTAAGTTGCAGCACACATTAGTAAGTACAAAGATGTAAGTTATATACCTGAATATCTTGTTATTTTCATCACACAAATACTGATTAATTTCCATTAAGGCTTTGTGGCTCCGATCAGTTCTCACCTCTCTTCCCTCCCTGAGGATATCGTCTGAGGGCTTCTCAGTTCAGGCCTGGTTGATACTTGGGCTTCCAAACACTGCACGGCATGGGAATTATGTCAGTGAACTGATTGTGAACGCCAAGCTGACAAAACGGGGGCGTGGGGAGGGCAGACACACTCACGTGTTTATTCTTCAGCACCCATGTTGTGAAATGTCACATTCCACTTTATGTCTGAGAGTAAAGAGCATTATTTAAATTCTCTGACAAGCTATGGGCACGTGTGTCTTCCTGAGTCAAGAACTGGCCTCAGACTCTTTCAGTCTTTCACACTTTTTGCAGAAACCTTAAAAGATTAGAATACCAAGCACCCTTAGTACATAAATGGATTAGCTTACAGTACTCTGTAGGGGAATAGGACTTATAGAATGAAGAAAATTACACCTCTTACTATTTGGCAGAGTTTTTTTTTTAAATTTTTTGGATAGATGAGATTCTGAACAAAATTTGAATCCAGTAAAGACCTGGAACCAGTTTTTAACAGCTCAATTTTAAATTGAGGTCCCCTGAAGTATGAGAGTGATATGTGTGTGCTTAGTCACGTCCGACTCTTTGTGACCCCAAGGACTGTAGCCTGTCAGGCTCCTCCGTCCATGGAATGTTCCAGGCAAAAATGCTGGAGTGGGTTGCCATTTCCTTCTCCAGGGGATCTTGCTAACCCAGGGGTCAAACCCATGTCTCCTGTGTCTCCTGCATTGGCAGGCAGATTCTTTATCACTACCACCACCTGGGAAGCCCACGGGAGTGACATTAGCCTGGCAAATCATCCACATTCCTGTATAAGGCAGTTAGCCTGCATCTCTGCCAGTGCAGCTCACAGTGGGGCCGCTTACCTGGAGCTCAGCATTTCCTGACCTCAGCACGATGGATATTTTAAGCCAAATAATTCTTCGTTGTGGGAGCTGTTCTGTGCACTTCAGGGTGTTCAGCAGCATTCCTGGCCTCTATCATTAGCTACCACTCTCTCACATTCCTTGTGTCCATTTATGACAACCAAAAATACCTCCAGACTCTGCCAAATGTTCCCTGGAGGTCAAAATTACTCCTGATTGAGAAGGACCCAGTAGCTGGTTCATTTTCTACCCTCATCTGTGCATTTTAGACAGGAAGAGGGAGAGAAAAGCCTTTACTGGAAAAGGTGGGAAGACAGTTCCTCTTGGCTTCTGAGACAATAAGGATGGGGAGGAGAAAGGAAAAAGGGTATGCACTGTGCATTTGCTGAGTATTATGTGCGTGCTAACTCACTTCAGTCATGTCTAACTCTGTGGGACCCCATGGACAGTAGCCCCCCAGGGTCCTCTGTCTGTGGGATTCTCCAGGCAAGGTTACTGGAGTGGGTTGCCATGCCCTCCTCCTGGGGGACTCCTGACCCAGGGATCAAACCCACATCTCTTATATCTGCTGCACTGACAGGCAGGTTATTTACCACTAGCGTCACCGTAGATGCACTCTCTTTGTCCTTTTACATATTAGTACATGGGGAAGTCTCAAACAAGAGTGTGAACCAGGGCTATGCTACACCAGAAGGTAAGCATTAGAGTATCAATTTTACTTAATGTAAATATTTAAAGCATTTAATTTTATATTAAAAAACAAGCATAAAAGGTAGAACATAAAGTGTGTATAGATCTCTACAGACATGAATGTGCTCTCAACTGCTATTTGATTCTATGGACTGAATGTTGATTTCCCTTCAAAATTCATATGCTAAAGCCTCATTCTCAATGGGATGGTGTTTGGAGATGAAACTTTTGGGAGGTAATTAGGTCACTGGTGGCTCAGACGGTAAAGCGTCTGCTTACAGCGCAGGAGACCTGGGTTCGATCCCTGGGTTGGGAAGATCCTCTGGAGAAGGAAATGGAACCCGCTCCAGTATTTTTGCCTGGAAAATCCCATGGATGGAGGAGCCTGGTAGGCTACAGTCCATGGGGTCGCAAAGAGTTGGACACGACTGAGCAACTTCACTTTTACTTTCAGTTTAGGTCACTGGGGTGGAGTCCTCATAAATGGGATTAGTGCTCTTCAAAGAAGAGTTATTTGCTTTCTCCCTTTCTCTGTTTTCTCCCACGTGAGGTCAGAGTGAGAAAACAGCCGTTTGTAAACCAGGAGGAGGATTCTCACCAGGCACTGAATCAGCTGGCGCCCTGATCTTGGAAGGCCCAGTCTCCAGAACCATGATAACACATATCATTTTTGTAAGCCACCTTGTTTATGGTATTCTGTTATAGCAGCCCAAGTTAAGACAATTGCATTGGAGGAAGCACATGAAAAGCATGATGAATGCTAGTCAATTTAATCCTCTGAACATTTCTGAGAATTAGATAGGTATTAATATATTCCTCTTATGTGGGCTTCTCAGGGGGCCCTAGTGGTAAAGAACACAGCTGCCAATGGGTCAGGAAGATCCCCTGGAGTTGGAAATGGCAACCCACTCCAGTAGTCTTGCCTGGAAAATGTCATGGACAGAGAAGCCTGGTGGGCTACAGTCCATGTGGCCATGAAGCGTTGGATGCAACTGAGTGCACACTCATATTCCTCTTATTTATTCAATTTTTAACATAAAGAAATGAAAACTCAGAGAGGTTAAGTAACTTATCCAAGCTCACACAGATACTGTGCAATTGAGACTTGAACTTCCTAAAGTATTACCTCAGATTTTATAGTCTTGATATTATTTTTGACTCCTTAATTTTCTGCCTATTCATAATAGGCAGCGTTATTGTTATTATTTACTCGCTAATAGGCAGCGTTAGCTCTGGCACATTTTTTGAAGGAGCCCAAATTTCGTCTGGTTTCTGTGCTGCCTTTTCCTTTCTCCTCGTAACCTCCTTCCCAGAAACCCAGATGCGCAGCGCTCTTGCTGTATCCAAGCACGAACATCTACTTGTGCACTTGTCCGTTCCAGGGCTGTTCTTGTCACTGGAAAAATGGCTGATACTTCAGGCAGTGTACGAGGGGCTCTGCTTGCTGGTGATGATGGGAGTGGCAGGAAGTGTGCATATCAGCCCTGAAGATTTCTGTGGGAGTCCGAAAGACTGGAGGTCGGAGGGTCTTACCATTTGCCTGGCAGGGAAGATCAAATTATCTTGAATTTTCTAGAAAGTCCCAGACGAGACCAAACAAGACAAAGTAGCAGGGAGCCGAAACAGTACCTTCTTGGCTCCCTTGTCGGACTCCCTACATTTTCTTCTTTTTTTCCCTCTTCAACGCTGTGCTGTCATCAGAGAATAAGGCAGACCCAGCTGCCTGGTTTTCTTTGGCAGGTTCTTGAAGCAGCTTTGTAGTCTGTCTTGTTCTCTCTCTCCCCAGCTGACCCCAGAAAGGCTTAATTTGACTATGTGAAAGTCATGCTAATTTTAGTCATTTATCCAATCATTTGCCATTTATGCCAAATTGCTGTGTAATACCACAGTGATTATGCATATCATTAAATATGTGTCATATTAGCCTTGTGGTGGCTTTTATTTGATTATAACACTAAATCATGTCCAGGATTCTTAGACTTCACGGTCTGTTGCTTTCACAATATTGTCATCATTTCATATCTTAAAAATTTAGAATGTTGCCACTGAGGGAAACTTTGATGGGACATATTTCTTCTTCTAGACTCAATGTAATGTCAAAATTGACAGCATGTCCATCATTGCCATTTTGCGGGTTTCCAAATCTACCTTTTTGCCCTCACAATGTTAACTGACTCCACAAATTCATCCTTTTGAAATATTTCAAAAATAATCTTTTAAATCACACTTTAAAAAAACAAGGCTCACTTACTTTTCCTATTGGATCAGGTTTTTCTAAGTTTACCATAAGTCTTTACCCAAATATGCATAATATTAATACATACAAAATAATAATTTTTCTCCTCAGAATGTAAATAACTACTTTTATCATAGGAACGATACCTTAAAAGATTTATACTAAATATTAATAGTGCTTATCTTTAAATCTCACATTATGGTTATCGTTTACCTTGTTTATATTAATATTTTTGGGTACTATAATTTTTAACAACAAGCAAGCATGTTGTAAAATTTATCTTCAGAAAGTAAACATTCGTTTAATACTGGAATGTTTCTTGCGTATGTTAAACTGCAATTTTCTAATTGATTTGTTCAGTATTAATTATGTACTTGAAGATTATCTTTAGCAAACACATGTTATATTTTAACCCTTAGATCATTTTACTTTGGGGGTACAACCATATGCTTAATATCTTGTAAGTTATGTATTAAAAAGCAACCAAATTCTCATCATCTATGTCCAATACATTTTAATTCTATTCAGTAAATTTCATCTCTATTCCATGCCCAGACATATCATGGGCCCAGATTTAGTCCACCATTGAATTCCTCATCTTTTTTTTTATACTTGGTTTTACTTATCCTTTTAAATTTACTCTAACATATTTCACATTATTTTGGGAAGTGGAAATAGCAAGATTTTGCCTCAATTTACCAGTTCTTGCAAGAAAAAGGCCACTGTTGTTCTGAATGCTTTATGGCGAATTAGGAGCCAAGAGCTGCTGCTCTTCATTTTTTCCACATGGTGTCCTGTTCATATTCTGCAGTGCTGTGGAAACAACTGTCAAAGGCAGGACACCCCAGCTGCCAGGGGACAGTTCATCTGCCATATGAAGAATGACAAGATTCTGACTTACAGTTCAATTCCAGATTTTTCTTAAAGGCAGGAGAGGGGGGAATGGGGGGAAAACAAAGAAGAAGGAAGCTATAAACAGGCTACGGTGTATACTTACGGTTTGAACAAAGTTATCTACCAAACACAATTTCACAAATTGTGAAGGATTTCAAAAATCCTTTGCTTATAAGCTAAATGACTGAGCTGGGTTTTGTACCTGTCTCTCTTAACTGCTGAAAAAGTCCCAAATGGAGATGACGTGACTGATGGCTTTTATCCATTGCATCTCCTGAGTTGGGACAAAAGAGCCACCTCCTGTCAAAGTTGTTTGCCAAGTTTTAGACAGATTATTTAAAAAGGTCTGACTTGAATACTGTTTTTGACTTTGACTGCAATGATCAAATTGGCCACTAGACAGAGCTGTTTGTCTTAATTTTGAACACTACAGAGTTTAGAATTTTCAAGAGAAGTAGAGCCAATGAAAAGAGAAAACTATAAATAATGATGTTTTATGAGACAGGTACTCAAGTACACACTTAGTGCCCTTTTCTCCGCTGGTAGTGCATAATTTCCAGATTGTTCTGTCATTATCATTCAGGAGGCCGCAACTCAGTTTTCAAACTTCCACTCATCACCAGGAAGATTTCAATAGCTAATAAAGAATAATCAGCATGTATTATGCAATTTCTTCCCTCTTTTATAATACCGTGGCTAAAGTCACAGTGACATCCTAAATCCTGAACTTTTTCTGGAAACTTCTTGGTAATTCATTCTCTGCTCTTTTCTATGAAAACTGTTTATTTTATAAGCATACATTTTGGAATTATAATGGTTCATATTATTGTATCTATTATAGATTTTACTCGCATAAAATACACTGAAGAATTATAAATCACTGCCATTCACAAAGCACTGAGCCCAATTCACAAAGCACTGAATTCTGGGGTTTGGTTAGAATTAGTGTCAAGGGGTTCTGCTGAGGAAGGCCTTAAACAGAGAACCCAGAAGCAGGCCCTTAACCAAATGTGTGTGTGTGTTCGTTGCTCAATCCTGTCCGACTCTTTGCCACCCCATGGACTGTAGCCCACCAGGCTTCTCTGTCCGTGGAATTCTCCAGGCAAGAATACTGAAGAGGACTGCCATTCCCTACTCCACTTAATCTGCATACACGTCAGTACTTCTTACTTTGTGAAGTATGCAACCCCATGTGACCCCAAACAAAAGTTCTCAAAAGTGATCTCTGGCACAAGTAGCATTTGTTAGAAATGCAGATTCTCTAGCCCCATCTCAGCCTGACTGAATCAAACATTCTAGGGAAGAGACTCTGTAGTCTGTGTTTTAATAAGACTTTCAGGTGATTCTGATTTAAGTTAATGTTTGACATCTGTTGATGTAGAGAAATAGCTTTCAAATGAAAGAGAGAAATCCAATTATTAAAAAATAAGTTTGGTGAAAAAGAAATAATATATGAAGCAGCAAAAAATACCCAAGAAGTTGTAATAAATGATCTCAAGATAAAAGAGGATGCTCCAAAAGATAGTTTCTAGAAATTAAATACATGATAAATATTTAATAATTAAATTTATTAAAATAAATTATATACAAAATAAAATAAAGTTTAATTAAAATAAAAATTCAATAGAAGGCTTTGAAGATAAAGTTGCAAAAAGTATCTATAAATCTTTAAAAAACAAGAGATGAAAAATTGGAAAGAGTAGATAAAGAATTTAAAGGATAATAAAAGACCCTCAGAATCTACTTTATAGGCATTCTGCAGACACATATGGAAAATTTCTCAGAGTTGAAATGTGTGAGCTCCTCAATTGAAATAGCCCACTCGGTGCCCAACCCATAAGAAAAACCCACAATAAGGCACATTAATGTGAAAATTCATAACACCTGGTGAAAAAGAAGATCCTAAGAGTTTGAGAGAAAAGTCAAAAGTAACATAAAAAGAAAAAAAAAATCAGAATAGCATCGGAATTTGCACAAGCAACATTGGAGTTAGAAAACTAAATAGAGCAAAATCTTCAAAAGTTGAAATGAAAATAAATTTTAGTCAAAATACTGTACCCATCTAGTTAAGAATGTGCAAATTTTCAGGCATGTGACAGCTGAAAAAATTAATCTCACCCTGTTTTCTTTCTTATGATGCAGCTGAACTAAATGCTCTAACAAAGTAAGCAAATAAATCAAGAAATAGGAAAATATGGGATTAGGAAATAGTGGATCCAACAGGAAAATGACTAAGGATATTCTAGGATAACAGCTATGCAGCCAGCCTGGAAAATGACCTGTCAGATTAGAACAGGAAGTTGGAGTGGGGTTTCTAAGGAAAAAAAAACTGCATTATTTGATCATCTGGAAAATATCAAGAATCATTGGAAAGATCTATCACATTAGTGATAGATCATAGAAAACTAAGCAAATTAAAAATGAGGCTATTACTAACTTTAGGAGAAAACAGGAAGTTAATATAAGAGAGAAAACATAATGCATGTGGTATTGTGGTTAGCTCAGGAATGAACAATATTTGTTCCATCATACACATGTAAATGCTTACTTCCATTTTAACCACAAATTACCAAAAAAAGAGAAGAAAAAAGAAACTGACAGACTATATGATGAAAAAAGTTAGAATTAAATGAAATTAAATAAAAAGAGGTTTAAAAAATAATTTGCATTAATTTTATACCATTCTGTGTTTCCATATTCAGATAGTGAACTCAACCAACTTCAGTTGGGAGTCAGTAAAGAGCCCAGTTGAAATGGGCAAAAAGGTCTCAAATAGGCCCAGGATTACAGTGACTCTTAAACTGTGGTTCCTGGACCAGAAGCACTTACACCATTTGGAAACTCGTTAGAGATGCAAATTTTGGGGCCCGTTCAAGATCTACTGAATCAGAACTTCCAGGCTTGGGGGCCCAGGAATGAAAAGTCTTCTAGGGGATTCTGATACATGCTAAAGTTTGAAAAATACAGACTTGTGAAAATGTGTTCTCATCTGGGGCTGCAAAACACTATTTAGAGTTGATCAGGGTTTCTAAATTGTTAAGGAAACAAAAGAAAACAAATTTAGGTACCAAGAACTTGACTGCACTTTACTAGCATCTTCTCTGCAAGTTAGCTCATCTTATTCTCCATTAGTCTACTTCTTATTTGATATCTGATTTATAATTTGGGGAGTAAATGTTAACCTTTGCTAGGTGAAAAATTGAGTACATTGCCTCGACATTATCTAACGATAATTTGTCAATCCTTTGTCTAGATATACAAGATATACAGGACCTCAAAAAGAATCCCTAAATGTAATTATTCTGAGTATCCACACCACTGTATGACTTACGCCACTTTGAACAGTCCAGGGTTGCTGACCTCTTCTTGATGTACATTGATTGACCGTCTTATTGGCTGACTTGCAGGGAACCAGTGCACACGCCTCATCAGTGACAGCAGCTTTGGAATTCTGTAGGTTGTTCTCTTACAGAAGAGGTTGGCTCCTGTTTTTCTAAGCAAGTTGAAATTTTGCTAACAGTTTTGACTTATGTAATAGTATCATGCCCTTAATATTATAGTTGTGGTACTGAGCAAATGATCCCAAACTGAATTCATAAGCTTTTCTATGCAAACCTTCCCCATCTCTCATACTTCCAGATTAGTGATTAGAACCACCCTCTGACCGGTTGGTCAGGCTACAGACATGGTGCTGCCCATTAATTCATTCAATAAAAATTGAGTGCTTACTACATCCTGGGTGTTCTAGGAACCGGGGATACAATAACGAACAAAACAAGACAAAAATTCCTTTCTTCAAGGAACTTATATTCTAAGTAATAACCAAAATATTATTTCTAATAACAAAAATATAAGTAAATTACTCTATACCATAAATCAAAAAGTGATGGGTAATAAGAAAACTTGGGATACTGTCACAGAGGTTGGAATGTTTAGTGGATAATGATGAGAAGCCTCACTGAAAAGGTGATATTTAAAAAAAGACTTGAAGAAGGCATGGGTATGAACCCTACTGGTATCTTGGCAGAGCAAAAACAAAGATTGTAAGGTAAGCTCATGCTTGGAATGTTTGAGAAGAGCAGGATATTGGAGTGGGTGAGATACAGTGAGCTGGCAGGATGGCAGAAGGGGTGAACCCATTGAAGCAACAGGGCTAGGGTAGGGCTGTGTTGTACAGACTTTTTCATCCTTGTGGCCCACTGTGAAGATTTTAGCTTTCATTCTGCATGAGATGGAAGCAACTTCAGGGTTCTGAGCTGAGGAGTGACATGACCTGACTCATCTGTTGAGAGGGATGAATTCCCATCTCTTTCACTGCCCCAGCCAATTGCCATTGACAATCAAGTCTATTTCCTCTCTATTTCTCAAATCTGTCCTATCTTCCCCCCCCTCCACATCATTACTGTCAGCCCACTAGTCCAGGAAGCCTTAATTTCCTACTTGAGTCATCTCAATAGCTTCTTTGTAGATTTCCTGCCTCTGTTTTCTTCCCTCAAATTCATTCTCCACAATGTATCCAGAGTAAGCACTCTGAAAATTTCATTGATTTACACCTGTTGTTAAAGCTATCAATAGCCTTTTTTTCTCCTGTAAGTAAATTCTAAACTCAACATGACTTTCCATGGTCTGTTTCCCAATCTCTAGCTTCATGTATCCTCTTGTCTCCTTCATAGGATACACTCTGCCCATATAAACTTCGTTCCTTGAGAACATGATGTTCTCCTGTTTCTGAAACTTCACAGATCGTTATTACACAGAGACTTCCCTGATTTTAAAATGTGGATTGGTTTACCTTGTTTTTTTTGCTCTTACATCACCCCCTGCTTTCCTTCCACCGAACTGGCCATTCTATATTCCCATTGTTTATGATCTCTTTCCCCATTCTGCCCTTTGGCTTGGTGAGGACTGTCTGTCTTGCCCATTTGATCTCCAGTGCACTGTCTGTGACACATAGAAAATCAGGGGTGAATGGAGAATGGATGCCAAAACTTCCTGATGGATGAGAACATTTGAAGGCCATTAATAAACCCCTTTTTGTTACAGCCAGGAGACACTCAAATATTTGCTGTACATATGAAAGAAGGAATCAATGAAGGAAAGATTTTTCTCGATCCTTTGCGTTCTGCGTATTTCCCCCATTGTCCAAATGCGCCTCAGTAATATGTTGCGTGGGCTCCCACCGGTCATATACATATATGGGGCAGGTAATGGCTTATACAGTGTAACCTGGTGGTTTTGCAAGCATTCTTCACCAGGAATCCTTCCTGACTTCAGCCCTGGAGACTCTGATATGAGCAGCACTGATTCTGGCCACCCTTGGACACATGATCAACTTCAGAAGACACAAACAGCAATGACCTAACTGGTGGGCAGCAGAAACAGTGACTTTAGGGGAGGCCGATAGTTTCCACACACACAAAGAAGCAGCTCGATAATGGGTTCCAACTATAGTGCCATTTTGTTTTTAAGTTTGAATTCAGCAGAAGCCTCAGCATTGAGTGGACACTGAGATTTGTTCATGAGTACATCTAGAAGACCCTTAGATCTTCTAGCAATAGATGGGCAGTTTTGGAGAACCTGAGATTCCTCAGTTATTACTAGATGGGCATGTATGATTTCTGTCTTTGCCATTAACTTGTCAGAGAAATATTACTCGAAAGTTTTATTCTCAGCCTGCTGTGACCTAGAGAAACATAGGTTACTATCTTATAGGTAGTACTGTTGGACTCCCCAGCAAATCATCAACCTATGAATAAAGGAAAGCTAAATGTATTAAAACTTGCTGTAGCAAGGGAGACCAGAGAAGGCAATGGCACCCCACTCCAGCACTCTTGCCTGGAAAATCCCATGGATGGAGGAGCCTGGTGGGCTGCAGTCCATGAGGTTGCAAAGAGTCGGACACGACTGAGCGACTTCACTTTCACTTTTCACTTTCATGCATTGGAGAAGGAAATGGCAACCCACTCCAGTGTTCTTGCCTGGAGAATCCCAGGGACGGGGGAGCCTGGTGGGCTGCCGTCTGTGGGGTCGCACAGAGTCGGACACGACTGAAGCGACTTAGCAGCAGCAGCAGCAGCAAGGGAGACCACCACCTTACCAATCCCAGCAGTGTCTCAGAATGTGGAAGCCGGTGGTCTAATTTTAAGGCTTTGGGGTCTGAGCTCAGAGTAGTTTTGAGGAAGGTCTTTGAAGACCTGATCTGGACTGGGCAACATTTGTAATGTACTAGTTTGGAATTAGTAGACCCTATGACCCACGGGCCTTGAAACGAGCCTTCGCAAGGAAACTTTGTATGATAAGCAAGTATTTGCCTAGGTGAGAAGACTCTTGTTTCCATTAATTATCTGTGGGAAATTTCCTGAAGCAAACAGTGAATTTTTTAAAAATTGGTTTATAGCTTTATCTTTCCCAGGCAAAGTTTCCTGGAACAAACAACTAATTCATGTTGACAGAGCTGATCTATATTCTTTTTTTTTTTTTTTGGGTGACAAAGTGTTTTTATTGTTTGCTGGAAAATACTTTTGAATGCAAGGTCTGATTAGTGCAAGCTATACATGACATAAGAGTATAACTTAAATGAAATGATAAATATTGTACATAAAGACAGTGCCCACTCCTCTGAACACTATATTTAATGGAATGAAGTCTCTTATTAAATGAGAATTGTAAAAACTGCAGTCATAAATAAAGCGTTCTAAGCAAAGAACTTTAAAATTCTTTAGTTGTGACATCTACTTTGTCTCTCTTGACTTAGGAATGGTGGGGCCCAGTGAAAACTTAGCCAACAAAAAGCCAGCACTCTCAGGAGCTCTTCCCAGGAAGCACGCTGCTGGTGCCCGAGACAGGCTGGCGCCCTGGCTTCCCTGGAGCCCTCAGGCCCACTCTGACCACTAGTCCCTGTCCTGGGGCTAGTTTGAGGTGAGCAGGAAGAAGATCACGTAGGAGGATGCGTCTGTCACGAACTCTTGTACTGCACCAACTCAACAGATAAGAACACCTAGCATTTTTGATGTGTATCTGTCACTCTCAGCAAACACTCAAAAGTGGTTGACGACAAAAATGCAATATTGGGAACAAAAGCCCTTTTCTATTCTCTATTCAGTCTACAGACACCATGTATTCCTTTCAGCTATGAGTTCACAAAGATGCTCTAAAAGAGGCTGCTCCTACTATAGTGCCAGGCAGGCAGGCCAGGATCAAAGGTAACAAAACTCCAGCTACAACTCCAGATTCAAATGAGTTTAAAAAAATACAGACTTATTAGAGAGTCAAACTATGATGTACATGGAAACATAGACAAGTGCTGCAACAATATTCACTGTCCAAGGTCAACTTGGAACATAGCCACATTTCCCTCCAAACTGAGAAAGCTCTGTGTGGAGAAGAACACAAGATTAACACCGTCACCTCCTCTCCAAACACTGTCAGGGCTCAGAAAACTCATCACTAATAACCAATGCAAAAAAATAAAAATAAATAAAACACATCTTAATATATACACAGCAACAAAGGAAGACTACTCTCCTTCTGGGTTTCCGTGGCACTCACTCAATCAAGGATTAGCCAACAATTTCCTAAACTAAGACAATAGTCTCACCATCAAAGAAAATTTTCTTGTCCAAGATGTTTTTTTAAATGACATTTCATAGTGGTCCAGATTGCTTACTTAAGATTAAACTACTAATGCACAGAGGACATCCTCTGAGCTCAAGTATGAGTAATACTAATATTCTCAGATTCTTCTAGGCTTCAAAGATCCACAAATGTTTTATCAGACTATCCATTTAAGAGAAATGTAAGTCAACAGTGATAAACCAACTCTACACTTTTCTTACCCTGTTTATTAAAGAACACCTTGCTCCAATAGGAATGAAGCCTAGTTCAATAGGTATCTTATTCCCTTCAACTCTGCACAGTAAATATCACTGTTTAGTCTTTGTGTCTTTGACCCTTGTATGACTCACCTAAAGAAAATCTTGTACAAAAGTGGAAAACAGCAAACCCCAGCAGAAGCATTGGTATTAGTGCTCAAGTAGACTTTAGGGGAATAATTGTAATTGCTTATGGGACTGTTTACAGTCTTGCTAGAAACCTTACTCCTCTTGAAACCCTAGATCAAAAAATTTGAATTATTTAAACATAAGAGGGGATTTCATCAATAAAGGTCTAGTTTATGTGTAAGGTTTAGGTCCCTGGACAGATGTGCAGCTAGCCCAAATTACTGGCCATGTTTCTATTTTAAACATGTCCATTATTCTCCCCCCACCATAATATCACCAAATCCTTCCATCCCTCCTGTCACTGGCGAGCCCTATCATTGCTGCTTGTATTTCTTTTGGCTGTTCTAATGCACATACAAGCTTCACCGTGTTCCCACTTGAATATGCAGGGAATTTCCATTTCTCACAGAACATCAGCTCCCTAGAAACCATCAACTTCGAACAATTTCTAATTAGTAAAGGCACAATTCTCCTTTATAAAGGAAACCAAGAGTGATGGTTGGAAGTTGAACAAACATCTTGTGTGCTAAGTCACTTTAGGTGTGTCCAACTATTAATGACCCTGTGGACTGTAGCCTCAGGCTCCTCTGTCCATGGGATTCTCCAGGCAAGGACACTGGAGAGGGTTGCCATGCCCGCCCCAGGGATGGAATGTGCTTCTCTTACATCTCCTGCATTGGCAGGCAGGTTCTTTATCACTAATGCCACCTGGGAGGCCCAAAAAACATCTTTGGTATTCCTAAAAAGTGAATGCTGCATGTGCTACCAAAACCTAAGGGCATTTACCGTATCTAAAGAATATACGGATTACGTAAAAACATGAGTATGGTATTTTAGGACATATTTTCAGTTTTCCACTATACCACTTGGATGGAAGTGTGAGTCAGTAATACAGGACAGCTAAAAGTGTGACCACCACCCTACTGGCTTGTTCTCCGCCCGAACTTCCACTAGCTTCCAGTGAATCCTGTCCCAGGGTAATCACTGAGCAAACCTGCAGAGCAGCTCAGAGATAGAACAGTGGGCTTCACCTCAACGAATCCAACAGCCAGCACTTAGCAGGTAAATGCTGTGTGGGGACACACCCAGAAAAGACTTAATGGCAGTTCAGTTCAGTCACTCAGTTGTGTCTAACTCTTTGCGACCCCATGGACTGCAGCACACCAGGCTTCCTTGTCCATCACCAACTCCCAGAGTTTACTCAAACTTATGTCCATTGAGTCAGTGATGCCATCCAACCATCTCATCCTCTGTCGTCCCCTTCTCCTCCTGCCTTCAATCTTTCCCAGCATCAGGGTCTTTTCCAATGAGTCAGTTCTATCCATCAGGTGGCCAAAGTATTGTAGTTTCAGCTTCAACATCAGTCCTTCCAATGAATATTCAGGGCTGATTTCCTTCAGGATGGACTGGTTGGATCTCCTTGCAGTCCAAGGGACTTTCAAGAGTCTTCTCCAACACCACAGTTCAAAAGCATCAATTCTTCGGCCCTCAGCTTTCTTCCCAGTCCAACTCTCACATCTATACATGACCACTGGAAAAACCATGGCCTTGACCGGATGGACCTTTTTGGCAAAGTAATGTCTCTGCTTTTTAATATGCTGTCTAGGTTGGTCATAACTTTTCTTCCAAGGAGTAAGTGTCTTTTAATTTCATGTCTGCAGTCACCATCTGCAGTGATTTTGGAGCCCCCAAAATAAAGTCTGACACTGTTTCTACTGTTTCCTCATCTATTTGCCATGAAGTGATGGGACCAGATGCCATGATCTTAGTTTTCTGAATGTTGAGCTTTAAGCCAACTTTTTCACTCTCCTCTTTCACTTTCATTAATAGTCTCTTCAGTTCTTCTTTGCTTTCTGCCGTAAGGGTAGTGTTATCTCCATATCTAAGGTTATTGCTATTTCTTTCAGCAATCTTGATTCCAGCTTGTGCTTCTTCCAGCCCAGCATTTCTCATGATGTACCCTGCATAGAAGTTAAATAAGCAGGGTGACAACATACAGCCTTGACGTACTCCTTTCCCGATTTGGAACCAGTATGTTGCTCCATATCCAGTTCTAACTGTTGCTACCTGACCTGCATACAGATTTCTCAGGAAGCAGGTCAGGTGGTCTGGTCTTCCCATCTCTTGAAGAATTTTCCACAGTTTGTGGTGATCCACATAGTCAAAGGCTTTGACATAGTCAATAAAGCAGAAATAGATGTTTTTCTGGAATTCTCTTGCTTTTTTGATGATCCAGCGGATGTTGGAAATTTGATCTCTGGTTCCTCTGACTTTTCTAAATCTACTTTGAACATTTGGAAGTTCATAGTTCACGTACTGTTGAAGCCTGGCTTGGAGAATTTTGAGTATTACTTTGCTAGCGTGTGAGAGGAGTGTAATAGTGCAGTAGTTTGAGCATTCTGTGGCATTGCCTTTCTTTGGGATTGGAATGAAAACAGACCTTTTCCAGTCCTGTGGCCACTGCTGAGTTTTCCAAATTTGCTGACATATTGAGGGTAGCACTTTCACAGCATCATCTTTCAGGATTTGAAATAGCTCAGCTGGAACTCCATCACCTCCTCTAGCTTTGTTCATAGTGATGCTTCCTAAGGCCCACTTGACTTCACATTCCAGGATGTCTGGCTCTAGGTGAGTGATCACACCATCGTGATTATCTGGGTCAGGAAGATTTTTTTGTATAGTTCTGTGTATTCTTGCCACCTCTTCTTAATATCTTCTGCTTCTGTTAGGTCCCTACCATTTCTGTCCTTTATTGAGCCCATCTTTGCATAAAATGTTCCCTTGGTATCTTGAATTTTCTTGAAGAGATCTCTAGTCTTTCCCATTCTATTGCTTTCATCTATTTCTTTGCACTGATCACTGAGGAAGGCTTTCTTATCTCTCCTTGCTATTCTTTGGAACTCTGCATTAAAATGGGTATATCTTGCCTTTTCTCCTTTTCCCTTTAGCTTCTTTTCTTTTCACAGCTGTTTGTAAGGCCTCCTCAGACACCATTTTACTTTTTTGCATTTCTTTTTCTTGGGGAAGGTCTTGATCCCTGTCTCCTGTACAATGTCACGAACCTCTGTCCATAGCTCATCAGGCACTCTATCAGATCTAATCCCTTGAATCCTTTCTCACTTCCACTGTATAATCATAAGGGATTTGATTTAGGTCATACCTGAATGGTCTAGTGGTTTTCCCTATTTTCTTCATATGCACCTAAATTCCTGGTTTTATAATATCTTCCCAGGAAGTCAGGAATAATTGGTTTTTTAGTTAAAGAAAATGAATCTATGCTGAAAACAATGTAATGCCTCAAAAAAGCAAAATCTATAAGGGAAAAACTACAGAAAAATACAGTTTAACAATCAATAGCTTACTTTGGTTAAATTGGCATAGTAAGTCAGTGCAATTTTGTAGTTAGAAGCACATCCTTTCACATTCTTGGAAATCAGAGTACTGTGAAGTGAAACAGTTCACAGAGGTGATAGCCCTTTAGCCTTTTGTGACTTCAGAACTCAGAAAGATGAAGGTTAACCAGGATTTGACACTCAGATAGTTACTTGCTCAATGGAGACTGGAGACAAACTCAGTCAGGAGGCAGCTAAACATCTCATTTTTATTTACTTACAGAATTCTCAGAAAGTTCCTACTTGGACATCAGGGCTTTTCCACCTGGATGCACATCAGCATTATCTGAGAAGCTTTAAAAAATTATCAAGTACCAGATCAATTAAACCTGGAGGTGGAGCCCAGAAATCAGTACTCTGTTTTACCAGGTGATATTAACTTGCAGCCAGACTACATACCACTGATGTATCCCTTTCAGAAAGTTGAGGCATGAAGGCTATATCACATCTAGACAACTTTGTTTTTTCCAAATTTCACCAGGAAAAGGGATTTATAGAAAAAGACACACTTGTGCTTCTGCTAAAGATGCAACTTACCGTTTCAAAAGTGCTGGTCCTTGGAGGTTGTCTGGAGGACTGGTTGAAGAGGAGCAAGTCCGAGTCTTGGCAGAGCAGGCAGCGTTTCAGGCTTTGGCAGAAGCAGAGAAGGGCCAGATGCCTGTGAGTACCAGCATGATGCACAGTGACACCAGATTTAATCCACAGTGAGTCTTCATGAAGCTTGGGGCTGACACCAGTAGATGGGTGAGAAGGATGACAAGAAGGGTGTGCCACTTTTTCTTTTCACAGGCACCTCCAAAAACACAATGCTCTAGAACATGTGCAACGATATGTTCACCAGTGTCATGAAAGTTGAATTTCTGAAGCACTGGGGAGGGTCTCAAAGAATGCCTACTGTGCCTGGTCCCAGAGAGTCAGACAGAGTATTTACAGAGGAAAATGCTCCACTCATGATTTCAAAACCCAAGCCAGAAACATAAGCCAGCAGTGCATAGAGGGTGCTCTCACCTGGGTTTATCCTTGTCAAGACCTCACTGGCTTAAAAAAAAAAAGTTTATAACATGCAAACCGGCACATTTCTTGCATAAGGACAGACCATCACTCCAAAGATCAGTAGACATTTCCGCACTGGTCCATTTTTGATGTCAGTAATGGCTGCTGTTATGAACCAAACAAGGGAGGAAAGTAGCAGAGACACCAACCAGAAGAACTCTGCAATGAAGAGGTTGTTGATGCGCAATGGCGGTGGCCGCGGTGAAGAGGTAGAACTTCAGCACAGCTGCGAAGGCAAGTGCAGCCCAGAACAAGGCCGCCGTCATGGCAACCGCAGAAGCCTGCCGGTTGGGGCCGGGGGGTGATGGGTGTCTCAGCTGATCTGTATTCTTAATTAAGTCATGCTAACACAGATGGTCTCAGCACTCATACCTTTTAATTGCTCTCACTCTTAAATACTTTGGGACGTTTACGTGTCCCAGTAGTTTCCAAGGACAGGTTCCAAAAAGGAGAGAGGATGCAGTTATAAAGCCTGACGATCAAAAGATGGAAGGAAGTATGGGCAGCGTTGAGAAAACAAGGGTAACAAAAATAAACTTACTTTTGTACAATTTTGCTTGAGGTAAGTTCTTGCTTCAGCCAACAGAATACTTACTCAAACACAGATTTGATCTCCCCTTCCAGAGAATCACTTGTAAAAATCAAGCACTGTTTTTTCTTTTTGATGTTTTAAATTGAGGTATAGTTGATGTACAATATTAGGTAAGTTATAAGTATACACCTGGAGAAGGCAATGGCAACCCACTCCAGTGCTCTCACCTGGAGAATCCCATGGATGGAGGAGCCTGGTAGGCTGCAGTCCATGGGGTCGCTGAGAGTCCAACACGACTGAGCGACTTCACTTTCACTTTTCACTTTCAAGCATTGGAGAAGGAAATGGCAACCCACTCCAGTGTTCTTGCCTGGAGAATCCCAGGGACGGGGGAGCCTGGTGGGCGGCTGTCTATGGGGTCTCACAGAGTCGGACACGACTGAAGCGACTTAGCAGCAGCAGCAGCAGCATAGGTATACACCATAGTGATTCACAATTTTGAAAGGTATTACTCCACTTATAGTTTTTATAAAATATTGACTATGCTCCCTGTGTTGTACAATTTAGCATCATAGCTTATTTACATTATTTGATACATAATAGTCTGTACCTCTTAATCTCTATGCCTATCTTGCCTCTCTTCCCTTCCCTCTCACCACTGGTAGCCACTAGTTTGTTTTCTATATCTATGAGTCTAAGGATAATTAAGATTGACGTCTCCTGTCATAATCTAGACAGTTACAGCCCATGGAAATAGACATGCCACGGATGACAGACTGAATAGTGGTTTCCTCACCTACTCTTCTTTCCTAATCCATGTGTTTGAACATGCTGGTGATGAGCAAAGGAATTACAAGGAGGAAATGATAATGTTGTACTATGGCAAAATAGTATCCTGTTCTGGTATTAAAGTAATTATGGATATTTGATTAATCTGTGTTCAATGCCCTGAAACATTGCCTTTAGTCTGTAGCCTAGGTTGATATCCTCTTATCTACTGATTTAACATGGCTGAATGTATGGTGATTGGATATTTGCATGGCTATCAGTTCAGTTCAGTTCAGTTCAGTCGCTCAGTCGTGTCCGACTCTTTGTGACCCCGTGAATCGCAGCACACCAGGCCTCCCTGTCCATCACCAACTCCCAGAGTTTACTCAAACTCATGCCCATAGAGTCGGTGATGCCATCCAGCCATCTCATCCTCTGTCATCCCCTTCTCCACCTGCCCACAATCCCTCCCAGCATCAGGGTCTTTTCCAATGAGTCAACTCTTTGCATGAGGTGGCCAAAGCACTGGAGTTTCAGCTTCAGCATCAGTCCTTCCAATGAACACCCAGGACTGATCTCCTTTAGGATGGACTGGTTGGATCTCTTTATAGTCCAAGGGACTCTCAAGAGTCTTCTCCAACACCACAGTTCAAAAGCATCAATTCTTCGGCCCTCAGCTTTCTTCACAGTCCAACTCTCACATCCGTACATGACCACTGGAAAAACCATAGCCTTGACCAGATGGACCTTTGTTGGCAAAGTAATGTTTCTGCTTTTTAATATGCTCTCTAGGTTGGTCATAACTTTCCTTCCAAGGAGTAAGCATCTTTTAATTTCATGGCTGCAGTCACCATCTGCAGTGATTTTGGAGCCCCCCAAAATAAAGTCTGACACTGTTTCCACTGTCTCCCCATCTATTTCCCATGAGATGATGGGACCAGATGCCATGATCTTAGTTTTCTGAATGTTAAGCTTTAAGCCAACTTTTTCACTCTCCTCTTTCACTTTCATCAAGAGGATTTTTAGTTCCTCTTCACTTTCTGCCATAAGGGTGGTGTCATCTGCATAGCTGAGGTGATTCATATTTCTCCTGGCAATCTTGATTCCAGCTTGGGCTTCTTCCAGCCCAGCGTTTCTCATGATGAACTCTGCATATAAGTTAAATAAGCAGGCTGACAATATACAGCCTTGACGTACTCGTTTTCCTATTTGGAACCAGTCTGTTGTTCCATGTCCAGTTCTAACTGTTGCTTCCAAACCTGCATACAGGTTTCTCAAGAGGGAGGTCAGGTGGTCTGGTATTCCCATCTCTTTCAGAATTTTCCACAGTTTATTGTGATCCACACAGTGGAAGGCTTTGGCGTAGTCAATAAAGCAGAAATAAATGTTTTTCTGGAACTCTCTGTTTTTTCGCTGATCCAGCAGATATTGGCAATTTGATCTCTGGTTCCTCTGCCTTTTCTAAGACCAGCTTGAACATCTGGAAGTTCTCGGTTCACGTATTGCTGAAGCCTGGCTTGGAGAATTTTGAGCATTGCTTTACTAGCATGTCAGATGAGTGCTATTGTGCGGTAGTTTGAGCATTCTTTGGCATTGCCTTTCTTAGGGACTGGAATGAAAACAGACCTTTTCTAGTCCTGTGGCCACTGCTGAGTGTTCCAAATTTGCTGGCATATTGAGTGTGCCATTTTCACAGCATCATCTTTGAAATAGCTCAACTGGAATTCCATCACCTCCACTAGCTTTGTTCGTAGTGATGCTTTCTAAGGCCCATTTGACTTCACATTCCAGGATGTCTGGCTCTAGGTGAGTGATCACACCATTGTGATTATCTGGGTCGTGAAGATCTTTTTGTACAGTCCTGTGTATTCTTGCCACCTCTTCTTAATATCTTCTGCTTCTGTTAGGTTCATATGATTTCTGTCCTTATCAAACCCATCTTTGCATGAAATGTTCCCTTGATATCTCTAATTTTCTTGCTATAGACTATATCAATTAATTCAAGGTCTGGAATGAGATGGAACTGGATATAAATCCTTACCCTAAAAACCATTTAGTTTTGTGATTCTACTTAAGTTGCTACTTAGATGTGAAGAGCCAATTTACTGGACCCTCATGCTGAGAAAGACTGAAGGCAGGAGGAGAAAGGGAGAACAGAGGATGAGATTCTGGAATGGGATCACTGACTCAAGGCACATGAGTTTGAGCAAATTCTAGAAGCCGATATGCTGCAGTCCATGAGATTGCAAAGAGACTGACATGATTGAACAACTTGACAACTTAGTTGCAGCCTTAATTTCTCATATATAGATATTAGCTTCATTTTTTTTTTCACAGACAATGGTGATCTTTTGTAGCCACCTGAAATAATTATGGTAAACAAAGTAACAGTTATGTAAAACTGTCAGCCTAGTTCATAATGTGGACTCAGTAAATGTTAGACATAGTTATTACTTTACTAAGTACAAAGTGTGCTGTGGTGTTCATTTGAAGATGAGAAGCATAGAAACCTAGATTCAAAGAATAGTAGAGTCCAGACAGACCACAGAGATGTTCTGATCCAGCATCTTTATTTTAAGGGAGAGGAAGCTGAAGACCAAAGTGAAGTGAAGTGAAAGTCTCTTAGTCGTGTCCCACTCTTTGAGACCCCGTGGACTTACAGTCTATGGGATTCTCCAGGCAAGAATACTGGAGTGGGTACCCTTTCCCTTCTCCAGGGGATCTTCCCAACCCAGGGATTGAACCTAGGTCTCCCGCATTGCAGAAAGATTCTTAAAGTGGGCAAATAATCAGGGTGAAAACACCAAACAGTGGAAAAGGCAGGCATCATGTTTCCATGGCTTGCCTTGCAGCCAACATGTGCCTGTGAAGGACAACCATGGGAGACAAGGCTCTGGGCCTCTGGTTGGTAACCACTGTACAGTCTTTTGTTCACGGTAGATGGTTAGAACCTGGTCTAATTTGCAGCATTTTCAGAGAAGAATTGAAAGCAGTCTGACATAATTTGACTCCTGGAGCTCAGATCTTTTAGTTTATTGGGCACAGTCTCATTACTTGGCAATAACTGATGTCTTTAGAGTGTGAAGTAAATATTTAAGATTTAAATAAGCCCTATGTGAATGCTAAGCTCCTCATTTGTTGACAGATTCTTCCCATACTCAGCAACTATTCCAGCAGCTTCTCTTGCCAAGGAAATACCAGATATTGTTGAAAGAAAAAAAAAAACAGCTGCAAATATCAAAAAACCTGGCTTTTTAAGGGGCTTTCCAAAAATAAATGGTTGAAGAACCTAGAAAGTGATTTTACAGGGATGTAAAACAATCCTTTAAGCAACTGTAACTTTTAGTCTTAAAAATTTTATTCAGCACATCCTTTTGTATGAAGTACTGTAGGTAATTTAAAGACATGTTATTTTTTTGCCTTTGAGGTACTATCAATTTAGTAGGAAAAATGGCATGTAAGTAAATTAATCAAAACTTACATAATAAAATGCAAATCAAGTAACATTTGAAGATGAACATTGGAGGGCATTGGTAGGCAGAGGCTGACAAATTACCAAATGAATGGTGCAGGGGATGTTTGTTCATTTTGCTTTCCCCCTTCTTTTAGGACACCGCCTGATTCTGGTCTAGGATTCCTCTTTCCCTTGCAGTCTTGGGGCTCTGTAACTACAAGAGCTCTGCATTTCTCTAGCCCAGATGTGATCTTGTGAACCAAGTCATGCCCACCAGCCTGTCTTCTAAAGTGACTCAAGGATTGAAATTGTTGATAAAACTGTTACCCTCTTTGGCTGACAATTGCTGATCTCTGCTGAGCCATGAATCTCCAGCCTTCTAGTCCACTCTCATGGGTTAGCTGGGATTAAACTCCTTTTCCTCATGGGTTCACTAGACTTGGTGTATATGGTAATGGCAGCTTGAAGGGAAAGGAGTTGCCAGTTTGCATATATGTGTCAGGGAAAAGAGAAGGTGATATTTGAGTGGGACCTGGCAAAGGGGTGACGGTAAGTAACTGAGGATTTTCAGTTTGGGGACACCCTATTATTTCTAATTCTAGACCTCTATCAGAGCCATTTCTGTAGTTTGTGAACTAGTTAGAAAGTTGTTCACAGATCTTGAGGATTCAATGCTTTGCTAAGTGCAAATCCAGGGCAGTAGAGTTGGAAAATATTTCAGGACTGGTTAGGTTAAAAAATGGAAAAGACAAAAAAAAAAAAAAAAATGGAAAAGACAGGATTACAGATGTAACTATTGTAATACAATTGAATGAGGTTTATTTCTACTCTGAAAGTCACTGTAGTGGTCTCTTCTCACTGTGTTTAAGTCTCTGTTTCTTATCTTGCTTCTATGATAATCCACATCTAAGAGAATAAATTCATTCTTTAGCTTATCAAGATTCAGTAAAATCTAATCTATACTTTCTTCACTGAACAGAGGATTTGAAAAATCATATTCTCTCTCATTCGACAATTGTTGTTAATATTTGAAACCACACATGGTGCTTGTAAAGAGCTCTCAGACACTACTGAATGTAATTCCCCAGATTCACTTTACATGCAAAACTGTTGTATAGTTTGATTAAATAATGTCTGTGAAATTCTGTGTGGAGACACAAATGCTTCCTAAGCCAGGAAGAGACAAATATCAATATTCTCGGCTAGAATTTGGTCCAATTTCACTCCAAAAAAACAATTTTGCTGTTGACAAAATGGAAATGTGCTGAAGAACTAGGAAAAGGAAAAGGGAGAGATTAGTAAGGTCCATCTTCCCCCTTTCTCTTCTTAATGTATCATTTTATTTTTCTAAACCAAGCTCTCCCTAAATTCCAGAAGAGAAAAACATTTTTTCTTAAGTGTGATTTTTGAGGGAAAAATAGGTGCATTTTGTGTTTCTGCTTGTGGAATTAAAATACTTCCTACCTCGATTTTTATAGCAAATTGGTAATGCCCACATTTGAATTTCTGGCAAACCCTAGAACATAATGCTATACTTATTTTGCGTTTATTCCTCACTGGCTGGACAAATTTTTAAAACATGAGGTAGATCAAGTGGGGAGATTAAAATCAGATGGTTTTGCATAGACTATCAGTAATGAGGGTAAAACTGGCATCTTTCCATCTGCTTCTTTGATTATACATTTTGTACTTATTTTTAAAGACCAAACTAGAGGAGTTGGAAAGTGTTATTGAAGTCCACGATGGAAAACCTTTCCTAGTCATTTTCATAGTGAATTCTGAATCTTTAAAATGCCATGACCAGACTGTGTTGGGACATATGATCAAGTAGGTTTTTCTTTCCTCAAGGACTTTATTTAAAAATGTACGTGGCAGAGGCTTCTCATTTAGCATATCTAAGGGAGCTCTTTGGGAATTTTACCATTGTTTTCTTGTGTTGCCATGGGAATGCCCATTTTTATATCTTCAGAGAGATAATGTTTTTCAGTGTGGTAGAGCAGAAAGTGGGCCTTATATTTAGGAAACAGTGTGTTCTACCCTGGCCTTAACTCCTTACTAGTTGTACCATTGTAGGTAAATGATTCAAGCTCTCCAAGCCTCAGGTCTTTGTTTCTTAAATGAAATTAATTTTTATTCTAAAGGGTTATTCTAAGCATTAAAAGTGATGAGTGCATCAGAAGACGTTTACTATGTAATAGTATTATTATACTGATGTGATTGTGAAAAGGCATCTTAACGTGTATTTCCTGCCTGACTCCAGGCTTGTATCTATCTCCCTTAGAGAGCTTTCAGTCTTTGGCAGCTCAGTCTCTGGATATATTGGTGATGTCAAATCAAAAAATATACTAGAGAAGGAAGTGATCTGAGATGTAAGGATAAAGGGCGGAAATAGAGAGTTGCCGTTTTATTTCACATTGCTGAGAATGTTGGAGGTGCAGATGGCAACTCGGGTATTGGGTGGTTTGTTGAGGTGAGGCCCTAGTGCAGTGTTGTCCAATAGAACTTTCTGCAGTTATGGAATTGTTCTCTACTTGAAATGTCAAACAACTTCACCAATAGCAACACGTGACTGTTGAGTACACGAATGTGGATCGTGTGACTGAGGAACTTCTATATCTCACTTAATTAATTTAAATTTAAATAGCCATATATGGCTAGTGGCTACTTTATTGGACAGCACAATGCCAGGAACTCTAGGGGATACGAGAGACTGAGGAAAGAAAGGTAAGGAGAGCAGGTTTTAACAAGTATTGTCATGAATTGTGAATCAGATCCTTAATATTTCTTGAGAGATGTAACCAAAAAATTAAATTCATTTGTAAGTAGTTCTGAGAGCCAGGTTACATATAAATATAGATATAGAGATATAGATATATAGCTGTGACTCACAGCGGAGGACAGGACACATGGGGCCCTGACCAATATTATGGCTACATATGGGTAGTAATAAAAATTTCCTCTCATTAACATGATAACTGAGGATTTTTATAGATGAAAAGCTCATTAGGAAAGAGGTTATCTACATAAACTCTTTTTATTTTAAATACACAGCCATGCCCATACTTCTCATCTGGAACTCAAACTGTTATACAAATAAGTCTAAATAGTTGATTTAGAAAATTAGAGCTAATTATCTATGGACTTCCTATTACGTAGCAGGATTTGTTTTCTCAAACGATGATGAGAACTGCCAGCACCTCCAGGACCCATTTTATCTCTAGGATTCCAGCGGATGAGTCTTGAAAGCTCATGAACCTTCATAAATGCATAAAATTGTGTGTGTGTTTTGGGGGTGAAGAATCTATATCCATTAAAGATATTGTATTAGATATTTATCCTTTTAAATTTTCTTCATCTTCCTGGGAGATGACAGCATTGTTCACCTCTCATTGCTGAACCTAAAAATACCAGACAAATGCATAACTGGAGCTGTGAACAATAGCCCCTTTATCACTGGACTGGAGATGAAAACGTGGGGGGAGGGGTACATGGGGAACGCTCTAATGGTGGGGGAGTCATAGCAAGAGTGAGTCCTGATGTCATGGAGGATGTCAGAGAGGGCCCAGGGCTGTCACTGACATGGATACTGCAGAGAGATTTTGGATGGAGTTTCTGTTTGCCTAACCCCAAAATTAAACCCAGAAATTCTGTGAGCTACCCAATATCCACTTGCTGAATCAATATTTCACTTAAAAACACTTAAACTTGGCAGAATAGACTTTTGTTACTTGTAACTAGACCCCAACTGATACAGATACTCAAAAGGGTCTGTAACCCTAAAACGATTAAGGATTATCTCATAAAACTGCATTTATTATTGACCATGAATCCGTCACAAGTGATACAATGAAGACAGAATCACAAAAATACAGAGCTGGAGAAAAGGTGTGTTCTTTCAATGACAGCTACCATTTTTTCAAGAATATAAAGTGCATTAAAATGTTGGCAGAAAAAAAGAACAGTGGTAAGGCTTGCCTGTACATCATTGATTTGTAAAGGAGAATATCAAGATTCCAAATAATCTCCATTATGGTGAACACCTTAGTCATGAAAGAGCCCATTCTACCTAAAGGCTTATAATGCCAGGAATCTGATACATTCCTTCTGCCCAAATATGTGAATCCAATGACACTCAGCATTCTCCATCATCCACTTTCTCCCCCAAAGTTGATCAGCAGTGTTTCTAGTCAATACTATGACATCCTATCTAAAAATCCAGTCAAAGTATTCAAATACACTTTGAATTCAGAGATCAAAATCAAAGATTCATAAATTAATCTCAGTCTACAGACTTGTAGAGATCAATACAAATATATAGATTAACTCTTAGAAATTGATGTGAAATAAGTGGATTATGAAAGTACAATTTTCCTCTGCATATTTTAATGGGAGTTCAGTTAAAAAGAAGATTGTGCTAGAATTTTAATGATACTGGACAGTTTTATCTTGGGGCTAAAAGTCTGATATACAATCCCTTCTTTACAAACAGAATAATGGGGTTTTATTAAAGCAAATATATTCTTCCATCACTTGCTCTATGTTTATACAATGTCACTGAATAGTCAACATATACATCAGGGAAGGAATAATGAGCATTCCTTTCTTTTCACATAATGAAAGTTCTAAATTGCCACATTCTTCTTATTTAATTATGAATAAATTCAGAGATGTGTGCTATATTTATAATTAAATCCATTCTGTATTCATGTTTTCACACATATTATAAAGTCTCTTAATATTCTCATTATTTCCCAGAATAGTAAAGAAGAACCTCATGAAACTTGGAAAATGATTTTTCTGTCTGTAAAAATTTGTTGTGAAAATTTCAAAATGTACCAATAAGTAGATCAATGGTCCTGTGTACACTTGTATTGATTACACAGCTTTTGTGATTGCCATCAGTCAGCTGTATTTGTTTCATCTCTTTTTGTTATATTAAAGAAGAGTTATGGTGATTCCAACAAATGGCTTATTTGAAATTTCCTATAGTACTAATCACACAATAGCATGTTTGCTTATAATGCATTATGCTCTGCTGTATTGGTTTGGTAATAACAAGTGCATGAGCAAAATCATAATTAAACTGGAAGGAAATTGATTTGTAGTACATAATTGATAAGATAAAGTAATAAAATAATCTTAAATATAAAAGAGTGTATAATGATGCATGTACAAAAGAATCACTCCTTTCAACACTGTTTATTTGTATTTCTTTATCATAAATATGAATATTGCTTATTATATTTGGTTTAGTGCAGCACTCTCTTGATAATAATATGGCATTCTACTAGATGGAATTCTCTATTTACAAGCATATCTACATTTTTAATAATAAATGTAAAATTAATGTTAGGAAGGATGTGAATTTGAGTCTTCATAGACAAGTTAGCATTATTAACAATGTCATTTTAATTCCAAGAGCCCCCTACTTTTTTGTCCTTCCATTATAATTGGCAATAATATAGGGCAATTGTTTCTAAAGTCCTTCATAGACCAGTTTCATCCACCCCTCCAACTGTTCCAGTTTTACTTGTCTTATATACCAGCATTTCACTCAAGCTTTCATTTTAAAAAATGTTCCTGTGCTAACATCATTGTGAAAACTATTAAAGGGTATAGGCACTACAAGACATATTTAAATAAACAAAACATACCACTGATTGAGTCAGAAAATATTGATGGTTTAAAAGATTTTCTATCTTTCTTCTTTCCATAATGCAAAAGTGTATGTATATCTCATGTTTGCTGGAACTCTGTTGAATTTCACTTTGAACCTTAATAGAAAATTAATAGTCCTTTTTTCTCTGGTCAAAATGGTTCTGTGAATATGGTGCAGTGCAATCATACTCAATTGTATATTAAAGGAAAATCAGCATTTTCATAAAAATACCCCCCAAAACTATGATATTTTAGTACAATTAATGTTAAAGTATTTTAGTACAATTGATATTAAAGTACAATTAAAGTACTTTATATAGAATGAAATGACAGACTATACAGGATTAGAAAACAGAGCAAAGTCTGTGCCTATTATCCTTAGCTCAGGTGTTCTGATGAATGTAGAGGACCTGATTTGCTTCCTATTTAGCTTTAATTTGTCACTTTTACCTTTTCTTAAAAAAAAAAAAAAAACAACTCTTTTTCATGTAAATTTCTCATCCAAAACCCTAGGACTGAATCTTGATTTGTCTAAATGAGGATGAGCACTCGGGACACACCTAATGACTTTTATTGGTACACGCAGTTCAGGTTTGCCCAGTTCAACAGAACGAGTATCTTATGTTTTCCAACTGGGGGAGATGCTTTCGTCACCTCCTGGAGAATGTAATTAAGGAAGCCCGGTGCTCCAGCTCCTGCTCCCTGCCAGCCACGAACACACAGTACACCAGCCTCCAGGGGAAGGGAAAACCAAGGCCGCAGAACAGGAAAACGGAAAGAGCTTATACCCTTGTTAGCATCACCAGACTGCTGAGTTGATCTCCAGACTTGCCTTACGCAACATAACAAATTTTCTTATTGTTTAACGTAGCCTTAATTCAGGTTCCTGTTATTTTCAGCAAAACCTCCCAAAGCATGTCCCCTCAAAACCCCACCAAACAAGCAAAATGGCATTACGGGTATAAACATGGAAGGCAGTTTGTTATACTTTTTAAAATCCTAGATTTTACACTGGAATTCTTTTAATCCCGTTTTGGGTTTAAACTCATCTCTGAGCAAACACGTTTTCTGGGAATTCTGGGGAGCCCCTTGTGCTGGAATTTAGTGTTGTCAGGAAGAAGCCGAAACTGATACAGGCGGGACCCTGGAGCCCTGCTTCTCCTGTTCTGTCCGCTTGCCTGCTTCCTTTGTCTTTATTCCACTTGACTGTCCAGTCCCTGACATCCGGCTTGCACCTTGCAGTGTTTGCTCCCAGCAGTGAGCACATAACTCTATTGCATGCCAAGGTTTTTCATGTCTTAATTTATTTTGATGACTCAGGGGTTTTAAGATATGAATTGGCTCTCTGTTGTCAGTAAGACTGGGGGCAATTTTAGATAATGCAGTAGGAAATAAAGCAATAGGTAGGTACATTTGCAGTAGCTTAAGTAATATCAACAGTGGGGAAAACAATAAGGATACCTGAAGGGATGAATAAGATAATAAGGTGTACCTGTGGAGCTGAGAAATAGCTTTCTTTCCAGACAATTTATTCTTGTTCAGACTAGTATAGTTTAAAAATATATACACTTTTTCTTAAGAAAATCTACTAAGAAAATGTGTGGGCATGAAATTATACTGCCTGCTTCCTAGCGCATTGTTTAGCCATACTCTCTGCCCTGGAAGGAAGTCCCACCAGCCCCTTCCTCACCGGTTTTGCTTTCTTTACATGTGCCCCCCGTGTACTCTTGGCCATTCTCATGACTTCAGAGCTTCTATTCAATGCCATTCTCTATTGACTAGTATTTCTATATCATTATTAGTGAAATGTATAATTAATGTTAAATAATATTAAATTTAATAATGTTAAATAATGTTAAATGTATAATTAATGTTAAATAAATAAATAATGGAGCAAAATCACAATTAAGCTGGAATTCGTGACTTCAAATCTTAGCTTTAGCCAAGATGTTTCCCCAGATCAAGATGTATTTACTCAACTGTTCATAGGACACTGCTCCAGAATTCCTGCAAGCAATTCATTTTTGTCATGTCCCAAACAGAACTTACTATTTTTTTTTTCAGAAACCAGCTCTTTCATTCCTTCCCCAAGCAAGCATTTACTGAATATTTACTGTATTCCAGGCTTTGTCTTAAGAGCACCAACCCTCCAGAGGAAAATAATACATGAAATGATAACTAAAATGTTATTGGTAATGCAAAGCTAGTTACAGGATGGGGATGTGTGATCTTGGACACTTTGCATGACCTGTGTCTCAGTTTATCTGTAAAATGGAGCCAATAGAACCTTCTCAGAGACTGAGTGTGAGGATTAATTCAATCACTGTTTATGAAGGACACAGACCACACTAAGCATTCAGCAAGTATTAGCTGTTGTGATTATTACTATTAGTTACATCATACAGAAACTGCAAACTAAGCCTTAAACATAAGGCTTAATGGTGAAATATTAGTTATTCTACCATCATTATTATATAATATTTTGCTGGGAGTACTTGCAAATGCAATTAAATAGGAAGATGATGAAATATAAAAATGAGAAGGAAAGAAGCGAATAACAATTATTTGTAGATGATTTGACTACTGTCTTTTTCAGCTCAGGCTGTCATAACAAACTACCATAGATGGGGTGCCTTAAGCAACAGAAATTACTTTTCTGACGGTTCTGGAGGTTGGAAGTAACAGATCAGGGTTCTAGTGTGATGGAGTTCTGGTGAGAACTTGCAGATGGCCTGGCTGGTAGATGGCCACTTTCTTGCTGTGTCCTCACAAGGCTGAGAGACTAAGGAATCTCTGCAGTATCTCTTCCTATAAGGACACTAATCTCGTCAGGAGATTAGTCATGACCTCATCTAAATCTTACCTCCCAAAGGGCTCACCTCCAGATATTATCACCTTGGTAGTAAGGGTTTCAATATGTGAATCTGAGAGGAATACAGTTCAGTCCATAACTATTATACATAGGGATATTTCAAATAATCAAATGATCAAATAATAGAAGCAATAGGTAAGTATTTTCTAAAGTAGCTGACTACAATATTAAATGCAAAAGGCAATAGTTGTACAATATATAAAACCTCCAAAACTTAGTGGAAGGATTATTTATAATAATAACCAACAATATAAAACATCTATAAATAAACCTTACCAAAATTTGTAAAATCTGTAAAATTAAATTGCTTCTGAGAGCCCAAGACAATCTGACCATATGTAATGATATATACTTTGTTCTTAGAGAGAAAAATATTATTGTAAAAATACCAATACTGCATAAATTATAAGTTTAATATGGACCCAATAAAAATGTAACATATTGATCTTTGGTCTAACTTAAAGTTCACACGGAAAAAAAAAAGTAATATAGCCAGGAAAATTAGAAAATGTAACATAAAGCAGGATGAGTTATACCAGACATTAAAATGTGCTCATTTTATTTAATAGATATTTGATAGTGTTTACTGTGTGCATATATGTATTAAGTGCCTTATATGTATTAAATATTATCATGCAATAATCCTTTGAAAAGGGAGTTATCACTTTCCCCATTTTATAGATAAGAAAACAGGCACAGATAAGTCAGGTAATTTGCTTGAGATCTCACAGCTTGTAAACTGAAAGAACCAGACTTCACACCCAGGTAATCTGGCTCCAGATTCTATGCTCTTAACCCAGGCACTGTGCTACAATAAGTAAAAATTTTGGTATGAGCTCAAGAATAAACATAGAAATAGAGGAAATGAAACTGTGAAGACACAGACATGTATACATACGAAAATTTAGTCTATAATGAAGTACACATTTTAAGCAAGGGGAAGTGATAGATTATCCAATAAATTGTGTTAAGAAAATTAGAAAAAAATAAAGGTGGATCTTTGCTAATTTTTTCCACCAAATTCCTTGTGGGTCAAAAGTTAACTCTAAAAATAAATTGAAACCATAAAAGTAAATACCTTAAGAAAATTCATAAAATTATTTTAAAAATCTTTCAGTGATGAGCCTTTCTAAAGAGAGAACACAATTCAGAAATCATAAAAGAAAAATTGGATAACTTTCATTACATGAAACTAAACACTGATTTTCTAAGAGCGTTTCTCTTGTGTAGGAACTTTAGCATTGTCATGTGGTACAAGCATTTTCCAACTTTTCTTCTCTCTTTATTACAGTCAAGACTAGGTCAATAAGGAGCTTTAGTTTTTGTTTCTTATTTGTGATATGTTAAGTCAAGGCTATGGTTTTTTCAGTGGTCATGTATGGATGTGAGAGCTGGACTATAAAGAAAACTGAGCGTAGAAGAATTGATGCTTTTGAACTGTGGTGTTTGAGAAAACTCTTGAGAGTCCCTTTGGACTGCAAGGAGATCCAACCAGTCCATCCTAGAGGAGATCAGTCCTGGGTGTTCACTGGAAGGACCGATGTTGAAGCTGAAACTCCAGTACTTTGGCCACCTGATGCAAAGAGCTGACTCACTGGAAAAGACCCTGATGCTGGGAAAGATCAAAGGCAGAAGGAGAAGGGGACGACAGAGGATGAGATGGTTGGACGGCATCACCGACTCAATGGACATGAGTTTGGGTAAACTCTAGGAGTTGGTGATGGACAGGGAGGTCTGGCATGCTGCAGGCCATGGGGTCGCAAAGAGTCAGACACGACTGAGCGATTGAACTGAACTGAAGTGACATGTATCTAATACATATACAAACCATGCTTTATATATTTGTAGAGATGTGTTGTCTCTTAATGAGTTAATAAAAAATATTTAATGGTGTGTTGGGTTGAAGAGAGGATATCAAAACTGTTTTGTATCTGAGGTGAAATAGAGCCATGAATATGGTATTAAGTCTATGGTTCCAATTACATATAGCAATGAATATTTCAAGTTCAGAAAAGGTGCAAGTAAGTTTTCAAGAAAACTTCAAATTTACACCAACAAAACTCAGAAATGCTGAAAATTAAAATATAATATAAATATAATTAAAATATTAAAATTAATATAAAGTATTGAGGGAAAGGAGGAAAATAATGAAAAAAGTTACTAAGAATTCCACCACTACAACACAATTACCACAATGATTTTGGCATATTCCTTTCAACTCACTTTTTCCCTACAAATCAGATCTCCTTCAAAGTAAACATCAGAATTTTGAACTGATTTATTGATTTAAGAGCCCAAGTAGATTACTTCATTGTTAGTATCATTGAATATATTCTCATTCACTAGTATCTTATCTTTTTCTGAGAATTCTTTATTCATGTGTTTTGTTCTTTTTGTCTGTTAGGAATTCATGGTTTATTCATCAGTTTTTATGGGCTCCCTGAAAAAAGAAGACATTAGGTTTTTTATATTTAAATTGGATACTTTTAACCTATAGGACTTTAAAGAGTATATGTAGTCAAAAGTAACAAATTTTATCCTTTTAAATTTTGCTCATTTTGCATTTTAAAACTTTAAAATTGTGAGCTATAATATGGAAAAGTATACAAACATAGTTTGCAGCCATTTCAGAGTTGAAATCTAGAAAGATTAACATGCATCCTTATCAGTCATTTGTTTTTACACACATACTTTATCTTTTTATCATTATTCCTTCTTGTAGCTTTCAATTTTCATTTAGGGTCAATTGTTTACTGCTTAACTAACATTTTTTAGAATTTTATTTAATGTGGGTCTTTTGGTAACAAATTTCCTATTTTTGTGTGTCTGGAAATATTTTTATTTCAAATTCATTCTTTAAAGATATTTTTACTGAGTAAAGAGTTCTAGTTTTGTAGTTTCTTTTTGTACATTTATTGTCTTCTGGCTCCTATCATGTCTCATAAGATGGCTATCAAATCTATTGTTCCTTTGAAAATAATCTATACAGCCACACCTTGTTTTATGGTATCAGTATTTCACTTTATTGCACTTTGCAGATATTGCATTTTTTAAAAGTTAAAGGTTTGTGGCCACCCTGCATCAAGTCATTTTTGAAATAACATTTTCTCATTTAGTGTCTCTGTCTCACATTTTGGTAGTTCTTGCAATATTTTAAACTTTTTCACTATAGTTATACTTTTTTGGTGACCTTTGATCGGTGAATTTTGATGTTACTAGTATGACTTGCTGAAGCCTCAGATAATGGTTAGCACTTTTTAGCAATAAGGTATTTTTAAATTTGGGCTTCCCTGGTGGCTCAGACATTAAAGAATCCACAGGTCTGTACATTTTAAAAGACATAGTACTATTGCACTCTTAATAGATTATAGTATAGTGTAATCATAACTTTTACATGTACTGGGAAACCAAAAAACCTGTGACTCCCTTTATTGAAATCTTTGCTTTATTGAGATCACCTGGAACTGAACCCGCACTACCTTCCAAATACTCCTGTATTAGTTGCAATTGTTGCTGTTCAGTTGCTAAGTCTTGTTTGACTGTTTGTGACTCCATGGACTGTAGCACCCCTGGCTTCCCTGTCCTCTGTTATCTCCCCGAGTTTACTCAGATTCATGTCCATTGAGTCACTGATTCTATATAACCATCTCATCCTCTGCTGCCCTCTTCTCTTTTTTGCCTTCAACCTTTTCCCCAAGATTAGGGTCTTTTCAAATGAGTAGGATCTTTCCCAATGAGTTGGTTCTTTGCATCAGGTAGACAAAATATTGGAGCTTCAGCTTTAGCATCACTCCTTTCAATGATTATTCAGGGTTGATCTCCTTTAGGATTGACTCATTTGATCTCCTTGAAGTCCAAGGAGATCAGTTAGTTTGCAATTGCTGTGTAATAAATTACTGCAAACTTACTACTTTAAAACAAGAAACATTTATTATCTCACAGTTCTTGTGGGTTAGGGTCAAGCAAAGTTTAGCCAGATTTTTCTTTTCATTGGGACTGCTCTCAGTTGCTAGAGGCCATCAGGTTCTAGCCATGTGGCCATCTCAAAACAAGTAAGCAAGTAAATAAGCAAGTAAGCAGCAGCTTACTTACTGAAGGCCAGAAGAATCACTCTCCACACTCTGCTACTAGTGAGTCATATAATATATCATAATCACTGGTATGGCTATCCCACCACCACTGGGATGTGATATAAGCTAATCAAGGGAGGACTATTCCATCATATTCACAGGTTTCTTTCAATGTGGGGGTGGACAGATTATACAGGGTGTGTATCTCAGTGGGTAGGAGTCTTGGGCGTCATCTCAGAATTCTGCCTACCACAGCAACTTTTAAAATTTCTTGTCTTTTATTTTCATTGGTCTCATTATGATATATCTAGATATGAATTTCTTTTTATTTATCCAACTTAGAGATCATCAGTCTTTAAACTATGAATTACACAGTTTCTCTAATTTTGAAAAATTCTTAGGCATTATCTTCAAATACAGTTCCTGATCCGTTTGCTTTTTTGCTTTCCTTCTGAAACTCCAAATTTTGTACGTAACATGCTTTCCTTTATCCCTTTTGCCTCTCAGCACTCTTCTGTGTTTTCTAATTTCTGTCTTCATTCTGGATGTTTCACTCTGAGCTATCTTCCAGTTCGTGAATTGTTTCTTCAGTCATTTATTGAAACCAAGCACTGAGTTCTTAATTTCTGTTATTAGAAGTTTTGGTTGTGGACTCCAATTTGGTTCTTTTTCATACTGGATGTGTCATTTTTTATAGCTTTAAATCTTTTGTCACAACTTTTCTTAGTTCTTGAATACAGTCGCTGTAAAGTCTGTGCCTGATAATTCTACTTTACGGAGCCCCTGTAGGTCTATTTGCACCGGCTGTTGTTTTTACTGTTTTGTCATTCATGATGTTTTCTCATCTCCTGGGTCTCCTCATTCCTGGTGCATCTTCATTGATGGTACACTTGATACGATATTTAAAACTTCTTTGTAGAAATCATTTGAATTCCAGGGTAATATTTTCTTCATACAAGAGAAATGCTTCTTCTGATTCTTCTAGCCTCAGTTCAATAGCAATTTCAGATATTTCTCAATTCAACATGATGCAAAGCTTGTCTGTCGTCTCTGCCAACTGTTGTTTGCCTCTGGCTCTTCCTGATTATTGGAGGATAGCCCTTCAGGATTCCTACCTAAAGGGAAGTATTTTATCTGGACTTTCATACTCAGCTATTATACTTCAACTCTTGCTCCCTAACTTTAACAAGCTTTCAAAGGTGCGACTTAGCCTTTCAGCTGCATCAGCAAAGGCAAAAGTGATCTCAGATGACAGGCTCATATTTCTCAATTTCACTATTTCCCTAGGTGCTGGGCCACTGATTCTTTACTATTTTTAGCTTTTCCATGCTTTCAAGTATATGTTTTTAATTGCTGTCACCTTTTCTAATTCTCAAATAGGAGGCTGATCCAAATTACCTAATACACTGTTTTTGAAAGTGAAATTCCTCAATTTTTATTTTATGACACTTTTGCATTTCTATTTATCTTGTGAGATTTTCAATTCAGGAAGCATTTTCCTTTGGTGATGACAAATATTCAGCTTTTTAATAACTTTGCTTTTATGTGTTTTAATTTATATATCTATATCAATCTCTCTATATATGTATTATTTCTTCCTTCTATTTCCAATCAACATATGGGTATGTAATTCTCTGTTTATTACTCATATATACACCTGAGGGAAACTAAATTTATCATTCCATTAAAATCCCAAATAGTACTGATTTTCCTTTAGTTAAATCTGAAATTACTTAAATAAAATGAGAATATGTAAGGTTAACCAAGGAATTACTACCAGAATATAATGAAAACATGCTCTCTAATAGATAAGTTAGTTGCTTAAGCTAATGACTAGAAATTTATACACTTTTTTCCCCCACATTTTTTCAGTTTTATATTAGAATGTGATGTATTGCAACACTTCTACAGACTATGGAGACTGCTTTCAAAATTGATGAACCAAGATTAAAAATATGGATCACCCAGAGTTTAGCTCAGGATCCTGTTTAATTGATTTTTATCAAATTGAATACATTTTTGATTCTCCTCTGTTGCTGCCTTAAGCAAAAATAATGAGAGAAAAAGTTTTCGGAAATAAGAAAGTAGGTCAAATAGTTTTAGACATTAGCTTTGTATATTTGTGGCTATCTCTGTAGGTATTTTTTGGAAATGAAAAGTACCATTATTTTGATGAAATACCAACTTCAAGCACATTAATCTTATTATATAAGGGCTGGGTTACAAAAAATCATTGTGGTTTAATATAGATGTATGATAGGTAGATATCCTTCATCTAGAACTCTGTTTGTATGTTCACACACTCATGTGCACACATGAGCCTGTATGTTTATGTGGTAGCATCTGGTGAGGGGAGATGCCAAGGGGAAATGTGTGGATACAGTATAGTTTAGGGTTCATGGAAAATTGGAGGCATAAAATATTCTTGTTTCTATGTGACTGAATAATTCATATTAATCAAAATAATTCATAACCAGAGGTACCACTGACATTCTCTGAAGTGATCGAGTATGGCATTTGGGTAAATTTATCTCCACTCTGTTGATCTCTGATTTAGACATTGTGCAGAATAGTTTAAGTCAGACCTGGATTTTCATCCCAGCTCCACTGATTCCTGCTGAATGATTCTAGGAAAGTTTTATTACCCTTTTGTGTCTCCTTTTTTCATTCATAAAATGTCAATAATAATAGCACATATCACATGGAATGGTTGGCAAAATTGAATGGAAGAATATACATTAGATGCTAAGTAGATCATTCATCAAGTAAACAATTACTGTAATTTAGTCTTAAATACCAAAAATGGAAGGGACCTTTACAATGTACTGCTCTAACCTCTTAGATCTAAAGAGTAAAAATCTTAGTTACTGAGGTACTAAGTTCTATTTCAAAGGTTTTACACCATTCAGAGTAGAACTCAAACTTGGGGCAACTGACTCCTAGAAGTGACTATATCTTCTATATGCAAAAATTATTATAGTCAGTTCAGTCACTCAGTCGTGTCCGACTCCTTGCGACCCCATGAATCGCAGCACGCCAGGCCTCCCTGTCCATCACCAACTCCCCGAGTTTACTCAAACTCATGTCCATCCAGTCGGTGATGACATCCAGCCATCTCATCCTCTGTCGTCCCCTTCTCCTCCTGCCCACAATCCCTCCCAGCATCAGGGTCTTTTCCAATGAGTCAACTCTTTGCATGAGGTGGCCAAAGGACTGGAGTTTCAGCTTCAGCATCAGTCCTTCCAATAAACACCCAGGACTGATCTCCTTTAGGATGGACTGGTTGGATCTCCTTGCAGTCCAAGGGACTCTCAAAAGTCTTCTCCAACACCACAGTCCAAAAGCATCAATTCTTCTGTGCTCAGCTTTCTTAATAGTCCAAATCTCACATCCATACATGACCACTGGAAAAACCATAGCCTTGACTAGACGGACCTTTGTTGGCAAAGTAATGTTTCTGCTTTTTAATATGCTGTCTAGTTTGGTCATAACTTTCCATCCAAGGAGTAAGCATCTTTTAATTTCATGGCTGCAATCACCATCTGCAGTGATTTTGGAGCCCCCCAAAATAAAGTCTGACACAGTTTCCACTGTTTCCCCAGCTATCTGCCATGAAGTGTTGGGACCAGATGCCATGATCTTAGTTTTCTGAATGTTAAGCTTTAAGCCAACTTTTTCACTCTCCTCCTTCACTTTCATCAAGAGGCTTTTTAGTTCCTCTTCACTTTCTGCCATAAGTGTCATCTGCATATCTGAGGTTATTCATATTTCTCCCAGCGATCTTGATTCCAGCTTGTGCTTCTTCCATCCCAGCATTTCTCATAATGTACTCTGCATATAAGTTAAATAAGCAGGGTGACAATATACAGCCTTGATGTACTCCTTTTCCTATTTGGAACCAGTCTGTTGTTCCGTGTACAGTTCTAACTGTTGCTTCCTGACCGGCATACAGGCTTCTCAAGAGGCAGGTCAGGTGATCTGGTATTCCCATCTCTTTCAGAATTTTCCACAGTTTATAGCGATCCACAGAGTTAAAGGCTTTGGCATAGTCAATAAAGCAGAAATAGATGTTTTTCTGGAACTCTCTTGCTTTTTCGATGATCCAGCAGATGGCAATTTGATCTCTGGTTCCTCTGCCTTTTCTAAAACCAGCTTGAACATCTGGAAGTTCATGGGTCATATATTGCTGAAGCCTGGCTTTGAGAATTTTAAGCATTGCTTTACTAGCGTGTCAGATGAGTGCAATTGTGCAATAGTTTGAGCATTCTTTGGCGTTGCCTTTCTTTGGGATTGGAATGAAAACTGACCTTTTCCAGTCCTGTGGCCACTGCTGAGTTTTCCAAATTTGCTGGCATATTGAGTGCAGCACTTTCACAGCATCATCTTTCAGGATTTGAAATAGCTCAACTGGAATTCCATCACCTCCACTAGCTTTGTTTGTAGTGATGCTTTCTAAGGCCCACTTGACTTCACATTCCAGGATGTCTGGCTCTAGGTGAGTGATCACACCATCGTGATTATCTGGGTCATGAAGAGCCCTTTTGTACAGTTCTTCTGTGTATTCTTGCCACCTCTTCTTAATATCTTCTGCTTCTGTTAGGTTCATATGATTTCTGTCCTTATCGAACCCATCTTTGCATGAAATGTTCCCTTGGTATCTCTAATTTTCTTGAAGAGATCTCTAGTCTTTCCTATTCTGTTGTTTTCCTCTATTTGTTTGCATTGATCACTGAGGAAGGCTTTCTTATCTCTCCTTGCTATTCTTCCAATTTGACCACTTCCAATTTGCCTTGATTCATGGACCTAACATTCCAGGTTCCTATGCAATATTGCTCTTTACAGCATCGGACCTTGCTTCTATCACCAGTCACATCCACAACTGGGTATTGTTTTTGCTTTGGCTCCATCCCTTCATTCTTTCTGGAGTTCTTTCTCCACTGATCTCCAGTAGCATATTGGGCACCTACCAACCTAGGGAATTCCTCTTTCAGTGTCCTATCATTTTGCATTTTCATACTGTTCATGTGGTTCTCAAGGCAAGAATACTGAAGTGGTTTGCCATTCCCTTCTCCAGTGGACCACATTCTGTCAGACCTCTCCACCATGACCCGCCCGTCTTGGGTGGCCCCACACAGCATGGTTTAGTTTCACTGAGTTAGACCAGACTGTGGTCCTGTGATCAGATTGGCTAGTTTTCTGTGATTGTGGTTTCAGTCTGTCTGCCCTCTGATGCCCTCTCGCAACACCTACCGTCTTACTTGGGTTTCTCTTACCTTGGACGTGGGGTATCTCTTCACGGCTGCCCCTCCTGACCTTGAACGTGGGGTAGCTATATAAATGAATAAATAAGAAAGTTAATGTTTTAAATAAATTCTACAGATAATAGATAATACAGATTATACAATAATACAGATAATAGTTTGGCTCTAGTAAATAACAGGGAGGGAACACAGCCCCACCCATCAACAGAAAATTGGATTAAAGATTTACTGAGCATGGCCCTATCCACCAGAAGAAGACTCAGTTTCCCCTCAGCCAGTCTCACCCATCAGGAATCTTCCATAAGCCTTTTACCCTTCTCCATTAGAGGGCAGACAGACCGAAAACCACAATCACAGAAAACTAAACAATCTGATCACATGGACCACAGGCTTGTCTAACTCAATGAAACTATGAGCCATGCCCTATGACCACCCAAGAAGGACGGGTCATGGTGGAGAGTTCTGACAAAACGTGGTCCACTGGAGAAGGGAATGGCAAATCATTTCAGCATTCTTGCCATGAGAACCCCATGAACAGTATGAAAGGCAAAAAGATAGGACACAGACGATGAACTCCCCAGGTCAGCAGGTGCCTAACATGCTACTGGAGATCAGTGGGGAAATAAACCCAGAAAGAATGAAGAGATGGAGCCAAAGCAAAAACAACATTCAGTTGTGGATGTGACTGGTGCTGGAAGTAAAGTCAATGCTGTAAAGAGCAATATTGCACAGGAACCTAGAATGTTAGGTCCATGAACCAAGGCAAATTGGAAGTGGTCAAACAGGAGATGGCAAGAGTGAACATGAACATTTTAGGAATCAGCCAACTAAAATGGACTGGAATGGGTGAATTTAACTCAGAAGACCATTATATCTACTACTGTGGGCAAGAATCCCTTAGAAGAAATGGAGTAGCCATCATGGTCAACAAAAGAGTTCAAAATGCAGCACTTGGATGCAATCTAAAAAACAACAGAATCATCTCTGTTTATTTCCAAGGCAAGCCATTCAATATCACAGTAATCCAAGTCTATGCCCTGAGCAGTAATGCTGAAGAAGCTGAAGTTGAATGGTTTATGAAGACCTACAAGACCTTCTAGAACTAACACCCCAAAAAGATGTCCTTTTCATTATAGGGGACTGGAATGCAAAAGCAGGAAGTCAAGAGATACCTGGAGTAACAGGCAAATTTGACCTTGGAGTACAAAACAAAGCTGGTCAAAGGCTAACAGAGTTCTGCCAAGAGAACGCACTGGTCATAGCAAACACCCTCTTCCAACAACACAAGAGAAGGCTCCACACTTGGACCTCACTAGATGGTCAATACCAAAATCAGATTGATTATATTCTTTGCAGCCAACGATGGAGAAGCTCTATACAGTCAGCAAAAACAAGTCTGGGAGCTGACTGTGGCTCAGATCATGAACTCCTTATTGCCAAATTCAGACTTCAGTTGAAGAAAGTAGGGTAAACCACTAGACCATTCAGTTATGACCTCAATCAAATCCCTTATGATTATACAGTAGAAGTAACAAATGGATTCAAGGGATTATATCTGATTGAGTGCCTGAAGAACTATAGACAGAGGTTTGTGACATTGTACAGAAGGCAGGGATCAAGACCATCCCCAAGAAAAAGAAATGCACAAGGGAAAAATGTTTGTCTGAGGAGGCCTTACAAATAGCTGAGAAAAAAAGACGCTAAAGGCAAAGGAGAAAAGGAAAGATATATCTGTTGGAATGCAGAGTTCCAAAGAATAGCAAGGAGAGATAAGAAGTTCTTCCTCAGTGATGAATGAAAACAAATAGAGGAAAACAATAGAATGCGAAAGACTAGAGATCTCAAGAAAATTAGAGATATCAAGGGAATATTTCATGCACAGATTGGCACAATAAAGGACAGAAATGGTATAGACCTAACAGAAGCAGAAGATATTAAGAAGAGGTGGCAAGAATACACAGAAAAACTATACAAAAAAAATCTTCATGACCCAGATAACCACAGTGGTGTGATCACTCACCTAGAGCCAGATATCCTGAAACACAAAGTCAAGTAGGCCTTAGGAAGCATCACTACAAACAAAGCTAGTGAAGGTGATGGAATTCCAGTTGAGCTATTTCAAATCCTAAACGATGATGCTGAGAAAGTGCTGCACTCAATATGCCAGCAAATTTGGAAAACTCAGCAGTGGCCACAGGACCAGAAAAAGTCAGTTTTCCTTCCAATCCCAAAGAAAGGCAATGCCAAAGAATGCTCAAGCTACCATACAATTACACTCATCTCACATGCTAACAAATTTCCTCAAAATTCTCCAAGCCAGGCTTCAGCTGTATACGAACTGTGAACTTCTAGATGTTCAAGCTGGATTTAGAAAAGGCAGAGGAGCCAGAGATCAAATTGCCAACATCCGTTGGATCATAGTAAAAGCAAGAGAGTTCCAGAAAAACATCTACTTCTCCTTTTTTGACTGCGCCAAAGCCTTTGACTTTGTGGATTACAGCAAACTGTGGAAAATTCTTCAAGAGATGGGAATACCAGACCACCTGACCTGCCTCCTGAGAAATCTGTATGCAGGTCAAGAAGCAACAGTTAGAACTGGACATGCAACAGCAGACTGGTTCCAAATCAGGAAAGGAGTTTGTCAAGGTTGTAGATTGTCACCCTGCTTATTTAACTTATATGCAGAGTACATCATGAAAAACACTGGCTGGATGAAGCACAAGCTGGAATCAACACTTCTGGGAGAAATATCAATAACTTCAGGTATGCAGATGACACCACCCTTATGGCAGAAAGCAAAGAAGAACTGAAAAGACTCTTGATGAAAGTGAAAGAGGAGAGTGAAAAAGTTGGTTTAAAACTCAACATTCAAAAAAGATCATGGCTTCTGGTCCCATCACTTCATGGCAAATAGATGGGGGAAACAATGGAAACAGTGACAGACTTTAATTTTTGTGGCTCCAAAATCACTGCAGATGGTGACTGCAACCATGAAAATAAAAGACCCTTACTCCTTGAAAGAAAAGTTATGACAAACCTTGACAGCATATTAAAAAGCAGAGACATTACTTTGCCAACAAAGGTCCATCTTGTCAAAGCTATGGTTTTTCCAGTAGTCATGTGTGGATGTGAGAGTTGGATTATAAAGAAAGCTGAGCACCAAAGAATTGATGCTTTGAACTGTGGTGTTGGAGAAGACTTTTGTGAGTCCCTTGGACAGCAAGGAGATCTAATCAGTCCATCCTAAAGGAAATCAGTCCTGAATATTCATTGGAAGCACTGATGTTGAAGCTGAAACTCCAATACTCTGGCCACCTGATGCAAAGAAATGACTCATTTGAAAACACCCTGATTCTGGGAAGACTGAAGGCAGGAGGAGAAGGGGATGACAGAGGATGAGATGGTTGAATGGCATCACCAACTCAATGGACATGAGTTTGATTTAACTCTGGGAGTTGGTGATGGACAGGGAGTCTGGTGTGCTGCAGTCCATGGGATCGCAAAGAGTCGGACTTGCCCGAGCGACTGAACTGAACTGATAACTCAGTTGGTAAAGAATCTGCCTGCAATGTAGGAGACCCCAGTTTGATTCCTGGGTGGGGAAGATCTGATAGAGAAGGGATAGGCTACCCACTCCAGTATTCCTGGGCTTCCCTTGTGGCTCAGCTGGTAAAGAATCCGCCTGCAGTGAGGGAGACCTGGGTTTGATCCCTGGGTTGTAAAGATCCCCTGGAGAAGGGAAGGCTACCCACTCTGGTATTCTAGCCTGGAGAATTCCACAGACACTATAGTGCATGGCGTTGCAAAGAGTCGGACAAAACTGAGTAACTTTCAGTTTCACTTACAGATAATATTCAAAATAATTCTAGGTCTAATGATAATTATGGAATGTAGGGAATCAATCAAGTTTTCTCAAATGGATGAGATTCTAAAAGAATTTTAGACTGTCATAATTATGAACAGTTTAGACAGGGTTTTGGAACACATATGAGTTGCAGTGTCTGTTGGGGGAGAAGCGGAAGGGAAGCTAATATATAATAATTTAAATGAATACTACAAATTGTATGATCATTCATGAAACATAGCTGCATATATCTGAAAATGTTGAAAGTCTTAATAGTATGCCCTTTATTTTACAAAAAATTTTTAAAAGAGAGCAAAAAGAAGTAAGGACCAGGTAGTTATTTAAATGAGCACTAAATCAGACCTCCACTACAAGTGATATACCAGTATTTGCCATTTCAAGAACTAGAATGTTATCTAGACTTATCGTTCCCGACTTAGGGCCTCAGCCATGTTTATTTTCACTAGTGTCACTGGGATTTCACATTAGACTTTTCTCCTTAACTGTCACTGAAGTTGAATCTAGAATGCAGCCTCTTCTAGGCAGCTGTGTAGTGGGTGGAAAGCCCTCTGCTTCTAGGGATGGGGGGAAGTGAGCATAGAAAGAACTACTTTTCACAGATGACTTTTAGCATCTAATTTTAAATCCTTGGAGATGTTTACCTTTTACTTTAATTCATTACCATAGAGATACAGAATCACTTTTCTATAGTTGGGTTATTTTTAAAGTGCACAGTAAAACTGGGTGAATGCAGGTTCAGGAGAGGGTCTGTGGTGTTTCACCAGGGTGTTCAGCGTATAGGGAACTGTGCAATTGTTGTTTATGGCAGAGACACCAGGAGAAAATGTGGAAGCCTTGTGTTGGCCTTTGCAGTCTCCCTTCTCTGAAGTTTCCCTCTCAGGGATCCTTCAGTCTCAGCTGCAGAATAAATTATTCTGTATCATTCCACCATATCAGATATGGTTTAGATTTTTTAATACAATGTGAGTGTGTTATGGTGCTGGACATTGTGTGAAATGTTTAGATGGGCAGCCTCAGAAGTTATATAAATAGAAGATAATTTTGATGAATTTTATGTATAAGTTATGAAAGTTAAGATAGAGTGGTCTGTTTTGGTTATAATAATATAGTCAAGACCGTTGAGTTCTTTTCCCTTCCAGTAGGAGATACATTTACTCCAGGGCCTCCATTCTATCCTTCTTTCAACTGACTTGTGTGTTTATCCCTACACTTAATCTTCATTAGCCAACATCTCTTGAAGACCTACTACCAAACTGGTCCTTGACTGAGCTCTAAGGAAACTTTGGGAGACAGCCATTAACCTCATACTCATGCAAATGCAAAACCAACTATGACATGTACGACATGGGGCTAGAAAGAGAGCATATTATGGAGACATTCAAATCCATGTAGACCTATTCAGGTAAGGCTTCTCTGAGGAAATGACATTCTAGTGAGATCTGAGAGTTGACTAGAAATTAACCAAAGTTGGGTGATCAGAGGGAAGGGAAGGAAGAGATGCAGAGTGACAAGAATGTTTTATTTTGGGAAACCTCAACCTCTGTGTTGCTGAATGGGAAAACCAAAGTGCATTCTACCCATTCTACCCACAGATGATGACTATGTGCCCTGACACAGGAAAATATCCTGACTTGGCATCATCAGCTCACTCATGCATATCATTTCCTATGTGCATTGCAGTCTTTTCCTCAGGTTTCTTTCAGAAATTTTAGGACTGTCTTGAAAATTTAATATATTCTTGCTGTGCAATAATTTTGTCTCCTGTATCTGACCTCAACTTAAAATTCTTTCTAACCACCATTAACAAGAGAGTGCAATGGAGGTTTAACTAAGCTACACAATCTAAGATTACTGGTGGTAGGCAGGATTCCATACCATTCAATGTATCTGCATTTCACAGGAGCTAGAAACAAACTCTCTTTGAACACTGAGTCATTTGCACCAGAAATGCACATATTGTGCCCAACAAAACCAACGGCATAGCAAACTGAACACTGAAATTGTTCCCATTCTCTGAAAGAAACTTTTTCTTGGTCAAGCAGCTTTTAAAAGCATGACCTAGAATTTCTTTCCCTGCTGGGTTTTTTTTTTTTTCTTCCATTTATTTTGTACATTTCAACAATTTCTAAGCTGGCTACAGATCCTGAATTAACAATTGGGAACACTTTCATAAGTTTCAGTTAAGAGCTTATGAACCATTATGTAGCTCAGCAAGAAAGCGCATGACAGAGATGTACAATTACCTTTCCACTGGAGTTCCATTTTTCTCTTCCCTCTTTCCAGCTAAAGGTAAAAAGGCTCTTAAGGTCATCAAATGAAAGAATGTTCTGTCTCTCAAAAGAAGAGGTTCTCAGTAAACCAAAATGTTCCAGTGAAAGCACTTCCTGGTAAAAATGGTATGAAATTGTTGAAACCACGTTTCATATTTGGTTCAGGTCCCTCCCAGATAGTGTTCTTTTTTCATAAAGCTGGGGAGACAAGCATGTTAAAGCTAGAAAAGCGAGAATCTCTGCTGGAATCGCACTGAAAAACCTGCCAGGTAATGATGCTGTTTCCCTTTTATTTCTGTTTGAGCTGCAATAAAGCTGGCACTTTCAAAACACAAAAGCCAAGTTCCTGCTGTGACTTCCCAAAGTGCTTCTCAAAATACCCGTGCAGCAGCTGACACATAAAAAAATGTACATGAATGTCTGGCTGGCTTCCCAGAACCTTTCTGAAAGCACACAGCCCTATTTTCAGGTGGGTTTGGTTTATGATGCTCTGCAGTCTGTTTCCCAAGAATCCTGATATTCCCATGTAGCTGGAAGCTGTGCTGTAGCCTGACTCATGGTCCTGGATTCAACGTCCACAGGAAATTCCATCATCTATGCGGTCAGGATTGCTTCCCCATCCTAGAGTTAGTCACGGAAGGTGGGTTGAGTCCCTGGGAGCCATCAAGAGTCCAGGATTCTACCATGGTTCTGCTAAGTTGATGTTCAATGATGGTCTTTTATTGAATGTCAGTTTCCTCATCGTCAAATGAACAGATGAACACACAGATGACAAATGTAGAAGTATATGTCCAACTCCTGCTGACCCCCAGGGACTGTAGCCTGCCGGGTTCCTCTGTCCATGGGCTATTCCCAGCAAGAATACCGGAGTGGGTCTCCATTAAAGACCTGCCTGGGTGATGCCATGGCCATTTGGGCACCAGGAAGACTTTATTTGGGCCAAGTTTCTATCAGTTCCAATAACTTTAAGGAATCTTTCAATCAAAGGTTTAAGAATACATCACAAAGATTAGTTGAGAATGAATGAGAACTACATGTACATTACAATTCTATGCATTAACATATACACATGGGGTTTCTGACACCATGGTGTCTGGATTTCAGTTTCTTCTCTATAAAGAACTTGATGCAAAAGAAACTAGACTCTACCTCTTCCTGTTTTTCTCAAACTTAGGCCACTTTTGAGTTTCTAACATGTGTTATTCAAAGCTATTCTGAAATGAGGTAGCACACTTGGAAATTTGCTTTCTCTTTCTATAATTCTGACTACTAATTTTGAAAAAAATTGTCAGGCCAATATTATTAGTCAAAATTTTCCCCATATATGAAATTCTGACATGGGAATTTCTAAATAATAAATTTTGTAAAGTACCAGCTACCCACGTTGTTGATTAGTCTTCCAAAAACTTCATTTTCTGCTCAGTGCAGCCACTCTCTCTGCTAACAGCTAACATTTGCTGAACTGCTGGGGCAAACCTGGGTCACTTCACTTAATGATCACAACTCCATGAAGTAGGGATAATAATTATTCCATTTTACAGATATGTAATCTGAGGCTCAGAGATGTTGACTAACTTGTCTAGGGTCTCACAGCTAGGATATGACTAACAAGTCTGATTCTAGGACCGAAAAGCTGAAATATTTTCCTGAACTAACCTGTGGCCTTTTAAGCTTTCTGTGTTTCTTTCTGGGTTTTACTCTCTTTACTTTCTGATTGATGTTTTGATAAGCAATGAGTTAAAACTACTTTTTTTCTGGTATGTGTGAGAAATACAACTTTCTGATTTGGAGAAGGAAATGGCAACCCACTCCAGTATTCTTGCCTGGAGAATCCCATGGACAAAGGAGCCTGTCAGGCTAAGGACCATAGGGTTGCAAAGAGTTGGATACGACTTAGTGACTAAACAACAACAATAACTTTCTGATTAGGGGAACAACTGAAAATAAATTCCCCCATTGGTGATCCTGTGCAATGTCATAACTGTCTTCCCTTCCTGAAGCAACAGCTACTATTTAACCTTTCAACACCAATTAACATGCAAGCATAAAAGTACTATATATGTATATCGCAGTAATTTTCAAAGTGGAAGTACATCCCACCAGGGGCTTTCCATATGTATGCCTCTTTTTGATTTACTAACCTTCAAACGTCCTGTAGTTTCTGATAAGCCCCTGCGTTAGAAATACCTTCTGGGTTGAGCCCTGTAACTGATGGGAGTGTGCATCCTGAGTGTTGGGGCAGAAGAAGGTGGAGCTCCCCTGATATGTAGCAAATCTTCCCATCACCATCAGCATGAAATACAAACCTTCACATGGTCTAGAAGGAGAGTGTGCTTATTCACCAGGGTCTATGAACACAGTGCCACAGTTCTCAGGAATTTTGAAGAGCCTACAAAAATGTTCGGAACTAGGAAAACAACTAATGGCCCCAAAATATGAAAAGGAAACTGCAAAATGAAAAAGAATACATTTAAGTGAGTGTCTAAACACAGCGACAGTCTCAGCCTTCATATTTCATATTTTCACTACATATGAAAACAATTTATGTTAGATTTATCTCTTAGTATGTAAAATGACTGCCTAGAAATCACAGCTCACTGTAAATTAAATGACTTAATTACTGTCTCTGAGGGACTTCCCTGTAGCTTATATGGTAAAATATTTGCCTGCAATGCAGGAGATCCGGGTTCGACCCCTGGATTGGGAAGATCCTCTGGAGAAGGGAATGGCAACCCACTCCAGTATTCTTGCCTGGAGAACTCCATGGACAGGGGAGCCTGGTGAGCTACAGTCCATGAGGTCACAAAGAGTCGGACACGACTGAGCAACTAACACAACGAAGACTGTCTCTGAAACTATCTTGTTTATTTTTTCCTTTGCTTATTACCTATCATCTTCTACTAGAATACCAGCTCTACAGGAACAGGGACCTAGGCTTTCATTTTAATTTTTGTATCTCCATTGTCTGGGCTGGGTCTAGTGTATTTATGATATACTCAGTAAATATGTGTTGATGAATGAAACACATACATACATACACACACATACACACAAAGACAAATACACAAGATTAGTCACTATATGATACCCTATACCTGCTGCTGCTGCTAAGTCGCTTCAGTCGTGTCCGGCTCTGTGCGACCCCATAGACGGCAGCCCACCAGGCTCCTCTGTCCCTGGGATTCTCCAGGCAAGAACACTGGAGTGGGTTGCCATTTCCTTCTCCAATGCATGAAAGTGAAAAGTGAAAGTGAAGTCGCTCAGTCGTGTCCTATTCTTAGCGACCCCATGGACTGTAGCCCACCAGGCTCCTCCGTCCCTGGGATTCTCTAGGCAAGAGTACTGGAGTGGGGTGCCAATGCCTTCTCCAACCCTACACCTAGGAGGTAGTATATTTCTACTTAGAGCAGGTGGTAAGTGAATTAGCTTGTCTGAGGGCAGGATAACCCTGGAGAGGATAGGAATACAATGGAAAAGAAAATAAAGTTGTCCCTGGCACTCCCAGTCGGGATGTGGTGTTAATCCCAGGGCCATGCATCACAAAGGGGCTGGGAGACTGAGTCACAGTTACAAGTTGTTGTTTTTTTTCCCACATGCACACAGTTAATTGTGGGCTGCACCATCTAGGGTAATTCTGAGAATTTGGTGATGCCACATGGATTAGTATGTAAATGGGTCCACTCCTGGCAGTGCATAGACAGCAAGATTTCATCGCGTAACAGGCAGAGTGAACTGTGAAGCACATGCTATTTGGAACACTAGGGTTTTTTTTGGTTTGTTTGTTTCTTAACTGGGGAAACAGTTACTTTTACAGCGACAAGGCAGATCCTGGGAGGGCGGCTGAACGTGCGGGTCCTGTCACAACGCACAGAAGTGCCTCGTTGCTTGGCTGCCTAACCCTTTTCCCAGACAGCAACCTCTTGGCTTTCTCACCTCTCATGTTTTTTTCCTCAGCTGCTCTTTCTTCAGGGCTAACATCTCTTTCAAGCCCTTGTTCAGAACCAAATCTTGTATTCACGTATGTCCATTGAATGAAGCCTCCAGATGGCCCAGCCTGTCCTTGCTTCACCCCTGCCTTCCTCATCCACTCACAGACCCAGAAGATTCACCTCTAGAATTATCTTCTGGAAATGGTATTACTAAGCAGAGACAGCCTTCACCGAAGACGGGAAGAAAACTATAATGAGTGTTAGGGTGTTTTTTTAAGGAACTATTTCACATTTGCTTCTAAAAATACAATATAAAAATTGATTTTGAATATCCATAGGGCAAGTCAATTTACAATTGACTGAAGTTTTTAACAAAACTTAAGTCATTTGAGAATTTGACAGTATTTGGACATAAGTTAAAATCTGAAATTGAGGTTTGGGGAAATTTAGTTTGAGTAATTATTAATTTAAATCTTCGGGGTGGGGGTTAAGAATAGCTCAGAATTTAAGCAAAATATGGAAAAATGCTCATTAGTTCTAAGTTTATCTGAACTTTTGATCCTATTAAGTCTTGTTATTCACTATGTCAGACTCTGACAAGCTTTCATCAGATTTTTAATCAGAAAATAATATTTATCCTTATTGAAGAACTAAATTTCTTCTTAAAAAAAAAACCTAGACATAACTGAGATTGTTTCATATGAATATGTGCATATATATATATATACACATACATACATATAAATATATATATATATATATATAAATTTAACAGAAAACAGTAATAGCAAGATTACTTCTGGGAAAAAATGCTTAAATGGTTTACAGCTTGGAGGAATATTTTATGTAAATTAAACCTACTTGCCTATGGCCAAAGAATAAAACTGGGCAGTAGAAAATTTCCCAGAGGAGAGGGGTAGAAAATATTTTCTAATGATATTTTGAAACCTAGTAAGTATATAGATGGATAACAACAAAACATGTCTTGGTAACCTCTTTAAAAATGACTCTAACTTTTGGTAGGGGTGATTTAGGGCTTGTTGCGATTTGGGACTTTTAACCTGTTAAATGGTTTGAATAATGATATGGCTATAATGCTTCATTCCCCATCGCTCTGTACTAAAATATGCATTTTCAGTGTTCAAACTGCGTTTTGGTCTATCAGCTCTTAAAGTGACAAATATCATTTCTAACTTGATGGACAACCAAAATCTGATGCTCTTTAGGGGAACACCATATATGAAAAGAAGGCAAAAATAAAGTTTTAAAACTTTCTAGACTTTTTGCAAAGATGTTTGAATGAGCTGAGACAAAAGAGCTGATTTTAACCTTGGGCTGGTCTGCAATGTAGGGAAACCTTGGGAAGGCACTTAACCTCTCTGGGCTTCATCTGTAAAATGGGATGCTCCTACTTTAACCCACCTCATAGTAAAAATAAAAACTAAGCACTCTACATGGTGAAGGAAACCAGAATAATTACCCAAAGTATGCTGCTTTGGTGTACTGATTACCTTGATATAAAGGCACTTACGAACCAGCAGGGGTCAGAAAGACACTCTGACTTTCCTTTTTCTTCCTGAAAGCAGGAGAAAAAACTATCAAATGAAAGGTACCCTCCCTGTACCAGGAGGAAAGAAGACATTCTTATCACCAGACATGGGGAATTTGGGGCTGAAAAATCCATATAAACAAATCTTGTTAAATTCATCCTTTTCTTCCTAGTTACTTCTTCATCACTTGCTGTTGTTGTTGAGTCACTAAGTCACGTCCGACTCTTGTGACCCCATGGACTGTAGCCTGCCAGGTTCCTCTGTGGGATTTCCCAGGTAAGGATACTGGAGGGAGTTGCCATTTCCTTTCCAGGGGATCTTCTGGACCCAGGGACTGAACCCATGTCTCCTGCATTGCAGGTGGATTCTTTACTGCTGAGGCACCTGGGAAGCCGTCATCATTTGCTACCCCTAGCCCAAATCCCTCTATCTAGCAAATTCTTCACAAATTTATCATTTCTTTGTCTAAGGTATAGAAAAGCTTCCTGCTCTGGTTACTTCTTCTTGCTTTATTCTCTTGTGAAGTTTCCCATGGACATGTAAAAATTTAATAAAATTTGTATGTTTTTCACCTGTTAATCTGTTTTCTGTCAGTTTCTTTCTTTTTTTTTTTTGTCAGTTTATTTCTTAGGTTCAGCTGGAGACTCTAAGAGGTTTTGGAGAATTTTTCCTGCTAAGAACATGCCTTGAAAAATAGAAATGCTATAAAGCCAAATTAAGTTATGCAGTTGAACCACATGGAACTGCCATTTTTCCAAGTGATAGTGGTCCAACAATTCTAAAATAAAGTTTATTATATTTTTGCTAAACCATATATGTGTTAATACATAACAGTAAAAGAAAAAAAATGGGACAGCGGTATTGGGCAAACTATCAAATTTAGGGACCTGGTAAAATGCCTTAAGTAACTTTCAACAATTCTATCAACAAAACATGATCAAGCACCTTCGCTGTATTCTCTGCTGGGTACTAAAGATATAAAATGATAAGAGAGAAAGTTTCTGCCCTGAAGGAATTTGAATAAGTGCCGGTAATAAAATATATCAAAGTCTCCTTTTAGCCAAGTTGAATGTACCTTTCTGAAAAATCTGAAGTTTAATATGAAGCAGTGAATTTGGGTAGTTAGAGGGGCATCTTCGCAACATAGAGCCTTAACAGCTGAGACTGGGATAATGCAACCTGGACACTGCTCTCTGTATTGTTGGCCTTGGATACTCCCAACACTCTTTCTGGTTCTTCTTTCTGCAGTCCCTGGAAATAAACCCTGCGTTCAACTGTGGAACTAACCCAGGTACTGGAAATGACCTTACGTCGCTTCCAGCAGTTTATGTAACTGCCAACTCAAAAATAGTCAATTTAATTACTCCCCTGGGTTTTTCCTGTCTTCACCTTCTATGACACGGATTAGAAAAGGCAAACATTGTGTTGGTCAAAAGGTTCATTTGTGTTTTTCTGGACAATGTTACAGAAAAACCTGAATAAATCTTTTGGCCAACCTGATAACTTTTCATCAGTTTTCAATGGTGGGGGAAACTTGATATGGAATTTGATATCACTAAAATGACTAACTGGAGAAATTTTGTGGTAAGTTGTATCAAAAAATCAAACAGCTAAATGTTCCTTTTCATATCCATCAGTGCCCATCAGTGAAGACTGATTAGGGTCCTAGGTGTCATCTGATGATGCAATTCTTATGTAGTTTTAAAAAAGCTCTTGAGCATTTGCAAAAAAGACTCACATGTAATCACTTTTATATCAAGAAATATATGTTAAGTGTCAGAAACCAGTTGCTCTGATAAAGGGGGAGGGGTCTCTTTTTATTTGCTATTTGTAGGAAGAGGCAGAGGTTATTATAGCATTTTTTTCTGAGTTCACCACAACGTGGCACTCTAGTAATTTCTGTATCCTGGGATGTTCCTAGTTGATGGAGATGCCCTCAAAATATTGGACTTTTAGCTAGAAATCTCTGCCTGAAAATGTGTCATTTTCAAAGATCTCCACTTATGAAGTCATGGAGAGTCCAAATGACTAAGTATTCAGGCTCCATTTACAAGGGTGTTACCCTGTTTTTGCTCTTGTGTTTACTTAGAACACAAGAGCAAAAACAAAACATAGTTGCTTAATTCCTTAGCATTATATTTTCTGTTTCTTTCCTAAAAGCAGCCAGGAATAAGAAAAATAAAAATCTTACTGTAATGACTGTAGAAACAAATCTCAACATAAGTATGTGAAACAGAGGTGTGTTATGGAGCAACTCTTTTTTGTTCATGGAAGATACTAAAGTACACAGAGAGAAGGGAATTTATTTCAAATACATCAGTTTTACTCCAGCAATTTTAATGAATCATCACTAGACAACATGTTTTCCTGATGTCTGTAGGCTCAAATAGTGGCCTCTTCATGACCTGTAGGATGGAGATCATTCATCACACTTTTCAGGGAGAGTTAACTCCAAGAGGCTGGGAAGCACCCAAGGCAGTATATGAAAGCTCAGCTTATTGGCACTTTGACTAATCTAACATGAAAGCAATTTACGAACGTATTAAACACTGATTCTGAGGACAGACTTAAACCTAAAATGAAGACTCACCAACAGTAGTAAGTAGTCAACATGCCTCTTTCCTGACCATGTTACCTTCATTGCAAAGGAATTACTAATTCTCCCTTCTTCCTTTCTCCTTCATATTTACATTTATATAAAAATGAAGTAGTGTAAGATTAGATCTCAATTACAGGAAAAAAATTGTTAAAACTTCAAACATATGGAGGCTAAATAACACGCTTCTGAATAACCAACAAATCATAGAAGAAATCAAAAAAGAAATCAAAATATGTATAGAAATGAATGAAAATGAAAACACAACAACCCAAAACCTATGGGACACTGTAAAAGCAGTGCTAAGGGGAAGGTTCATAGCATTACAGGCTTACATCAAGAAACAAGAGAAAAGCCAAATAAATAACCTAACTCTACACCTAAAGCAATTAGAGAAGGAAGAAATGAAGAACCCCAGAGTTAGCAGAAGGAAAGAAATCTTAAAAATCAGGGCAGAAATAAATGCAAAAGAAACTAAAGAGACCATAGCAAAAATCAACAAAGCTAAAAGCTTGTTTTTTGAAAAAATAAACAAAATTGACAAACCATTAGCAAGACTCATTAAGAAACAAAGAGAGAAGAACCAAATTAACAAAATTAGAAATGAAAATGGAGAGATCACAACAGACAACACTGAAATACAAAGGATCATAAGAGACTACTACCAGCAGCTCTATGCCAATAAAATGGACAACTTGGATGAAATGGACAAATTCTTAGAAAAGTATAACTTTCCAAAACTGAACCAGGAAGAAATAGAAGATCTTAACAGACCCATCACAAGCAAGGAAATCGAAACTGTCATCAAAAATCTTCCAGCAAACAAAAGCCCAGGACCAGATGGCTTCACAGCTGAATTCTACCAAAAATTTAGAGAGGAGCTAACACCTATCTTACTCAAACTCTTCCAGAAAATTGCAGATGAAGGTAAGCTTCCAAACTCATTCTATGAGGCCACCATCACCCTAATTCCAAAACCAGACAAAGATGCCACAAAAAAAGAAAACTACAGGCCAATATCACTGATGAACATAGATGCAAAAATCCTTAACAAAATTCTAGCAAACAGAATCCAACAACATATTAAAAAAATCATACACCATGACCAAGTGGGCTTTATCCCAGGAATGCAAGGATTCTTTAATATCCGCAAATCAATCAATGTAATACACCACATTAACAAATTGAAAGATAAAAACCATATGATTATCTCAATAGATGCAGAGAAAGCCTTTGACAAAATTCAACACTCATTTATGATTAAAACTCTCCAAAAAGCAGGAATAGAAGGAACATACCTCAACATAATAAAAGCTATATATGACAAACCCACAGCAAGCATCACCCTCAATGGTGAAAAATTGAAGGCATTTCCCCTGAAATCAGGAACAAGACAAGGGTGCCCACTCTCACCACTACTATTCAACATAGTGTTGGAAGTTCTGGCCACAGCAATCAGAGCAGAAAAAGAAGTAAAAGGAATCCAGATAGGAAAAGAAGAAGTAAAACTCTCACTGTTTGCAGATGACATGATCCTCTATATAGAAAACCCTAAAGACTCTACCAGAAAATTACTAGAGCTAATCAATGAATATAGTAAAGTTGCAGGATATAAAATTAACACACAGAAATCCCTTGCATTCCTATATACTAACAATGAAAAAACAGAAAGAGAAATTAAGGAAACAATACCATTCACCATTGCAACAAAAAGAATAAAATACTTAGGAGTATATCTACCTAAAGAAACAAAGGACCTATACATAGAAAACTATAAAACACTGATGAAAGAAATCAAAGAGGACACAAACAGATGGAGAAATATACCGTGTTCATGGATTGGAAGAATCAATATTGTCAAAATGGCTATTCTACCCAAAGCAATCTATAGATTCAATGCAATCCCTATCAAGCTACCAACGGTATTTTTCACAGAACTAGAACAAATAATTTCACAATTTGTATGGAAATACAAAAAACCTCGAATAGCCAAAGTAATCTTGAGAAAGAAGAATGGAACTGGAGGAATCAACCTGCCTGACTTCAGACTCTACTACAAAGCCACAGTCATCAAGACAGTATGGTACTGGCACAAAGACAGAAATATAGATCAATGGAACAGAATAGAAAGCCCAGAGATAAATCCACGAACCTATGGACACCTTATCTTTGACAAAGGAGGCAAGGATATACAATGGAAAAAAGACAACCTCTTTAACAAGTGGTGCTGGGAAAACTGGTCAACCACTTGTAAAAGAATGAAACTAGAACACTTTCTAACACCATACACAAAAATAAACTCAAAATGGATTAAAGATCTAAATGTAAGACCAGAAACTATAAAAGTCCTAGAGGAGAACATAGGCAAAACACTCTCCGACATAAATCACAGCAAGATCCTCTATGACCCACCTCCCAGAATATTGGAAATAAAAGCAAAACTAAACAAATGGGACCTAATGAAACTTAAAAGCTTTTGCACTACAAAGGAAACTATAAGCAAGGTGAAAAGACAGCCCTCAGATTGGGAGAAAATAATAGCAAATGAAGCAACAGACAAAGGATTAATCTCAAAAATATACAAGCAACTCCTGCAGCTCAATTCCAGAAAAATAAATGACCCAATCAAAAAATGGGCCAAAGAACTAAACAGACATTTCTCCAAAGAAGACATACAGATGGCTAACAAACACATGAAAAGATGCTCAACATCACTCATTATTAGAGAAATGCAAATCAAAACCACAATGAGGTACCATTACACGCCAGTCAGGATGGCTGCTATCCAAAAGTCTACAAGCAATAAATGCTGGAGAGGGTGTGGAGAAAAGGGAACCCTCTTACACTGTTGGTGGGAATGCAAACTAGTACAGCCGCTATGGAAAACAGTGTGGAGATTTCTTAAAAAACTGGAAATAGACCTGCCATATGACCCAGCAATCCCACTTCTGGGCATACACACTGAGGAAACCAGATCTGAAAGAGACACGTGTACCCCAATGTTCATCGCAGCACTGTTTATAATAGCCAGGACATGGAAGCAACCTAGATGCCCCTCCGCAGATGAATGGATAAGGAAGCTGTGGTACATATACATCATGGAATATTACTCAGCCATTAAAAAGAATTCATTTGAACCAGTCCTAATGAGATGGATAAAACTGGAGCCCATTATACAGAGTGAAGTAAGCCAGAAAGATAAAGAACATTACAGCATACTAACACATATATATGGAATTTAGAAAGGTGATAACGATAACCCTATATGCAAAACAGAAAAAGAGACACAGAAATACAGAACAGACTTTTGAACTTTGTGGGAGAATGTGAGGGTGGGATATTTCAAAAGAACAGCATGTATACTATCTATGGTGAAACAGATCACCAGCCCAGGTGGGATGCATGAGACAAGTGCTCCGGCCTGGTGCACTGGGAAGACCCAGAGGAATCGGGTGGAGAGGGAGGTGGGAGGGGGGATCGGGATTGGGAATACATGTAAATCCATGGCTGATTCATATCAATATATGACAAAACCCACTGGAAAAAAAAAATAAATAAAAAAAAATAAATTAAAAAAAAAAAAAAAAAGAAGTAGTAAGGAGTGAGAAAACTGAGGAAGGAATTGAGAGAGGAAAGTTCAGAAATAAGGTTTATTTAAAAAAAAAAAGAATAAGTTTTTATCAGCTTCTAGAGTTTCAGCTTCATGTTCACTTACAGTTATACAACTAGAAAGAATGAAGTAGCCAATATTTGCCAAACTAGGACAATGACCAGACATTTCCTGAACACTGCATTTGTGGGAGGTGTTCATTATGGAAGAACTAAAATAAAATAGGTACTCGGGTCTACAAATTAAAGTGTAAAAAAATTAATTTGAAATTGACTTTTGACGCTACTAAGTATGGCCTTTGGTCCTTTAACATGATTTTATTTTCCAATTTATTTCCTGATGATATTTTCACTTCTATATAAACTGGATCCAGTGGAAAGTTTGCCTTTAGACTATTATGACCTTTGACTCCTATTATACCTGCTTTTCTAGTTTTCAAGCCCAGGCTTCTTACTCTTTTCAGCTGAGTAATTTACTTGAATTTTCTTGAATTTTTGAAAATTTTGAATTTACTTGAATTTTTCAATTTACTTGAATAAAATTTCCACTCTACTACTACATAGCCCTTTACTCTCAGACAAATGATTTAACTTTTCTGAAACTATTATCTACCCTAAAAAATATAGCAATACCTTCCTCCGAAAGATTATGTGTTTTAAATGAGAAGACATGGAAAGCGCCTTCATGTAACACAAGCTATAGGCACTCAACGCTAGTATTCCTCCTCCAGTTACACTTCAGAGTTGATGGATGCTCCTGGAGAAAGCACAGATTTAAGTCCAGTATAAATTTCCACCATCTAATCATACAGGAGACTATTATTCATTTCTTATTTTAAAATCTATTCATTTTATTTATTTTTTTGGCTGCACCGGGTCTTGGCTGCTGTGTGCAGGCTTTCTCTAGTTGTGGCAAGTGGGGGGTCCTCACTCGCTGCAGGGCGCCGGCTGCTCATCGTGGTGACTTCTCTTGTTGCGGAGCATGGGCTCTGGGGTGTGTGGGCTCGGGAGCTGTGGCTCAGGGGCACGGGGAGTTTTCCTGGACCAGGGATCGAACCCACGTACCCTACACTGGCAGTGGATTCTTGACCACTGGAGCACCAGGGAAGTCATGTTATTTTTCATTTCCACATGTTTTAGTCAGGGTTCCGTACTGCCAGCCATAGAGTCTGCTCAGCTAGTCTTCCTTGCGTCCTTCCTCCCTCTCCTCTTTCTGTGTTCCTTCCCTTCCCTCCTTCCTTTCCTGCCTCTCCCTCTCTTCCTCCTTTTCCTTCTTGCTACACTGACATATAGCATACATATAGCCCAAAGAAATTTTACATATGCATATATTCCATATCCAGCACCCCAATCAAGACTAGAATGTTTTCAAAAGCCGATTCAGTGCCCCTTCTCATTACATACACCTCTGATGAGGTAACCACTATTCTGGCTTTTATCACCAGAGATTAGTTTTAATTACCTATTCCTAAACTTGATACACATGTGGTAAATGCTCTTTTCTTCCTGCTTTCTTTTCCTTAGAAGTGTCAATGAAATACTTCCAAGTTGTTACAGGTGGCAGTAGTTTATTTTTTTAAATTGATATGTGGTTTTCACTGTATGAATCAGTTCAGTTCAGTCACTCAGTCATATCTGACCTGGTGTCTATCACCAGGCCTCCCTGTCTATCACCAACTGCCAAAGCTTGCTCAAACTCATGTCCATCGAGTCGGTGATGCCATCCAACCTTCTCATCCTCTGTCATCCCCTTCTCCTCCTGCCTTCAATCTTTCCCAGAATCAGGGTCTTTCCCAATGAGTCAGTTCTTCACATCGGGTGGCCAAAGTATTGGAGTTTCAGCTTCAGCATCAGTCCTTCCAGTGAATATTTAGGACTGACTTCCTTTAGGATGGACTGGTTGGATCTCCTTGCAGTCCAAGAGACTCACAAGAGTTTTCTCCAACACCACAGTTCGAAAGCATCAATTCTTTGTTGCTCAGCTTTCTTTATGGTCCAACTCTCACATCCATACATGATTACTGGAAAAATAATAGCTTTGACTAGACCATCCATCCATAGTTCTTCAGGCATTCTATCAGATCTAATCCCTTGAATCTATTTGTCACTTCCACTGTATAATCATAAAGGATTTGATTTAGGTCATACCTGAATAGCCTGGTGGTTTTCACTACTTTCGCAACCGAAGTCTGAATTTTGCAATAAGGCGCTGATTATTTGAGCCACAGTCTGCTCCCAATCTTGTTTTTGCTGACTATATAGAACTTTTCCATCTTCAACTGCAAAGAATATGATCAATCTGATTTTGGTATTGATCATCTAGTGATGTCCATGTGTATTAAAAAGCAGAGACATCAACTTTGCCCACAAAGGTCTGTGTAATCAAAGCTATGGTTTTTCCAGTAGTCTATTTCTATGGACATGAGAGCTGGACCATAAAGAAGGCTGAGCACCAAAGAATTTATGCTTTCGAACTGTGGTGCCAGTGAAGACTCTCAAGAGTCCCTTGGACAGCAAGGAGATCAACAGTTAATCCTAAAGGAAAGCAACCCTGAATACTCATTGGAAGAATTGATGCTGAAGCTGAAGCTCCAATACTGAGAGAGTCTATTCTTAGGTAGGTTGATAAGAAGTTCAGGGTCCTTGAGGAGGAGAAAAGGGTATGGGGCTCTTGAGAAGGAGAAAAGGACGAGCTTTTTTTTTTTTCCCCTACATTTCTTCATCTTAATCACATAAAACATTTTTTTTCTTTAAGCCCAGAGCTAAATAACTCACCTTGTTCAAGGATATGTTTTTTCCTTAAAACCTGTACCTATGACTATATAACAACAATGTATACTGCTCCAGAACATGTTTCTCCTTCTCAACCTTCTGTATAATCCTGTCATCCTGTTACTCCTGTGTAGGGAGTGGGTCTGGTAAGATTTTTCTATGTTAGTTCTAATCCCAGTATCTTAAAATATAAATTGTGGAAGTGGGTCTGGTAAGACCTTTGCAACCTTGAGACATTTTTTTGACTTACTGTAATAACCAATTGAAAAAGTATATAGCTCCCTTGCTAAGACTAGTGAGTGGGGCACTTTCTGTTCCCCTTCTGATGTCTGTGTCAGAAGCTTTCTCTGTTCCTTTTTATACTTTAATAAAACTCTGCTACACAAAATCTATTGAGTGATCAAGCCTGGCCCACGGTCCCAAAGCTAAATCTTCTTCTTCAGAGATCAGGAATCCATAAGCTATCAATCCTTTGGCCATCTGATGCGAAGAGCTGACTCACTGGAAAAGACCCTGATTCTGGGAAAGACTGAAGGCAAGAGGAGAAGGAGTTGACAGAGGATGAGCATTATTGACTCAATGGATGTACGTTTGAGCAAACTCCAGGAGATGGTAAAGGACAGGGAAGCCTGGCATGCTGTAGTCCATGCAGTCGCAAAGAGATGGACACTGCTGAGCAACTGAACAACAACAGACTTGATCTAGTTTAACCAGGAAGAAATTCGTTGAGAGATAACAGATAGTTCACAGACTTGATGGACAAACAGTTCAGGAACATCTTCCAGAGTGACACTGCGGCATTAGTCTGGGAAGGGGATTGCTGCTTCAGCTGGCCCAGCACCTCTGCCTCTGATGCAATAGAAAGCTTCCTTCGTTGCCACCAATGCTGGGAACCCCCTCTGGGTCGAGAAGAAGGGTCACTTTGTTGCTCCCTGTGGCAGACTGATTTGAGTGGCCAACTTCTTTAAAAAAAAATCTTTCAGCAAATATTTCTTTTTCAGCTTCGTCTCATATCTCAAGCCATGGAAAGTGAAAGTCACTCAGTTGTGTCCAACTCTTTGGGACCCCATGGATTATACTTTCCATGGAATTCTCCAGTTCAGAATACTGGAATGTGTAGCCTTTCCCTTCTCTAGGGGATCTTCCCAACCCAGGGATCAAACCCAGGTCTCCCGCATTGCAGGCAGATTCTTTACCAGCTGAGCCACAAGGAAAACCCAAGAATACTGGAGTGAGTAGCCTATTACTTCTCCAGTGGATCTTCCTGACCCAGGTATCCAACCAGGTCTCCTGCATTGCCAACTGAGCTGTCAGGGAAGCCCCAAGCCATGGAAGTACCTTATATTTCATATTCCTGAGACTTAACAAGGTTTTTATTTCTACCATTACAAGTTTATACTTCAATTTTCTCAAGATTTTTAAGTCAGTTACTATCCACTTATCTGCTTGTTAACTTTAAAATTTTTGCTAAAATCTCTGGTCTCCTCTTTATCCTCTCTACTTAGCTTTACTCGGGTAGGTTACTGTCTTTTTCATTCTTTTATTGTCATTTAATGGGGGTTGAGGTTGGGGATTTCCTATGTACAATATATGATTTTTAAGCAGAAGTCTTACTGTATATTTCAAAAAGATACTCCAAACTTTTCCCATTACTTCCAAATCTCTATCTAGTTCTCCCTGTGCCCAAGTATAACAGATGGTCTCATCTCAGTTTACTTCTTCCTCATCTGAAAGCTTCTCTGTACTGTTGTCAATTTTACATATATGGAAAATTAGGAGAAATAATCTGTCCTTTCCACTGCAGATTTTCTTTTGCTCGTACATGTGTCTTCCTCTCAGCTCTGTGCCATAATACACATGCCTCTATTAGCTTGAAATAAAGATTTCTAGAAATGAGGGTACAGCTGAATCAGTGCTATATGAAGTATCTGTGGCACTGTGTCTTTAAAAGTTGTTTCCAGAATTGTCCTTTGGAAGAACATTTTGTTTTCTTCAAATTGCTTGAAGTTATAACTGGCCTTCATCTACATTTCTTCCAGCTATAGTTCATATCTTGGTGGTCAATGCTCTCAGGAGGCAGTGAAGTTTAAGAAGCTTTTCTAAATTGTCAGTGGCCTGCCCCCAAGCAGTTGTGCCTGGTGACTGTTACCCTCTGCCAACTGAATCATTTCCTTGATGGTACCTGGAACTGCTGCAAAATGTTTTTGTTGCTTTTGTTGTTGTTTTTAATGTCCAGTAGGCTTTTCTTTGTTTTGTTGTGGTGGTTCTATTCCCAGCACACTTTTCAGTTCAGTTCAGTCACTCAGTCATGTCTGACTCTTTGTGACCCCATGGACTGCAGCACACGAGGCTTCCCTGTCCATCACCAACTCCCGGAGCTAGCTCAAACTCGTGTCCATAGAGTTGGTGATGCCATCCAACCATCTCATCCTCTGTCATCCCCTTCTCCTCCTGCCCTCAATCTTTTCCAGAATCGGGGTCTTTTCCAATGAGTTCTTTGCATCAGTGGCCAAAGTACTGGCGTTTCAACACCAGCATCAGTCCTTCCAATAAATATTCAGGACTGATTTCCTTGAAGATTGACTGGTTGGATCACCTTGCAGTACAAGGAACACTCGAGTCTTCTCCAACAACACAGTTCAAAAGCATCAACTCTTCGGAGCTCAGCTTTCTTTATAGACCAGCTCTCACATCCATAACTGACTACAGGAAAAACCATAGCTTTGACTACTTGGGCCTTTGTTGGCAAAGTAATGTCTCTGCTTTTTAATATGCTGTCAAGGTTGGCCATAACTTTTTTTCCAAGGAGCAAGCATCTTTTAATTTCATAGCTGCAGTCACCATATGCAGTGATTTTGGAGACCAAAACAGTAAAGTCTGTCACTGTTTCCATCGTTTCCCCATCTATTTGCCATGAAGTGATGGGACCAGATGCCACGATCTTAATTTTCTGAATGCTGAGTTTTAAGCCAACTTTTTCACTCTCTTCTTTCATTTTCATCAACAGGCTTTTTAGTTCTTCTTTACTTTCTGCCATAAAGGTGGTATCATCTGCGTATCTGAGGTTATTGATATTTCTCCCGGCAATCTTGATTCCAGCTTGTGCTTCATACAGTCCAGAATTTCTCAAGATGTACTCTGCATGTAAGTTACATAAACAGGGTGACAACATACAGCCTTGATGTACTCCTTTCCCGATTTGGAACCAGTCTATTGTTCCATGTCCAGTTCTAACTGTTGCTTCCTGGCCTGCATACAGATTTCTCAGGAACAGGTCAGGTGGTCTGGTATTCCCATCTCTTGAAGAATTTCCCACAGTTTGCTGTGATCCACACGGTCAAAGGTATTGGTGTGGTCAATGAAGCAGAAGTAGACATTTTTGTGGAACTCTCTTGCTTTTGCGATAATCAGGATGTTGGCAATTTGTTCTTTGATTCCTCTGCCTTTTCTAAATCCACTTGAACATCTGGAAGTTCACAGTTCATGTACTCTTGAAGCCTGGCTTGGAGAATTTTGAGCAACTTTGTTAGCATGTGAGATGAGTGCAATTGTGCGATAGTTTGAGCATTCTTTGGCATTGCCTTTCTTTGGGACTGGAAGGAAAACTGACCTTTTCCAGTCCTGTGGCCACTGCTGAGTTTTTCAAATTTGCTGGCATATTAAGTGCAGCACTTTCTCAGCATCATCGTTTAGGATTTGAAATAGCTCAACTGGAATTCCATGACCTCCACTAGTTTTGTTTGTAGTGATGCTTCCTAAGGCCTACTTGACTTTGTGTTTCAGGATATCTGTCTCTAGGTGAGTGATCACACCATTGTGGTTATCTGGGTCAGGAAGAACTTTTTGTATAGATCTTCTGTGTATTCTTGCCACCTCTTCTTAATATCTTCTGCTTCTGTTAGGTCCATACCGTTTCTGTCCTTTATTGTGCCCATCTTTGCAAGAAATGTTCCCTTGGTATCTCTAATTTTCTTGAAGAGATCTCTAGTCTTTTCTATTCTATTGTTTTCTTCTATTTCTTTTCATTCATCACTGAGGAAGGCTTTCTTACCTCTCTGTGCTATTCTTTGGAACTTTGCATTCCAGTGGGTATATATTTCCTTTTCTCCTTTGCCTTTAGTGTCTCTTTTTTTCTCAGCTATTTATAAGGCCTCCTCAGACAAACATTCTGCCTTTGTGCATTTCTTTTTATTGGGAATAGTCTTGATCATTGCCTCCTGTACAATGTCACGAGCCTCTGTCTATAGTTCTTCAGGTACTCTGTCTATCATATCTAATCCCTTGAATCTATTTGTCACTTCCACTGAAAATGTAAGGGATTTGATTTAGGTCATGCCTGAATGGTCTAGTGGTTTTCCCTACTTTCTTCAATTTAAGTCTGAATTTGGCAATAAGGAGTTCATGATCTGAGCCACAGTCAGCTCCCAGACTTGTTTTTGCTGACTGTACAGAGCTTCTTCATTGTTGGCTGCAAAGAATATAATCAATCTGACTTTGGTATTGACCATCTGGTGATGTCCAAGTGTAGAGTCTTCTCTTGTGTTGTTGGAAAAGGGTGTTTGCTATGACCAGTGCATTCTCTTGGCAGAACTCTGTCAGCCTTTGACCAGCTTTGTTTTGTACTCTAAGGCCAAATTTTCTTGTTACTCCGGGTATCTGTTGACTTCCTACTTTTGCATTCCAGTCCCCTATAATGAAAAGGACATCTTTTTTGGGTGTTAGTTCTAGAAGATCTTGTAGGTCTTCATAGAACTGTTCAATTTCAGCTTCTTCGGCATTACTGCTCAGGGCATAGACTTGGATTACTGTGATATTGAATGGTTTGCCTTGGAAATGAACAGAGATCATTCTGTCATTTTGAGATTGCATCCAAGTCCTGCATTTCAAACTCCTTTGTTGACTATGATGGCTACTCCATTTCTTCTAGGGGACTCTTGCCCACAGTAGTAGGTATAATGGTCTTCTGAGTTAAATTCACCTATTCCAATCCATTTTAGTTGGTTTATTCCTACAATGTCGATGTTTACTCTTGCCATCTCCTGTTTGACCACTTCCAATTTGCCTTGATTCATTGACCTAACATTCAAGATTCCTATGCAATAATCCTGTTTTCAGCATAGACTTTACTTCCAGCACCAGTCACACCCACAACTGAATGTTGTTTTTGCTTTGGCTCCATCTCTTCATTCTTTCTGGAGTTATTTCTCCACTGATCTCCAGTAGCATATTGGGCACCTACTGACCTGGGGAGTTATCTTTCAGTATCCTAACTTTTTGCCTTTTCGTACTGTTCAGCACAGTTTTGTCAGCCATTATTAATGAAAACTATGGGTCAGCCCTTTGGTGTCCTTTGTAAGAAAATAAATGTGAGGGATGCAGATTGTGGTAGACTTTTAAAAAGCACAATTCTTTATGGTGTGGTGGCTGAGACAACTTAGATTTTTATACACTAAAACTTGTTGGCTGGGAGAGTACAGTAGCTCCCAGAGTTGGAACGATCTTTGCTTACCGTTCTTCTGTAATAAATTGCTTATGTGTGTGTTATAATGTCTATACATATTAATATATATAGCATATTAGTATTTGTAGCTTTAAGATATATTAATATATATAGCAATTATATACACATTCACACATATATATATGTGGACATATATACATATATATGTACACATTTACACACATGTAACTTTTAGATAAATTATGTCAGAGACAAATAGCGTTATAAATTAGTAGAATAGTGTAAGCAAGTGTCATCTTCCATCTTTCCCACTCCACTGACTACTCACCCTTTGCCTTTCAAAATGTTCAGATTCTCTTTATACATAAATAAACTTTTCATCTACTTTGATTCTTACAATTTTCTCCTTTTAAAATTCAAAATAGGATTTGTTTTCAGTTTCTATACCTCTTGCTCCTCAACTCTTTCTCACCTCTTCACTGATGAACTTTAACCATCTTCAATGAAGAACCAACAGCTCCTAATCCCAGAATCCTTTGCCAGATCATGTGCTTATCTTCTTTACCTTCCAGGAGTGTTTGACCCTTTATCCTTCCCCTCCTGCATGAAAATCTCTCTTCTCTCACTTTTGGTTACATTTTTTTGTCCCAGTTTTCTTATTCCCCCACATCTTTAACTGATGCTTTTTCTCTTGTGTTTTCTCTTAAACCCAAGTGTTCCTCCAAATGCTCTATCTCGTCTTTTATATCCACTGCTCCTGGTCTCCACTCCCTATCTTTTGTATGGTTAGCACATTTCACTCTGTTGTCTTCAACTATCACTTCTGTGTGTACATCAACATTAGTTCTGATCGCTCTAGTATCTCCATTTTAGTATTTCCAGCTGCCTGATGTATTTCTCCACTCAAAATGCCATGCAAGTATCTCCGTCCTATGTCTGGAAAAAATCTTTTGACTCTGCAAATAAAGTTTCTCATTTTGACTTCCTTATTTGGGAGCATGCTATTTTCAAAAATTCTAACTTATTCTATCTCCTCTCTCTTTGTTTTCCCATGTTTAACCAGTTGTCAAAGTCCTGTGAATTTATCTTCTTCAGTATCACTTATAGTCATGTCTTTCTTCGTATCCACTTTGTATCCAGGTCATTTCCACTAAATTGTCATGTTCACCCTCACTGATTTTACTTCACTAAATGGATATATTTCTTAATGGATCTTGCCTCTTCTGACAGTTCAGCCAATGTAACTGCATTAAAACATAGATGTTTTAATACCTTTACCTTGCTTAAAACTTCTATGTTTCAGTTAATCTACTCTTACTTAAATAATAGAAACCTGACATAGTTGCTTAAAATAATGTTTATCTTAAATAATCAGAAATATGGAGAGGAGATAGAGTAGTTCCAAGGCTGAATCAGTTTGATTGTTTTGTGATGGATCTGGGAACCTATTTATTTTTCCTCTTTCACTTCACTGTCTTCAAGTTGGATCCTCCAATGGTCACAAAACAGATGGCTGTCTCAGTCCAGCTATGTTTTCTAAATATAACAACATCTGAACATTTCACTGTGCTTCTTTATTTTTTTTTAAGTGGGATGAAACCTTTCCAAGCTTTATCCCCAGCATAATTTTTCTCACATTTTGCTGTCAGAATGACATAAAATGTGGCTGCCTAAATATTTAATTGTTTTCCCAAGTGGCTCAGTGGTAAAGAATCCATCTGTAATGGAGGAGATGTGGGTTTGATTCCTGGGTTGGGAAGATCTCCTGGGGAAGGAAACAGCAACTCACTCCAGTATCCTTGCTTGGGAAATCTGTCAGAGGAGCCTGGTGGGCTACAGTCCATGGGGTCTCAAAAGAGTTGGGCATGACTTAGCAACTGAAATAAAAAAAAAAAATTTAATCGGCAAAGGCAATGAGATTACAATGATGGGTTTAAAATAATCAGGAATTATCCCCAGATTTTTATGAGCTGCATCCTTGCACAAACTTAGTCTTTATTAACAAGGAAGAAGAGTGTACTGGTTGTTTGATAGGAAACTAACAAGCTAGAACTGCCACCTCCAAATGATTCCTTTTCTTTCGTCTTTACCCTTCTCTTTTCCACCATCGTCTCTATTGTTTTTCTCTTTCTTTCTCATTTTAATTTTCTTTTTCTCTAGTCTGTTCTTAATAGTGCATCACTGGTGACATTCAGTGAAGAAGTTGCTGATTTCTGAAAAGAGTGTCAGAGAGAGGGCGATTTCTTTGCCTGTGGTTCTACAATATGTTTGTCATATCCAACAGATTAGTCAATACAATATTATCACTGTCATCCTTAAACTGCAAAACTTTACATACTGTAAGGGAAAGAAAGAGGAGTGTGACAAGGCTCTTTCAAAGAGTTTAAGATTGAAGTGGGCATATGCTATATGAAAAGTGTGAACTGACAGTACATTTAAGTATCTATCAATAGTGGGAAAATACTGAAATACATGAAATCCAAATGGACTAGAGCAATGTCTCCCATCTGTAAATGTACTTTCCTCCCCTTTTACTCTAACACCTGAGGGAAATATACTGAATATAGAAACAAACAAACAAAAGGCATTGGCTTTGGCTGAACTACGTTCAAGTCTTGGCTCTGTTACTCAATACGTGGCCTTTGGTACATTTCCTAACCATTCAGGTCTTTATTTTCCTCACATGTAAACTGATCGAAATAATAGTGGCAGTGAATGTGATGGCAAATTTTTGTCAGTGGGACAATAACTCTGTCCTTAAATTGTGCATGCATGCTAAGTTGCTTCAGTCATGTGACTCTTTGTGACCCCATGGACTATAGCTCACCAGGTTCCTCTGTCCATGAGATTCTCCAGGCAAGAATATGGGACTGGGTTGCCATACCTTTGTGCAGAGGATCTTCCCAACCCAGAGATCAAACCCGCATCTCTCATGTCGCCTGCATTGGTAGCCGGGTTCTTTACCACTAGTGCCACCTGGGAAATCTCTCAGGGATTAAAAAAAGAAACAAAATTTAAAGAGTATTCCACAGAAAAGGGGATATTGAGAGTTTTGAGGGGAAGAAGGGAGTTCAGCCACATGGCAAGATCATGGACCTTGGGGAGAAAATGGGAAAGTGAGTGATTTCTCACTTCCCTCACAGGGAAGGGAGTCTTGTTTTGAGATGAAGGAAATTGAACATTCATTGTTGAGTGGTTTGTGCTTCTATAATTTAAAAGCCCTTTACTGCTCCAAATCTGAAGCACAGTCTTCTTCTGCACTTGTTTAGGAGGACTCCAAGGAGCCCCATGTGTGAGCGACTATGAAACAGAACCTACAGGTAAGGATAGAAAGAGAATGAGACTGAAGTTTTAGAAGGAGCCAGAAGTTGAAACCAAGTCATGGCACTGAGGCGCCAAGCCAGAACTTCCCAGAAGAGAAAACAGTCCTGGAGCAAGACTAGCCTTCTGGTCAAGTATAAAATACATAGCTCTATAAACTTTTATTTCTCAAAGGGTAGAGCAACCTCAGCTGCCATCTGGATTTTCGGCAGGAGTACACAATTAATTGGACAAATTGAGACCAGTTTAGGGCTTGCTTACAATAAAACATTCTAAAAATGTATTTTCCTCCTCTTTTACTTTAACAAGTGAGGGGAATATGCTGAAATTAAACACAAGCAAACAAAAGGCATCGGCTTTGGAATTAGGTTGAATTGCCTTCAAGCCTCAGCTCTGTGGCCTTAGGTGTGTTTCCTAACCATTCAGGTCTGTATTTTTCTCACGAGTGAACTGATCGTAATATCTGCTTCATAAGGTTATGCAGGGCATAGCATCTGGCAGATAGTAAGTGCTTAATTAATCGTGACTGTTGTCACTGCTTTTTCTGCTAATGAAAGAGAACAGTTATCATGCACTAGGTATGCTGGGCATGACTCCTTGCACTTCACTTGATTTATCTTTTCAGTACTTACAATGACCTCATAAGGTAAGTGAAAACATCTCTATTTTACAGATGAGGCAATAGAGACAGATTGGTTGGCAACCTTCCCAAGGTCATATAGAGTCCAAGACAGGGTCTGAAACCACATGGAGCCCATTCTCCCTAACCAGTAAGCTATGGAAGAGAGAAAAAGGTCTAGGGATCCTCAGAGTAGACTTCCCTGATGAGGTGGGCTTCACCTTGATGTGGAAGGGTCTGGAAGGTTTTCTGAGTCATGCTTCATTTTTAAACAAACATGGGAATGCAGAAATACCCATGGCATGTCAAGATGAGAAGGAAGCAGTAGGAACGCAGGAAGCTGAGGGTGGAGGAGGCACATATAAGAAAGTTGTGGGAGGGAGGGAGGAAAAGTCTGTGGAACTTCAGGCAAGAGATTTTAAGTTCAGTGCAGTCAAGGTTAAAGAAAGATATACTGTCTTGAACTTCTAGAGTATCGCTAGTGGCTCAGATTGTAAAAAGTCTGCCTGCAATGCAGGAGACCTGGGTTTGATCTCTGGGTTGGGAAGATTCCCTGGAGAAGGAAATGGCAACCCACTCCAGTATTCTTGCCTGGAGAATCCCACAGAGGAGCCTGGCGGGCTACAGTCCATGGGGTCACAAAAAATCAGACACGACTGAATGATAAAGCACATCCACAAATATTGTCTTGAACTTCTAGAGTATCAACAGGTTGTGAGCTGTGTGAACCAACTGATTGAGTAAAGTTAAAATTAGTTAAAATTAGTACATCTCAAGACTCCATGAGGTCAAACCTTAGTGGTGGATGATTCATTCGTATGTTGTGTGCAAACCGATCTGCTTTTCCTGAGAACTTATATCAGACAGGTTACACAATCAGCTGAAAGTAACCTAAACACAGATCAGCTGATGCAAGTTTATCCCACCTATGCCTTAACAAGATCAGGTGAGTTTCTGGAGTGAAGTGCAGGAAACGTTGAGAGGAAGGGGTAGGAAGGAGAAAGGAGTTGGTTCAGCAAATCAAAGGTTCCCACAAACGAGCCACACACATCTCAGTGCTCCTAGCTTTGTCCATGTGCCCCTGAGCAGGATTCTCTCCACTGTGGCTCCTCTGCTCTTCTGGACTGCATTGGTGCCTCAGATCAAGTTGATTCCACTTTTCTCTATTTATTTTTTAGCTATATTATAGATAGCTTTAAGCTATACACTACCTCCTACTATTGTGCTTGAAGACTTATGAGTTATACATTTGAACTGAATTATAGCGGCCACGTTTGAGTCATTATCCCCATTTCCAGAGGAGATTATGAGACACACCAAGGCTAGTTCTTTGACTTCGTGCCCTATCAATGATCAGAGCTAAACGGTATTGAAGTGGAACACTGTACATTGTTTTCTAGTTATATGTTGATCTGACTATGTCTCCCATTTGTGCAGCCACAAGGAAGGGGCTTAACAAACCCTTACTGAATGAGAGAATTATAATTATATTAAGAAGTAGCTACATGAAAAATGACTGTAAGGTGTAACAAAATGAAATGTTTGGTAATACAAATGGCTTGACCCATCAGCTATCTAGATAAATTTGTATCATTCACCTGTTAGGATTATTTTCTTTGAGTTCTCTTTCATCTCTTGATCTCTCTTACATACTTGACATTTCTTTCCACCAAATCTACGCCCTAGCTTCTGCGGCATCATTGCACCAGCAAGTGTTTGTAAACTTGGTACTGTGAACAATTATAAAATGCAGCAGTAATACCATGGGGATGAAAGCTGACTTTTCAGAATATGTTCTATTTGTAAATCAGATTAATTATGTAGAAAACCATAAAGATAGCTCCAGAACCATTAAAGTATGGCTTTTCTTCCACTTAGAATAACTTTCTGAAAAAATAACTTTAGGCACTCAGATTTGTCCTACAGGTGTAACTGGAGGGGACCTTGCAGATAATTCAGTTCTATGAGGACAAGGCTTATTTTTTCTCCTTAATGTTAAATTTTACTCTGAATTATAATTGTGAAGATAAAGGTGGTGGTGGTTTAGTCACTGAGTTGTGTCTGACTCTTGCAACTCCATGGACTGTAGCCCACCAGGCTCCTCTGTCCATGGGATTTCATAATACTAAGCCATTATTTTGTGAAAAAATAAGAGCTTACAACGTTACAGAATGCACTGGTAAAATGTTACCGGATTAAGAACTATATAAAGATTTTCCTTTCCCAAGCACTGCTGCTCTCTCTCAAACTAGTAGAAATGGTATCTATCCTTAAGTAAAAATTATTTTTCACCCAAGTGTGTCTAACATATAACTTAAACACCGAATTCTTTTCTAAAGTGATGATAGATGACATAATAGATTAGCAAATTTTCATTTTATTTTTACTCTTTCTGACAAGTCATATATGTCAGATGATTATTTCAGAGCCTGTAAAATCCAAAGAGAGAGTCAGAGACGCCAGTGGATGTTAAAGCTGGTGAGCTGGAATAGGCGCTGACGTAGGTGGTGCGCACCACAGCTGCGGGAAGGCTTCGTTCTTTGGCTACTGCTTACTGAGTCCTCAGACAACTTATTCGTCAGCTGGTGGCATCTCTGCTCTTTCCAATGACCCTCAAATCGCAGGGGTTAAATTTCAGCTTAATTATTTTTTAAGTCTGCCCTTGGGCTTTTCTTCCATCCTAATATGTTTGTTAAGAAGTCAGAATCCTTAAACTTCTTACTTTTCTGTTTACTTTCTCACCACCCTGTACAATGCAGAGGATCACCTTCATTTCAAGGATCTCAATGTTAATTTTAAAAGGAAAGAGATAGGGGGCAGCAACAAAAAAATCACACAACACACACACACACGCACACTTTCTCAGAGTCACTGAGATAAAACACGAGAGAGAGTTAACTGGCAGAGCACCTGGGCAAAGACAAGCCTAGACAAAATTCCAAAGGAAGGTTGCTTATATTGTGCAATTTTGAGTACAAAAACCTTAGATCTAATAATCAATCTCATAAGATCAGTCTGGTTAAGGAAATTATGTTTAGTAGTAGTTGAAAGAGTTCTTTAATTCTAGACTTGCAAAAGAAAATTTTTTGAAAAATCCGTTGAGAAAACTAAATTCACACTTTGTAACAAGAACTGTGCGTGTGCTCAGCTGAGTCCCATTCTTTGCGACCCCATGGACTGTAGTCTGTCAGGCTCCTCTGTCCATGGGATTTCTCAGGCAAGAATATTGGAGTGGGTTGCCATTTTCTCCTCCAGGGGATCTTCCTGACCCAGGGATTAAACCAATATCTCCTGCTCGGCAGGCAGATTCTTTACCACCACTATGCCACCTGGGAAGCCTGTAGCAAGAATTACATGCTTTTTAAGAACTATGGTCTGATTATGAATGGTCAAGAGTATATACGATAGTAATAGCTATCATCTAATGAGTCATTATTATTATAAGAATTATATTAAGTGATAATGATCTTGTCCCCAAACACCTAACGGTATACCCATCCCCTCACTCTTAGTAGATGACCCTGTCACCTTCCTCGCAGAGAAAAACAGAAGTCCTCAAGTGCTAGTCATATACCTGTTCTTGCTATTCATTTATTTCACATGACAAAAGTCCCTGAATCTTACATGGATAAACATTCTTACTAACTCTTTAAACCAGTAAAATGGCTTTAACAAAATGGTTTTCAATAAAATGGAGGGAGCTACTCTTTAAAAAAAACAACAAACTGTTCTTTTCATTCAGACTAAGCTCTAACCAAACAAACATTTCCTGTTAGATTTCTGTGCCTGATACAATTCCTGTTGTCTCCTCCTTGGGATGCTCTCCTCTCCTGTGCTCCCCCGCTCACCTCCAACTTGCACATATCTTGGATTTTCAAGTCCTATCCATCTTCATTTTTTCCTTGGAAAATGTTTTCTCATCTATGACCTAAGCTTCCTCCTATCCCAGTGATCCCTCTTACTTCAGAACTCACATATTCTGTATCTCTCTTATATTTATCTCTGTGCTTTAGTCTCATGTATATAAGCCTTGTCTTTATTACAGTGTGAGATCCTTGGAGCTATGTTTTATATTTTCTAAATTCCTCATTGTACTTGGCACAGCAACTTACTCCACAAAGCAAGTCAATCAATATGTGTTGAATAAATAATTCAATTTAATGAACAAAGGATTCTGATGATCAGGGCTTCCTTGATGGGCTGGTGGTTAAGACTTTGCCTTTTGATACAGAGGATGCCTGCTCCACTGCTGGTTCTGGAAGATCCCACATGGCCCAGGGCAACTAAGCCTGTAAACCGCAACTACTAAAGCCTGCGTGCCCTAGAGCTGTGCTCCACAACAAGAGAAACAACCACAATGAGAAAACCTCGCACTGCAACCAGAGAGTGGCCCCCGCGTGCTGCAACTAAAGGAGGCCCAGGTGCAGTAACAAAGACCAGCACAGCCAAAAATAACTAAATAAACAAAATTATACACACACACACACACACACACACAAAACTAAGTGCACTGTAACTTCAAATAAAGTAAAAAAAAAAATAGACTTTGATCAGTGAGGAAACAAGGACCACACAGGAGCCAGGGATTAAAGAAATGAATGATTAAATAAATGAAGTAAGGGGCAAAAAAACAAATAAAGGTGTCAAGAGAAAGGAACAAGGAAAAGGGGATATTGAGAATAAAGTTCAACATTAGATGATTCAGTTGAAGTAGTTGAAATTGTAGAAATTCCAAAATCAGGGGCAGGTTAGGTGACTCATATGTTGAGTTATGAAACCTTCCTGTTTGAAAGAAGGGTGCTGGTTGGTTTAAATAATTACATTATTTTAAGTAGTTTTCCTTTTTTTAATCTAGAGTTGGAGGAAGAAAATGGTGTGTCCTATGACTGGAAAGATATGAGGAGACATTTCAGAAGTGAAACCAATCTTGGGAAGTAGAAAGATAGCCTAAACACAAGCAAACCAAGAATTTTGTCAAGTTTCTCAAGGAATACAAAGGGAATGCAATCTCTCACGCAAAACCTTTGAAGTCCCACAGAAAGAGAGGGTACAAAGTTAAAAAGATTCGGTGGAGTACTATTAAACGAGAGCCTAGGAAGGCAGACAGGGTAGCGACAAAAAATAAAACAGACGTTTTCTGTGAAGCTTTAGGATTTAATTTCGCTACCCTCCATCTGTATTTTTGGTAATGTAATCAAAAATTTCTGGTTGACTGAATTCAATTTTCATCCTGATGTTCTGATATTATGTAGGTGCAGTTCAAAAAATCCACTGAAAACAATACAAAATACATCTTTAAAAAGCACTCACTGATTCTTCTATGTTTTCTTTTGATTACGGTAGTCACTTTGAACAAAAGGTATTGAAAGTTGAAAAATTTAGATTTCATATGACTGTAACCACATCATTCAATCCTGTAGTCCTTACATTCAGAGTCAAGGGAGATAAAGATCTTTATTTGACATCAAGGCATACCAATTTTGAATACCTCAGTTCACACTAATACATTTTATGCATGAGCTCATCTCTTCTTTCATATTAGATGCATTCCCTGGTGCTTGTAAAAGTTTCTCAACACAAGACTCATTGTATTCTATCACTCTAACATTCTAGAAGGCAGGCACCCAAATAGTAATGATCTCATAGTTGATGAATCAAGTCTTAGATGCAATATGAAAAGGCCAGATTATTGCTAGAAGAATTGGAGAACATGAAACACACTGGTAGTTTGAATTATACATGCACAAACAAAAGAGAAGCTTGATTTTCTGCAATATCCATGCTCATACATAGGAATGTCTTCCCTTTTCCTTGAAGGCAGCCTTAATAGTGAACATATTATTAACTTATCAAAGTAAAAACAAAAAGTATTAAGTATAAGCCAAATAGCTGCAGTAATTACAGGAAGAAGTATTCTAACTTACAAACTATTTTTTCAGAAAAATAAGAATGCTTTGGGTATAGCTTGGCATTCAGTCTAGTTGTGTAGGATACTGTATGAACCTGCTAAATGTCAGAAGAGAATAAGAATAGTTGCAGCAAGTGTTTTCTTGGTCTATAATGTATGTATCATTTTTATACAGTATTTTAAAATTTCTTGTTACATAGCATGAAACAATTTTATTTTTTATCTCGATAATAATCTTAGAGTGTTACTTTGCTCTCTTTATTTTTCCATTTTGTGGGAAAAGAAGTTCAGAAATACTAGCTTATAATGTCAACACAAACAAATAACTTCCAATACTATCTGAGACTTCTTGGGGAAATGATTCCCAGAATATCTATTATACTGAACATCTCACGGAATCAGCGGGACTTAACTATTGTTATATAATAATAAGTTTGTCATTAGGATGCAAAGATCATGTAAATTAGTCATTTTGGATAATTGTTCTTACTTAGGATTAGTGGGAGAATTGAATGCACATGGATAGCACATTGACCAGGGCTAAAATCTTTCTGAAATGACTGTTGTTTTATGAGAGGTTTTTATATTATGCCAGGCTCAAATTATTTTACTTTCAATTTTAACTTTTTGAAATGATACATGCACATAATTTAAGAGCCAAGGATTGCACTAGCTTGTTTACAAAACAGTATCAACTCTTTTTCTTTCCTCTTCCCCAGAAGCAACCACTTTTACCTTCTTTAGTTGAATTTCTTGGTGTCATGTGTTTAAACAACATGCTTTTTAAAATTGTTACTCCTTGATTTTTCAGATTTAGCCATTTTCTATTGAATTTTCACTATGCATGACAAGGATTAAGCTCTCCCTTCTCCCCTAGACCCTTGCTACCCTTCTCAAGTACTGTAATTTTTGCTTAGATGAATATTCAATATTTATATCATTAAAGGTACAAAATGCAATTCAAATGTAGGAAACTGTTATTTTCTTTTTCTATACAACTGTTTTCTCTGGAGTCAACTGTCATTCTTTATCTTCTTTCTCTTAGTTTCCTAATGAATTCATTGCTAATTCAACCTAAAACCTTTTTGACAAAGATTTTCTATAAACATCCATCAATCTTTTAGGGTCTTTATGGTTCTTAGAGACCCATAAATTGGGGAAGTCCAAGTTTTCTAGTGCTTTAGACTTTGTGGTCTCTTGGCACAACTACTCCATACTGTCGTTGTAGTTTTGACCCCCACACTGCAGTCTGCTGACCTCTGGTCCAAACCAGACTTCAAGATTTTAGTGGCTTCAGGTTTGTATCAATCTTCTTTCTTCCCCTCCAGAAAAGTTGCTCACTGGGACTCCTAGGTTCCTCTCTACACCTGATCACCATTCTGGTGTCTCCTTCAGCATGATTCTGGGGATTTCCTTTGCTTCTTTTCTTTAGATGGATCTCCTGTTATTTGTATCCCATGACTTTTATCTTTCTTGGCTAACTCCTTACATAAATAAAAACCCATTTCCAGAAGCTTTTAGAGAAACGGTGCATATGAGATACTGCACATTCTTCCTTAACACATAGTTTCAAGAGTTCACTATGATGTGAGAAACTTTTCTTTGCTTTTAGCCACACTTTTAACTGGATTCATCAGAATGTGACTAAGAAAGGCTAATAAAAGCTAAATTAACTTATGTAAAACCTTTTATTCCAGTTTTCTTACTTTAAAATAAAATTAGGAAACAGAGTTAAACAAATGTCTGACTAGTAACTACAATGTTCCACTGACATTGTAGTTACTTCTTCAAGTAAAACCTTCTTGGAGGCAGAAAGGAAATGCTAGAAAGGAATGTGAGAAAGACAATGCATAAAAACTGGGATGGAATACAACAGATTTCTGTATATTAATCTTATATCCTGCAACCTTGCTGAATTCACTTATTAGTTCCAATAGTTTTTGGGTAGAAACTTTAGGGTTCTCTATGTGTCTGCTTAGTTGCTCATCACGACCCAGGGATCGAACCCTCATCTCCAGTGTCTCCTGCATTGCAGGCAGAGTCTTTACTTGCTGAACCATTGGGGAAGTCCAAGTGTTCTCTACACAGTGTTCGTCAAATCATCTGCGAATAGAGACAGTTTTATCCCTTCCCTTTCTTTTGGGCTCAATCTTCTTATCTGATTGCTGTGGCTAGGACTTTCAATACTATGTAAAATAGAAGCAGGAAGAGAGGGCATCCTTATGAAAGTAAAAAAGCAATCCTGTTTAAAGTCACATAAAAAAAAATACTTAGAAATAAACTTAACCAGTGAAGGGAAAGACACGTATTCTGAAAACTATAAAACCCTGATAAAGAAAATTGAAGATGATTCCAAGAAATGGAAGGATATGCTCTGCTCTTGAACTGGAAGAATTAATATTATTAAAATGGCCATAACCCCAAAATTCAGTTCAGTTCAGTCCCTCAGACGTGTCCGATTCTTTGCAACCGCATAGACTGTGGCACGCCAGGCTTCCTTGTCCATCACCAACTCCCAGAGCTTGCTCAAACTCATGTCCATTGAGTCAGTGAGGTCATCCAACTATCTTGTCCTCTCTCATCACCTTCTCCTCATGCTTTCAATCCTTCCCAGAATCAAGGTCTTTTCAAATGAATCAATTCTCCGCATCAGGTGGCCAAAGTATTGGGAGCTTCAGCTCCAGCATCAGTCCTTCAAATAAATATTCAGGACTGATTTCCAACCAGGATGGACTGGTTGGATCTCTTGGCAGTCTAAGGGACTCTAAAGAGTCTTCTCCAACACCACAGTTCAAAAGCATCAATTCTTTGGTGCTCAGCTTTCTTTATGGTCCAACTCTCACATCCATACATAACTACTGGAAAAACCATAGCTTTGACTAGACAGGCTTTTGTTAGCAAAGTAATGTCTCTGCTTTTTAATATGCTGTCAACATTGGTCATAGCTTTTCTTCCAAGGGGCAAGTGTCTTAATTTCATGGCTGCAGTCACCATCTGCAGTGATTTTGGAGCCCCAAAAAATAAAGTCTGTCACCGTTTCCATTGTTTCCCCATCGATTTGCCATGAAGGGATGCCATGATCTTGGTTTTCTGAATGTTGAATTTTAAGCCAACTTTTTCACTCTCCTCTTTCACTTTCATCAAGAGGCTCTTTAGTTCTTTGCTTTCTGCCATAAAAGTGGTGTCATCTGCATATCTGAGGTTACTGATATTGCTCCCAGCAATCTTGATTCCAGCTTGTGCTTGCTCCAGTCCAGTTTTTCTCATGATGTACTCTGCCTAGAAGTTAAATAAGCAGGGTGACAATATACAACCTTGACAAACTCCTTTCCTGATTTGGAACCAGTCTGTTGTTGCATGTCCATTTCTAACTTTTGCTTCTTGACCTGCATACAGATTTCTCAGGAGGTAGGTAAAGTGGTCTGGTATTTCCATATCTTTAAGAATTTTCCAGTTGGTTGTGATCCACACAGTCAAAGACTTTGGCATAGTCAGTAATGCAGAAGTAGACATTTTTCTGGAACTCTGTTGCTTTTTCTATGATCCAGTGGATGTTGGCAATTTGATCTCTGGTTCCTCTTCCTTTTCTAAATTCAGCTTGAGCATCCAGCAGTTTACGGTTCACATACTGTTGAAGCCTGGCTTGGAGAATTTTGAGCATTACTTTACTAGCGTGTGAGATGAGTGCAATTGTGCAGTAGTTTGAGCATTCTTTAGCATTGCTTTTCTTAGGGATTGGAATGAAAACTGACCTTTTCCAGTCCTGTGGCCACTACTGAGTTTTCCAAATTTGCTGGCATATTGAATGCAGCACTTTCACAGCATCATCTTTCAGGATTTGAAATAGCTCAACTAGAATTCCATCACCTCCACTAGCTTTGTTCGTAGTGATGCTTCCTAAGATTCACTTGACTTCACATTCCAGGATGTCTGGCTCTAGGTGAGTGATCACACCATCGTGATTATCTGGGTCATGAAAATCTTTTTTGTATAGTTCTTCTGTGTATTCTTGTCACCTCTTCATAATATCTTCTGCTTCTTTTAGGTCCATACCACTTCTGTCCTTTATTGTGCCCATCTTTGCATGAAATGTTCCCTTGGGTTCACTAATTTCCTTGAAGGGCTGTCTAGCCTTTCCCATTCTATTGTTTTCCTCTATTTCTTTGCATTGATCACTGAGAAAAGCTTTCTTATCTTTCCTTGCTATTCTTTGGAACTCTGCATTCCAATGGGTATATCTTTCCTTTCCTCCTTTGCTTTTCACTTCATATGGCCATAATCTCAAAATTAGTATATAGATTTAATGCAATCCCTATTAAAATACTCATGATGTTTTTCACAGAACTAGAACAAACCATCTAAAACTCATATGAAAGCACAAAATATGCCAAATTTCCAAAGAAGTCCTGAGAAAGAAAGAACACAGGCAGAGGTATAACTCTCCCAGACTTCAGTAGAGAGCCACAGTAATCAAAATAGTATGGTACTGGCACAAAAAGAGACTCGTAAATTAACGGAACAGAATAGAGAGTCTAGAAATAACCCACCCACTGATGGTCACTACTACAAAGGAGACAAGAATATGTAAAGGAGAAAAGATATCTCTTCAATAAGTGGTCCTGGGAAACCAGATAGCCAAATATAAAGCAATGATACTAGAACATTCCCTCACACTATATACAAAATAAACTCAAAATGGTTTAAAGACAAATGCAAAACCTGAAGCCATAAAACTCCTAGAAGAGAATATAAGAACACTTTTTGATTTAAATCTTAGAAGTATTTTCTTGAATTGGTCTCCTAAGGCAAAAGAAATAAAAGCAAAAATAAACAAATGGAGCCTAATTAAACTAAAAAGCTTTTGCTTTTATAAATAGCTCATACAATTCGATATCCAAAAATCCAAGCAAAAATGGGTAGAAAACTTGGATATTTTACCAAAGAAGACATACAGGTGGCTAACAGGCTCATGAAAAGATACTCAACATCACTAATTATTAGAGAAGCACATGAGGTATTAGAGACACATGAGGTATCACCTCACAGCTGGGAAAATGGCTCTCATTCAGAAGCTTACAAATGACAAATGGTGAAGACGATGTGGAGAAAAGGGAACCTTTGTACACTGTTGGTGGGAATGGAAATTGGGGAAGCCACTGTGGAAACAGTATGAAGGTTCCCTAAAAAATTAATAATAGAAATACCATATGATCCAGCAATGTCACTCCTGGATATATTTCTGGAAAAAAATTAGAACTCTAGTTAAATAAAAAAGATAATGTAATTATTTTGTAGAAGCATTATTTACAATAGCCAAGACACAAGAGGCAAACCCACATGTCCATCAACGGACAACTGGGTTTGGAAGATGTGGCATACAACGGGATAGTACTCAGCCATAAAAAGAATGCACGACTGCCATCTGCAGCAAGGCGGATGGACCTAGAGAATATTATGCTTGGTGAAATGTCAGACAAAGAAAAATACTATATTATATCACTTATATGTAGAATTAAAAAAATAATACAAATCAAAGTATATGCAAAAAGAAAGAGACTCACAGATATAGAAAACAAACTTGTAATTACCAAACGGGAGAAGGAAGGGGAGAGGAAGAAATCAGGGGTGTGGAATTAAGAGATACAAATTACTATATATAAAATAGATAAGCCAAAAGGATACTCAGTATACCAAAGGGAATTCTACCCATTATCATATAGTAACCTATAATGGAGTTATAATCTGCAAATATACTGAATCACTATCCTGTACCCCTGAAACTATTAATAACACAACACTGAACATGAACTATACTTCAATGATAAAACATTGGGATGGAATGAAATTCCTGTTGTTGTTCAGTCGCTCAGTTGTGTCCGACTCTTTGCAACCCCATGGACTGTAGCACGCCAGGCTTCCCTGTCCTTCACATCTCCCAGAGCTTGCTCAAACTCATGTCCATTGAGTTGCTGATGCCATCGAACCATCTCGTCCTCTGTCGTCCCCTTCTCCTCCTGCCTTCAATCTTTCCCAGAATCAGGGTCTTTTCCAGAGTTGGCTCTTTGCATCAGGTGGCCAAAGTGTTGGAGTTTCAGCTTCAGCATCAGTCCTTCCAATGAATATTCAGGACTGATTTCCTTCAGGATTGACTGGTTTGATCTCCTTGCGGTCAAAGGGACTCTCCAGAGTCTTCTTCAACACCACAGTTCAAAAGCATCAATTCTTTTGCACTCAGCTTTCTTTATGGTCCAGCTTTCACATCCACACATGACTACTGGAAAAATCGCAACTTTGACTAGATGGACCTCTGTTGGCAAAGTAATGTCTCTGCTTTTTTTTTTTTTTTCATTTATTTTTATTAGTTGGAGGCTAATTACTTTACAATATTGTAGTGGTTTTTGCCATACATTGACATGAATCAGCCATGGATTTACATGTGTTCCCCATCCTGAACCCCCCTTCCACCTTCCTCCCCATCCCATCCCTCTGGGTCACGCATATATATGGAATTTAGAAAGATGGTAATGATAACCCTATATGCAAGACAGAAAAAGAGACATAGATGTATAGAACAGACTTTTGGACTCTATGGGAGAAGGTGAGGGTGGGATGATCTGAGAGAACAGCATTGAAACATGTATATTATCAGGTGTGAAACAGGTCACCAGTCCAGGTTGGATGCATGTCTCTGCTTTTTAATATGCTGTCTAGGTTTGTCATAGCTTCTCTTCCAAGAAGTAAGGGTCTTTAATTTCATGGCTGCAGTCACCTTCTGCAGTGATTTTGGAACCCAAGAAAATAAATTCTCTCACTGTTTCCATTGTTTCCCCATCTATTTCTCATGAAGTCTGGTCCCATGGGACCAGATGCCATGATCTTCGTTTTTGAATGCTGAGTTTTAAGCCAGCTTTTTCACTCTCCTCTTTTACCTTCATCAAGAGACTCTTCACCTCCTCTTCATTTTCTGCCATAAGGGTGGTGTCATCTGCATATCTGAGGTTATTGATATTTCTCCTGGCAGTCTTGATTTCAGCTTGTGCTTCATCCAGCCGCCATTTTGCATGATGTACTTTGCATAGAAGTTAAATAAGCAGGGTGACAATATACAGCCTTGATGTACTCCTTTCCCAATTTGGAATCAGTCTGGTGTTCCATGTACAGTTTTAACTGTTGCTTCTTGACCTGTATACAGATTTCACAGGAGGCAGGTAAGGTGGTCTGGTAGTCCTATCTCTTTAAGAATTTTTCAATTTACCTTGATTCATGGACCTAACATTCCAGGTTCCTATGCAATATTGTTTTTTACAGCATTGGACTTTACTTCCATCACCAGTCACATCCACAACTGGGCACTGTTTTTGCTTTGGCTCCATCTCTTTACTCCTTCTGGAGCTATTTCTCTGCTCTTCTCTAGTAGCATACTGGAGATTTATTCTTCCTTTAGCCTTCTGATAGTTCCAGAATGACCTTCACTGTGATTCCATTATAATGGTGGACAAAATATCGATAGTATAATTTTACTAAAAAGTTTCAGAGAATTAACACTGATGCCTTGTACAAACACTTGTCAGGAGCAGATGGGATTGGCTGTGTACTTTTGGGTCTTTTTTTAAAAAAAAGAAATAACTTTATCAAATTGAAATTTGTTTGGCACTTTGAGTTAATTCTTGAATAGAGTACTGAATATATTTTAAGCATTTGCTTTCCTACAAATAAGAAAATCAAATACATAGAATATATTAAACTAAAATATATTAAATCAGGAAATAATTCTGTGGCAATTCAGTTGGAAAATCTACTGGAAATTTTATAGAATATTTGATGGCAATGAATTCTAGTTTGTATTGTGCTTTAAGAGAATGTTGGTGTTCCCAGAACATGTTCACAGCATGAATGGATGAGACAGGAACTAGGTATATTTCTGAACTCCACTATTCTATGCTAATATACTTGATGGTTTATTTAAATACAGAACCAAGTAGAAACATAGAATTTCTGAGGCTGATAGATGGCTTCAACTTTGACCTTTGTGGCCTTCCTTGGTAGATTTCCATATGTTAGTTTTATGATCTTTAGTTTTGGGTGAAGTATGGGTGTGACTGCTTCCCTGGTGGCTGAGATGGTAAAGAATCTGCCTGCAGTGCAGGAGGCCTGGGTATGATCACTGGGTTGGGAAGATCCTCTGGAGAAGGGAATGGCTACCCTCTCCAGTATTCCTTCCTGGGAAATTCCACGGACAGAGGAGCCTGGCCAGTTACAGTCCATGGGGTCACAAACAGTTGGACACAAGTAAGCAACTAACTCTTTCACACTTTCATGGGTGTAAATGTTTCATGTGATCAGGGCTTTACTGTGGTAATTGCTCAGCATAATAGTGAACTACCAAACAAACCCCGAAGCAGTTGTGCATGTAAATTAGACCTATCTCTCATTAGGGAATTTCTACATGGTTTAAAAAGGGCTTCCTTGGTGGCTCAGTGGTAAAGAATCTGCCTACCCACACAGGAATTGCAAGTTTGATCTCTTGGTTGAGAAGATCCCCTAGAGAAGGAAATGGCAACCCACTCCAGTATTCTTGCCTGGAAAATACTATAGACAGAAGAGCCTGGTCCATGAGTCCATGGGGTCACAAAGAGTAAGACATGACTTAGTGATTAAAAAAATCAACAAACAACAACATATGGTTTAAAACTAGACTTAACACTGATCTTGTTACTCTCTTCCTGATTAAGAAAGCTATGAAAGCTCATAAAAGCCTCACTGAAGAATATATCTCACTGTACAGAATGGGATTCAACCTTTGATAAACTTCTCTGAAAAAATTATTTATTTAATGTACTTAATTTTTTTATTGAAGTATAGTTGATTTACAATGTGTTAGTTTCTGGTGTACTGCAGAGTGATTCATTTATATATATATTCTTATATATATTATATAGAGCATGTATATTATTTTTCATATTCTTTTCCATTATGGTTTATTATAAGATATGATAGAAAAATTATTTTTAATCCTATTCTTTTAAATGTAAGTAATTGGCTCTATTTTAGAATGTTATTTAATATATCTTACCCAGTAAATTAGAGGTACTCTTTAAAAAAAAAAAGAGTCTTAATTACTTTTGGAAATAAAATTTGGAAAATTATGGGAAAAAATGGGATCATGTTTTTTAAGAATGTCCAGTTGACTTATGGAGGTAGTCCAAAGAGTCATATAAAAATATATTGATAAAAAAGAGTCATAAACTCAAACAATATGACTTAGAAAAATGTAGTCTATTCCTACATATGGAAATAAATGAAGACCATTCAAGCAAGAACCATTAAGGGCTATTTATTCAGAACCTGCTACAGCAAGAGAGTCAGCCATCATAATTTGCATTTGACAGAAACTCAAAGACTGGCAGAGAAGTGGGACAGGTTTATAATGGAAAAAAGCAGGGCTCCAGATATGCCCTGAAAGAAGACAATTGATGTGGAGAAGCTGGGGGCCAGCTAACTAGAAGGGGGCCCTCCTATGAGGTTGGTTAGGGTCACATATTCAGCTTTATCCCATTGGTCCCATCCCATTGACTTTATCCCTTTGGAAGCAGGAGTAAAAATTAGGAAAGCTCTGTTTTTCAACAAGTCCTGACCATTTGGGGCTGATGGTTAGTAGGTTGTGGTCTGGCTTGCTGGACTAGCCTCTGAAGGTTATGGGTCAGAGTTATATTTTAATATTTGATCTGGGTATTGTGTGTCTATATACTTAATCTCCCACAAAGAAAACAGAAATATCTGTCATCATATGAAAAGTTAACAACAATTCATAAGAACTTCAAAAATCAGGCTAATTATTCAGATTGTCATATCGTTCAATCATCGTATTTTTATTCTTCTTATTAGTGAAGTAAAACATGGTTGATTTGCTCCTTTTTTTTCCAGCTAAGGAGGATCCGTGACAACTATCTCAAGTAATTATAGAGTAGAAATCAATTTCTGATTCAGAAAAATCATGAATCAGTAAAAAGACTTAATCATAAAAGACTTTTCCTTATTTCTGAGAAAGAATGAAGATGACACTTTCTCTCATCTATTTCAATGTTTGTAAACACAGCACACTTTGAATCACTTACAAAAAAGTTTCTAGTCTTGTAAATAGAAGCAAGCAAAACCCATTCTGTAACACTTCCATTATTTTGTTTTGATTCAACATTACCAGTATTTTTGCAAACCAGAAATACGTTTCTTATACAATGTTTAAATGTCCTCAAATGCTACATTCTTGTCATTGCATTTGAAAATCTGTTTGTTAAATATGGGTCAATAAAAAAAATACAAAAGAAAATAAAAATTGTGTTAACAGGCAGAGTGTACTAATGGTAATTCTACTTTCTTGAAATAGATTGCTGTGACATGGAAGTTAACAGTAATTAAGAGGTGATAAGCAAAAAAATAAAATGTCAACTTGCAAGTAACCTTGTCAAGTTCCTAATGTTGTTCTCGCCCCCACAAATCAGTCAAGCTAGTTAGGAGGATCAGACAGCAATTAATATCCTAATGCCTGTGAGACCAGCAGCATGTCATGAATACTAGAGTTGAAGAGGCTGTACTGAAGTGTGGATATTCCAAGGGCAGAATCCAACAGCAAAGAACAAAATGCTTCTCCAATTGTTTCCTCACTGGCTGCTATTTTCACCTCTTTTATACAATGTCTTATTCAGATAAAGCACCTATGCAAAGAATACAATTACTCAGTGGTATCCTTTAAAACTGAAAGAGTACGTCAATGCAATTTCTGCTCTGATGAATATTCATTGAGGGAGCTTATAACTATAAACAATACTAACATCCACCTTACCTTTGTAGCTCCTCATTTTAGCATCAGAGAATGTGTATTAGTTTATTTGCCTTTTTTTCCTATCTAAATTACTAGAAATGAGAAATAACAAACTCATTCTGCCTAGTATATATGGATGATCAATAATTAATAATCAGAAAATGTAAGTTTACAGTGCATTTTCAAGACATTATTGGGCTGATGTCTCAGATGAAATCATTTCTGTTTTGAATGTGGCAAATTCATTAAACAAAAAACATTAAACAAAAAACATTAAACATTCTTGGCTTTAGCTCCAAACTCTGAACCTTTGCAGTAAATACAGACAAGGTGTTAATTAAGAGAACTGCCAATCCAAATGAATAATGGAGTGCTGGAAACTGCACGGGTGAGGGCCTGACCTTCCGCATCAAAGAGGAGTTCCAATGCTGAAGTCTCAATTTTGGAACTATGACTACGGAATAATGAGAAAGTGGGAGGGGAAGAAAGAGAGTGGGATCTCCGTTAACTCATTCAGCTTTGTAAAAACTCATTTGGTTTGTAAAAAATGCTAGGAAATGTTTAATGACAGTCTTTTCAGGAATAGAAAATGAATAAAGGTCACTGGATGTATGCATGATTTCTTTAACCCAAAGAGAGCCAACTAAATAGAAAGTGAGACTAGACCCTTCATAAGGCCCTTCCTAAGTGCCCCGCCTTCAGCAGCAGCGTGTAAAGCTGTCCCGTCTTCTTCAGGATATGACACAAGCCGAGGTAATTCCGCCTTCTCAGCTCCTCAGTGGGTGGGGAGGTGGGTGTGCAGAGGTGAGGCACTGTGGGAAGCAGAGGTCCACCGTCAGCCCAAAGGCGGCTACCGCCGACCCCTACACCATCAGCCCAATGGCAGTCACCTCACTGACCCCTACACCGTCAGCCCAAAGGCGGCCCCCGCCGACCCCTACACCATCAGCCCACAGGCGGTCACCGCCGACCCCTACACCATCAGCCCACAGGCGGTCACCGCCGACCCCTACACCATCAGCCCACAGGCGGTCACCGCCGACCCCTACACCGTCAGCCCAAAGGTGGCCACTGCTGACCCCTACACCGTCAGCCCAAAGGCGGTCACCTCTGAGTCCTACACCGTCAGCCCAAAGGCAGTCACCTCTGAGTCCTACACAGTCAGTCCAAAGGTGGTCACCGCCGACCCCTACACCTTCAGCCCAAACGCGGCCACCTCTGAGTCCTACACCATCAGCCCAAAGGCGGCCACCTCTGAGTCCTACACTGTTAGCCCAAAGACGGTCCCCTCACTGACCCCTACACCGTCAGCCCAAAGGCGGCCACCACCAACCCCTACACCGTCAGCCCAAAGGTGGTCACCGCCGACCCCTACACCATCAGCCCAAAGGCAGTCACCTCACTGACCCCTACACTGTCAGCCCAAAGGCGGCCACTGCCGACCCCTATGCCATCAGCCCAAAGGTGGCCACCGCCGACCCCTACACCGTCAGCCCAAAGGCGGTCACCGCCGACCCCTACACAGCCTGTGCATCTGTCACCTGGCAGTCCAGAGCAGTCCAAGCCAGAACCCTTTCATCAGGCCATTCTCCTCCTGATTCTAACTGGACTACTAATTTGACAACTCTCTTCTGGACTGGAGGTCCTTCCAGCTTGAAGGTGAGACCCCATCATCATTGAGTCAGGACTCTGAATTATAAATCTCTGAGTTTTTTCAAATATTTGAAAAACCTAAATCATTGTGAAGACGCTTCTGAAGCTACTAAATATCTCAGGCCATGAGAATAAAAAAACATATCAGTGAGGACAATACTAAAAATAACTTAGTTGCTTTAAGAAAGAAGCTTTAGCTTTGGCCTCCTTACTAGGGAAATCTCCAGGTTGAACAGAGAATAAGAGGAAAATCATCTTATGAAAACAAGTGGCATTTACCGAAAGCCAGTTATGGACCTGTGCTGTTCTATGATCATATTAAACTTTCATGACAACTTTATGAGGTAAATGCCATTATTACACCCATTTTACAGATAAGGATTCTGGGGCACAAGAGGTAATTTGCCCAAGAATACTATTCTATCCAAGTGCCTAGTTTCAGGCATGAATCCTGGTGTTTGGGGTGTTACAGGGATCTACCACCATCACCTGTTTTCACATCGACTCTAGACACTCTGGCTTTGGTTTCTCTAGGGTATTTTACTCAGTTTAAATAGCCTATACCCAAGCTCACAGGAATATCTGGCTGTTTCCACTCAACTCCACGCACCTATGTAGATAAACTAAGTGGTCACACACCCAGTCTTCTAAAGCAGAAGGATATTTATTGTAATAAGGAAGAAAACATCACCTTATCCCCACCTGAGGATGCAGGATAGGGATTTTTCAGAACTAAATACCTTCTCCCAAGTTGGCTGTGAAGGGAAAGTAGAGCTGGGTAGTAATTCCTTTAGGAATTACTGGATTCCTTCAGGAATCCAGCGTGGCCATGCTGGATCTCTGGCCAAGAAATGATAGAGGAAATGATAGAGTGAATTTCGCCTTTATGGTATCACCTGAAAAGATTTTTGCCTAGCCTTAGCTGGTGACCAGGGTTTAGCAATTTTAGACTCTATTTCCTCTATTTCTGTGTTAAAAGGTTCGACCACTTAATTGTCTGTCTTTCCCAGATGCCCTGTGAACTTGGAGACTCACTTCCCTATGGTTTTTTTTTAATCCATATTTTATTCTATATGTAGAGTTACCAGGTAAAAACACACGATATCCAGTTAAGTTTACCTTGCAGAGAATTTCAGAAAAATTCAAGTTTAACTGGGCATCAAATCAAGTACTTTTGTATGCTAAATCTGGCAACTGTATTCTATAGCTAACTCATTAGAAGTGAGGGGAGGGGCAAGCCACTTTTCATTGAGCAAGTCATTTTGTTGAATGTAGATTAGCCTAATAACACTAGAAGCGAAAAGTATTTTTTGTACAGATGGATGCAAAATTCTCTCTTATTTTAAACTATATATTATAAATTAATTACATTCAGGTTCTAAATCTAAACATATTTAGTATGATTCCCACCATTCATTCTTCCAGGCTAAGATAAGCACTGCAATGATTTTCAGGAACTTTCCTACCACTTGTGATTAAGGGTTCCAGAAATATGAATTTTCTTAAGCACCAAAACTTTTCAATTTTAATTTTTCCTAGGACTTTTTCTGAGGGGTACTTCACTTTGCTTTCTCTACTTGGGGATGATTATTGAACATGACTTCCTCTGGAAAAATCAGTGTTATCATTACTAACATAAATTCTTTGAGTCCTTAATACAATAATACACCCCACGGTCTATAGGTACATACAGGACTGCTTTTCTGTCTGTAAACAATTTCACTTTGCTATGCTTTTATGGCGATGCTTTTATGATGCTGTTTGCTTTCCTCTCTCTCCATCTCCAGGAGATGGGTGTGTGAATGAAGAACCGAGAGGAAGCCCATTTACAGACCCAGGGGGCTTCCTAGGTGGAGCCAGTGGTAAAGAAGCCACTGGCCCATGCAGGAGACGTAAGAGACTCAGATTCAATCACTGGGTCAGGAAGATCCCCTGGAGAAACACATGGTAACCCACTCCAGCAATTATCCCATGGATAGAGGAGCCTAGAGGGCTACAGTCCACGGGGTCGCGAAGAACTGGACACGACCGAAGTGATTTAGAACGCAGCATGTGCATTTGCTATGGGCCAGCTGTGATTTTTTTGCAGCTACTTCAGAGGCCTGCTTGCACCTCGAGGTCTAGTTTTGTTCCTGACAGGTGAACTTTTTTGGATATGTGAAGGGCTGCTCTGTGTTTGTCATTATTACTTTCCAAAAGGTGTTCTACTGGACACAAGTTTTCTATAAAATGTTAATAGATGCCTCAAGAAAAACTTTAGTAGTTGAAGAGTTTGAGAGACAGTGAACCCGTAAAAAGTTAAACCTGTAAAAATTTAAAGCTGCCTCTAAAGAGATTTTCATTATGTTAACAGGGATTATAAAGCCCCAGGCGTTTAACATGTTACATGGCATATTTTGATTTTATCTGTCCACATAATCTCTTTGGTGAAAAATAATACTGGACACATTGTGACATCTTGTCATGACTCAGTTTTAGTTGTACACAGAAGTAAAAACCTTAAGCATGATGTAAGTTCCATTCTAAAAACTTAGGAAAAAAGAATGAAATAATGAAATGATTTATAATGGGGATGAATTAATATCCTTTATGGATTCAACTAATTATGAGCTGGAGACAGTTCTTTGAAAGTAACAGCAAACGTACAAATCTTTAGGTCAGGACGTTAATTGGAGGGCAAATTTCTTATTTAGAAGTAAAGGGTTGGACTTCTGAATGCTCATGTATTAAACACATAACATGTTAAGGTTTAGAACCCATAAAATATACTAACAGAACTCCTTCCTGCTCTCTGGACAAGTTCAATGAGAAGCTAAAACTAAAGGTTAAATAGAATTTAATGCTTCCAAGAGAAACTGCCAAAAAATGTCAAATAATCTTGGCTTCTTTTTCTTCCTGAACTGCAATTTTTCTCTGTACACTTAGAAATATATATATATATACACATACATATATATATGTATGTATATAATATATATATATTTTAGGTGAATATTATTGCTTTTAATTAATGTTTGGTATTATTTTGTCATTAGTTTGGAAGTTATTACTACTAAGTATTGAAGGAAAGGACTGTACATTTTGTTGAGAGGAGCACACTAATATCTGGTTTAGGCATGTGTGCCATCTGTCTTTGCCTGAAGACACACACATAAATATATTTCTATTAATTCTGTTATGAACACTTAACCATGTGTAACAACGCCCTCTGTTTTTCATTTTGTCTCATGTCAGAAATATATTTTTATGGCTTAGCATCAACGGTAAACTGTGACTTGAATACCTCAGTTAATCTGGCTTTAGATACTTGTTGCAAAGACGAATCCATAGCTTCCTGCGGCTACATTGTCACTTACTGGACCCTGCACCCTTAGTGATCTGTGTGGAGAGGATCATTTTGACAATAGCGAATTCCTATGTTAGTCATGCTTCTAAAGTGTATTACATGTATGGATATTATTTAATTCTCGCAATAAAGTGTTCACAATCTCATTTTAGAGATGACAAAACCAAGGCTTATTCACCCCAGAGCAGCAGTTAGTATGTGGCAGAGCTAGAATATGAACATACACGTAGTCTGATTCCAGAGGTTGTTCTTAATAACCACTGAAAATGGAAATATGGGAGTGATACTTAGATTATTCCATACAACTCTAATTCTGCATTTCTAGAACATTTCCATAGGTTTTCCGGCAGCAATGTGACCAGTGAACTGAATTCTTACAAAACTTTACAAAGATAAGAGGAGCAGAGAGATTCTTCCACTCACTTGAGCATAGCTGGTGAGGTCTGATGTCTCAGTTAGGAATAGTGAAGTGCTGCTGGGCGTGTGCCTGGCGCCTATCGTCCCCGTCACTCGGGAGGCAGAGGCAGGAGGATGGATTGAGTCGGGAGTTCCAGGCTGTGGTGCGCTATGCCGATGGGTGTCTAAATTAAGTTCAGCATTCATATGGTGACCTCCTGGCCACAGGGGACCAGCAGGTTACCTAAAGAAGGGTGAACTGGTCCATGTCAGAAACGGAGCAGGTCAGAACTCCTGGGCTGATAAGTAGTGGGATGGTGCCTGTGAATAGCCACTGCAGTCCAACCTGGGCAACACAGTGAGACCCTGTCTCTTTTGTTAAAGGAATCTCGTATCCCCTGGCTTCCCGGGTGGCTCAGTGGTAAAGAATTCACTTGCAGTACAGGAGATGCAGGAGACTCGGGTTCTATCCCTGGGTCGAACCTGGGAGCCTGGCAGGCTACAGTCCATGGGGTCACAGAGTCAGCTGAGCAACTGAGCGTGCATACCTCTTAAATGTTCCATATATTCCCTAAAAATACATGGAATTCCATATATTCCCTAAAAAAAGAAAAGAATAGTGAAGTGCTAACATTACTGATAGCCAGTGTTTCTATTTCCTTGAGTAGGAATATGTATTATTCTAAATCCTGGGAGAGGGCTGGGCTCTGTCTTCTTCTATTTTTAATATCCTACAATGCAGAACCAAGTGCTTAGTAGTTGTTCCACAAGGACTTTCTGAGTGATTCTAACTCTACTGATAAAATTGAGGCCCTGGGACATGCAGACCTTGACTAAGGCATTAGAGTAAGTGGTAGAAATTCCCACCCATGGTCACAAGTTTTTCATTTTTCACTTTGCTGACACTTGGTGTTGATCTCTTGAGTTAATTTATAGGAATGTAAAATTGCTAGAATGATTTAAACATACCGACGTTGTGCCTGTCATGATCATACTAGAGTAAACACAGATAGCTTCATTATCGTGACTGGGTGTTGCTGGTGATCAAGCTGATACTGTTGGTAGTTTGCTAAAGCTATTACTCTCCAGATGTATTTGGGCCAGTAGCACTTTTTGGCTTCCTCACAGAGCATCCCTATCTTCAAGCAAGCTGGACAAATCTCCTTCGTATCTTCACTAAGAGTCTCAGGTGGTAGCAAACAAATGCGTTTTCTATTTTTCCTCTGAAAAAGCTATGAATGATGGTAAACTGTTTAGCGTTGATAGATCAGCCCACACATCCTACTCCCTTCTCTGACAATGCATTTTCAAAGACAATGAACCTTCTTTCCAAACAAGAACCATTTTATATGGGAACCTTCCCAAATATCCTAACAACTTGCATCTTGATGGATCTTGTTTATTTCTCATTGCCCACTCATTATTACTGATGCATATATATTTTCATATTTTTTTTAACTTCTGACAAATTTTTGGTAGTATCTGTTCTTTGATGCCTCTGAATTTTACCATCATGCTCTCTGTTGATGTTGCTCAGTCGCTAAGTTGTGTCTGACTCTCTGTGACCTCACGCACTGTGGCCCACCAGGTTCCTCTGTCCATGAGACTATCCTGGCAGGAATACTGGAGAGGGTTGCCACTTCCTTCTCCATTATCATGCTATTAAGATGGCCAAAAATGCAGTCATCACACTTCAGATACTCTGTTATGCCTGCCTTTTCCTGTTTTAGAAGAACATGTGCAAAAAAGAATTTTTAAAAAAAATCTGTGGAACATACTATGTATCATGAAGGATTTTAATTGTCACTGACTTTGAAGTCAGATTACACCTGGATGGCTCTGATAATTACCACATGAACATGCTATTTAACTTTTATACACTTATATTTCTATACTGTAGTTTCCTTATCTATAAAATGGTGCTGAGAATAAAACTTATCTCATAGGGCTGTGGGCATTAAATTAGAAAATGCATGAAAAGTGCTAAGCAGAGTGCTAGTTTGTACTGAGTATGTGTTAATTACTTATTTGTATCTTCCATATTTATTGATATAGAAAGCAGGTCTTTCCACGTCTTGGAAGGGTAATGTGTGCCCAGAAGTCACAGTGAAATCTCCTCCATTATAGTAAGGAAAAATAATTGCTGAAAAGACAAAGCTATAGGAGTTGTGTAAGTGTGAATAAATACCGATGGCACTGTTAGCCTACTTAATGTGATACACACACACACACACAATAGAAGCAAAAACTGTTATTTAGAGAGTCACATAAATGCAATAACAACAGAACAAAGAAAAACAACATAAAAATTCTACCATATTACTTTTTGGGAACTAGTATCTTTATAATCATATGTCCTTAGGTATGATTCATACCTTTAATTCCACGTGCCACATTAAATGTCTGCATTGTAATTATACTTATAAATACGAATATAAAATTATACTTTTGTGGCTGAAAGTATATATTCATTTGTGGGAGAAAATAATAGCAAACAAAGAAACTGACAAACAATTAATCTCAAAAATATAAAAGCAATTCCTGCAGCTCAATTCCAGAAAAATAAACAGACATTTCTCCAAAGAAGACATACAGATGGCTAACAAACACATGAAAAGATGCTCAACATCACTCGTTATCAGAGAAATGCAAATCAAAACCACAATGAGGTCCCATTTCACGCCAGTCAGAATGGCTGCTATCCAAAAGTCTACAAGCAATAAATGCTGGAGAGGGTGTGGAGAAAAGGGAACCCTCGTACACTGTTGGTGGGAATGCAAACTAGTACAGCCGCTATGGAGAACAGTGTGGAGATTCCTTAAAAAACTTGAAACAGAACTGCCATATGACCCAGCAATCCCACTTCTGGGCATACACACCGAGGAAATCAGATCTGAAACAGACACGTGCACCCCAATGTTCATCGCAGCACTGTTTATAATAGCCAGGACATGGAAGCAACCTAGATGTCCATTGACAGACGAATGGATAAGAAAGCTGTGGTACATATACATGATGGAATATTACTCAGCCATTAAAAAGAATTCATTTGAATCAGTTCTAATGAGGTAGATGAAATTGGAGCCTATTATACAGAGTGAAGTAAGCCAGAAAGAAAAACACCAATACAGTATACTAATGCATATATATGGAATTTAGAAAGATGTTAATGATAACCCTATATGCAGGACAGTGAAGGAGCCACAGATGTATAGAACAGTCTTTTGGACTCTGTGGGAGAGGGCGAAGGTGGGATGATCTGGGAGAATGGCATTGAAACATGTAAATTATATGTGAACAAATCGCCAGTCCAGTTCTGATACATGAGACAGGGTGCTCGGGCTGGCGCACGGGGATGACCCAGAGGGATGGGATGGGGAGGGGGTGGGAGGGGGGTTCAGGATGGGGAACACATGTACACCCAAGGCGGAGTCAAGTTAATGTATGGCAAAACCACTACAATTAGCAAGAATTAAAAAATTTAAGAAGAAAAAAAATTATACTTTTGTGGCTGAAAGTATGTATTTATTTGTGAACATTCCACACTACAATTAGATTATGAAGGTAAGAAATACTTTGTATTCAAATAAGGAAAGGGGTTTCCATGGGCTCAGGTCCCCTTGTTCTTCTCGGGGACAGAACCCCTAAACTTGTAGATGTGCCAGAACCCCTAAACTTGTAGATGCGCCCCAAACTGCCCCCACCTGCAAAGTTTTCTATGCTTGACTTTCCCCAAAAGTGCACTTCATTTTGTTTCACTGAGTTCGTGAGTGTACAGATATTTATAGTTTATTTCAGTATTAGCACACACAAAAAGCATTAGGCAATTCTCAGGTCCAAAAAAATAAAATTAGATGCTAGGTTGGTGTAAGTCAAAGGTCAAGGTCTTTAGGAGGCCTTCACTGCCCATCTTTTGATTTATTCTTGTTCTTGGTGACTTTGTGGAAACATCACTTTTGAAAGGCTCTAAAAAATCTGTCAATAACCTCTTTTCTTCTAGGTAAGGTGACCATATTATCCAAACAAATGTGAGTAATTATGACTTGATAAACAGTTTACTTCCACCTGTGATGAACTGTCTTAGAGGTGACATATGGGAACCTTGAACATTTCAAGGTTTATGGGAGTGGCTCACAAGCTTTTGGAAAGTGAGGACCATTTTTTGAATGCCTCCTGTCTAAGCTAGGGGATTATCAGCTAATTCATGTTATGACTCAATGAAGTGGCTCCTTATATTTTCCTATTCTCTGAGGAAAATTGAAGCTTAGAGAGCTTTTCCCCAAATCACATGGCCAGTAAATGACAGAGGTTGGATTTGAGTCCAGGGACAGTTCCACCATGTAGAAAAGCTTCATTAGATTTTAAAGATTCCAAAAAAACCTACTTAGTAAATTTTTTAAAAACAGTAGATTTTTATACATCTGAAATTGTTTAAACATGGGGATTTCTAGAAGCAGGGGAAAGTCTTTGAGGCTCCTTGAAATCTTCACAATCTGATTTTAACAGGTGGTACAAAACTCCTCTTTTTCCTAACAGAAGCTAACTTCAAAAAAGATCTGATTTGGAATATTGACATAATTAAAGCTATCAGGTAATTTTCTTATATTCTTTATAAAATATTAGACATCTTGGGTCATTGCTTACAATAACCTTGCTATATGTGAACCATAAAGTCTATCTAGCATAAGGATAAAGGAAGTTTTCCTAGTGACCGAGAGTAATTTTCCTATGTTGTTAAAAATATATTTATACAGCTTTGCACATCAGCTTTGGCTTATACTCATGATTCATGAAAGCCTTGACATGTGACTATAATCTAGTGACATAATGAATATATTTATAATTTTGAAATAACAAGAGAATCTAATGTAACAGAAACAGCATAGCCTTAGGCTGTGTCCTCATATCGTCAAAAGGTGGGTGCAGAGGTTCGGGGAACGCCTCGGTCTCTCTGGAGCCAGCCTCTTCAGTTATCAAATTTATTGGGTTGGACCAGATGATCTGCAGGTTCCTTCCAGTTTTAAGGTTAATAATCCTCAGAGTGAAAGGATCAGAGGGGAAAAACACTATACTGAAGAGGTTTTATGTGCTCCGAGCTGCCTCTTAGAAAGTTGGCAGTAGCCTCTAACCAATCATGAACCAGAGGGCAGGGCTGCCATGTGAGAACTGAAAAGCTTCTTGCTCTTAAATTTTAGGTGCATTTCTGATACTGCAGGGTGGTTTAAATGTCTCTGAGTGCCCGAATGCAACGCAAAGCTCACATCACTCGAATCATTATGAAACCTTCACAGATGTGCACGGGAAAGATTTTTCTGAGGAAGTTGGAAAAATGAAACTGTAAATGTCTTCCAGCTGGCATGCCTAAATGTTCTTCATCTCATTGGAGACATGTTCAGGTTAATTTCTGCTGATGACTGATAGCTCATCCAAATGTTACTCAAGATAATGTGAAGCAATTTTTCTCTCCTAGTGATGAACTCAGATAAGAGGGTGATTATTGGGGGAAAAAAAGTAACTAACATTTCTTAATTGAAAAAAAAATGGTATCATTACAAAAACACAAAATTAAATTATAATAACTTTTTGAAAAAAAAAAGGTTGGAACATAAAAAGCATAAGGCTAATTACACACATGCATATGGTGTGCATTCTAGTTAAGTACTGAGGGAGTTAACACCTTCGTGCCTAGCTGGGTTAGGTCATGCCATCTACATACTGCTGTTCACAATAATAATGATAAGAGATGGGCTGCCTGCTATTACTAAGTATCAGATACAGACCATATGACAACAAGGCAACATCAAATTAAAAAAATAGCAGTTTTCTCAAGATTTAAAATAGTTTGATAGGTTAAGACATGCAATTTATTGCACATTTCCTTAATTCCTTTAAATTCCTCTTCTCATCCTGGCATTATAGCTGGCTGCTCTTCAGCCATTTAATGTGAATGTGAAAACAAGCAAAGAGCATGATTACAAAAATCACATATCCTGGAATGTAAGTTCTTTACTTTGGACCATTTCCTTCTTTAAACGACAGCTTCTCTCTCTATAGAAACAGCAGAATTCCAGGAAGAAAAACATAAAAAGGGATGACAAGCTATTTAGAAATATGCATATAGGCAAACACATATGATGTGAAGTGATTTCTTGAAAGTAAAGATAAAAATAACGGAATTATAGAATGTTAAAGCTGGAAGCAATCCCAGCACTCTTCAGATTCACCCCATTGCTTTACAGAAAAGGAAACTGAGGCAGAGCTGTGTTAAACCACCTGTCCAAGAGCACATGAGAATTACGGACAGAAATGAGTCGATCATTTAGGCCTACTGACTTCAGTTCAGTGCTACTCCAAAGCTGTATATTATATGATTATAGAGTTAAAGATAATATGACTTCAAATAATTAATTTATGATGATTGATTGAGAAACTGTTTGGTGTACAATGAATGGGTAAGCAAACCTGGGACTTCATGATTAAAAACAATATATTTCTAACAAATACAATATATATTTTGAGGAAAAAGTTGAATACCTCTTTAATATGATTTCACCTGTTAGCTGAATTAGTGAGTTGCCCTAATCATTCTATGCATCAAAAAAATTTGGTATCAATTTCATAGTCATTTCACAACTTGTTTTTTCTAAACAAATTAAAAATGGTGTATGTTTTGATGATGATATCCTCTTCTGTAAAATGGATCAATGTGGTATAAAAGGTCCTTCTCCACTCCAGCAGTTTATGGTTCTAGTGTATCCTGTTCACAAAGCTTGACTTTTGAAACTGTGATAAAAGGACTCAAGGTAATTCAATATTTAACTTTTGCTGATTTAAAAAAGCCATCACTCTATAGGGTTGGTTAAAGTTACATTTTTGTTTAAGATAGTTTTATAACTTCAAATTATACCTAGATATTTTAGAACATCATTCTCAAGATATATGTTCAGAAATTTCTACCTTCTATTGATGGACCCATTGTCCATTGGAGTTTTTCTCTAACTCACACTTAAGTGTATGAAATAAGAGGCCATTGAGACTATTTGCATCTGTGCAGAATTTTCAAACTTTTTTTGTGTGTGTGAGTGCAATGTATTTTTAAAAGCATTTGAAATTAAACTGTTCTCATTGAGATTGCATTAGACTTTTTACCTCTATATTTTCATATTCAAACTCCATGATTAAAACCAGCCCCAGGTATCAGAGCATCAGGAGGACAGGTAATAAAGCGAGAGGGACAGTCATGGTTAACAGAATTTTCTCTTACAAAGCTGAGTAAAATTGAGCTTAGAAACTTACAGCTAACAACTGATTTATTAAGAAGTGTTTCCGTTATTCAGTTTTGATTTGATTGTAAACTACTCAAGGACCTCAAAGGATAAAGACAAATGATTATTAAAGACTAGTCAGTAATTATGTAAAAATCTATCATTAAATTTTAGGAAAGTCATTATCCACTTCAAGTTTTGTCAAAATGGCTGATTCTGGGGCTGGAGAAAGGAAAGTCTAAAACATCTTATAGTTCTAGAAAGAAAAAAAAAAAAAAGCTCAAAAACTGAAAACCACATGGGTGAGGTATACTGAAAAGATACAGGAGCCAAACTGAAAGAACTCCCAGTGGCCAAAGTTGGATCAATCTGAGCCACAAAATAAATAACACAGTATTGGATTATAACACAAAGTATAAAACATCCACGAATATACACCAATATAAATAAGTGATTAAGTAAATGAGGAAGAGATGAATTTCTTGCACAGAAGAATTTCAAGTAATCTATGTAGCTACTAATCCCTCAAGAAGGTGAATCTTAACTCTGTCCCTTAAACATGAGCTGTGCTCAGCAACTTACTCCCAAAGGGTAGAACAACAACAACAAAAACTTTATAGTGAGAAGCAAATGTTATCTCAGTCAAATGACCAATGTCACCATTATCAGTGATAATGATAGTGTATACTGATAGCATGCATTCTTGATGTGACAAGAAATGCATGTCACCTCTATGGTCTTCTTCCCACAAACCCGCAATCTCAACCTAAAAGAAAACACGATACACCCCCAAAGCGACATTCTCCAAAATGCATGACCAGTGTTCCTCAAAACTATCAAAACAAGATAAAAAACAAGAAAAGCCTGAGAAACTTTTAAGACCAGAGGAGACTAAGAAGACATGATAACTAAATGCACTATGTACCCTGGATTGGATTCTGTAACAGAAAAAGGAAAAGGGTAACATGCAGAGAATAAATGAAATCTGAACTAAGTATGAAGTTGAGTGAATACTAACATAATGGTATTGGTTTATTAGCTATGGCAAATGTATGATACTAATATATTAAAAACAGGGAAACTGGGTGTGGGATATGTAATAACTATCCATATTATATTTGTAACTTTTCTGTAAATCTAAAACTATTCTAAAATAAAAATTTTATTTAAAAACAAAGAAATTTGATATTTTGTTCTCTAAGGTTTTCACAAGGTATGTGGCAAGCTTTGACTGGCAGTTTCTATTTGATTAAGGCTTTTTGCAAAAAAAGTTCAGAATAACTAGGCAATAGAAGACTTGCTTAATGAAGACAGTTTATATGAGTGTCTGACAGAGAAATAAATTATGTTTCAAATTATGCTGCCCCCTACCACAAAGCTCAAAGCATTTTTAGAGTCATCATTCATTTTCTAATGTGATAAAACTTATGAAAGTGTGTTGTAAATTGTTAAAGACTATAAAATGTATACCATAATTAGTATTACTATATGATGACTTTTATCGTTATTTCTGAGATCTCAATAACATATTGGTTGTTAAATAAAGTTTCTATAGGTTAGATAATTCTTATCTTCATAAAGTTAATGCCAAAAAAATGGTCCCATTTAGCCCCATAAAATAATACTTAATGTGGTTTTAATTGTGCAGTTGTGCCCTTAGGAGAATTATGTGTTAATGTCCAATTTAGTTGGTTTGTCTTGCCTTGGTCAAACCAAGTACTTCATATTCTGAGTGTCATATTTAATGAGCTATTTTAATAAAGAAGGCCAATAAGACTGATCATATTTTTTATGTACGTATGATTTGACCTTGAGCATATAGACACAAGCTGACTGACCTCAATGAGACAAAGCTGCAGACAAGTAAGGCACACTTACTGAATATTTATTTTCCTGAGAACACAGTTTTGGAGTATGAGGGGGTGATACAGCATTTTTGGATGAATTTGGACTTCAGCCATAGTTTAAGATAAATCAGTGGTTGATGTGAGAAGAAAAAGAAAGCTGAAATGCAAGAACACTGGTGAGACAGATTGGCAGTGGTGGGAAACCACACTCCTGCTGTGAACTCTCTCCGTGGATTTTTTTTTTATAAGAACCCAATTGAGGTGTAACTGCAGTACAATATACTTCACATAGTTAAATTGCATAGTTTGGTAATTTTTGACATATGTATGCAACCATAAAATAATCACTATAATCAAACAGTGAACATATCAATCACCCCCCAAAAGTATCCTTGCTCCAGTTGTAATTTTTCTCTCTTGCCCCCCCCATACCACCTTCATCCTTGTCCCTGATCACTGATCTGCTTTCTGTTACTCTAAATTAGTTTGCATGTGCTTTAGATTCTTTAGATTATTTTTATTCAAATAGAATCATGAGGTATTTACTCTTTTTAAAAGACATCTAAATTTTTTCATATAGTGTTAATTATTATTGAGATTCATTCACGTTGCAGCATGTGTCAATACTTTGTTCCTTTTAATTGTGTGGATCTAGGACAATCCGTGTATTCATTCACCCGTTTATGACTATTTGGGCTGTAGCCTCCTCTCCTAAATATTAGTTTTAGCATTGTTTTTTATCCTTTTACTTTCAGTCCATTTGAGTTTATATTAAAAGTGCATTTCTTATAAGAGCATATTTGGTTCTTGCTTTCATGTTCAATATGAAAATCTCTGCCTTTTGATTTGGGTGTTTAGATCATTCCCATTAATATGATTATTAATATAGTTACGTTTATACTTTTTGCTGTTATTTGTGTTCTCCCATTTCCCTGTTTTCTTTGTTACTTCCTCTTTTGTCTTATCTAGGATTAGCTTAATTTTTTATAATTATATTTGCCTTTTTTATTTATTAGCTATAACTGTTTTTTTCAGTGGTAGCTTTAGGGTTTATGGTATAGATCTTTAACTTACCACAGTCTACCTCCATAGTGGTCAGTAAATTATGGTCAATGAGCCAAATCTATCCCACTGCCTGTTTTTGTAAATGAAGTCTGGCTTTGTTAGGTGATCTCACTGAAGCTGCCAGTTGTTCACAAGATCTGTTTCCCAGTTCTTACACAATTTTAGAATTGTAGCTGCGCATGGTTGCCCAGTTGAGGATTACGTTTCCAGCCCACTTTGGAGTCTAGCGTGTCTGGATGGCTAAGTCCTCAGTTTTAGAAGGCGAGCCCCAGTGAAGACTGCCAATTCCGGTAATGGGTGGGTGGGTGGGTGGTGATCAGGAATGATACTAAACTTCAGGTTACTCAGACTCTTTGAAACCAATTCTGAGTACAGCTAAAGGCATTCGATAAATATTTTGTAATAGATTGAAGAACCTTGATATATTTCAATATGAGTGAGAGAAGTCACATAAATTATTCTCCTGTGAGATCTTCATGACATAAAAAGACTGATATGGCTATTAAGGTCATAGCCATGTGTTCCAGATTCAGCAAGTTAAGCTTCATCATAATAAATGAACTGTACATACTGAAACTGTACAGAGTGGAAGGTGAGAGCTATAGAGGGCCCAAACGTTTAATTCATAAACCCTTTCTTCAGTTCTGCTTTACTGTCCCAAGGATAATGTGAATCCTGAAGGAACGTTAATGGACAGCACTCAATTCCAAATTAGATTCAACAAGTCAGTGATATTTTTCTTTAATAAAGATCTTCAAATAAGTATAAAAAACTACCAATTCACTAATAGCTTTTTTATCTCTGTAGAAATACATCTATAAAACATACATAGTCAATGTTTTCTTAATCACCTAGTAAAAAAGTATTAGTCTTGAGTGAGTGAGTGAGTGAGTGAAGGCTGATGGCATGGCCATGTTAACTCCTCCCAGGTATGAATTATTATTTAAAACTGTTAATCTAGAGTTCACACACAAACAGAAACTGCTGATAGGTCACAGGAAAAGGTATTCTGTCACTTGTATGCACATAAAACCCACTAAGTGGGTAAATTCTCTACCCTAAACACTAATGGTTTGATGTGGTAACTGCTGAGCCAGTTTTTTTACAAAAGCCTTTTAGGACATTCCTATCCTTCTATCTCTTGCCTTGCCCTTTCTCATTTCTCTAATCAGAATCCAGAAAATACTTAATTCCAATGTATTTGTTTCTGCTACCAACAAGATTCATAGATAAGAAGTCATACGCTATTGTTGCTCTTTTTGTTTCAGTCACTAAGTTGTGTCTAACTCTTTTGTGACCCTATGGACTGTGGCCCACCAGCCTCCTCTGTCCATGGGATTTTCCAGGCAAGAAGACTGCAGGGGGTTGCCATTTCCTTCTCCAGGGGATCTTCCTGACACAGGGATTGAACCCGGGTCACCTACATTGGCAGGAAGACTTTTTTACCACTAAGACACAAGTTAAGTATGTGTATAAATCTGTATATGTATATATATATGTGTGCATATATTAATAGCCATAGAATGTGTGTGTAATTGTAAACCTGCCAAAACATGATTGATTAAATGTCAATTCTTATAAGGAATTAAATTTTAATATATTATGACATAAAAGAACTATTAGAAGAGAAAAATTAATAAATTTCATTAAAAACACTCTCTTCCTTAGCAAGTATAAAAGGCAGGAGTATAGTATCTATGTCAAAGTTAACTTTATGTACCAACGTGACCAGATCATGCAGTGACCAGATGTTTGACTAAACGTTATTCTGGGTGTTTGTAGGGTTCTTGATGGATGAGATTGACAGTTGAGTTGATAGACTGAGTAAAGCAGATCGCTCTCCCAAATGGGGGTGAGCCCCATCCTTTCAGCTGAAAATCTAAGTAGGACAAAAGACGGATCCTCCTACAAGGAAGAGGGAATTCCTCTTGCCTGACTGCCTTCAAGCTGGAACATCAGATTTTTTCTGCCTTTGGGCTTAAACTGAAACATTGGCTCTTCCTGCATCTCAAGTCTATAAATCTTGGGACGGGAACCACACCATTGACTTTCCAGGGTCTCCAACTTGCCAACTGCAGATCTTGGGACTTGTCAGTCTCTTTGACTGCATGAGCCAATTCCTCACAATAAATTAATAAGTAAACAAACAGACAAACAAATATTCTATTGGTTCAGCTTCTTTTGAGAACCCTGACTAGCACACTATGTTAGGTAATGAACTCAGATAACAAGAGGTAATGACATAACTGGAAATATAATTAATGAGCAATATTTTGGAGTAATGATCTTCCTATCCAACGAAAAAGTGCCATTTTACACTTATTAAAATGGTTTAAAATTTTGACATTTATACCCAAGGCTGGAAAGGTTTTGTTGAAACTGCTAAAACAATCCATTACTGGAAGTAATAATTGTCACAACTCTTTATGATAGTAATGCAGAAAAATATATAAAAGTTGGAGAACTGTTTATATCCCTTGACCCCAGTTGTCTTAACATATAGGAACTCTTCTTAGGGAAATAATGCTGAAGAGAAAAAAAAGCTATGTGCATAAAGAAGACTGCAGTTTTATATATAACAGTGAAACAGTGGAAACAGCCTAAGAAATAAATAATACAGAAATTGTTTAGGAACCTAGTCAAATGAGTATTATGCATCCACTAAAATCATAATTATGGTGATAATTTAAAGGATATTCCTTATAACCAAGCTTTGTTCCTACAAATTTTATATAAATATACGTACCTATAATTTTAGGTACACAGAAAGATACATATATTACTATTGGAATAAACTCTGTTAAAAATGTATGTGAGTGTCAGATGAAGTGGAAATTAAGGTAGGAAAAAATAGATTCTGGGCCATGGTTAGTACCCAACATACCTACCCATTGTCTTGTTTGATTTATTGGAGGTAGGCCATTGATTTGGCACAAGAAAAGATGCTCAACAGTCCTGATTTCTGACAGCTAATCTGAAACAAAATCCACATTGTCTAAAAAACTTTAAGAACACACTAGTTATTAAACAGCTATTTTCAGCATGAAATCTAAGAGACATTTTTTGCTTTTTAGTCTCTGAAAAGAAGACTGTGTGAACCTTGTGAGCAGGGTACTATATTCAGTGGGAGGGGATTCTCCCTCCCTTCTTCCATGTTTCCATGGGAGAAAGGAACGTCCACTCCCCTCTTCAGGAAGGAAGGTCACAGACCTACACTAGAAGCTTCTCTTTCATCCCCCTCTCTACATAGGGAGGAATGTTACAGCTGACTGAGAAGTTTGAGAGAAAGAGGATGTATAGCTTAGCTCCTTCCTCACTTATAATTCTTGAAAACAACCTGTCTTCTGGGAGTCTGAATACTCTGCAGCTCCAGGGCAAATTTCAGGGTGCAGCCCGGCCTCAGAGAGGTGGGGGTAAATTGCTGCTCTTTACCTTTGCCTGTGACTCAGTTGGTAAATCTCTCTCAATCATGGGTGAAGATTCAAGGAGTCCATTTTGCCACAAAGACAGACCCTTCTCCATCAGCCCTCTCAACAAGGAGCTGAAATATTGATCTTCTTCCATCAGGTGTCTCTGATTCTCTTGCAATTGGTCAGACTTTGGATTTGAGGGTTATTTATTGGTCCCTAAAATTCTTGCATTAAACAATATCCTTGTACTAGATACATTATTGAGACTTTCAGGGATATTTCTTACAATGCACCCCCAAACAAGACATGTTGCTATTGGAGAAGTAGTACAGAAACCAATGCGGCTGGAGAGTGATGACTGATGAGGAAAGTGAGTGTGAGAGGAGGCAGAATGGTAGTTTAGGGATATGTGGTAAGAGCAGTGTGATGGCAGGGGAAGGTTTTAATTTATTCCTACAGAGCACTCCATCCAAAAGCAAACTACACTTTCTTTTCAAGTAGACATGGAACATTCTCCATGATAGATCCATGCTGGGCCACAAACAAGCCTCAGTAACTTTAAGACAACTGAAATCATATCAAACATCTTTTCTAACCACAACACTATGATATTAGAAGTCAACTACCAAAAAAAAAACTGCAAGCCCCACAAACATCTGGAGGCCAAATAATACGCTAACAACCAACCAATGGATCACTGAAGATATCAAAGAGAAAATAAAAAAATATCTAGAGACAAATGAAAATGAAAACATAATGATCTAAAATATATGAGATGCAGCAAAAGCAGTTCTAAAAAGCATTTACATTTTACATTTAAAAAGCAATACAAACTTTTACATTTAAAAAGCAAAGCAAACTTATCTCAGGAAATAAAAATCTCAAGTAAACAATCTAACCTTATACCTAATGCAACCAGAGAAAGAAGAACAAACAAAACCCAAGGTTAGAAGGAAAAAAATCATAAAGATCAGAGCAGAAATGAATGAAATAGAGACTAAGGAAACAATAGGAAAGGTCAGTGAAACTAAAAACTGGTTCTTTGAAAGGATAAACAAAATTGATAAACCTTCAGCCAGACTCATCAAGAAAAAAAGGGAGAGGGCTCAGATGGATAGGTTAGAAATGAAAAAGGAGAAGTTACAACAGACATTACAAAATGCAAAGGATCATAGAGACTATTATAAGCAACTATATGCCAATAAATGGGCTAACTAGAAGAAACAGACACATTTGTAGAAAGGTACAATCATTCAAGACTTAACCAGGAAGAAACAGAAAATATGAACAAACCAATCACATGTACTGAAATTGACACTGTGATTGAAAAGCTCCCAGCAAGCAAAAGTCCAGGACCAGATGGCTTCACAGGTGAAGTCTATCAAACATCTAGAGATGAGTTAATACCTATCCTTCAGAAACTATTCCAAAAAAATGAAGAGGAAGGAACACTCCCAAACCCACTCTATCATACTGATACCAAAACCAGACAAAGACACACAAAAAATAGAATTACGGGCCAATATCACTGATGAACATAGACATAAAAATTCTCAAAATACTAGCAAACCAAATCCAACAATACATTAAAAGGATCTTAAATACCATGATCAAGTGAGATTAATCCCAGGGATGCAAGGATTTTTGAATATATGCAAATGAACCAATGTGATACACCATATTAACATATTGAAGAATAAAAACCATATAATCATCTCAATAGAGGTAGAAAAAGCTTTTGACAAAAATTCAGCACACATTCATTTATGATAAAAACTCTTCAGGAAGTTGGCACAAAGGGGACATACCTCAACATAACAAAAGCCGTGTATGACAAACCCATAGCTAATATCATACTCAATAGTGAAAAGTTGAAAGCATTTCCTCTAAGATCAGGAATAAGACAAAGATGTTCCCTCTAACCACTATTATTCAACATAGTTTCGGATGGGTGAGCCACAGCAATCTGAGAAGAAAAAGAAATAAAAGGAACACAAATTGGAAAAGAAGTAAAACTGTCACTGTTTATGCAGATGACATACTATCCACTGAAAGATGGATGTAAAGATGCCACCAGAAAACTACTAGAGCTTATTAATATATTCAGTGTAGTTGCAGGACACAAAACTCATACACAGAAATATGTTGCATTTCTATATACTAACAATGAAAGGTCAGAAAGAGAAATTAAGGAAACAATCCCATTTACCATTACATCAAAAAGAATAACATACCTAGGAATAAACCAACATAAGGAGGCAAAAGACCTGTACTCTGAAAACGGTAAGATGCTGATGAAAGAAATTGAAGATGACACAGACAGATGGAATGAGATACCATGTTCTTGGATTGGAAGGATAAATATTGTCAAAATGTCTGGGTGGGATGTTTCGAAAGAACAGCATGTATATTATCTATGGTGAAACAGATCACCAGCCCAGGTGAGACGCATGAGACAAGTGCTCGGGCCTGGTGCACTGGGAAGACCCAGAGGAATCGGGTGGAGAGGGAGGTGGGAGGGGGGATCGGAATGGGGAATACGTGTAAATCTATGGCTGATTCATATCAATGTATGACAAAACCCACTGAAATTTTGTGAAGTAATTAGCCTCCAACTAAAAAAAAAAAAAAAAGTCTATACTACCCAAAGCAATCTGCAGATTCAATGCAGACCTTATCAAATTACCAACAGCATTATTTTTTAGATCTAGAACAAAAAAACCAAAATTTGTATTGAAACACAGAAGATCCTAAAAGCAATCTTGAGAAGAAAAAACAGCTAACCAGGCTCCCTGACTTTAAATTATGTTACAAACCTATGGTAACAAAGAAAGTATAGTACTGGCACAAGGACAGACTTATAGATCAATAGAACAGGATAGAAAGCCTGAAATAAACCCACAGACTTATGGTCCGTGAATCTACAACAAAGGAGGCCAGAAAACACAATGGAGCAAAGACAATCTCTTCAATGAGTGGTGCTGGGAAAACTGGACAGCTACTTGTAAAAGAATGAAATCGGAACATTCCCTAACACCATACACAAGAATAAACTTAATTGGGTTAAAGACCTAAATATAAGACGGGAGGCTGTAAAACTCTTAAGATGGAAACAGAAGCAGATCACCCTGACATGAATCACAGCAAGATCTTTTTGGATCTTTCTCCCGGACTAGCGAAAATAAAAATAAACAAACTGGTCCTCATCAAGGACCAAGTTTTTGCACAGCAAAGGAAACCATAAACAAAGTGAAAAGACAACCCACAGAATGGGAGAAAATATTTGCAAATGAAGTGACTGACAAGGGATTAATCTCCAAACTGGCTCATGCATCTCAGTGTCAGAAAGACAAACAACTCAACCAAAAAATGATCTAAACAGACACTTTTCCAAAGAAGACGTATGGATGGCTAAAAGGCACAAGGAAAGATGTTCAACAGTGCTCATTAAAAGGCTGCAAACAATGAATTCTGGAGAGGCTATAGAGAAAAGGGAACCCTCTTACACTGTCAGTGAGACTGTAAACCACTCTGGAGACAGTAGGGAGGTTCCTTAAAATACTGAAAACAGTTACCATGTGATTCATTAACCCCACTCCTGGGAATAGACCTGGAGAACACCGTGATTCAAAAAGACACGTGCGCCTCAATGTTCACTGCAGCACCGTTTACAGTAGCCAAGATGTGGAAGCAACTGAAACGTCCATCGACAGAGAAATGGATAAAGAAGCTGTGGTACACATACACAATGGATTATTAGTCAGTCATAAATTAGATGAAATGACAGCATTTTCAGCAACACGGACATAGAGATTATCATACTAAGTGGAATAAATCAGACAAAGACAAATATTGCATGTCACTTACATGTGGAATGTAAAAAGTGATACAAGTGAACTTCTTAACAAAACAGAAACAGACTCACAGACTTAGAAAACAAATTCAGTCTCCAAACCTGAAAAGTGGGGGGAGGGAATGGATAAATTCAGTTCAGTTCAGTTCAGTCACTCAGTCGTGTCTGACTCTTTGTGACCCCATGAATCGCAGCACGCCAGGCCTCCCTGTCCATCACCAACTCCCAGAGTCCACCGTGTCCATTGAGTCGGTGATGCCATCCAACCATCTCATCCTCTGTCATCCTCTTCTTCTCCTGCTCTCAATCTTTCCCAGCATCAGGGTCTTTTCCAATGAGTCAGCTCTTCGCATCAGGTGGCCAAAGTATTGGAGTTTCAGCTTCAACATCAGTCCTTCCAATGAACACCCAGGACTGATCTCCTTTAGGATGGACTGGTTGGACCTCCTTGCAGTCCAAGGGACTCTCAAGAGTCTTCTCCAACACCACAGTTCAAAATCATCAATTCTTTGGCAGTCAGCTTTCTTCACAGTCCAACTCTCACATCCATACATGACACCTGGAAAAACCACAGCCTTGACTAGATGGACCTTGGTTGACAAAGTAATGTCTCTGCTTTTTAATATGCTGTCTAGGTTGGCCACAACTTTCCTTCCAAGGATTAAGCATCTTTTAATTTCATGGCTGCAATCACCATCTGCAGTGATTTTGGAGCCCCAAAAAATAAAGTCAGCCACTGTTTCACTGTTTCCCCATCTATTTCCCATGAAGTGATGGGACCAGATGCCATGATCTTAGTTTTCTGAATGTTGAGCTTTAAGCCAACTTTTTCACTCTCCTCTTTCACTTTTATCAAGAGGCTCTTTAGTTCTTCTTCACTTTCTGCCATAAGGGTGGTGTCATCTGCATATCTGAGGTTATTGATATTTCTCCAGGCAATCTTGGTTCCAGCTTGTGCTTCCTCCAGCCCAGCGTTTCTCATGATGTACTCTGCATATATTAGGATGGTGTAATTAACATATACACAATGTGAACTGTGCTTAGTCGCTCAGTCATGTTCAACTCTGTGACCCATGGACTGTGTCCCACCAGGCTCCCCGGTCCATGGGATTCTCCAGGCAAGAATTCTGAAGTGGGTTGCCATGCCCTCCTCCAGGATACACAATACTACATATAAAATAATCAACAGTATAGCACAGGGAACTCTACTCAACATTCTGTAAAAATCTATATAAAAAAAGATTTTGAAAAAGAATAGATATATGTATAACTGATTCACTTTGCTGTATATGTAAAACTAGTACAACATTGAAAATCAACTATTCTCTAATATAAAATAAAAATGAAAAAATAAATAAATAAAATAGAGATTAAAAAAAGTAGTCATATGAATGTCTGATAACCAACAATATGGTCCTAGGATGATGTTGCCAATTCACTAGCTTTAATGTGACATTTCTCATATTTATGGCTTTCTAAAGAACTTCTGCATCTTTTATTATAAAACCATTCAACAAACACATTCACGTATAAAACAAGCAGGTCCACTATTCTCCTTTCCTCACTGGCAACCACTTTCACTTCTTTTAGCTAATTATTTTGGAATTTCTTTCCATGCTTTAAAATTTCATGCTTGTATTGCTACTTCCTGACTCAGTCTGAGGCTTTACCACTTGATTTCCTATTATATAAAGCAAGATTCTTGACCAGGGTCTTCCCATACCATAAGCAGACATCACTCTCATTAATCACTCTTCTGTCATATTATAATTTGGGATAGATCAGTATGTCGTGTTTACATTGTTGTGACTATTAACAGCTAAACTATATTATCAAAATGGTTTTCGTTTTTGTGCCCAACTTTTCCTTCCCCAGGAGATTTAAATTTTTTTTCTATCACAGCCTGTTTACATGTACTTTTTTCTCCCCTTGCAATACCTGCCTTTCTACTTTCCATATTTTTACAAACATGCATTATTATTTTCTTCCCTTTTGACATAAAGGGTAGCATATTGTTAAAATGTGGTAAATTCTTAGTGTTACAGTCCGTTTATCAGTGGATAGATGTTCATCATCCAAAGATATTTATTAAGTGCCTACTCTGAGGCAGGCACAGTGTTAATGTCCTAGGGAGAAAGCTGTGAATAAAACAATGTCCCCACCTTGCATCCCAGGGGAATTCAGATATTATAAGCTTCAATGGTGACAACTGCTTCAAAATGCAGCATTTTTTGTTGTGTTTCTACTTTTAAAAAGAAACAAATTTAACATCACCTAATATGAAAATATATGCTTATCTGTATTAAGCTCATAAATATGTAAGTAAAAATGTTTATCCAGCTGAGGTTTATTATCCCTGTTAAGCTTCCAAGTTTTTGTTTAATGAGTCACATTCTTAAAATCACTGAGCAGAACTAGAGGGCCCTAAATTAGTGCAAATCTAACCCAAGTCAATTGCTTTACAGAGCAATTAAATATAGGAATAATTAGTTTTAATCTCAAATCCTCTTAGTGAAGTCACTCTCTTACATAATTAAACGTGCTATTTTTTAGTTATTGTTGAAAATAAAGAGGAGGTGACATGTGGTCCCCAAACTTTATTTTTACCATTGCTCATGCTCTACTTAAACTAGCCCTTTCCCTATTCTGTGGCCACAGACTTTATTATTTCCTAGAAATGTACTGAAAGTCTTACCTGCTTGTCCATCACCTCAGTCTACGTCGTTTGCTGTCATTTACCCAGTTCCCTGCCTGCCTGCGAGGTACACAGCTGGCTAGCTCAGGAAGACCCAGATCACTGATTCAAGGCATGTGACAAACAAAATGACACATATATTTTACTTCCACTTCCAGAAGAAAGCAGCTCCTCATTACCACTATCGATCCTGTAAACAGGTCAGCGCTGGTAAATACCTTTCTGACAATATCTGCCTAACGAAACCCTGCAAGACGGGACAAGCCTGCCATTAACCTTTAGAACAAATGACAGTGGCGGAACCAAAATTTATCATTAATAAAAATTACTTGTCAATGCTTTATGGATCATTTATCTAAGAGCTAACTATTAATGAAGTAAGTTCAAACCTTGAAGCATTAAGACTGCTATAAGTAAGCTGTCTAACTAAGTGAACAATCCTAATACTGGAAAAGAGGCATAAATATATGCTGCCTCCATATGTGCTCAGCCACTTCAGTTGTGTCTGACTGTTTGTGACCCTATGGACTGTAACCTGCTAGGCTTCTTGTCCATGGGATTCTCCAGGAAAGAATACTGGAGTGAGTTGCCATGCCCTCCTCTGGGGGATCTTCCTGACCCAGGGATCAAACCCACATCTCCTGCATTGCAGGCAGATACTTCCGAGCCACTGGGGAAGCCCTAAATACATGCATCAGAATTCAAAAGCTTTTCCCGGGTCCAAACTCAGGGACATATTGTGAACACAACTCCACAATAACAATAAAATTTTATCCTAACTGTGCAAAGAAACTCTATCAGAAAAGCAAGAAAACTTATTTATATTTTAGTGAGGAATTTCCCATAGAACTTGATATTTATCAGATTTTTCACAAATAGTCTGGGAAGTTTACTCTGTTCCATCCCTTGATTTAGTAAAATAAAAAGTAAAGAACATCATAAAATTTGGGTATCTCAAATTTTATGTTAATTACACATTTCCAATATAAGTACCATGAATACCAAAAACATAACTACCATGAAATTCATAGCAAGGTCCTGAATACACTAAAGCATTTCATAAGGTTTCAAAGTCTGTTGAAAAATTACAATCCTTTCATCACTCTGCAAGTTCCTCCACTGGTGTCCTTAGACCATCTGAGATTTTTAAAAGCTCCTGTCTTAGTTCAATGTGTAGCCACAGATGAAGCCAGGGGTCCACATTTCTCAAAGTTCCTCTGAAAATGACGTGCCTCAGAGCCACCCAGGATCTTGTTATAAATGCAGGCCAGAATCTTTAGCATTGGGCCTTGAAATCTATGTTTTTAAGAGGGCATCTTAATTGCACTCAGGATCACTTCAGGCTAAGTATCAACAGAAAGGTAACGAGTCCTAACTTTTTTCTACAATGAGTCATCACTTCACATCTGTCAAAACAACCATCACTAAAACGTCTACAGATAATAAATGCCGGAGACGCTATGGAGAAAAAGGAACCCTCTGATACTGTTGGTGGGAATGTAAACTGGTGCAGTCACTTTGAAGAGCAGAATGGAGGCTCCTTAAAACACTAAAAATATGGTTACCATATGATCCAGCAATCCCTCTCCATATATATAGATAGATACTGAGATAGATATGGAAATGGAGAGAGAAAACTCTAATTCAGAAACATACGTACACCCTCAATGTTCATAGCAGCATTATTTACAATAGCAAGGACATGGATGCAAATGTCCACTGACAGAGGAATGGATAAAGAAGATGTGGTACACACACACAATGGGGCATTCCTCAGCCATAAAATCGAATTAAATAATGCCATTTGCAGCAACACTGATGGACCTAGACATGAACAAATTAACTAAGTCTCACAGAGAAAGACAAATATATGATATCATTTATATGTGAAATTGAAAAATCATATAAATGAGCTTTCTTACAAAACAGAAACAGGCTCACAGACATAGAAAACAAACTTATAGTTACCAGAGCAGAAAGCGGGGGGGTGGGGGGGTGGGGAGCAGCAGGAGAAATAGATTAGGAATTTGGGATTAACGAATACACACTACAGTATATAAAGTAAAAAACAAGGACCTGCTGTGTAACACAGGAAACTATATTCAACATCGTGTAATAACTTTTAATGGAAAAGAATCTGGAAAAAAAATATATATAACTGAATCACTTTGCTATACACCCAAAACTGATACAACACTGTAAATGAATGTTGTAATAACGTCAACATTGTAAATCCCTGTAAATCAACTATAGGTTAGTAAAAGAAAAAAAATGTCATAATGAAGCCTGACTTTTCCCCTTCCTTATTTTCACAAGCCTTCTAAAGCGCAAACAGCAGTGTCAACAGCTGCAGCTTTACCATGGTCTGCAGTGACACGGCTGCTACCAAGATGTGCCTCATCATTTATTTATTTTTTTACTTCCCTGCTAGCTCAAGTCTTTGAGATCCCAGACCAATTAATTTCTTAATTCACCAGAGGGAAGTGTCACTCTTGTCTTTTAATTTTGGCATTAGCTTGATAGAGAACCATGATAACTAATTCTTTGAGAAAAAAAAAATTTTTTTTAGGTTTGTTAAAATTTAGCAAAATAGGCAGTCCATGGACTACTACTTGAGATATAAATTGGTACGTTTCAGTGGGAATATGGCCCTTTCATCTTGGGAAACCTAAGATCATGTTGGGTTTCATGGCAGGGTCATGAGTCAGCCTTATTTCACCAGTAATATCCCCAACTATGCTGTAGGTGTGAAGATACTTGAACCTCTGGGTTTACTTCTGTCCACATTCCTGAGGCAATATGAACCCAGAAAGGCTCTCCTGACCAGTAGGTCAGCCTTGTATGATCCTGGCATGGCCCACGGGCATGGGCAGGGCACAGGATTCCTTTCTTTCTTTGCAGTGTCCTAAAATTATCTGGATACGCTACCAGTTATGTGTATGTCTGCAACTTGATGCATTTAGTAATACAATGACAGCTCTTCCTCACACAGATATATTTGTAAAGGTGGCAAATATTTTTCTTATTGAATATTTTATGTGTATTTGAAATAAAATGAAAAGCAGTTTATAAATTAATAATAATAGCAATTATCTTTTCCAGGCTGTTGTAATCAGGCACTATGTTCAGACATTTCAAATATATTATCTTTAACACTCTCACAGAAACTGCAAGTAGGTATTATTGTTCCCACCTTACAAGTAAGGAAATGGAGTCTGAGATTGTTCAATCCAATATCTTATAAGTAGTGAGTAGAATCCAAGTTTTAATTCAGAAGTAAACTCAAGAGTTGAAAATACAATCCCCAATTTTACTTTTTGCTCTGTTTTAACTTTTTGCTGTTTTATTTTGTTAGACAGTACCTAGTATATACAGTAACTTTAAAGATTCATATGGAGCCATATGAATAGAACTTTGATTACTGCCAAGATGAACTTAGGCAAAAGTTTCCATTTCTGTGAGTTTAAGTTTCTTCACCTACAAGATGTGACCATTCGAGGCTTACATGAGAAGATGGGCTTCCCTGGTGGCTCAGTGGTAAAGAATTCGCCTGCCTGTGCAGGAGACATGTGTTCATTCCCCGGGTTGGGAAGATCCCCTAGAGAAGGGAATGCCTACCCACCCCAGTATTCTTGCCTGGAGAATCCCATGGACAGAGGAGCCTGGTGGGCTACAGCCCATGGGGTTGCAGAAGAGTTGGATACAACTTACCGACTAAACATCAACAATAACAACAAAGGAGAACATGGGTGTCAAGAACCAAACCAACAGGTGGCCCCTCTGACTACTTCCTCCTTCATGTCTAACTGCAGTGCTTACCATGTACATATTATTATTTCATAGTAAATTGGAATTGAGAATAGAACTCATAGTTTGTAGACCAAAGCTTAAGGTTAAATTGAGAATAAAGATTTGGATTTCTATCAATTCTGAGGAAAGAAATAATTATAAGATAACCTCACAGCAAAAGTCCAATATAAAACCAATCTTATAAAAAAGGCAGGGCTCCCTGACTGCTGTACTTCACTGAAAAACAGCTAATTAACCACAGATTGTCAGATGAAGACAGATGAGTTCTTTCTCTCTAGTTCTTCCAGAAAAACCCTATTATCACTTTGCCAAAACTCTGTGACATTGTCACAAGGCTGGGGAATGCAAACAGATGAAAATAATGTGGTCTGAAGTGAAAAAATAGACACAGAGAGAATTTCTCACTCAAATATTTTGTCACATATATTGTTGTTTAGTCAACTCTCCAATTGTCAGAATCTACAGATGTACCTGGAGGGCAATTCAAAGAAAATGTTAAGAACTAAATGAAAGGAGAAGGAGGCTCATGCAAAAGTGCTTTGTTTTGATAAGTTATGAATAAAGTAAGCAACCATAGTTTCATGTAATATTTATACAACACCAAGAAAATTAACGAGAGGGTTCTGTAACCTTTAGGAATTTTAGAATTAATGACTTGAGCCTTGGCTTCTTTCCACGGAAGTAACAGCAGGAGTCACAATGAGCCTCAGGCTTTTGTCACAAACACAGCAATTACTCTTTATGATTTTGCTAGAGATTCATTTCTGTTTGAACACTCTCCTCAAACAAAATATGATGATATTAATTCGCACCCATAAAAACGATAACATTTTTTGGTTCCCTATCAGGCAGTGTCTTAGGCTCCACTTTAAAACAGGTTCATAGGGACACCCTCAGTATTCATTAGGCAAGAATCACGACAAAGAGTTTGCATGGATAGTAGTGAAGCATAGGACTGGACAGCCAGGATGCCTGGGCTTCCGTCATAAGCCCTGCCGCTTACTGTGACTTTGGGAAGAGACAATCTCTTTGTGCATCTGTTTTGTCACCTGTAAAATAGTAGGAATGAGAAGGACCTACTTCATAGGTTGTGGTAAGGATGTAAAACTTTGTGAACACTAGCAGGTACGCACAGACACCAGGTACACGGCTGGCACTATTAAAATCAACATTTTAGAAAAAGCAATTTGTCAGTTACCACCTAGCCACTCGGCCTTGAGTAAGTCACTTTTCTGATTCTGATTTTCTCAATCTTAAAATAGGGAATATATATGGTAATACCTAGCTGCAGACAGAGTGAGGGCTGAAAATTGTCTTTGAAAATGTGGCTGTGTGCTGCAAATAGTCGGACATGACTCAGCACAGCACACCACACATGCAGATATACTTGCTCACTGTACTGTAACCTCCCATGGTTTTTTAATCGATATCTTTTATGTCTCTTTTCCCACCTTCTACTTTATAACTGCTCGTGTGTCTTTTTATCCCTCTCTCTCTCTACATATATATATATATATACACATATATTTTACATTATTAATTCCCTGAGAAATGGAAGCAATATATATATTTGTACTCCATAGCACATAGGTCAGTATCTTAAATACAGTGGATATTCAAAAATTATCAACTGGGAAAAATTAATATTAGTTTAATTTTAGTAATTTCGCGTACACTAAATTCTGTGAATCTCCTTGGCTTTACATTATGAAAGAACTTGCTAGGAACCTGGGAAATTAGTACAGTAATACTTTCTATACCATATACATAGCAGAAGTAGGATAAAAGTTTGCAAAAATACTAAAAATTTATATTTTCCCTTTGATGATCTGCCATTATTATTATTATTTTTCCTCGTAAAGCTCACAACCCACTAGACCTAAGATCCATTATTTCCACACTTCAAATGTAACTCATCCATATGAATTTTAGAAATTTCCCCAGGTAACTGAAAGGGATACCATGAATCAGTAAGATGTAAGGGCAAGAGCACTTATACCTCCAATCAGCTTTCCAAGTGCCGACGGTTCCTGTGGCTGTGCTGAGTTCTGGCCTCACCCTGGCACACCTGTGTCTCTTTCTATCCATTGTGTTGTCCTGGCCCAGACACAACTTCTAAGATTCACAAAACCACAGGTCCTCACGTACATGCATTCCCTCATCTTTGGATTTCCTTCCCGTTTAGGTCTCCACGGAGCAATGAGGAGGGCTCCCTGAGCTGTACATCAGGTTCTCATTGGTTATCAGAGAACTCCAGTTTTAAAATTAGCCTCCAACTAATAAAAATAAATGAAAAAAATAAATAAATAAAATGGAAAAAAAAATGTCAGCTTTCCAGTGTGCTAACCTGGATACATTGAAAGAACGTTAAATGTATTTTTGAACAACTCGTGGTAGGCAGGACAATGAACTCTTAAAGATGGCTGTGTCCTATCTCCTGGAACCTACTAATATACTCTTTTAGCCGCATACCAGTTTCCTGCTGGTGCTGTAGGACCACAAACTCAGTGACTGGGAACAGCAGAGATTTCTTCTCTTATAGTTCTACAGGTAAAAAGTGTGACGGAGGTCTCCCTGGGCTCAAACAAGGTATTGGCGGGGCTGCATTTCTTCTGGAGGCTTGAGGGGAGACAAGTTGAGTTCTTCTCCTATCCCATTACTCTGATTTTTCTTCTGCCTCCTCCTCCTCCCACATTTAAGGACCTTCATGATGACATTGGGCCCACCCAGATAATCCAGAATAATTTCTCTATTTTGAGGTCAGCTAATTAGCAATCTTGATTTAGGTCATACCTGAATGGTCTAGTGGTTTTCCCTACTTTCTTCAGTTTAAGTCTGAATTTGGCAATAAGGAGTTCATGATCTGAGCCACATTCAGCTCCTGGTCTTGTTTTTGCTGACTATATAGAGCTTCTCCATCTTTGGCTGCAAAGAATATAATCAATCTGATTTCGGTGTTGACCATCTGATGATGTTCATGTGCAGAGTCGTCTCTTGTGTTGTTGGAAGAGGCTGTTTGCTATGACCAGTGCGTTCTCCTGGCAAAACTCTGTTAGCCTTTGCCCTGCTTCATTCCGTACTCCAAGGCCAAATTTCCCTGTTACTCCAGGTGTTTCTTGACTTCCTACCTTTGCATTCCAGTCCCCTATAATGAAAAGGACATCTTTTTTGGGTGTTAGTTCTAAAAGGTTTTGTAGGTCTTCACAGAACTGTTCAACTTCAGCTTCTTCAGCATTACTGGTTGGGGCATAGGCTTGGATTACCGTGATATTGAATGGTTTGCCTTGGAAATGAACAGAGATCATTCTGTCATTTTTGAGATTGCATCCAAGTACTGCATTTCAGACTCTTTTGTTGACCATGATGGCCACTCCATTTCTTCTAAGGGATTCCTGCCCACAGTAGTAGATATAATGGTCATCTGAGTTAAATTCTCCCATTCTAGTCCATTTTAGTTCGCTGATTCCTAGAATGTCGACATTCACTCTTGCCATCTCCCGTTTGACCACTTCCAATTTGCCTTGATTCATGGACCTAACATTCCAAGTTCCTATGCAATATTGCTCTTTACAGCATTGGACCTTGCTTCTATCACCAGTCACATCCACAACTGGGTATTGTTTTTGCTTTGGCTCCATCCCTTCATTCTTTCTGGAGTTATTTCTCCACTGATCTCCAGTAGCATATTTGGCACCTACGGACCTGGGGAGTTCCTCTTTCAGTATCCTATCATTTTGCCTTTTTATACTGTTCATGGGGTTCTCAAGGCAAGAATACTGAAGTGGTTTGCCACTCCCTTCTCCAGTGTACCACATTCTGTCAGACCTCTCCACCATGACTTATGACTATACAGTGGAAGTGAGAAATAAATTTAAGGGACTAGATCTGATAGACAGAGAGCCTGATGAACTATGGACGGAGGTTCGTGACATTGTACAGGAGACAGGCATCAAGACCAACCCCATGGAAAAGAAATGCAATAAGGCAAAATGGTTGTCTGAGGAGGACTTACAAATAGCTATGAAAAGAAGAGAAGCAAAAAGCAAAGGAGAAAAGGAAAGATATTCCCATTTGAATGCAGAGTTCCAAAGAATAGCCAGGAGAGATAAGAAAGCTTTCCTCAGTGATCAATGCAAAGAAATAGAGGAAAACAGTAGGATGGGAAAGACTAGAGATCTCTTCAAGAAAATTAGAGATATCAAGGGAAAATTTTAGGCAAAGATGGGTTCGATAAAGGACAGAAATGGTATGGACCTAACAGAAGAAGAAGATATTAAGAAGAGGTGGCAAGAATACACAGAAGAACTGTACAAAAAAGATCTTCATGACCCAGATATTCATGATGGTGTGATCACTCACCTAGAGCCAGACGTCCTGGAATGTGAAGTCAAGTGGGTCTTAGGAAGCACCACTACGAACAAAGCTAGTGGAGGTGATGGAATTCCAGTTGAGCTATTTCAAATCCTGAAAGTTGATGCTGTGAAAGTGCTGCACTCAATATGCCAGCAAATTTGGAAAACTCAGCAGTGGCCACAGGACTGGAAAAAGTCAGTTTTCATTCCAATCCCAAAGAAAGGCAATGCCAAAGAATGTTCAAACTACTGCACAATTGCATTCATCTCACACGCTAGTAAAGTAATGCTCAAAATTCTCCAAGCCAGGCTTCAGCAATATGTGAACTGTGAACTTCCAGATGTTCAAGCTGGTTTTAGAAAAGGCAGAGGAACCAGAGATCAAATTGCCAATATCTGCTGGATCATCGAAAAAGCAAGAGAGTTCCAGAAAAACATCTATTTCTGTGTTATTGACTATGCCAAAGCCTTCGACTGTGTGGATCACAATAAACTGTGGAAAATTCTGAAAGAGATGGGAATACCAGACCACCTGACCTGCCTCTTGAGAAACCTGTATGCAGGTCGGGAAGCAACAGTTAGAAGTGGACATGGAACAACAGACTGGATCCAAATAGGAAAAGGAGTAGGCCAAGGCTGTATATTGTCACCCTGCTTATTTAACTTCTATGCAGAGTACATCATGAGAAACACTGGGCTGGATGAAGCACAAGCTGGAATCCAGATTTCCAGGAGAAATATGAATAACCTCAGATATGCAGATGACACCACCCTTATGGCAGAGAGTGAAGAGGAACTAAAGAGCCTCTTAATGAAAGTGAAAGAGGAGAGTGAAAAAGTTGGCTTAAAGCTTAACATTCAGAAACCTAAGATCATGGCATCTGGTCCCATCACTTCATAGCAAATAGATGGGGAGACAGTGGAAACAGTGTCAGACTTCATTTTTTTGGACTCCAAAATCACTGCAGACGGTGACTGCAGCCATGAAATTAAAAGACGCTTACTCCTTGGAAGGAAAGTGATGACCAACCTGGATAGCATACTAAAAAGGAGAGACATTACTTTGCCAACAAAATTCCGTCTGGTCAAGGCTATGGTTTTTCCAGTGGTCATGTATAGATGTGAGAGTTGGACTGTGAAGAAAGCTGAGTGCTGAAGAATTGATGCTTTTGAACTGTGGTGTTGGAGAAGACTCTTGAGAGTCACTTGGACTGCAAGGAGATCCAACCAGTCCATCCTGAAGGAGATCAGTCCTGGGTGTTCATTGGAAGGACTGATGCTGAAGCTGAAACTCCAGTACTTTGGCCACCTCATGCGAAGAGTTGACTCATTGGAAATGATCCTCATGCTTGGAGGGATGGGGGCAGGAGGAGAAGGGGACAACAGAGAATGAGATGGCTGGATGGCATCACCGACTTGATGGGCGTGAGTTTGAGTAAACTTCGGGAGCTGGTGGTGGACATGCTTGCTAGGGTTCATGGGGTCGCAAAGAGTCGGACACGACTGAGCGACTGAACTGAACTGAACTGCATTAGCAGTCTTACTTCCATCCTTGAGCTCCATACTCCTTTGCCATGTGAGGTGACATAGAGTCCCAGATTCCAGGAGATAGGACACAGCCATCTTTAAGAGTTCATTGTTCTGCCTACCACGAGTTGTTCAAAAATATGTTTAACAGCCTTTAAATGTATTCCGGTTAGCACATTGGAAAATTGACAGTTTAACACTGGAGTTCTTTGGTAACGAATGAGAACCTACTGCACAGCTCAGGGAGGCCTCCTCATTGCTCTGTGGAGACCTAAACGGGAAGGAAATCCAAAAGTGAGGGAATACATGTGTACCTACAGCTGACGTCACTTTACAGTAGACATTTTACAACACAACATTGTAAAGCAACTATATCCAATAAAAATTAACTAAAAAATAAAAACAAAATCAAAGTTCTTTAAGCAATTTGGGAGAATTAGACTTCTAGAAGGAAGAGACAGTCCATTGTTGGAAACATGCTCACATAGCAATGCCAAGAGGTTCTTTCATCTCAGAAGTCTGGTGTCCACAGTGACCAGTCCCGCATCATCTCTTGTTTTGCAGTCTGCCGTGTAGGGCCCGCACCTCGATTCCAGTGGTGCGGATTCCACACAGACAGATAAGTGACAGAACACAAGCCCTCTGGGCAGATACACGTTATCTCGAAGTCTGAGGCTGAGGATCTGATGCATCATTCAGCCTCCGCCAGCGAAGGCGGCTTCCCACTGTGTGCGTGGCAACACGCCGGACTCAATGGAAAGACATCACTCACACTGGATGGTTTCCGCTGACTGACAAGCTGACTGCAGAGGGAAATTCAGGACAAACGGAGAGCACCTCAGGTTCAGCTACCGATGTCAGAGCGCTGGTGCCACAAACGAGCTACAGTCTGGATGTGGAGACTCGCTTCATGTGGAAGCTGGCGTTTCAGACTTCTCTGGTATAGCTGGTTATTAGGAACATGGCCTTGAAGCAAGACAGCCAGGTGCAAAGCCCAGCTGTTTCCCTAAAGAGATGCGTCAACCTGGGCATTTTCCTTTCTAGCCCTCAGTTTTAGCATCTGTAAAATGAATGATTGTTACCATATCGGATGATTATGAGGAAGAGTGAGGTAATATATTAATTTTAGCATAGTGCTTGGCACACTTAAGCCCTCGATGGATGGCACGTCTTTTCCTTTTTTTAATCTGTTAGACTTCATTGTTTTAAATTCCAGCTAAAATATTAGGGAGAATATAAAAATATATCTTTTACCCATAGTAACAGGCTACTGAATTTTTATTACATTGATACACTGTTTGTTAAAATAGTTCATTCTGTAACACTGTAATCGAACAAAATATTAACTCAATTAAGTGAAAATGAAAATTTTAGTTTAAATGAATTTCCAGCAACATGAGATGAAATTCCTTATTATTTTGCAAATTCTATTATTTGCAAATGTAGATTTATTTCTGCCTTGTTTCCTTGCCTCTTTGCTTTTGAGCCTCTCACATTTAAATTCTCTGTTACTGTGTTTCTAATGGGGCTTCCCAGGGGGCGCCAGTGGTAAAGAGCCCACCTGCGTATGCAGAAGACTTAAGAGACACAGGTTTGATCCCTGGGTCAGAAAGATCTCCTGGAGGAGGGCATGGCAACCCACTCCATTAGTCTTGCCTGGAGAATCCCAAGGACAGAGGAGCCTGGTGGGCTACAGTCCATAGAATGGGTCACAAAGAGTCGGAAAGGACTTAAGCAACGAAGCATGCATGCATGAGGTGTTTCTAATAATGGCTTCTTATTTGTACCTGCTTATCTCCATACTCAGAATCTACCTATATCAGGATTACCCTGTGCTTTATGTGATAATGGTCATGCCAAACCAGGCTTCCCTGGTGGCTTGGATGGTAAAGAATCCACTTGCAATGCGGGAGACCTGGGTTCAATCCCTGGGTTAGGAAGATACCCTAGAGTAGGGCATGGCAATCCACTCCAGTATTCTTGCCTGAAGAATACTGCTCCTCTCTCTTGGATAGAGGAGCCCGATGGGATACCGTCCATGGGGTCTCAAAGAGTCAGACACGACTGAGCGACTAAGTACAGCACACAACACGTGCTAAACAAGGAAGAGGCAGCAAGAAGAGACATCTGACAGAGGAACGTACGGAGTGTGATGGAGCCTACTTTTAAGGAAGAGATATACTCCAGGCTGGGCTTGGTCTCAATCACCCTTCTAGTCTAAAAGACTAGCAGAGCATAAGCCAGACAAAACGCATTTGGTCATGAACACGACATAGACAAAGAGAGCTTCAGGGCCATAGAAATCAAAAGAAAAGTTGGTCCCTAGCGGTGAGCAACCAGCACTGGGGCAGTTGGCAGAGCTTTCCTAGCAACAGACTTGAGAAATACCATCTGTAAAGTGATCTGGAAACAAGTGCAGCTGTAGATGTGAGATCAAGGCAGTGAATGTAATAGCCCCAGGTTGCCTGGAAGTGTGAGACAATGGGAAGCCAAGAAGCAGAACCTGAACACAGCAAGAAGAAAAGTATGTTCTGGCCAGATCAGACCAAATCACTTAGCTAGTGAGCTAGTGAGGAGGATTTAGAAATTCACTGTCCAAAGTGAAGCTTGCAATATTTCTAATGGCTTTATACGTAACCATGCTGAAGTTATGTGCAAATATCAAGTATCTGGCTTTCAGTGTGTAGTCATCATGGAAAGAACTAGTAGCTGTTTTCCATTTCAGTGGACTCCTTTTATTACCTTCATGAAGCCATTAGTTAAAGCATCTTCTGGGAATTCTCTGGCAGTCGAGTGGTTAGGACTCTGTGCTTCCACTGTAGGGGGCATGATTTGTGATTAGATCCTTGGATGGGAACTACATCCTATAAACCATGCAGTGCAACCAAAAATAAAATAAAAAGGCTCTTTTTAGGCATTCCTCCAGGTAATTCCTCCACATAATAGTTTAAATCTCACACTAAATTTATCCAAATACTATCTTCCACAGTACCAAGTGGGCATGCTCTATATACTTGTTTTTTTTTTTTCCTTTCTCTTTTTTTTACTACATTATTTCTTCCTTTGTCCTTTTCTTTCCCAGATGTATACTGGGAGATATGTTAGCACTCATGACCTCATCTGTTTTACATGTCCAGGGAAGCCTAATGGGAATTTAGGAAATTCACTTATAACATATGGGTTCCCTACGTTCTTAGCCAGCAGACTTCACTGGTTGAGTGCTGATGGGTCCCCTGAATGTCTTTTACTTGAGCCCAGGTAATGAGAATAGGTGTATCTCTTCTTGGAAATTAATGCTCTTTTTGTCATCTATCGCCAAAGACACAGCTGCAGTCTGAGTGTGCCGCAGCTCTCTCTGCTTCCCCAGCTCAGATGCTCCCGACTGAAACCCCTCAAGAGGCCATCTTTCTCTGTTTTACTCATGGATGCATCCTAGCTGTCTAGGATAGTACTGGCACAAGGGAGGCATGTGGATATTTAGTGCCAAGTTTATCTTGGGGAACGGGAAGCCTAGCAAGGGTTAACCCTGTGTGGGGGGAGGGTGAGGGGAGTAAGGTGGCTCAGAAGTCTGCACTTTATTTCCTGAGAGAGCAAACCGAACAACGGTTTTGTGCTTTGGTTCCCCTTCCCAGGTATCTCACGGTCTTGCTTTCATACTGTTTTTTCCCCCTAAGATCTTTTCATCACACAATGCTAACAACTACTGTATTAACTGAGTGTTTTAAACATTTTTTCATAAGTACCACTTTAAAAATATATTCGGCTGAGGAGACCACTCTCCTTGTCACCTGCGCTCACCTGAGCCACACCTCTGTGTGGAACTATTTCAGGGAGGAGACTACCACTGTGACTTTGCTAAAGGGAGCATCATTAAAGGGATGGTTAAAACAGAGTACAGAAAAACAGCATCGAACATTTCAGTTCCGTTCAGTCACTCAGTCGTGTCTGACTCTTTGTGACCCCATGAATCTCAGCACACCAGGCCTCCCTGTCCATCACCAGCTCCCAGAATCCACCCAAACCCATGTCCACTGAATCGGTGATGCCATCCAACCATCTCATCCTCTGTCATCCCCTTCTCCTCCTGTCCCCAATCCCTCCCAGCATCAGGGTCTTTTCCAATGAGTCAACTCTTCGCATGATGTGGCCAAAGTACTGGAGTTTCAGCTTCAGCATCAGTCCTTCCAATGAACACCCAGGACTGATTTCTTAGGATGGACTGGTTGGATCTCCTTGCAGTCCAAAGGACCCTCAAGAGTCTTCTCCAACACCACAGTTCAAAAGCATCAATTCTTCGGCCCTCAGCTTTCTTCACAGTCCAACTCTCACATCCATACATGACCACTGAAAAAACCATAGCTTTGACTAGACGGACCTTTGTTGACAAAGTAATGTCTCTGCTTTTCAATATGCTGTCTAGGTTGGACATCACTTTCTTTCCAAGGAGTAAGCGTCTTTTAATTTCATGGCTGCAATCACCATCTGCAGTGCTTTTGGAGCCCAGAAAAATAAAGTCAGTCACTGTTTCCACTGATTCCCCATCTATTTGCCGTGAAGTGATCGGACTGGATGTCATGATTTTAGTTTTCTGAATGTTGAGCATCAAGCCAACTTTTTCACTCTTCTCACTTTCATCAAGAGGCTCTTTAGTTCTTCTTCACTTTCTGCCATAAGGGTGGTGTCATCTGCATATCTGAGGTTATTCATATTTCTCCTGGAAATCTGGATTCCAGCTTGTGCTTCTTCCAGCCCAGGATTTCTCATGATGTACTATGCATATAAGTTAAATAAGCAGGGTGACAATATACAGCCTTTTCCTATTTGGAACCAGTCTGTTGTTCCATGTCCACTTCTAACTGTTGCTTCCCGACCTGCATACAGGTTTCTCAAGAGGCAGGTCAGGTGGTCTGGTATTCCCATCTCTTTCAGAATTCTCCACAGTTTATTGTGATCCACACAGTCAAAGGTTTTGGCATAGTCAATAATACAGAAATAGATGTTTTTCTGGAACTCTCTTGCTTTTTCGATGATCCAGCAGATATTGGCAATTTGACCTCTGGTTCCTCTGCCTTTTCTGAAACCAGCTTGAACATCTGGAAGTTCACAGTTCACATATTGCTGAAGCCTGGCTTGGAGAATTTTGAGCATTACTTTACTAGCATGTCAGATGAGTGCAATTGTGCGGTAGTTTGAGCATTCTTTGGCATTGCTTTTCTTTGGAATTGGAATGAAAACTGATCTTTTCCAGTCCTGTGGCCACTGCTGAGTTTTCCAAATTTGCTGGCATATTGAGTGTGGCACTTTCATAGCATCATCTTTCAGGATTTGAAATAGCTCAACTGGAATTCCATCACCTCCACTAGCTTTGTTCGTAGTGATGCTTTCTAAGGCCTACTTGACTTCACATTCCAGGATGTCTGGCTCTAGGTGAGTGATCACACCATCGTGATTATCTGGGTCATGAAGATCTTTTTTGTATAGTTCCTTTGTGTATTCTTGCCACCTCTTCTTAGTATCTTCTGCTTCTGTTAGGTCCATACCACTTCTGTCCTTTATTGAGCTCATGTTTGCATGAAATATTCCCTTGGTTATGTATTTGTAAATTGCTGAACATATTTATAAAATTGTCTGCTTAATAATCTTTAATGTGGTGGTGCTCAATCACTCAGTCATGTCTGACTCTTTGTGACCTCATGGACGTTAGCCCACCAGGTTCCTCTGTCCATGGAATTTTCCAGGCAAGAATACTGAAGTCGGTTGCCATTTCCTTCTCCAGGGGATCTTCCCAACTCAGGGACTAAACCCGAGCTCCTGCATCTCCTGCATTGGTAGGCAGATTCTTTATCACTGTGCCACCTGGGAAGCCAGCTAATCTTCAGTGCTCATGCTAAATATTGATACTCATGTCTATGTAATCATCAGTAAATCATCAGTAAATATTATCATTTTAATCTTCAATATTTCCCTTCTTTATCTTTTATTTCTTCTTGCTCTCTGTTTTTCTCCTGCTCTTCTGTAAATATTCACAAAGAACATACAATATCTATTGTAGTGATAGATGTAGGCTTACAGAATAGAATTACCAGGTACTCAAGGTCTAATGGAGACAACAGATGTTTGGATCATGTGATCCTGTGTGTTAGGTTCTATAGGGAGGTGGGTATGTATGAGATCCCGCGTGAGTACACAGGAGAGTAACTAACTTTGCATGTTGAGGGAAGCTGCCCAAAGGAGAAATTTTAAGAAAAGAGTGAGACTTCTACAAGAAGTCAAGAAAGATAGAGATTTCAACAAGGGGAATATGTCCCTGACCCCACTGGCTGCCCCTTTAAGCACCATTTCCTCTTCAATTATTCCTTGCCATCGAAATCCTGACTTTGTATTTCTAGCAGTCTCATGAATCACTTAAGGCTTGAGTAAACCTTAGAGAGATTAAATCTTGGTTAATCTAAGTCAATAGGAACAGTTCTATTACCCTTTTCATGGTTGGTTTAGAAAAGATGACTTCATTCCATCCTGGTCCATGAGACCCATTTGAGAGATGATTTTTTTTGTGGGGATTCTGGGACATCCCATGTGAGGATGGGGTGGTCTTTTCTGGTTTTTATATGCTGCAATGTCAGGATATGAAGTTTGAAACTAACAGAGACATTTGTCACCACAGGAGACAAATTTTAGGAAAAAAAAGGGAAAAAAAAGCCGTGTCTCTGAGGATGGCACTGGGCCCTAAAACAACAACCCTGGAACCATTAACTGGAACTAACTCTGATTTTTGTTGTGTCTGATAATAAATCACTTTATTTTGTAAGTAATTTTGAATTAATGGATAAATAATAACAAAACAAAGTCTTTAGGGACAATAAATTATCATAGCTCCACAATCCACATACTTCCACGAAGGGCTTGGCTAGTGTTTCTGGAATCCTTATTGTATTGAACTGAGTAGTTAAGGATGAAAAAGCAGCAATTTCCCTGAGGCTGTGGATGAAAGACCAGGGCCAACTCTCACAAGCTTGAGACGCCAATAAATAAAGAAGAAACTAGTTTGATTCCATGGGAAAATCTAGCCTAAATATGAATGCCAAAGATAAATTTTGCTAGTCTCTGGAAGGGTATAGAGCAAGTAAGTCTGGCAGGAAATGACACGTTGGTCTCTCTGACTTTGGTTCCTTTAAGTTGGCAGGCTCACCAAGTAGACTCACTCCTATAAAAGCCTGCCCTTAAACCTTCAAAGCTTTAATCATGAACCACTTGTACTGATTTTGTTTCACCAAAAGAATCATTTTCAGTTTACGGTCTCACCATGATCTTTGGTCTAATATGCTCAGGGCTTCTTCACTGTTTTTCCCTCCACTCTTCCCCTTCACACAATTCGACACTCCATCAACATCTGGGGCTTCCTCAAAAAGAAAAAATATCCTGCCAATTTTGGTCAACTAGGATCATCTCCTCTGGCACAGACCACTCTGAATAAGATTTGCTCCAGCTTTATGAAGATTCTAAACAAGATCTACCAAAGTACCTTCTTACAGAGATAGAAAACTGACCAAGTTATTTGAAAAAAAGCCCCATTCTTTTAATTTACTGATATTCAACATGTACTTAAACTTCCCTGGTGGCTCAGATGGTGAAGAATTCCCTGAGTCTAGAAGACCTCTAGAGAAGGGAATGGCTTCCCACTCCAGCATTCTTGCCTGGAGAGTCCCATGGACAAAGGAGCCTGGTGGGCTACAGTTCATGGGGTCACAAAGAATTGGACATGACTGAGTGACTTAGCCAAGAAACATGTACTTGGTTTTTTGAACATATAATAGCAAAAAATTATCAACCTTACTTTTGCAGAGAACATTCAGTTATCTCAACATCAATACTACAATATAATAAAAGAATTATTGAACCCACCTTAATTCATATTGACATAAATTTAGATATGTACATGTACCAAATAACAAAAAGTAGGTATAATAAAAGTAAATAGTAATGATGTTTATTTTCCCAAGATATGTACATTGGACCAGGTGTTTCAGAAAAGTACTTAGATATTAACAGGACAAAACCTGTCTCAGAAATATTTTCATTAAAGAAGATCTGGCTTTTCAGGATAACCTTTATAATTCTTCCTCAAGCACAAGAGAACATTTCTACAAAATGGACAAAACCCCATTTTCTTAATTCTCACTGTTTTCCAAAACTATGAGCCAGACTGAAAAGCCACAGGAAGAGAAACCTCATCACTCTTGCTTGTTCTGAAATTCTAGTGCTTAAAAAATGCCTCACATATAATGGGTGTGCTTCTCTTTAAACACACACACACACACACACACACACACACACATTTGGAATCAGAAGTCTGAGTATTGCTTTTCTAAAATAAATATTTTATTTATTTATTCTTGGCTGACTGGGGTCTTCGCTGTTGCTCGCGGGCTTCCTCTGGTCGTGGTGAGAGGGGGCTACTGTCTAGCTGTGGGGTGTGGGCTTCTCCTTGGGATGGCTTCTCTTGTGGAGCACAGGCTCTCGGTGCATGGGCCCAGGAGCTGTGGCTTGCTTAGTTGCTCTGTGGCATGTGGAATCTTTCCAGACTAGGGATTGAACCCGGGTCTCCTGCATTGGCAGGCAGATTCTTATCCCCTGTTCCGCCAGGGAAATCCCTGAGTATTGCTTTTGATCAGGACCTGATGGTCTGAAAACACTGAAGCAAACTGTGGGGGCGCTACTATGCAGTGAGTGTCACTGTGCTTCCAGAAGAATGTGATCTGTTTCTGATTTCGACCATGGACTCTTAGATTTGAAGGTAAGTGAAGAGGTCTTTTCGACCTCTTATCCACTTTAGCAAAACTGCCATTTGTTTCTGCTGTTTTTGGTTTTAGGTTGCTTGCTACATTCAATCATTTGTCTGAGGCATTCTTTTAAAAGAAATAGAAAAAATTTACTCCATCTTCTATATGACTGTATTTTCAGATCCAGAAGAATAGTTGTCCTTCTGCACATGAACAATCCCCAATTTTTTTATGACATTGCTTCTTGACCCTCATCATCTTTTCTTTTTCCCCCAATTTTCTTTTATTAGTTGGAGGCTAATTACTTTACAATATTGTAGTGGTTTTTGCCATACATTGACATGAATCAGCCATGGATTTACATGTGTTCCCCATCCTGAACCCCCCTCCCAACTCCCTCCCCATCCCATCCCTCTGGGTCGTCCCAGTGCACCAGCCCCAAGCCCTTGTCTCATGCATCCAACCTGGACTGGCGATCTGTTTCACACTTGATAATATACATGTTATGATGCTGTTCTCTCAGATCATCCCACCCTCACCTTCTCCCATAGAGTCCAAAAGTCTGTTCTATACATCTGTGTCTCTTTTTCTGTCTTGCATATAGGGTTATTGTTACCATCTTTCTAAATTCCATATGTATGCGTTAGTATACTGCATTGGTGTTTTTCTTTCTGGCTTACTTCACTCTGTATAATGGGCTCCAGTTTTATCCATCTCATTAGAACTGATTCAAATGAATTCTTTTTAATGGCTGAGTAATATTCCATCATGTATATGTACCACAGCTTCCTTATCCATTCATCTGCGGAGGGGCATCTAGGTTGCTTCCAAGTCCTGGCTATTATAAACAGTGCTGCAATGAACATTGGGGTACACGTGTCTCTTTCAGATCTGGTTTCCTCAGTGTGTATGCCCAGAAGTGGGATTGCTGGGTCATATGGCAGCTCTATTTCCAGTTTTTTAAGGAATCTCCACACTGTTCTCCATAGCGGCTGTACTAGTTTGCATTCCCACCAACAGTGTAAGAGGGTTCCCTTTTCTCCACACCCTCTCCAGCATTTATTGCTTGTAGACTTTTGGATAGCAGCCATTCTGACTGGTGCGTAATGGTACCTCACTGAGGTTTTGATTTGCATTTCTCTGATAATGAGTGATGTTGAGCATCTTTTCATGTGTTTGTTAGCCATCTGTATGTCTTCTTTGGAGAAATATCTGTTTAGATCTTTGGCCCATTTTTTGATTTGGTCTTTTATTTTTCTGATTTTTGAGATTAATTCTTTGTCCGTTGCTTCATTTGCTATTATTTTCTCCCATTCTGAAGGCTGTCTTTTCACCTTGCTTATAGTTTCCTTTGTTGTGCAAAAGCTTTTAAGTTTCATTAGGTCCCACTTGTTTATTTTTGCTTTTATTTCCAATATTCTGGGAGGTGGGTCATAGAGGATCTTGCTGTGATTTATGTCGGAGAGTGTTTTGCCTATGTTCTCCTCTAGGACTTTTATAGTTTCTGGTCTTACATTTAGATCTTTAATCCATTTTGAGTTTATTTTTGTGTATGGTGTTAGAAAGTGTTCTAGTTTCATTCTTTTACAAGTGGTTGACCAGTTTTCCCAGCACCACTTGTTAAAGAGGTTGTCTTTTTTCCATTGTATATCCTTGCCTCCTTTGTCGAAGATAAGGTGTCCATAAGTATGTGGATTTATTTCTGGGCTTTCTATTTTGTTCCATTGATCTATATTTCTGTCTTTGTGCCAGTACCATACTGTCTTAATGACAATGGCTTTGTAGTACAGCCTGAAGTCAGGCAGGTTGATTCCTCCAGTTCCATTCTTCTTTCTCAAGATTACTTTGGCTATTCGAGGTTTTTTGTATTTCCATACAAATTGTGAAATTATTTGTTCTAGTTCTGTGAAAAATACCGTTGGTAGCTTGATAGGGATTGCATTGAATCTATAGATTGCTTTGGGTAGTACAGTCATTTTCACAATATTTGATTCTTCCAATCCATGAGCATGGTATATTTCTCCATCTGTTTGTGTCCTCTTTGATTTCTTTCATCAGTATTTTATAGTTTTCTATGTATAGGTCTTTTGTTTCTTTAGGTAGATATACTCCTAAGCATTTTATTCTTTTTGTTGCAATGGTGAATGGTATTGTTTCCTTAATTTCTCTTTCTGTTTTCTCATTGTTAGTGTATAGGAATGCAAGGGATTTCTGTGTGTTAATTTTATACCCTGCAACTTTACTATATTCATTGATTAGCTCTAGTAATTTTCTGGTAGAGTCTTTAGGGTTTTCTATGTAGAGGATCATGTCATCTGCAAACAGTGAGAGTTTCACTTCTTCTTTTCCTATCTGGATTCCTTTTTCATTTCTTTTTCTGCTCTGATTTCTGTGGCCAAAACTTCCACCAAAACTATGTTGAATAGTAGTGGTGAGAGTGGGCACCCTTGTCTTGTTCCTGATTTTAGGGGAAATGCTTTCAATTTTTCATCATCGAGGATAATGTTTGATGTGGGTTTGTTATATATAGCTTTTATTATGTTGAGGTATGTTCCTTCTATTCCTGCTTTCTGGAGAGTTTTTATCATAAATGGATGTTGAATTTTGTCAAAGGCTTTTTCTGCATCTATTGAGATGACCCTCATCGTCTTGTTATTTAATCCTTTCACCTTTCTCTGGGACATGGAAATCTCCTTTAAAATGTGGTATCAAGAATTGAACTCAGTACTCCTGATTCACTCTTTTTTTAATCCCAATCAAAAATATAATAAATCTAGAGAGAAGTTGAAGGAACATTGTTTTATTCACCTGTATTAACAAATATTTAATATTCTCATTTATTTTTCTTTGTCCATATAAAAATATACAAATTTTTGCCTGAAGCTTGCTATCAAGTTGCTGACATTTTAAAACATTCACTGCCCAAAAATATATTTGCCCCTAAAAAATAGCATGTATTTTATGAGAGCAAAGACATTTTATCATATTATCACTGTACCATTAACACATCCAAGAATGTAACATTGCTATGACAATAAACAGTCAACATTCAAATACACCTAACTGTCCAATTGTTATTTATAGGTACTTCTTTATTCCCTGTCCCAGGATCCAATCAAGGATCATGGTTTACATTTGGCAGTTGTGTCTCTAATATTCTTCAAGTTCTCTCACTTTTCTTTGATTATTTTCTTTTTAAAAAGACTATAGGGCTGATGTCTTACAGAATATTCCACAGTTGGAATTGGTCTGATTGCTTTATCATTATTAGATTCAGGTTAAACATTTTCACAATAATACCACATAGGTAAAATTGTGTCTTATCACTCTATTGCATTAAGAGGAGCAAGGTGTCAGCTGGTTTCACTTCTGGTGGCAAATATTTTGGTCATTTGATCACCATCATTTAACATGGTGTTTCCAGACTCTCCTTTATAGAGGTCAGTATTCTCCTTTGTAATTAATCCACATATGGGGGGTAATATTTCTTTAAGACTATATGAGCATCTTGTCCTCCAAAATTTATACCTACAGTTTTAGCATCTATTGATGACTCTTGTCTTCATCAATTATGACACTGGCAGGCGCAGCATTTCTAATTTTATCTCTTTAAACTTTATTAGCTGGCATTCTGATACAAAGACGAGCTTTGCCGTTCCTGATGAGCCCTGTGTGCTTTTCATCTCCTTTGTTCTGAATATTATACTCCCACCAATGCAGCCTAAGATTGCAGTAAATTATTTCTCATAATTGTGTCACACAGGTCACTCAAAGAACAAATTGCAGTTCCATTTGAGCATGTAGAGTTTTAAACAATTCATCATATATTAGAGCATTAAAGTGTAAGAATTAATTAGATATGTTCATGTAATTCATAGGGGATATTGCTATTTCTTTAGCATCCTGACTTAGTTAATTTTTACTTTTTCAAAGCTCTCTACTGACAATGTATTTTCCTGGCCTCTTATGTTACTTCCTGCTGGAGGTTTATCTACCGTCTGTCACTGGACTGTAGATACATGCTTAGCAATAAAAATGATCACATAATATTTCTGAAAATGATTGTAATTCTATCCATAGCTACAAAGTCATTTGCCAATGATTTTTTCCACATCAGCATTATATGTTAACATGTTAGGGCACAAGTGTTTCTTATTACATGGTAAGATTAAATGAGAATTATAAACACTAAATATAGGAATAACATGGTACAATATTGCAATGTAATACTTCTCTGTAGAAAACCCTTGATAGAGATACTGTTAAGATTTAAGCATATTAATTATCAGAAAATGTTCTAAGTGGTTTGAAATTAGGATTATCTGGCTCACCTTTTTTTCCCCAGAGAATACAGCAGAGCCTAGAGAAACTAAAGATCACTTCTTTCTTTCTTTTCACAAGGACACTTCTTTTCAAGGACATGGGTTTTTTCCTTTTGGTTTGGTTCATAAAATCAGAGAGATTCCTGAATTGCTGTTTCTCTCATGAGTGTCATCATTCCTCAAGCTTACAGAAGAAACAGATGTGGCCTTTCTTCCCATAAAGACTGTATGAGGCTGCAGCAGTTAAACATACTTCTCAGCTGCATCTTCGCAACTGCAATTTGGCACTGCTTTTTAATTTATCAAATTGAAAAAAACATAAGGCAAAAATTATGAGCCATTTCTCTTGTTATTATACTGATTATACAGATTCAGCATGAGCAAGACAGATGCTAATTTGTGCATAAAGCACATTCCTTTTGACAGGAAAATATATATAAATTGTGGTTGAAAAAAGACAAGGGTAGTGCTAAAAGCATTTTTTGATTTGTGTGGAAAGTTTTCAGTGAAAGACATGATTTCCTGCTTTATCACATCACCAATAATTCCTAGATATAGAGTGTCAGTAAAGACAGCCAAACAAATCCCTTCTCATGGAGCCTGGTGAGCTTGGCAATTGGGATATTTGAACCAGTGGTGAATCCAAGCAAATCACGGAAGATAGGTCTGACTGAGAGAAAACAATGAGGTCACCTGTGTCCCAATTTTTTGCACCATTTCTTCTACAGAAATTCCAATGTGACCTTCAGCAATTCCCTTAACAGCTTTTGGTTTCTGTTTTCCCATCAAGATGTTTGGGTTACATGCTGGCTGTGTACCTTTCGGCTATAACATTTGATATATGGATTCTATTTTTCAAGCTGAGTGGAATGAGTTTGTGATCTAAGCATCTTTGAACTGATATAAATTCAGAGTCAAATAACCCCCATGACAGGTGGATTTTCCCCAAATCCCATTATGACCTAGAAAATTTGGTATTAAAAGCAACTTTTCTCCCGATAAACTTATAAGCACTTAAGTGCCATAAATTCAAGACCCAGTCAGTGCGACAAGAATGATGTCTGCTAAGAATGATGGCAAAGCAGAGTTTCATAAGAATGGAAGATTAAAGCTTAAAGCTGAGAGAATGTCTGTGGTGATGGATGAACTTCTCCTATTTAACTTGTAATAAAAATCATACTCTTCCTTCAATGCCTAGTCAAAAAGCTACTTACCCTATAAAAACGTCCTGATTGCCCCTTACCCACCCTACTTTCCATTCAGTTTCCTTTCCATTTTGTTCTATCTTCCCTTCAGTGTGGTCTTCTATTAAAATTGGCTATTCACAAGTCAATTTCTCCCACTGTTTTGTAAATTTCTTGAGCCTGACACTTCTCTTTTGCTTTTGTGTTCATTCCTTTTACTTTCTTACAATAGGAGGTCCTGGTAAGAAATGTGGACCGAACAAGCTACTACCAACTGAAAAAATTTGGGAAAGTTCAAAAGGAGAGAGGAGATGCCAGTTAATATGGTCCATCAACCTTCCAGGATCCTCCTCACTGGAATCTTATCTCGGCGGAGTGATGTGCATGCCACCAAGAAGGATCTTGAGTCAGAATGATTGGCCACAGACAACCTGGAAACTAATCCCATCGCCATAAAACCCACGACTGAGCCATGTGGCGCAGCAGGTCTCCTGGGCTCCCTTCCGCTGCAGCTCTTCACCGAGGCACCCCTTTCCAACACAGACTCTTGCTCTGTCAGCATGTGGTGTCTCCTCAAATAACTCACTCCCAAGCACTAGACAAGAGCTCACTCTCAGGCCCTGGAAGGGTCCTGCTTCCTACAACAAAATGATTAAACTGGCCAGTTGTCTTAGCGATCACTAGATGCAATTTCTAAGTATTAGCCTCATTACTCAAAGTAAATAATCTCACAGCAATAAAAAAGAATTAACCCCTCTTCACTGCAATTGCTATTGATTAATGACATGTACTTTCCACTCTCTGTTCTCATCATGATTGTAGACAGTTAAGTACTCATCAGTTTCTGGCAGACAAATGCTAAGATGTACCTGACTGAGCTCCTTGAAGTCAGGGATCATGTCTTGTCCAGTTCTGCGCTGCCGGCACTGGGCATGACACCTGGCAGTAGGTACCTGCTCTATTAAGGCTTACTGAATGGAACAATCCTGACCTAGGGAGCTGGGCTAGGATTAGATGGGGAGCTGTGGGGAGAAAACAATAGATTAGTTGTTTTCTTGGATGAATTCAAAAGAGACTTCCAAGAAAGTAAACAAGGGATTGCAGCTCCCAGTGAACCACATTATTTACAATATTTTCAGAGTGGCTAGTCTTTAACTGACTATAGTTGACCCTGGAGTAACTTGGGGTGGGGAAGTGTTTGGGGCACTGTCTCCCGAACAGTCCTAAACCCACAGTTCAGTCTGCCCTCTTCACCTGGAGGTTCTGACTGGTGGACTCAACCAATCAAGATCATGTAGTACTATAGCAAGTATTTACTAAACTAAATCGGTATATAAGTAGACCCTCACAATTCAAACCCACACTGAGGGTCAACTGTAGTCTCATTTCAACAATATATGCTTTTTAATAAACTTGTATCAAAGGATGTGAGACAGTGAGTGTGAGATCATGAGATACAAAAGGAATCATTTAATATTCTAGACTGAATCATCTAAGGTTATCTCTGTCCTGAATATTCTCTGGGAGGACTGATGTCAAAGCTGAAACTCCAATACTTTGGCCGCCTGATGTGAAGAACTGACTCAATTGAAAAGACCCTGATGCTGGGAAAGACTGAAGGCGGGAGGTGAAGGGGACGACAGAGAACGAGATCGTTGGATGGCATCACTGACTCCATGGATATGAGTTTGAGTAAGCTCTGGGAGTTGGTGATGGACAGGGATGCCTGGCGAGCTGTAGTCCACAGGGTTGCAGAGAGTCGGACATGACTGAGTGACTGAACTGAACTAAAGGTTATCTCATTTTTTTTCTTATTTTTTTTAAATACTCCCAAACAGCGTTTATTTACCCATTGAACTCCAAAAGATATAATTTAAAAGTCTAGTATTTTATAATCATCCATTTCCACTGACATGGGCTGACACATAAGGATGACAGCCAAAGAGTTACAAAAAATAAATCCATGACTCTTAAATAATCCTAACCTCCCCCTCCTCCAAAAGTTACAGGTATCAAAACTTCAGATGTATTGCATTGAAAAGAAGGTTTGTGCAACTCATTAAAGAGGGAAAACAAGGTGCAACTTAATCGTCACGTGAGGCTTATTATTAAGCGGATGGAAAGGAGCAAGGATCTCTCCGTCTCAGTTTCCCTGAACAGTTTTCCGTCAGTTTAAGAAACAGGCGAGGCGGTGAATTCATTTTTGCATGCACAGACATACTGCTTTAACAAACATTACCTGCTTGTTTTAAATGAATCAGTTAAATGGCTGACTGTTAAATAGCCTGTGTCCGCTAATTCTCCCTTCTAACTTCCCCATTGCTTTCACCTCCATTTCACTTAGATCAGCAGGCATAGTATAGAAAAGGCCTCCTTGGGAATGCACCTGTCTGCACAATTGGAAAAGGAAGCTTCCACCGGCCCAAAGCAATGCCAGTGAATTTGTCCAGAACTGCTTCCCGCGAGAGCGGCGAGGAGATCCGAGTAGTCTGAGTAGCTGACAAGTTCAGCACTTGATACTCGGTGACTGTGATGAGGCAGGGCCGGGGGTGGCAGGGTGGGGGTCAGGATCGAGGCGCCGGCGCTGTTTCCTCCAGCTTCCTCGTCCTGTTGGTTGCCCCTCCGGAGGGTGAGGTTGTCTCGCAGCAGCCGCAAGATGAGCATGCAGTCCTTACAGAAATCCTCGTTCAGTGAGTCCAGCTGGGTTACGGCATCGTGAAAGGCTAAGAGGGAGGCTTGCCTGCGATCTTTCTGGATCTCTGGGTAGAACATCGGGAAGCTGAGGCCTGGCCTAGCCGGATGGGGTGCGTGGGCTGCAAGTGCTCTCGGCTGATTGCGAAGGCTTCCTTGCCGCAGTCTGCAGAGCGTGGGACCACATGGTCTTCCTTCTCACCGGAACCCGCCCCTGCCAGGTAGCGATAGGAGTTGCCTTTCATCTCCAGGTAGGGTGGAAATCACTGCGGCTCCTAAGGAGGAGCTTGTCCAGAAGAGCCAGCATGGCGTTGCACGCCGTTTCCAGCTCCTCGTTGATCTTCGCTCGGTAAACCTTGACCTTCTCCAGTTTCTTATCATTCCCGGTCCGCCATGCTTTTCTGGTCAACGATCCTCCAGGAAGACAGTTAGGCAACGCCCACGTTCTTGTAAGTCACAGAGAGGAGGTCTCGGTCTTCAGTGAAGACAGGTTCGTTGAGCTTGGTCGCGCCCTTCATCGCGGAGGCTTTGGCCCAGCCGCAGTGGCAGCGGCTTCCGGTGCCCCTCGTTCTGGCCGGGCCTCTCCTGGCGCCCGGCTCCCTAGCTGCCCATGGCGCATGCGCTCGTGGCCGCCGCGGAGGCCACTGCCACTGCGCGTGCGCGCACTGCCTCTCCTGCGGGTCCAGGCTGCAGGTGGCAGGCAGCTCCGATGGCCGGCAGCCCTGCTGGCCTTCTTGGCTGCCTAGGCCTCTGGGCTGGGTTGTCTCATTTTCATGTTTGTCTGGAGTGTCGAAAAAAAGTTTATAATTCCTTTTTCCTCCTTTCTAACATATGATTGAGATTTTCTTTTTTATCCACTTCACCAGCCGATCCATAAAATGGATAGTATCTGCACTGTTCACTTAAATAGCGTCTGAGCTGCAGGAGGCAGCATGTGAGGGAGCGTGTGGCAAACCAGTCCGGTACAGCTGGCGGTAGTTGTTCGGTCCCTCAGCCAGGTGCGACTCTGCTGTGACCCATGGGCGGTATGCAGCCCACCAGGCTCCTCTGTCCGTGGAGCTTTCTGGGCAAGATTATTGGAGCGGGTTGCCATTTCTTCCTCCAAGGGATCGTCCCCTCCCAGGGATTGAACCCGGGTCTCCGAGTCTCGTGCACTGCAGGCGGATTTTTTACCCCTGAGCCACCAGTGAAGCCCGCAGCTGGTTGTGCACTGATCAAAAATCTAGCATAGGGGAGTGACGCCTGGAGTGATTTTTGGCAGTTTTTAGTATATTAATTGCTCAGTTTCCTGTTGTTTCATCTACATGGAAGAATACATAAAGACTATATAGAATGTGATTTTCTGTATATTATGCATGATAAGAATACAGGAAAATATTACCTCTATATGCTCTGAGGTCTAGGGTCAGAATAACGTCGGAAACGCTACATGCATCACTTAGATATTCTTAACACCCGTTAGTACATCAAGAACCTTTGAGAAATTGTTTAACATTGTTATCCTGGAATTTTCTGTGTATTTGACCATTTTGGATTTTCTTTCTCCTACTTCCTTCCTTACCACTCTTCCTCCGTCTTCTACTTTGACAGAATATCTAATATTAATGCTATATTTTAACCTCTGATGTGTTCTTTTGGAAGACCTCTAGATAGGTTAGAATTTATTGTGAAATAAAATCAGGCTAGGAGAAAACTATAGCATAGTCTAGATTGCATAGATCAGATGGTTTACTCTCATGGAGTTTCTTTTTGATGCTATATTCTCATAAAAATACTATCAAATCTACCTTTATGTTTGCTATAGGAATGCTGTTTGGAAATATTGTCCATCCCAATGTTCACTGCACATGAAAATGTTTTTTAGAAAATCTTCTGTTAATGGCTAGTGAAAATTTGCTTCTTCCAAATTAAAGCATCAATAAATGTATAACCTCCATGGTTAATGTATAACCATGTATAACCATCTTGTATAATTAGATGTCAGGAGACAGTTTGGTTTAAGAGTGATTATTTAGCAACTTAGTGATATTCACAGCAATTACAACTTCCTTTTTTTTCAGCTATGCACTTTCAGTGTCAAGCTGGTTATCAGGCTAGTCTATGTCATTGTTGTTAGGTGTTTGTAGCAGCACTGGGAGTCAAATCCTCATAAGAGTAACATCCTAAAGAATAACACATGCCAAATTTTCTCAGAGTCATCTAGCTAAATGCAAAGGAACATCTCCAGAGAGCCCCAGTTATCTCCTATAATTTCATTGGCCAGAACCAGGTTGGGTGCCCAGCTACAACACATACTAGCAGAACAACTATTGCAGAGGAGATGAGATGACCATGGCTGGCTTAGGTTAACCATAATTTACCCCCAGTCTACATAACTTCCATAATAAAAATGTGTTTTTCTTTTTTTAATAAGAAAGAGAAAGGAAGAGATCTTGAGTAGGAAACATAGAGTCTATTCGAAACACTTCCAGGGGCTCCTTTTCATTTAAAAATAGAAAACAGATTAAATTATTAAGCCATACATGTATCTTTATGGCCATTCTACTTTATGGCCCTTTGTTCTACTTTTATATCTTAATCTCATTGTCAATTAAAATTTATCTTCCTCTTGCTCATAGTTTTTCTGTACTTTAAAAAAAAATATGTACAGTTCTGATGTTTTAGACTTAACATGTTTTTCAAAATGATGTATAATATATGAAAACTAGAGCTATCAGATACAAACTAGGGGATAGAAGGTGATTAGGTAACTGTTCTGTGTTTGAATATACAGGATTTATTGACATTCCAGCAGAACAGTTAGAAAGTGACTTTGGGCCAAGCCTTTAAAAACATGGCTGTGGTAATCAACTTTCCTAGCATGATAACACTGAATATTCTCATGTAATTAACATCTCTAACTTACAGAAAAGCAGTAGTGGTGGTACTTTAGGTAGAATTTAATTAGCCTAGACAAATAAATAAGGTTTCATGATTCTATCAGGATAGTGAAATTGCAGAGGCTGGTTTGGAAATTTCAAGCAATTGAATATGCCATTTGACCTCTCAAGGAAATTAACTTTTCTAGCTGCCATTCTGAAAAGTTCTAATTAAGCCATATTGTTATTATTGACTTATTTGTTACATTGGATGTCATATAGGCAACTTTCTTGGAATTCTGGAAAATCTTTCAAATGCCTTTTTTCTTAATGTACAACTGCATGATAGGTGAGATGGAAGGCATCTTGCGATGGTACATGTCAACTGGACCATAGAGAAGATTTATAGATTTAATCATACAGATCCCCAAAGATTCACTTTATTCTTTCCATATGGGGACCCAATTTGAATTACATTTCCTTTTGTACATGAGTGTTATAGGATAAAGAATGCATGGAACATTTGAAAAAATGAGCCTGTGTGGTAAGGGGAAGAGACAGATGTTGGCAAGGCAAATGTAGACTCATTTTATGGGGAACTAAATAAAGAATGGGAAGACTTACAAAAGAGTGACAGTTAGTAGTGATCCCAAGGGAAATGGTTCAATTAAATAATATACAGGGCAAAAAGTATTAGAAGAGGATTTGTAGGTAGAGATATAACTAATCATAGGGTTATGCAAACTTGGAAACACTTTGGTTGGTGCTTGAACTAAAACATATTTCACTAGTACAATTACTTCAGCAGAAAGTAGGAAATATATGTTAAAATCAGCAAGGACCCTGGAGGGCACAGACATAATGAAGAGGAAGAGAAAATTTGATATTCTTGCAGTCAGAAAAGAGAGAAAGGAAATGAAGCATAGATGTCTTTAGGAAGAACAGTTAAATGTATGTGATTATAATGTCTTGATACTTCATAAATTATTCCTATGTGATGGGTAATTGTATGTTTTCTCAACCTCCCCATAAAATAATTGATAAAAGCTGATGTGTCTCACTATTTCTTTGTGAGATAGCATGCATTTCAGGAATGTAACAAAGGTTTAGTTCTGGTCTCAGGTTAGTTCAACTGAATCTTGGAAGGACAGCTACTTAAGATTCCATTAGTTGGATTTTGTTCTGTAAATGGACTTATTTCATGTTTATTATTTCAGTTTTGGAAAGAGATATGCCTTTTTATTTTTCTCCATGGCAGAGGTCTGGAGTTATCTTGAGTTCTGCTCTGTTCTTCCATCGCACCACAGAGCCAACACTTCTTCAAAAAGGGCTGTCTGTTTGGGGCATAGCGGTGAATTACTCAGGTGTATGGCATTATGGGGAATAATGAGGGGCAGCAGGGCACACCAGTTCAGCATTTCTGTAGTCTTTGAAATAATTACCTGATTATTTTGTCTTTGGACAGCCCCTGCTGTTGGATGACTTCCTATGGAATACTGGGGAACTTCTCTGGAGTTTTGCATGAGATTCTTGGAATACATGGCTTTCACCTTTGTGGTAGTCCTCTCTACCTGTTTTGGGTTTTGCGTGTGTGTGTGTGTGTGTGTTTGTGTGTGCGCAAACATATGCATGTATTTTAAACACTCACTCTCTTATTGATTCCAATTTCCAAAAATTTCATAAAAAAATTTTGCCTATCAAAATAATCTCTTCTTGTTTCTATCTAATGTCTATTTATTTTTATTTCAATTAGATTTTGGAAGGAAAGAGAAGTATGTGGGATTAGTCAACTTAGCCATCTTTAACCAAAGTCAAAGGTATATATTCTTGACACCTTAAAACACTTTATGTTCAGGGTGTACATTGGTCCCCTCCAATGACCTGGTATCCATTTTTTTCTTAACAGGTTACAATATTAAAATTGATTCAGTTGTTCATACGTCATCATCTCTTAGTCACTAAGTCATGTCCACCCCTTTTCGATCCCATAGATGGTAGCCCACCAGGCTCCTCTGTCCGTGGGATTTCCCAGGCAAGAATACTGGATTGCCAACCCAAGAAAATGGGTTGCCATTTTCTTCTCCAGGGGATCTTCCCCACCCAGGGATTGAACCTGGGTCTCCTGCATTACACGCAGATTGTTTATCGTCTGAGCCGCCAGGGAAGCCCTCATACATCATGCTTTCTGGCTAAGGGGAAAACATCCTTTTGGCCCAGGAAAGCTCTTCCTGGAGATGACCTGATATATACCAGTTTTTATATAACCCAACTCACGTAATTCCTGCTTTGGTTTTAGACATTAGCTTAAAGCAGGATTTGATTTAGTAAACAGCAGTTAATCAACTTTTGTGGTTATTGATCAAGGCATTGCATCTGCGTGTGAAAGCCATCATAAGTAAAAGGACGATTGATGGAACGTGAGCTGGTGCTGTACTTCCTGCTTGCTGATATTCTTTTATTCTCCTTTTAGAGCTAGAATAGTAAAATTTGACTTATAGATAAGTATTGCTAGGTAAATATTCAAGCGAATAAAGACTTATTAAATACACTTAGTGAGGAATCAATTTTCAAAGTGATTCAGTCAAAAGAAGACATGTATGGTAAGGTCTTGAGCATAAATAAAAAGCCCTGAATATAAATCTTGATGCTGTCACTCTTCATGATATTCTTCATGAGAGAGTTATCTGTGCTCCTGCCTTCCTCCCAGTTTCTTCCTCTGGGAGTTATATCATCTTCCTAGGAATAAAGGTCATTCTAGGAGTAATATCATGCTTTCATTGTTGTTGCTGCTGCTGCTAAGTCGCCTCAGTCGTGTCCGACTCTGTGTGACCCCATAGATGTCAGCCCACTGGGCTCCCGCATCCCTGGGATTCTCCAGGCAAGAACACTGGAGTGGGTTGCCATTTCCTTCTCCAATGCATGAAAGTGAAAAGTGAAAGTGAAGTCGCTCAGTCGTGTCCGACTCTTAGCGACCCCATGGACTGCAGCCCTCCAGGCTCCTCCGTCCATAGGATTTTCCAGACAAGAGTACTGGAGTGGGGTGCCATTGCCTTCTCTGTCATTTTTTTGGGAGTAAATTAAAGCATCCCTAGTATTTAATAAGACTTCCCTGGTAGCTCAGACAGTGAAGAATCTGCCTGTAATGCAGGAGACCTGAATTTGATCCTTGGGTCAGGAAAACCTGCCCACTTGAGTATTCTTGGAGAATCCCATGGACAGAGGACCGTGGCAGGCTACAGTCCATGGGGTCGCAAAGAGTCGGACACGACTGAATGACTAACACTTTCACTTTTCAGCATAGTATTTATAACAGTAAGTGCTCAATAAATGTAACTTAAACCTTTATTGCTATTTTTGCGTTCCATCCTCCTTCATATTTTTCTCGTCTCCTTTAGCCCTGGTTCCTAGTTCTCACCTTCGTGTTGGAATTTCTGCAGTCTTAACGCACTTCTCCTGTCACTCTTATTCTTACATTCAGCGCTATTCATCGTTTTCTTGATTTACTGATGATCACTCTTAAAGTGAAAATTTTATCCCTTTGTGCTTTTTACCTTTTTCTGCCTAAACCCCCCAAACCGCATTTTTGGTTCAGTAACCTCTTCTGCAACATCTGCCGCGTGGCTGGGCTGGAAATGCTGGCTAACAGCATGCTGGATGGCAGGGTTTTTGCATTTAGTCAGTTAGTAAAATTAAATGATTATGAAACATAGGAAATGTGGAAGTGTTATATAAACTCTACTAAAAATCATATTATTTAAAAAGAAATATACTGTTAGTATTTTCACTTTTTATATTTATCATATGAAAGTTTTAAATAATTTATAGATATAAGCCAGCTTTTCTTTAAATTTTTCCTCCAAGAAACTGTTTTGGTATGAATAATGCCAAAATGGGATTAATGATAACAAATGGGAGTAAAAATAAATTAACAGATTTGAAATTCAAATTTTATACATTGTACTCTTCCTGGAAAGGTACAGACATCTCTTGAAGCTCAGCCTAAGCAAACTCCCATTTACCTCTCCCTTTTGCTCACACACATGTGCACTCACACACATACATACACACTCAGATGCAAAAATCTGAAATTTTTATGTAGCATCTACATTTTTGTTATGCACACAAAAATTTGATCAGAAAGTAATAGCTGAGACAAAATTGAGTTATAACACTCACATGATCACCCAGATCAAGAAAAATTCACCTAAAACATTCTACACAAGTATTTTTGATTTTTTCTCTTCTATCTTCTCTCAGTATTTCAGGGGAATGGACAGCAAAAGTTAAATTACTGCCCTCTTAAACCTAGTCGTCATTGTCAGCTATGCAAGAAAACTCCTCAACAACTAAAGGTATCACATGTCACTACAGAAGAGATTAGATGTTCAGAATTCCCATTCTGTTTTTCATCTGTCTATTGTGAGTAGAAAATTTAAAGATTTATGAAGAAAACAAACTTATGGTTACAAAGGAGGGTTGGGGGGGTTGAACCGGGAGATTGGTGCTGACGTTTGTAAACCACTATGTATAAAATGGATAACTGAAGAGGACCTGCTTTATAGCACAGGGAACTCTGCTCAAGGCTCTGTGGTGGCATAAATGGGGAGGAAATCTAAAACAGAGGGGATATATGTATACATATAACCGATTCACTTTGCTGTACAAAAGAAACTGATGCAACATTGTACAGCAACTTGACTCCAATAAAATTTTAAAAATTAGAAAAATAAGATTCACAAGAGCACAGTTTGGAAAAACAGGAAGAAATTCTACTTGTCATGGAACTATAAGTCAAGTAGTGTTCAAACTCCAAAACATCTCTGCAGGATTTCCATACAGTGATGTTCTGGGAGACTCCTGGAAAAAAGTCTCTGACATTTGGTCTGCAAGATGAGTCTCTATCTTGGATATAGTTGAGTGAGTAACTTCTACCAATTCATTGGCAGCTGAGTTTGAGTTTCTGAAAAACACTCAAGTTGATTGATATATTTATAAACTGTAGAGATTTTCATTTGGGCAAAAAAATGATTTTAAAAAACACAGTGAGGCAAAAATCCGGCTTCAAAGTTTCTAGAAAGAAGATGGAGAAAGCTAAATGTAAGAAGACTTGTAGCTGAAAAAATTATACGTTCTGGTATGACTGTAGTTCTGTAGGTTTCATCTGCACACCGACATTAAATGTTCTAATGCTTTTAAGACTCAAAACAATGCTATGCATATAGTAGATATTTATGTGCCTTCGGAATGTCCTGAGCTCCTTTTCAATATTTGGTGAATTTCTTACCTTATGAATCCCACTTCCTAAGATGAAGGCCATAAACTTGTTTTTCCAGGCTCCCTTGCAGCTAAGGCACAGGTGTGTGATCTTGATTCTTCCAGGCATACATTAAAACATGAGGTCTCTGATTGGTAGGGGGCTTCCCTGATGGCTCAGAGGGTAAAGCATCTGCCTGAAATGCGGGAGACCAGGGTTCGATCTCTGGGTTGGGAAGATCCCCTGGAGAAGGAAATGGCAACCCATTCCAGTATTCTTGCCTGGAAAATCCCATGGATGGAGGAGCCTGGTAGGCTACAGTTCATGGGGTCGCAAAGAGTCAGACATGACTGAGCGACTTCACTTTCACTTTCTGATTGGTAGATTGTGCTGTGAAGAAGGTAGTGCAAGGGGGATTCAAGTCTGGTGATGAATTTGATGGCAGGTAGATGTTCAGTTTCAGAAGCAGCAGCTGCATGTGGCCTATCTTCCAGCACCTGATGTTGGAATGACAAGATACAGAGCCTGTGCCAGCATGCAGGCCTAGTTTCCTCTAGAGTCATTTTGTCCCACTCCTGGTTATATAGCCTTTAAGCCCGATTCTTCAGAAGTCTGTAAACTGTCTGAACCCCTCTATTAAATTTCTTTTCTACTTGAATGGTTCAGAACAGCTTCTGTTGTCTGCATCTCACAACTTCAATTAGTACAGGACCTTAAACAATGGTACTATCAATACTATTGCTACTACGAATACTTTATATCTGTATAGAACTTTTGTAATTTTAAAATAACACCTGACTTCCCTGCTGGTCCAGTGGTAAAGAATCCACCTGCCAATGCAGAGGACATGGGTTGGACTCCTGGTCTGGAAAGATCCCACACGCCACGGGGCAGCCAAGCCCTTGTGCCACAACTCCTGAACTCATGTGCCTAGAGTCTGTGTTCTGCAACAGGAGAAGCCTCCACAAGGAGAAGCCCATGCACCTCTACCAAGAGTAGCCTCCACTTGCCACAACTAGAGAAGGTCCTCATATAGCAACAAATACCCAGTGCAGCAAAATTAAAGTAAAATAAAATAGCATCTTTTGAGTCTTGACTTTCAAATGATCTCTTTCAATTCTCATATCACCTTAAAACCTGGGATGTGGTAGTTTCATCTGACATGTAAGGAAGCTATAAAACATCAAGTCTAAGTAGCTGGTCTTGTCACAGAGCTTTCTGGTGGAGACAGAAGTAGAAATTAACATTATTTTTGCTTTGATTTTATTGGCTTCACCATTATTTAATCCCATAAAGAAATGAGCTTTCCCCCTAACCCTTGCTCAAGCTCCTTGATTTCTTACATGCTTAATAATAATAAAAAAAGATTCCACCAGAGAAACATTTTGCAAGTAGAATTATTGGATTTGTAAACATTCTGTGTGATAACTGACTTGCATCCAGCATCTACTCATCTTTTTCCAAGGTGAATGTCCTCTAGTGGCGAGGGCAGTTACTTATTTCCTGCACAGTTCCTGATCTCACTCTCCTGTGGCTCCAAGGATGAGGGTAAGATTTATACCCATGTAGAGTGACTGGTTGAGGGAGGAACAGGGACATGATCCAGTGAGATGCCATCTGGATAATTCTGGAGAGGCATGTTATTTTCTGCTGGTTTTAAACATGGAAGGATGCAGGCCCAGCCTTCATAATGTGTGGGTAAAGTTGACCCAGAAAAAAGAACTAAGAGATTGGTCCTGACGCCATTGTGTGAGTCTTTGATTCCAGCTGTGCCTGGGAGTTTCAGTTACATGAGCCCCTAAATTACTTTCATGCTTAGTCCAGCTGGATTGGATTTTTTGTAGCCAAAAGAATTTTAATTGATAATCTGTGCCCTTCTAACTTTCTTGGGCTTCACTAGTTCTGCATAATCCAACAGAGCAGTAGTCAGGCCAAGAGATAAGTCAACCAACTGAAAATCTAATTTTCTTTCACAACTTAATGACTGTTTTTACATGAAAGGACCCCAAATATTATTTTCCCAAATGTAGATAAAGATTGAAGAGGAAAGCAAAAGATTAGACATTAGGAATGTATAACTTTCTGAATATTTCCTGCATTAGGCCTGTCCCTACTTTATTAGTACTCAATAATCACTTAGCTAGCCCCTTTCTAAATTTAGAAATTGCCTTATAATATCCATTAATAGACTTAACAGAAAATACTCAATGTTTTTTACATGCTAAGCAATTTATTAAATTTGTGTATTCAAAATCTAAGTCCTCAAGATTTTATGTTCAGTTCAGAAATTTATTTTATTTCTGCAAAATTTTTGTAGCCAATTTTGTAAGTAAATTCTGGTGCCTTTTACAAACTTTATACCCATATCTTGAAATAATTTAAACTACATTCATAAACTTAATCACTTTCTGTAATTTTTAAGAATTTTAATATCTGACTCACACAAAATCTTCTTAGTATTTAAATAACTCACAATAAATATATTAAAGTTAAAAATGTGGCAGATTTAATGTTAAGTAGTCAATAAATAATAAACTTAGTAAGGTGTTATCGTAAGTCAAAAGTCAACTCAAGTATTCCTTTTAAATTGGAATTACAAGCTGTGGCTCTGATAAGCTAAATGTTACAACTGTATAAAATTCTAAATTTTCACAGATTCTTTCTTAATCATCATGCAGTTAAGCAAACTGTAAGTTAGAGGAAATAGTCCTCACAAGAACCTTCACTTCAGACACTAGCTGCAAATTCAGGGTCTCCAGCGCCACCCTCACTTAGGACCAGCTGGCTGCAAATTCCAGGATTCCCATGGCCACCCTCAGGTTTGATAATTTGGAATCACTGAAAGCCACTGTACTCACAAAGATTGTACAGGGACAGTATACAGGACAATATTATCCAAAGAAAGTTGCATTAAATAGAGTCTAGGAGGGCTAACCTGGTGGAATCTGCCTGTAATGTGGGAGACCTGGGCTCAATCCCTGGGTTGGGAGTATCCCCTGGAGGAGAGCGTGGCAACCCACTCCAGTATTCTTGCCTAGAGAACCCCCATTGACAGAGGAGCCTGGCGGGCTACAGTCCATGGGGTCACAAGGAGTTGGGTGTGACTGAGCACCTAAGCGCATACACACGGGAGGCCCCCACACAGAGCTTCCGGTCATCCCCTGCTTGTAAAGTTATGCACAGCACTGCCTCCTCCTGGCTGTGATGTGCAACATGCAGGGAGTACCGCCAACCAGGAAGGCTTACTCCGGCTTTGGTGTCCAGAGCTTTTACTGGGGCTCAACCGCACACTGCCCACTTTGGTCTAATCTTCTGTCTCCTAACCTTCCTGGATGTCAGGCTAATGCCTTTATTTTCTAGTTAGTCTGGAGCTCAAAATTGATTAGCATGATTCAGAGCCACCGTAAGAAATCAGTGTTAGATTCTCCGGTGGTCAAAGGCCCCAGCAAACAGATTGTTCTATTAATACCAGGCTGGACATGCTGGGGGCTAGAGCTCATCTTCCAAAAGACAGACTTTCTTTGTGTAGGATTAATTTGTCAGTACACAATGCTGAAGTATTATTCCTCTATCTTTGACTTTCCTAAATGTTTCTAAGTGATTATAAATCGTGTGGGTTCGAAAGATACTTTCTGTGGAAGATAATTACTATCCCAGCGAACTGAGATTATATTTCCGTTTAGTTTTTCACCTGGCCTGGGTTCTGGAGCTGTGGCCATCTGAGGCACTCGGTACTGTTCACTGAGATGACTATATTATTGGCTTTGTCTTCTTAGAACTTTCTAGATTTGGGCCAAATTTACAGGTAGTTGGATTGGTTTTTAAATGAGAACCTTGAGATCTACAGGTGAAAGCTCTTCTAAGTAAAATGAGTAAACGAACATTTTGGACTCTGCAAAACGGCATATAATGTTGATTTTATATTAGCAAGCTCCTTACAAGAGAAATGGGAATTCCCTGGTGACTTAGATGCAGGAGACCGGGGTTTGATCCCTGAGTGAGGAAGATCCCCTGGAGAAGGAAATGGCAACCTGCTCTAGTATGCTTGCCTGGAAAATTCCATGGCCGGAGGAGCCTGGCAGGCTGCAGCCCATAGGGTCACAAAGAGGTGGACACGACTGAGTGACTTCACTTTCTTTCTTTCACTTTAAGAAGAGAAACAGTAAATTTTCATCTTGTTGCAGTAACTGTAAGCAAATTCCTTCTAGAGCTTACTTACCAGCCATGGTTTGGACATAAAGAGTATTAATAATGCTTTGAAGCAATTTTGTAACATAATAGGAAATCATCATTTTGGGATCCTCTGATTTTTTAAAAAGCTTAGAGGTTTGTTTCTAAAAAGCATGGTGGCAACATACAGCTGTCATTATGGGCTCAAAACAAAGGGAAATCACTCTATTTGTGTGGATTTGGGAAGCGTGACACCTGAGCACACGGTAAGGCAAGTCCAGCCCAGATGGCTGCCTGACAAAACTCATATTTCTTGTCAATAGTACAGCAGGATGCCTCCAAGAGTGGGAAGTTCAGTTAGCAAATTCCACGAGCTGTGTCTTTGTGTTCAGGCTATAGATTATGTACTCAGCCTCTTAGACTCCAGAAATTAATTGTAGCAGAGTTCATTACTCCACAGATTTGCATATAATTCTCTTTTTCACTAGAGAAATAGTTTCCAAAGATTAAATGTTGAGGTTTTAATGAGGTTATCTTTTTATCTTTTATTTTTAAAATTCCTAGCTTCAAACGCCATTGTTAAACTGGAGTTCAGTATCATTTTTACATGTGGAATTTATTGTCACCGTCATATCATGGCTAACATATCAGCATATCACATCCGAAGCAAACAAAGTACAGAATTTCAGCCAAAATAATGTGGGATTTAGATGAAATAATAACTAAATATATACTGTTTTATATGCATAAAGAAAATCCTTAGAATTACAAAGGAGGTCAGTTATATGGCAATATGAAAGTGAAAGTCGCTCAGTAATGTCCAACTCTTTGTGATCCCATGGACAGTACAGTCCAGGAATTCTCCAGGCCAGAATACTGGAGTGGGTAGCCTTTCCCTTCTCCAGGGGATCTTCTCAACCCAAGGGTTGAACCCAGGTCTCTGGCATTACAGGAGGATTCTTTCCCCGCTGAGCCACTAGGGAAACCCATATGGTAACAGAGACATCAAAAACCCAGATTTGATATACAAATGCACATATATTCTATTAGAACATCAATAATAAAATCTACAGTGGTCTAGTAGTTGCCTTAATTTCTATGTAGCCTTGAGCATTGGGCTTCCCAGGTGGCGCAGTGGTAAAGAATCCACTTGCCAATGTGGGAGATACAAAAGCCACAAGTTTGATTTTTGGGTTGTGAAGATCTCTGGAGTAGCAAATGGCAGCCAGCTCCAATATTCCTGCCTGGAAAATTCCATGGACAGAGGAGCCTGATGGGCTACAGTCCATGGGGTTGTAAAGAGTCAAGACAAGAGTCAGAACACACACACACAATGAGCATTAAATAATATCTGCAACAATTATATAATAGTAACAAAGGCTCAAGTAATTCTCTTATTTCTTCTATGGTAATAAATTGTTGTTGTTGGTCAGTTGCCAAGCCATGTCCGACTGGCGACTGCAGCACGTCAAGCTTCCCTGTCCCTCACCATCTCCTGGAGTTTGCCCAAGTTCATATCTACTGCATTGGTGAGATGCCATCCAACCATCTCATCCTCTGTCACCCTTATCTCCTTCTGACCTCAATCTTTCCCAGCATCAGGGTCTTTTCCAATGTGTTGTCTCTTTGCATCAGGTGGTCAAAGTATTGGAGCTTCAGCATCAGTCCTTGCAATGAGTATTCATGGTTGATTTCCTTTAAGACTGACTGGTTTGATCTCCCTGCTGTCCAGGGCACTCTCAAGAGTCTTCTCCAGACCACAGTCTGAAAGCATCAATTCTTTGCCACTCACCCTTCTTTATGGTCCAGTTCTCACAACTGTACGTGACTACTGGAAAAAACCAGAGCCTTGACTATACAGACCTTTGTCAGAAAAGGAATACCTCTACTTTTTAATATGCTGTCTAGGTCTGCCATTGGAGAAGTAAGTGGCAACCCACTCCATTATTCTTGCCTGGAGAACCCCAGGGACAGAGGAGCCTGGTGGGCTGCCGTCTATGGGGTCACACAGAGTCAGACACGACTGAAGCGACTCAGCAGCAGCAGCAGGTTTGCCATAGCTTTCCTGCCAAGAAGCAATTATCTTCTAAATACAGGGCTTGTTAAATTTCACTTAAAGGTTTGTGAAAATTGAGATATAATGTGTGCATATGTGTCAGGGAGTGGATAATGTTGGCCAAAGACTGAATTCTAGGTAAATTGGTTTCAGAAATGCAAAAACTACCCTCTTTTAACAGGTGGCTATCTAAATGGATTTTGAGAAATGACTTACAGTTTGCAATTTCTCTGACTTTACCTCCCTTTGTTATTCTCAGTCTGTTTCTTCCAAACTGTTAAGTGGTAAAGTAAAGGCCCCCCAAGGGCCCTTGGGGGAACTGAAGAAGATTATTTTTGCACTTTATTGATACCCTTGGCAGTCAAGAGAGTCCAAGGAATGAACTGGACGGTGGCAGCTTCAAAGCAGAGAAGCTTTCAAAAAGGACAGGAAAACAAGCTCAGAGCAGCAGACAAGGAAGGAAATTTGGAAAATTGGTCCAGGAAGGTGAATAGACAGAAGGCCTAAGGGAATTCCTTGAGAACAACTGAGAATTCAGTGCTTTCTTCTATTAAACACATGAATTTTGCCTCTTATATGAATGCAGTATATATCTGTCAATGTGTATTTTGCCTATTTGTATGTCTGTGTGTGAGTGGTTGTTTGATCTTCTCAAAAAAAGCTTATTACATGTAGTGTTACTCCCAGTTTAGAAATGATGGGACTTGAGGCACTGAGGTGTTAAAGGCTTGCCTAAGGTTATATACTTTCTAAGCAGCAGATTCAGGCCTCGCATATAAAGCTTATTTCTTAACACTTTCCCACATGGATAGTTGAAGGGATTGGGCTGACCAAGCCTTGTTCTGGTGTACAAAATGTTTACACGGAGCTTTCAAAAGGTCCTGAAAGGTGATTTTTAGTATGCTAATTTTCATTGACATACAAGTATCTTATGCTGTAATACCATTAAAATCAGATCAGACACTACATATATGAACTTTTCCAGAAGTTACCAAATGTGTGGATTTCTCCCTTAGTTAATATTGTACCTGATTCTTAACTTCAAATCTTTCCAGCACAGAGTGAGAAGATTCTTCTAACTAGCCATGGGCTTCTCCAGATTACCTGCCCAGCTTCACGTAGAGCTGATGCGTGAGCTAGTGGTGCATGAAGAAGTTCATTACAGAAAGGAATTGGATTTGATTAATTTTTTCTAAACACTGATTGACTACGACAGTCCATTTTGCTAACATTTATATTGCAGTAAAGTTTAATTATGGATTATTTCACCATAAGGCAAACTAGACTGACATAAAGCAGAGAATGAAAATTTACAGTGTTGTATATATATATATATATATATATATATATATATATATGTATATATATATATATTTCTAATTTTCTGCTAGTTGCTTTTCTATTTTATTTATGACTTTAGGCACAGACCTTTATGAATACACACAATTATGCTCTTAAAATTAAAAAAAATTAGAAAAATTGTTAAAGACAAAGAAATAGATCATAAGAAATACAGGATCAGTAGCCAATATGACACCATCTATATGTACACATGAACTTTTCCCTATTGACATGACATTAATGGTCAAGTCGGTCAAAAAATAGATAAACCAATGTGCCATCTGATGTGGCTGTTTCAGAATAATGATTTTGCTCTTACATATCACTGGGGTGTGAGGATGGTAGAAAGCTTTTCTAACTGCAGGACACTGGCTTAATACATTCTCTTACCAGACCTTTTTTCTTTTTTTTTTTCTTTAATTTTTCTTGAAATACCTCTCTATTCATTTACCTCTTAAAGTGACTGAAGGATTATAGATACTGTTTTGGAATTAGTCAGGCTCATCCAAGACATTTCCTATTAGAGGAAAACAAAAAATTTAGCTCGTAAGGGAGCTCAAAAAAAAAAAAAAAAAGTGATTAGGTGGAGAAGGAAGATGGTGAGAAGGATACTCAGAGGCAAAAGTCCAAATTTTAATGGTGTGTCCAAGATCATATTTGGTAATCGCTGTTCATATTGGCTTCTGACCCATAAAAATGTGGATAGATGTGCCAATCAGACAAGTACTGAACGTGAAGTGTGTGCACATTAATCTCAGGTCCCCAAACAATTCTGTTTTATTGATATACCTTGGGTATTGGATGATACTGGATATAAAATAATGAGCGAGACTGTTAAATTGTAAATATGAAGTTCTCAAGTATAAATCAAATCTTGTCCTTGTTTGATCACCACAACCCTCAATAAAAAAGATTTCCTGGTTTGTTTCAGAATAGGCATTTGAGGAGAGTCAATAGGTTCAGTTCATTATTATAATTAACATCTGGGTTGATAGCTTCAGCAATAAAAATTCTGGTATATTAGAACAGGGAACTAACTACACAGTCTTGTTCAAAACAGTAAATGTATGTCTCTCACTGCATTCTTTTGAGGATGAATTTTTGTGCCAGTTTCTTTCTAACACTTCATATGAAAACTTGGACAATGCAGACTGATATTTTAAAATTTTGTTCAACTTTGTTTTAGTGTCCAACAAATACCAGTTTGCTCTAGAATTGATTAAATAAATAATTAAGATCAAAGTAAAGAAAAAAAATTTCCTCTAACCTTTTCTCCTGCTGTTGTTACACCTAAGCTAACCACTGAAACTTATGGGTCCTTGTCCTCCCAGACATAAACATTGGTGTGGTAAAGAACCTGCCCGCCAACGCAGGAGATGTAAGAGATGTGGGTTCAGTCCATGGGTCAGGAAGATCCCCTGGAGAAGGGCAACCCACTCCAGTATTCTTGCATGGAGAATCCCATGGACAGAGGAGCCTGGCAGGCTACAATCAATAGGGTCGCAAAGAGTCAGACAGGACTGAAGTGACTTAGCATACACATAGTTGAGTGACTAAGCATGCTTGCACACATAGTGTTTCCAAATATATTCATATATTTCTGATGCAAAATATTCAATATGTTCATTTTAGAAACAAATTGAAAAAGTTTCATCTTTTAGATTTTTACTCAAATAAAATTTGTGATTTCCTTCTCATTCTTTCCTAATTGCTTATAATTTAAGCTTGTATCAAATAGATGTACAATCAAGCTAATGATTATTAACTAGCTAATTGCTAATTAAGCATTTTTTTTCTTAGAGAGTCAGACATGTTTCAACTTCCTCTTAACTTTGCTGAGTTTAAATTGGTACATTTAGGTATACTCATTGAAGGTTTATAACACATCCAGGAATCATATAAGGGCTAGAGGCAATGACAAAGTATAAGAACAGATCTCACTGTTTAAAAGTGATTTCAGCATGCCCAAGGATACAAAACAAACATTGGGCATAGATTGGAGAGCAGCTGATGCAATATGGAAGAGAGACAGTGAAGTAACAAACCCTGAGAATTAAAGACACCTCTGAGAAGGCTTCAAGGGCTGGAAGGAGGCTGTTGGCCCTGAGAGACTTAAACCTTCATAAGGAAGGAAGGGAAAATAATTTCAGGCAGAGGAAGTAACATGAGCCAATGTATGAAATTGATAATGATCTCAGTGTGACAGACCTTTACACAGTGGGAAAAGGTGGTAGTGAAAATTTGATGTGGGAAGTGACCAAAAAAGTAGCCATTATTAGATTACAACATTTTGACTTGAAACCATCTGAATGGATGATTTTGGTTTATTGGAAGCCTTATCAAATATCATCTTCATCATCTCTCTAGCTCTCTATGGAAATATCCAAGTGCCCTCTCACATCCCACATATCCTTCAAATCAAATGTGCCCCACACTGCTCTCATCATAGCCCCTCTATTGAATGCCCCAAATTACCACCACACAGTCTGTTAATAAAGCAAAACCTAGCTTGTGCTTGTTGCAGCAAGAAAAAAACATGAATCTGATAGGGTCTTAGCAGTGTCTTAGAAGAGGAATATTTACAGAATTTTGGCTTCCAAGCTTAGGTGACATAAGTCAGTTCCCCCAAGACAGAACTAATTGGGGCTGCACAAAATCTCCCTAAGAATGTCTTGTTAAGCAAACTTTTATTTGGTAAGTGGGCTGTTTGCTCAAGTGAATAGCCTCTTATCTTTAATAAATTTATCTGCAGGAATTTCCTAAAACAATTGGTGGAGCTATTTTTTGCTTTACAGCCTTATCTTTCTCTGGAAAACTTCCCGGAACAAAGAACTCTATCATGTTGACATAGGTGGTCTGCAGGCTTGCCCAAGTCATGTGGACACAGATGGTCTCAGTCCTCCCTTCCCTACACCTCTCAGACGCTTCCTGCCTGAGTCACTGGTAACACCCACCACCCTCCTGCTCTCCCGGGGAACGAGCTTGACGTCGTGTTCACTTCCCCATCCTCTGATGCAGGCTGTCACCCTCAGCTCCCATACTTCCCAAATGTTCCCCAAATGCTCTCCCAGCATCTCTCCTGGCTCCACACTTTCTTTCACACAAAGGTTAAAGTTACATTTCTAAAATAAATAACTGCATATAAAACTTCTCTCCTAAATTATTTACAATAGTTTCATACTATGTATAAATATATATATGTGTGTGTGTGTGCTCAGTCACGTCTGACTCTTTGTGACCCTATGGACTGTAGCCCACCAGGTTCCTGTATTCATGGGATTTTTCCAGGCAAGAATACTGGAATGGATTGCCATTTCCTTCTCCAAGAGATCTTCCCAACCCAGGGATCGAACCCACGTCTCGTGTGTTTCCTCCATTGGCAGGCAGGTTCTTTACCACTGAGCCACCTAGGAAGCCCATACACATCTATGTGTATGTACAAGATAGTTTCATTAATCAATTGCATCTCAATTAAACTGGACAAAAAGTTTCCCAATACTAAAAGAGAAAACCTGAACTTAATAGCATTGACTTCAAGACCCTCCCTGAGCTGGTCTCAACCTCTTAATTCACTTCATACGATGCTTTTTGTGTGTAAATAGTTTCCTTAACACAACATAGAGTTTTCAGGTTTTTGTCCTATCCAATATACTCTCTCCCTTTTCTCCACTCAAAGGTCCTTTATTCAGTGTTACGACTCTTTGTTTCCTTCCTATTGCTCTCTGTCTTCCTACTCAATTCAGTTCAGTTCAGCTCAGTCGCTCAGTCATGTCTGACTCTTTGCGACCCCATGAATCACAGCACGCCAGGCCTCCCTGTCCATCACCAACTCCCGGAGTTTACTCAAACTCATGCCCATCGAGTTGGTGATGCCATCCAACCATCTCATCCTCTGTCGTCCCCTTCTCCTCCTGCCCCCAATCCCTCCCAGCATCAGGGTCTTTTCCAATGAGTCAATGATGTCCGCATCAGGTGGCCAAAGTATTGGCGTGTCTAGTCTCCTTAATTACTAACTGATTTGATTAGTGTCCCAGGATTATGTCCTTCCCTCACCACGGTTTGTACTTTGTCTTCTTTTCAAATGCTCTCAGCTATTCTAATGCATCTGTTTCCTCATATTTGGTGGTTCTCCAATCCATATCAGTCTTCCTTAACTGTCCTCTGAGCTCCAGATGCAAATTCACTGTGCTACCCACAGCCCCCTGGGATTCCTACAGGCATCTCAGATTCAACACGCTTGAGACCGAATGCATCTTTCCTCCTATAACCCTTATCACAGTATCATCACCCAGAGAACAAACCTAGGTGCTAGTTCCCTCACCTCTCACGTTCCATCACTGACCTTGCTTTGCCAGATTTACGTCCTTAGAGTTCTTCAGGTCTTTCCCATCCCTGGAGCTCATCCCCACGCCTCTGCAGTTGCTCCAGTTCGTGACTCACAATTCTTGCCTGAGATTTGGTGACCACCGCCTAACTGCCTCTCTGACACCTTGCCATTTTCATATGAGACTTCCATTGAGCCACCTGTGTTTCTAAAATGTAAAATTGCTGTCCCTTGGAAGTTTTCAGTGGCTCTTGAAAGCCTACAAAGTACAGATCATCCTCTTCAACATGCAATATAAAACCTTCCATAAAACCTGGTTCCATGCTCTGAATCCATGCTATAGCATGTGCCTTGTGTTTTGCATTTCAGCAATTATGATTTTTTTTTTTGCCTTTGAGATTGTGTTTGTTTCCTTTGCCTGGAGTTTATGTATTCCCCAAGTCTCCTGAATAACTCTGTTATTCTTTAAGAGTCCATTAAGCATCTTTCTAAGGGAGACTTCTGGGATAAGATGATTTCCTCTTTGTATTCTCATAGCAGGGACGTACTATTGAACATAATGTAATGACATTATTTCAGGAGAAGGAAATGGCAACCCACTCCAGTATTCTTGTCTGGAGAATCCCATGGACAGAGGAGCCTGGCAGGCTACAGTCCATGGGGTTGCAAGAGTCGGACATGACTTAGCAACTAAACCACCACCAATGACATTATTTTTTATAGGTCAGTTCTGGTGGATTCTTAGGACTTGGACCTTGTCTTGATTCTATCTATTTCAAATAATCTTCACAAACATACAGCAAAATAGGTATTTTAATTGTTATCATCACTTTACCTGTGAGAATCTGAAGTTTACAGAAGTTTAGTGACTTTCCTAAGCTGGCAAGTAACAGAGCCTGAACTTAAGCCCAGATCTACTTGAGTTTTAACTATTATTCTATAGTAAGATGATGTTATAGTGAGTTCACTGTCTGCATATGGTATATACTCAATGCATTTTTAATATTATTAACCAAGTGCATATTACTCATTTTAATATATTTAGTATATAACTTACTGTAAATTTTCAATAAATGTTTGTTTCTTTGAAATAAAATATGATTCTTAACTTCTGAGTTGAATTAAATATTCCTTACACAAAGATTTCTGTGCTCCAAAAGCACATTGTCTTTAATTTTTATAATGGTAATTTGAGTTTCATTACAGTGAGTCGTTCAAGTGTTTGTTCTTCTTTTGACCATAAACTTAGGGTCAGAGAATATATGTATTTCAGATTATTTGTCCACATACCTTCTAAATGCTCTTTCCAGAATTAAATTAGAATTAGATTATCAAAGTATAATACAATTTACATACATAGAGTTGTATAGATCTTAAGTGTATAATGAATGATGACAAATGCAGGCACTTACCCCATCAAAATATAGAACATTTTTATCAACTCCAAGAGTTTTTTTAATTCCTCTTTCAAATCAATTAGTGTCCCATCCAACATGGAACACTCATTTTTCCCCTTGGCTGTTTTAAGGATTTTCTCTTTTTTATTCATTGTCAGCAATTTAATTAAGATAGGTCTTAGTGTGATTTTTGTTATGTTTAATCTGCTTTTAGTTTGTGAGTTTTCTTTGGTCTGTGTTTATATCACAAATCAAATTTTGAAAATTCTTAGCCACTGTCCCTTCAAATATTTTTGTGCCCCACTCTATCTCTTGACCTTTTCTTAGATGCCATTTACATATTTGTTAGACCGTTTGGTATTGTCTCATTGATCACTGAGGCTCTGTTCATTTTAAGTCATTTTTCTTTCTGTGTTTTTTGTGTTGTTTCTATCACCTGATCTTGAAATTCACTATTTTTTCCTTGTGTTGTATCTAATCTTCTGTTAAGCCCATCGAGTGAATTTTTATTTTACTGTATTTTTAGCTATAGAATTTCATTTGGTTCTTCTGTGTGGTTTCTATGTATTTATTCACAGCCTCTATCTTTGTCCTCCCTATGTTATTGCTGTTGTTCAGTTACTATGTCATGTCCCACTCTGCAACCCATGGACTGCAGCACACCAGGCTTCCCTGTCCTTCACTATCTTTCAGAGTTTGCTCAAACGTATGTTCATTGTATCGATGATGCCATCCAACTGTCTCATCCTCTGTTGCCCCCTTCTCCTGCCCTCATTTTTCCCAGCATCAGGATCTTTTCCAATGAGTTGGCTCATTCCTCTATAGATTCATGTTTTATTTTCATGAATATATGTTTGAAGATGAACATAGTTATAACACGATTTTTCACTGTCCTTGTCTGTTAACACATTTGAATCACCTAAGTTATGGTTCTGTTTTTATTTACTGATTTTTCTCCTGAGTATAGGTCATGTTGTTCTGCATCTTTGCATGTCTACAAAGTTTTCACTGGACCCTAGATATTGCAAATGCAGTATTTGTGAAGGTCTAGATGTTCTTTCCTTCCTTGAAGTGTGTTGAGTTTTATGTCTGATATTTAGCATCTTTGAAGATCACTTTCATCCTACTGAGGCTTTCTCAAGCTCTGCTCTAAAAGTTGAAAGTCAATTTTGCTGAACTAACCCTACTCTTTAGCAGTTGTCTTTCTGGAGTCTCTTCTGAATCTCTTGAGTGTTTAAAAAAGATTCTTCACTCTGGTTGGTCAGAATTCAAATGTCTCTCATTTGAGAGACAACTGGCCCTATGCCAGCTTTGGTGGTGAGTCTGGTTAGAGATCCAGGTTTTTTCATATAATCTCATCCTGGATGTATGCAACTTAGAATGCACAAGATCTGAAAGGGCTCAGGTTGATTTCTGGAGCTCTTTCTCTGGGTGTCTCTCTTGTTGCCCCTCAGCTACACGTGCGTCTCTCACCTCTGATCTCTGTCTCTTAACCTCAGTGGAACCACTTTGCTTTATTTCTGCCTTGTCCTCTTCTGTTGCAAAAGTGCCTTCATGAAGCAATCTGGGTCAGTTGTGGGGTTCCTCTTATTGGTTTCCCTTTTCTCATGGATCAGAATCCTGTAATGCCTGTCGTCTGGTATATGAAAAAATTACATATTTTAACCAGTTCTCTAGTTATTATAGCAGGAGCTATAATCCAGGATCCGTTAACTCCACTATGGCTGAAATTGGGAGTCATTAAAATTAGATTACATTAGAAAAAGTAGCTGCTAATGTTACAACTTTATAGGCTCAGTAGGTATTTGTGGCAGGATAGAGAATCAAAGTATTACATTTTAAAGCACATTTTAAGGATATATTGATCACTTCATTCTTATTAAAAGGACTTCTACAGTAATTTTTTCTATACTCTTGCCAAAATAAATTTTGACTTCTATAATGTCTTTCTTTTGATTGTGTTATTATTTGACAACAAAACTATCAGAGGCTATTGCTCATTGGTGAGTCAGTGGCTCTCTGCAGATTTTATTTGCGCTAAAGCTGTTCCTCATTAATCATAAAAAATAGCTTGTGCAAAAAAAATACTACCAAAGAGGGTATATTCAGGGTATATTGATGGACAGGGCGCATCTTGTTAAACGTTTCTAGTCCACTGAGCTGTGATGACCATCTCCTTTTATCTGGATGAGTGAGCACTTGGTATGTCTCATTTAAAAACCAAAACAGTTCTCAGAAATTTATAGTAGCATGAAGTCATAGTTTAATGACGTCTTTTGACAATAAGCATGTCTATAAGAAAAAGCTTGAGTTGACTAAGGAAGGATCTTTGGCAAAGACTTCAAAATGTTGCAATGACATTGGCTCTGCTAGCAAGTTATTTTCAACTTTGAGCAGAAGATAGCCATGAAACCCAGAGAAAATGAATGACCTGAAATAGCTACTCTAGACTGTGACCCTGATCAAGTGTTTTATGATTGAGGTTCAAGAAAAGAAAAGAAAAACATTCTTTTTGAATCTGGGGGGAAAATACAGAGTTAGTAGTAAGTTTTGGAAATATAAATGTAATGTATAGAGTAGGTTTTATGACCTGAAGTTACTTGGAGTTTAGAAGGCTTAGAGGAATAAAGTGTTGGTCTTACTCAATGGGCTTTGGAAGGTGAATGGTGGACATTATGAAAAGAGAAATATGTGCTTTCAAAGCCTTCTTCATAGCAGAACACAGAGGTGGAATATTGGAATTCATACCATGGGGAAACTTTTTTTTTTACTTTCAAATGTGCCTATGACTCTGTCAAGTCCCCATTTTAACAAGCTCTTGACGGGACTGATTATTTTGAATCAAAGTGAAAGTGGAATAATAGCTGAAATCTTGCTGTGTTCAGAGCTGGTAAACCAACTCTCTGGTCGGCGAGAGGAAGCCCTTGTTTGTGGTGCTTGTTGATTTTGGGGGTGCAAATATTCTCACCACGACCAAGTTTTTATTTCCCAGATTTTAACAACTGGTTTAAAAATTGCTGAAACTTTTATAAGACCTATGGGCAGCTTCAGCACACTAGTGGGTATCTGATATGGTACAGTGCAAGAGAGAGGTTGTGATGATCTTAGTTTAGAATTCTGGCCCCATTTTTTTGTGACCTTGGGAGAATAACATTTCTGGCTGTATCCAATAATTTGTGATATATTAATACTACAAAGGGTTGTTGTGCAAATTGAATGAGGTAATGATTGCATGCTCAATACAATTCCTGAAACATAATAAGCATTCAATAGTTGGTAGCTATTATTGACTATATGGAGTTTTGAGATATTATAATGCAGTTACAGAAGAGTAACTGCTTTTTTAATCTGAGGATTGAGAAAATAAAATACCTATTATGAATTCTATAATTTTGGCAAAATATTTTCATTATAAAATGAATAGATATAGCAGGCTTATCTACATTTGAAACATTATTTGTATTTATTCTTTCTAAAGAAAATGCCAGGATGCATATGGGTTTTTAGATATGTTTTAATAAATTAACGGCTTCCCAAGGGTCAAAGATTCATAAGTTTGGAACCACTATACTCATAATTTTGCAGTGGAAGGTTGTGTGAGGCAAACGAGTCATCACCTGCAGAGGTGAGTGAACAAATGAGTTGATACAGGTCCCTGGAGTTACTCCTGCATGTTCACAAATGCAGTTTTCTAATCCAAACATCTAAGCACTTTTCTGTACTTGATGATGGAATTTCAAGTAAGACCCAATTTTAGGTAAATTGGATGGAACTGAATTAATTTTTCTAAGATTGTATAATGTTTCATGAGGAACAGTACTTTTATTTCTCTTTTTCAGAACCTTATTCTTCTGAGGAGAATACCAATATATTTCTACCTATGAAAAAAACGCTGATGAAACTGGCTCATATAGTAGCTTTCTTAGAGTAGAAATGTCTTTTTGTCAGAATCCTTCAAGAGCTTTTGAGTTTTGAAGTTCACTCTATTATTATCATTAGATATTTTGTTCATATAAAATTCAATCCAAAGAACACTCTGAATTTTTAACTCTCAGTTAATGTTTTGCTCCTTTAACAATGAAAATATCATGAAAATTTTATAAATGTATTTCAAAGGGTAGCGTGAGAGTATTTCTTGAGCTCTTTTTTGGGGGTAGAAATAACAAGATCATCTTTTTATTTTAATGCTACTGTGCCAAGCCTATCAAAATACATATATTACAGTGTAATTCATATTTAACAAATGACTGTGATTATATTTGATTTCAAGCCTATCAGAGGTAATAAGACTGCAGCTACAATAATTCAGAATAATACAGACAGTATCCATAGATTTCTCTAGCCTTTTACTTTTGTGTAATCATAAAGCTTCCCAATTACACTGTTGGAAAATCACTGAAAAATGCAAATGGATAAGAGGTTGTCAAGCAGTCGTGAGAACTGGCAAGAATAATAATGTTGGCAGTTCTGTAATCACCAAGCATACAAAAGCTGACAGAACAAGCACTTCCCTACCAGTTGACTGAATGTGTATTATTGCTGCATGTTTTAAAAAACACAGGTGACAAAACACCCTTCTCTGAGCTGGACTTTTAAGCATTTTCAGACTCATCATGATTTGCTGGCTGGCAGAAAGAAAGAATGCTGTTTAATATTGAATTAGTTATTCCATAATCAGTTGTGTTGAATGCAGTATAAAGATACATTTCTTTTTCAGCGAAGGAGCAAACAATGCATAAAATATCCTACTAGAAAACAACATTTTTAAGAGCCAGTCTAACTTTGTCCATTGATTGGGCATTATCCAAGGAGCCGTGAGGACTGTTTCCCTGGATGGAAAGTTCTGATCACTCGGTGAGTTGGGTGTAGGACCTGGAGGGCCCCATAGCTGGATCACTCATCAGTGAGTCTCATGTATTGGGTTGGCTGGAAAGTTCTTTCGGGTTAAGATTGGACAGAAACTCAAATGAACTTTTCGGCCAGCCCAATATAATGGAGGCAAAAAGGCAAGAAAGATAGCTGAGGGGCAAAGATGATTCTGCTGTCTGTCCAGTTGCCCAAGGTTTCTGTTTACCTGCCTCTAAATGACCTTGTTTATTTTTTTTTTAAGGGCTTGTATTTGTTTCCTGAAGAGGGCATGGCAGCTCACTCTGGTATTCCTGCCTAGAGGATCCCACGGACAGAAGAGTCTGGCGGGTTACAGTTCATAGGGTTGCAAAGAGTCGGACACGACGGGAGGCAACTTAGCACCTTAGCGTGTATTTGTTTCCTAGGGCTGCAGTAAGAAAGTACTACACAGTGGGTGGCTTAAAACAACTGAAGTTTATTTTTTCACGGTTTTGGGGAAGCCAGAAGTCAAAGTGTTGGAAAGGCTCTGCTCCCTCTGAAGTCTTCCAGGGAGGATGCCTCCTCACCTCTTCCAGCTTTGGGTAGCCCCAGGTGACCTTTAGCTTGTGGCAGTGGGACTCTACTTGCTGCTTCTGTCTTCACATGGTCACTTTGCCTCTGTGTCTTCACAGAGTGTTCTCCTGTGTGTGTATATGTGTGTGTCCAATTTTCCCTTCTGTAAGGAAACCAGCTGCATCCTGTTGGATTAGGGCTCAGTCTGATGATCTCATCTTAAATTTGACTATAACTGTCGTGATCATATTTCCAAATAAATTCATATTCTCAGGTACCAGGATCTAACATTTATTTTTAGGGGACACAATTCAATTCATAGGACACTAGGAAACAGATTACTTCTTAAGTTCTACACAAGAGTGTTAAGTCAGTTATAGCAATAGGCTAGGCGTTCTTTATGGGCTTCCCAGGTGGCTCAGTGGTAAAAAACCTGCCCGCTAATGCAGGAGACACAGGTTCCATTCTTGGGTCAGGAAGATCCCCTGGAGAAGGAAATGGCAACCCACTCCAGTATTCTTGCCTGAGAAATCTCATGGGCTGAGAAACCTAGCTGGCTGCAGTCTCCAGGGTCTCAAAGAGTCAGACACGACTAAGTGACTGAGCCCATGAGTGCTCTAAGATATTTAAGACAAAAAATAAATGAATGGCGTGTGATATTATGAATGTTCTCTCTGCCAGACACACACTGGGCATGCCTGTACAGTGATGAACAAAACAATGTGGTACTTGCCCTCACGGAGCTTGGAGTTTTGTATATTGGATAATATTCAGTTATTCAATATAAATAATATTCAGTTAATCATAGTTGAGTTAAATCCAGTGAAAGGAAAGTTTGGGATGCTAGGAGAGCATATACTGAGAGGATTTGATGTAATATGGAAAATCAAAAAAAGGTCTTTGAAAAGCAAGATAATTATGGCAATAGTAGTAACAGTTATAGAAAATAATGATGCTAACATCAAATGATGGACAGCAGGTTTTGGAGGGAAGAATTGTGACTTTGATTTGAACACATTGAATCTGAGGGTAGAACTATAATATCTGAGGTCTCCATTATAGTGGTAGCATTTTATTTTATTTTATTTTTAGTGGTAGCATTTTAAACTGTGGCAGTGAGTGAGTTTGATGGGTAGAGAGAAGAGTTTGAGGAAGATGAGGGCTTTACTGGGTTCCAAGGCTCTCCAGTATTTAAAGAGCAAGTAAGAAAGGAAAATGAAATTGGAAAAGTGAGTGAGAAGAAGGAGGAGGTAAATTAGAAGATGTGCAATAATATGACAGAAGCCAAGGGAAGAGAGGATTTCAAGGCAGTAAACATGTCTGAGACTTCAAGTAAGATGACAATTGAGAAGTGTTAATTATACTAAATAGCGTAGAAGTTATTAAAGCTCTTATCAGAAATAATCTTAGTGATGTGGAGAGGGCAATGCATGTATTGAATGAGTGAACTGGTGAAATAAGGAAGCTGAAAAGTAGGAATTTTGTACCTACAAGAAGCCTGACTTTGGGAGAAGTGAAGGTAGTGGCTAAAGGTAAGCTGGAATCTTGGTGTGTGTGCATGTGTGTGTCTGTGTGTGCACACATGTGCACCTATTTTAAACAGGGAGTTGTGGTTTAGATCCAACACAAATACTCATAGTAAGGATTCAGCCAGGAGAGAGAGTTATTTAGGACACAGGATAAAGAGAGACATCGCCAGCCTAAGATTCTAGGAAGTTTAAAGGTGGTGGGATTCGTAACAGGTGGAAGGGTGAGGGAGCAGATTTGGGCCCAGGAAGTTGAGAGAGTTTATATTTCACGGCTCCTGATTGTTTTGAGGGATAAGAGGTGAGGTAACCTGCCCCGAGTTTAAGGAAGACAGACGTGCCAGTATGTGGAGACTGAAATAGTCATTGCAGAGGTGGGAGCGGTCATAGAAATCCAAGTTTGAAAGCATGTTGGTTCATAAATCTTTGTCATTCTGTTTTCCAGATGTATTTCAAGTGTCTAGGTGCATAGCACACACTTCACACGTTGTTGAAAGAATGCTTTATGAATTTGAGGTTGCAAGGTGACCATTGCCTAAAGGCCAAAACACAGGAACAGAGTTCTGTCTTTGTTTATATTTGACCTTGGGTCCCTTTACACAAGTTGAAGACAGTTCTTAGCAGACTTAAAAGGGACTTCTGGCTTTAGGAATTTGAAATGGTGTGAAGAAATGTAGCCTGTTCTGTACCACAATTTACATCTATAAGAAAAGATTACATACGTTTTCAGCCTAGTTTGGTTCATTTATCTAAATTCTTGCTCTCTTTCAACTTCTTTGCTTTAAGGCATCTTTGACAAGAATACATCCACTTTGAGGATGCTTTTGTCAAAGGATTACCACTTCTTTTTAAGAAATACATGCACCTGAGAGAGATTCGTCATAAAATGGGTGGCAATTATTCTGTGTTTAGAACTAGTATTGGAAGGTAATGGCATGTTACTTCCATGCTTTCCATATGTCAGTTCAGTCTGTGCAACAAATGGCTTGAGTCAGTTTTGACAGCTTTTGCCACTTCTGATGGAATCTTGATAAGTGATTTGACAATATCAATTTTTTAGTGTTAAGCAACTCAACCTTCAATCCTGAAGTAAATATTCTTGTATTGCCACACATCCTGGTGGTATTACCTAGGCTTCTCTTTCAATGCTTATATTTTATTTTGGAATTAAAGTTATCATAATCATATAGTAATTTTCATTCTTGATAATGACTTAATAACTTTGGATTCACAGAGAGAAAACCTACTAAAATTGTCCCAGGAGCATATATGTGAAGATGTCTGACATCTTAATTCCTGCACTTAATTAATTCTGTCCCTTTGTCCAGTTTTCCTGTCCATCTTTCTAAGAGCAATTGAGAACCATCCTTTGACAATATGTTTATAAATGATAGCACTTTCTTTCCCAGATTGCAGTATTGAAAATAAAATTTAAAGTATTTTGTATTTTAAAAGTGTTCATCCCACAAAGCCAGTAAATTCTCAAAAAGATGTAACATACCATCAGTGATAAAATGCTCTGAGTAAGGCTGTCAAATGTATTTAATTATGAGAATCATGTTAGTAGCCTCATAATAGCTTTTATTTGGTAGTTTAGCAAAATGCTATTCATCATCTAGAATCAACAGCTTTTAGAAAATTTTTTCAATGCAGTTTGTTTTCTGCAAGGAATAACTTATACATGAAATGCATTCCAGAATAGAGCTTAATTCCCTCTGAATGGCTTGAGTATAAGTGACTCATTATGGGCTAAGTGACAATTAATTCATTTTCATCATTCATCGATTCATTTCAACTTTGGTTAGGCAAATTAACCACCTGAGTTGCACCTGTTTGAATACATGTGTTAGGCTTGCATATAAAGTAACTACAGAAAACAAACAAACAACCCCCCCCCCCCCCCCCACCAAACCAGTTTCTATATACTCAGGGACAAGTAGAGTGCACTGCAAGTGATAAGTGCTTAATAAACAGTTACCAAAAAAATTAAAATTTGCTCAAATTCCACTATTACTCATTTTAGGTGAAGTGCATATTTCTACCATGTATTATTTTACGATTTACTTTTCTGCTATCAAAAGATCTACAGCAACTATCGCTGAGATATTCTTCCATTAAGTGTCTAATGTGTATTTAGAGTAGGTGTAGTATTCAAATAGTTCATCTAACTGCAAGAAGTGTGGAACCTATAGCTACAGAGAAAAGAGCTGTAAAATTCCAATGACCTTAGCGCCTAAGACTTGCTATGATCTGTCCTCAAACTGCTGTGACTCCTAATGGTCAAAACAGAGCCTTGAACTGTTTTTAAAAACTATTACCCCTTTTCAAAAGAGCATCAACATTGCGATTGCAGAGACTCCATAGATAACAGGATGGGCCCCATCCAACATCTGGTTTGATGTCAAGACAGACGATGCCACACACACACCCAAAGTTTATGAAATGATTTGTTACTAAGCTCCCAGGCAGGTCTGAAATAACTCAGAGAGCAGGGGAAGGAGTCTTAAGAGTCTTAATGGATGTTAGGAGGTGGGGTCAGGATGAGGGTTTGTTCCTGTGTGGTTTGAATATTCCCACTGGTGCCCAAGGAAGGAACACCTTGCCCAGATTAAGGGCGGGGGGCAGGAGGAATAAAGGAATAAAGGAAGAATAAAGGAATAAAGAAACTTAAAAGGTGTCTGTGATCAAACATCAAAAATAGAGTCAGGGTCTTTATTACAGAAGCCATCATAGGAAAGCAAAATCAGAATTTGGGAGTGTTGATTTTAATCTTTGGATCATTTTAAGTGACCTATTTCTTGGAGGAAATCAAGAAATCATTTCCTTTTGAGTCTTCAAGGCCTCACAGGTTGTGATTAACCCTGGGCCACCACTTACCCTTCTAACTGTTGTTTCTACCATTTTCCTTCTTGGAACCAAGTGTTGGCCATACGGAATCACGGGTCAGCTCACTAACTCTGGCTCTTTGCTCTTTGCCCTTCTCTTGCCCTGGACATCTTTCCCACCTCACTTGCAAGTATATGTCATATCCACGCTTCAAGCTCAGTTAGAGGCTTGAACCTTTTTCTGGTTGTGCCTCTTGGAAGAAATAACTGCTTCTTCTAAAGCCCCAAGGCATATTTGGTTTGCTCTGATAGCACTTGCCATTTTCTAGCTGGTCTCTGAAAGTGCCTGAAGACTGGAATCTAAGAGATGGATTGATTTTTGTATCTGCTGCACTTTCTCAAAAGATATCTGTTCTAAGAGGGCAGGAATTTCGTTTTGCTCATTGTTTTTCCTTAACACTTGGAACAGTGCTTGGCATAGAACAGGTGTTCACTATATACTATTTTGTAAATAAATAATAGGCAATATTTAGTGACTAAATAAAAGTGAAATTCATAAAGGCTCTCTGACTCATACTTCTATTAGATTCTTATAGTGCTTCTTTATGCATTGCTTAAATCAAAGGAAAAGGCAGATTTTATTGAGAGTTTAGCATTTCAACTGGTTGAGTTGGCAGTTGAACTAATTTAAAAGGAAAAAATCAACCAGATATTCACAACTGGGCATCTCAGATATGGTTCTATAACAGAGAATCTAGCATTTTCAGAAATTGAGGTAGATTTTGATTGAAACAGGGAATGTTAAATAACCTGTGATCACTGAGAAGGTACTTGGCAAGCATTTTGCTTTTGCCCTGTTTTCAGAGGTTTATGCTAAATCTGTTCTTTTTATCACAGCTGTAGGCAAAATTAGCAGATGCTGTGAGGCTGGCTCCATCAGGCCGTGCACAGACTCTCCTTGGCTCTACTTGTATGTACAGCATTCACTGGAGGCCAAGTTGTAAGACAGGCTGTAGGACAAGAAGTGATCTCAATTACTGTGAACATTTAATGATATCAGATGAGCCAGTCTGAGTGAGGGAGGTCTAATGAGGAAGGAGAAATCAAGAATGAATACTTCCAAAGTCTGGCCTCTAAACTGGGAGATTGGGATTGACTTATACACACTAACATATACAAAACAGATATTAATAATAAGAACCTACTGTATAGCACTCTACTCAATACTCTCTAATGACCTATACGGGAAAAGAACCTGAAAAAAGAGTGAATATAGGTATATGTATAACTGACTCAATTTGTTGTACACCTGAAACTAACACAACATTGAAAATCAACTATACTATAATAAAAATTAAAAATGAACTGATAAGAGTAAAAACTTGAAGTTCAAAGAAAAAATAAGCTTGGCCTCAGTGTTCAAGGAGTAACTCTTCTCCAAGCAAATGTGACCCTAACACAGTCTGCAGAAGCTTGCAGTATCTGAACTCACATATGCACTCCCCAAACTAAAGGTGTCAGATTCCAACATAAAAAATCCCTAGGTAAATAGGATTTCAACTGATGGTTGTTTGTTTGTTTTAAAGAAGTTTCCTTGCCTTTCTACTCCCAGTATCTCTCTTCATATTCAGGAACATAATCCATGCTCTTCATTCTTAGATTATGAATGCCACAGTGGAAAAGACAAAAGGAAAAAGAGGATACCTGATTACAAAAGGAGTTGAGCAATAGGACTAGGAGATCTGGGAAGCTAATTACTAAGGAGCCTGGGGCAGATTGTATTTTTCACTCCTTGAAAATGCACTGGTCTTGTGATTTGCTTTGAGGAAAGTGACGCTGTGTGTACTTCAGAGTCCAGGGTTCAAGAGGTCTTACAACTTCTGCCTTTGCCCTCCTAGCTGCTGCCCTGAAACTTCCATGTAAGAAGCCAGCCTAGTTTAAAAGCACATTAGCAGAGAGTCAGCCAATCACCAGAAATTTAGAGAAGTCAGCTTGGACCTTTTGTTTCAATTGACGACAGCTTTGTGAGTGAGTGCAGGTGAAACCAGCAGAGGAACCACCTAGCCAACTCACAGATTAGTGAGAAATTATAAATCATGTTGTTTTGAGTCACTTAGCTTTGGAAAGATTTTGTTACATGGCTAAAGATAACTGATGCACAGCTTTATTGTGAATGTCAAATCTTTTTAGTCTACAGCACAGTCTTAATTATTTCTTTCCACTTTCCAACTTTTTTAGGTTTTTAAAAACAATAAAATTTCAATATCTTTAAATGTGATATACCTCTGAAAGATCATTAATTTGTTTATTCATTCATACTTACTTTGGTGTTCCTCAAGTATCATGTATGTGTTAGGAAGTAGCAAGTTGAGACTCTAGAGGTAGGTGGACACTAGACCCATGCTTTTCAATTCAGTATGGGCTGACAGTTAAAAATGAAATAGAATAGATATCAAAATTACACATAGTAAAGGTAAGTATGGTTTCAGTTATTATTATACTGAGTCATAGTATAAATGTTTCTTTTACCTTATTTAAAAAAAAACTGTAAAAGCCACTGGACAAGATCATGGAAAACATCACACCGTATCTTAAAAACTTGGATTTTTTTCCCAATAGTTTGCGGTGTCATTGAAGAGTTTCAGGCAGGCTTATGTATGAGTTTTAGACTGATTGTGCTGGAGGCTGTGTGATAGATCTATTTGAAGGAGGGATGACAGAAGCAGAAAAATTAGAAGTCTAGGCTGAAACAGAGGTGAGCAGAGAGACTTTCTTTTAACAAGGATTTACTACATTTGGAGAGAAAGGAGTAGATTTGAGACGTGTTTAAGAATTTAGGTCAGAGAAAAATCTGAGGTCGATTGGATATGGTGGTGTAGGGAAGGAAGGAATCAAGGAATTTGTGGGTTCTGACAGATATATGGGAAATAATGTTAGGCAAGGCATCGAGAATCTAGAAAAATGGTACAGCTGAACCTATTTGCAGGGCAGTTGTTGAGACACACACATAGGGAGTGGGTGTGTGGGCACCGCGAGGTGGGTGGTGGGGGCATGGGGAGCCTGGGGCTGACGGATGTGGGCTGCCACGTGCAAAGCAGACGGCCAGTGGGAGCCTGCTGCCTCGCACAGGGATCCCTGCTCAGGGCTCTGCAGTGACCCGGAGGAGTGGGGTGGAGGGGGCCGAGAGGGCCACGAGGGAGGGGATGCGTGTATGCACGTGGCTGACTCACTTTGTTGTGCAGCAGAAACTCACACGTTGTAAAGCAACTATATTCCAATTAAAAAAAAAAAAGAAAGGGATCAAGGATGATACAGAGTTCTATCTTGTTTGAATGGCATAGCCACAAACAGGGATACATAATGTAGGGATAAGAGCAACATCTGTATTGGAGGTTTTACTAATTAGTTTGGAGCATGGCAAGACTGCTGTCTGCAGGACATTCAAATAACAGGTAGCTAGATAAACGAGTTTGAAGCTGGAGAAACAGATGTGAGCATCATTCAATGGTAATTGAAATCAAGATGGTAGATATGTAAAGAGACTATAAAGGGAGAAAAATGGGCCCAGGAAAAGAACTTTTAAATACTGGGGAAACCCTTGAGTAGTCAAAATCAAAGGAAGTCAGAATGATGGCCGGGGAAGAAGGCCAGATCCTGCAGTGTACCAGAAATCAAGGGAAGGAGGCTGGGTTTAATAGTGTCAAGTGAAGCAGAGAGATCCAGGAAACTAAAAATATTCTTTAGGTAAGTAGGGAATCATTTGTATCATTCAAGGGTGGGGAAAGGAGCAGGTGGTGGTTAAATTACTAGAAAAAGAAAGGGTGTCTGGATGAGATTAAAAGGTGAGCATCTTCCCCAACCTCCCTTGCATGAAAGTGAAAGTGAAAGTCACCCAGTCATGACCGACTCTTTGTGATCCCATGGAGTATACAGTCCATGGAATTTCTAGGCCAGAATACTGGAGTGCGTAGCCTTTCCCTTCTCCAGGGCATGAGTTCCTTCTATTCCTTGCTTCTTCGTTAGCATAATTCAGGCCTCCACTGCCTCTTGCCTGGTCTACTAGTTCCACACTGCTTGCCGTACAGACCCTGTGATTTAAAGAATCATAAGAATTGTGACAAGTAGAATGAAAATAATATAGGAGTTACCTTTACAGCAGTTCAGTGACAAGTACTCTGCCTACTTTGAGACAGAGCTGATGGTAGCATGGTAGCAGGAACACTTAACCTTTTCTGGGAGGTTTAAAAAACTTCCCAGAGAATGTGTCATTTGAACTGAATCTTGAAGAACGAGTGGGTTTTTCTCAGAGGATCAGGACATTTGAAGTAGAAGGAAGGCGTGTACAAGAGGAACAACAGAGCGCATGGCCAGAAGGTAGGTGGGTGTCTTAGTCTACTTGGGCTGCTTCGACAGACTGGGTGGCTCAAACAGGAGAAATCTATTTGTCAGCGTTCTGGGGGATGGGACCCCAAGGTCAGGGTACCGGCATAATCAGACTCTGGTGAGTTTTCTTTTCCTGCCCTGCAGATGGCTGCCCTCTTGCTGTGTCCCCACTGGGTGGAAAGAGAGAAAGAGCTCTTTTCTTCTCGTTAGAACACTACCTCCATCATGAGGGCACCACCCTCATGACATCATCAAAGTCCGATTATCTCCCCAAAGCCCCATCTCCAAATATCATCACATCAAGGGTTCGGGCTTTAACACGTGACTCTTGGAGGGACACATTTTGGTCTACAACACTCTGCCTTCCCCTAAAATTCATGTCCTTCCTTGGATGCAAAGTACATTCATTCAACCCCAACAGCTCCCAGAGTCCTGGATCATCAGCTCTAAAGTCTAAGGTCTAAAGTCTCATTTAAATAACATCTAAAGCAGGCATAGGTGAAACCCAATGCAAAGTTCATCCTGAGGCAAAATTCTCTCCAGCTGTAAACCTGTGCAAAATGTTTTGAAATCCAATTTCCTCTATGTGTGTGTGTGTGTGTGTGTGTGGCAGGTAGTTGAAGGGTAGAGTGCCACAAGGCTGCCCCCCACTATACCTTCAGATGCTAGTAACAAGCCCAGGTTGTTAGCTGTAATTTTAGCCTGCTCACTGGCTACAGATTAGACGTTTCATGACCCCCTCCCTAGACTTCAGATGAAGTTTACAAGTTCAGGTTGTTACCTGTACTTATGACTAAAGCAAAAGGAACTAAAGTGTTAGTCACTTAGCTGTGTCCGACTCTTTGTGACCCCATGAACCCCCACCAGTCTCCTCTGCCCATGGGATTCTTCAGGCAAGAATACTGGAGTGGATTGCCATTCCCTTCTCCAGGGGACCTTCCCAACCCAGGAATTGAACCCAGGTGCTTATGACTGACTGACTATAAATCAGAGGTTTCCACAATCCCCTCTCTTTTGGTTTAATTAATTTGCTAGTGGGGCTTATGAAACTCAAAAAGAACATTTTACTTACTAGATTGCTAGTTTATTATATCAAGGGTGCGTGCATGCAAGCTAAGCTGCTTCAGTCGTGCCTGACTGTGTGACCCCATGGACTGTAGCCCCCAGGCTCCTCTGTCCATGGGGATTCTCCAGCCAAGAATACTGGAGTGGGTTGCCATGCCCTCCTCCAGGGGATTTCCCAACCCAGGGATTGAACCGCATCTCTTATGTCTCCCGCATTTGCAGGTAGTTTCTTTACCATTCATACCACTTGGGCAGCCCCAGTTTATTATAAAAGGATGTAATTTAGGAATATCCAGATGGGAGAGATGTGTGGGGCAAAGTATGTGAGAAAGGGAAGAAGCCTCCAGATGTGTCATTTTCCCCAGATCTCCCTGTGATCACCAACCCAGGAACTCTCTGAACCCTGTCCTTTTGAGTTTTGATGGCTTCATTGCATGGGCATCATGTAATGACAAAGAGACATTTCTTTGCCAACAAAGGTCCATCTGGTCAAGGCCATGGTTTTTCCAGTAGTCATGTATGGATGTCAGAGTTGTACCATAAAGAAAGTTGAGCACCGAAGAATTGATGCTTTTGAACTGTGGTGTTGGAGAAGACTCTTGAGAGTCCCTTGGACTGCAAGGAGATCCAACCAGTCTATCCTAAAGGAGATCAGTCCTGGGTGTTCATTGGAAGGACTGATGCTGAAGCTGAAACTCCAGTACTTTGGCCACCTGATATGAAGAGCTGACTCATTGGAAAAGACCCTGATGCTGGGAAAGATTGAGGGCAGGAGGAGAAGGGGGCGACAGGGGATGAGATGCTTGGATGGCATCACCAACTGAATGGACATGAGTTTGAGTAAACTTTGGGAATTGGTGATGGACAGGGAGCCCTGGTGTGCTGCGATTCATGGGGTCGCAAAGAGTCAGACTTGACTGAGTGACTGAACTAAACTTACATGGGCATGATTGATCATTGGTGATTGATTTAACCTCCAGCTCCTCTTCTCTCCCTGGAAAACCATGGGGTGGGACTCAAAGTTCTACCCTCTACCATGGCATTGGTTTCACTGGTAACCAACCACAATCCTTATGTGTGAGTGTGATCTAAAAGTCACCTCACTAAGATAGCAAGAGACAACCCTATCACTTTTACACAGACAATTCCAAGAATTTTAGTAGCTCTGTGCCAGAAATGAGGAGATATATATATATATATATATATATATATATATATACATACATATCCTAGTATAAGAGTATAAGTCACAGCGTCACACTGTGGAACCTGACAGATTTTGTGTTCCCAGAGTACGATGGTGAGACTGCATTGGATAAATATTTCCAGTCCAAAAGGGAGAAATCGGGAAGAAGAAACAGGGATGGGTCCCAAGCAATCCAGTACCCAGCAAGGTAAACTGTATCAGATGCCAAGACTCGGGTTTAAGCCGCTTTGGTTTAATGACCCACCTTCCAGATCCATCGGGGCAGGAGTCCAGCTCTCACGCCTCTGCTGCCCGAGGGTTGAACTGCTAAAAGCTTTGCTGGGCAGGGATGTTATCCCAGAGGCTCCAGGTAGCTCTGTCCTCTTGGCTCTGGAAGACCCCACCCTCATAGCACTGATTAGAATTCCCTATCTTTATCCTCTTTAATCCAACCTGGCAATGTCAATGCTCAGATAATCCCATAATCTCTTTCAGTTCAGTCCCTCAATCCTGTCCAACTCTTTTCCATCCCATGGACTGCAGCACGCCAGGCTTCCCTGTCCATCACCAACTGCCAGAGCTTGCTCAAACTCATGTCCATCAAATCAGTGATGCCATCCAGCCATCTCATCCTCTGTCATCCTCTTCTCCTCCTGTCTTCAATCTTTTCCAGCATCAGGGTCTTTTCCAATGAGTTTTATAATTATTTATTGTGTGATAATCCAGCCCTTGGTGTTCTCTTCTGAAAATGATGATTTTTTTTTTTTTTTTTTTTTTGCAATATGGCCAGGATGAATACTATCTAAATTTTAAAGTTTTGGTTCATTTTTGATGAACAGTTCATTATTTATTTATTCTCTCTTCCTGATTTTTAGAATCAATCAGGAGGAATCAACTTTAATACTTTGCTTAGAAATCTCCTTAGCTAAATATCAAGTTCCATCATTTGCAAGTTCTGCCTTCCGCATAACATTGGAACACGAACACAGTTCAGCCAGATTCTTAGAATTGCCCTTCCTCCAATTTTCAATAACATGTTTCCATCTGAGACCTTGTCACTGAGTCCAGGCTTGTACTGCTCACTGCACTGCAGGCCAGTAAATTGAGAGACAGGTTGCTGGGGCAAGGACTAGTGACTTTACTTAGAAAGCCAGCAGACCAAGAAAATGGAGACTGGTGTCCCAAAGAACTGTCTTCTCCAAGTTAGAATTCAGGCTTCTTTTATACTCAGAAGTGAAAGTGTTAGTTGCTCAGTCAGGTCTGACTCTTTGTGATCCCACCGGCTGTAGCCTGCCAGGCTCCTCTGTACATGGAATTCTCCAGGCAAGAATATTGGAGTGGGTGGGATCTTCCTGACCCAGGCATCAAATCTGGGTCTCCTGCATTGTAGGCAAATCCTTTACCTTCTGAGTCACCAGGGAAGCCCTTTTTTTAATACTAAAAAGAGGGAGAGTAAAGCCCTGGTTCTGACCAGACTCAGAAGGGGATGTGCTAATTTCTTCCTTCCTGCCCCCAGGCCAGGTCAGGAAGTTTTTTTCTGTGAGCTAAACAAAGATATGTTAGCTTAAGGTTTAACACCTGAGAGGCAGGGTTGCCAGAGATGGGCTATTATGTATAAGTTACACTTATACTTTTGGTAATGTCCCTTTAAAGTTTCTTTCCTATCACAACCTCACCAGAAATGGCCCCTAATGTCCATATTTTTATATCATTCTGTGAATAATTATTTGTATATTCTCTAAGAAGATGGAAACTTCCCCTCCAGGTCTCTTCTCTTCTTATGAGTCCTCAAAAATTAAACTTTAAAAGTCCCTTCATAGCAACATTGGCTTTTTCTAGTATGCATCTCAAAACTCTTCCAGACTCTACTCATTACCAGTTCCAAATCTACGACCCCATTTGTAGGCATTTCTTATAGCAGCACCCCACTTCTCAGTACCAAGATCTGTCTTACTGTGAGAACCAGTAATTTATGAAGAGACTTACTATAAGGAGTTGATTCACACAGATTTCAAGGCTGAGAAGTCCCAGATCTGCAGTCAGCAAGCTGAAGACCAAGGAGAACCAGTGGTATGGCTATAGTCTTGAGTCCAAACCCAAGAACAAAGAGAGCCAATGATTTAATTCCAGTACAAGTCCAAATCCAAAGGCAGAAGAAGACCAATGTCCTAACTCAAACAGGAAGAGAGAGCACACTCTCTCTTATTCTGTCTTTTCTTTCTATGCAAGCCTTCAAGGATTGGCTGCAGACCACCACGAAGAGCAATCTGCTTTATTCTACTTATTCAAATGTTAATCTAGGAATACCCTCACAGACACACCCAAAATAATGTTTAACCAAATATCTGGGCACCCCATGACCCAGACAAGCTGACACAAAATTAATCATCAGAGTATGAATGGAAGAGCTCATGGGGATTGAAGTTGGATGGGCAAGGCTGGAGCCATTTAAGAGCCTACCTGGTGAGCCTTCTAAGGCTTTTTGTTCTCTCTTTGCTAATAAGGAAGCATTTAAAAGTATTTTAGCAGCAAGGACGTATGATCAGAACTGTGTTTTCATTTCTTATTGATATTGATGGTGGTGATATAAATTTTCTTCAGAAATTCACACAAAAGACCCAGAAGTCTGGTTAAGACAGCAATATTTAGAGGCACTCTAGAGACCCGGGTTCAATCCCTGGGTTGGGAAGATCCCTTGGAGAAGGAAATGGCAATCCACTCCAGTATTCTTGGCTGGAAAATCCCATGGATGGAGAAGCCTGGTAGGCTACAGTCCACGGGGTCACAAAGAGTGGACACGACTTCACTTTCACTTTCTAGATTCTCATCCCCAACTTCAGCACTTATTATTGATGTGAATTTGTCAAGTGACTTAACCTCTTTCTAGGTCTCAGTTCTTCCATCAGGAATAGAGAAACTGCACAGAGTCCCGTGGATCAAATGCTACCACAACTAAAATAACTGGAAAAAAGTACCTTTCCCCAGATGTTAGTTCTCCTACCCTCTCTGTGGACACAGTCAACCTAGATTTGCTGCCTACATCAGAACATATTTTCATCAGTAAAGGAAGCAGCGTTAAGAAATTATATTTCTGTGTTGGGAGTTTCATTTTATTATTTATAAAAAAGGAGTTGACTGATAGAAGCAAGTGGACTGCTTTATGTTTTATTATAAAAAATTTCAAACATGCACGGGAGAGAGTATAGTTCATGAACTTTTATTTACACATCACAGACTATCAAGATTTTTTGCACACATACTTTATTGATGGCTTTCTGTGAAGTATTTTAAGCATCACACACACCATAGTGTACCCGAAAAATATGGGTATATTGCTGCATAACTAAAATGCATTATCATACCTAACAACATTAAGTAAATATTCATGTGTTCTCAACAATAATGGTAGTTCTGTGTGCATTTCAAACTATTCACATTATGTGCTAAGTTATTTCAGTCATGTCTGACTCTTTGCAACACTATGGACTGTAGCCCTCCAGGCTCCTCTGTCCATGGAATTCTTCAGGCAAGAACACTGGGGTGGGTTGCCATGCCCTCCTCCAGGGGATCTTCTTGACCCAGTGATTGAACCCATGTCTCTTAAGTCTCCTGCACTGGCAGGCAGTTTCTTTACTACCAGCACCCCATTCATACTATAGGGGCTTCATTAATAAATGCACAGAAATTGATGGGCAAAAAATAATCTATCATTTCTAAATATATGCATAATCTTAACAGTCCCCACAAAAAGAGCTGTTCAGTTAGATTGGCTTATAATTTGAAATACAGGGTTTAGTGTGAGTTAATAATATTCACACAAAGACTTGTGCCATTGATGATGATGACAGTTTAAATCTGACAAATCAATACTAATGCAAAAGTAGAAGCCACAGGGAAGCCTTCAGAACATTACCAGCAGGCTAGCTTTCCTTGTGTTCTCTGTAAAAGCTTGTGTTTTATCTCAGTTAAAAAGCCATTGACATTCAATTCAGTGATGTGTGTATATGTGTGACAGAATATGTATATATGTGTGTGTGTATGAATACATACACTCTCTTTTTAAGTGAAGTTATTGGAAAGCAATGACTTTCTTCATAAATTAGACAGAATAACAAAGCCTTATTGTTGAAATTGTTTTTGTACAACTACTCCAGTTGAAAATGTCTTTATCCTTGAAACTGACTTTATCCTAGTCATGGATTGGTGGCGTTTAATATTCAAGCTTCCTAATTCTTTTTTTGAAAGGCTGTCACAGGAGAATTGCATGTAGAATATATAATGATTTATTTAGTCTCGCAGTCCCTCACATGTGGGAACCAAAGAAAAGAAAAGGAAGACAAGCTGATTCTCTCTTATTAATGGAAACAACTGTCTGTGAATTAAATAACTGACAGTACAAAATTAAAAACAGTGACATAAGAATCTGATTTTTAAAGTGTTTTTGCTATTCATGCCATCCATCCATATTTTAGAAAATTTATTTTTTATTTATTTTATTTCTTTTGGATGCACTGGGTCTTCACTGCTTTTTGTGGGCTTTCCCTGGTTGTGGTGAGCAGGAGCTATTCTTTGCTATAGTGCTTGGGCTTCTCATCGCAGTGGCTTCTCTTGTTGTGGAGAGCAGGCTCTCGGGTGCATGGGCTTCACTGGCTGACACATGGGCTCGGTAGTTGTGGCATATGGACTTGGTTGCTGTGATGCATGTGGAATCCTCCGGGACCAGGGACTGAACCCACATACCCTGCATTGGCAAGAGGATTGTGTGCTAAGGGTGGAGGGCATAAGCAAGATGATTGAAAAATGAAGGTCAGCCATATAGCCATATTTCTTGAGTATAAATGTGGCTTAGAAATACTCTTTGAAATTCCGGGGGTTACACATAAGCCAGTTAACTTTGCAGCCATGTCCTTCATAAGTTTCAGCTACAAGCAACCAGGCCTAGCTTTAATATGATTCCAAGATGATTTTGGTGTCAAAAAGACAAGAACCCACTTGACATCCCCATTAGGACATTTAATCACTGTCTCATACTCATCTCCCCCAAACTCATCTCCTATCAAGACTCCCCCTGCCTCAACTGCTCAGGCTAAGAAGCTCTACTTAGAGTAGCCCTTGAGTCTTTTTTCTCTCATAGCCCATTCCCAGTGTTCAGAGAATCCTGCAAGCTCTACCTTTAAAACATATTCAGAACCCAATCACTTCAGCATCGCCACCTGGGTCCAAGCCACTCCATGTCTCCTCTGGATTATTGTAGTAGCTACTTAATTGGTGCCCATGTTTCCTCTGGTCTCTCTGTAGTCTTGTCTCAACACAGCAGCCAGGATGGTTTGTTCTAATTTTTAAGTTCCCTACTTGAAACTGTCCAAAGACTTCCAATGTCCAAGTAAAGTCTGAAGTCTGTGTTATGACTTATGAGGCTCCACTTGATCTGATTTTCAGGTTACTTTGCTCCCCCTCATTCATTTATCCTTCTGCACACTAGACACACCGTGTCCCAGGAATTTTGTACTTGTTACTCTCGCTGTCTAGAACATCCCTTCCTCCCCCAGGATAGCCACACTGCTGGCTCTCTCATCTCCTTCAAAGTTTTACTTAAATATCTTCTTGGTGAGGCCTTCCCAGGCCTCCTCACTTAAACTTGCAATCACCTGCAATGTGCATTCTTCTTTTCCCCAGCTTTCTTTTCCAGGTTGCATTTTTCACCACCTAAGCCATGACTTATTTTGTTTATATACATACCTTTATTGTCTATCTCCTCAACTACATTTTAAGCTCTCTGAGGCAGAGGGCTTTTTAAAATTGCTACATCCCTTGTGATAACAGGAGGATCTCATATATGCGTGCTCAGTGCCTGCTCGGTCACTCAGTTGTGTCTGACTCTTTGTGACTCTGTGGACTGAAGCCCACCAGGCTCCTCTGTCCATGGGGTTTTTCAGGCAAGAATACTGGAGTGGGTTGCCATTTCCTCCTCCAGGATCTGACATATATATGAACAAAGGTACCCACGGAGCTATTAAGCAGTATTTTGCATTATATATTTTTAAAAAGCATGCTACCATACTTTATAACACTTTCTTTTCACATCCAACAATTTGGCATAGAACTCTTTCCACATTTTTTATGTTTTAAAGGTAGAGCTTGCAGGATTGTCAGAGAGTTGGACCATAAAGAAAGCTGAGCACCAAAGAAATGATGCTTTTGAACTGTGGTGTTGGAGAAGACTCTTGAGAGTCCCTTGGACTGCAAAGAGATCAAACTGGTCAATCCTAGAGGAAATCAGTCCTGTGTATTCATTGGAAGGATTGATGCTAAAGCTGAAGCTCTAATACTTTGTTCACCTGATGCAAAGAACTGGCTCATTTGAAAAGACCCTGATTCTGGGAAAGATTGAAGGCAGGAGGAGAAGGGGACGACAGAGGATGAGATAGTTGGATGGCATTACTGACTTGATGGATGTGAGTTTGAGCAAGTTCCGGGAGTTGGTGATGGGTAGGGAGGCCTAGTGTGCTACAGTCTATGGGGTCGCAAAGAGTCAGACATGACTGAACGACTGAATTGAACTGAGCTGAAAACCTGCTACCATACTGTATAACATTTTCTTTTCACATCCAATAATTTGGCATAGAACTCTTTCCACATGAAGATGTGGCTCAGCCTCATCTGTTGGAACTGCAATATGCCTTATATGGATATGAGTTTCCCTGGTGGTTCAGTTGGTAAAGAATCCACCTGCAATGCAGGAAACCTGGGTTCAATCCCTGGGTTGGGAAGATCTCCTGGAGAAGGAAAGGCTACCCACTCCAGTATTCTTGCCTGAAGAATCCCATGGACAGAGGAGCCTGGCATGGCACCTCCATGGGGGTGCAAGAAGTTGGACATGACTGAGTGACTTTCACTTTCAAATGGATCAGTTCAGTTCATTTCAGTCGCTCAGTCCTGTCCGACTCTTTGCGACCCCATGAATCGCAGCACGCCAGGCCTCCCTGTCCATCACAAACTCCCGGAACTTACTCAAACTCATGCCCATCGAGTCAGTGATGCCATCCAGCCATCTCCTCCTCTGTTGTCCCCTTCTCCTCCTGCCCCCAATCCCTCCCAGCATCAGGGTCTTTTCCAATGAGTCGACTCTTCGCATGAGGTGGCCAAAGTATTGGAGTTTCAGCCTCAGCATCAGTCCTTCCAATGAACACCCAGGACTTACCTCCTTCAGGATCAAATGGATATAGGTCAGGAATTAAGGGACGTTTGAATTATTTCCAATTTTTAACAGAGACACTGTAACATGCATGTTCTGTACCTGATTCCTTGAGCATCGAGACTGTATTTCTTTAGGGTAAGCAGATTTGTGTTCTTCACCTTTTTGCTGAGCTGGAACTGTGTTTCCTGGAACCCCCTCTCTTGCATAGTTCCTACATACGAAATCTCTAAGAAGCATTTTTTCGTGAAATTTCAAGGTGGAAGTCAGCAGGAGCCATATTGTTTTTATACTTGAAAAGTCGGTCTGGGCCCCATGTGCCGCCTCTGCTCACGCACCCGAAAACTCGACAACCAGCTCCCGTGACAGCCCTGGGGTGGAAACGGAGGCGCACTAGGCCAGCCCAGCCGCACCTGCTCCTTCAGCTTCTCCGCCGCCTGGGTAAGCCACGTGTTTACTCTGTGATGGCGCGCACGGCCCCCCCCCCCCCCTGTAGGACACCCCCGTCACTCACGTGAGAGGTTGGCTGGGGCTGAGAGCCTCATGCAGATTCCTACCCTTCCTCGTGGCTTCAGCCTCAGCCTCCCAGGTTTCAGCCCATTCTTCCTTCTCCCGCGTCACTTCCATCTTCCCCTCCTGACCACCAGCCTCTGGATTTCATGCTCCAGGACTAGCCGCACCAACAATAGCCACATACTGACTGTGCCACCAGTTCCCGCAGTTGCGCATGATCAAGCCAAATACGTGTATTTATGCACCAATGGTTCTGCTTCCTGTTGAAATGCTGATTGATGCAGGTAGATATTGAAAAACACATTTTCCAGGTTTTAGATTTTCTACTTTTTTTCCCCCCCATTTTAATAGATTAGAAGATGGATCTCTCATCTATGAAACATTGGAAGCATTTTCTCCCAGGGATCCATAAATTATGAAACTTGCACCTTAGCAACATGAAAAAAGTGCTTCCCTGGTGGCTCAAATGGCAAAGCTTCTGCCTGCAATGGGGGACACCCGGGTTTGATCCCTGGGTTGGGAAGATCCCCTGGAAAAGGAAATGGCAACCCACTCCAGAACTCTTCTTTGGAAAATCCCATGGACAGAGGAGTCTGGTAGGCTACAGTCCATGGGGTTGCAAGCAGTCGGACACGACTGAGCGACTTCTTTGACTTTAACAACATGAGCAGATAGTAGAGTGTGTTTCTTGCTGAGAGGGTGGCTATGGAGGAAACCAGGGAAGGGAAACAAGAGTAACATGAGACAAATGATGTGTAGTCCTTGTTTGCACAGCTGGCCTCAGTTAACAGGACCACTGTGAATCAATTTGCATTTTTAAATACTCCCTTTGCAATACCAGAAATCAGAAACATAATTTCAATAAAATAAAAGCTTAGATTTTTTTCTTCTGTTGAATGTCATTGAAGGTTTGTTGTTCATGAACAAAAGCAATTTTCCTCAGTGTGTGCGTTCTTACTCTTGGCAGATGTGGGACAGATGTTTTTACTATCAACACATGGGGACTTATAGGAAAAACACCCTTCTAATTACTCAAAGCAGCCAAAAACTGTGTTTCATAACTTAGTGATGGAGTAAAAAACATGTCTCATGGCTTAAAACATTCGTATTAAGATGCCATAATAGTCTGTTGTTCCTTTGATCACATCTATGTCCTCAGAGTCATTTCTATATATCTCTGTCTTTATGGAGGCCCAGTGAGATGCTTTAAACTCTAGCTGCTTTGTTATTACTGATTGAAATGAATTTTGGAAAACAGAGTCCTCTTTAGATTTTCTAGTTTCCCTTTGCTATAAAGAGTTTGCATCAAGCAGTAGTCCCTAAAGTGGTCAATAACAAAAGGCCATTTTAAAAAGTGAAGGTGGGGGGGAAGGAGAGGGTGGGATGAATGGAGAGAGTAGCAGGGAAGCATGTATGTTACCGTACGTAAGATGGATAGCTGGTGGGAATTTGCTGTCTGACTCAGGAAACTCAAACTGGGGCTCTGTGATGGCTTGGAAGGGTGAGATGGGGTGGGGATGGTAGGGAGGTTCAGGATGAAGGGGCCCTGTGTATACCTATGGCTGGTTCACATTGATGTATGGCAGAAGCCAGCATAATATTCTAAGGAATTATCCTTCAATTACAAATAATTTTTTTCTTTTAAGGGAAGGAGCTTTCCTCTTTGGACAAATGTTTGGGTGGAGGGATATGCTTAACAGAACAGGGCCTGCCTGTCTCTTATGGTGTGCATTCTGAATTTCCATAGTCAACCTGGCAAAAAATCTGGCTTCACCATAGAAAGTGACTGGGGCTGATCCAGAGAGTCCCAGAAGTGGGGACCACATGTGCCTTTAACAGAGTCTACATGCCTTGATGACTTACACTCACAGTGAACAAAAGCCAATTCTTGTGAGATTTATGTTTTATTTTGCAAAAATTAGACAAATTCAGGTACTAAGCCAAAGGTTAATCATTCTCTCTCTCCTGAAAGCTGAACTCCCTTCAGCAAAGACACGCAGCAACTCTGCGGATCTCTGGAGAGCTCCACCTCTTATCCCACTGGCAGCCAGGGGCCCGGCAGAGCTGGGAAAGAGTAGGAGTTTAAGCTGCTCTACAATGAGATACTTCACAAAACAGTCCCGCTTGTATTCCAGAGGCATCTGTTAAGTCCCTCTCCAGGGAATCTGAAAACACGTTCTAGCCTCCTCAGGTGAAAGTTAGGGATGTGTTTAAGCTTGGGAACAACTTTACTGATAATGTATGAAATCGGAACAGAGTTGTGGAAGGTCTGCCCTGATCTGGTCCCTAAAGTACTTAGAAATAGGTGCCTTCACTTCTTAGAAATTCTTTTTTCTTTTTAAAACACCATGAAGGTTCATTACAGTTGAGAAATGCCCCTTTTTTCCCCCAGAGCATTTCTGGTCTAGGGTTCTGTGTTTGGTCTTTCTAGTCACCTACATTTTCTGTGAGCAGGACACATTCAGCCAGTCCTGGTTGGCCTATAATACACTCTGCATTTGCAGCCCCATGGTTCAGTTTTCCTTCTCCTGAGGAGAAAATAACTTACTTTCTAGCCCTGACTCTGATGTAATTTCCTTTCCTCTTCCTGCCACAGAGGATTCCATTCTGGGAAGTGGCATTTAGGCTTCTGGGAAGGGTGAGGTATGATATACACAGTTCATACAGAACTTTGGGTCCAGAGTAGACATTGGCACAGCAGTAAACTCAGATGCCACTTGATACCAGCCGGCTCATTCTCACTCACCTCTTCCCTCTGCCAGAGAGTACCTCCAACTCCTGACACGCATACCCTGACACCCAAAGTTTCACACCCATCTTCCCCTGCCTAGCTTTCTCTGCTCATTGTTCTTGAAGACACAGCCGCAAGCATGGGTCTCTAGGGACCTCATTCCGCAGAGCGGTGGTGAAGAGCAGGGATCTCAGAACCAGGCTCTGTGGGCGCCAGACCTGGCTTTTCATTTACTAGTTGTGTAAACTCAGGCAAGTTATTGATCTCTTTGTATCTCAGTTCCTTTATCTGTAAAATGAGGATTAAAATACTTTATCTACCACATAGTGTTGTCTGTATTTACTGTATTAATGTTGTCTGCTTTCTTGAATAGTGCTGGCCACTAGTAAGTACTATGTAAGGGTTAGCTAATATTTTCTGACATTTAAAAATATTGCAGTTTTATTTCCTAAGTATTTCTTTTTTTTTAAAGGACAGTTCTGGATTATTGGTCTTTTTTTTTTTTTTAAGTTAAAAGAATGTCCAGATTCTTCAACCCTCCTTCCCTTCTTTTTACTTTCCTTTTAATTTCCTCTCTGTACCTGCATAGGGCAAAATGAGTCCACCTGGCTGATTTCTGGGGCAAAGGGTTCCTTGGGTAGCACTTTGGAAACTTTGATGGTCTTAAAGGTGTGTCTCTTGATGCATTCCAATGTTTGTAACATGACATCAATAGCTTTCTTTATCTAATAGCAACAACCACACAGAAGTAGGAGTAGATACTTACCATGGACTGGATCTTGTGATAGGTACATAGACCTATAATCTGTCTCTTTACAAACTTGATGTTTAGAGACATGGTGGTAAATACCAGATGCAACAGCTAAAGGCGTGGAAGTGAGCTCCTCTGGGAAGGGAAATTGGGGGAAAGGATGGATGGCCCAGAACTGCAATTGTCTTCTTGTACACTGTAGAATGATTTTATTTTCACCTGTTTCTTCTGGTATTTATCATCATTATCAACAAACATGCTTATACTTTCATTTCTTGATTTTTTTTTCAGTTTTATATATTATCTTATGGTTTCCTATAATTGGGAAATGAAGATTTAGCTCTCTCACAGTCCTTCTCCTATTATCTCAATATATTTCAGTTAGCTCAATACTGTATTTAGACAGTATACTGACTGTAAATATTGTTTACAGCTGAGCCATGTAGTATGTAGTACACTTCCTTTATTGTATAATGCTGAGCATCCTCGGAGTTAAGAGCCATTATTTCTATTTATCAGTGCCTTATTCAGCACCCTTGATATCCTCAAACACACCAGGTCACTATCAGATTTGGTTTTGTTTATGCTATTTTTCCTCCAACTCCCCAGTTTCCTGCCCTAAGCCAGTAGTTACTGGGTCTCTCCTCACCATCACCAGAAAATAGTACTTTGATTTGTTTTACTTCTATCTTTTGTTGGATTCTCGTTTTTTGAGTCTTATGTCATCCTTTTTTTTTGGTCAAGTGGAGCACATTCTCCACTAGTCTCCTGAGAAAGGGGACAGAAGAGATAAATTTGTTGAGGCTTTTCACATGTGCATATATTTTATCACATATACTCACAATAATCAGCAAAGTAGTTTTTATTATACTTAGCTTATTGATAAGAAAACTGAAGTTTAAAGAGGTTTAAGGAATCTTCTCAACCTCACATAACCTCACACACAGGGAAGTATAACTGAGAAAGAAGTTGGCAGAGGTGTATACATGCAGACACACACATACAATATAGAATTGGTTAGTACCATTTATCCTTAATTAATTTTATTTTTACAGAAACAAATTTTAGAGAATTAATCTGAAGAATATACATGTTTTTCATTCATGTATTTTTTTTATCTTTCCAGTTTTGCCTTGACAATTAATTCACCATTCTTCTTGAGTGATAATCCTAGATAAAAATGTCACTTTCTATAATTAGAATATCAGCTTGAATATTAAAAAATAATAATCAATGGAGAAAGTTTACAGATACAACAAATTGAGTTTGACTATTCCATATCATATGAACGTTAGTTTGGATATTTAATATTTTTTTCATGAGCATGATATAAATAGCAAGAATACTACAAGGATTTATAGCTTCTGGGTAATTAAACAACTTGTCTTAGAAATACTGGCTACAGTTTTTATTAGAGAAATAATCTCACTCTAAATTCTTTATTGAATTATATGACTATTGAAATTGAAGTCTAGGTAATGGCCTTAGATGGACAGGGAAGCCTGGCGTGCTGCAGCCCATGGGGGTCACAAAGAGTCGGACACAACTGATCGACGGAACTGAATGGCCTTAGATGACCTTGAGTTCTCTTCTTTAGCCCTAACATTTTAAAACCACTTCACATAAAAATGAGGAACAGTGTGTAGAAGGGATACCAGTGATCAGTTCTTCTATAACTGTTCTGAACTGAATGTTTGTGTTCCCTCACTGTTCATATGTTGAAGCCTTAGCCCCTAGTGTGATGGAATTTGGAGACCGGGCTTTTGGGAGGTAAGTGGGTTTAGATGAGGCCATGGGGGTATGGCCCCCCAGTGGAATAGTGCCCTTATAAGAAGATAAAGAGAGACCAGAGTACACTCTTTTTCTCCACCATGCAGGGACACCGAGAGAAGGCTACTGTTTACAAACCAGGAAGGTGGAATTAAATTAGCTAGCACATTGATCTTGTACTTTCCAGTCTCCAGAACTGTTAGAAATAAATGTTTGTTGTTTAAACTACCCCGTCTATGGTATTTTGTTATAGTAGCCAAAGCACATAAATATAATAATCCATTTATTAAATTTTGGGATATTTTAAAACCTAGGATGTTATGACAAGGAACGTTTTATATTTAGAACAAACCATTTATGTGTTAGTCTAAAATATCATGTAATTTGGAGGTCTGTATAGCATGTTTTTCAAAATCAGAGCTCTACAGTTGGAAACACTAGGGTTCAAGTTTCACCCCTGCCACCATTGGCTGTGGGAATCTGAGCAAGTTTCTGCATTTGTAACATAACATTAATCAGACACACCCTGTAGGGTACTGTGGCAGTCAAGGGACTGATGTCCATCATGTACTTAGCATCATGCTTTGCATGCAATAAGTACATAATATAGATTAGATTGGTTTTTAAAAGTGACTTGCATTTCTTTCTCTCTCTCTTTTTTTACTCTCTCTCTCCCCTCTCCCTCTTCCCCTCTCTCCCTCTCTGAGGTGGCAAAGTCAGGCCAAAATCAAGAGTAGTTTCTTCACTAAGAAGTCTGTATTAGTCAGGATCAAATCACAAGGCAGAAAGTACAAAATCTTTTGAAAAAGGGAAGTTTACTATAAAGGATTATTAATAGTGGGGTGAAGTAACAGCAAAGTAACTTTGAGAGGTAAAGAGGACTGTAAAAGATACAGGGTTAGCAGATACAGGGAGCACCCACCACACCCCAGGGTGAGATACAGTGTCGGAGGAAGGACCCTCACCTCACCCTGCTGAGATCCAGGGCTCCCTGCAGGGACGAGGTGATGACTAGATGGCAGAAAAGTCACTGTGGAGATGTACTTGTAGGACTGGCCAGGGGTCTTCCCTCCATGTTGTCAGAGAAGGCTGTCCGCGGAAACTGTCAAGCCTCAGAACTTGTGATGTGCTGGGGACACCTGCTGACCACTAGAGGCTGCTGCAGCTGGGGGCTGGGGAGGCTGCCCTCTGCGGGAGTCTAGTCCTCTGCTCTGGACTTCCAGGGCACTTTCAGGGCATCTGTACAAAGTAAAGGTCAGCCCCCCTGGGTTGCTGAATGATCATACCTGTAGAATCCTAGGCATGTGTATACACAAAACTTGGACAGTGACCCAGGCTGGGTGCCAGCTTGCATTGTCTGGGGCCCTGGTATGCAGTGCTGCTTGAGTTGAATGCTAGACAGAGTGTGCTGCACCCAGATACTGGAGAAGGGTGCATGCTTCTGGAACTCAGCACAGAAGGGAAAGCAATGGAAGAAAATGACTCTCTGCTGGAGAGAGTGGAATGAGATCCTCGGGTGGAAAGAGACCCACCCGAGAACCAAGAACAGCAAGCTTCTTTTCCCCCAGATCTCTCTCTAGAACACTCTGTGCATGGGAGTGTGTGCTCAGTCGTGTCCGACTGTTTGTGACCCCCATGGAATGTTGCCCGCCAGCCTCCTCTGCCCATGGGATTCTCCAGGCAAGAATCCTGGAGTGGGTTGCCATTTCCCCCTCCAGGGGATCTTCCCAACCCAGGGACTGAACCGGCATCTCCTGTGTCTCCTGCAGTGGCGGGCAGGTTCTTTAACACTGAGTCACCTCGGAAGCCCAGCACTCTCTATAGATGAGGCTTAATATCTTGTTGAGTGGCAAAGGAGAACTCTTTGCAAAACCCAATTGTTACCATACTGCATGAAAAAAAGGTGACTTTACAGCTGACCTGTAATAACTTCGATAACCTGTACCTTGTCACAATCAGAAACTCGCATACAAAGAAATCGTCATATCAGGAAAGCGTGCCCAACACTGTGGGCCCTACAGAGGTCAAGAACAGTCAGTCATCCTTAATGGGGGAATCAGTGTGACATATACCACTCTGGGTGTCTGACATCCAAGGAAGAAATTTTAAATCTTACACTCAGAGAACTTAAGGAGGAAGCAAGAAACAATTAGAGCCGAGAGTTAAGTGTGGTCATACAAACTTCGCCAAGCAATTACAGAGGTGGCCGATTTTTTAAACTATGTTTTTGTGTCATTTATCTTTTTAATCATCCACAGACACACTCAAACTGCTTTCTATTCAAGTGTTTATTAAATTCCACAATAAAATATATTTCTCTACAAGCATTAGAAACCACAAATAAACATTACTTTAAAATCATACAAAATCATATCACAATATTCCACATGTACCAGTTCTGAATTTCCCAAAGCCTGAAGATCATTACTTGGTAAGTTAGCCAGAACTGTTTTCTTTTTGTTTCTTTGTGATTTTGGTTAAAAACAATTCTTTGTCACACATCTTATTTCTTGCCAACTTGTCACATTTGTTTTTTTTTTTTGCTATTGCTTCTCTTCAGAAATGCATCTTGGTAGGTAAAGTAACATGTTAGAATCCAGTAGACCTGGTTTAAATTCCAGGTCTCACATCTTTTAACTTTGTATGCTTAACCAATTTATCTCTCTCTATCCCTAGTATTTCAGTTTCTTCAGCTTTGAAAGGAAAATGTACATAAAAACCATGTTCTTACAATGATTAACAGTCATATAACTTACATATAGACATACTTATGGTATTTGGTAGACTGTTGATACATTAGAAATGTTAGTTATTTTTTGAGACTTAACTAGCATAAGAAAGGGGAGAACAAAAACTAATCAGTCTGTTTTCTGCTCGTTAATGTTTGTGATAGTGGAACTAAAGGGAGGGAATTTTGAAATCATGGAAAAATATAGCTTGGCTGTCATCCATCTGTGGACGTCAGTTTGATGAATAGTCTCTAGAGAGAGAGGCGCAGACTTTGTCCTACCAATCAGAAAGTCTTAACAAATCAAGTTGTGAGTTTAGGGTGATGACAAGTCTATTTATTCATCTCTTTCTTTCTCTTAGGACTCTGGCTGCTTTGGTGCCCTCAGGAAATGATATAACATCAGAGTTAGATTAGATATTCTCCATAGACTTGGTTCTTGGATGTTATTATAACATCCTGAGAGCACACAGAATGTTTATATGTGCTGGATTCATCTGGCTTCTTCATGATGAGCTTTCATGATGAGCCAAGGCCAACTGGAACAGCCCATGCAGACAAGATGATATCATGATAAACTCACATTCACCAGATGTTTCATTCTCTACTCTCTCCCATGTGGCAAAAAGTGAAACTGCCAGCCTCTTGATTAAACCACCCTTCATCTTCTGACCCATCCAAAATGCCAACTTCATAAATTATCTACTCCACCCAATCTTCACCCCGCAGTCCCCTGAGTGCATCACATACCTTACACTCGACAACATACCAGAAAACAAATGTTAAAAAATTCCCGAGAGAAAGCAGAACTTCTTGAAGAAAACAGAATTCATTTGTTCTGCTTTCATTTTCCTTTTTAATTAAAATAGTTTAAAAGCCATACATCATAAGAAAAATAGAACCCATAGGAATGGATTGATACCCAAGATGTATAAGGGGAGAGAAATCAAGCAAATATCTGTTTAAGACAACTTCAAAATCAGCCCCAAATCAATTTTTTTTCATGACATGCTGGAAGAAGTTAATCAAAGATCACAAAATTATTTTTAAAATTATGGAAAACAGTGACTAACAACCCAATTTTTTGAAACAGGGAAGAAGTCCACAAATTTTAGAATAGAAGCTTCACCATGATCATGGGAAAGATTATGCAATGGATTATTAAATGGCAGTTTGTGAGCTCTCAGAAAGGAATGAAAGCTCTCTGGAGATCAGCATAGTTTTATGTGACCAAATCATGTCAGATCTCAGATTTCCTTTACTGACAAGTGTTGTGAATGGGATAGGGCAGCAAAGTGCTTTGGAAATGGTATATGTCAATTTCTGAAAGACAGTTACCAAAATATCTCTTGATGTACTTTGGGCAATTCATTAATTTATTAATGATATGGTTAATCATATTATTTGTCAAAGATTATGCTTGCACTATGCAAGATAGAAGAATGTAGACTGGATGATGATAACTGTGGGTAGACTGAATACTTGCTAAAATCTGTACTCCCAAAGTATGTACTAGAATTGTAATATTTGGGAGTTAGCAAGACTGTAACAGTCCTAGCTGTCCTATATATTTTTTTATTTTATTTTTCTTTATTGATGATTTAAGGGCATAATGATGTAATGCACATTGTTCAATCTTCTTTTTTTCTATTTTTCTAAAAATTAATTAATTTATTTATTTTACCTTACAACATTGTATTGGTTTTGCCACACATTGACTTGAATCCACCATGGGTGGATGTGTGTTCCCCATCCTGAACCCCCCTCCCTCCTCCCTCCCCATCCCATCCCTCTGGGTCATCCCAGTGCACCAGTCCCAAGCACCCTGTCTCATGCATTGAACCTGGACTGGCGATTCATTTCACATATGATAATATACATGTTTCAATGTCATTCTCTCAGATCATCCCACCCTCACCCTCTCCCACAGAGTCCAAAAGACTGTTCTATACATCTGTGTCTCTCTTGCTGTCTTGCATACAGGGTTATCGTTACTATCTTTCTAAATTCCATATATATGCGTTAGTATACTGTATTGGTGTTTTTCTTTCTGGCTTACTTCACTCTGTATAATAGGCTCCAGTTTCATCCATCTCATTAGAACTGATTCAAATGAATTCTTTTTAATGGCTGAGTAATATTCCATCATGTATATGTACCACAGCTTCCTTATCCATTCATCTGCTGATGGGCATCTAGGTTGCTTCCATGTCCTGGCTATTATAAACAGTGCTGCGATGAACATTGGGGTGCACGTGTCTCTTTCAGATCTGATTTCCTCGGTGTGTATGCCCAGAAGTGGGATTGCTGGGTCATATGGCAGTTCTATTTCCAGTTTTTTAAGAAATCTCCACACTGTTTTCCATAGCGGCTGTACTAGTTTGCATTCCCACCAACAGTGTAAGAGGGTTCCCTTTTCTCCACACCCTCTCCAGCATTTATTGCTTGTAGACTTTTGGATAGCAGCCATCCTGACTGGCGTGTAATGGTACCTTATTGTGGTTTTGATTTGCATTTCTCTGATAATGAGTGATGTTGAGCATCTTTTCATGTGTTTGTTAGCCATCTGTATTTCTTCTTTGGAGAAATGTCTGTTTAGATGTTTGGCCCACTCTTTGATTGGGTCATTTATTTTTCTGGAATTGAGCTGCAGGAGTTGCTTGTGTATTTTTGAGATTAATTCTTTGTCTGTTGCTTCATTTGCTATTATTTTCTCCCATTCTGAAGGCTGTCTTTTCGCCTTGCTTATAGTTTCCTTTGTAGTGCAAAAGCTTTTAAGTTTCATTAGCTCCCACTTGTTTATTTTTGCTTTTATTTCCAATATTCTGGGAGGTGGGTCATAGAGGATCCTGCTATGATTTATGTCAGAGAGTGTTTTGCCTATGTTCTCCTCTAGGAGTTTTATAGTTTCTGGTCTTACATTTAGATCTTTAATCCATTTTGAGTTTATTTTTGTGTATGGTGTTAGAAAGTGTTCTAGTTTCATTCTTTTACAAGTGGTTGACCAGTTTTCCCAGCACCACTTGTTAAACAGATTGTCTTTTCTCCATTGTATATACTTGCCTCCTTTATCAAAGATAAGGTGTCCATAGGTGCGTGGATTTATCTCTGGGCTTTCTATTTTGTTCCATTGATCTATATTTCTGTCTTTGTGCCAGCAGGGGCAAACCCAGTGTGGCTGAATCACTGTCCTATATTTTTATGAAAATTCTTAGCTACCAAGAATTACTTGAGTTTAAGTGACATATTTAAAAATAGAATCAAGGCTGAGTGATAACAAGGCTGAGTGATAACCTGACAGGTTATAGTGATGGATCAAATCAGACAATGCAAAATTAATTGGAGATGACACAATATCTTGCACTTAGTTTCAAGAAATCAACTGCACAGGTAATAAAGAATCTTCATTAAAACATGCTCAAATGAAAACATCTTAGCTATTGCATTTCCCTGGAAGGCCACTACTTATTGTGACCTCTCTACCAAAAAGTTAATAGAATTTGAGCTACCTGCTAGAGGCTCAAAGTCAGAATAAGAGTCCATCATATGGACACTACCTTATACTTGTCAGACCATTTCTACCATGTTATGCTCAGCCTTGGATACTGAATTTTAAAAGGGACAGTCTATGTCTACCAGCATGTCAAGTTGAAGGCAACAGTACTATGTATGTTTTGGCAATCTTGTCATAGAAAGTCAACTGAACTAATTGAAGGATGTCTGCACAGAGAAATGAAAACTCTCAAAGGAGATAAAATAATTATCTTTAAATGTTGAAGGGCTTCAATGTGGAAGAGGGATTTAACCAAGTTTGTGAGCTTGTGACCTTCAGAACCTTGGGATACCCAAGGGACTGAGAGGTCTTATTTGCTGTGTAAGGTATTGGGGATTTTAAGTGAATGGAAAAGAGGTGATAGAAGGGGTTTGCTTGAAGGAAAACCAATGTAATAAAAAGGAGAAGCAGAGACTGGTGAGTAGAGCAAAGCCTTTGAGATCAGGTGCACCTGGATCCAAGTCCTGGCTTTAAACTAACTGTGTGATCTTGGGGAAGTTGTCTAACCACTCAAAATTCAGTTTATCACCTGTGAATTTGGAATAATGGTAGTAACTAATTCAGAAGATTGATATGAGTGTGAAAATATGTGATGCATGTAGAGAGAGAAGTGCAAGGCATGTCATCAGTTAATGTTACCTTGTCTTTCTTCTGTAATGCATTGGAGGAAAGCTAGGATTAGCATTTGAACATTAAATTGAGTTAGTTTTTTACTTTCTAATGTAAGAATTTCTCATCTGTTGGAATGTCCCAATATTACATCTTAAGTGATAATGAGCTCTCCTTCATTGGAATGTTCAGATGGGTTTGGGGAGGAGCTTTATACCATATACAACATCATTCTAGAATGATCCTATTAGTTCCTAGCTTTTGTAAGCATGAGGATCTGTATTTAGCATCAAATATTTCTCACAGTTTTTCATAGGATAGTGTTTGTATTTTTACTATTCAAGTGAAATAAGCAAAACATACTGAGTTATTACTGTGGAAAATATGAATGACAGCTACAACATACTGAGTTTTTACTGTGTTGTATGTACTTTACAATAACTCTACAATAAACTTTAGTACAGTAAACTCTTTGTAATAAACTCTGTGAGGCAGGTGAGCAAACTGAGGCTTCTAGAACTTAAAAGCATTTACTAGGGCTACAGAATTTATTGAGGAGAGTGTAAGCTTTAAAATATTTTTAAAAAACCTAATTCTCATACAAATAAATAGCAAATGTGTGCCAAACTATTATTTAACTTATCATTGAGGAAATAAAAAAAAGACGACAATGTTTTTTCAATGGAGGATATCAGAAACTGATTATATTATATAGAATCCATGAAAGAAAGAATGCTGGGATAAAAGTGCTAAATCAGATTAAAAAAATTTATTGCCTTAATTCCATGAGGACAATAAAAATATAATCTCTGGGGTTATCCTCTCTCCTGGACAGGACTCTCTTTTATCATTATTAAGTTGAGCAGGGAACAGCCTCCAATACCAAGTTTCATGTGTCGAATGCTACTGTTGTTTAGTCGCTAAGTCATGACTGACTCTTTTGTGATCTCATGGACTCCTCTGTCCGTGGGATTTTCCAGGCAAGAGTACTGGAGTGGGTTGCCATTCCCTTCTCCAGGGGATTTTCCCAACCTAGGGATCGAACCTATTGCATTGATGGGGGGCAGGGGGTGGTGGTGGTGCTTTACCACTGAGCCATCAGGCAAGCCCAAATGTGTAGACTATTTATTGAGAAACGTTTGTGGAATCAACACCTATGGAAGAGAGGATAACAAAGCACGAATGGGCAGAAGGAGAAGCTGAGTTGTGACCCTGTGCCAGCAGATCCAAATCTGTTTTCTTAAGCTGGGAGGAAGGCGTTAGACTTTTATATACTTTTCTTTACGTAATTTCACCAGTCATGAGCATGAGAAGCTGGCTACTCTCGGGAGGAGGCATGACCTTGAGAAAGCCAGTTTTTTTCCAGTGAGGCAATCCCCAAAGAGGACTGAAAACTGAGGACTGTCTTTTGGTAGTATTTCTGGTAGTTGGGGGACTATGACCTTCATTTCAGGAGGGAGATCTGAGGGATAACTTTCTCAGTCTACCAAAAAAAAAATGTATCTTACTATTCTACTCATTGAAGTCTAAATTTAAAATACAGTTAAATGTCTGGACCTTAATCAGTAGTAAACAGTAAGTCCAACAAACTTACACTTGCCTAGGTCCCAGAGAGTCACAATGGTTTTCTCAGATAATCATTAGCATAACAACTAAGGATATGCAACTATCTTTTGCATCATTTAAAATTTTTTTTGGCATTTTATTTCTTTTTTATTTTTTAAATTATGAAAATATGATACTACCTTTACAGGAGACTTGGAATATACAGAGCAAAGTTATATATAATTACACTGTATATTACAATTATTTTTTGAAGTAGATAAATTAAGATTTTTAGTTGGAGTTGGGCTCCCCTGACAGCTCAGTTGGTAAAGAATCCGCCTGCAATGCAGGAGACCACAGTTTGGTTCCTGGGTTGGGAAGATCCCCTGGAGAAGGGAAAGGCTACCCACTCCAGTATTCTGGCCTGGAGAATTCCAAGGACTGTATAGTCCTTGGAGTCACAAAGAGTTGGACATGACTGAGTGACTTTCACTTTCAATATCAAACTCTCAAAAATTAATAAAATGGATAGGCAGAGAAGTAAGATATAATAGATCTGAAAAGCACTATGAACCAGTTCAACATTATTAAGATTTATACAATTTTTACACAACAGCAGGATACAGATTCTTTTCAAATTCCCATAGACTGTAAACCAAGAGACACTGGAACATATCCAGGCACATAAAATAAGGCACAATGATTTCATGGTCTAAAGGTCCTGAAATCATACCGAGTTTGTTCTCTTATCATTGTGGCACTCTGTTAGAAATCAATATCAAAAGATATTTGAAAATAACCCACATATTTTCAAGTGCATTGTGACATTTACCAAGAGAGGTCTTTGATTTAGCTATTGAAGGCCTCATTAAAGTTAAAAGGCTGAAAAAACGCAGAGGGTTATTGCAGAGCAGAAAGCATTTAAATGATAAATTAATATCAAAATGAGAAAGTAATATCAAAGATACCTTAAAAGCCCCATGTATTTGGAAATTAAATGTCCACTTTTAAATGATACATGTGTCTAAGAAGCCATAACAAGGAAAATTAGAAAATATTTGTAACAATAAAAATGAAAAGAGAATTTATTAAAATTAGTTTCATGCAGCTGAGGCTGCTCAATGCAACTAAATACAATATGGAATCTTGAATAAGGTATGAAAACAAATAATGGACACTAGCATAAAATTTTATGAAATTTAAACAAAATCTGTAGTTAATAATACTGTACAATATGTTATTATCCTTTTTTTTTTTTTTACAGCATAGTATTTCTTTATAGTTTCAGAATTGGATTAGAAGTTTCAAGCCTCATTCAATTTTTTTTAAAATCATTAGGGTAATAAGCTTTCTAGACTCTTAGCAGTAATACTAGGGCATCATTTAATTTTTTTCTTAACAATAATAGGGAGGTATGACTCCAAAGAAAGCTCTCATCAATTAAAGCAATATCATGAAGTAGTTAAGAATTGAACATCATGAAGTCATAATTTTTAAAATATTAGCGCAGATGAACTCGATGTACTATTGCTTCAAACTATGGACATTTCTTGGTAAAATATGAATATGAGATGCTCCTCCCAGGGATTTTCAACCCACAGATTGCAAATGAAAGAATCAGATACTTTTAGGACAATTTCTACCTTACGGATTCTGAAGTGCCTGTCTTCCTCAGAGAAAGAGCCCACTATGGATATTTACTTTTTTTTTTCTTTTAAATTAATTTCTTTATTTTAATTGGCATCTAATTACAATATTGTGGTGGTTTCCCCATACATTGACATGAATCAGCCATTGGTGTACATGTGTCCCACCATCCTGAACCTCCCTCCCACTCCATCCCTCCTCCCTCTGGGTTGCCCCAGAGTACCTGCTTTGAGTGCTCTGCTTCATGCATTGAAACAACAGCAAGCAAAACCTCTTTCCTAAATGTGCTTTTTTTCCTCACTAGTGACTGAAATTCTTCTAACAAGAACAAAATCTTGCATGTCATCACTAGTGTTAATGCCTAAATTTAAATGACTTTATGAGCAGCAACGTTATGCAGTGGACATTATTATTGCTGACCATGAATTTTAGAAATTCTTTCCTTGCAGGCCTACTTTGAAGTAAGATGTGGCTTGTGACTCGATTTGGTCAATGAAATATAAGTGCAGTTATCATTTCCAGGCAGAAGCATTTATAAGCTGGTACATGAGTTTCTCTGGTCTGTTTCCCAGTTGCAACAATTGGAGAAGCATGCATTGATGTGGAGGTGCCAACAGTTTGAAGAGGGCTGGAATGCAGAATCACCACGTGGAGGCTGGCTGCCCTGGAGAGCTGCCCAACCCCTGCAGCAGACTTTGTGGGGCTGAGATAGAAACTGTGTCAAGCCACTGAGATTTCTGCCTTTGTGACCTTAGTATCACTGAGCTTAATTTACTAATAGAAATGAAGACTTCTATGTATGCTAAGGTGTGACTGACTCAGATCATCTCCTTCCCTTTCAGCAGTTTTTGGCAGAAAGGAATGGTAAAGAGAAGCTAGGAAGGCATTTTTGAGGACATTTAGTCAAGAGAAGGTGATGGATGTGAAAATTGGACCACGAAGAAATCTGAGCATCAAATAATTGATGCTTTTGAACTGTGGTGTTGGAGAAGACTCTTGAGAGTCCCTTGGACTGCAAAGAGATCCAACCAGTCCATCCTAAAGGAGATCAGTTCTGAATATTCATTGGAAGGACTGATGCTAAAGCTGAAGCTCCAATATTTTAGCCACCTGATGTGAAGAAAAGACTCATTGGAAAAGACCCTGATGCTGGGAAAGATTGAAGGCAGGAGGAGAAGGGGACGAGGATGAGATGGTTGGATGGCCTCACTGACTCAATGGACATGAGTTTGAGCAAGCTCTGGGAGTTGGTGATGGACAGGGAAGCCTGGCGTGCTGCAGTCCATGGGGTTGTAAAGAGTCAGACACGACTGAGTGACTGAACTGAACTGAGTCAAGAGAAAGGAAACCGGTTGGTGCAACAAGGAAATATTTGTAACATTTTCATTTGTCCTGTGACAAACTTTCACTGAATAGTTTATTAAAAGTATTTTTGTAGTTTATTGGCAGTATTAAACATACTTTTGTGGAAGTGTTTTTATAATATTAAAGTTTCCTACGCTTTCCTTCTTTCTTCCTCTTCCCTCCCTTCCTTCCTTCAAGATTTGATATCAGAGGAACTAGAGCAGAGAAACCTTGAAGCCTGAGTAGAAAGTCTCAAAAATTATATAAAGACTTTCTTACAGTTTACAGAATATTATGAGATTTCAAATATACATATCATTTTTCAACCTGCAGCTATTGAAAAGTGGTTTATCATTCAGAAGTCCTTCCAAGTACAAGTAGCACATATCTAGGCCACTGAAAGTTTTATTAGTTACTACCTCCACTACTGGGAAAGTACATGTAAAATGTAAGTCACAATCTATATAGTTTCTAAAAATGTAATCTTCGTTTTTTATTAGAGTCATACAGGCTTATAACAAGATCACAACCACAGTCCTATATTCACTCTACCCTTCCCATCTCTAACTTCTGCTTTCAAGAGTCAAATACACTTCACTCTTTTAACAATTTTTTATAATGTTTACCTTTAGATTTCATTTATTGCTTATAGTTCTAGTCTTCTATTTTTATTTTATAGCACATATTTAGTTACAACTAAGAATGAAGATTTACCTCCATTAAATTGGTAATTGCCCCCATTACCATCCCCTTATACACACCACCCTCCCTTAATTTTAAATATTGTAATTAATTTAAGTGAAATCACTTCCTCAGCGATGAATGCAAAGAAATAGAAGAAAACAATAGAATGGGAAAGACTAGAGATCTCTTCAAGAAAATTCGAGATACCAAGGGAACATTTCATGCAAAGTTGAGCTCAGTAAAGGACAGAAATGATAGGGACCTAACAGAAGCAGAAGATATTAAGAAGAGGTGGCAAGAATACACAGAAGAACTGTATAAAAAAGATCTTCATGACCTAGATAATCATGATGATATGATCACTCACCTAGAGCCAGACATCATGGAATGTGAAGTCAAGTGGGCCTTAGGAAGCATCACTACAAACAAAGCTAGTGGAGGTGATGGAATTCCAGTTGAGCTATTTCAAATCCTGAAAGATGATGCTGTGAATGTGCTGCACTCAATATGTCAGCAAATATGGAAAACTCAGCAGTGGCCACAGGACTGGAAAAGGTCCGTTTTCATTCCAATCCCAAAGAAAGGCAATGCCAAAGAATGCTCAAACTACTGCACAATTGCACTCATCTCACATGCTAGTAAAGTAATGCTCAAAATTCTCCAAGCCAGGCTTCAGTAATATGTGAACCGTGAACTTCCAGATGTTCAATCTGGATTTAGAAAAGGCAGAGGAATCAGAGATCAAATTGCCAACATCTGATAGATTATCAAAAAAGCAAGAGAATTCCAGAAGAACATCTATTTCTGCTTTATTGACTATGCCAAAGCCTTTGACTGTGTGGATCACAATAAACTGTGGAAACTTCTGAAAGAGATGGGAATACCAGACCACCTGACCTGCCTCTTGAGAAACCTGTATGCAGGTCAGGAAGCAACAGTTAGAACTGGACATGGAACAACAGACTGGATCCAAATAGGAAAAGGAGTACGTCAAGGCTGTATATTGTCACCCTGGTTATTTAACTTGTATGCAGAGTACATCATGAGAAACGCTGGGCTGGATGAAGCACAAGCTGGAATCAGGATTGCTGGGAGAAATATCAATAACCTCAGATATGCAGATGACACCACCCTTATGGCAGAAAGTGAAGAAGAACTAAAGAGCCTCTTGATGAAAGTGAAAGAGGAGAGTGAAAAAGGTGGCTTAAAGCTCAGCATTCAGAAAACTAAGATCATGGCATCTGGACTCATCACTTCATGGCAAATAGATGGGGAAACAGTGGACACAGTGTCAGACTTTATTTTTCTGGGCTCCAAAATCACTGCAGATGGTGATTACAGCCATGAAATTAAAAGACGCTTACTCCTTGGAAGGAAAGTTATGACCAACCTAGACAGCATATTAAAAAGCAGAGACATTACTTTGCCAACAAAGGTCTATCTAGTCAAGGCTATGGTTTTTCCAGTAGTCATGTATGGATGTGAGAGTTGGATTGTGAAGAAAGCTGAGCGCCGAAGAATTGATGCTTTTGAACTGTGGTGTTGGAGAAGACTCTTGAGAGTCCCTTGGACTGCATGAAGGTCAAACCAGTCAATCGTAAGGGAAATCAGTCCTGAATATTTATTGGAAGGACTGATGCTGAAGCTGAAACTCCAATACTTTGGCCGCCTGATGCGAAGAGCTGACTCATTAGAAAAGACCCTGATGCTGAGAAAGATTGAGGGCAGGAGGAGAAGGGGATGATAGAGGATGAGCTGGTTGAATGACATCATCGAGTTGATGGACATGGATTTGGGTGGACTCCGGGAGCTGGTGATGGACAAGGAGGCCTGGCGTGCTACGGTTCATGAAATCACAAAGAGTCGGACACGACTGAGCAACTGAACTGAACTGAACTGAAGGGAAATCAATATTCATGAATAATGCTCTGACTATACATACTCACAACTAGGCCATGTAGTATATTATGAGACGTTCCGTTTTGTGTGTAAGTTTTACTTTCTCTGGATGTTATGATTATCTCTCAGTTTTTTAAATTTAGTTTTCTAATTGCTGCTGCCTAGTCACCGCAGTCGTGTCCGACTCTGCGTGACCCCATGGGCTGCAGCCTTCCAAGCTTCTCTCTCCATGAAATCTCCAGGCAAGAACACTAGGGTTGGTTGCCATGCCCTCTCCAGGGGATCTTCCTAACCAAAGGACTGAAACTGGGCCTCCTTTATTGCAGGCAGATTCTTTCCCACTGAGACACATGGGAAGCCCAAGTTTTCTAATTACTTAGCTCTCATTCGATGCTCTGACAAAATTATAAAGCTATAAAAATCCCAGTGATACATTCAAACACACTTGCTGGTTTCAGTTTTGTTCTCGACACAGTCCTCCTGGAATACTCTATCTTCTGAAATTATTATGACCATTTGCTCTCTAGGCCTGCTGCCTACATGTCAAAGTGCAGTCTTCCTTTACTATGAATCTGCATGCCTTGTGCAATCATGAACATGCTTGAAAAGAATAAAAATTGGAAAAGTCTCATCAAAGAAACAGAAACTCTCAACAAAGAAACAGAAGGTATAAAGAAGAAGTCAATGAAAATTTTAGACTGGAAAAGTGCATAACTTAAATAAAAAAGTCATTGGATGGATTGAAGAGTGGAATGGATGGGACAGAGGAAGGAATCAGTGAACTAGAAGATAAAACAATAGAAATTACTCAATTTGACTAAAGAGAAAAAAATGACTGAAAAAAAAAATATGAACAGAGTCGGCCTTGGGTCCCTGTGGGATGATAATAAAAGATCTAACATTCATATCATCAGATTCCCAGAAGAAAGTAAGCAATGAGGCCCTGAAGGAGTACTCAAAGAATTAGTGGTTGAAAACTTCCTGAATTTAGCAAGAGGAAAAACCCCCACAGATTTAAGAAACCTAGTGACCTCAAACAGGATAAGTCCAAATAAATCTATACCAAGACATCACAATTAAACATCTGAAAATTAAAGACAAAGGAAAAAATTGAAAGCAGAGAGGAAAATGACATCTTACCTAAAAAGGGAAAAGCAGTTCCAACAGCTGTGGATTTTTCATCAGAAATCATGGAGGCCAGAGGGATTGGCAAAATATTTTTCCATTGCTGAAAGGAAATAATTATCAACTGGAATCTTTTACTCAGTGAAAATATTTGTCAGTAATGAAAAGGAAATCAAGACATTCTCAGATGAAAGAAAACTAAGAAATCTGTTATCAGCAGACCTAACCTAAAAGAATGGCTAAAGGAAATTCTTTAGACAGAAATCAATAAAATTAAAAACAGAAAACAATAGGCAAATCAGTGAGACTGGTCCTTTGAAAAGATTAATAAAATTGACAAACCTCTAGGAATATTGACAAAGGAAAGAAACTGTGGACACACATACACAGTTATCAGTAGAGACTCTGCAAACATTGAAAGGAAAATAATGGAATGCCACAAACAGCTTTATACACACAAACTTGACAATTTTTAGAAAATGGGTCAATTCTTCGAAAAACTTGAACTACTGCAAGTCACTCAATATGAAGTAGCCAGTTTGAATAGCCCTATAAATATTAAGCAAATTGAATTTGTAACTTAAACACTGCTCACAGAACTCTCTAAACCTCCGTAGGTACTCTAGATAATTTCATCAAATATGTAAAGGAGAACTGACAGCAATTCTACACAATCTCTTCCATAAAATAGAAGAAAGAATATGCCCCAACTTATTCTGTGGAGCTTACTATAGAGCTACAGTAATGAAAACTGTGTCATGTAGCATTGGGACAAATGCAGATCAATGGAACAGAATAGAGAACCCAGAAGTAGAACTAACATACACAACAGATTTTTTTACAAAGGGGCAGAAGCAATTACATGGAGGAAAGGAACTTTTCAGCAAATGGCCCTGGGGCAGTTAAATGTCCAGAGTGGAAGAAACCAAAGACAAAAACTCAATCTACTTCTTATAAGTTACAGGAAAGTTTAACTGGAAATGTGTCACAGACTTAACTGCATTATGTAAAACTATAAAACTTCAATAGAAAAAAACAGAAAAGAAAATCTTCCAGATTTAGGGCTAAGTGAACTATTTTTAGACTTAACACCAAAAGAATAATCCATTAAAAGTAATGTTGATAGATCAGGCTTCATTTAAAAAGTTGCTTTTTGAAAGATCCTGGTAAGAGATTGGGGCTTCCCAGATTGCTCAGTGGAAAGAATTCGCCTGCAGTACCAGAGACGTAAGAGACACAGGCTACATCACCGGGTCGGGAAGGTCCCCTGCAGGAGGAAACAGCAACCCACTCCAGTATTCTTGCCTGAAGATTCCCATCGATGGGGGAGCCTGGCGGGCTACAGTCCATGGGGTCGCAAAGAGTCGGACATGACTGAGTGACTGAACATGCACACACAGAGATTGAGGTAAGACGTTACTGACTAGAGGAAAATATTTACAAACCATCTCTCTTGGAAATAACTTGTATCTCACTATGTAAAAAGCTTTCAAAACTTAACTGTAAAAATTCAATAGTTCAACAGAAAATAAGCAAAGGTATAAACAGACATTTGGCAGTTGAGAAGATATAGTTGTCAAATAAGCACATAAAAAAATATTCAACATCATTAGCCAATGAGATAGCACCACACATCTAACAGAATGATTAAAATAAGAAGTAGTAACATCACCAAATGTGGGTGAGGATATGGGAAAATTGGATTACTCATACACTGCTGGTGGGAATGTAAAATGTTATAGTCATTCTGGAAATATTTTGGCAGTTTCTTAAAAACTAAATGTGCAATTTTTGATCCAGCAATTATAGGTATTTATCATAAAGAAATTAAGTGTCGTATTTACATAAAAACCTAAACATAAATATTTATAGCCCTTCCACAAAGGAAACCACCCAGATGTCTTTCAATGGATGATTAAACAGTTATATGTCTGTACAACAGAACAATAAAAAAAAGCAATAAACTATTAATGTATGCCATAAACTGGATGGATCATCAGAAAATTATAGTCATTTAGAAAAGCCAATCCAAAATTTTACATGATATGCAATTCCACTTATATAAGAGTCTTGAAAAAACAAGACCATAGAAATGGAGAACAGATAAATGCTTCCCAGAGATTAAGGAGGTGTGGATGGGAGGGAAGTACGTTCAGTTTTAAAAATGAAATATGAAGGAGTGGGATGCCATTTCGTTCACCAGTGAATCTTCTCAACCCAGGGATTGAACCCGAATCTCCTGCATTGCAAGCAGATTCTTTACCTTCAGAGCCACCAGAGAAGCCCATCCAGGACATGTAGGAACTTATAATTTTGCCAGTTAATGAATTTTATAGTCATATTGTGTATGTGTGTGTGTGTGTGTTTGTGTGTGTGTGTGTGTGTGTGTGTGTTAGCAAGTTGTTTACCTAAGCAGGGGGCAACTGCAGCACAATTTTGTGCCTTACTTTTCATTCCCTATTCTTTATATTATCCCTTATGCTATAAACTTTTTTTTTTTCTGAAAAATAGCCATTAAGTAAGAGAAAGATACTAATAAAAGTGTAGTTAAATTTAGTGTTAGATGTGCAGGGAAAAGACAAAGTGCTAATAAAGGAGCAAATCATTTATAACATAATTTTGTGTTTCTAAATTTGAGGGATTCATCAAGGCATCGTTATACATCCCTCGAGAATGTCGATGGCTCACAAATGCATATAAAATACATATTACCATTTCACTAAAGAAATGTAAGTATAAAGTAAGCAATTTTAATAGCAGAACAGAGTACATGAGGATTTTTGTTAAATTCATAAGGATTCTTACAATATAACTAAGAATGAACCAATGATATTGAAGCCATATGAACACATAGTCAACACTTTTAAAACAGTGTCCTAATGCTGTGGTTGTAGATGGAGGAGGCAGAGTTGTATCAGTAAATATTATTATTATTATTTGGTATGATTATTTAACACTAAGAAAAATACTCAATATCCTTTTCTGTCCTTTGAGACTTTTGCAGGGTGCTTTAAGCAACCATCCAAACGACAAAGGAAGAATACTACACATTATTATATTTTCTTTTATTTTTTAGTGTGTTTAGTATTGCTTCCCTCTTCAAACATCTATAGATTCCAGTTTCACTGAATTTTGCCATTATAAATAAAACATCTGGAAAATGATTTTTTCAGAATGATTTTTTCCTTGCATGAAAGTTTTAAGTTAGAGTTTACTTCACTTTCATCACCTCACATGAAACTTACAGTTCAATAATTTTGTTTCACATGCGTTTTTAATAGCTGACCATGGTGCTTGAGTGAATGCTGACATCAGCTGTAAGATGTTTGTGGGCAAAGCAACATAGTCTTATAGTCATATATAAATCATGTAACATGTATACTGAACTTTGGCAGAACTTTGGCATAACTTTAAAATTCTCATTATCTGAGGACATATGACATTGGGAAAAACATAAGAATTGTTTCTGGAAATTTCCAGTTCCCTCGGAAAATAATTGAGAGCTGATATACTTAGGATTCCAGAGTAAATTTTCCCCACCACAATCAACATTTTACAATGTCTGTGAGTGGTAATTCCCTTTTCCTCAAAGTTTCTTTAACTTTATACTTAAGCAGGCAAGTGTTAGAGTTTTTGAGATGGAGGAGCCTGGTGGGCTGCCGTCTATGGGGTCGAACAGAGTCGGACACGACTGACGACTTAGCAGCAGCAGCAGAGAGAGAAGGGGGGGATTAGTTATGCAACCTAGACATTTATTCTGCATACATTGTTTAAGCCTCAGAGAACTGGGCTGGAAATTTTAATCATTTGTTTTGCAGAAACAGACATCTTACAAAAACTTTTAAACTGATAAATTTGATAAATTTGCCTTTCTAATATCCACTGTATAGTAGAATGGAAAAACTACTGTATCTGGAATTAAAAACATACACATATATTTTAAGTTTTGGCTTTAGGCAATGTTCTTATGCTCATACAAAAAATGGAAAATCTTGTTTGTTGCAAAGCAAGAAGACACAGATCTTTCCTAAAGAGCCCAGGGACATGCTTGTTTATAAATATTTAATATTGCTGTTATGTCAATATAGCTAGGAGATAGTTTTAGTTTCATTCGTTTCCCTCTATAGATGATCAAGCTTTTTAAGTATATCAGCCCATTTTGCTCTATCTGCTAAATTTATCAGTTCTTGTGAAAATTATTTGATACTTGTTTCCTTATATATTGGGTTTTTATGACTTGCACATAGGTTCACAATAGTTATGTCATCAAGTAATGTACATGTTTATATATAACAATGCTTTTAACTCTGAATTCTGTTTGCTCTCATGGTACTACTTTTACTATATTATCTTTCTCTTGGTTAGTATCATTTTCCATTCCTCCATTTTAAAACTTCCTATGCCATTGAATTCTAAACTTGAACTTGTAAATAGCTGAATTTTCTTTCTTTTTACTCAAGTTGAGAATATCTGCCTTTTAGATAAGTTTATCTTCCTTATATTTATAATGATTACATTTCTATCATCTTTGTCATGTAAGTCCTTCACTTGGGACTCATTCCTTCTTTGCATAACATCCTTCTTCTGCCCTTTCTAATACTGGTTTCAAAGTCATACTTTCTGTTCTATGTATCTGAGTCAGTTTCTCAAGGACAGTACAAACAACCCGGGCTGTGTGATTCTGTGCTGGGAGAGCCTGTCCTGCGCATTGCAGGATGCTTCTGAACACCACGACTGACCTCTGCCTTCTCCCAGAGTTAGGGCAACCAAACGTGTCTCCAGCCATTGCCACATATCCCATGGGGGGAAACTCACTCCCATTTGAGGACCACTGTTTTAAAGTTTATCTGTCAATTGTTACGTGTACATATATCTTAACAAAGCTGAGTGTTGCACTGTATCTTTTGCCCAGAGAAGCTGAGGACCTTAAAATGCTGTATTTGAACCCCTTCCTTGCAGATTCAATTTCCTTTCTGGGAAAGTGCTTTCTTCTGAAATGGTACTCTCTGTAAGTATAATGTCTCACTGGGTTTGTATCTGAAAAATATGTTTATTTTAGCCTTACTTTTAAATGACAATTGAGATTGGTTTGGAAGGATGATGTTACTTTTCCTCAGCAATTAGGAGATGTTACTCCAATTTTATTTGGCATGTATCATTGCTCATAAGAAGTCTGCTGATCATTACTTGTAAATGATTTGTATTCTCTAAGTTTTTATTATTTCTCATCATCTTTGATGTTCTGTAGCTTCCTTATGACATTTTATTCTATTTGTGGATTTGTTTTTAAATTATCCTACTTAGGATTTAAGAAGTGTTTTTAATCTGAGTATTCACTCTTTCCTCAACTCTGGAAAATTCTCCAACATCATCTCTTCAAATACTGCTTTCCCCTCATTTTATGGATTTTCTCCTGGAACTGTAGTAGAAATAAGTTGGAATATGTCATTCTTTGCATCTCAACTTTCACATCTCATCCCTTTATCTGACTGTGTTTTAGTATCAGTGATTTCTTTTTATTTATCTATCATTTTATCAATTTTTCTTTGGTACTGTCCAACACAGCTGCTTACACATCTGAGTTTTTAATGTTAATAAACTACATTATTTAATTCTAGAATTTACATTTTCATCTTTATATCTGACTCCTCTCTTTTCGCCACAATGTTTACTCTTGAATTTTGGTTATATTATTTTCATCTTTGAAAATTGTAAACCTGCTTTTTAATATCTCTCTAAGACTTGCATAAAGGTATTGATGAAATGTGAATTTTCCCATTTTTATAGCTGTCATTTCTGATTTTGGCAATCTATTTCATTTGAGTCTGCTGAAGTTTCTACAAATGGGCTCCTTGTCAGTGGCAGTTATTTCTCTTTTGGAGGATCAAGTGGCCTCAGTTGTTGGAGTCCTTTCAGTTATTAGGTAAATGTCTTGGCTCTGTGCACTAAGTCAATGTGCAAATGCAAAAATCACATCCACAAGCTTGTGTTTTCTCTTTTTCTCAGCCACAGTTATTCCTTCTGTGATCCATAGAGATAGGCTGTCCTCTGCCATATCCTAAGGCTATCAGGGACTCTCTCTTCCTTTAAGATAGATGAGACAACTCAGGCAGATTCTTTTCTTAGGAAGCTTAGTTCCATCTCTCAGACGCCAAGCCCAGGGCCATCAGAAGCATCTTGGTGAAACTGTGTTAAAGATCCAGTCACTTAGACAGATGTTCAATCTAGACATGCTGTGGGACACTGCAGCTCTCAGTCACTCATTGTTTAAGTTTCCTCTTATTTTCTGGCACCAGGGAGTGCTCATTTTTTACTTTGGGGCTTGGGTTTGAATTTAAATTTTATTGGTTATATTTTGTCAATATAATGTTAATATATAATTTCTATGTTAGAAGTTTTCCGCTTGAGTTTTCTTTATTGACTAGAACTCATTTAATTTTCTAATGTATCAATATTTCTTACTACTACTTTTGCTTCTATATCTTTAATTTTTTTTCAAAAGAAACCATTACTTTATCCAGTTTTACTGAGATCTTACTCTGTTCTCTCCTTGAAGCCTTCTACATCTGTTTCATAGAAACTGCCTCTTTTCTTGTCCTACTGAGTATACAAAACCTGTTTTGAAAAACCCCTGCAAGTTCATACAGTTTCACGTAGTTCATACACTTTTCAGATGTCTGCACTTCATTTTTGCTTTAGGATGAAGTTCTTTCCTCTTTCATCTCCAGCACGTTTTTCGTAAGTTCTACACTTTTTCTGGTTGACCTTCTAAATCCAGCCTCTACTCTCCTTCACCCTGTGGGCACTCGCTGTGAAACCAATTCGTGTGGACTCCATCAACAGACTAGAGCATCTTCTGGCTTCCAGTTGAGTTCAACCAGGAGGAGCATCTGTAGGCAAGGAGAGGACAGAGGGAGAATAAGGTTGGAATACTTATTTCCCTATCTTCAGTCCTTCCAGTTTATTGACTTGGCACAGCACCTCATGGGTGCTACCTTCTCTCGATTCCAAGATCTGTTACCTGACTTCATCCCTTCAGACTTGGTGTAGATATGGCTACCTGTGGTTGCTGCCTGGGGATCTGTGCCATCCTTCCTTATATCTCAACACCCTGCCCACACCTTGGTAGAACAATCCCTTTATTGAATTCTTTTCTTGTATTAGTTTTTGTTTGTTCTTTTCTGAGTCTTGATTTTAAAAGTTTAACTTCAGGTATTATTTTTTGCTATTTTTTTCTCATTCTTTATAGGGAGATGATCTATCTAGAGCAGCCAAAATACATGTAGAGTTTCCTTGGCCAGAGTCTTAAAATATGTTAGTCAGTTCTCTTTTCCATGTTTATAGCTTGAGTTTATTGTGTTCATATTATATGGCTTTGTTAGAATCAAATAAGAATTTATCCTATCCCATTGCCTACCTCTCCAATATTCTTTTCTGTATTGCTTCATGCCAGTTGTGACTCTCCTATGTAACTAGCCAAGCTACATTCTCCGTGGGAAGGGAATAGAATAGCACTTCCTGGCATGCATAGATTCAGAAAAGGCTCTCTCTATATTTGTTTGTCATGAAAATGATCACTCAAGGGCTACTTCATCTAACTCAAGGGTTAAATCAAAGAGGAAGACTCCAAACTGAAAAGGGTTAACTGTAAAAAGACATGCGGAAGCATTCTGCTTCCTCTGGGCCAAGTACCTCTCGTCAGACTAGCCCTTCTGGGATTGATAAAAACTATCAATTCTTGAAAAACACAAATAAAACTACTACTTGATAGCACTGAAGAGTAATAGAAACGTGTGGAAATTGGAGAAGAGATGATACTTGGAAGAAGGGAAAGGATTCTCATGTTTCCTGTTTATAAAACAGTTATCCACCTCCAGGGATTGCTAAGTGAAAGTGAAGTCGCTCAGTCGTGCCCGACTCTTTGCGACCCCATGGACAATAGCCTACCAGGCTCCTTCGTCCATGGGATTTTCCAGGCAAGAATACGGGAGAGGGTTGCCGTTTCCTTCTCCAGAAGATCTTCCCAACCCAGGGATTGAACGTGGGTCTTCTGCACTGTAGGCAAACACTTTACTTTCTGAGCCACCAGAGAAGTTGCTAAAATTGATGGAAAATGCACAGAGTTACTTGCTTGAAGAACCAGATGACAGGGTTCAGTGGGCAACTGCAACCACTGAAATATGAGGAGGAAAAACACCAGAAAAGGAGAAAGCTAGAAAGAAGGAGCCTCAGATTTTGTGTGTAACTCTGCCCAAACCTCTGGAAGCTCAGCTAAAGCTTAAAGATCTGAACAGACATTTGAGAGGTTACCCACAGCAAGGAAACAGAGTTTGGTACTTTGCCTTCAACCAAATAAACTGCTTGCTGTAAAAAAAAAAAAAAAAAAAAAAAATTGCAAGTATTTCCTTACTGAACGTATCAGTCCAAGGCAAAGCTTATCTGTGTAGGGAGGGTTTCCTTCCTTTTAGTTCTATTTCTTTCCCATTTTGTTCCCCCACTTTCTACCTCCCGCCCTCTGCCAACTCCTTGAGATGTTTTCTTAAACCTCCATTCTCTTTCTACAAACCAGGCAGAATCTCCTATTCCTTCTGCCACCTTGTTTTTCAGTCATTACTTGCAAGGAACAAAAACACACTGAAAATAGCTCATCAATAAAAAAGAAGTTATTCAAAGTGAATAACCACTCAAAGCATAGAAATCCAAGACAGCTGAAAGAGGTGGACTTCATGCAGAGGAAGCTGGACCTAGTAACAAAGTCATCAGGTCTAGAAAAAGGAAGATAGTTCTCTTTCTAAAGCTACATTACTCTTTTGTCATTGCTTGTTTCTACATCCAATATTGAAATCCTAACTAGAGCTCTCCACCCATAAGTCTACATGACTGCTTGGCCTCCACTCCCAAAATGACTCATTCTTTGAGTCCAAATTGCAGGAAAAACCAAAAAGCAAAACCAAGAAAGCCACTTTTTGTCTTGGCTGACTTTGAGTTCTGGTGCTAATTACTGGTTCCATCAGCAGTGGCTGGTGAGATAACATGCATGATACATTTGTTGAAGGGAAATGGGAAGATGGGTTACATCACCCCCACGGGAGTCTTCTGGGATGCAGAAGATTTTCTTAGAAGAAGGCATGCAAATGGTGTTGTCAAATATACTGTGGCCTCTGAAATCAATAATTTGTGATACCTTGGTATAGCACTTAATAACAATAGATAATTATTTTCACGATGGGGACACTGCCAGGATACTTATTAAGCCAAAAATATTTCCTTTGCTGTCCTCAAAAGCAGAGTTGCATAGGTCAAGGAAGTGATCGTTTTGATTGTCAAGGACCTTAGGCCATGTTTTTCCAAAATTCACATAGCATGGTTTGACGTATTATCTAATTTTCTAATGGTGGCAACAGACCAATAGTGGTAGATGTTATAGGCAAATGCATTCTCTCTTTGTATTATTTTCCATCCAGGATCTCTAAATATTCTTTTGTCAATTATCATATATATAATCCTTTTTTAAAACTGAAAGAGTAAAATGTTAACACCCAGTAAAAGACTCTACAGGAATATAGGGACTACATCAAAATGTTAACAATGGTTATCTCTGTGAGTCATTTCCTTGTATTTAAAAAATGGTAAAATATTATTTCACTAATTGTGTTGCTTTAATAACAGAAAAATTAACTTCATAAAAGTAATGCATTCTAAGTGCACAGGGGTAAATATTTTTGTAAATGAGAACTGTGGGTATAAATAAGTGATTAAAGTTCTGTAAACATGTAAGTATGGCTGAGAAAAGCACAGAAGTAAAAACCAGGACAACTTAGAATAAAGAGAATGCCAGAAAATAACTTTAGAGCTACAAAAAAAAAAAAAAAAAAAAGGAAAATAAGAAATAATGGTCAACGTAAAAGATAATAAAGGAAAGCTAGAAGTAGACTTTGACATTTGCCTTTAAATACATGCAGTAGAATCTTGCATTAAAACTGCTACAACAACAAACATCCACTAAAATGTTCAGTTAAAATTTCTGAGAAGAATTTTTTCTTTTTTTGGCCTTGGTAACCTTTTTCAAAAAAACTGTCAATGGTCTGACTAGGAGATGACAAATGCAGACAAGGTCCATGATAAGAACAAGAAAACACGAGGAAATAAATATACTTTGAATTTGGTCACTTAATCGGATCATTGATGAATTTATTTATCTTTTCTCTGCTGTAAGTCTAGAGACCAGAAGGAGGGAAATCAAAGTAATAGTAGAAAAGTGATTTCTAAGTGTTAGTTTTGAAGCAACTGGGGCTGCCATTGATCACGATTTTATATTTTCACGAGAGTGAGAAAAATGAGAATATAGTGAACTTCATATTAAGGCAAATTTATTAAATTTCCATGAGATTATATCCTTAATATACTTTCATTGTTAAAATATCCTTTCTTCTGTGAAATGACATAGATTGTGGGTGGTGATTATTAATGTATTTCCAGCAAAAGAAAGAGCTATGAATGCTATATTTTCCCAAATTTTCTGAATCTGTTAGATCCAAGAGTTAAAGAATTACAGCTTTAAACCATCGTCAATGTACATGTCTTTTAAGGACAATAGTTCAATTGAGCAAGGAGATACACATCGACAAATAGGAATAGTACCATGCATTATATGGTCATAGGATACAGTGAGCGGCACAGGTGTGTGCTGGTAGGACCAGGAAGGTCTCAAGGTGGAGGTGAGTGTACCTTTTGATTTATACCCTAGGTGAGATGTTAAGTGATGATGGCAGAGAACAGAGCACTCTGGAAGAAGACAATGGGGAGATGAAGTTCAGAATACACAAGGCCTATGAACTGAGTAGACGTATTTGCTGGACATGGCAAAAAATAAGTTCAGACAGGACTGATGAAGTTGAGAAAAATCATTCACTTCAAGACTGTGTTAGGTTTTTTTTTTTTTATTAAGTAATGGCAATTGTTTGGCAGTATTAAAACAAGGTGAGTGATTGAAATTATTACTGTTAAAGTTTTTTTTTCTATGTTTTTGATGCTCTGATGTTTAAACTATGTGTCTAGGTTTGAATTTATTATTATTTATTCAGTTCTTGACATGTTGATCTTCTTGAACCTTTAACAATTTGAGGAAGTTCTCAGTAATTTGATTATTATCTTTTGCCATTTTCTCTAAATTTTCGATCTCTAGGTCCTAAGAGACATATATTAGAACAGCTCATTCTGTCTCGTGTCCCTGAATATAACACCTAGACTGGCCGAAGGGATTGAATCAGTGCTCAGATGGGTCTTGCTCTTTGAGAAGATGTTGCCCATCTGAGCAGTCTTGTCTTGATAACACTCAGCCCAAACCTGATATCTGATGTCTCAGGTCTGCTGTGTCTGTAGGTCTGGTGTCACCAACTTTCGTGTTTTCTTTGGCTTCCCAGTATTTCTCTTCCATGGACCAGTGACTTGCTCTATGTCCAAGAGACAAAAGCGAGGCCACCTTTGAAGTGGGATGGGAGACGTCTTGCCGGTGTGGGGATGATGATCCAGTCCTGAGTCACTGCAGGCTCTAGACTCACTCAGGGGATTGAATTCTTGGTTCTCTCCACCTTTAACATGCTTTCTCCGGCTGTCTGATGGCCTCGTTCTTCAATATTTTTCATTTTTATTCAAGTGCCATTCATTGAGATCTTTGATGAAAGCTATTTAAAATGGAAGCAAGGTTTTATGTCAGTTTCTTGATTTGCAGATAGTTTATATTTGACTCTCAGAACTGCATGAAGTACAGCACTCTGGTTATAAGATGTTCGGGAGACTTTTTCTTCCACCCTTTCTGAGCCAAAATCCCATGTTGTCTCCCTTTAATGGTGACTGAGCTTTCTCTCGTTCTTTCTTTTACCGAAGGTAAAATCTTTTAGGGATGGTGTAGTCACAGCTTTACTGGGAATCTGTTTTCTAACTCTCTGTCTTGAGTGAATCCTTTGTCTTGTTTCTAAGTCTGGGATGGGTTTATAAAGTGAAAGTTGCTCAGTTGTGTCTGACTCTTTGCGACCCCTTGGACTATACGGTCCATGTAATTCTCCAGGCCAGAATACTGGAGTGGGTATCCTTTCCCTTCTCCAACCCAGGGATCGAACCCAGGTCTCCCACCTTGCAGGCAGAGGGGTTTATAAAGCTCAATGTTATTACTAATCAAACTCCCAACGATACTTCCTACCTCAGCTTACTGCTTATCACTATGGTTTCAGTATTGTTCAGTCACTCAGTCATGTCCAACTCCTTGCGACCCCATGGACTGCAGACACCAGGCTTCCCTGTCCTTCACTATCTCCCAGAGTTTGCTCCCATCTGTCACCATCCAACAATCTCATCCTCTGTTGTCCCCTTCTCTTCCTGCCTTCAATCTTTCCCAGCATCAGGGTCTTTTCCAATGAGTTGGCTTTTCCCATCAGGTGGCCAAAGTATTGGAGCTTCAGCTTCAGCATCAGTCCTTCTAACCAATATTCAGGATTGATTTCCTTTAGGATTGACTGGTTTGATCTCCTTGCTGTCCAAGGGACTCTCAAGAGTCTTCTCCAGCACCACAGTTCAAAAGCATCAATTCTTGGGTGCTCAGCCTTCTTTATGGTCCAACTCTTGCATCCATACATGACCACTGGAAAAACCATAGCTTTGACTATATGGACCTTTGTTGGCTGTAATGTCTCTGCATTTTAATACATTGTCTAGCTCTTCATTTTAGTGTTTGGGAATTTTTCCATTATATTCCTATGATCTCAGCTATGTATTTATAAAAATATTTACTACTGTATTATTTTTTCTCATACTTCTAGGAGGGATGATTAATTTTTTCTCTAACATATCTCATTGCTGGAAATGAAAAATAAAATCAGTGGGTTAAAATATTGACAATGGTACAAGATAAGATTAGAAATATAAAAGCCTAGTAGTGTATTGGTTAGAAGGCTAATACAAAGCACTTCTTTTAAAGACTGTTTTTTTAGCGCACTTTCAAGGTTTACAACAAAATCCAGAGGAAGGATTTCCCACATACCCCCTGCCACCACACATGCATAGTGCTCCCCGTTTTCAACATCATAGAATGGTTTGTTGCTTTACCAAGGATGAACTTACACTGACACATATAATCACGCAAAGTCCACAGTTTGCCTTAAGTTTCACTATTGTTTCTGTATATTCTGTGTGTTTGTGCATAATGACATATGTGCTCAGTTGCTCAGTCTTGTTGACTCTTTGTGACCCCATGGACTGTAACCTGCTAGGCTCCTCTGGAATGGGTTGCCTTTTCCTACTCCAGGGGGTCTTTCTGACCCAGGCAGCAAACCCACATCTCCTGCATGGGCAGATGAATCCTTTACCACTGAGCCACTTGAGAAGCCCCCATAATGGCGTTATAACATCACTCACATTATTTTCACTGCCCTCAAACTCCTGTTTGTTCTGCCTACGCATCTTCCCCTGTTCCCATCACCCCTGGAAACCACTAGTTCTTTGCCATCTCCACATTTTTACCTTTTCCAGAATGTCATATAACTGGAGTCATAAATTATCTAACCTTTTCAGACTGGCTTCTTTCACTCAGTAATATGCATTTACATTTCCTTTCATGGCTTGATATATTTTTTTTTTTTCCACTACTGACTATTTCATTGCCTGTATGGTACCATTCACCCACCGAAGGATAGACTGGTTGTTTTGGCAGTTTTGGCAATTATGAATAAAGCTGCTATATACATCTGTGTGTAAAATGGATAACCAACAAAGACCTACTGTATAGCCCATGAAACTTTATTCAATGTTTTGTGTCAGCCTGGGTGGAATGAGGATTTGGGGGAGAATGGATACATGTATATATATGGCTGAGTTCCTTCACTGTTCACCTGTATCACAAAATTGTTAATTGGCTACACCCCAATACAAAATAAAAAGTTTAAAGTTAGAAAAAATAAATATCTGTGTGTGGTTTTTTTATGGATTTAGGTTTTCAACTCCTATAGAATTCCTAATACACGCAAATGTGATTGGTGAACTGTTTGGTATGTGTTAGGTTTTAAAAGAAACTGCCAAACTGTCTTCCAAAATAGCTGTATCATTTTACATTCCCACCAGCAAAGTATGAGAGTTCCTGCTGCTCCTTATCCTCACCAGAATTTCATACTGTCAATGTTCCAGAATTTGGCCATTCTAAATAGGAATGTAGTGGTTATGATAAATTTTTGACTTGACCAAATAAAAGCTATGTTTTAGGGCAGAATAAGAAGATTTAAACAAAATTCCCTGTTTGTTTGGGCCTCCTCTCTCCATCCCTAATGTGCAGTGTGCATTTGTACTACCACATTAACCAGAGCTCTTCAAAGATAGGAGTGACTGCCAAACTGTAAAAATTGTTTTTCCCCTTTCTTCTGATGCTAACAATATAATTTTCAGAAGAAAAGCATCCTTTCCCAACTCTGTAAGGGGTCACAGTGACTTGCTGCTTGTTTTGTACATGCTTACCTGGACTATGTATCCTTGGCAAACTTTATGTAAATATCAGTGCTGTTTTGATGTACAATCTTTGTCTTGAAAATGTATATGACTGTGCCTTCAACTTCTAATGGGTAGAATAGTTGTCAGGGCTTTCTGAGAATTTGTCTCCCCATTTCTAATCCTCAATTTGGCTCGAATAAAATCCATTTGTCTCCTTAACTTTATTTTTAATGAATTTTCATAAACAGATTGAACAATTTTACATGTTTAGTCTCAAATTAGAATGCAGATTTTGATAATTCAGAAATGTTGTGTACTTAGTGAGTATGAAGTGGTGGATGAAACATGAAGCCAATGCAGGAGTGATTTGGGGGGTGGGAGGTAAGCAGTTGAATAAAGAGTATCATTGTATTATCTGAAGAAGTAAACACAGGATTTGGACTTTCCCAGAAGAGGGCAAGGGGAAGATGTCTTTACCAAGCTTAAAATACCAAGAGCTGATTTATATCTTCTCTTAGGACAGGGGAGCCTGGAGGGCTGCAGTTCATGGGGTCGCAAAGAGTCTGACATGACGAGTGACACTTTCTTCAGACTTAGGAGCTTTCTACTTCCATAAACATTACATAAAAATTACAGAAGAATCCAAAACCTTACTGTTTTTGCTGTTGTTCAGGAGATAAGTTATGTCTGATTCTGTGACCCCCGTGTACCGAAGAACACCAGGCTGCCTTGTCCTTCACTGTCTCCTGGAGTTTGCTCAAATTCATGTCCACTGAGTTGGTGATCTTACCATTTCATCCTGTGTTGCCCCATCTCCTCTTGCCTTCAATCTTTCCCAGCATCAGGGTCTTTTCCAATGAGTCGGTTCTTTGCATCATGTGGCCGAAGTATTGGAGATTCAGCTTCAGCATCAGCGTCAGTCCTTCCAACGAATATTCAGGCTTGATTTCCTTTAGGATTGACTAGTTTGATCTCCTTGCAGTCCAAGGGACTCTCAAGAGTCTTCTCCAGCACCACAGTTAAAAAGCATCAATTCTTCAGCACTCAGCCTTCCTTATGGTCCAACTCTCCAATTTGTGCATGCCTACTAGAAAAACCATAGCTTTTACTATATGGATATTTGTCAGTAAAGTGATTAAAGTCTTTTAATACATTGTTTGGTTTGTCATAGCTTTTCTTCTAAGGAACAAGCGTCTTTGAATTTCATGGCTGCAGTCATTGTCTGCAGTGATTTTGTATCCCAAGAAAATAAAATCTGTCACTGCTTCCAGCATCTTATGGTACTAAGAAAATATGAAAGTATCCTAGTGAGATACCACTGCCAGCAAGAGTCAGTTTAAGGAGAAAGGAGGTACTCTGGATAGTTAGGTAGATTACAGGTCCTTGAGCAGTGACTGAACTTACTAGGAATTTCACATTTTCACAAATATAATTTCATGTCCCCATGGTTATAGTTTCATTAGTCATTCCATTGACTAGGTGATTGTATGCCTTAAGTTACTTGTGATAAAAGGTAACATATTACTTAGTGAAATTTGTTTTCAAAGTGTTGAATGCATGAAGCAATTGTGAATCTAGGTTATGTGACAGGTGTTTCGGGTAAGCATTGTAATTCTGTCACAAAATTGCAAAATGGAAGCAATCTTGTCTTTGTAAAATATAGCTCTTCTATGCCCACTTATTTGAAAATAAAGCTGCTTTCATGAAAACAATAAGTAAACACCCTCATGACATGTCATTGACAGACAACTTTCTATTGCAAAAATTAAGTGTTAAGAGTCAAGAGGGCAGGTAGACTTTTTCTCTTGACTTTTCTGCTACATGGTTTGATCAACAGGGATTTTAAATCATTAGCATATGGTGTGTGAATAAACTACTAATGTTCACTAAACACCCACCAATTAGTTAACACATTACAAAGCTGAAGGGAGTTCACGAGATTTTCTTGTTCAGGACATTTAGGCAGATGAATATCTAAATCAGAAATACCCAGCTATTTGACAGGATAGCTCATTAATCAAGTAGCTGGTATGACATGGTGTAACAGCATCAAAGATTATAACTTTCAACACTGCATATGAGGTCTGATTGGAAATTGCTACCATATACCTCTCTTTCCTTTTTGCAGTTTTCAGGTAGCTATGCACTTTTTCTCTTGTTTCTGATCTGCAGTATAAGTAACTCCTACAAATAATTTGGGGCTTCAGCTTTTGGCTATGATGAGAGAAATTATAACATGAATACCCCATTAAGAAAAATTGGGAAATGAATACTGCACATGCACATACATCAAAACCACAACCTGTCTGAAGGTGTTATAGAGCTTCTCAGAATCCAGGAGTTGGTTCAGTACCTTTAGAGATGAAAATTTATTGACATGAGTCCACCACTCTGCATGTGGTGATACCCTTGGTACATGTGCCAATTTTTAATCTTGGTGGAGTGAGAGACTGAAGGAAAATACTAAGGGGCAGCATAGCCAGCAGGACTTTGAGCAATCCTATGGGGTTTGAGAGACAAAAGTAGATGTATGGACCTGTGAGGGAGGCCAGGGCTTGAGGGTCCAAGTCTTGGGAGGCAAATAGGGTTTTAGAAAGAAATATTTTAGAAGATGAAAATGTTTTAGAAGAAAATGTTTTAGAAGTGGTAAAAGAGGAATGGGCTATTTCTCCTCTAAATATTTGTTCATTTATAAGCCCACAGGGCAAGATATCCAAAATTAAGCAAGAAATAAAAATCAAGCAAAGATTTCAGTAGTCTCCCTTCTTTGCTGGGGAGACAGAAATTGTAGGAAAGAATATCCCAAATGGAAAAAAATAACCTTGGTTTACATAAAAGGCTCTCAACAAGGAACCTCTGGGAAGAGGGGTGGTTGTTTTACATGCTAGGAGACAGAGTTCAAACCTTGTAATGTCTGAAAAACAGCATCATGTCACCTAGATTGAGACAATCTGCCAGCACTCTGGCTGGCTGTCAGAAAATGAGCGTTAAGTCTCTGGAGGTAGATATTGTGATCCAGAGCCTCTCACATTTTTCATGCACAATGACTGAATATCAAAAAAATTACAAAGAGTACCAAGAATGATGTCCAAGAGAAAATGTTAAACAATAGCAATCAATCGTATGGTTGATGCAGGCTATTGCAATAGAAAACTAAGACTTGAAATTTATGCTAATTAGCATGTTCAAGATAATAGAGGGTGAGACAGGCGATTCAACCAGTGATCTGAAATCCATAAAAGGAAATTGTAGCACTAAACATATAATTTAAAATAAAAATGCAATAGATGTGTTTAACAGCAGATTGACACGTCTGACAAAAGGATATATGTCTAAAAAGACAAGAAAGACTGAAGCACAGAAAGTAGAAGAAAGGAAATACAAAAGATACCAAAAGACACATGGACACAGTGGAAAGTTCCTATATATGTAATTTTTATGATAGAAGGAAGCTGTGAATGGAGCAGAAGCAAGCTTGGAAGACCAAATAGTTGAGAATATTTCAAAAGTGATGTGAATAATCAGGCTAAAGGTGCACGAAGAGCTATGAACATAAGCATGGATAAAGTGGAAACACAAACCAACCAAAAACCATGCAACTGCATGATAGTAAAAGTGTTTCAAACTAAAGACTGGGGGCAAATATAAAGAACAGAGAAACCTGAGACAAACCATATATTAACCTTCACAAGATCAATAATAAAATTAATGACTGACTTGTCACATGGATAAACACAAGTCAGACAATGGAAAGGCATTTTTAAAATGTTGAAAGAAAGAAAATTGCCAATCCAGAATTATTTTTTCCTTAGCGAAAAGTTTCTTCAAAAATAGAGGTAAAATAAAAATGCTTGTAGGTAATGAGTCTGAGAATTCTGCACTTGGAGGCCAGCACTATAAGAAATGTTAAAGGGTTTGATACTAAACAGAAATGATTCCAAATAGAAATATGGAAATGAGGAAGGAATGAAAAGCAACAAAATGGTAACCATGAGTAACTCCAAGCAATTATTCACCATGCAAAGCAACAACAATCCTGATTCCCCAGGAAGACTGACATCCTTTTAACCTAATATTTAATAAATACTTTTCAGAAGCACATCTTTTCTTTCCATCTAATGTTCTCTTTCCTTTGAGCTATGGAAAGTCTACTTCTAATAGTGAATGCTGAGATGTTATCTAGGTTTACTTTAATCTCATTTTATTTTTGTTAATGTGTATGGTGGCGGCCCTATCCTAGGCCTTTCCCTGACCCCTTGACTGTTCCCCTTGTCAGGTTTAAATTTTGACAAAAGCCTTTGTATGCAGCAGACCTTTGACAATTCTGGTGCCTAGATTATATTTATCTTATTTTGTCTGGCTGTCCTTGTTTTTTTGCTTTGTTTTGTTTTTGGGAATTGCTTTATCCATATAACCTCTCTGTCAAGGAAAGTTCCCGGGGCTCCTTTTCTTTCTTTCTTTTGCCTACCCCCCCTTTTTTTTAAATGACTACATGTCCCAAGCTAATGTTTGTTCACAACTTTGTCATTTATGTACCCAGATACTTATAGACTTTTAATGACAAGTTTAAAAACTACTTCCCATGTAAGAAACAGAAATTAAAAAAAAAATATTTTGTGACAAGAACCACTCTGAACTAGAGATAGACACTGAAAAAAAGACAGGGTTTCAGTGTTTTATTGATTTTAAATATATGCACCTATTTATAGCCATAGGAGCTATTATCATTCAGAATTTTGGACATGCTTAGTCAAAGACTACACAGAGTCTGCCTGGAATATGGCACATCATTCAGCAGCCCAATGATTTATTGTCATTTCAAATGGATATTCTTTAAATGTTTGTTTAATATTTATTTAATAGGGACAGGAAGGGGCCTACTTTTAATGAACTGCCTTTCTATTATGTTTAAACTATGTCATTTAATTTATGTACTAAATATTACATAGTATTGTATTTTTCTTGGAATTATTCTTTATTTTACAATCCTTCTGTTACTCATGGCTTATATGGTATTAGTCACTCAATCACTATGGCTAGAGGTAATCACAAGGTTATAGCCTTACTCAAAAATGCATTTTAAAATCCTTTCTGCTTATTTTCATGGTGGAAAAAAATGTTTCCTACTTCTTTCCAGTAATTTCTTTCTTTCTTTTCTTATTTTTATTTTTATTGAGATGCAATTGACATGTAGTATTGTGTACGTTTAAGGTATACATTTATACATTGCAATACAATTACCATCACATTATTTGCTAACAGCTCTATCAGGTCACACAATTATCCCTTCTTCTCTGTGGTGAGAACAATTATGATCTAGTCTCTTAAAAGCTTTGAAATTTGTAATACAATGTTGTTGAGAATGATTATTGTGCTGTGCATGGATATCCAGAACAAATTTTAACACTAGTCACAAGTTTGTACCCTTAAAAACATCTCCCCAGTTGCCTCATGAAAGTCCCTCAACCCGCTGCCATTCTAGAAGGCACATAGAAAGTTCAGAACTCATAAAACCTGCTTCTGGTCATTGCACTGTGTCTGTGTGATTTTGGTTGGAAGTTTCTGCTGACAGTGACTATGCCATGTTAGGGGCCTCTCAGCTGTCTGGTCTCTGAGTAGAGGGTAGGCTTGTCTGCAGTTGAAATGTATATAAAGCAAGCTGGCTGTCAAAGTGCAGAACCACTCAAGCAAGATAGGCTGGCGCTAGTGAGGCTTGTTCTGAAACCAGTGTCCACTTCAGGGCACTGTCTACATCAGTAGGAGTGTAGCCAAATTACATTCTGGCAGTTATATCAGGAATTCTGTCTGGAAAGTCCAGTGAATTGGCACCAATGCCTGATTTGCTGCAAGGGAGCTGTAGCACACTTTATTGGAGTGGCCTTAAGTTTTAATATGAGCCTCACTGGTGGCTCAGATGCTAAAGAATCTGCCTACAATGGAGGAGACCTGGGTTCGATCCCCAGGTCAGGAAGATCTCTTGGAGGAGGGAATGGCAACCCACTCCAGTCTTCTTGCCTGGAGAATCCCATGGACAGGAGGAGCCCGGCAAGCTACAGTCCATGCGGTCGCGAGAGTCGGACATGACTGACAGACTCACACTTTAGGTATTAATAGCTTGCTGGCTTGTGACTCAGTTGTGTGTTCCAGTCTAACTCTATTGATGCTGCAACCAGTGGAATCCCCACCTTTCCCTTTCCAAGCCATCTCTTCCAAGGTTTTATATATATATATATATTTGTAATTCTGCACAGGTTTTTTTTTTTTTTGCCATTTAGTATATCTTTCATGAGCATTTTAAATTAGATGATGAGAGTATTTCAGACCATGCCAACATGTAAAATGGGTGTAGCTGGAATTGTTTTTCCAATACTTATGGTGCTTCTCTCATAGCATTCCTTCAGGAGAAGCAACACTCAACATATCTTAGGGTTAAATTCCATAATCCCCATGCAAGTTGATGATGCTACATCTATACCATATTTTACAATTTATGAGAGTTTTCCATTGTGGAAACAATCCAGGCAATGAACCGCAAACAGTAGGGGAAGAGAGATCAGAGGGCTCTCCACAGGGATGTCAGTTGGCTTTCTTTACAGTCTCTAAAATTTACTCTGAAAAACAGGGATAAATTTATGTATTATCTTGTCTACTTTATATGAGAAATTTATGTTCTTCCTAGGGATGGATGTACTTTCTGATTGTGTAGGGGTGTGTGTGTGTGTGTGTGTGATATTATTGTGTATGAAATAATTACTTTAACCTTAAGTTAAGGATCTATTTTGTTCCCTTTTGGTTTTGCATCACAGTTTAGTATTTTCTGGCATTCATCAAACTTTAAATGATACCATGCCCATAATTACTTATTTCTAATTTCTAAGTTGTTCTCTTGACCACATTGATAGTGGAAAAATGACATGAGAAATATGTTTCAGTTCACTGTCAATCCATTTAATATATTTAAAAATATTTTTGGTACATGTTTATCCAATTTACAGCATTTTTATGAAGATGGGATTATTTATATTTTTCTTTCTTTCCCCGTTAAATCTGTCTTGAACACTTAAAAGACTAACTAATTTAAAACATTTCATTTTTGAAAGATTCAAGATATTTCACATTCATAGTATATCATATGAGATTAAGATGTTTCGGTATGTTTGTTCTATCGAGAAACACTGAGTTAAGAAATACTACACAGTTTCACAGGGGCTTCCCTTCCCTAGCGGCTCAGTGACCTGGGTTCGATCTCTGGGTCGGGAAGATCTGCTGGAGAAGGAAGTGGCAACCCACTCCAGTATTCCTGCCTGGAGAATCCCATGGACGGAGGAGTCTGGTGGGCTACAGTCCACAGGGTCGCAAAGATTCGGACACGACTGAGCGACTTAATTTTTCATACAGTTCATAAGATGACTCATAATTAAACTGTGTCAAGATTATATATCCCATAGTTGATTGTATTTAATAGCTTAGTATTATTGGGAAGATTTGATTGCTAACCTTTTTTTAACTGCAGAAGTATTTTTTTTTCCAAGTGTTAACATATTAAAAGTGAATAAAATATTAAATAAAACTTTAATAAAATATTTTCATCTTTCCCAATATGTTGAGAATCTAGCATTTATTAGTACACAAAATTAAGATAAAATATTCTAAGGACTAAATAATGAAAATACTAAAATCTGTCCATAATGTAAAAAGTAAAAATAAATCATTCAAATCAATATAAACACATTGAAAAGGGGTTTAAATACTTGTAAAACTCCTTTTAGGCAAAGGGATTTTCAGAAAAATGGCTTCAGGAAACAGTCTACTTTTGTAACTGTATCCTTAAAATTTCTGAATCTATCATAAAATTTATTCACACATATATAAATGTTTTATATTACTATTCATAAACATATTTTTACCCTCCAACACATTCCTAAGTATAAATCTGTAGGAATAAATATAAAAACAAAGTACACATATGTTTATATATGTGCATATATTATATCTATACACATGCATATCAATTATCCATCATCACAGTAATATTGCATAGCAAACAACGAGGACACCTTAAGTAATAAAGCAATATACATTATTTATCTCACTAACATGCTCAGGTGCTCTTGGCTGGGCTGGCTGGTACACCTGCAGTCAGCTGGAGTGACAAGGCAGCTCAGCTGATGGAAGCTGGCTCTCTTGCACCACAAAGGATGGACTGGTTTTGACTGATGTAGGATGTCTGGGCTGAAATGACTAGGGTGATGTGGTCCTGCTACACTGACTTTCAACCACGAGCAGACTAGTCTGGTTGTGTTCATAGCTGGTAGAAGTACAAGAGCAATAACAGACACATGGGTGCTTTTTTTCCCATCCCTCATTGCAGCATCACTGCTAGCCTCCTCCTAAGGAAAGCAAAATCACATAGCTGAATTCAAAATCGAGCGGTAGGGAAATATACTCCATATTTGTTTGAGGGAAGACATGCAAAGTCATGTAGCAAGAGTGTGAATGAAAGGGAGAGGTAAACAGTTGGAGGCATCAATGCAATCCATATATTGAAACTTTTATATTTAGGTTCTTAAATGAGGCTTGTCTTGATAGAATTAGGAGTCTTTTGAACTAGAACTCAGTCAAGGACTATCTATAATTAATGAAAGAAAGGCCTTGAAATTTTCTCTAATATTAAGTGAAAATAACAGTTTTGCTTTGGCAGATATTTTAGTCAAAATTAAATATTTCTTTTAATTATAAATAAGATTCCATTAGTGAAGGTGGAATTGAGTATGTGCTAAAAGGATCTGAAAGCGCATGGTAAAGACTGGGGAGGAAAATCGTGGGCATGATGTGTGTGACTACCTTCTAGAATTCTGTGACATTACGTTTTCTCTCTGCTTGTAATATGTCTTGTACTTCTCTTCTTTCCTCATGTTCCAACATCATAGAAACACTTAACGGCACTTAAGCTGCATCAGGGCAAAGAAAACAAATGAACAAGCTGAAACAAATGGATTTCACTTCCAAATTCAAAGCATGAGATTGAGAAAAAAAAAAAAAATTCCCAAGGGTTTGGAAACTAGTCCTGGCAGCCAGCCACTTAAAGGGGATTTTATGCCAATATAAGATATACCGGAATGGGAGGGAGAGAATAGTAGAGATCAAAGCTCTGTAGTCTAAATCATGGAACTGAGAAGGTGGAATACAATCGAGTGGAGCCTGAGACTTGGTTTCTCAGAGCAAATGAGCTCGAGTCTCACCCTTCTAATGCTTGTTATTTCTAAATATTTGTATGCTTGACAGGCAATGCTACAATTATCCCTCCCAGTTATTAAATCCACTCTGTATTAGTAATACTTTTGGAAATCTTATGTGCTAAGTTGCTTCCCTGTGGAAAAATAAGCTTTTTTCTTTAATGATTGATTAAGAAAGAATAAGGGAAAGATGAAGTATTAAAAAAATCTATCTGGAGTATGACTTCATTTTAAAGAAGGATGTTTTAAGAGACAAGAGAAAAATAAATTAATGTTAAAAACAAAGGAGAAAATGCCTACAAATCTCCTATAAACTGTAAACACATAAAAAGAAAAGCTCTATTTTGACTGCTTGAATATTTTGTACTCAGTTGTAACCATGAGAAAGTTTCTAATGAGTTGGTCTAAATCATTTATTCTTGGGGTTGTTCTTAGATCCTTACAGTTATTTTAGGAAAGAGAGAAAAGTCAAGGGACCAATAGAGAAAGGAGATAACATAAACCTGAGTTTGCTAGCACATGCTTTTAAAATCCACAGTGCCTATGATTTAAAAACTACCTTCAACAATTGCTGAGGTAATCCATTCCACTATCAGAGTAGCTTAACATTTTTGAGATAAGGATCCCTTGAGAGGCTAATCTGAGCTCTCCTTCCCTGGGACATTCAGAAACCATAATTTTAGATCCATTCTGTAGAAAGGAAGTAGTGATTTGTAGTTCTATTGAAAACTATTATAACCTTGCTGAGCTTTAAAATACAAAAGTCATGCATAATGTTAATTATAAATGAGGTGACTAAGTGGAGAATTTTTACCATCTAATATTAACTATAATATTATTGATAAATTGGTATAATGCTTCATAATTATTTTAAGAGCATTATGTGAGTTGATCCTCACATAATAATTAAGTTATTATTTTTATTATCATTATCCATATAATGATCATTATTATTACATTATGAAATCTTAGTTTAAATAATTTCTTCAAAATTGCTTTCATATACACTTTTTACACATTATATCACATTTTTCTGGGCAGTGCATTTCATTTTCCTCATCTGTAAAATATGCTTAATAGTTTTTACCTCACAAAGAAAAAGTTCATTGAGATAATACACATGAACCCTTAGAGTAATTCATGGCATAGAGCAAATGCTTGATAAATATAACTCATTATCATCATAATGAATTATGTTTAACCAGAATTTAGATGGCAATAGTTTAATAGGAACTTGATACATTAAAAAAGTGTTAAGAGTAAATTAAAAGCCTAGAAAATTCCTAGAAAGTCTAGGATCAGTCCATGTTTATCCTCATGACTTCTATATAAATATATACATTGCTGAAATTGATCTTTAAAATCGTGCAGTTTTAATAGAAGATTAGATTATATTTAACTGTGTTAAGTGCATGTTATGAAACTAGGGTCCACTTAATTTTGGATCCCTAGTAAATTGGATTATTTCTTCTCTTAAGCCTTTGAGACAATCAATAGGAGAGTATTCACAATTAAGCAAGTTGTCTTCAGAAAATGCCTTTATATGGGGGTGCCTTGTGTCACCAGGCCCAGCTTCTGAGAAAGAGTTACACAGGATACAGCAACAGGCTGTAGATACACAGGCTTTAGATTTGCAAGAGCATCCAATCTGAGGCCTAAAGGCCTTCTTTCCTTTCCTGGTGATCGGACAGAACATGACTTCTTTGAAACCCTACCTTTAGTAGTACCTCATTGCTTCTTCATCTTCGACATACAGGATTTTCTATGGATGGAAGACATGCTTCTACTTAATACAGAAAGAGCAAGCAAGAATAGGAATCCTGTCAGGATGGACAGCTCACATTTTGTCTATAACTATGGCCTCTATGGGCTTCCCACGTGGGCTCAGTGGTAAAGAATTTGCCTGCCAGTGCAGGAGATGCGGGTTCGATCCATGGTTTGGGAAGATTGCTTGCAGAAGCAAATGGCAACCCACGTCAGTATTCTTGCCTGGGAAATCCCATGACCAGAGGAGCCTAGTGGGCTACAGTTCATGGGGTCACAAAGAGTCAGACCCTACCTAGAGACTAAACACCAACAACAATGGTCTTATAATTTGTTAGTCTTAATCCCAGAGCTAAAGGAAATTAAGGTTCATCCACAGTCTTTTTGCCATTGTGTCTCCATTAATTTCTTGGGTGGCTGAAATATACTCTTGATAAGTTTCTTCAAAAGAATTCAAAGGCACTATATATTCTAAGTTCTTGCAGGTTTAGTTTCTTGTCTTCATTCTTACATAAGAATTTGGAAAGTTATAAAATCTCATCCTTTGGAAACATTGTAGGCATTACTCCACTCTCTTCCAGCGTTCCTGTGGAAATTCTGGAGACTAGCCTGATGTTTTACCCCTTATCTGTAACTTGATTTTTATACTTGTACTTTTAAAGGACTCTTTTGTTATCTTGGAAGTCAAGTGATTTTACTATTCTGTAATAAAATTGGATATTCTATATCCATTTTTCCCTTTGGAATATGCTGTGCCTTTTCTATCTCTGGATTTATGATGATAATTGGAACATTTGTTGCATTATATTTTTAAATAATTTTATGTGTCATTATTTTGAATCTCACCTGTAGGGGACTCATTTAGGTATATGTTTGATTCCATACTAATTATGGACCCAACCTGGGTCTCCTACATTTCAGGTGTATTCTTTTCATCATCTGAGCCACCAGGGAAGCCCTATAAGGTGATGGTCTGATGCACAGTCTACAGAGTAGGACCCAGCCAGGGGGACCCCTCTATGTGCCTGACACGAAGAACAACAGAGAAGGACCCCAGGCAAGAGAGCCCTCTATGTGCCTGAATGGGCAGAACTACGAGAGAGATTGGCCAAAGAGGCCTTCTGATCGCCAGCTACCAGAGGCTCGAACAGATACTCTGAGAGGGCCATAATCCTGCAGGGAGGCAGTCGTGTCCCTGCACACTTGGCGCCGCCAGGGTCCCCGCAAGCCAAGCAGCCGCGCCACCTTCACGCTCAACTCTCACTGGGGCAGAGCTGCCACAGGCAAGAAAAGTTTTGTGTCTATGTGCGCAGGGTCACTTTGGTCGTGTCTGACTCTGCGGTCCTGCAGACTGTGGCCTGCCAGGCTTCTCTGTCAGGGGGGTTCTCCAGGCAAGAACACTGGAGCGGATTGGCCCATATTGGTTACCATACCTTCTAGAGCACTGTATTTCCTGCTGCCCCAGCCGCCAACCCCCCTGAGCTCCTGGTGCTCCCAGATCCCCTGTGACCCCAGCAGCCGCACCACCTCCGCACCTGGCCCTCGCAGGGGCAGAGCCAAGTCCTCCAGGGCAGCCTCAGGAGCAAACCCCAGTGGACGACCCACGTGCAGAGGTGGAGATGAAACCACAACTGAAACCCGGGGGCGGTGTGGCTGAGGAAGAAGATCCAGAACCTTCCCACCGGCTGTACAAGCTGCAGATTAAATCCACACAATCAACTAGGCAGACTCTGTCTATGGAATATATAAAAGGTCACTGAGAGCACCCACAAAAGAAAGCACACTAGTTCTGATGGCTGTGGACAGTGGAGGCAAGAACACAGAGGAGAAGGACCAGATTAGCATCTGAGCTGCCCCCACTGCAGGTCCAGAGATCAGCACAGTGTTGGAGGGCATCTTAGGGAGGCGAGGTGGACTGTGACTCCCAGCGAGGGAAAGGACTCTGACAGCAGTGACTCAAGAAAAGCATTTATTATTCTTATGTTTTGATTTGTTCTGTAGATTCTTTCTGGATTCCCCCTCCCTCCCCCCCCATTGTAGTTGGTGATTTTATTGGCACTATGAAATCTAATGAAGATTTGCAGCTTTTTTTTTTTTTTTTCTTCTCAGCCACATTTTTTATTGCTGTAAACCTCTGCCTCTATGTTGGGGTTTTGCAGTTCTGTGGAGTTTTGCTTTTTTTTTTTTCTTTCTGCTTTTTTTAATTTTAATTTTTTAAACCTGTTATTATTTTTTCTACATTTATTCCTCTGTTTGCCTTCCCGGCTGTGCTTTGCCCCTTACGGTTACTCTTTAATGTATGTAAATCTTCTTCATCCACCTCTATTTAAATTTGCATATCTATTCTCTCTCTCCCTTCCTCTCAACATATTTGTTAGTTTTGTTTTCATTGCTTTATTCCCCACTTGGCACCTTGTTCTAGTTTTGTTTTCCAGTTTGTGGTTTAGTTATTTTTGTTCTTAACTGATAAATATAATTTTTTTATTTCCTTTATTCACTGGGTCAATCTACTGTACTTAATTTTTGTTGGACTGTTTTGACTTTGTTCATGGGTGTATATATACATGTGTATATTCCATTATTTTCATTATTGTTTGTCTGATTGTTAACTTCCATTTGTCTGGGATTCATCTTTGGCTTCTCATTTTTTGAATATTTGTTTTAAGCTCACTTAATGCCGTAACAAACTATTTGTGGAATTTTTGTTCCTGACAAGATATCAAGCCCTTGGCCTTTGGAGTGGGAGCACTAACTCCAGGACCCTAGACTACTAGAGAACTAACCCTAGGGAGTTCCAAATAGTGAGAACTCATACAAAGGAAGGTACTGGAATACAAGACCCAGCATCACCCAACCACCACCTCATCTAAACATCAAACAAAATAAAAATACAAACCAAGTCATCAGCAGATAGGATTACCACTTCACTCAGCCTTGCCCATCGGAGGAAAAACAAACAAACAAACAAAAACTCAGCACACATCTCACCCTATACAAAGCTTACACAAACCACTGGACCATCCTTAGAAGGGCAGAAACCAAAAGGAAGAAAGAATTCAACCTTGAAGCCTGGGAAAAGGAGACCTCAAACACAATAAGTTAAAAAAAGAATAGTGAAAACAAACAAACAAAAAAAAAGAATAATGAAAAGGCAGAGAAATACTACACAATGAAGGAACAAACTAGAAACATAGAAGTCCAAATAAATGAAGAGGAAACAGGCAAACTACCTGACAAAGAATTCAAAATAATGATAGTAAAGATGATCACAAACCTTGAAAACAAAATGGATAAAATACAAGAATCAATTAACAAAGACCTAGAAGAATTAAAGAATAAACATTCAGAGAGAAACAACACAATTACTGAAATTAAAAATACTCTAGAAGGAATCAATAGCAGAATATCTGAAGCAGAAGAACGAATCAGTGAGCTGGAAGATAAAATGGTGGAAATAATGTCTGAAGAGCAGAATAAAGTAAAAAGAATGAAAAGAACTGAGGATAGTCTCAGAGACCTCTGGGACTATATCAAATGCACCAACATTTGAATTATAGGGGCCCCAGAGGAAGAAGAGAAAAAGAAAGGGTATGAGAAGATTTTTGAAGAGATTATGGTTGAAAATTTCCCAAATATGGAAAAGGAAATAGTCAATCAAGTCCAAGAGGCACCAAGAATCCCATACAGAATAAACCCAAGGAGAAACACACCAAGACACATACTAATCAAACTAACAAAGACTAAACACAAAGAAAGAATATTAAAAGCAGCAAGGGAGAAGCAACAAGTAACGTACAAGGGAAACCTCATACACTTAACAGCTGATCTTTCTGCAGAAACTCTGCAGGCCAGAAGGGAATGGCAGGATATATTTAAAGTGCTGAAAGGGAAAAATCTACAACTAAGATTACAGTACCTGGCAAGATTTCATTCAAAATTGATGGAGAAATAAAAAGCATTTCAGACAAGCAAAAGTTAAGAGAATTCAGTACCTCCAAACCAGTTTTAGGACAAATGTTAAACTTATATAGTTAAGAAATACAAGAAAAGAGAAGATCTACAAAATCAACCCCAAACAGTTAAGAAAATGGCAATAGGAACATATATATCAATAATTACTTTAAATGTAAATGGATTAAATACTCCAACCAAAAGACACAGACTGGCTGAATGGAAACAAAAGCAAGACCCGTATGTATGCTGTCTACAAGAAACTCACTCACACCTTAAGACACATATAGACTGAAAATCAGAAGATGGAAAAATATATTCCATGCAAATGGGAAGGGAAAGAAAGCTGGAGTAGCAATCCTATCAGACAAAATAGACCTTAAAATAAAGAAGAATACAAGAGATAAGGAAGGTCACTACATAATGATCAAGGGATCAATCCAAGAGGAGGACATAACAATTGTAAATATCTATGCACTCAACATAGGAGCGCCTCAATACATAAGACAAACACTAGCATACATAAAAAGACAAAATGACAGTAACTCAATAATAGTAGGAGACTTTAACACCCCACTTACACCAATGGATAGATCATCAAAATAGAAAATTAATAAGGAAACACAAGTCTTAAATGATGCATTAGATGAGATGGATCTCATTGATATCTTCAGGACATTCCATCCAAATGCAAAAGAATACATATTCTTCTCAAGTGCACATGGAACATTCTCCAGGATAGACCACATCTTGGAGCACAAATCAAACCTCAGTAAATTTAAGAAAACTGAAATCGTATCAAGCATCTTCTCCAACCACAACCCTATGAGACTAGATACCAATTACAAGAAAAAACTGTAAGAAACAGAAATACATGGAGATTAAACAATACAATTCTAAATAACCAACAGGTTACTGAAGAACTCAAAAGGGAAATAAAAAAATTTCTAGAAACAAATGGCAATGAAAATACGACATCTCAAAACCTATGAGATGCAGCAAAAGTAGTCTAAGATGGAAGTATATAGCAATACAATCCTACCTCAAGAAACAAGAAAAATATTGACTAGACAACCTAACTTTACACCTAAAACAACTGGAAAAAGAACAACAACAACAAACCACCAAAATTAGTAGAAGGAAAGAAATCATAAAGATCTGAGCAGAAATAAATGAAAAAGAAGTGAAAGAAACAATAGTAAAGATTAATAAAACTAAAAGCTGGTTCTTTGAGAAGATAAACAAAATTGGCAAGCCTTTAGCCAGACTCATCAAGAAAACAAGAGAGAAGAATCAAATCAACAAAATTAGAAATGAAAAAGGAGAGGTTACATCAGACAATGTGGAAATACAATGGATTATAAGAGATTATTATGAAAAACTATATGGAAATAAAATGAATAACCTGGAAGAAATGGATAGATTCTTAGAAAAGGTCAGTCTACCAAGACTGAACCAGGAAGAAATATAAATTATGAACAACCCAATTACAAGCACTGAAATTGAATTGTGATTAAAAATCTCCAAAAACAAACAAACAAACAAACAGAAAACATAATAGCCCAGGACCAGATGGCTTTACAGGAGAATTCTATGAAACATTTAGACAAGAGCTAATGCCTATTCTTCTATAACTCTTTCAAAAAGTTGCAGGGAAAGGAACACTTCAAAACTCATTCTATGAGGCCATCATCACCCTAGTACTAAAAATTAGACAAAGACAACATATATTAAAAAAACTACAGACCTATATCACTGATGAACATAAGTGCAAAATTCCTCAATAAAATTTTAGCAAATAGAATTCAGCACCACATCAAAAAGCTCATACATCATGACCAAGTTGGGTTTATTCCAGGAATGCAACGATTGTTCAATATGTGCAAATCAATCAATGTGATACACCATACTAAAAAACTGAAAGATAAAAACCATACGATAATCTCAATAGATGCAGAAAAAGCCTTTGACAAAATTCAGCACCTATTTATGATTAAAACTCTTAAAAAAATGGGCATGGAAGGAAACTACCTCAACATACTAAAGGCCATATATGATAAGTCTACAGCAAACATTATTCTCAGTGGTGAAAAACTGAAAGCATTCCCCCTGAGATCAAGAACAAGACAAGGATGTCCACTTTCACCACTATTATTCAGCATAGTTCTGGAAGTCCTAGCTACAGCAATCAGAGAAGAAAAAGAAATAAAATGAATCCAGATCAGAAAAGAAGTAAAGCTCTTACTGTTTTCAGATGACATGATATTGTATATAGAAAACCCTAAAGATAGTATCAGAAAACTACTAGAGCTAATCAGTGAATTTAGCAAAGTTGCAGGATACAAAATCAATACCCAGAAACCACTTGCATTTCTATATACTAACAATGAAAAACTAGAAAGAGAAATTAAGGAATCAATCCCATTCACCATTGCAACAAAAATAATTAAATATCTAGGAATAAACTTACCTAAAGGAAACAGCAACCCACTCCAGTACTCTTGCCTAGAAAATTCCATGGATGGAGGAGCCTGGTGCACTACAGTCCATGAGGTTGCAAAGAGTTGGACATGGCTGAATGACTTTTCACTTTCACTTTCATTTCAAGGAGGCAAAAGAACTGTACACAGAAAGTTATAAGGCACTAATGAAAGAAATCAAAGACAACGTAAACAGATGGCGAGATATTCCACGTTCCTGGGTAGGAAGAATCAATATTGTGAAAATAACTGTACTACCAAATGCAATCTACAGATTCAATGTGATCCCTATCAAATTACCAATGGCATTCTTCACAGAACTAGAACAAAAAATTTCCCAATTCACATGGAGACACAAAAGATCCTGAATAGCCAAAGAAGACTTGAGAAAGAAGATTGGAGCTGGAGGAATCAACCTTCCTGACTTCAGATTATACTACAAAGCTACAGTCATCAAGACAGTATGGTACTGGAACAAAAACAGGAATATAGACCAATGGAACAACATAGAACACCCAGAAATAAACTCATACACCTATGGGTACCTTATTTTTGACAAAGGAGGCAAGAATATACAATGGGGCAAAGACAGCCTTTTCAATAAATGATGCTGGGAAAACTGGACAGCTACATGTAAAAGAATGAAATTAGAACACTTCCTAACACAATACACAAAGATAAACTCAAAATGGATTAAAGACCTAAATGTAAGATTAGAAACTATACAACTCTTAGAGGAAAACATAGGCAGAACACTCGATGACATAAATCAAAGCAAAATCCTCTATAAGTCACCTCCTAGAGTAATGGAAATAAAAACAAATGTAAACAAGTGGAACTCGATTAAACTTAAAAAGCTTTTGCACAGCAAAGGAAACTATAAGCAAGGTGAAAAGACAACTCTCAAAATGGGAGAAAATAATAGCAAATGAAACAACTGACAAAGGATTAATTTCCTAAATATACAAGTGGCTCATACAACTCAATGCCAGAAAAACAAACAACCTAATCAAAGAGTGGGAAAAAGCCCTAAACAGACATTTCTCCAAAGAAGACATACAGGTGGCTAACAAACACATGAAAAGATGCTCAACATCACTCATTATGAGAGAAATGCAAATCAAAACTGCAATGAGATATCACCTCACATGTGTCAGAATGGCCATCACCAAAAAGTCTGCAAACAATAAATGCTGGAGAGGGTGTGGAGAAAAGGGAATACTTGCACTATTGGGGGGAGTGTAAATTGATACAGCCACTATGGAAGATGGTATGGAGATTCCTTAAAAAACTAGGAATAAAATCACCATACAACCCAGCAATCCCACTCCTAGGCATGTACCCTGTGAAAACCAAAATTGAAAAAGACACAGGTATCTCATTGTTCATTGGAGCACTGTTTACAATAGCTAGAACATGGAAGCAACCTAGATGTCCATTGACAGATGAATGGATAAAGAATTTGTGGTACAAATACACAATGGAATATTACTCAGCCATAAAAAGGAACACATTTGAGTCAGTTCTGATGAGGTAGATGAATGTAGAACCTGTTATATAGAGTAAAGTGATTCTGAAAGAGAAAGATAAATATCATAATTCTAATGCATATATATGGGATCTAGAAAACTGGTACTAAAGAATTTATTTACAGGGCAGCAATGGAGAAACAGACATAGAAAATAGACTTATGGACATGGGGAAAGGGGAGGAGAGGGTGAGATGTATGGAAAGAGTAACATGGAAACTTACATTGCCATATGTAAAATAGGTAGCCAACGGGAATTTTCTGTATGGCTCAGGAAACTCAAACAGGGGCTCTGTGTCAATCTAGAGGAGTGGGAAGGGGCAGGAGACGGGAGGGAGGTTCAGAAGGGAGGTGATATGTGTGTACCTATGGCTGATTGATGTTGAGGTTTGACAAAAAACAACAAAATTCTGTAAAGCAGTTTTCCTTCAATAAAAAAATAAATTGATAAAAATTAGGAAAAAAAACCCCTCAACATTCAGAAAACTAAGATCATGGAATCTGGTCCCAAAACTTCATGGCAAATGGATGGAGAAACAATGGGAACAGTGAGAGACTTTATTTTGGGGGGCTCCAAAATCACTGCATATGGTGACTGCAACCATGAAATTAAGACGCTTGCTCCTTGAAGGAAAAGCTGTGACCAACCTAGACAGGATTTTAAAAAGCAGAGGCGTTAATTTGCCAACAAAGGTTCATCTAGTCAAATCTATGGCTTTTCCAGTAGTCATATATGGATGTGCGAGTTGGACCATAAAGAAAGCTGAGCACCGGAGAATTGATGCTTTTGAACTGTGGTGTTGGAGGAGACTCTTGAGAGTCCCTTGGACTGCGAGGAGATCCATCCAGTCAATCCTAAAAGAAATCCATCCAGAATATTTATTGGAAGGACTGAGGTTGGAGCTGAAACTCCAATACTTTGGCCACATGATGGCCAAAGAACTGACTCATTGGAAAAGACCCTGATGCTGGGAAAGATTGAAGGTGGGAGGAGAAAGGGATACCAGAGGATGAGATGGTTGGATGGCATCACCGACTCAATGGACATGATTTTCAGCAAGCTCTGAGAGTTGGTAATGGACAGGGAGGCCTGGTGTGCTGCAGTCCATGGGGTCACAAAGAGCTGGACCCGACAGAGTGACTGAACTGTACTGATCCTTCCTCATCCTCTGATCAAAATTTTATCATAATTGATTATATCAATAATTAGTGTTTCCATCATTATAACAATGTAAATATTTTTCACTGCAAAACCTCTTAGAATACTATGGTTACATGTTCTTTATTTCTTTTTTTTTAAGTTGAAGTATAATTGACTTACAATACTACGTTAGTACCAGATGTACAACATAGTGATTCGATATTTCTGTACATTACAAAATGATCACAATAAGTCTGATTACAATCTGTCACCAACAAGGTTATTTTGATAGTGTTGACTACATTCCCCATGCTATATATTTTATCCCCATGATTCATTTATTTGTACCTCTGTACCTCTTAGTGTCCCTCACCAATTCCCCTCCTCCGTAGCAACCATCTATTTGTTCTCTGTATCTCGGACCCTTTCTGCTTTGTTATGTTTATTCATTTGTTTTGTTTTTTAGATTTCACATGTAAGTGAAATCACATGACATTTGTCTTTCTCTGATTAATTCATTTTACTTTACATTCTTAGGACCTATCCATGAAATTGTAAATGGTAACATTTCATTATCTTTTATGTCTGGGTAATATTCCATTGCATATGTACACTACCACTTTATCCGTTCATCTATTAGTGGACACTTCGGCTGTTTCCATATCTTTGCTATTGTAAATAATGCTGTGTTGGACATTGGGGTACATTTATGTTTTTGAATTAGTGTTTTCATTTTTTTCAGATACATACCCAGGAGTGGGGTGGAGGGTCTCAGGCTGGTGCCAACCTGTTGGTGAGACGAGCCAGGACCTTGAGCAGCTGGCTGTAAGGCCCACAGAGTGAAGGATTCATGTGGGCCCACTGGTGGGTGGGTAAGCCTCCAGTGCTAATAGGCTACGGGGAAAACTGTGAAATGCTACCCCACCACCACCACCAGAGTCTTTGAGATAGAATGAGCTCCACAAAATGGCTGCCACTAGCCTCTATGTCCCCAGGGAGAATTCCAGCTGTCTCCCACCCCTCGAGAAGTATCTCCAAGATCAACAGGTGAGTTGGACCCAAAGTCTTTTCAAATTACTGGCTCTGCTCTGGGGCTCAGAGTGTGTGAGATTTTTTTGCATGCATTTTTTAAGAGCAGAGTGTCTCTTTCATACAATCTTCTGGCTCTCCAGTATGTAAGCCATACTGGACTTGAAAGCCAGACATTATGGGGGCTCATCTTCCCAGTGCAGGACCCCCAGGCTGAGTAGCCAGATGTGGCACTCGGACCCCTGACTACTGGGGAGAACCTCTGCAGTTGTGATTATCCTCCCATTTGTGGGTTGCCTAACTCAGATTATGGGTTGTGACTCTATCACATTTCTGCTCCTCCAGCATGTCTCTTTGGGATTCTTTCCTTATATCTTTAACTGTGGAAAATCAGGTCGTTCTCATTGATGGCTCCTCTGTTGTCCTTTAGTCATTAGGTCATGTCTGATTCTTTCGGGAGCCCATGGACTGTAGCCCCCTAGGCACCTCTGTCCATGAAATTCTCCAGGCAGGGATACTGGAGTGGGTTGCCATTTCCTCCTCTAGGGGATCCTCCCAACCCAGGAATTGAACCCACATCTCTTGCATTGACAGGCAGATCCTTTACCTACTTCGCCAGCTGGGAAGCCCCAGCTGCTCTGTAAACAATGGTAATTTTGGTGTGCCCATGGGAGGAGGTGAGTTCAGTCTTTTGATTCTGCCATCTTGGCCCAAGCGACTCTTCTTTAACTCTTTAATTCCATTTCCTTTTTCTTGTTCTTAATGTTACACTTCCTTAGAGGGAGTATAACAACATAACTTTCATTTTTGTGATAGCTTTATATAGCTACCAATTCTTTAAGTGTTTTTAACTTATGAAATTATTTTTGTTCATCTGCTCTGTGGCAAAATTATTTTGGTGTGTGCTCTTTGCTATTTGCTTTTCCTGTTTCCTCCTTCATGTTATGTTATATTTGGTAAGAACCAATGCTGATTAGTTATTGATGGTACCTTATCTTTGAGTATGGTTTTCATCCTTTATCTGTACCAGTAATTTATAGGAGGCTCATTGCAGGGCTGGACAGTTTATAGTGCTATTGGATAGCTCTTTTCTCCATCCAACATAAGTGAGCAGCTGTAAGACTGTCTCCATTTATATCATTATCTTTTGCTCTGCCTCACAAACTAAATGCTGGAAATATGGCATGTCACTGAGATTCTTTGTTCAGCCTTATTCACCCTGATTTTTTGTTGCCATATTAATTCATGGAAGTTCCTGTAGTTAACCCACACATTCTGATGTTTCAGTCGAGAGATGTTGACTTGAGTTATTCATGTTGGAAATTCTGCCAAGTTAGTCTGAGATCTGCAGCCACAGGCATCCATCTTCCCTGTTTACCTCCCACTCTTTTACTTTCCCCAAACTTGGAAGTCCTAATTCATATCATATCATTGTTATTTTGATTCACAGATGCATCTCCCATAATTATTAAAAAAAATTTTTTTTTGTTTCTTGTTTTCTTTATTTTCTAGGATAGTACTATTTTTTTTTATAGTAGAGGCATAAAAATGTGATTTTTACAAATAATGTTGAAGGATTATTCAAAAGCATTGGAAAATCTTCATAAATATGAATTAATTTTTCATTATAAATAACACTCTTTCTCCTTTTTAAAACATAAGACTCCTGTGATAGGAAATGTCACAAAGTATACTTATAAAACAAAAGGTCCCATGTAATAACCCAAATCCATTTGTTCATTAAATAAAGAAAAATTATATCTGGAAAATATTGACGTGATTATGAAACTGAAGCAAAGTAAGAATCTGATGTAATCTTGACTAAAATGGCGAGCAATGGGAGAAACTTCTCAATAATTAACTATGCTGGACTTAGATGTCCCTAGTACTTACAAGCATTCTTAGTTACAAAGGGCTTTATTCTGATAGTGTAGATTCCTCACAAATCTTTTATAATGAAATGGCGATAAACATTCAATTTTTACAGAAAGGGGAACAAAGTGGATTTTCCCCTACCAACATCAGGGACACGTCCATGAGTATTTGAAACAGAAATATACAAAGAAAAAGTGGAGAGGTTTTTAGACACAAGCCTGTTTTCAGAGGAAGAATCTGTCTGCAAGCATCTCATTACATTCTCTGAGTGAGCCTATAGGCAGCTGAGAGACCGTGCCTTCCAGGTTTCTGTGGTCAGAGCTCTGGTTTAATTCAAATTCCTGCTCGGCCTAGTGGGAAGGACAGGGCTGCCTACTTCAATGCTTATTGTACATTCAGAAGAGGTCATAAGGTGAAATATATCATGTACTATAACATTAAAAATACCATGATTATGCTTGAAATCATTGTGAAGTTCCACTGTCCTATAATCAGGAATTACAATTTTACCATAACAGTCTAAGGATAACCAATCTAGTTTTAAAGGGACTAAAACATATTCAGTGAACTTAAAAATGTTTTTTCTAAAAAAAATCAGATAGCTTTATAAAAGGATATCCAACTGACTGACAAAATTTTCAAAATAAAGTCTTTGCTAGTTTTTACCCAGCATCCAGTCTTCTTCGTGGTTATTAACAATTGGTTTATTTTTTAATTTTTGTCCCTCATAATTTTTACACCATGTGAAATTTTACCACTGTATATTTTTCAGATTCAATAGGTTACTAATGCTTTAGAAAGGTTACTAATATAACTTGTCTCCAATTGTCAAACACCTTTTCATTCTAAAAATAATTTTTTTTTTTTTTTTTAGGCTATACAGTAGCTCTCTTGGTTTTTTGATGATCCAGGAGATGTTGGCAATTTGATCTCTGGTTCCTCTGCCTTTTCTAAAACCAGCTTGAATATCTGGAAGTTCACAGTTCACATACTGTTGAAGCCTGGCTTAGAGAATTTTGAGCATTGCTTTGTTAGTGTGTGAGATGAGTGCAATTGTGAGGTAGTTTGAACATTCTTTGGCATTGCCTTTCTTTGGGATTGGAATGAAAACTGACCTTTTTCCAGTCCTGTGGCCACTGCTGAGTTTTTTAAATTTCCTGGCATATTGAATGCAACACTTTCACAGCATCAACTTTCAGGATTTGAAATAGCTCAACTGGAATTCCATCACCTCCACTAGCTTTGTTCGTAGTGGTGCTTCCTAAGACCCACTTGACTTCACATTCCAGGATGTCTGGCTCTAGGTGAGTGATCACACCATCATGATTATCTGGGTCCTGAAGACCTTTTTTGTACAGTTCTTCTGTGTATTCTTGCCACCTCTTCTTAATATCTTCTTCTTCTGTTAGGTCCATACCATTTCTGTCCCTTATTGAAGCCATCCTTGCATGAAATGTTTCCTTGGTATCTCTAATTTTCTTGAAGAAATCTCTAGTCATTCCCATTCTATTTTTTACCTCTATTTCTTTGCAATGATCCTGGAGGAAGGCTTTCTTCTCTCTCCTTGCTATTCTTTCGAACTCTGCATTTGAATGGGTATATCTTTCCTTTTCTCCTTTGCTTTTTGCTTCTCTTCTTTTCACAGCTATTTGTAAGGCATCCTCAGACAGCCATTTTGCTTTTTTGCATTTCTTTTTCTTGGGGATGGTCTTGATCCCTGTCTCTCTGTACAATATCATGAACCTCCATCCATAGTTCATCAGGGACTCTATCAGATCTAGTCCCTTAAATCTATTTCTCACTTCCACTGTATAATCACAAGGGATTTGATTTAGGTCATACCTGAATGGTCTAGTGGTTTCCCCCACTTTCTTCAATTTAAGTCTGAATTTGGCAATAAAAAGTTCATGATCTGAGCCACAGTCAGCTCCTGGTCTTGTTTTTGCTGACTGTATAGAACCTCTCCATCTTTGGCTGCAAAGAATATAATCAATCTGATTTCGGTATTGACTGAATGTGTATGTCCATGTGTAGAGTCTTCTCTTGTGTTGTTCAAAGAGGGTGTTTGCTATGACCACTGTGTGCTCTTGGCAAAACTCTTTATTAGCCTTTGCCCTGCTTCATTCTGTACTCCAAGGCCAAATTTGCCTGTTACTCTAGGTGTTTTCCTGACTTCCTGCTTTTGCCTTCCAGTCCCCTATAGTGAAAAGGACATCTTTTTTGGTTGTTAGTTCTAAAAGGTCTTGTAGGTCTTCATAGAACCATTCAACTTCAGCTTCTTCAATGTTACTGGTCGGGGCATAGACTTGGATTACTGTGATTGTGAATGGTTTGCCTTGGAAATGAACAGAGATCATCCTGTTGTTTTTGAGACTGCATCCACGTACTGCATTTTGGACTCTTTCGTTGGCTATGAGGGCTACTCCGTTTCTTCTAAGTGATTCCTGCCCACAATAGTAGATAAAACAGTCATCTGAGTTAAATTCACCCATTCCAGTCCATCTTAGTTCGCTGATTCCTAGAATGTCAACATTCACTCTTGTCATCTCCTGTTTGATCTCTTCCAATTTGCCTTGATTCATGGACCTAACATTTCAGGTTCCTGTGCAATATTGCTCTTTACAGCATTGGACCTTGCTTCTATCACCAGTCACATCCACAACTGGGTGTTGTTTTTGATTTGGCTCCATCCCTTCATTCTTTCTGGAGTTATTTCTCCACTGATCTCCAGTAACATATTGGGCACCTACCGACTTGGGGAGTTCATCTCTCAGTGTCCTATCTTTTTGCCTTTTCATATTGCTCATGGGGTTCTCAAGGCAAGAATACTGAAGTGGTTTGCCATTCCCTTCTACAGTGGACCATGCCAAAGCTTTTGACTGTGTGGATCACGATAAACTGTGGAGAATTCCGAAAGACATGGGAATACCAGACCACCTGACCTGCCTCCTAAGAAATCTGTATGCAGGTCAGGAAACAACAGTTAGAACTGGACATGGAACAACAGACTGGTTCCAAATAGGAGGAGTACGTCAAGGCTGTATTTTGTCAGCCTGCTTATTTAACATATGTGGAGTACGTCATGAGAAACAGTGGGCTGGAAGAAGCACAGACTGGAATCAAGATTGCTGGGAGAAATATCAATAACCTCAGATATGCAGATGACACCACCCTTATGGCAGAAAGTGAAGAAGAACTAAAGAGCCTCTTGATGAAGATGAAAGAGGAGAGTGAGAAAGTTGACTTAAAACTCAACATTCAGAAAACTAAGATTATGGCATCTGGGTCCATCACTTCATGGCAAATAGAAATGGGAAACAGTGGCTGACTTTATTTTTTGGGGCTGCAGATGGTGACTGCAGCCATGAAATTAAAAGACACTTGCTCCTTGGAAGGAAATTTATGACCAACCTAGATAGCACATTACTTAGTCATAGTCAAGGCTATGGTTTTTCCAGTAGTCATGTATGGATGTGAGAGTTGGACTATAAAGAAAGCTGAGTGCCAAACAATTGATGCTTTTGAACTGTGATGTTGAAGAAGACTCTTGAGAGTCCCTTAGACTGCAAGGAGATCCAGCCAGTCCATCCTAAAGGAGATCAGTCCTGGGTGTTCATTGGAAGGACTGATGCTGAGGCTGAAACTCCAATACTTGGCCACCTGATGTGAAGAGCTGACTCATCTGAAAAGACCCTAATGCTGGGAAAGATTGAGGACAGGAGGAGAAGGGGACAACAGAGGATGAGATGGTTGAATGGCATCACTGACTCAAAGGACATGGGTTTGGGTGGACTCCGGGAGTTGGTGATGGACAGGGAGGTCTGGCGTGCTGCGGTTCATGGGGTTGCAAAGAGTTGGACACGACTGAGTGACTGAACTGAACTGAACTGATACAGTGGCTCAATAATATTTTTGATAAGATAGAGATTAAAAGGGACTAAGAGAGTTTCTATATTTAATAACAACAAAAGAGCTCCCAACTATTTATATGTGAGGTCTATATATTTCAAGAATAGTTTATCGTTCCCATTTTTGAAGTTCATGTTTCCTGACCTTACTGTGACAAGGTTTTATTTTCTATTTTTACTCTTTCTTTGTAATATGCCCTACTTTACTATGTTTTTTGGTCTGTATGCTCCTCAGAGCCCTTTAACTAGCCTCAGCTACCATCCACAAAACTAGAAGAGAAAGCATCTACGAATTATTTTTACTTCCGTAGCACTTAGCATATTGTTAATTTAAAGAAAGTGCCTTATAGACATTTACCAGCTTTTGATTACTTGATCACAGTTTTTCCAGTGATCAAAAGCCTTTAATGGGTTCATATTTCTGATAATTTTTCATCCATCAATGATTGCCTCCTTATTTTTATCCCTCTCTATTTATACTTATTTTTCCATTGTCTACCCCATTTTTTAGACAGTTTTACCTCATCACAGCCTCTTACAGTCTTCTTCTAAAAGCTTCTGAGACCAATTTTGTTAACATGATTATGTTTTATACACTGTTATTTCTTTTTTCTGGTCTTATTCACATCGTGGTATTAGGGTAAAAATAAATTAACAAATCTGTATTCTTCTAAGAACTCTAACCCCCTTTTGATTCCTCACATGTGTTCAGTAGTTTGTCTTAAATGCCTATGCATCCCTTTTCTTCTTTTTCTGTCTATGAGTGGCAGTGAGAGCTCCTACTGCTGCTGACTCCAAAGCAGCAATTTTGCTGATCACACCCACTAAAGGTTTCATGGCTGTTCCAGGTCTTTCCGGAGAGGACTGAATTTCCATGTCAAGGATCTTGCTGTGTGTGCTAAGTACACTCTCTTGCATCCCGCTGAATGATTTCCTACTATTGCAGCAGTGACTGGCCCTGCCTCCCATTGCTGCAGAAACTGGACCCATTATGGTGACCACCTTGCACGTGAAAACTGATGTTTATTCTTTTAGGTTTTACTCTGTCTTTTATTGCAACTCCTTAGCCGTAGAAACCAGGCCGTAGTCTTTACAGTGTGCTCTTACTTGAAGGGCAAATGGAGTAATAATAATCAGACTGCTCAGAAGCACCCTGATAATTGGCCCATTTCCAGTCTATATCCTTGTAAGAGCAGGAATATACTGAAAGACTAATAGCTTAAAAGTAATTTTCTCTTTAAAAAACCCTACTATTGAAGCAACAATAAGTTGTAAAAATCAGTAATTTGCCATTCAATTCTCAAAACAAATGATAAAGTAGCATTTTCCCCAATCATTTTTCTATATACATTTCCTATTTATTTAGGATATAAGGTGAAAGTCAAAGCATTTACCTCCTTTGAGGCTCATCTATACCTGATATAGAATTCTGAAAACAGGGACTGTCTTATATATGGCAATGAGGATCTTTGCTCTTAGATATAGATACTTATTTGAAAAGCATTAATATGAACAAAGCAGTGGAGAATTCTGAAAGAGATGGGAATGCCAGACCACCTGACCTGCCTCTTGAGAAACCTGTATGCAGGTCAGGAAGCAACAGTTAGAACTGGACATGGAACAACAGATTGGTTCCAAATAGGAAGAGGAATACGTCAAGGCTGTATATTGTCACCCTGCTTATTTAACTTATATGCAGAGTACATCATGAGAAACACTGGGCTGGAAGAAGCACAGGCTGAAATCAAGATTGCTGGGAGAAATATCAATAACCTCAGATATGCAGATGACACCACCCTTATGGCAGAAAGTGAAGAAGAACTAAAGAGCCTCTTGATGAAAGTGAAAGAGGAGAGTGAAAAAGTTGGCTTAAAACTCAGCATTCAAACTAAGATCATGGCATCTGGTCCCATCACTTCATGGGAAATAGATGGGGAAACAGTGGAAACAGTGGGTGACTTTATTTTTTTGGGCTCCAAAATCGCTGCAGATGGTGATTGGTGCCATGAAATTAAAAGACACTTGCTCCTTGGAAGGAAATTTATGACCAACCTAGACAGCATATTGAAAAGCAGAGACATTATTTTGCCAACAAAGGTCCATCTGGTCAAGGCTATGGTTTTTCCAGTAGTCATGTATGGATATGAGAGTTAGACTATAAATGAAGCTGAGTGAAGAATTGATGCTTTTGAACTGTGGTGTTGGAGAAGACTCTTGAGAGTCCCTTGGACTGTGAGGAGATCCAACCAGTCCATCCTAAAGGAGATAAGTCCTGGGTGTTCATTGGAAGGACTGGTGCTGAAGCTGAAACTCCAATATTTTGGCCACCTGATGCAAAGAGCTGACTTGTTGGAAAAGACCCTAATGCTGGGAAAGGTTGAGGACAGGAGGAGAAGGGGACGACAGAGGATGAGCTGGTTGGATGGCATCACCGACTCAATGGACATGGGTTTGGGTGGATTCCGGGAGTTGGTGATGGGCAGGGAGGCCTGGTGTGCTGCGGTTCATGGGGTCACAAAGAGTTGGACACAACTGAGTGACTGAAGTGAACTGATTACCGTATGTTTAGTACTTTATTAGTTAAGACAATCGTGGTCACTGGATCTCCATAAATGCCTTCACATGTATGAAAAAGAAAGCTAGGTAACTGTTCTCCACGGATTGCAAGGTAGAGGGAAAGAAGGGGGAATTCAAATATGGGGAAGAGAATGCAGATCACATGCTCATAATACTGTAAGTTGAGAAACATACACAAAATTCCAAAGAAAGACATTTAGTTTTCTCTTGCTTACTTTTCTTTAAGAATTAGATCATCATCATCTGCCTCAGGTTTCAACAGTCATCCCTGAATTAAACTTACATTACTATGTGTAAAATAGGTAACCAATGGGAATTGGCTGTATGCCTCAGGGAACTCAAGCTGTGTAACAATCTAGTGGGGTGCAATGGGGAAGGGAAATGAGAGGGAGGTTCAAGAGGGAAGAGACATATGCATACCTGTGGCTTATTCATGTTGATATTTGTCAGAAAGCAAAATTCTGTAAAACAATTATCCTTCAAGAAAAAAGTAAATAAATAAAAAGAAAAAAGACAATTTTCAGAGCTTTTCTGCTTAAGCTGTTTATGGTCACTAATGTACCCAACATCTATTGAGACAGGGATGCTTTTCAAACCTTTTACCTCAGATTGGGACTCGAACCCACATGGCTGGGACTTGAACCCAGCCAAAACCCACAGTACCTGGTTTCAGGACCCAGTGAAGTGCAGGTTCTTGATGTCTCATCCCAGAAAGAATTCAGTGAGAGACAGTGATAAGTAAGAAGTGGATTTATTCAGATCCAGAGCGAAGCACACTCCACAGACAGAGTGTGGGCCAATGCAGAGGGTGAATGCAGCTGCAAAATTTGGCGTGCTTGGTTTTCATAGGCTGGGTAATTTCATATGCTAATGAGGGGGAGGGTGATTCCAACTATTTCTGGGAAGGGGTGGAGATTTCCAGGGTTTGGGTCACCGCCCACTCCGTGGTCTTTTAACAGTGCTGTGGAACTGTCATGGCACCTCTGGCTGTGTCATTTCACCTGTTGATTGAGGATTAAAGTCCAGTCTTGTCTACCTCCTTGGTCCCATTTGATTCTAGTCAGTTCACATTGTGTCCTTGGGCTGTGTCCTTCTATCAAAAGTTGTGCCCTGTAGCTTTCCCTCCTGTTACACTTTGAGTAATGGCTCATGCCAACACTTGTCACTGGTAGCAGTAATTCCTAAGATGTGTAAGATCCAGGAACAGTTGTGGCTAAGACATAGTCTTTTATACTTTCAGCTATGCAATTACAGAATGCTACATTTTATGCCTTTTGAGATTTCTAGTCCAGTGTTTAGTAAAAGTGTGGCAATTCCCTGGTGGCTCAGATGGTAAGGCGTCTGCCTACAATGTAGGAGACCCGGGTTTGATCCCTGGGTCGGGAAGATCATCTGGAGAAGGAAATGGCAACCCACTCCAGTACTCTTGCCTGGAAAATCCCACGGATGGAGGAGGGTGGTAGACTATAGTCCACGGGGTCGCAAAGAGTCGGACACGACTTCACTTTCACTTTCATAGGGTTAGAATGCTAATCCATAGCGAAATTATCTTCTGATCAAGATAGTTTGAAAAATTCTGTGTTAAACAAAGTTAAGTGGATTTCCTTATCATAGGGCTTTTCAGAGTTTTATTATGCTAATGGTTTTAAGACTGACCAAGAGAAGGATTTTATGGTTTAGGAGTTTGTGTCAGCTACATGTAATAGAAACCCAATTACACTGGCTTAACTAAAGGGAGATTTTTTTTTTTTTTTTTAAACCCTTCACATTAAAAAGAAGCCCGGTGTAGGCAGTCCAGGGCTGGCTCAGTGTTCCCATTAAGTCATCATGTTCTGAGATTCTTCTATCTTTCTGCTCAACCAATGTTATTGCGTGATTTTCCACCTGAAGTTCAGGAAGAATCCTACATCTCCAGGCATTCTATTACAATTGCTTTCTGAGGTGCCTCACCTTAGTAGTTTTTACTTAAATTTCATGCCAGAACTAGATTATATGTTTTCAGGAAGTCTGATGCCTGTGGAAGTAAGATTTTAAACCAGGAACACTGTCATTCTGAACCAAATCAGGATTTCAGTGGCAAGGAAGTTGGGGAAGAATGGATATTGGGAGGCAAAAAACATTGTTTGTCGTTAAGCATTCTCTAACTTGTTATTAATGGTCCCCTTATCCAACTCCTTTTTTTTAAACAGACTATCCGGACATATGGAGCATACTGATTCTAGTCTCTTTAGATACACATTTTAAAAAAACTGAAACCCATTATGCTTAAGTCCACATGTTTCTATTGTTTTATTTTTAGTACAATTATAAAAAAATTTGAAGTGAATGTCCAAGATAATAAAAATGTTTCTTTGTTTCAAAAGTTCTAAAGCATTTCTTTGCGCTGTTATACTGTTAGTCACTTTAGGCCTCTCTTTATCCTGTTTCACAATTCAGATTTTAAAAATTATCTTAGCATTTATCTTCATTTGCAAATTGAGAGGTTTAGTTATTGAGATCATCATAAAAAGGACCAATTTTCAAACTTCAAGCAGACACTTTTAATGTGGGCCATTTGTCTCTGATATCAATTTTATCTGATTACTTTATTGCATATGCATGCTACAAGTGACAGATAGCTTTAATATCACCATGATTAATAGAATATTTTTCTTAGGCTCTCCTGCAGAGAAGAGTCTCATGATGAAATATTGATAGAGTTCTCCCAAGAACAGCAAAATTGTTGCAATACTTCACAAAATCTTTAAGACTGTATATTCCCTGACTAAATAGGTAAGTTATTTTATAGCTGAAGATGCAAATATTACACTGATTTTGTTATGTAAAAAATCATCTCATGAGATTTTCATGTTTACCGTAAAGAAATCTTTCCAATGATTTCGGGCCTCATGAACTTAGATTATATCTGACTGAATAATATTAAATTTGTCAATAACATCAATTTGAAAGTCAGAAACTTAGAAGTATGTATTAAAAATCCCAATGTCCGTACTAAATTGAAAAAAGAACAATGAATAATTAAAATCTTGAGAACATTCAGTAGAAACAAATAGGAAGAGGGAACAAATTTTGATAAAGAACATAAGATGGGTCATTTACAAGTATGTGTACATGGTGAAGGAAAGTTCTTAGATCAAGGAAGATGGGTGACAGTAATATAGAAATACAGTACTTGTGTCATCTACTGTTTAACTCAGTCCCTTCCTGAACTTCCCCTGAATTCCTGTAGGCATTGTATTTCCCATTGACACTGGGCTTGACCACATTACTAGTTTTGGCTAACGGAATATGAATAGATGCATGGCTGACCATGCCTTTGGAGACTGGCTATATCCCTCTGTGAGCATCTGCCTTCTGTCATGAGAATAGCACACTCCAGACAGTGGCTGTCCATTAGCCTGGTACTTAGAATGTGAGACATATAGAGCTAAGTCAAGATCAACTGATCTGCAGCTGATTAGTGCCTTCATGAAAGTGAGCAAGAGATAAATGTTTGTTTTTGTAAACCACTGAGGTTTGGGAAATATTTGTTGCAACATCATAAGCTGACTAGTAAATCTGTCAATAATACAGGGCTGGAATACCTTAACATGTAAATGGATGCACAATGTCAAAAGCGTTGGTTAATTCTCTTGTTGCTCAGTGCTACCTAGATTGCTTCTGGTACTATTTCTTCATTTTTCCATGTAATTTGTCTTTATTCTCACAAGGAAAATATACTTAGAAGGTGAAAGAACAAGTATGCTATAGAATCATACATTCATATATTTAAAAATATATATTTATTGAGGGAAAACTATTGCCAGGCCCTGTTCCACACACCAGAGAAGGTAGCAGTGAAAAAAAAAAGGTAAGTCCATGTTTTTCTGGAAGGTTAAGTTCTAGTTAGTTTAAGGTTGAATTAATTAACCTTCAGTTCAGTTCAGTTCAGTAGCTCAGTCATGTCCGACTCTTTGCAACCCCATGAATTGCAGCATGCCAGGCCTCCCTGTCCATCACAAACTCCTGGAGTTTACTCAAACTCATGCCCATCGAGTCGGTGATGCCATCCAGCCATCTCCGTCTGTCATCCCCTTCTCCTCCTGCCCCCATCCCTCCAAGCATCAGGGTCTTTTCCAATGAGTCAACTCTTCGCATGAGGTGGCCAAAGTATTGGAGTTTCAGCCTCAGCATCAGTCCTTCCAATGAACACCCAGGACTTATCTCCTTCAGGATGGACTGGTTGGATCTTCTTGCAGTCCAAGAGACTCTCAAGAGTCTTCTCCAACACCACAGTTCAAAAGCATGAATTTTTCAGGGCTCAGCTTTCTTCACAGTCCAACTCTCACATCCATACATGACCACTGGAAAAACCATAACCTTGACCAGATGGACCTTTGTTGGCAAAGTGGTGTCTCTGCTTTTTAATATGCTATCTAGGTTGGTCATAACTTTCCTTCCAAGGAGTAAGCGTCTTTTAATTTCATGGCTGCAGTCACCATCCGCAGTGATTTTGGAGCCCAAAAAAATAAAGTCTGACACTGTTACCTTAATTTATCAGTAATCAGTAGTCTGAAGAAAAACAAGGCAGGATATAGGAACCACAAGAGACTGTGGGCAAGCAGGACTCACTGAAGATGTAGTATTTGTTGTTGTTCAGTTGCTGAGTTGTGTCTGATTCTGTGACCCCATGAACTGTAGGGCTCCCACTCCTCTGTCCTCCACCATCTGTTGGAGTTTGCTCAAATTCATGTCCACTGAGTCGGTAATACTATCTCACCATCTCATCCTCTACCATTCCCTTCTCCTTTTGCCTTCAATCTTTCCCAGCATCAGGGTGTTTAGTACAAAGCATTGGATGCAATGGAAGTAACTGGACTTCATCATCAATCAGAGCTGAGGCTGACCCACAGCTCCAGCACTTATTAGCTGAGTCACTGACTGTAGCTATGCTACCTTACCCTTCTGATGTTGAGTTTTTGTTTTTTGATAGTAAAAAGGTAATTGTAAATTCCTTAAAATATTTAAAGGGATCAGCACGATGTTTAGCATGTAGCAGGTCTTCAATAATTGGCAGGTCTCACTAAAGGCATTAATAGTGAGGAATGACCTTGGAGCACAGGGCCAGGTATTACTGTTTCTCTGAGGTGGGACTGGGGGCTTTGGTCATGTCGGGTCCACAGAAGGAGCTTGCACAAGGTCTTACAGAGTTTGTATGAGGTGACAGGGCAAGCAGCCAAGAGACCAAAGTCTTCATGTCATGGACTAGATAAGAGGACACAGCAGTCGAGATCTGGGGTTATGAGCCCAGAAGTCCTGCAGCCCCCAGAGCCTGAGGAAGCATGAAGTATGAAGAGGGAGGGAACTTCAGCTGGGGTTTGAAGGAACTGCTGTTTGCACTGACTTTAGTTGCCTTTATTGGCCTAATCTACATGGATCACTTGATAAACATCCTCTTTCTCTAGCCTAGGACATCACTGCTCTTCTTTCTCTTTTTTCCAAGGACATAGCATAAGAAAGTAAAAATGGCCACTAATTGGATTCAGAAAATCTGGATTCACATCTTGACTTTATAATTATCTTATCAACAGTTCTTTTTTCCTCTAAGATTATGTCATGTAACTATATCAAGAATTATGTAATAATAATGTATATTTTAAAACTTGTGAACTGAAAAAGCCCAGTTCAATCATCTTTACCACTCAAGAATAAAAGTTCATTCACTTGTTTATTTATTCACTCCCATTCTCACTCACTACACACTGGTGCACTGCGGTAAAACATAATTCTTACTTTTAAAGATCTTTTAAGTGTGTGTGTGGTGCGGCACCATGCGTAACATTATTTATTGTAAGAGACAAAGAAAACAGGCTGTGAGTGTAGTAAGACAGGATTATGCATATTCCTGCCTCATTTTCTCTAAGCTTGATTCCTTCTCCCCCTGCACCTCTCCTCCTATTCCAAAGAGAGAATACATTTTAAAAGGTAGAAGATACTTGTGTGCAAACGTGAGGAACCAGTTTTTCTTCTTTCGGAGACTTGGTAGATGGAGACTGGAGAAGCAGAAGCAGAAGACTGTGCTCAAAGAGGAAGGATGGACAGGAAGGACAAGGAGAACCTCTTGCTCTTGCTATCCCCATGGCAACGCCAGCAAGCAATAGTTCTAGGCACGTATAAGACGCCTGGAGACAGGGCAAGGATCTGCATGTAGGAACAGAGGCCGGAAAGGAGATCAAGATTCCTTGAATAAAAGTAGAACTGAACAGCTACTGAGCAGATCATCACTTTTATACAAAATTCACTGTCTTTCTGTTTGTTTTTTCCTCTTCTTTTTTAAAATAGTTTGTGTGTGTGTGTGTGTGTCTATCTTTTTTTTTTCTGCAAAGACTTTTCTGTTACTCCCACCTAAATGAGTACCTGTGTCCACATATACATTATTTTAAATATGGATATGGTAAAAATAAAATAAGTTTTAAACTTTGGCTTACTTTCAAGAATCCTCTTTGAGAAACTTTGTGTCAAAGAGGAATGATTACTTCAACTTTTTAAGTATTTACTAAGATTGTTACAATTTATATAAACATTTTCTTTCTAAGACACAAGTTTAGCAACAAAGTTATCAATTCAATAATGTCGACAACCATAGAATACATTTTCTAAAAAGGAACTTGATTAATAACCATAAACATCATTGCCTCTGTGTGGATTAAACCCAAATAATAACTCTCCCTCCAATCTATCTTATGGACATCTCCCACTTTCAGCTGCTTGTGGGAAATTCACATTTGGAGATCCCACTAGTAGCACACAGTTAATTTGTTTTGAGCTGAATTCACTTCCCTTCTAAAATGTGATCCTTATTCTGGGCTTTCTCAGAAACCTACACTCAGTGCCTTAGAATTATTTTTAATTAGCATCTTTTCCTTTTCATCCATGACTAGTATGCTCATCTTGTTCTACTTGCAGTACTTGGTATTACAGGAGTCCCTCCCTAGGCTCTGATAACAAAATGCTATGACATTATTCATCTCTCTTGGGAAGAATATGGTATTAATAAGTTATGACTAATAACCAAGTTGCAAAAATACCCCTGTGCCCTTTTCCCACTCATTTCCCACAAGATAAGTTATACATACTATAACAAGAATAGAAGATAAATTATATATATTGCAAATTCCTGTGAGAAATCTCTTTTTGTCTGGTCAATTATATATATTTGCTACTTGAAGTTTATTTTAGAGAATAGAAAAATATCTCCTCTTTTGGAATGCAAATGAGGTTAAGGATGTTATGACTTGATGTCATCATTGAACCTGCCTCAGATGAGCTAAGAATGGTAACTGGATGTCACTTGGGGTCCTTGGTTTCTGTACCAGGGAATGTAATAGAACAAGTTAGAATTTATCTCCTCATTGGAATAATTGCTTGGTAATTCCACTGAAGCCTGTCTGTGAGATGCAGCCAAAGCCTTCTTTCTGTATTTGCTCAAGGAAGCCAGATGAGGTCAGGTATCCAGGCTGCTTGGACTCGGAAGAAACAGCACATTTGCTGGAGGAGTGTAAGTAGTGCCTGTAATATCTGGTTATTGCTTAAGATTTTCTCAATTAGATGATAAAGAAGTAGTATAATATTTTGAATGGTCTCTTTGTCTCTATATCATAAAACTTTTGTCCCATTGTAGTGGAACTGTACTAAGCAAAGTCTGGCCAGAGAAATGTCAGACTCTAATTTCTGTAAATCCTCAAGCAATAAAAGGGCTCAGGACCTTACTGTGTAAATACACTATGTGACCATGGGAGCATTACACGTAGAGGAAGCATCACTGAGCGGCTGTTCCGAGCCCTGGGCTGCCACCTTAAAGAGACTTTAAATTGTTAATTCAGTCAACAGTAGTGAGGTTCATTCTCCACCATGCTCACTTATTACAATTTGCACTTCAGTCTCTTTGTCTACTTGCAACTCAACCATCTTCTGTCTATTGTCTTCCTCATGAGCCTACACAGGCCATAGTAAGAGAGATCACGTCTGTCTGGTTCACGGATGCATTCTAGTCCTCAGCAGTCTCAGGCACATCAGACAGTGCCCAGTAAACACATTTTAAGGAGCAAATAGGTGACTGAATATATCTACAGTGTTATTAAATACCAAATTATGCCACAGGAAGTACATTTTTAGATCCTCAAACCAATAAGGGATATGCAATACAAGACTTCGGATTAAAAAAAAAAAGACTTCGGATTAACTTACACTTAGCTCAAGAAAATACAGATAGGATAGCCTTTCTTAAAGCAACAAACTTATGTTTGCCAAGCATCAGTGTTTAGCAAACCCAAACTGAAAGTTTTAGTAGATTCTGAATTTGGAAGGATCTCTTTTTCACTCCCACTTATTAGTATTTATTGTATATAATAAATTACAGTTGATTAAACTGTTGAAAATATCCTGTAGCATGTTTTACTTTTATCAATAACAATAAACTTAATGAGTACATCTGGTCTTAATCTGAATATATATATATATCAGATATATATATAATATATATATATATATATATATATATATTATTATGCCAATAGCCTAAATTTTACTTTTCTTCTAGTACGAAATGCACTATTTTTTTAAATTTTATTTTGCTTTAGTTTGTTGCTCTTTAGAAAATGTACATACAGAATTGGTGCATTCTGGACTGTCTTTCTTTAGAAACAAGAGAAAAAAAAAAAATCCAGTCCCATACAGTGATTAATGGATGAGGGTAACAATCATATTCCTGTCAGAAAAAAGAAAGAACAGTAAAAGTCTGACAACTGAATTTTGAGATTGTGTCTAAAGTCCCATTTAGAGGGAAACAGTAAAACACAAGGTTAACAGACAGACATCAGAGAATGAGGGCGAAGTCAAAATAAAACATCCTACAGGACTTAAAAAGGAGAACTTTAAAAAGTACAATAGCCTATGATGTAGTTCAATCTAAAGAAAAAGGACAGGACTCCACAAGACATCAACTAGAACTTGTTTTCCCACAGAATGCTTCCCAGTGACTGCACTTTGCAGAATAGCACTCAGCTACCTTCATTAATGGCTTTTTACCATATTGTTCCATCACGAGAGGATGATAACGTTTCCTCTGTGGTTTGAGAAAGCAGAGTTCTGGCTGCAAAATTTACTGTTGGAAAAGGGAGTCTTAAAAGAAAAGTTCCATTTCTCTAAAATTTTTTTTTTTTTAAGAAGAAGCAAGAATATTATCTAATAATTGACAGAACCATCAACTTTAGAACAAGCTGACTTCATAAGACAGACAGAAAAAAGAGAGTGAAAAATACATAACAAGATGAGGGATGAGAGGTGTTCTTCTTTTTTTCTCGTTAACCATTGAAAGAGTCAATTTCTAGGTAAGTTGATAAGAAGTCTGGGGTCCCCGAGGAGGAGAAAGGGGTCTGTGGCTCTTAAGGAGGAGATAGGGGTCTGGAGTTCTCAAGGAGGAGAGAGGACAAACTTTTTTTCTTTTAGCCCAGAACTGATGATTACACAACAAAACAACTCAGCTTAGACTCTGTACTAAAGATTATATAACAACAATATATCCTGCTTGAGGACGTGTTTCTCCTTCTTGAGAACCTTCTGACTAATTCTGTTATCTTCAAATGTATATTGTGAGAATGGGTCTGGTAAGACCTTTGCAACCTTGAGACATTCTTTTGATTTACTGTAATAACCAATTGAAAAAAATATATATATACAGCTCCCTTGCTTAGACTCGCGAGTGGGGCACCTGTCCCTTCTGATGTCTCTGTCAGAAGTTTTCTCTGTCCCTTTTCATACTTTAATAAAACTCTGCCACACAAAAGCTCTTGAGAGATCAAGCCTGGTCCCTGCTTCCAAAGCTAAATCTTCTTCAGAGATCACGAATCCAACACCATTCACTGTAAGCTATCACCATGTCCAACTCTCCTCTCTCGCTTGCCAAGAAAAAATAGGAGATGGAAAAGTTAAATACCCAATACTCCAGTAACTCTTGTAACTAGAGGGTAGCTGTATGTCATAGTTTTAGTTCACAAAATCTAAAGAAAAAGTTTCTGAGGGGACTTCAGGAAAGAATATGTTTTTGGTAGCTCAGCTGGTAAAAAAAAAAGCTACCTGCAATGCAGGAGACCCCAGTTAGATCCAATCTCTGGGTCAGGAAGATCTCCTGTAGAAGGGAAGAACTACCCACTCCAGTATGCTTGCCTGGAGAATTTCATGGACAGAGGAGCCTGGCAGGCTACCATCCATGGGGTTGCAAAGAGTCAGATGTGACTCATGTTTTTTCCTAATAAAAATATCATTTATTAGCAGCCCCTGGCAGTATCCTAACCCCACTCTTTCTGCCATAAATTTAAATGTGTAGCCTGAAGCTATAAAAGTCATTCTGCAATCCTGGGGAAAGGCTGGGTGCTACCCTGACATTGTTGAACCACTAAATCAACGTCAGAAGCTGCCTAACGCCAGACTTTGCATTAGATGAAGATAAATTCTATTTTTCAAAGCCACTGTTCTCTTTTAGATGCAACCAAACATATTTCTACCTTTACACAAGAATAGATATGAATCAAGACCTTTAATAGTGATTTTCAACATTCCCATGCAAATTCAATTGTACAGTTATTGATTCTTTAATATTCAGCAAATTCCAAAAATTTTAGTGTAGTTCCAAAAGTTTTAGTGTCATTTCAAATTTTAATATTCTCACACATGCATATGCATATATATAAATGGCTACAAGTTAATAAATAGGAAAACCTAAAAGCTTAATTACTTTGATCTATATTTATTTGATTTTATTAAATGAAATGGATCAAATTTATTCAAAATCAAATATGTTTAGAATAAATATATTTTAAATTAATTTTCAGACAATGTTTTCCACCTTAATTTGGAAGGACTAAGGCAAAAAATTAAAATTAAAAGTTTAGGACTTCCTAATCGGATACGACTGAGCGACTGAACTGAACTGAACTGAACTTAAAAGTTAAGACTCTATGCTTGTGGGGGCATGGATTCAATGCCTGTTTAGGGAACTAAGATCCTACATGCCAAGACATGTGACACCCCCCCCCACCAAAAAAATGTTTACAAATCTGTTGATCAAGTGTTAGAAATAAATATGTATATGTGAAGTTGAAATTTAATTAAGATTTCAAGTGATACTTCCTGTTAGTGTCATTTAAACTTTTAAAGTTCTTAAAGCTTAAAACTGTATTGTGAGTTTTAGAACTTGCATACCATGAATTGTGGTAAGCACTGGGATAAATAGCAAATGAGATATGGCACCCAAGTTTAAGAAGCTCATAAAGGTTCTCCATCCTCCTGCACCCTGGATTACAAGGGAAGTTAAAAACTGACAATGCACAGTCGTCAGCCCACACCCCTGGATTCTGGGTTCATTGGTCTATGTTGTGTCTTAAGCAGTAGCATTTTTTAGTCTTCTGTGATTTCTAATATCCAGCCAGAATTGAGAACCATTCATCTAGTGAGTAACATTCATATTCATTTCCAAATAAACCTAGGTAAACAAGCTTCTATAAGGAGGGCTAGTTTATGAAGTAGAATAGTGCAGAATGTGTTCAGTAAGCCTTAAGGTTATAGGAGGTAGCAGTTATCCTTTACCTCAGGACTTCAAAATGGTAATTAACTACCATGCGTGGAATTTTCATAACAATTTTGCTCATGATTTCTCTAGGTGGACAATGGGCAGCCCTTTTCTGTTTAAGTTCTTGTTTAAATGTTCTGAGATGCAGTGGATCACAAATTGCTCTACCCAGTGCTGTCCGTAACAAGCCCTCTCTTTAACGGGTGATGGCTGGCCATTGTGAGAGATGCAGCCTTGTTACTGGCTTATTTCTTACCAAGAAATTTGCTCCTTGCCTTCCTAAGCTGGAACACAAGAGAGTGATGAATTAAGGATGTCTATTAATACTAATTCACTTATTTGAAGTTGTTTCCTATGTTGCATTAAGTACTTGGGAAAGGAATATAAAGACACAGACTAAAAGTCCTTCTATATAATCTTCTTCTCAAGCTATTTAGAAATTAATAGGAGATGTGCAGTGGTGGTAATGATAAGTAGATACATTATTATTCAGTTGTTTTATGTGAGAAGAGTTGTTCATGCAACAAATATTCATTAAGCCATTGTTTCATGCCAAGTATCTTTCCAGACACTGGGAACACACAAATGAACAGCACAGATGAGGTCCTTTTGCTGGGAGCTTGCAATCTAATGGGAGAATTCCATTTTGTTAGACTATTTTTCTTAAAATATATTATTTCTCTCAAAAGCATATTTTTACAGAGTCCTTCTGGACTTTTTTATGAGTAGTTTTTTTTAAATAACTTTTTTATTTCAAAACAAAACAAGTGTGTTTTGTTTTTGAGGCAGAGTTGACCATACCATTGTTTAAAAATAAATAAAAATACAGATAGCAACAAAAGAGGAAAAGTTTAGATTAAAGAGCTTCATAATCCCAGAATTAACTATGGATGATCTTTTGACATATTTTCCAGACATTTTCCCATACACATAAGCAGAAATTAAAAAAAAAACAACCATATGTCTATAAAGTAGGTAAAGACATTTATAATTTAAAAAGTATAGTCAGTAACCCAGTTGTGCTATTTTGATACAAACAGAGCATATTACAAACACTATTTTTGAAAAATCTCTAAGGCAATATCCTTGTCAGAAGGAACAGAAATTGACACAGGTTACTTTCAAAACTGAGGATTTATTTTAAGAATTCATCTTAACAATGAAGGAACTGGAAATTCTTCCAGAACACAGAATAGCCAGACTTCTGGTGATGGTTCTAGTGTTTAGGAATTGGAAGATCTTGCAGGTTTCATAGTAATTTTAAGATCAGGTACTTCTGACCCTTCTTCAGCTTCAGGTTCTCTTTTTTGGGTCTCCCCTCTCTGCCCCACTAATGTGACTCAGCTTCACCTGTTGTCTTATATTGCCTCCTGCTTCAAACTCAACTATTCTTCCCTCTAACCCTATACCTATTTTAACAACCCCCATGCAACCTGACTTGCTATAATGTTACTAATACAACATTATTCCTCAGATGCACACATTGATGAAATCCCAGTGAAAACACTCCAGCACAACAGATGGACTATAAGTTCATTTGAGCACATTTACATATATTTGTATTTCCTCGTGATATGACTACTTATGTGTTTTCAGCCAATGAAAGCCACTTCTACACACGATACTTTATACTCTTGGCCAATGAGTTTTCTTCATCACACTCCCCTCATCATCAGAGATGAGTGAATTCTGCAATAGATAGTTTCCAACTTTTGGTCTTTATTTCTATTATATATTTTGGCCCTTAGTGGCTTTCAGGATATAAAAATGGCAGCATTGGATCTGCTACAAAAACTAAAGCAAAAAAAGGGGGGGAGAGAAAGTATGCTAAAAAATAAAGTGAAAGTTTGGTAACTGCTTGAGATGCTTTTAAGAAAATGATCAAGGCATTAGATGTGATTGCTAAAATGAAAGAACTTCTATTAGAGGTAGGTAGAAGTCCTTTCATTTTAGCAACCACATCTTGTCAGAGAAACTCAAGGTAATTACGGCTGAAGGCAAGTCATGATGTCAGGTGATTGTCAATGTTTTATATAAATGACCCTCCCAAAATAGACTGAACCGGTAGTCTTCAAACCGAAGAGTAGTTATGTCTGGCGGGTACCCAGAGACTTGATAGAGACATGGATACTTTTAAGGGAATTCAGTTTCCAGAGTCTTAACTTCCATGGATACACTTCCCTGAAACTGATCTGCCTAGGTAACGTCAAGATGTTCTTTTACTATGATAAGTGTCCTCCTACTTTACTCCCACCCAAACTGAATCTTCTTGTGAGATACAAAGGCTCCAGGTTTCAAATAACAGGGACACTTAAAAGAATGGTATATTTAAGTCTTCTTTAATAAGACACCATGAGATAAATGTTATCTTATTCTTTTTTTTTCATTCAATCATTGTGCTAAGCAAGGATGGTCCCCAAGATGTCCAACCCTGAAGAACAACACTGTATAATCCTCTCCCACGGAGAATGGGTATCTGTTCTAGGAAAATCACCCCCAGGATTATATTACAGTGTATAAAAATATCTTAACACACCAGATGGAGAGGTTCTTCTGTTCGTCTTGAGGAAGTAAGTTGCCACATCCTGAGAGGGCTGGTGAGAGCAACATGGGCCAAGGAATTGAGGGGGCTTTAGGAGCCAAGAGCCAGTAACCAAGTATTAATACTAAAGTTGTAAGGAGCTGAATTCTGCCAATAACCACCTTGGAAGAGGACGTGGAGCTCAGGAAAGGATGCTACCTGGCTGGCATCTAATGAGATTCCTGAAGTCTGGTGAGCCCTTGAGCAGAGGCCCCAGTTAAGCCAGCCAGGACTTCAGACCCAAGGAAACTGAGAGAATAAATGCCTGTTCTTCTTAGTTGCATCTTTTGAGGTAGTTTTTATGCAGCATAGAAAACCAATTGGCTATTGTTCTGTGGCTAAGTCATGTCCGACTCTTGCAACCTCTTGGATTGTAGCACACCAGGCTAATCTGTCCTCCAATACCTTCTGTAGTTGCTCAAATTCATGTCCATTGAGTCAGTGATGCTCTCTAACCGTCTCATCCTCTGCCATCCCCTTCTCCTTTTGCCTTCAATCTTTCCCAGCATCTGGGTCTTTTCCAATGAGCTGGCTCTTTGCATCAGGTGGCCAAAGTATTGGAGCTTCAACTTCAGCATCAACCTTTCCAAAGAACATTCAGGGTTGATTTCCTTTAGATTTGACTGCTTTGATCTCCTTGCTGTGTGAGGGACTCTCAAGAGTCTTCTCTAGCACCACAATTTGAAAGCATCAATTCTTTGGCACTCAGCCTTTTTTATGGTCCAACTCTAACAGCCGTACATGACTACTGGAAGAAACAGCTTTGACTATATGGACTTTTGTTGGCAAAGTTATATCTCTGCTTTTTAATATGCTGTCTAGGTTTGTCATGGCTTTCCTTCCAAGGAACAAGCATATTTAAATTTCACGGCTATAGTCATCATCCGCAGTGATTTTGGAGCCCAATAAAATAAAGTCTGTCACTGTTTCTACTTTTTTCACCTTCTATTTGCCATGAAGTAATGGGATCAGATGCCAAGATCTTAATTTTTTAATGTTGAGTTTCAAGCCAGCTTCTTCACTCTCCTCTTTCCACCCTCATGAAGAGGCTCTGTAGTTCCTCTTCATTTTCTGCCATTAGAGAGGTATCATCTGTATATCTGAAGTTATCGATATTTCTCTGGGCAATCTTGATTTCAGCTTGTGATTCATCCAGCCTGGCATTCCACATGAGGTACTCTGCATAGAAGTTACATAAGCAGGGTGACAATATACAGCCTTGTTGTACGCCTTTCCCAATTTTGAACCAGTCAGTTGTTCCATGTCTGGTTCTAACTGTTGCTTCTTGACCTGAATACAGGTTTCTCAGGGAAAAGGTAAGGTGGTCTGATATTTCCATCTCTTTAAGAATTTTCCACAGTTTGTTGTGATTTACACAGACAAAGGCTTTAGCATAGTCAATAAAGCAGAAGTAGATGTTTTTCTGCAATTCCCTTGCTTTCTCCATGATCCAAGGAATTTTGGAAATTTGATCTCTTGTTCCTCTGCCTTTTCTAAATCCAGCTTGTACATGTGGATGTTCTCAGTTCATGTACTGCTGAAGCCTTGCTTGAAGGATTTTGAGCAGAACCTTGCTAGATGTGAAATGAGTGCAGTATATGGTAGTTTGAATATCCTTTGGCATTGCCAATGCAATGCAAAGAAAACCAATGCAATCATTCAAAAACTGTTTACTGAGCACACACTATATTCCAGACACTGAGACATAGTCTTTAATGACACTCTAAAATTTCCAACCTCACAAGACTTGTTTTATGGTGGATAGGATAATCATAAACAAATTTAAAATATAAAATATCTAGCATATTTGTGATCGTTGTTAGAAAAAAAATCAAGTAGGAAAATGGAAGATGACTTGTGGGAAGGGGAGGAGTAGATGGAGAGGGTTATTGAAAGTTTAGCTTCACCTAGAAGGGGAAAGGTCTTGTAAGAATGAAGGTAACGTTCATAGAAAAGAGAAAACAGGTGTCCAGGCTCTCAGAGACCAGGGGGAGGGTTGATAGGCACACGGACCATGTAGTGTGCTGAATCAGGATGGAGAATAGGAGGTAAGGTTAGAAAGGGCAAAAGAGATCAGGTCATGCAGAGCTTTGAAGGTGTTTGGGGGCTTTTATTCTGAGAGACCTGGTGAGCCAAGGGAGATTTTAAGCAGGGGAATATGACTTGACTTTTCATTTAACAAACTCATGGTATCTCATGGTAGTTGAAATAATATAATGTGGTATAGGCGATAATAAAGTGGTATAGATTGAGAAGGGGAAACAAGGGAAGCAGGGACACCTGTTAAAATCATGTAATAATCCAGGCAATTCATGGATTCGTGGCTGGATTAGGGTGGTGGCGGTGGAGAGAAGTTGTTAAGTTTGAATCTTTTCTTTCTTTTCTAGAAAACTGAAGACAGATATGGTTGATACAGAATTAAAATCTCCTTTTGTTCCCCCTACTTATTTATGTAAAGAAGGTTTCTCAGAATTTATAGCTCTAAAAAATGAACACATGGAATAGAATAGATGCTAAAACCTAACAAATAAAATGTATCCATGGATACATGAACTAATTAAAACCCTCCAGCTATCTCATTAAGTGGCACATTTTTTGTGTGTTCAATATTTTTTTTGAAACTTTTGATATAGTTTCATCATTTATATGGTAATAATGCTAGTAATAAAACTCAATTAACAAATGTGTTCTTAACATGTGAAGCCTTATAGCCACAAGGATGAAAAATTAATTTCAATTTATAAAATGTTTTGCAGAAAAGATTGAGAGGGTGGTTAATAACAGGACTTTACAGTAAATGCATTTACTAGGAGTACTGCACTAAGCTAAACAACTATTGGGAAGTGAAATGGAAATTTTAGTACAAAGTAAGGAACAATGAACGTTTTCACCTCTTTAAGAAAAATGTGATGATTAATTTTTTTAATGGGTAAGAGTGAGCATGAAATCACTATGGTAGAGCCATTCAAGCTGGGCTGCCCCAAACATTAGTAGTAGCTGAACCATGGGAACCAGTGGAGGCCTATTTACTACTTGCTTAAATATTTAAGAGTTACAAGTCAAACCAAACAACTGTAAAGGAAAATATGACCTATCTCACCTCAAAAAATGTACTGTCAATGTGACAGAAAATAAAATGTGTAAAATTTTGGTTTTCACAGTTCTCAAAGTTGGCAAAATGTTAATGAAGACTGAATTTGTTTATAATGAATGTGTTTGGATGCTGTGTTGTGGAATTAGCTGTGTTTGGACATGTGAAAAAATAAAAATATACCTATTATATAAATTGACATATGTTCTTCCATTGATTTCATTTTTGTCTGCATTTCATGAATAATTTATTATGTTGTGTTAGCCAAATTTTTCATATAATTTGCATTTTATTGATGGCAAAAACTTAAAGATTAAAAATAAAATGTAGTTATAAACAAAGTGCCCAAAACTTAAAAATATGTTTATAAAGAATTATATAAATGTAAAAACAGTACTTTTTCATGCTTTTGAAGTTATTTTGACTAAAATATTCAAAACTGTTAATTAAAATTAGGTGTAGTATAAATCATAAGCAATGACTGTTAAACTTTTACATCAAAATTAATTTTTGAACACTGAATTACATATTATTAAATACATTTATAAAAGAAAATTATTTGCAATTTTACTGTTCAATTTCTATCTAGTTGCCAGTGCAAAAAATATGGTCTACATGTTCCTATTTGCAAATATAAGGGTAATCTGACTTATTTATTATTGATAAACAAACCTCGGCTACTATTTTGACTATGCGAGTGTTTCAAATATTACTTTAATCAGAAATCAAAAAGAGGTAAGAAAATGGGCATTTGACCCTATGAGGAAATATTCCTTTGTTCTTATAAGAATATGTTGCATGTGATCCTTAGCACAGGGGTATGATCAGTTAATTAATTTGTCTTTCTCTTACTTAAGAATTTTGTCTACTCAAATCAGCCCTGCTCTCCAAAGCGGTGTCTGACTCAGCCATCAGTGACAGCACGTCCTCTGAACCTTCATGACGCTGAGATGCCGTTTCTTTCTGTCCAGAGTACTAGGGCATGAGATGTGCAAAAGCAACTCCCTGGGGCTTGAGTGGTGTATACATATATCCAGAGTTACAGGTCTTTTTATGTGTATGTAAATGCCGGTAATATAGAGTCCTGGGTTTTTGGTTTTTTTTTAACGAGTTTGTATGCTGTGTCTTTGTTGTATGCAGGGTTCTTCTTGCTCACATCTAAGATTCTACTTCATTTTTAAAGGTACTTGGGTACTATCATCCTTAATTGGGCAGGGACAAACCCTAGGAGGCAATATATAAGAAAAGGAAAGAGTGCTATACTAGAAAAAGACCAGAAAAGATTAATGCTTAATAGATATTACTATTTGATGAGTGTGATATCAGTGGCAGAGAAATAAAGTAGCTGCAGAAACCTTATGGCCATATTACAAATGTTCCCCAGAAATGAGAGTATTTCAACCAATTTTTCAGCAGAATTCTCTCTGATGAGTGCAAAAGAATGAACTGTTAAGTGCGTGGTCTCTGGAATCATACTGCCTGGGTTCTTAGCCAGCTCTATCACTTACTAGCTGTGTGACCTCAGGAAAGTTATCTAGCCAAGTCTGTTTCTCAGAATACACATCCATACAAGACGAATAATAACAGTAACCACCTAACAGGATTATGAAGACCAAATGAGATAATCACTATTAGTCACCAATTGAGCCTGATTAAAAACTTGAGACACTAGCTAGTATTTTGAATAAAAAACCTTATTGAAGTCAATTCATTTTAACATATATTTTTGAAAGTAATATGAGGTAGTGGAATTCTCAATTTGCCTGAATTAATGGAGAGGAGAGGTGTTAATAATATAGAAATTGGGTAAAAGATGCATTAATTCATCTTTCTATCATTTCTGGAAATGATCATCTGTTTTTAAAAAATAACTTTATTTTGTATTTTTTCACCTTTTTATGAGTATCACTTTTATTACAAACAGAAAAGCAATAAATCTAAAAAGCAATTCATTCCTAAAATTGAAACAATTCCACCCTCATTTGCCAATACTACCACTAACTCTTTCATATTACCATGAATATACTGAAATTACATGCATTTAAAAATGAATGGTGGATTCATTCTTGCTCCATGGTTGCTTAATATTCATATGGATGTCCTATTGAAGAGGAAAACAGTAAGAGACCTATAAAATACAATCAGGCAATTCTAGCATTTAAATCCAAAATGAAAAGACATGCATGTTGTAGAAAAGTAGTACTAAAAACAACATGAGTTCATTTATCAGCAAGAATTACCAAGTGTGCTTTGGTAGAATTATTGCTCAACAGTCTTATTTTATGATCTAAAGGGAGGAATTAAGGATATTTTAGTCCTGCTAAGTTGTTACTTTAATTTTAGAAAACAAAATTCCTCACATTTCCAAACCACAGAAGACATCTCATACATGTGTGCATGCATACACACACACATGAAAACACACATACTTTTAAAGCCAGGCCACAAATTACTTTCAATTATAAATTTTAAAGAATAACTCTTTACTGAAACTGTTTGCAAAATGGCATTTTATACTGTATTATTTTGTTGAAACCCAAGAAACAACCTCTAGACCATTTTTAAAAATTCATACAGGATAGAAGAAATAATAGATTTCCATTTTGGTTATTTTAGAGGCACCATCATCCCTCTTCAGACACTTGATTTATAAATATAATTATTTAGTTTAATTATAACATCTGCATGGAAAAATTTAGTCAAATTTTTATATTTCAGAGAAATATCACATTCTAATTTTCAGTTAGAAGTAATTTTTAAGATGGTTGAAGTTTTTCCCATTTAACAATTGCTCAAAAAGACATGAGAGAGAGAAATAAAATGCTCTGACATGATGTAGCATGGGTTTTGAAAACATTATGTTAGAATTTAGGATGACTAGATAACGGCCATGATCTTTGAACAAAAGGGGGTTTACTTCCGACTCTGAAGCTGATAATCCTGAGCCTCTTGTAAAGTGCACGCATGCGTGCTAAGTCACTTCAGTCATGTCCGACTCTTTGCGACCCTCTGGACTGTGTAGCCTGCCAGGTTCCTCTGTCCATGGAATTCTCCAGGCAAGAATACTGGAGTGAGTTGCCATGCCCTCCTTCTGGGGATCTTCCGGACCCAGGAATTGAACCCACATGTCTCATGTCTCTTGCATTGGCAGGTGGGTTTTTTTTTTACCACTAGTGACACCTGGGAAGCCCTGCTACTGATGTATATTATGTCAAAGCTGGGAAGTTATGTTTTCACAGCAGTTGAAAACAGTCCTACAATGTATCAGTGGCAGAATCCTAACACAGAAGTGGAATCCAGGCTGCCTGGGTTCAGATCCTGACTGTGCTGTATTCTAGATAATCAAGGCATATAAGCATCTGCACTCCAGGATCCTCATCTTTAAAGTAAGGGTAACATCCTATCTACCAGTCGGTGCTGTGGTAAGGATCAAGAGTTAATATATATGCTTAGAACTGGACCTGGGGATATAGCAAGCATTTAACTAAGGTTATATTACTACTGTCATGATTGCATTATTGCTGTTGTTAGCCTTAACTCCAAGATTAGGATTGGGCTAGTCACATATAATATGATAAGTTACATCTGTGAATCCTGATGGCTAAGACGAGTTTTTTCCCTGCCAATTAAACTCATCTCATGGATGTCTGAAATTACACATTGGCAGCTTGTCTCTATTAGGATCATAGAGCTGGAGCACAGCCACAGAGGACTTCAAACGGCCAGAAATCATGCCAATTTTACACTGTCCTTAGATCAGACATTTAAGGAAACCCAGTCCAGTGACCAATTATCCCAGTAGGTGGACAGGCTATAGGTGAGGGGATTTGGCCATGTATAGATCCTTCAGAGCAAGCACTTATGTCAGGGATATCAATGACCTAGTCTTGGAGACCAAAGTCAAAAGCAGCAGTCCTTCCTGTAGAGAGTTTAGGGAGGCAAAGCAACTGGAATGAACAATGGCACAAAAGATAGGGATAGGATCTCAATAGCAGTGGACTGTGTACAAGTCGGTGTCCTAGTCACGCAGAAGGCAATGAACCATCCCGGCAGAATGACAAAAAAACAAAAACAAAAACAAAAAAAGCCCCAAAGGCTCTTTGCTCATCCTAAATTTTTATTTTGTGGTAGACACTGGTTGTTTTGGTCACAGAGTGTCCATATATTATGATTACAGTACTCGATTTTTCCTTGGGGAAATCAACTCTCTCCAATCAGTCTTATGAACTTTGGATGAAGATTTCCTGAATTTCCCAGATTGAAGAAGCTGATCTAAACTGTATCAGTCAGGGTATTCCATCTCGACATCCACAGGGATTAGATTAGGGTGGACACTCAAATCATCTTATGAAAGCCAGGAAGACTTAAACTTAGAGCTGTATGTTATCATGAAGCCAGATTATTTCTTCTGGTATGAAGGGTGGTGTTGATATGACCTCTTCTTGAGATGCCACATGGAGCCCAAGGATGGAGTCCACTCAAGAAAAGCAGAGATAAGAAGTGGGCCCTGGTTGTGCTCAGGCAACCAGCTGTGTCCCACTCTCTGTGACCCCATGGAGTATAGTTTGCTGGCTCCTCTGTCCATGGGATTTCCCAGGCAAGACTACTGGGGTGGATTGCCATTTCCTCCTCCATTGGATCTTCCCAACCCAGGGGCTGAACTCACTTCTCTTTCGTCTCCTGTATTGGCAGATTCTTTACCACTGACCCACCTAAGAAGCTCAGAGCCCTGGTTAGATCCCTTTATCAAATATCTCCTGAACATTAGTTTACATGAGCCAGTATGCTGTCTTTTGCTTAAACCCATTTGGGAAATATTTACTGGCCACTTGCAATAACAACAACAAATCTAAAATAACACACATTTACCTTAACCACTTAAAATTTTTTTTGACAAATCTATTTTTCTCTTGGAACTCTGAGCTCATACGGGGAAAACCTGCCTCAGTTATCTTTGGGTCAACATATAATAACGTCTGTCAAGTAATTGATACATAGAAGGTACTCAATATTAATTTATTAAAGGAGTGAGTGAGTGAGTGAATGAATGAGCAGTTAATTGGCTGTATCACCAAGGGTCTGGGGAAGAGGTTGGCAGACTGTGACTTATGGGTCATATTAGACGCACAGTCTGTTTTTGTTAATAGAACCTAATTAGAACACAGCCATTCCCATGCATTTACATGTTATCTATGCATTGATGGGGAAGTGCCTGTGCTGGGGTAAGAGGGGTTGGGAGGAATGCTTAGAAGAAGAGAGTGAAGATAAGGGAGATAAGGTTGCTGGGGACAAACGTCCCCTCCTGTATAATGGTGATTCATGCTGACCCAATCTCCTAAAAGGCAAACTTACTTTGGTTTTGGAGATTATTTATATTCTACCCTCTTAGCATGCTGCCTGAAATTTTCTATGAGGCATATGGACCAAATAAAGCAAAAATTCAGAGAACAGCACTTCTAATTAATAGGTCAATGGACAATTTGTGCTGAAAAAATGGAAGGGGTATTTTGTGCCAATTTTGTAAAAACAAGAATATGATAAAAACGTACTCAGAAAAAAAGAACAGACAGTTCTAAAATCAAGTGTTTCTATTTTAAGAAGTCTAAAACACTGTCTCTAGAATTCTAGGAATACAAATTTATAAAAATCTGCTTTATTTGAATTCTGAATGTCCTCTCATCTCAAGCAATAGAGATCTTATAAAATGAACAAGCTTTAGCATTATCAGGATACTAGACGTGAGCAAAAAATGCATATAACAAATATTTAGAAACTGACATCTACAAAAATGCCGGGCTACTTCTATACTGAAAGAACAAGCTGCCAAATATTTTTGTTCTCTTTGGATTTGCCAGAGATATTAAATCGAAATAGCTTGGGGGACAAGTTTCAGTCTAACAGTTTAAATTTGTTTAACCTTTTAGTCTGTTAGCAAAACATACACAATGTGCTGAACCCATAGAGTTGCTTTTGCTACTAGAATTAGCAACAAGAGGGTTGATTTTTCAGCACTGTTTTTCTTTTTTACATTTTGTATGTTAATGTGCCCTTTATATTTCTCAATTTTCATTGACAGAGGAATACATTTGTTTTAGAAGAGACTTAACATAACTTGAAATCTCTCTGAAATAATTTTCCCAAATTAGCTAATTTAGGGAGAGATGTGAAGAATACTATTATATTAACTTCCAAGACAATTACTTTGGCAAAAAGCAAATTAAAGCTGATCAAGTGTAAGTTTATTGCTTTTTTTTTTTACTTATATTTGTTCCATTTTATATATAACACAGGATGGAACTTCTGCCTTAGGCATTAAATCATCTCAGGTTGGATGTTTTTGCTCATAAACAGGGGAAAAAACCTAATTGAAGCAACACTTACTTGCAGTAGCTATTCAGACAATCTCAACCATCAGGAATACACTGGAAAACTAAGAATAGTAATAAAACCTGTAATAGCTAAGTGCATTATTTGCAACGTGCATAATGGGGTTAGTATCTAGAATTACAAAGAAATTCTACTCCATTATCCCTCAGCTGGCTGACATGCATAATCATATGAAACTAATTCCTACTAATTTTTACCTAGTCACTGACTAAGCCCAGCATAACACACAGTAGAAGTGTACTCATTGGGAAAATTTTACATGCACAGATCTCTGTTTTTCCTGAAATCTTCAGATATATAAATTAGATTTCCATCATTAGGTAATAAGTTAGTTGTCTTTGTTGCTCTTTATTGTTAAAATTTAGCATATAATTGTGTGTATACCTTTTTTTTTCTTCTCCAATGCTTCTATAAAAATACAAACAGTATTGAATCACAAGTGTGTTGCAGTCCTGAAATAGCTTTATGTAGATCAGTTTGGAATGGGGCCTGGGCCTTGTAATGTAAGGCTGACAATATAGGCTAAGTGTCAATTTGAGAGGGACATTTCCTCTAAAATACTGGAGGACTTTTCTTTTTGCCAGATGTTTCTTTCTTTCTTTTTTTTTTAAATGCTTCTATGTATCTGAGTTTTTATCCGTACCCTCATGCTGGCATTCTGGAGAAGGGAAAGGTTGCCCACTCCAGTATTCCAGCCTGGAGAGTTCCATGGACTGTATAGTCCATGGGGTTGCAAAGAGTTGGACATGACTGAGCGACTCACTTTTTTTCACACTGGCATTGGTTCGGTGAATATCTGGGCTAGCCTTCATAGAAGTCCGAACTTGCCCCACTGCAGTATGATGTTTGGTCAAGTTTCAGAAGCTCCTTCAAAATGACCTTGTCACAGGTCTGGTTTTCAGTCATACTCTGAAATACTATGATTCATGGTACTAAAGCCCTTCCATCCATATAAGACACGCTCCCATAAGCAGCCGAATAGCAACCTTTTATTAATCTTATTCGCAACATTCTAAAATGAAGCCTAACTCAGTATAACTTACTAAATTTAAAGGAAATATGGACTTTAGTGTGATTTCTCTTTATTTGACTCACTTTTCTATAGAGCTATCTGGTTTCTTGGACCATTTCCAACTGATAGAGAGAAAAGCAGCCCCTGACCTTTGGGATCTGTCCTGGTATAAGCGGCCAGGTTTTGGACCTAGTGCTCACAGCTCAATCTTGGTGTTTTCCTGTCGAATGTGAGCAGTTCCAGAGAACAACAACATTAGACCAGAACACTCTGTGGCTATGATAGATGAAGATAAAAATCATGTTTAAATGCAGGCAAAATGTGAAACTGTCCTAACCATGAAAATAACCCAACATCATCTGCTGGCTAACATGAACTACTTCTTCACCCATCACAACTTCACTTCACTTTAATTTTCCATCCCTATGGGTAAGACTTATTGAGATATGTAGTTGTAAAATTGTTTCCATATTTTGGGAAACCCCTTCCACAGTGAATACTTACTATCTTGGGTCACTCCCCAAATTACCCAACCAAAGCTGAAGTATAATAAGTTCTTTCTAACACGCTCCTCCTTAGATGCCCCAGTGTTTTTCATAGTGAAACTTCTCTCTTGTTGCAACAAGTGATACACTCACTTCTTTAAGTACAGGCCTCTTCCTGGGGTCTCTGACTAGAGGACATTGACATCATGCTAAATGTCTCTAGCCAAGTGACCCAGAACTTTTACTCACTAAGCCTGGATCTCTTTCTTGCCCTCCTGATTTTATCTACACCTGACTCTAGCCTGACCTTAGGCCTAGCTCATCTCTTAAATCTGCCATCTGCTTTGATTTGTCTCCAGGATGCCTGTGCCTATATATCTAACTCTTGCTGGCTCTTTTACTAAGACTCGAGCTTGATTTCTGGTTTGCTTCTCTATATATGTCAGATATAGCACTCCTCAATACAGTTGGTTAAATAAAGATTATTCCCATGAATAGTAAACTTAGATAAGGCAACTTCTACACTTTTTCCCAACTCTCAGATTGAATAGGTCTCTAAGCCTCCCTTAACTGTACCCACAGTGACACATATTCTCATGATAAAAACTTAAAAAAGGCCAAATTATATGTATTCTTTGATGTGGTGAAAATGGCAAAAGTTTCACTAGCTCCATTTGGAACTCATGTATCTAGCTATGTAAAAAGAGTAAGATTTTATTATCTAAGTGCAAACTCTACACTCACAATGACAGAGATTTAATTCATCCTATTTGACTGGTTCATATTCATTTACAATTTTTCATTAACTTGATACTCTTATCTTACAATCTGCTGTTTTAGTAAGAACTGCTCAAAAGAAAGGGATCTATATCATTCATGAATGCACTATACCATTATTACCCTCAGTAATATGTCAGCTGTTGCTTGCAGGTTGCTAAATTAAAGAAAACAGGGGTGAAATAGAGGACAGGAAAAGTTATAGGAGACATGTCTTCTTGTACCAACTCTATCACTCAGTTTGTTAAACGGCTCCAATCTTTGGTTTTTCTTATCTTTCAAATGAGATAGTTTGGCAAAACTTCTAAAATGCTATAATTTTATTTAAAAAATATTTCACAAACGTAAACACTGCCTCCCCTTGTGACTCAGCTGGTAAAGAATCCGCCTTCGATGCAGGAGACCTGGGTTCGCTCCCCGGGGTGGGAATGGAGAATGAGAAGGAAATGGCAACCACTGGTGTACTCTTGCCTGGAGAATTCCATGGACGAGGAGCGGGACAGGCTGCAGTCCATGGAATCTCAAAGAGTTGGACGCGACTGTGTGACCTTCACTTTCACTCCAACATAGCCATGCATAAGTGTCCAAATATCATACAACTAACTACTAGGAAGAACCAGGTTAATTAGTGGCGTACATCTCTTTCAATTTACTTCTATATGACTTAATGTTTGGTAAGTGTACTTCTGGTAATTCCTCTCCCTAAGCTTGCTGCTGTGTGTGCCCCATCACTCAGTCGTGTCCGACTCCTTGCGACCCCATGGACTGTAGCCCACCAGGCTCCTCTGCCCGTGGCATTTTCCTGGCAGGAATACAGGAATGGGTTGCTATTTCCAACTCCACTCCCTAAGGCTGAGGACTGCAGAAAAATACATGCATCCAGCAAACAGGTAACTGGGACACTTTAAGAATTTGCTTAAAGTCTAAATAGTAGAATGGTGTTTATAATTAGGTCTTTTGTTTCCCAATCTATTTCTTATTACCCATACATCAATATTCTGCCATCCTTAAAATTTTGTATTTTAAGTGTGTGTGTGTGTGTGAGTTCCTTCCTATTATGTATTTCTGTAGAAAACATATTATGCTTCTGGGAAATTCACTATAGTTAAAATATAGAATCAAATCCTGGGGAACAATCTGCTCTGCCAACATCCATTTATAAAGAAGAGAGTGAAGAATTTGCTCAGAAAGCTGAGACAACTCAGTTGCCTTGAAAAACTCTCAAGAAAGGTCAAATGGGCCTCTCGAGTGATTTGGGATTAAGTTGAGGCCGTGTGTATTCCCACAGAATTTTTCTCACTTCAGTTAGGATACAAATGACAAAAGTTGAGTCACAGAAAAATCCAGTCATGTGTTCTGTGCCCTTTTCTCTAGGATCCCCCAAAGGCTGAACTGAGATAGAAAAAAAATAAATTAGACAGTTAAAATTTAAAAACTTGGGCATTTTGATAAGTTTATCCTTGTTTTAAACAAGAGGAACTGCCCAGATCTTGTTGTTTATATTTTAAAAGTAAGAATATTAAATGAGACTCCTGGGAAATTAAATAGATAGAAGAATGAAATATTGTACATTCTGTTGTTTTCTTGGTTTTTCCTCTGAAACTAATTGCTGAATTTTCTATAACAGCACCCTTTTAGAGGTGTGCACAGGAAGGAGAAACAATGGAAGAGGTGAAAGTAAAAGGAACAGAAAGAGATGATATAAATTACCAATTCAGGAATTAAATATGAAATAACAGGATAATATGGGAATTCTACTAGCAATGCTATATACTGAATTTGACAACTTTGATGAAAATGTACCAAGTCCTCAAAAAACACAAACTACCACAACCTACTCAATATAAAACAGACAATCTGCATAACTCCATAAGTAATAGGAAAATTGAGTTCACAATTTCAAAACTTCCCATAACATAATCTTTAGGCCCAGATGGTTTCTAGGGAGAATGATAGCAAATGTTTAATGAGTGAGTGACATCAATTCTATACAATCTTTTATAAAAATTAGAACAAGATGGAATACTCTTCAAATCAATTTGTAAAGCTAGATTATCCTGATGTCAAAACTAGACGAAGACATACAAAAAAGAAAACTACAGATCGAATATTCTCATGAGTATAGATGCAAAATTCCTTAACAAAATATTAGCAAATCGAATTCAGCAATATATTTAGCTCAGGTGGAGCTAAATACAGGAATGTGAGGTTGTTTCAATATTTGAAAATCAAATAATATGCTCTATCATATTAACAGACTAAAGATGAAAACACTCATGATCATATCGACTGATATAGAAAATGCATACGGGAAAATCCTACATTGATTCATGATAAAAACATACAATATATGTAATAGTTACACACATATTTTCACAAAGGAAATGTGTAAGAATATTCATAGCAGCTCTATTTCCAATATCCCCAAAGTGGAAACTACCCAGATGCTTTTCAATAGTCAAATAAATAAATCGTGCTTCATTCACATAAAACAGGGATTGGTCAACTTTTTTTTCTCAAGTGTCAGATAGTAAATACTCTAGGTTATTTTGGCCAGCATGGTCTCTTGTCACAACTTTTCAACTCTGTCAATGTAGCTTGAAAACAGTCATAGACAACATAAATGAATATCAATAAAACCTTAATTGGCACTAAAACTTAAATTTCTTAAAATTTTTCATGTATCCTGAAATAATGTTCTTCTTTTGAATGGTAAAAATTGTTTTTATCTTGTAAGTCATGTAAATACAGGTGGTGAGTGGAATTTCGCTCATGGCCCATGTTATGGTGAACCCTTGATGCAGAATACTATACAGAAATGACAATCAATAAAATTACAATTACATGCAAAAATATGGAAAATTATCATAAAGTTGAGTGAATGAAGCTAGACACAAAAGAATGCACATCATATGATTTCACTTTTATAAAGTTCAAAAATAGGCAAAATTAATTTATGATGTCAGAAGTTAGTAAAGTAGTTACATTGACTGAGGTGATTCAAAGGGGGTATGAGTGGGGCTTTGGGGATGCTGGTGATGTATCTTGGTATGAGTGTTGGTTACAAGGGTATGGTTGCTTTATAAAACTTTCATGAACTTTTGCGATTTTGTTGTTGTTGTTATACATTAATGAAACTTCAAAAATGCTTAGAATTTAAAATTTTCCACTGTCACTTTAATCTTTTTATTGGGGGAAAATGTTTTCCTCTTTCACTGAATAAAAACTCTGACAGCCTGTGATTTTCTAGTCTCCCTTAGATAATAGATGGTCCTGTGTAAATTACAGGTTTGATTTAGAAATTATGATATATTAATCACACATCCATATTTGTTCAAGCTTCTCTCATCCCTGCCCCCAAGTGTAGTCTACAGAGAATCACTACCTGATTTTAGGCGCTAGAGTGTTTCATTTCTGTCTTTATTATTTCCCTTCTCTTCACTTGCTGGTAACTTAAAGACCATAGAGGTTGACACAAAAAAGGAAGAGAGAATGGAACAGAAATTTCTGGTTTGACTGGTATTGTTGAAATACACTTTTTGGCTTTGTACAATTGTCAGAAAAACTGACCTTTCTCTCATGTGGACCTGCCATGGGGTTTTAAAATGTCTCCTACTAGGACACTCCAAACGTAACTCAGCTGATCTTGATATATTCTGTTTCTCTGGCAGATGCGTTACCTTCAGCCTCTGGTTCTCCCATCATCCTTTCCACATAAACTTTCTCTGGTGGTGTCCTATAGGCCATGTAGGTAGTCTTCTTTGAAAGAAATCAAATAGCTCCAGGCAAGCTCCCTCCCTTAGCTGACCTACCAATGGTTCACAATAAACACTAGTGACTATTTCATTCAAATCCATCCTGGAAGCACAGGCAAACCCAAAATATCACATCCCCTTCACTTTGCACTCTGCTTGGCAGTCCGTTTCTCTCACTCTTATATCTGGCAAAAGTCAGATACCAGTCCACCTGCGTGTGTTCTAAGCCGTTTTAGCCATGTCCTACTCTTTGTGATCCTGTAGACTATAGCCCACCAGGCTCCTCTGTTCATGGGATTTTCCAGGCAAGAATATTGGAGTGGGTTGCCATCCCCTCCTCCAGGGGATCTTCCTAACCCAGCAATCAAACCCGTATGTCTAATGTCTCTTGCGTTAGCAGGCAGGTTCTTTACCACTAATGCCACCTGGGAAGCCCTTACCAGTCCACTGTACTTCTCAAATTCTGGAAGTGTTGTCAAACTCACATAGTGATTCTGTTACCACCAAATCTCCAGGCTTGAGGAAAGGAGAAGTCTACCCATCCTTAACACCTGTGTGAATGTATGATTGTGTAAATGTGGGGTCAGTTGGAAACTTATTTATAGCATCAGTTCTCTTCAAATAAATATCTACAGATCCTCACAATGATCCAATTCTTGACTTTTTAAATATGCTTTTGATGGTAAGAACATTTTAAAGTGGTGCCATCAGTTCCAAGTTATCCCCCTTGAAAGTCAGTATTTTATGTCATGTAATTTGCAATTACATTGTACTTTCTGTTATGAAATGAAAACAGAACTTAGAGAAAGTAGTCATTTCAAATTTTAGAAAGGATTTAAGATAATTCAATTCTCAAAATGATTTCTAAAAACATTATATCAAATTAAATTTTCAAGAATATTTGAGAATTCCAACTCAAACTATCGTTTTTGGCACTCTAATTTGATGGATAAAAATAATTATTTCAGGAAAATTATTTTATTACACATTGTATACATTTTTCAAACTGCTAATAATCTTAAGTTCTATTACTGTTATCCATTTAACCATATCTATTAGCTATCTCAAAGGGAATCACTGTCATTTCATCTGCCCTGACTGTGACTATCTTGACCCTTTCTTACATGCTTCTAACTAGGCTTTAACCCAATGTGTGGCTTCTTGCTTCTTCTAATTTATATTAGTTTTGTGGACTGGTAGTGTTTTATCCTTACTTTACTGACTTAAATCTGCATTATTAATCATATTCTGTTGGTGTAATGTCTCATTTTGTTTCACTGATTTCATTTTCTTTTAATTTTTTTTTTCTACATACAAAACAAATGTTATAGAATGTTTTCTTCTCTTTCCTATACTGGATTGCTTCTTTATCTTATATAATTGAAATTCTTTCTTGCATTTTCTTCATCTGAATTTTCATCTAGTTATCATGCTATTTCTTTTCATCTTATCATATATGATCAACTCTATGCAAAGCTTCCATTTGCCCAGATATAAAAATGGTAACTTGTTCAAGACTCCCTTTTCCTTATTTGGGGTCTGTTGGTATTTCCCTCAAAGTACCTGGTGTTGTATGTTTCCCCAGCTTGTCTGTTACATGAGCGCATGGGGGACTAGGGTTCAACTAGGGATGTGGGCAACTGTTGGTAGAAGAGGTCTCTAATATTTTCGATAACTGTGCTAAAAATCTTGTATTGGTATTTATCCTACTTTTCAAGTATCTCTCCTATTTCTGAAGGGGTATTGTATCATTCAGGGTTCAACAACAGAAGTATAAACACTAGGAGATATAGATAGATAGATAGATATACATACATACACTTGGGATTATGCTCTATGCAGCTGGTTACTCTCTGTAAGGCTGTTTACATCTGAGTTTACAATTTTCAGAGCAAGCATCTGGGAAGGGAAGATAGATGTAAAGTGGAAGAGACCGAGAACAACCTGGAATTCACAAGCATCAGCTGTAACTCCAGGAGAAAGTACTGAAACCCGTGCCAGTTTTTGCTGCTTCTAGTGCGGGTGACATGGGTGTCTTGCAGAAGCCAGGCACCACCTCAAAGAACTAAACACCCTCACACATGGCCCAGGAGTCAGAGAAACTGAAGGAGAATGTGTGGCAACACAGAAGAGTTGCAGGTTCAGCTGTATTCCACAAGATGAGTCAGCAAATCAGGAACAACATATTTGAGCTACAAAATGGCTGATGCTCTCTTTCTGCTATAAATCTCCCAAGAATCTTCCTCATGGACCCTCCTATCTGGAACATAGTGGAGGGCATTCTGGGAAATGAAGTACAACCTAGCCAAGTGGAAAAAAGTACAAAGGTACCCTTGTTTTTTTTTTTTTAATTATTATTTTACTTTTGCCTTTAGGCCTTTATTTCTGATACACACAATAAGACCAAAGACCTTTATTGCCTATTTCATTCATTTCTCCCCTGAAATGAACCAAGAAAATGACAAAATCTAAGCAATCATGCTGCAAATTAAAGTGCTATTTGCATTGGTTTCCCCAATGGTAGTAAACTTCCCCTCGGTAGTAAACAATCTGCCTGCAATGCAGCAGATGCAGGAGACATGGTTTTGATCCCTGGGTCAGGAAAATCCTCTGGAGGAGGAAATGGCAACCCACTCCAGTATTCTTGCCAGGAGAATCCCATGGACAGGAGTCTGTTGGCTATGGTGTATGGGGTCGCAAAGAGTTGGACATGACTGAGCAACTGAGCAACATGATGAGCAACTCCATGCACACATAGGAGAAAACAAAGAGAATAATAGTCCTTATAATTTATTATACTCTGCATTTTGATTTGATTTTCGAACCAATGCAAATTCACTCTAATAACAATTATTTCTTCCAAGATATCTATGAAGCTGGGCTTATTACAACTGTATTTTCCACGTGCAGAGTGAAGTAAAAGGGAAGGTTTTAGCCAAATTTACTCTCACTAAACCTTTTTTTTTCCCCTCAGAAACCTTCTGTAATCCTAAACAAACATTTATATAATCCTAAAAGCAAAGTCCTCATCAAAGTGCTTCCCTGAAATTACCTTGGCTACCCAAAGCATTTTTATTCAATGAAAAAGCTTTAAAATGACTCAGCTTCATTAGATAGTTATTTCAAAAGCCACAATTAACATCCAACTGTGAAAAACACAATAGTGACTTAAAAAAAAAAAACAACTGGTGATGTGAAAAAAAATCAGCAATACCTCATAATGAAAAAAAAAAAAAAAAAAAAGAATTACTGCCAAATGGCGAAACTATAAAAAAAATCCATGCACCTAATTAAGCCTGTACCTGAGGAACAATGATACTTCCATCAAGAGCCAGAAATTTTCTCCATGGCAAATGTAGAAATTAAAAATTTAAACACATCACTCAGTTTTCTCTGCTTGCCAGATTTGGTAATTATGAGTTGTCAGCTGAATATGCATAGAAAATAAAACAATTTAAGAATTGAATTTTAGCTTCAATTTTGGTCTTGTGATTATGATGCTTGTATATATACTGTTTGTGCTATAAAACTATTTTCTATTCATTTAAAGTCTGTATTCTGTTTTCCACATTTTACAGAGAATGCCACAGCCAAGTCGTTTCATAATTGCCTAGCAGAGCATGTAAAACTTCCCAAGGCCCTGGTTCTTTGTTTTCTTATCTGTGAAATGCTGATAAGAAGACCTGTATTTGATTATCTCAAAAGACCTTTTTTAGTTCTCTAAAGTGATTCTTTTTTAAACTGCTCTGTAAAAATGAAAAGTAAATCATTATGGTTAAGCCTGGGTTAAAAGAGTGTTTTGAACCTTTGTATAAGAGAACAGCAAAGCTTTTTAAGTAGTAGTAATCTCTCCCTGAAAAGTGAAGATTTGAATTTGCATCTTCAGAGGCTCAATGGAACTAGCAAATGACATCTTCGGAAGTAGCTGGGAATACACTGAAAAATGCTAATTTCCTGGCAATGGACCTATACATTAAAAGAGAATGAGACTTTTACAACTCTGTAAAGTCAGATTGGCAAATTTAGGTCATTCAGTTGTTTATCGGTATGGCAACTGTACATTATTTTGCCTATTCTTAACCTTTAGTTCATTTGAATTGTTAACAGCTGTAAGCTTTTACACTGTCCTCCTAAAACAGGCCACCTTGAGCTAGCATTCTGTGTTTGTTCCAGTGACAATGAAAATCAAGTGCTTATTTTACACAGTAGAATGATGGCTCAACAATTGCTGAGAAAGGCAATTGACATCAATTGTTAGAGTATAATTTTTAAAAAGTTAAAAATCATGGCGATTATAAAGACAAAAAAAGAACATAAAATTTTATTTAAATCATTAATTGGATTTAATTCATCATTTAATGAGGGAACCAGAATAAAACTGGTCAACCAGCTTTCCAGGAAACAAACAAAAGCCCTGATGCATAGTGTCTGCCAATTTTTGTAGTCCAAGTACTCCAATTGTGGCTGATTTTAAGTTTCCAATGAAAAAGCAATGAACTTTCATTCTTGAAAATGAAATAATTGATTCTCATGAGCCAGTCTGAGTTGGCTCCAGTACACCACTGTCATAGATATATGTGTAATTTAATAAAGGAATGTTAAGATAAGGTACTGTTGTTCAGTTGCTAAGTTGTGTCCAACCCTTTGCGACTCCATGGACTGCATCAAGCCAGGAGTACTTCACTATCTCCCTGAGTTTGCTTAAACTCTTGTTCATTGAGATGGTGATGCCATCTAACCATCTCATCCTCTGTCACCCCTTTCTCCTCATACCCTCAAACCTTCCCAGAATCAGGCTTTTTTCCAATGAGCCAACTCTTTGCATCAGGTGGTCAAAGTATTGGTGCTTCGGCTTCTAATGAACGTTCAGACTTGATTTGCTTTAGAATTGACTGGTTTGATTTCCTTGTTGTCCAAGGAATTCTCAAGAGTCTTCTCTAGCACCACAGTTTGAAAGCATCAATTCTTCAGCACTCAGTCTTTTTTATGTTCCAACTCTTGGTATATGACTACTGGAAAAACCATAGCTTTGACTATATGAACTTTTGTGGCAACATAATGTCTCTGCTTTTTAATATGCTGTCTAGGTTTGTCATAGCTTTCCTTCCAAGGAGCAAGCATCTTTTAATTTCATGGCTGCAGTCACCGTCTGCAGTGATTTTGGAGCCCAAGAAAATAATATCTGTCACTGTTTCCACTTCTTCCCCATCTACCTGCTATGATATAATGGGACCAGATGCTATGATCTTCATTTTTTGAATGTTGAGTTTTAAGCCAGTTTCTTCACTCTCCTCTTTCGCCCTCATCAAGAGGCTCTTTAGTTCCTATTCACTTTCCACCATTAGAGTGGTATCATCTGTGTATCTGAGATTGTTGATATTTTTCCTGACAATCTTGATTCCAGTCTGTGATTCATCCAACCTGGCATTTTGCATAATGTACTCTGTATAGAAGTTAAATAAGCACTGTGACAATACTACCTTGTAAATTCTTTTCTCAATTTTGAACCAGCCCATTGTTCCATGTCTGGTTCTTACTGTTGATTCTTCATCTGCATTCAGGCTTCCTAGGAGAGAGATAAGATGGTCTGGTATTCCCATCTCTTTAAGAATTTTCCACAGTTTGTTGTGATCCACAAAGTCAAAGACTTTAGTGTAGTCAATGAAGCAGAAGTCTATGTGTTTCTGGAATTCCCTTACTTTCTCTATGATCCAACAGAAGTTGGCAATTCGATCCCTGGTTCCTCTGCCTTTTCTAAATCCAGCTTGTACATCTGGAAGTTCTTGGGTCATGTACTACTAAAACCTAGCTTAAAGTATTTTGAGCATTACCTTGCTAGCATGTGAAATAAGTGGAATTGTATGATAGTTTGAACATTCTTTGGCGTTATCCTTCTTTGCAATTGTAATGAAAATTGACCTTTTCCAGGTTACAAAATTGGTTGATGTCACAAGGAGAAATAAACTTTTAGAGTTACTTTTCTACCAGATAGGAAATTTGTATCTCTGTTGAAAAAAATCTGTAAGTGAACCTCTGCCCAAATAGAGCCACAAAATAGCCCAATCAAGAGTCAAGCCCAGCAATTCACTGAAAGAACACCTAATAATTTCTCTTTTCTTTTCCAACTTATGAATAATATATTTTCACAGAACAGATTGCTAAATCTATAATGAATTTATGTTTCTCTGACTCAGTTTAAAAATATGAAGTTTCCTTACTAGACTATGAGGTACTAGAAGGTAAGAAACCTTTTCTATTCTTTGTGCTTCAGCCCTCAGCAAGTATACAGGACTCTGTAGGTTCTCAATAAATATATGATAAATTGATGAGTATTACTTTATATGAGAAATGTAGAGGCTAATTTCTCAAAATGTACAATCTCATCTTCATTTTTCTCCTTCCTCTTCAGATTCCTGCCAATAAATGTGATTGAAGGCAGTTAAGGGCAATAATGTTCTCTGCTCTCAAAGGAAGCTTTAAAGGCAATGAAAACAAACATTTTAAAGACAGTAAAAATAAGTAGGATAAATGGTGGAAATATGGAGGTCATAAAAATAATGTAGCAATTTAAATTTAAAACAATTCTTTGGATTTGACCTTAATTTTTCTTGAGAGTATAGAGTTAAAATAGAAATTATCATTTCTAATGAGACAAGGTAGTAAGCATTAGATGAACTAGATTAGATCATTTCTTGGGTCAAATTTGAAACACAATGGCCACTAGTCTTAAAATAACTAAAAACTAAACAAATAATTGATCAAAGCTAGGTTGATCACAACTTGTTAAATTAGGTGATCACGAATAAATCTAATGTAAAGATATATCTAGTATAAAGAAAGAATAAATGAATAAAGATATTGTCACAATAGTTTGTACTGTGGTCCATCCCTTCATTCATCAAAATTTTATTAAACACCTACTCTATGTCAGACATTGTTATAAATGCTAGAAACAGAGTTGTGGAGAAAAAAGATAATTCTTATCTGTGTAGAGTTTACTCCCTATGGTGAATGTATGTACAACTTGCCAAATGATCCACCACAGTAAGTTTAGTTACCATCTGTCACCATATAAAGTCAATACAATATTATGACTACAGTCTCCTTGCTGTATATTACATCTCCATGACTTGTTTTATAAAAGAAAGTTTTTAACTCTTGGTCCTGTTCACCACCATCCCCAACCCCTAATTTCTCTACCCTCTAGCAACCCCAGTCTGTTCTCTGTATTTATGAGCCTGGGTTTGGTATGGTGTTGTTTGTATGTTTTGTTTTTCAGATTCCATGCATAAATGAGATTATATAATATTTATCTTTATCTGCTTTATTTCACTGAACATAATACCCTCTATGTCCATCTCTGCTGCCTTGAATGGCAAGATTTCATTCTTTTATTTGGCTGACTAGTATTTCATTATATATATAAATGTGGTATATATATCACATATTCTTTATCCATTCGTTTTCTGTTGGTCACTTGTTTCCATATCTTGGCTATCACAAATAGTGCTTCAAAGAACCCAGGAGTGCATATATTCAAATTAGTGTTTTCTTCTTCAGAGAGATGCCCAGAAGTGAAATTGTTGGGCCATACCTTAATTCTATTTTTATTTTTTGAGGAAGCTCCATACTGCTTTTCATAATAATTTCACCAATTTACATTCCCACCAATGTGCATGAGGGTTTCCTTTTCCCTGCATCATCCTTACCAATATTCTTTTTTCTTGTTTTTAAATAATAACCATTCTGACAGGTATAAGGTAACATCGCCTGCATTTGGTTTGTTTCCCTGATGATTTGTGATGTTGAACATTTTTTTTTTTATATGACCTGAGTCATTTGTATGTTTCCTTTGGAAAAAAAGTCTATCCAAGTCTTGTGCCCATTTTTTAATCAGATTGTCTACGTTTTTATTATTGAGTTGTATAAGTTCATTGTATATTTGAATATTAACCCCTTATTAGATATATGACTTGCAAATATCTCTTTACATTCAGTAGGCTGCCTTTCACTTTGTTGATGTTTTCCTTTGCTGCACAGAAAAAGTTTTAGTTTGATGCAGTTTTATTAATTTTTCTTTTGCTGCCCTTGCCTTTGGAGTTATATCCAAAAAACACTGCTAAGAACATTGTCAAGGAGCTTACTGCCCATGTTTTTTTCCCAGGATTTTATGGTTTCAGGTATTATGTGAAGTGAAAGTCGCTCAGTCGTGTCTGACTCTTTGCGACCCCATGGACTACACAGTCCATGGAATTCTCCAGCCCAGAATACTGGAGTGGGTAGCCTTTCCCTTCTCCAGGGGATCTTCCCAACCCAGGGATCAAACCTAGGTCTCCCACATTGCAGGCGATTCTTTACCAGCTGAGCCACAAGGGAAGCCAAGAATACTGGAGTGGGTAGCCTATCTTTCTCCAGTGGATCTTCCCGACCCAGGGGTCAAACCGGGGTCTCCTGCATCGCAGGCGGATTCTTTACCAACTGAGCTATCAGGGAAGCACTCAGGTATTATATCCAAGCTTTAATCTATTTTAAGTTAATTTTTGTATATGGTGTAAGACAGTGGTCTAGTTTTCCTGACACCTTTTGTTGAAGAAACTGCCTTTTTCCCACTAAGTAGTCTTAGTTTTTTCTGAATTAATTGCCCATATAAGTTTGATTTTATTTCTGGACTCTATTTTTTTTTCCCATTGATATATAGTTGTTTTTATAACAATACCACACTGTTTTGATTACTACAGCTTTGTAGTATAGTTTGAAATCAGGATGTGTGATAGTCTTAGCTTCTTGTTCTTTCTCAAGCTTGTTTTGGCTATACAAACGTTAGAATTATTTGTTCTAGTTCTGTGAAAAATGACATTGATATTTTGATATGAAATCAATGAATCTGTAGATTGCTTTGGGTAGTATGGTCATTTTAACAACACTGATTCTTTCAATCTGCAAGCATGGACTATCTTTCCATTTATTTGTGTTTTCAGTTTCTTTTATCATTTTCTTGTAGTTTTCAGTGTACAAATCTTTAACTTCTTTAATTAAATTTATTTAGAGTTAACTTATTTTGATTCAGTTTGAGTGGGATTATGTCCTTGACTTCTCTTTCTGAGAGTTTGTTAGTGTATAGAAATTCAACAGATTTTGAATGTCAGTTCTGTATCCTGCAAATTTACTAAATTCATTTATTAGTTCTAATAGTTAATTTTTGGTGGAGTCTTTAGAGCTTTCTATATATAAGATCATGTCTTCCATAAATAGTGACAGTTTTACTTCTTCCTTTGCTCTTTTTTTTCTATTTTAAGAATGTCTTAATTATTCTTTACTTCATATTTGCGTATTTAAACACTTTGACTACTTTTTATCAAAAAAGAATGCCTAATTCTTCACTATTCTGATTGTTCACTGTAACTTCAAACATTTAAGCAATATATATCCATGTCAACTTTTCCAGTCAGCAACAGAAGGATTGATCCTATTTGACCAATATCAAAAGTGCAGAAGTATATGTACCTATCTAAATCTATCTATCCATCTATATGGGTATTTATTTCTGTCATATATACATGACAGAATTTTCAATATTAGGACACAATAAAAACTATAGAAACTATAATTTTAAAAACTATAAAAGCAAAAATTATAATTTCTTAAAATTTCAAATTTTGTCTTTGGCACATAGAAACCTAAGATCATTTTTCTTGTCTCATTTCCTATCATTTCTCTGTTCATAAAAAGGGTTTTTATTTTGTTAAGGTAAAAAGTCTGATTAGTGACATATCTCAAGGGGTAGAATCTAGTGTTGATAATATTTGTTTAGAAATGAAGAATGGGAAAGATAAATACAATGTCTGAATGTACCTTTTCCATTTAATCTAAGAGTTTTGGGTGCTTTCTGCCTTGATTTAGAAAATTATGGTAAGGGCAAAAAAAGCTCTTTTGTAAACTAAGCTATGAATTGCTCTTTTGAAGGTTTTGTTCTTTGCCATACAGACCCCGGTACATACATATATTCTAGAAAGAAATATGTGAATTTGGTTACTTGACTTCAGCATTATGCTCTTTGATTTCTACTTTAGCCCTCTCACTCCTGTTCCCCTCATTCAATGCAATCCCCAATGCATCCTATAAGCCCCAGTGTTTACCTAAATGCCAGATCCATGTTTATTCACCTCTACCCTGTTCTCTACCACCACACTGGTACTAAAGTCTAAAGTATACCTGCCATGATAAGAACATCCTGGCAGCACTTGCACTTTATACCAAATACAAGTGTCAACGTTTGGCCTTGACTCTTACTCTGGCTACAATTATACATGTAGCAACTAAAAAAATATACAAAAGATGTTGAACCTACCTGCCTCTATAACTCTTCTCTCTTTAAAAATTTCCTATCTCCATCTTACTCAGTTAGTAAATCACACTACTGAGTACAGTCAAATTCTATCTAAAATACAAATAGGCTCTGAGTATGTCTCAGATTAGATCCTCCTCCTAGAATAAATGAACATATTTGGTGTTATATAGTTTTGTTGGTCTGGGATCTTTCTGTTTTGGGGGACCCTGGATGATTGATGTCACTAAGTAGTTGGTCTCTGGATATAGGGAATATTAACATGTTAAACCCTGAACATTCATCTCTTAGGGCTCTGGAAACAATATGATTTCTAAGCCTGGTATACAAAAGACAGATGAATAAACATTCTTAGTTGTGAACCTGTTTCAAGGAAAAATAATTTAGACACAAAAATATTTCAAAAAACAAATTTCTTGACAATTCCTTGTATCAGTGTTTTGAAGTGATTTACATACTATTATAAAGTTTTCTCCTAACAATCATTTTAAAACACAACTTAATGTTTAAAGAATTACTTGAAGCAAGTAGAGTATAAAAGCTCAGGCATAAACTTGTCAAAATTAAAATGACAAATATTTTCTTTTATTAGAGGAAAAGTTCTAAGTTTATCTGAATGTAACACATCTCAAACAATGGTCATATTTAACATGTTACTGAATTTTTATTTCTCACATTTTAGCTAGATTATTCTGTAGATGATTCCAAAGGATGAATTTAAAGGGAAATAATATTTCCTTGATATTTCTCCATGAAGAAACTTGAAAATGACTAGACTCAGAGTTTTTAAACGTTGGTCTTGGGTCAGTAAAAACACCATATACCAAAATAAGTATTGGCTAATATTGAAAAGTCTCTGTTAATTTCTACTAATGACCTACCATGATGTAAGGACCATCCAATACTTCACACTATCTTTTGACTACTACAGCTCAATTTCATATATGAGATATTATTTGTTTCTAGAATCATGATAGATTGGTATTCTCCTTTCAGGGTGTGAAAAGAAATCAGTTATTAGAATGCTACTACAGCTGAGATCTGGTAGTTGTTTTAATTTGGGAAGGAACTGGTGCTTGGGAAAGAAAATATCTGTGCTAATCCTCTTCAAAGATGCACAAATCTAAGTCTGTAACATAAAGGAAGCCTATTCTAGTTGACAGAAAGTGTCTCATATTCAGACAGGCCCATTTTGAAGTCACAGTTTTACCGCTAACTAGCTTTATTGCTTTAGGATGTTTATCTGATTTCTAAAAGTTCCAGTTTTCTACATTGTTTTGTGGATTCTTCCAACTTGTGTCACAGAAAACCTGTTCAGGTTAGGCACTGTAAATTGAATTAAATAAAGAAGAAGCAAGGATGTGCCATTCACAGGTGAATTTAGTGAACTTGTTTCAGAATGATCTGTGCTGCTAGTAGTGACTCTGAAGAATAAATGTTGTTTTACTGGGCTCTTAAAAGCTGGCTAGTTAGACACAGTTGGGACTTAGATGGTTCCTGTTTATGGTAACAACAATAAACCTCACCAAGCAATTCATTTACTTCCATATATTTTCTGGCATCCTTGTAGGTAAGTAGAATCCTAGGATTAGCTCTGGCCAGTGCAATGTTGGTTGGCTGACCCCTGTGACATCAGTGGCTGAAGCAGTGAAAAAACTACAAAAGATTCAAGGTTCTCCAGCTCCTCTTTGTCATGCCACAGTAAACAAGATTAGTTTGTTTTAGATGGTGCAGTTATACAGTATTAAGAGTCTGCAGCAATTAGAATCCCTGTCTGACAATGTGGAGGAGGCCCCCCCACCCCCACTAGCTGTGATGAACATGTAGTATGAGCAAGAAGAAAACCTTTGTTTTGTGACTGCATTGGGAATTAGGGTTTAGTTAATTACCATGGCATAAAGTAGCCTATTATGAGCAATACCTTGGTTTACAGTGGCCATATTTTCAAATATTTTCCCTTATGAATTATTAAATTTAATTAATAGATTTTCTTAAGAATTTGAATTAAATGCACTGGGATTTCCAGATCAAAAAACTGTGGAATAGTTATTGAGGATTATGCTATATATATAGCTTTCACATAATATTAATATGCTCAAGGTCAGTAAAAATGAGAGCTAAAATGAGGAAAAAGTCCATGAGTATAGCAATGAAATGCACTAAAACTACTGAAATAGGCTGATTGCTAAAATTGATAATATTTTGAGCTTGCACAGCATTTTGTAAAGTACTCAATTCACTACTTATCTTCAGATAAAATTCTAGATGCAAGTGATACTGAACTCAGTGGGAAATATATCCAAGAATAGCATATTGAACTGTAAGTGGACTTGAACTTCAGTGGTAAGCAGTTAAAACCCTCTTCATGGAAGCAGAAAGGACCCGCAAACTATGCATTTTATTCAGAGAATGAAATTTCCATTAATACTGAAAGAAGACTTCAAAGCAGTCTAGAAACATTAAAAGAGTATGAGAACATGGCCAAGAAACAGCAGAGAACTATTTGTCCCCATTTTTCAGGCCAGCAAGAGGCAGCAGGTAATAACTGGTTCATCTAGGGATAATTAATTTAGTAGTAAGATGAAGGGGCTTCCCAGGTGGTTCAGTGAGTAAAGAATCTGCCTGCAATGCAGGAAAGCAGGAGATGTGGGTTCAGTCCCTGGGTCAGAAGATCCCCTGGAGGAAGGCATGGCAATCCACTCCAGTATTCTTGCCTGGAGAATCCCATGGACAGAGGAGCCTGGTGGGCTACAGACCATGGGGTTGCAAAGAGTTGGACATGACTGAAGCATAGCACAGTACAGCACAACACTGTAAGATGAATAGGCTTTTCATTTCTAGAAATTAAACCCAGTGGGGTGTTATAGCTGTGACTACAAATACTTATAGCACAGAAAATGAGTGCAGACTGCATCAGAGAAATCTGATCTCAAATCTCAGCTCTACTCGGCTTTTTTTGAGCTTTGATATTTTTATTTTGCAAAAGTGGGAATAAACCACACATCTCGATTCATAATTTCCCCCCCTTACTTTTTGAAAAGTTTTTATTGGAGTACTGGGCTTCCCTGGTGGCTCAGACAGTAAAGAATCTGCCTGAAATGCAGGAAACAAGGATTAGATCCTTGGGTCAGGAAGATCTTCTGGAGAAGGCAATGGCTACCCGCTTGCCTAGATAATTCCATGGACAGAGGAGTCTTTCAGGGGGTTGCAAAAAAACTGGACACCAATTAGCAACTAATGCTTTCACTTTCATAGTTGATTTACAATCTTACGTGAGATCTTAAAAAATGGTACAAATGAGCTTATTTATAAAACAGAAATAGAGTCACAGAGGTGGAAAGCAATCTGGTGGTTACCAAGGGGGACATGGTGGCAGGATAAATTGCCCCACTTACTTTTAATGTGATCTTAGGCAAGTTTACTTCCATGGAGATGGAACAATCATGTCTCAAAAGGTAACATAAGACTTAAATGACAATGAAGGCAAAGAGTTTAACACAGTGATTAAACCACTGTAGGTATTTTACAAACGGAGTTTTTCATTCTTTATTCATTTACCACTTATTCTATTAGGAGAGTTAGTGAGTTCATTTCTGAGGCGGCAAAGAAAAAAAAAAATCAAAGCTGATGTTGGGATTGTAGCCACCATGTAATCCTCAACTGCATGTGTTACTCACCTGTGTCTGACTCTTGTGACCACATGGACTGTAGCCTGCAAGGCTCCTCTACCCATGGGACTTTTCAGGCAAGAATACTGGAACAGGTTGCCATCTCCAGGGTATCTTCCCGACCCAGGGATTGAATCCATGTGTCCTGCGCTGCAGGTAGATTCTTTACCACTGAGCCACTTGGAAAGCCCAAACCCTCAACTGACACAACTCTGAGTGTACATGTGAACTGTTTATTTAACAAACTGCACTATTTTAGGGTCCACCAGGTTTTACATTCTTTGAGTATCTGACTCAAAGTCTCTGAACCAAAAGGAATCATTTCTAATTAACTGAGGATTAAGACAGACTCCTGACTTGAAAGCAATGGTGTATCTGCCAAGATGCTTTAAAAATTGGCACCATGAATGTCTTTGTACAATTTTCCTGCTTAAAAAATACTAGATTGTAAACTAAGGATCCCCATACAAAGAATCTTCAGAGTCCATTTTCTTATTTGGTACACTGCTTTCCAGAGATACAGGCTAAGTAAAACCCATTCATGAAGCTACGTTTTTCAGGACTGTTTAGTTTGGAAACAATTCTGGGGTGGGGACGAAAAACACTTTTTTTTTTTTTTTTTTTTTGACCTAGCCTTCTACTTTAAGTAACCATACATTAGGTAACATAATTTAGGGGCATTTTGTTTCAAGCTCTAGGAATGTTTGAACTCTTTGTATATTGTAATTGTATTGTAATTTTAATTTGAAGGGAAATTTATTTCTTGTTTGTATGGAATTCTTCCTGCCTCTTTTTTTGTCTATTGCCCCATGCCTATTCTTGTGAAAATTTGTTTTAGTTTTGTTTCTTATAGTTACAATAAAGGAAGTCAGATTTAAAAGCTCTTTAACATAAAATCCCACATTGCAGACAAAGATCACAGGATTATGCTAATTTCTAAAGAAGAGTTGTAATTTATGTCTCTTGTTTTCTTTTGGCCCCTGTCTAGTCACACACCCTTTTTGTCTGACCTCAAACTCTTCTTTCTTTCAATACACTGTAATTCTCTACTACAGCTCTTTACTTTCTTTATAAATAGAAAGCAAAGCTCTTGCCAAACAATACAGACTATGCTGTGGTTATGAAATCTGTGGAAGTCATCTATTCAGACATTTATTTTGCATATAATGAAATTAAGACACTGATCATAATTATATCCAAAGACGAGCAACCAATGAGAGGCAAAGCTGAAATTCAAACTATTTTCACTTTGGAGAAAGATACAGAAAAGCGTTTACCAAAGATTTAGTTGGTAAATTGTGATATCAAAAACATAAGTTATGGTGGGGAAATAGAATCGTAAAATTTTTGGCAATCACAGTTAAGTTATTAGCATAAAACAGATTGTTATATCTATAAGATGTTTTATGTGAGTAAAAATTCTTTAAAAAGTCCTAGTAAACCAAATTCAACAGTACATTAAAAGTATCAAACACCATGATCAAACGGGATTCATTCTTGGGATACAAGAATGGTTGAATGTTTGCAAATCAATACATGTGATACACTAGAACAGTAGAATAAAAGATGAAAATCTTATGATCATCTTAGATGCAGAAAATGCACTTGACTAAATTCAGCATCTATTCAGCATAAAACCTCTTAAATTGGGTACAGAAGGAAAGTACCTCAACATAATAAAGTTCATATATAAGAAACCAACAAAAATAGACTCAACTGTGAAAGACTGAACACTTTCCCACTGAGATCAGGAACAAGACAAGGGTGCCTACTGTCACTATGCCTAATCAACACAGTACTGGAAGTCCTAGTCAGAGCAATTAAGCAAGAAAAAGAAAGAAAAGGCATCTAATCATAAAGAAAAAAGTAAAACCGTCTGTGTTTGCAGGTAATATGATCTTAAATAGTTAGGAATCCTATAATTTCCACAAAAAACTATTAGAACTAATCAACAATTTCAGTAAAATTCAGAAAAAGCAGGATGCAAAATTAACATACAAAAGTAAGTTGCATATCTATACACTATAAGAACGTATCTCAAAAAGAAATAGAGAAAATATTCCTATTTACAATAGCATCAAAAATATAAAATGCTTACGAGTAAATTTAACACATGAGAGGAAAGGTCTGTATACTAAAAATTATAAGACATTTATGAAAGAAATTGAAGAAGATAGAAATAAATAGAAAAGTATTTTATACTCATGGATCAGAAGAATTTGTATTGTTCAAAGTGTCTATATTATCCAAAGCAATCTACAGATTCAACAAAATCCCTAAAAAATTCCAATGATGTTTTTACAGAAATAGAAAAAACAATCCTACAATTCATATGGAATCACAAAAGACCTCATCCAGCCAAAGCAATTCTGAAAAGAAGTACACTGGAGTCTTGAAAAATGCAGGGAGTTAATCTGCATATAACTTACAATTGGCCCTGCTTAACTGAGATTCCTCTGCATATGCAGATTCAACTAAACACAGACCATGTTGTACTGTAGCATTCACTATAGAAAAATATCTGCTTATAAGTGAAACTGCATGGTTCAAATCCCAGTTGTTTGAGGGTACAAAGCTGGAGGCATCTGATGGAAGCATCAGAATTTCTGATTTCAAACCTTTTTTTTTTTTACGAACTTATGGTAATCAAATCAATATGTTACTGGCATAAAAATAGATATATAAACCCATGAAATTGAATAAAGATCCCAGAATTAAATCCATGTGTATATGGTTAACTGACGAGGGAGCCAAGAACACTCCAGGGAGAGTGCAGTCTCTCCAATAAATGGCAGTGGGAAAACTGGACAACCACATGCAGAAGAATGAAACTGGATCTCACTGCTATACCACTTACAAAAATTAACTTGAAATAAATTAAAGACTTAAATGTCAGACTGAAACTGCAAAACCCCTAAAAGAAAACAGGGAAAAGCCTCCTTGGCATAGATCTTGGCAAACTTTTTGGATATGACACCAAGGACACAAGCAACAAGGGCAAAAATAAACAGAAGAACTATATAACCTTAAAAAGGTTCTACACAACAAAGGAAACCATCAGTCAATACCCAACAAAACAATCTGATTTTAAAACGAGTAACTCCTCTGAGTGGACATTTTCCCAAAGACAACATACAGATGACTAATAGGTACATGAAAAGATGCTTGGCATCACCAATCATCAGGGAAATGCAAAGGAAAACTACAGTGACATCACCTTACACCTCTTAGAATCAGTTCAGTTCAGTTCAGTCGCTCAGTCGTGTCTGACTCTCTGACCCCATGAATCGCAGAACGCCAGGCCTCCCTGTCCACCACCAACTCCCGGAGTTTACTCAAACTCATGCCCATCAAGTTGGTGATGCCATCCAGCCATCTCATCCTCTGTCGTCCCCTTCTCCTCCTGCCCCCAATCCCTCCCAGCATCAGGGTCTTTTTCAGTGAGTCAACTCTTCGCATGAGGTGGCCAAAGTATTGGAGTTTCAACTTCAGCATCAGTCCTTCCAGTGAACACCCAGGACTGATGTCCTTTAGGATGGACTGGTTGGATCTCCTTGCAGTCCAAGGGACTCCAAAGAGTCTTCTCCAACACCACAGTTCAAAAGCATCAATTTTTCGGCACTCAGCTTTCTTCACAGTCCAACTCTCACATCCATACATGACCACTGGAAAAACCATAGCCTTGATCAGACAGACCTTTGTTGGCAAAGTAATGTCTCTGCTTTTTAATATGTTATCTAGGTTGGTCATAACTTTCCTTCCAAGGAGTAAGCCTCTTAGAATAGTTACTATCAAAAAGGCAAGAGACAGCAAGCATTGGCAAGGCTGTGAAGAAAAGATAACCCTTGTGCAACTGTTGGTGGGAATGTAATTTTGTACAGCCACCATGGAAAACAGTATGAAAGTTTCTCAAAACACTGAAAATATAACTATCATATGATCTAGCAATTCCACTTGTAGGTATATATTTGAAGGAAATGAAAACACTATCATGAAGAGATATCTCCACCCCATGTTTATAGTGGCATCATTCACAATAGCCAAGACATTGAAACAAGCTAAGTGTTCATCAACACTCAAATAAAGAAAGTGTGACACACACAGACACACCAGAATATTATTCAACTGTAAAAAAGAAGAAAATCTTGCCTTTTACAACAACGTGGGTGGACCTTCAAGGCATAATGCTAAGTCATAATAATAAGTCAGATAGAGAAAGACAAATACTGTATATTTTTACTTGTATGTGGATTCTAAAACAGCTGAATTCATGGCCATAGAGAGTACAGTGGTGATTTCTAGGGGCTGGGCATTGCTATGAGAGATGAACTGAAGAGATGTCATTCAAAGGGTACAAACTCCTAGCTATAGGATGAGAAAGTTCTGAGATTCTAACATATAATATGGTGAGTATAATTAACAATAGTGAATTATATATTTAAAAATTGCTAAGAGAATAGATTTTAAAAGTTAACACCACCAAAAGAAAAAAAAAAGTAATTATATGACGGGATGAAGATATTAACTAACTTTATAGTGGTACTCATTTTGCAGTATATAAATATAACAAATCATCACCCTGTACATCTAAATTTACATGTATTATCAGTCAGCAATATCTCAAAAAAGCTAGAGGAGATAAAGAGAGACTTAGTTGGTTGGGACCAATCACTAACAGCTCAAATGTGTTAAATAGGTAATATGTGATAGTGGATCTCCCTCACATCTAGTGTACTCTGCCTTACACAAAGGTTGTGGTTAGGAATACCAAAGAAATGGATGATAAATACCACATACTCTTACATAATATCACTTAATATTCAGGAATATCCTTGATCTTGTATACTTTCAGTTGTCCTTAGCAAAAAATTTAATACTGAGCAAAGTTAACAGCAATGGTTTATACAATATGATATGGGTCAAACTAACAACATAAGATTTCCAATCTGCTTCATGTAAAATTTTGTGTGCAATTAGCTAAGTACAGAAAAGTATCTTTTTCAACCAGCTGATCCCATATTCTTCTTATCTCCCAAGAAAAACTGCTTGAATATTAAAAATTGTCTCAAGACTGCATGCATCATGCAGAGTTTGTGTCTAACATTTGGCAAATTTTATGATTCACTAATTTGGAGAGAAGTCCCTAATTAAGTCCTCAGTCTCAACACTGCTTGCAATTCTAGTGTTCTGTTACACAAAGTCAAACCACCAAAGTAGAATTTTGAACATTTGGGAGATGTTCCTGACAGGAGACAGTCTTTTTCCCTTGAAAGAACGGAATCTATATTTGTAACATGAAATGTGTCACTTTTATAATAGGTGAAAAAGCAATAAACAACCCTTGGTTTTTATTTTAAAATATTGGAAAAGCCTCCCTCACTCAAAACACTTTCCAATGTTAAACAGAAAATCAGATATTCATTAGTGATAAAGCAAACTACAGAAATGAATTTAGTGTTGGCAGTGCAAGACTTTTTTAAAGTCTGATAATGTACTATGACTATCTCAAACAGAAATAGTTCATACAACAAAATATTCTTTTTCCTGCCCTGAGGACACTTTTGTAGTAAAATGTTTGTCCTCACTATCTTTTCACTTCCATTTACCACTCTAACATAATGAGGGGGGAAAAATTACATAACTTTAAAATGTCAGGTAATCAGATATCAAGTCAAATATGTCTATTACATTATCCTTATGTTATCATTGCAAATCATGCTTCTGAGTTCTAGTAAACATTTTCACTTCTCTGCCTTATTTGCTCTGGTTCTACCGCACATCTAGGAATCTGACCTATTTGTTATAGTAAAGCCCTTACTTCAAATGCAGCTCCAGGAACTATGAATTTTTCTTATCCCAAGAACTTTATTTCCGTCGCTTAGGGTCTGAGGTCTTAAACTATTTCCAGTAATAACCAATGTTTTTGCTCTGAGCCTCAGTTCCAAAATGTGGGCCCCTCACTCCTGCTGTCACTCCCTGAGCCCGCCCTGTGCCTCCAGACCACTCACCTCGTCTCTCCTAACGCCAGCTCTCCAGAACAGAGTCAGCCAGCACACGCGGTTTTACCTGGCCGACTCTCACTCCGTCTCTCCACAGGTCAACCCTTCAACATGACTCTTGTAAACCGCGCAAAGGATTTGGCAAGGCGAGATTTCAGATGTGTGAACCGCTGACTTTCAACTCTGTGGTGGAAACGAAGTGATACATCTCTCGTTTTACTATTTCCAAAGATTAAGAAAAGGTCCAGCTCTCAGGGTTTTTAGAAACCTTGCAAACTCGCGCTCCAGGGTACCTGGATGTCACTGCCTGCCCTCCAGGGTACCCGGATGTCACTGCCTTGCCCTCCAGGGTACCCGGATGTCACTGCCTTGCCCTCCAGGGTACCCGGATGTAGGCCGGGCAGAATGCGGAAGGGCCTCTTTCTCCACCCATGTGTGCGTGCAGTCACTAAATCGCCTCAGACTTTTTGTGATCCCACTGACTGTAGCCTGCCAGGTTCCTCTGTCCCTGAAAATTTCCAAGCAAAAATATGGGGTGGGTTGCTTTTTGCTTCTCCAAGGGATCTTTCCCACCCAAGGATCAAACCCATGCCTCCTGCATCTCTTATGTTGGCAGGGAGGGTTCTTTACCACTGAGCCGCCTCAGAAGCAGCCTCCGCCACCACTTAGGTGGCTGTTGCCCGGGTCTGTTGATCTCTCTCAGTCATATCCATGAACTGCTCTCTCCCCCTACACCTCCAATGCCAAGCAAACATGTTAATGTTATGCACACTGCTCCCGCACTATTTGAACAAAAGCACTTTTTTATTATGAAATATTTCACACAGAATCCATGGGATTCTCCAAGAATACAGGAGTGGGTTGTCCTGCCCTACTCCAGGGGATCTTCCCAACCCGGGAATGGAACCCACCTCTCTTCCATCTCCCTGCATTGGCAGGTGGGTTGTTTACCACTAGCACTGCCTTGGGAAGCCCACCAGACTTACCTGTACACAATTTTTAAAAAAGTGAATGTAATGAAATAGTGATAATATAAAGAGAAGTAAAAAGAAAGCAGAATAGAGTAAAATGAAATATATTTCAATCTGTAAATGTTTGGACACATGTACTCTAAAGGTCTCATGGAGCAGTTAGTTACCTTTCTTCTTAGATGCTTACAATGGATTTCTTTTGATATACAATGTATAAGATTAAGAACCATTCCACATGAGAACAGAGTCAAGGATGGACACTCAAATTAAATGAATAAATCAAGCCTAAAATTTGGGTAAGTAATTACCGACCAGGCTTTCTAGTACAATGGATAAGAAAGCCCATAAAAACATGCAGGGATAACAGGCTGAAGCAAATTACAAACTGCTGAAGTGGAGAGAATGAGGTCAACCCTAGTCTCTCAAGTGATCTTCAGAGCTGTATTTGGAACTGTAGTGCCAAAATTATTCACTTTGTTATAGCTTGGGATGCTGCCTTAAGAACACTATATCCTGAAACCCTTTTCAATTACAAATGTAGTTGGAAATGCTAGACTAGATTGAGTGAGCAGAATGTGCAGAATAAAACATTGATAAGTTTTAAGATGATGTCTTATTTCTATTTAAATTTCCCTCTGTATACAGTCTGTTACATTACTGAGCTTTTAGACTAATTTCTTATAAAAATGTCTTATATTCTCATGTATTAAAGTGCTTCCAGTTTATATTTGTGTTTCATTCAACAAGACATCCAAGAGTCCAGTAATGTCAATACAGTGTGCTCCTAATCATGAATTTCTGCTGTACCCCATAAGGGAGTACTCCTGCCCATGTTAAGAAATTTGAAGTTCCTGGTGTTCCTTCAGTTCCAAGCTCCTCTGTCCATGGAATTTTCCAGGCAAGAATACTGGAGTGGGTTGCCACTTCCTACTCCAGGGGATCTCTCAAACCCAGAGCTCAAACCTGCATCTCTTGTGTCTCCTGCATTTGGCAGTCAGATTCTTTACTGCTAGCACCACGTGGGAAGCTCATAGAGGAGAGTATCTCAAGGGTCACATGTAGGAATAAGATGTATAGGTTTTGGAATGGGCTCATGTTGAACTTAGAAGGTAATGCCAGGTGATTTTTTTCAAAATGATTGTACTAATTACAGTCTCACCAGCTGTTTATATGTGTTCTTATTGCTATGCATCTTCACCAGCAGTGTATAAGACTTTGTTTTCTTATAATATATGGGTGTGAAATGATATCTTGTAGTTTCAATATTCATTTCACCAAGTACTCATAGCATTATCTTTTAAAATGAATATGTGGTATTTGAGTCTTGCCCTTGTGAAAGGCTTGTTTGTATATATATATGTTTTCTATTGGATTTCTTATTGCTTTTGAGTTCTTTGTATGTTCTTTGTAATATCCTTTGTTGTTTATGTGTTGTAAATATCTTCTCCCAATGTTTGACTTATCTTTTCATTTACCTAATGATGTCTTTTGATGGGCACTAATTTCATTTTTATCTAGTAAAATTGATCAAACAAAAAAAATGATTGCAGTGTTTGTGTCTTGTTTAAGAAATCATTCCCTTCTGCAAGGTGATAAATTCTTCCTCCTATTTTTATTATATTTTCAGTTTTTTGGCTTTCCTATTAAAATTATGAATTCTTCAAGAATTGATTTGGTGCAGGTGTAAAATAATCGATTGTCCCCTCAAAATTTATTGAATATCATTCTTTTCTCTCTGGTGTACAAGCTTTCACTGTTATATTAAGATATTACACTGTCATGTTAAGATATTTCACTGTTATATTAATATATTATTAAGGTGAATACAGGTATATCTGTATTTCTGCTTTCTCTTCAACTATGTTAGTCTTTGTTTGCTCTGTAATGGTGATACATATTTTAAATACTAGAGCTTTTTATTTATTTTTTTAATGGGCCTTGGAACATAAATCTCACACTTTATTTCAGAATTTCAGGATTGATATTGTATACATTCATTCCTTCACTTATTCACCATTCATCTCTTTCAATCAGTCAGTTAGCAGGTAACTTTTGAACATCTACTCTTCCCTGGGCTTATTTTATTTGATTTATTTTAACTGGAGGCTAATTACTTTACAATATTGTAGTGGTTTTGCCATACATTGACATGAATCAGCCATGGGTGTACATGTGTTCCCTATCCTGAATGCCCCCTCCCATCTCCCTCCCCATCCCATCCCTCTGGGTCATCCCAGTGCACCAGCCCTGAGCACCCTGTCTCATGCATCAAACCTGGATTGGCGATCTATTTCACATATGATAATATACATGTTTCAGTGCTATTCTCTCAAATCATCCCACCCTCGCCTTCTCCCACAGAGTCCAAAAGTCTGTTCCATACATCTGTGTCTCCTTTGTGTCTTGCATATAGGGTTATTGTTACCATCTTTCTAAATAACATATATATGTGTTAGTATACTGTATTGGTGTTTTTCTTTCTGGCTTACTTCACTCTGTATAATAGGCTCCAGTTTCATCCATCTCATTAGAACTGATTCAAATGTATTCTTTTTAATGGCTGAGTAATATTCCATTGTGTATATGTACCACAGCTTCCTTATCCATTCGTCTGTGATGGACATCTAGGTTGCTTCCATGTTCTGGCTATTATAAATCGTGCTGTGATGAACATTGGGGTACACGTGTCTCTTTCAATTCTGGTTTCCTCAGTGTGTATGCCCAGCAGTGGGATTTCTGGGTCATATGGCAGTTCTATTTCCAGGTTTTTAAGGAATCTCCACACTGTTCTCCATAGTGGCTGTACTAGTTTGCATTCCCACCAACAGTGTAAGAGGGTTCCCTTTTTTCCACACCTTCTCCAGCATTTATTTTTTGTAGACTTTTGGATAGCAGCCATTCCGACCAGCATGAAATGGTACCTCATTGTGGTTTTGATTTGCATTTCTCTGATAATGAGTGATGTTGAGCATCTTTTCATGTGTTTGTTAGCCATCTGTATGTCTTCTTTGGAGAAATGTCTGTTTAGTTCTTTGGCCCATTTTTTGATTGGGTCATTTATTTTTCTGGAATTGAACTGCAGGAGTTGCTTATATATTTTTGAGATTAATTCTTTGTCAGTTGCTTTGTTTGCTATTATTTTTTCCCATTCTGAAGGCTGTCTTTTCACCTTGCTTATAGTTTCCTTTGTTGTGCAAAAGCTTTTAAGTTTAATTAGGTCCTATTTATTTATTTTTGCTTTTATTTCCATTACTCTGGGAGGTGAATCATGGAGGATCCTGCTATGATTTATGTCGGAGAGTATTTTGCTTATGTTTTTCTCTAGGAGTTTTATAGTTTCTGGCCTTATGTTTAGATATTTAAACCATTTTGGGTTTATTTTTGTGTATGGTGTTAGAAAGTGTTCTAGTTTCACTCTTTTACAAGTGGTTGACCAGTTTTCCAAGCACCACTTGTTAAAGAGATTGTCTTTTCTCCATTGTATATTCTTGCCTCCTTTGTCAAAGATAAGGTGTCCATAGGTGCATGAATTTATCTCTGGGCTTTCTATTTTGTTCCATTGATCTATATTTCTGTCTTTGTGCCAGTACCATACTGTCTTGATGCCTGTAGCTTTGTAGTACAGCCTGAAGTCAGACAGGTTGATTCCTCCTGTTCCATTCTTTTTTCTCTAGATTGCTTTGGCTATTCAAGGTTTTTTTGTATTTCCATATAAATTGTGAAATTATTTGCTCTAGTTCTGTGAAAAATACCATTGGTAGCTTGATAGAGATTGCATCGAATCTAAGGATTACTTTCGTTATTATACTCATTTTCACTATATTGATTCTTCTGATCCATGAACATGGTATATTTCTCCATCTGTTTGTGTCCGCTTTGATTTCTTTCATCAGTGTTTTATAGTTTTCTATGTATAGGTCTTTTGTTTCTTTAGGTAGATATATTCTTAATTATTTTATTCTTTTCATTGCAATGGTGAATGGAATTGTTTCCTTAATTTCTCTTTCTGTTTGCTCATTGTTTGCATATAGGAATGCAAGGGATTTTTTTGTGTTAATTTTATATCCTGCAACTTTATTATATTCATTGATTAGCTCTAGTAATTTTCTGGTGGAGTCTTTAGGGTTTTCTATGTAGAGGATCATGTCATCTGCAAACAGCGAGAGTTTTACTCCTTCTTTTCCTATCTGGATTCCTTTTATTTCTTTTTCTGCTCTGATTGCTGTGGCCAAAACTTCCAAAACTATGTTGAATAGTAGTGGTGAGAGTGGGCACCCTTGTCTTGTTCCTGATTTTAGGGGAAATGCTTTCAATTTTTCACCATTGAGGATAATGTTTGCTGTGGGTGTGTCATATACAGCTTTTATTATGTTGAGGTATGTTCCTTCTATGCCTGCTTTTTGGAGGGTTTTTATCATAAATGGATGTTTAATTTTGTCAAAGGCTTTCTCTGTATCTATTGAGGTAATCATATATGGTGTTTATCTTTCAATTTGTTAATGTGGTGTATTACATTGATTGATTTGAGGATATTGAAGAATCCTTGTATCCCTAGGACAAAGCCCACTTGGTCATGATGTATGATCTTTTTAATATGTTGTTGGATTCTGTTTGCTAGTATTTGTTGAGGATTTTTGCATCTATGTTCATCAGTGATATGGGCCTATAGTTTTCTTTTTTGTGGCATCTTTGTCTGGTTTTGGTATTAGGGTGATGGTGGCCTCATAGAATGAGTTTGGAAGTGCTTGTGATGGGTCTGTTAAGATTTTCTATTTCTTCCTGGTTCCATTTTGGAAACCGAGTCCCAGCCACTCGGTTTCCTGGGTGGCAGCAGGCGTGCCCGTCTCAGGTGTGCCATGTGTCTCTTCTGGGGAGCTGTTCTCTGGCTGCCACTCTTCTGGCAGATGTCAACCGTCTAGAATCCCAAGAAGTCTTGGTTAGCAACTGAAAGCCTGCTTGCAGTCTGGTAGAGGATGCCTCTCCGGGGCCGAGATTGCCCCTTTCCAGATCTGGCTGCCCCCCTGCCTGCCTCCCTGTCTCCAGCGGGGGATGGGTCAGTCCGCAGTCTGCTAGCTCTCCTCTGGTATTCGCTCAGAGTCCTTTGTCCTGTGAGCGGGCCTGGCAGTGCCTTCAGTCAGTCAGTCAGTCAGTCAGTCAGTCAGTCAGTCAGTCAGTTCAGCTGCTCATTCGTGTCTGACTCTTTTCCATGGGGGTGGTCCTGTGCCTTCAGTTCAGTCGCTCAGTCATGTCCAACTCTTTGAGACCCCATGAATCGCAGGACGCCAGGCCTCCCTGTCCAACAACTCCCGAAGTTTATTCAAACTCGTGTCCATCGAGTCGATGATGCCATCCAGCCATCTCATCCTCTGTCGTCCCCTTCTCCTCCTGCCCCCAATCCCTCCCAGCATCAGGGTCTTTTCCAATGAGTCAGCTCTTCACATGAGGTGGCCAAAGTACTGGAGTTTCAGCTTCAGCATCAGTCCTTCCAATGAACACCCAGGACTGATCTCCTTTAGGATGGACTGGTTGGATCTCCTTGCAGTCCAAGGGACTGTCAAGAGTCTTCTTCAACACCACAGTTCAAAAACATCAATTTTTCAGTGCTCAGCTTTCTTCACAGTCCAACTCTCATATCCATACATGACACCTGGAAAAACCATAGCCTTGACTAGACAGACCTTTGTTGGCAAAGTAATGTCTCTGTTTTTTAACATGCTGTCTAGGTTGGTCATAACTTTCCTTCCAAGGAGTAAGTGTCTTTTAATTTCATGGCTGCAGTCACCATCTGCAGTGATTTTGGAGCCCAAAAAAGTAAAGTCTGAACTGTTTCCACTGTTTCCCCATCTATTTCTCATGAAGTGATGGGACCAGATGCCATGATCTTAGTTTTCCGAATGTTGAGCTTTAAGCCAACTTTTTCACTTTCCTCCTTCACTTTCATCAAGAGGCTTTTTAGTTCCTCTTCACTTTCTGCCATAAGGGTGGTGTCATCTGCATATCTGAGGTTATTGATATTTCTCCTGGCAATCTTGATTCCAGCTTGTGCTTCCTCCAGCCCAGTATTTCTCATGATGTACTCTGCATTAAGTTAAATAAGCAGGGTGAAAATATGCAGCCTTGACATACTCCTTTTCCTATTTGGAACCAGTCTGTTGTTCCATGTCCAGTTCTAACTGTTGCTTCCTGACCTGCATATAGGTTTCCAAGAGGCAGGTCAGGTGGTCTGGTATTCCCATCTCTTTCAGAAGTTTCCACAGTTTATTGTGATCCACACAGTCAAAGGCTTTGGCATAGTCAATAAAGCAGAAATAGATGTTTTTCTGGAAGTCTCTTGCTTTTCAATGATCCAGTGGCTGTTGGCAATTTGATCTCTGGTTCCTCTGCCTTTTCTAAAACCAGCTTGAACATCTGGAAGTTCGTGGTTCACGTATTGCTGAAGCCTGGCTTGGAGAATTTTGAGCATGACTTTACTAGCTTGTGAGATGAATGCAACTGTGTGGTAGTTTGAGCATTATTTGGGATTGCCTTTCTTTGGGATTGGAATGAAAACTGGCCTTTTCCAGTCCTGTGGCCACTGCTAAGTTTTCGAAATTTGCTGGCATATTGAATGCAGCACTTTCACAGCATCATATTTCAAGGTTTGAACTAGCTCATCTGGAATTCCATCACCTCCACTAGCTTTGTTCATAGTGATGCCTTCTAAGGCCCACTTGACTTCACATTCCAAGATGTCTGCCTCTAGGTGAGTGATCACACCATCATGATTATCTGGATAGTGAAGATCTCTTTTGTACAGTTCTTCTGTGTATTCTTGCCACCTCTTCTTAATATCTTCTGCTTCTGTTAGGTCCATACCATTTCTCTCCTTTATTGAGCCCATCTTTGTATGAAATGTTCCCTTGGTATCTCTAATTTTCTTGAAGAGATCTCTGGTCTTTCCCATTCTGTTGTTTTCCTCTCTTTCTTTGCATTGATCACTGAGGAAGGCTTTCTTATCTCTCCTTGCTATTCTTTGGAACTCTGCATTCAGATGGGAATATCTTTCCTTTTCTCCTTTGCTTTTCGCTTCTCTTCTTTTCACAGCTATTTGTAAGGCCCCCTCAGACAGCCATTTTGTTTTTTTGCATTTGTTTTCCATGGGGATGGCCCAGTGCCTTCTGTTCAGTTCAGTTCAGTCGCTCAGTCTTGTCCGACTCTTTGCGACCCCATGAATCGCAGAACGCCAGGCCCCCCTGTCCACCAACTGCTGAAGTTTACTCAAACTCATGTCCATCCAGTCGGTGATGCCATCCAGCCATCTCATCCTCTGTCGTCCCCTTCTCCTCCTGCCCGCAATCCCTCCCAGCATCAGGGTCTTTTCCAATGAGTCAACTCTTTGCATCAGGGGGCCAAAGTATTGGATTTTCAGCTTCAACATCAGTTCTTCCAATGAACACCCAGGACTGAACTCCTTTAGGATGGACTGGTTGGATCTCCCAGTCCCTTAGGTTAGGGCTTTTCGTGAAATAGTTCTCTCTCTCTCTTTCTTTTCTCTCTCTCTCTCTCTGGCTATCCCACAGTTTGGGTTCCTATCTCACGTTAGTTACCTCAGATTGCCCTCAGGGCATTCAGGCTAGGTCCTTACCCTAAACAATGTACCCGGCGCCTCCCTGTTCAGTCCTCGCTTGCTGGTAGTGGATGCCAGTGCTGGGAATTGCCGGTAATCTGTGGGGTTTATTTATTTATTTGTTTGTTTGTTTGTTTTTGCTACTAGTTATGTTGCCCTCTGAGATTCCAAAACTCCCCACAGACCCGCCAGTGAGAGTGTTTCCTGGTGTTTAGAAACTCCTCTTTTAAGACTCCCTTCCTGGAACGGATCTCCATCCCTACCTCTTTTGTCTCTCTTTTTGTCTTTTATATTTTATCCTACCTCCTTTCGAAGGCAATGGGCTGCCTTTCTGTGTGCCTGATGTCCTCTGCCAGCATTCAGACGTTGTTTTGTGGAATTTGCTCAGTGTTCAAATGTTCTTTCGATGAATTTGTGGGGGAGAAAGTTGTCTCCCCGTCCTATCCCTCTGCCATCTTATGACTGCCCCCAAATACTAGAGCTTTTTAATTTACTTTGATATTACTAAGTTTCCTAAATATCCTACCTGAGAAGCATGTTAGTCAATTTGGGACCTTTGGTCTCCTGTATGCATTTTAGAATCCACTTATCAGATTCCATGCTAATACTAATATATCTTTGCTTATTGAAGTTCTATTTGGCTCTTTTTCGTATTTATCCAGTCATATTTGATAGTCTCTTGTTCCTAATTCAAATTTAGAATTATTTTTTTATCTCTTTAAATATATTAAACATATTTCTATTCTTGGTTGATATTAATATCTTTGTTTCCATGGATCCATTCTGTTCATGTTCCCTTTTTTCCTTACTGTATTTTGCATAGATCTGAAATAGGCCACAGCTTGGTTCCAGAACAACGTTAGTGAAACAAGATGTACTGATTCTGTACAATTTCTCAGCTCCTGGGCTAGGATTTCAAAATGTGTTTTCTCAGTTTTGTTTGGATATTCTTTGTTCAAATTTCTGTGTGCTGATGTAATTCCAAAATTATGCACCATTAGATATTTTGTTTTTCTCTTCTTTACTGTGACATAGTACAGAATAGTGATTAAGACTCCTGTTGTCATACTGTCTGAATTCAAATTTGGACTTTACCAATTACTAGCTCTGCACAAGAAAATTTACTTATGTGAGCCTGTTTCTCATATTAAGTTAGTATAAATATGGTTCAGCGGTATATTGGGCTATGGGTAGCAGTGAATATGTGAACGCATGTAAAGACTGCATAGTGTTAGCACATAGTGATAGCTCAATTAACTTTCATTATCATTAGTTCTGTTGTTTCTCCTTTAGCCCCAGCACTGAATGTTTCTTATACTCGATACCAATAAGGATGTGGATTGATTGACATGTGCTGAATATCTGGCTGTTGGACTGCTTAATAGCAGATATAATATACATTTCAGAAAGTGAAAATGAAGTACTGATGGAGGGGAAATTTAGTATACACCGTACAGACAAAAGAGGGCTACTTATAGGCAGCACAGATATACATACACTTGAGTGTGGTAGCTGTTTCGGGGCAGTCCTGCCCACATGATGGAGCTCTTTTCCTGCATTCCCAGGAGGTCTGAGGTGTCAGGGCAGTGGAATGCAGCAGGGAGAAAGAACCATTTGGTTCGCCATCCTCTGGAAATTACATATGTCGTTATGTTTATTTTCTCCTGGGCATTACTCTTAAATTCAATCTCAAAAGACTTGATGAATCACCTTAATCATCTTTTCCTTTTTTTATGTCCAAAGAGATAAATTTACTCAAAGCATTTGAGTGGTAGATCCCAAAAGAAGTCTTTTGGGAATGTAGTCCAAAGATTAAACAAACTGTAGTCTTAAATTATATTATTTTAGAAGAATGAGAGTGTGTGCATTATAAATGCAATGAAGAAAGGCCTAATTTTTTTCCTAGCCTAAATGTAAGCATTTTAAATCAAGTTAAACTTGAAAATGTGATTTTAAAATATCTTTTTTTGTTTGTTTCTAAGAGTATCTTTTTTTCCTCTTATTTCCTTTCTTCTGATTCTCCAGAAGCTACTTGCCTTGTCATTACTCACTTCCTCTAGCGTTTTGAAACTATAGGGTCTCACTAAAGCAAAAGGGATTTCACAGCTCTCATTTTCTTTCAGCACTCAGCTCAACTGGTAATTTTCTTGAGGATTATCAAATACTACTACCGTTAAAATATTCATTAACACATTGAATCAGACCTCTCAGTAAAAAATTATTCTGAATGTACTAATTAGTCAAGGTGAGACATTTAGCACGTTAAATTACTTTTACTTGGTTTTATTACTATTAATGACTCAGCTTATTATACCTGAATGATTTTTAAGTCCTTTAAAAAACAAAACAAAACTGCAGTTTCTTAAAAACCTGAGTAAATTTCCAGTGTTTAAGCTCACTCTTCTGGTTTGTCTCTATACATGTTGCATACATTGCAAACACCTTTACAAAATAAGATTTTTTCTAGAGATTTGTGTGTATGTGTGTGTGAAAACAACATTAGAAAAAGCTAATTTTGGAGTAGTAAATTGCCAAATAGTGTGTCCCAGAGTCAGTGCCTCACTTTCTCCCCCATTAATTTGGCTGGTTTGATTCTGCTGATGTAGTATCATCCCCCCCAAGAAGGGGGAAAGGTTTTTTCAGTTCTCCCAGGACAAAGACTGGACTTGAGATTTATACCTGAGTCTGGGCTTACATTCCAAGAGGGCTAGTGAAAGAAGGGATAACATAGCCAAAACTCACCTCTCTTTTGAAAACGTCTTAAACTGAAGGAAGAAGAAAGGACTTTTAAAGGAAGGACATATTTTGATTGAATTCTTTATACTACTTTGACTTAGAATCACAAGACAGCTTATCATTCATTTACATTTATCATTTTGTTAAGTGATAAGTAAATATACTGTTCTTATTAAAATAACTATTTGCATTTTGAGTTAGTCTTCAAAGTGAGAAAAGATTTCCTTGAGAACATGTGGCCTGGCAACAGGACATAGAAATGCATTAAAGTGATTTCATGATGTATATGGATCACAGTGTATTCCAGTGACTTCTCTGAGTTGTTGCCTGTAGTTTTCTTGCCATACTTAGTAATTTTGTCAGCTCGTGAGCCTCACTCATCTCTCCTGCAGTCTATCTGAGGACTTACCTATACAAAGAGGATGCTACTGTAACTATTTTCCTCAGGTACCACAGTGTGGTAAAATAGTATGTCTAGACATTGACTTTAATCCTCAATAAGAAATATATTTTATTTCACAGCAGTGTATACACATATAAGTGCACTCATCTATTGCAATTGAACAGAATGTCAAGAAACAGTGGGCACTTTTACTAGTTAAAAATTCCTAGATATTTATATTTTATTTAATTAAAAATGCTATTTGGGACACACTAAATTAATTTAATGACCCAGAGTTTGAAAAATGCTGTTCTAACAGAAGTTTGCACAAGAAAAATATACTTGTAAGTACAATTTTTCACATCTCTTAATTAATGAAAACTTGTATTGTTGTCAGTAAAAGCACAGAATAGTCAGTTTTGCCACACTAAGGTGATAAATCTTATCCTCTAAAAAGAAGCTTTCCTTTTCATTTCTGTTATGCTTTGTGGAGAAAGAAATCACCCTATTGACCCAATACTTTCTCCCCAGACTCCAGGTTTGAAATGTTTTCCTATAGGTTTTGGGGGAAGTGTCTCTTAGGTCCTTGTATAGTTGGAAAAATATATATTTACCTGACATTTATAGTTTACTTTTTGCTTTATGGGCCTGTGTGAACATTGTCTGCCATTCAGCCACAAGGCACACAAGAAGAAATGGAAGTCCATAGAGGAAATGTAAAGAAAAATATAAACTCCTTATTTTATGTTGTGTGTATCAGTTTTTCTTGGTTGTAATGAAAAAGATAACACAAATCCATCTCCTATGTGTTTTTGAAAGGTAAATTGCTGATGATTTGACAGTGCTGCAGGATCTTTTACCAGCCAGTCAGACTCAGTTACTGGCTGTTTCATTCAAATTTTGCTATTTGATGAGATAAAATTGACCTTGGGGATAAGAAGTACTTTTCACAGTTAGGTCACCGATTTGGTGAAAAGAGCATGAGACTATCAAGACCATCATATAACTTCTCACCTCATGGCTTATCCAAGGATGTATGCTTAGAATTTAAGGCAGGGGATCTCTCTCACTTCTCTCTTTTTTGGTTTTAACTTTTTCAGCAAAATGGAAAAAAAAAAAAAAAGTATGTTTAAATGCCTAAGAGATGAAAAGCTTAAAACCAAAGACATATTAGGTAAATTTGTACATCATGGCTCCTATACGATTTAAGATGAAAATCAAAGCAAAAGATTTATAAGTTTACCCTTGACCAGAAGTGAGAAGGGAAAGAAGTGATGCCACCTGGAGTCTAACTATTCAAGTCCCCAATAACCACCAGCATCAGCTCTTCCATAGTTATACCTAGAATCAATTTGTCTGAAGATGGTCAATTTTGAGCATGTGGAAATAAAGATAATAAGAATAATATATAAACTTTACTGAAATAGCTTTCAAATTATGAACATATTTTATTAGGAACAAGAATACCCAGGAATTTTTCAGGATATTTTTATACAAATGGATTTTTTTTTTTTTGGACTTTCTTGCAAAAATATCACTTAAGGCAGATATAATTTATATTGACCTTCTCATTCTATTTGGCTTGAGACAGTGGAATAATTATCATGTAACATATGAAATACATAGTTTTCCTTTTACTATCATGGGAATTTTCAGAATTTCAGAATTCACCATAAATTAATACATTTTCAGGAAAGGAGCATTTAGTGTTCCAGTTTGAGAAGGCTTGTCGTAAAATGGAGTATCCTTTCTTATAAATGAGAAAAGAATTAAACATGAGAAAAGCACAGTAATCTCTTCTGAGCCTTTGCAGATTTACCTTACTGATTTAAATAAGTAACATAAATCCCAGCCACTTTACCTGGGAGCTGTTATCACAGACTCTTCATGGTGAATATCTTGGCACTCTGTACTGGGATGGGACTCAACCTTGCCATCAGAGAGCTGTTTTAACCTTAAGCCCAGGTAATTCCACATTATTGCCATGTTTTAATTAGCACTCCTTTCCTATCTTCTGTTCTCTCCCATACTAGCAACCTCTTGAGATTCTTGCTAGATTCACCTGCTCACTGGTTACTCTCTTCTCTCCCAAACCTTTCAGTTCTAGATTCTGCAACCCCTATGCCACACTAAAACCAACTTAATTGCTAAACTTTTCCACACAATATGATTTTAATTTTTGTTGCCCTATATAAACCCTAGGAGCTCAGCAGTAAAGAATCTGCCCATAATGCAGAAGGTGCAGGAGACTCAGGTTTGATCCCTGGGTCAGGAAAATCCCCTTGAAGAGGAAATGCCAAGCCACTTCCAGTATTCTTGCCTGGGAAACCCCATGGACAGAGGATTCTAGCAGGCTACAGTCCATGGGGTTGCAAAGAGTTGACCGTCTGAGCAACTGAGCATGCACACAGGTAAACGCTATCTTTCCTTGTGGATACAAATGCCCCTGGAACATTTCAGGCAGAAATATTCGTTCTCTCAACACATCACTTGTGGCAGGTTGAATGATGCCTTCCTATTTATCCCCTGCAGATGTCCACATCTTAATACCCAGCACTTGGAGATTAATGTACTTTACATGGTAAGAGATATTTTGAAGATGTGTTAAGTTATGAATCTTGAGCTGGAGATATAATCTTGGATTATCTGGGTGGGTCTAATATAACTACAGGGCTCCTTAAAGGAGGCGGGGCAGAAAGATAAGAGTCAGAGAGAAGAAAGTTATATGGAATGAAACAGAGTTCAGAGAGATGTTATGCTTTGAGCTTTGAATATAGAGGAAAGAGCCATGAGTCAAGAAATGCTGGTGGCCTCTACAAACTAGAAAGAGCAAGGGAACAGGTTCTTTTTAAATCTTTGAGAAAGATCACAGGCCCGCCAACATCTTGATTTGAGCCCAGTGAAACTGATTTCAAACTTTGACTTCAAGAACTTCAAGACAGTAAACTGGTGTTGTGTCGTGCCACTAAATTTCTATTTTGTTATAGCATCATTTGGAAACTAAAACACCATTATTTATCAACTTTTGTGGCACAAAGCTCCCCCCTTGAGGTTTATGAGAGTCATCTATGTAAATCCTCAAACTCCCAATTTCTTTTCACAATTATAGAAGACCCTGGCACCTGCCTCTTCTCCATCTCCTGCTCTTCCATACTCCCAGAAGCCTACTACCTTTGTTCTGCTCTGGATTTTGTCCCCAAGAACTACTATTTTACTTTTCTCTTACCTAACTTCAGTATTCCTTTAAGACTCATGCTTGATCACCTAACTTCTCTTAATTCCCTTGGATCTTCATCTTTCTATGACATCTATCTTGTAAACCCTCAGGCTAGAATTAATATCACTGTGTGCCTTTTACAACTGAACTCTTGAAGATTGCTAGAATAAAATTTCTCAAATATTCAGACGGCTTGATACAAATTCATGGTCTCCATGGTTAACCAGATCCTTAAAAACTGGTCATGACTCATTTTAGGCAGCTGCAAACAGTTCTGTCTCTCATTATCATTAATGATTGTTATGGATCTTTATAACTCTTCTTGAACCTCTACAAAAAATTTACCTTTTCCACTTGTGACAGGTGATTTTAACTTTTGCCTTACAGATAAAATTGTCAGTGAACACGAATCATCCTTACCCAGCACTGCCTATAAGGTATGTAAGGCCCAGGAAAAATAATACTTTGCAAGGTCTGTCTTGGCAGAAACTGATTTGATTTTTTAAAATTTAAAATGTTAATGGAGCCATGTGGGTTTTAGTAATTATTGATGAAGATTTAGATTCCTGAGTAGAGTCATCTGTGTAGCTGCTTATTGTCCAATCAGTGCATGAGAAAATTCTTCATCGTGTCTCACACCATCTCTTCCTGTTCAAGTTCAGGAACCATGGCTTCATAGTATTTATTTCAGATGAGCCACTTCTGGTCAAGTTTATCTCCCACCATTAGTAATAGATGACAGTACTGTCATTACTTACAATGTTGATATTAAAACAATATATATCTTCTTGCCTCTACAGTTCCCAGATATCATTTTTTAATGGTGGGGCCGTGATTACTCATGTGTTGTATCATCCATTGTACTGTCCATGAATACAGGCTTCTAATAACTCTCTTGAAGGTTGTTTTTATGCTTAGAATTCTGCCTACCACACTCTTCTTTATCTATATGTATTTCTTGAGATGGTTTCAATTACCACCTATAAATAGGTGGTTCTGAAATCTGTATCTTCAGTCCCAAACTCCCTATTGATCTTTTTCCAGGCCTCCAAATACCAATAGGCCTGTTGTTTCTATTTCCAAATCTTATAGCCATTTAAAATTTGACATGTTCTAAAAATGAATGCATTCTATTTCTTCTTTCTCATCTAACTCCTCCTATGTTCCTTGTCTTGTTTAATTTTTTTTGAAGTATAGTTGATTTACAATGCTATACCAATCTCCACTGTATAGCAAAGTGTCTCACTTTTATACGTATAACATTCCTGATCTGTTTTCTGGTGGTAAACTTTGAGAGCACTCAACTCTTAAGAACAGAACACCTAGGGACTTCTGAAATGTTAGAGGTGATGAGACATCAGAACAATAAAGTGCTTTTCCCACGGCCATGCCTTCAAATTATTTGTGTATGTGTATGTGTCTTTATGTAATGACCAGCAAGTGCAAGATATATTATAAAAGTGAAAGAGAGCTATGGGTTATTATGCACTAAAAAACTAATTTTTAAATGTATATAAAAGGTGATTTTTTTTCATTACCATGTTGAAGAGTACTTCTAGTGAAGAAAGGTAAATTAAAATCCATATTATTACAGGGACTTTTAAATAAGTTTTTCAAAATATACTTTTAGGAAGCAAGAATGCGCCATGTGAAATACAAAGAAGACTTGATAAATTGAAGATGTACGCTCTTAGTTTTCCTATCTAGAAACTGAAAAGAATGTTTTTACTCCTAAAAGTGAGAAATACTTGAAAAATAAACGAAAGTCCAATAGACATCAGTTATCTTTAATTATATCTATTATTGAATAAGTGCACAATGACATATTCTTCTCTCTTTTCTTACAGTAATAGCTTTTCCATTAAGTTATAACAATTACACACACGCTCAAACTATGTGAACAATATAGGTCAGCAGCCAGTTTTATAATGGACTTTGTGGAATAATAAATCAGTTTAAAGTGATTAGTCTTTTAGAATACTTGCGTACTACAGTGATTCTTTGGGAGTTTTGTGGGTGGAGAGTGAAGGGAGCAGCAGAGTGATGAATAAATGGTTAATAGTGCATTTTCCATGGATCCGTCCAATACCCAACAGAATAGTGGTCACTGAAAATGTTAAATTATACCATTTGTGCAAGTTGGTTTGGTAGCTGGATGAGCAGAGAAATGTACATGGGTAACTATGTTTCTTGTTAGCATTCCTGGGATGCTTCGTTTGTTAATATTCCATTCACATAGAAAAGCCTGTGTTTTCAAAGGTTTTTCAGCACAACTTATATTTCTTTCCTTCAAATTATTTTCGTTTTCTGCCAAACCTTGCTGATGATGTTGACATTATGTGCTATCCAGGCAGTGACTCACTCACACATTTTGTTTTGTCCACACTGGTTTAGTGACTCTTGCCATCCTTACTAACACAGTAATTATTCTGGCTTGCACTTACATTGAGCAATTGATTAATGCCTGCCCTCTTCCATTTGCAGTAAAACAAAAGCATTTGCACAATCATTTTAACAACCATATGGCAGATCATAAAGGTAGACTGCAAATATTTAGGCAATATTTGTTCCAGAGCAGCAAAAGATTTTAATGTCATATTGTTGCCAGATAATGGAGAGATAGGAAAGAAATTGGAGGTGAGAACTAGATGATGTTTAGTAAAGACTTTTTAAAGGGAATCTCTGAAATGATTTGAAGTAACCATTTTGCATTTAGCACATTTTAGTTCCAGTTTATAGTTTGTTATGTCTTATTCCAACTTTATCTGCTGGATTGTAGGTTAATTAAGTGAAAATGTAGTTCTTTACCATTGTTAGTGAAAAATTAAACAATTGTTTTAAATGACATCAACACAAGAAAAAACTTGTATTTTAATATCACATTAAGAGGCACATGCATGCCTTACCTTTAGATTTATGTTCAATGTTTAGTTTCTCAAATCTTTCTTTTTTTCTGTGAAGATAGGCTTAGTCCATCGTTTTCCCTGTTCTTTAACAGTATCATTGTTATTGAAGTGAACTTTACATTTTTTAATCAGGAACTGATGATTATTTGATTCCTCACTTTTCTTGTCTAATAAAACAAGGATGCTTATCTTTGCTTTCATTCTCAATCTAATCTTTACTCCTCCTTCTTGTCCTTATCATTAGCAAGCTCTTAAAACACATTGGGTTAATAATACCTTTGTAAACTACCCATTATAACTATTCTAATCCTTGTCTGCTTTATTTTTTGGCTTTATTGAATGCAGTCAGTAGAGTCAGTTTATAGCATGTTCATTTTATTATAATAATATCCAGTATTATTTTGTATGCATGTGCCACACCTCTCAGGTATTCATAGCATTTTAACCAAACAAATAAGTGATAATGGCAATACTTTGCAAAAGATTAGAGAGCATTTTTTTTAGGGTTTATTTATTTCCAAAGAATAGCAAAATGCTGGCACTTGCAAAATGAGACAATTCAACCATCTTCCACATCTTTTCTGAAATATTTTATATTTTTAGGAACTTAATATCTCTCCAAGTAAGTTAACATAACAATATACATAACTAATATTCATTGTTATACATCAGTACAGTTAGGTAACATATTATGTTATAGACTAGAGTTGAGAGGACAGATTCACTTAGTATTGTTATCACTCCTTGCCTTTTCTAAACAGATGGAAATAAAGCTTTCAGCTGAAAGAACTTCCATGACAACTCAGCATTAAATCTTCAAATTAAGCATGACAACTGTGGTGCAAAAGGTGAAATGAGAAGGTTCTACAACAAACGAAACAACCCCAGATTATCCAGAGTACAACGGTATGAAAATAAAAATTGGGCCGTTCAAAATGTAATAAAATTAACCTGGAAGTATTCCAGTCTGTCTGTAAAAAACAATGATAAGAGAGAGAAAAAAAGTGGATGTAAAAATTGCCCAGTGAAAAACAAATATGCAACTGGGACTTGGGTTTGTATTCTCAAACAGATTAATATTAGCTAGGTTGGCATTCTCCAGCTAGTTTTTATGATGTGTTATCATTTTTTAATTCTGCATAATCAGTTTATATAGTTTTCAATATATTGGTTTATGGTCTAATCCAAACAAAGAGGGGCCATTCATTACCCCAGCCATCCCAAGAATTTATTATTCAGTTAACCAGCAATCAATGTATTTCAGTTATATTTGGGAAGTTGTGCTTCTTGCTTCATAAGAGTTTTCTGTTGAAATGAAAGGTGAATTCCAGGTTCAGTCTCAGATAGGGACATGTTCTGAATGTTTTTCTACCATATTCTGGAAGTTGTATTTCATAATTCATTAGGCAGGCACTAAAGTTGCTGCTACTAGTGGAATATTTTGCTGGTAGATCTGCTTTGCAGGACTAGTGAAGAGAAGAGCAAAAGAATGGAAACTACCACTTTTGGAAGACAGTGAAAGTTAATGAAAATCGTGTGAATGGGCAAGGAGCACTCCACACTTCTAAAACTGTGGGATCGGGATGGGGAATACGTGTAAATCTATGGCTGATTCATATCAATGTATGACAAAACCCACTGAAATGTTGTGAAGTAATTAGCCTCCAACAACAAAAAAAGAAAATATCACATATTATATTTCCCTCTTGAAGATATTGAGAAATGGAATATTTTCTGGCATATCAGTGAGCAAGGATGTCATAATCATCAGCAGTTGTAACTCTCCAATGTGATCTGGTCAGCCTGAGGAAACTCAGGAAGGAAAAGAATATCTGCCATTGAGCAGTCATCAGACTGCGGCCACTCCTAGGATGAGCCTTGAGGAAACTCAGGTTGTTGCAAAAACACAGAATACTGGCCCCAGATAGGTGAGGTGCATATCAAAGGAATGATTTCAGTGAACCCAGGTTCTTGCATCTTCCCATACATAGAAAAGCACTAAATTCCTTGACTTGGAATATCTGGTTTTCCTTAATTAAGAATAATCTTTTGATGTTCAGACTGCCTGCCTCTTGTTGCAAAACTCCTATATAATGTAGCTTCTCTGTGTAGTTCTCTCAGGGTTATTTCAGATGCTGTCTCCTGGGGTTGAAGCCCTAAAAATTTCCACCAAATAAAACATAATTCTCAACTTTAGGTTATAAATATAAGTCCACAGTATTCAATATGCCTTAGAATATTAAAGGCTCTGATAATAAACTTCATTTAGTCTAGAAATTCACAAATTTATTTCACCAGGTATGCTTTCTTTCACCACAGACTTATTAATATAGTGAGGAGCTTTTGTTTATTCCACACATTTTGGGAAAGAGTATATATTATCACTTTTGGGAAACAATAACAAAGAGACTAGTCAGAACAGAAGTAAAGTAGCTAGCTGGCTGAGACCACATGCAGTGGGCATGGAGCACAGCTCCTGAGGGTGTGAATAAGAGTGATGGAACAGGAAGCTCTGATCCAGGCAGAACAGGAAATAGCTAGCTATTCAAGCTACATTATTTGACTTTTACTTACGTCCTGGATGGAGAAATGTAATGCTTGTAGAGGAGAGGCATAGGAGCAAAGGAATGGAGTCTGCTGCAGAAATTTACCTCTACTCAGAATTTGAGAAGCTTATTTTATTGCCCATATAATTGTCCCCATCTTTGATCCTTCTTTATTAAAAAAAATTAGCAATAGAATATCTGTCATCAAAACCACCTCCAAGATAGAGAAGCAATCTGTTCATGTTGTTGTAGACTCTTCCACTGGGAGAAAGAATTTACATGGGAAGAACAGGAGCTTCAGGATCAGGCTGAATCGGGTTCAAATTCTGGATCACAACTTAACAAATTCATGGTCTTGGGAAAAATATTTCATTTCTTTAATACATTTTCTCTCAAGTATGGATAATACTATATACTTCACTGCACTATGATGTGCACTTTCAAAGCAATAAGATGTTTATCCTGGCATTATGCTGTTTTGCATATATTATATCATTTGTTTCTTGTGATAATCCCATGACAAATAAGTTCTATCATTATATCTGTTTTACAGAGGAGAAAACTGATACACAGAGAAATGTCACGAGTTACCTGCATATTAAGAGGTGGAGTTAGGATTTTAGTCTGATTCTGAGTGTACTTTTCAGACTGCTATTCTGCTTAGATATGCAGTAGCCAGAGGGAGATGATAAAGTGTAAATTACCTGTATATCCCCAGATGTCTAGTATTAACATATTGACAGTTAAACTAGAATTCTGCTGACTCTAAATCTCCAGCTACTTACTCTGGAACTCCAGCGTCTACCAAAGACCTCTCTGAGTATTCTTAGACTCTTCTAGATGACCACAGAGATAATCAACACTTTTCACAGTTGTTATTTAGTCACTAAGTCTTGCTTGACTCTTTTGCAACCCCCTGGAACTGTAGCCCACCAGGTTCCTCTGTCCATGGGATTTCCCAGGCAAGAATCCTGGAGTAGGTTGCTATTTCCTAATCCAGGGAATCTTCTCAACCCAGGCTTGAACCCACATCTCCTGCATTGGCAGACAGATTCTTTACCATCAAGCTACCAGGGAAGCCCCTTTTCACAATATCTCTCTCAGAAGTAAAGAGGATGGATTCTCTCCTGACTTACATAGTAGAGCCTACAGCATATTTGATCCTAGGTTGAGTGATGCAAACCATTTAGTCTAATACTACTACCCTATCCTTTCCCCTGGCACGAATTAGTTGGATCTAAACAGCTTTTTATACCTGCTGTCATTCTGAACTTGACTAACAATATCAACTCTTCTCTGACTCTTAGTGTTTATTGCTGAATTCAGCTCATTGTAGAAGCTCTCGTTTTGATGGTTTCTCTATTAACATCACGAAAATCTTATTTATTTTACCCTCTGAGTTTCACAGACATATCTGCATGTGTCTGAACCCCAACTGCAGAAAAAACAGTTCAAAAGTACCTCCATCTGAGGAAAGTTACTTAAGTCCACTGTGAGTCAATTTTTTTTTTTTTAATTTTTTTATTAGTTGGAGGCTAATTACTTCACAACATTTCAGTGGGTTTTGTCATACATTGATATGAATCAGCCATAGATTTACACTTATTCCCCATCCCGATCCCCCCTCCCACCTCCCTCTCCACCCGATTCCTCTGGGTCTTCCCAGTGTACCAGGCCCGAGCACTTGTCTCATGCATCCCACCTGGGCTGGTGATCTGTTTCAAAATTTTGAAATCAGTATCTGTAAGCAGATATGTCAAGGAATATGCAGAGTATGTTAATAACTAAATTTCATTTCTTACCAGTCTGGGACTATGATACACAAGCATGTTAATAGTTTCAAGTGGAGTGCTGGAACTGGCTCATACTGGCTCAGAGACTGTTAAATTTTACAAAAATTTCCAAGCCAGTGGGTTGCTTGAAATCAGCCATGGTGTATACACACCATGGAAATCAACAAATTCTACAAATCAGTGCTTCCTCCCACCCCCTCATTCCACCCTCAGAGAACTACTTGTTAGACATTTCCCAGGACACCATGGCTTTTCCATCTTTTTCTTTTTATGTTGAGAGCTAATAAAAGTTGGGGGTTGGTGGGGATTCTTAGCAAAGAGGAATGTTGAACATAGGATAAATTTAAAAAGTCATCCATTTGTAAATCCAGTGAGAAATTTTTAAGGAAATGCAGTTCCTTTCTAGCAAGTCTAGGCTGTCTTTTGATACTGAATATTATAAGATTTCAGGTAAATGTTTTCTCATTCAAGTAATATTGCAGTTAGCAAAAAAAAAAAAATCTTAAATTAAGTATATTTTATTTTTGTTGCTGTGAATTTAGTGAGATAAATCTTTAAAAGCTTGTTTTCTAATAAATGTTGATATATGATAGAGAAATTAAGAACCCTAGATGTTTTACTTTAGTTTGAATCAACTTTAGGTTTAGAGCAATGGCTTGCAACCCTGCAGGCATATTAGAATCACCTGGGTGCTTTGTAAGCCCTTTGATGCCTAGGACCCTCTCCAGATCAATTAACTCAGATTCTGGAGGCGAATCACTGGCTATCTTGTTTCTCAAGTTCTGCAGGTGATTCTAAATGTACATTGAGGATTGGAAGGTGCCATGTAGCCTCCGGAAACTCTACTCTTGGTTGAAGACAGTGTGTGTTTGAGGCAGGACGTGGACTGGTTTTCTGAAATGCTGGCCTTTCCTCAGAGACTTGGAGATGAACACAGAACTGTAAGTGGTTTGAAATTTAAATTGTGTTGTTTTTGCATGTTTTTAATAGTGTACCATTTATTGCTGGCACACCTTGAAGTTGTAGTAAAGGCATTTATGTAAAAGTGCTGGGGAGTAACTAGAAATCTTGGAAAATCAGTTGCAAATCAACTTTACTTTTCTTGCTGACTGTAGAAATAAATCTCAAGTGAGGAAGGGGTAGGATTTCTCAGAAAGCATTTCCTGGGTATTTCTCCACCTATCTCTATGATATTCTTTTGTTAAGAGAGATTGTTGGGTAGAAACTGAAGTGGTCATGTCTGGATTTTCATTTTCCTTGTTGCAAAGTTGTTGTCACTTTTCTTCTCTGGTTGTGGTGCAAAACACACAGCTTTTATCTAGTTGTGTATTAAAGGAGGCCCTGACTTATCCCTTTTGTGGCCCTGAGTGGTGGAGAAAAAGAATGATAGTATTCCCACCTCGAGTGTATTAAAAAATAAATAAATAACCCAAACCAAAAACTAAGCTTTAAAAGAAGTATGAGGATATCCAAAGAAGTTCTGACTTTTTCCAAAATATCTTGACTCCCTTTTAAAACAAATCTGAAACACTCTCAAATTTTTAGTGCCTTAATTCCATTCACAGGTTGCGTATTAGGCTGAGTAGCCCAGAACTAGAATTGAAATGACTTCTCTGTTTTTGCTGACTTCTTCCCCAGAGATTTATTAACCATGAATTTCCAATTCTTGACATGGCCCAGTGACTGAGACTACAGTCTGAAGATGATAAATTATCACAAAAAATGATAAATTGTGAAAGAAAAAGTGAAAAGTCAGAATAATGTTAGAAATCTGATCTAGATGACAAATGCTGAAACAAGAGGCAGCTTTGCCAGTTAATCATATTTGTTTGAAAAGCCATAGAAATGTTTAAACTCATTTCTTTATAAAAACATTGCAGATTAAAAAAAAATTAAACTACATGAATTGAACTTACATGAGATCTTAATTCAAGAGCAAGTTGAACTTATGATAGGCTTTCTCTAGAACTGGTTTTTGTTTTCACATCATCCATATATATGGGAGAAAACCACTTAACTGGCAAAAAAAAAAAAAGATTCCCACTTATAACAGTTATAAAAGTAAATATATTTAGGTGCAATTATCATGTTAATTTCATACATATTAAAGAAGTTAAAGTCAATTTCATTTTTTAGCTTCTAAGTGGATTTCTATGAAGAAATTAGAAAGTCACATTTAAATTCAATCACACTGAAAGGAGTCTAGAGTAGTTTTTCAAAAGGTCATAAAAGTACTTCTGTGTCTTATAGAACATGATTTTCAGACTTCCTCATGAAGAATATGAAAAACAGAAATGGCATGTGTTGAAAATGACATGGTGGATAGCAGGTTTCCTTTATACTCTATTCTCAAATTCATCTTGAATATGAATAGTTATCACTTTTATAAAGTCATAGTGAGGCTGAAATCATGTGATGATTTTGTGTCTAAGGGTTCATTCTTCTAGGAGGACAAATTGCACACAAGAGGACTTCGGAGTATTGTTAGAAAGTTATGATTCTGTTGGTTACAAGAGAGCAAGGGGACATATTTGGGTGTTTGAATTATCTGAAGATGGGCCTCAGAAATTTAAGTGCTTTAATTAAAATATAACATATACATAAAGGATAAATAAATCATCTATGTATATAGCTTGATACTATTTTATGAAGTAGACACATCTTGTAGCCACTGCTCAGATTATGATATGGAAGACTAGGAGCACCCCAGAAGTACCACACATCACCCCCTTAAGATAACTGCTATTATGACCTATTTCAGCAGAGATTTTATTTGTCTGTTTGGGACCTTTATATTCAATATAAATGAAAACATACTGGATGATATAATTTGTTTACTTTTGCTCAACATCTTGTCTGACATGACACCAGGTTGCATGTATTTCTTTTTCAATACTACATAGTATTTCATGAGAAGAAGGTACTACAATCTTATCTGTTCCTTCCATTGATAGACTTTTGGGGTGTTCCCTGTTTATTGCTATAATGACTAATGCTGTTATAAATATTCTTATACATGTCTTTTGGTGCACATGTACAGACTCTTCTACTGGGAATATGTCTAGAAGTGGATTCCTGAGCTGGAAGAGAGATATATGTTCAGGTTTTCAAAATACCGACAAATACTTTCCAAAGGGGTTCACATCAACAATGTGTGAGCATAGTAATGAAGTCTGGAGCAAGTTTATGCAGGGACAACCTGTGTCAGCCCTGCATGCTTTACCAAAACAGACATGCAGTAATGGAAGTAGTGTTAGAGCTGGAAACGTGAGTTTGGGACATGGGTGCTCCAGTGGATGGCTAGAAAAATGGAAAAGAAAGAAAACCCAAGAGTAGAACGTTAGGAAATGCCTACTTTTAGGGAGAAATGAAAGAGGGTCAGGAAAGATGGACATATCAGACTTGGAGTAAAGGAATTTCAGTGTTAAGTGGAGTAAGTTAAACAGGTACAAGGAGGTACAGACTCTTACGGCATATATCAAAATGTTTAAAGTTGCCATAATTCAAAGAGTATCCTGGTATACTTCAAAGAATACTAATAAGTTGCTATTGGATTTGGAAATCAGTGTCCCGGTTTACATTAAGAGAAAAAATTTTAGAAAAAGAAAGGGTGTGGAAGCCTGTTTGCAATGGAATAAAGAGTGAGAAGGAGGAAAGGAATTGATGAGTTTAGGTTCTCAGTGCCAGAAAAATGGAGAATCTAAAGGGATGAAGAGAGGACTCTTTGGATAACTCAACCTGATGAAATGAAAGGTGCGTTAAGGAGAGCTTGAAAAACTACAATGGGTAGAATCTGGACAGATGTGATTGGCTCAGTGGTGTGTCTGTTTTTTATCCTTTGGGCTAGAGTGATATCTGATGGGGTGGAAGAAAAGAGAAAATATTAAAGAGTTTGTGTCCCTCTCTCTGCTGTTAGGGGTATTTCGATGAAATATTGTCAAAAGAACATATTTGAAATTCAATGAAATTGTGGATTGATTAGTAAGGAAGCAGAAAGGTGATTCAAATTTTGCCAGATCCTTTCTTTTTTTATAAGTCTCATTTCCTAGTGCTTGTCACATTCTATTGTCTAAAACCAAGGATTCTCAGCAGTATTAGTCCAGTTGGCCCTCCATATCCTTGGAGTCCACATCTGAGGGTTCAACCAACTGTGTACTGAAAATATTGGCAGAGGAGTCCAGAAATTTCCAAAAAGTAAAACTTGAATTTGCCACATCCTAGCAGCATAATGTCCTGAAGTTAATGAAAAAACATCAGATGATGGAATTAATATTTCATTTTGTAATCTCCAGATTTCTGATGACTATACATATGCAGCCAGATTATGTGGTGTCCCCTAAATTTGCTTGTGCTTTAAGTGAACTAACAGTTTGACATCAGTGACATTTTAAAACTGTTGGATTACCCCCTGGTGGCTCAGCTGGTAGAAAATCCACCTGCAATGTGGGAGACCTGGGTTCGATTCCTGGGTTTGGAAGATCCCCTGGAGAAAGGAAAGGCTACCCACTTCAGTATTCTGGCCTGGAGAATTCCATGGACTGTATAGTCCCTGGGGTCACGAAGAATCAGACACGACTGAGCGACTTTCACAAACACAAGCAAGCAAACCCAGTATATAAAAATATTATAGAATTACTGTTAAAATAAACAACATCTGACTACTTTGATCTGCATGCAAAACCCAATCTTAATTCTATTAATAATTCAAGTCAGGGTTATCTGAGGCAAAGCATTTGGATTAAAAGAATTTTCTTTCTGATGTTGATTATTTTATCTTATGACATGCCTAGTGTATTAAAATAATCAGATACAAAGAATGTTTCATGTTTCCCACTCCTTGAATTATTGTTGTTGGACAACATTGCATTTTAATGATAAGGACTATTTTTTATTTTTTAGGGAGAGGGCTGTTAATGATACAGATGGCAGATAGTGGTTTGTTAAATTCTCCTGAGTAATATGAGGCAATTAGACATGCTTCTTAACACAGATTTTTCTTGTGTAAAAGTAATAAATTCTTTCAATAGACTAGAATTTCTCAATATGATCCTTGAACCAAGTGCATTAGCATCATCTGGGAACTTGTTAGAAATGTGAATTCTTGGTCTGCCCATGCCAAGCCTCCTTTCCCCCAACTGAGTCAGACATTCCACCTCCAGATTCTGATGGATGCTAAAGTTTGAGGACTACTGCCTAGGACTATGGAGACACTGATAGTGCCTATCATTTCTCTCACCTCTTCATTTCTACCTTATCATTCAAACACTGTAAAATAAAATGAAATACTTAAAAAGTGCTTTTCCTCCCTATAAACTTATCATGTCTGTGCTTTGATATGTTGCTGCACACAAATAATTTCCAGTTATTAGAAGGATGGTTTGTTTGGCTAGTGTATTACTCAGATGTTTGTGGTGCCCAACATGTCACCTGCAACTCTTGCTGGCAGTTTTGCTGGTAGAATATTGCTGGATGCAAAAACAAGATCATTTACCTTACTGCTACCTATTCTCTGCTTGCTTCTCTCAACCTTAGACATAGTGAGAGGTTTTTTGTTTTTTGTTTTTTTTTTTTAAGAAAAAAAAATCAGTAGGATGCATAAGAGGAAAATTAGTGTAGGAACTAGCTTACACAATTACTGAAGCCAAGATGTCCCATGATTTGTCCTCTGCAAGCTTGAGAACCAGGAAAATGGTGGTATAACTTTGTCTGGGTCCTAAGGCCTGAGGATTGAGAAGCCACTGGTGTTAAGTCTCACTTGAGGTCAGAACCTCCTGAAAACTAGGAATGCTGAGGGAAGGGGAATATGGCTGTCACTCTTCCTCAGCCTTTTTGCTCTATTCAGGTCCTGAACACATTGTTATGATACCCACTCTTATTGGTGAAGGTGATTTTTACTTAGTTTGTGGATTCAAATGCTAAAGTTTTCCCAAGATATTCAGGTACAATGTTTATCACCTATCTGAGGATCCCTTAACCTAGTTAAATTGACAAATAATTATTACACAGTCTCACCCAGTTTCATGTAATTTCATCTGCTCAGTTTTATTTCCCTTTATTCTCTAGCCTAATTCATCTAGTCTCTCTAGTCACTGTGTGGATGTTTGGGAACCTTAAGGTCATTTTATAGCAACAACATTCTCCTTTCAAACAGTATATCTTCATTCCTCCCCTTTCACATTTATCAAGTCCTTTATTCTCATCCTCCATCACTCATCTCATTTCTTCTCTCTTTGGTCAGAGCTTGACATACCCATGCCAGTGAGGAAACCAAATCCAAAGAGAGTAACTCAAGCAAAGGCCTAAGCGTGAGGACTGGCCAGCTGGACAGAGGAATATGGCCAGGCAGCAGCCTGGGGGGAACCAAGGATGAAGGCACCTCTGGCAGATACAGATTCTAAAATCAGCAAATCTCAAGCAAGCCCTGGTGGCAGATGAGGTCTAGGCATAGTCAGAATGGCTTTGAGACTGGCAGAGGCCTTGCCTGTAGGTTGAAGACACCAGCACGTCCAGCTGATAGATTGTAAAGGCCTGCAGAGGTCTGGCTGCAAATCCTCCAAAAAGTATTCCCTATTTACCCTCACTCTCACTGTTTTTTTTTGTTTGTTTGTTTGTTTTGTTTTGTTTTTTGGGGGTTCTTTTTTTGACCAAAGCTTGTTACATCTCACAACATAGGACTGACTTGGTACCCTGTTCTGTTTCCTTATGCTGACATTGTATTGAAAAGTGTTAGTCCCTCAGTTATGTCCTCTTTGCTACCCCGTGGACTGTAGCCCACCAGGCTCCTCAGTCCATGGGTTCTCCAGGCAGAATACTGGAGTGGGTTGCCATTCCCTTCTCCAGGGATTGACCATGGGTCTCCTGGATTGCAGGCAGACTTTTTACTGTCTGAGCCATCAGGGAAGCCCGTCAATGTATTAGTTCATGCTTCTATAAAAAAGTACTGTAGGCTAGGTGGCTGAAACAACCGAAATTTTCTTTCTCATAGTTCAAGAGGCTGGGAAGTCCAAGATAAAGATATTGTCCAGTTTAGTCCCTGGGTGAGGGCTCTCTTTCTGGCTTTCAGCTGACTGCCTTCTGCCTGTGTCCTTAGATGGCAAGGAGTGAGAGAAAGCAAGCTGAGTTGATCTTCCTTCTCTGACCAGAGGTTACCACTGGTCACCTGCTGAGCTGATCTTCCTTCTCTGACCAGAGGTTACCATAGGTCACCTGCATTGCGATGTGAATTCTTAACCACTCAGCTGGTAGAGAATCTGCCTGCAATGCGGGAGACCTGGGTTTGATCCCTGGGTTGGAAAGATCCCCTAGAGAAGGGAAAGGCTACCCACTCCAGTATTCTAGCCTGGAGAATTCCATGGACTACACAGTCCATGGGGTTGCAAAGAGTGTCCACGACTGGGCAACTTTCTCTTCACTTAGGGAAGTCCCAAGTTTCTGCTGTATTAAGCATTTGCTTGTCTTGCAATTCATTGTGTTAGCCTCTGGAGAAGAAAAAGGGTCTAGATACAGTAACACTGCTGCAAGCAGTCTTGCTCAGTAGGCCAGGAGATGACAGTATATGTACCTTAAGGTCTGCTTTCAGACCAGAAATCAAAAGCAGATGAATTGAAGGTTGCTCATTTTAATCTGAAACAATTCCTGTCTCTTACTCAGAATCTAGCCCTGTTCCTGGGAAAGCCTTTCTTCAGCTAAAACAAATCAAAGAACAGCATATACTGAGAAGACCCAATGTGCCAGGTTCACTCTGGTATACTGATAACTAGCTGGAATTATTTCTTTCAGAAAATGTGTTTGATTTGGAGGTCGATTTGGAGATAGGTGAGTGGAGGTTATTTTGGACACATGAACCAAACTGTTAGGAAAACAAAACTAAAGGTCTGCTAAGAGAGCTTCCCCTGTACCAAAAGAACACTTCTCTTGTACATTTCAGGTAAAAAATATAAATTCTCATGGTGTTCCAGTGTGTACACTCAGGTTGTCATGTAATGGGGCTCTGCTTTCTCTTTAAACATGAACTACACATTCTTGTACAGAAATAACAATAATCAAATTCTATCAGATTAATGCAAAACTTCAGCTTTTTCCCAAAGGACCCTTTTCTAACTTATCTTTATCAGCACGAAACCCCCCTGAGACTATGGTGAGCTCTGTCTCCTCACTGAGAGACCACAGCCTGGAGTCTGGCAGCATTTCCACCATCTACCACCCACAGAGCTTGTTTTCTTTTCTTTTTTTTTTAAGTTGTTTTTGTCTGTTTAAGGAGACCAGTGATTTCTAACAGCAGTCACAGCCAACTTTCTTCTGGAATTGTCAGCTGTGTATCTAAGTGTTGTTTTCCTGCTGTCTTTTCTTTGTTACATTTTGAAATTTAGATTTACAGAAGAGTTGAAAAATGGATTTTATTTATATGCTTCACTCAGCTTCTTGTGATATCAACCATGAAACATTTATTAAAACAAGAAATTAGGTACAATACTTCTAACTACGCTCCATATTTTGTTTAGTTTTCCCAGTTTTTCTACTAATGTCTGATCTGTCCCAAAATCAAATCCAAGATACTGTGTTGCATTTAGTCTCTAGTCTCCTGTCTCCTCTGGCATGCATGCTAAGTTGCATCAGTTGTGTCCAACTCTTTGCAACCCTTTGGACCATAGCCCGCCAGACCCCTCTGTCCATGGGGTTCTCCAGGCAAGAATACTAGAGTGGGTTGCCATTTCGTCCTCCAGGGCATCTTCCCCACCCAGGGAACGAATCCGTGTCGCTTATGTTTCTTGATTGGCAGGCAGATTCTTCACCACTACCACCATCAGTCTCCTTTAATCTGTAATAGTTTCTTGGTCTGTCTCTATCTTTGATTTGAATGCTTTCTGCTGTTTTTAAAGTCTTTTACAAATATACCTTTCATACATGCAAGATACCTTGTAACTATTGGATAGAATTGCTTATTTAAATATATTTAAATAGTTTCCACATGGTGTTTTTTTCTATATTGCAAAAAACCTTGAAAGGAGCAAAGTATTTGTTGAAAAAAAATTAGCAAGGGAGAACTAATCCCTTAGCATTTTTACTGATCTTTCCTGCTTCTAATATCACCATAACAAAATACAGTGGGTACATCTCAAACATTCAGAATGATCTTTTTCGTACTTGTTATTTTGTGTTGGGGCTGTAGCTGATTAACAAAGCTGGGGTAGTTGCAGGTCAACAGGGAAGGAGCTCAGCCACACATATACGTGGATCCATATTCCTCCCCCAAGTCCCCTCCCATTCAGGCCCCACTAATACTGAGCAGAGTTACATGTGCTGTACAGTAGGTCCTTGTTGGCTATCCATTTTAAATATGAGTGTGTACTTGTCCATCCCTAATTCCCTAACTGTTCCTTCCCCATTGGTAGCTATAAGTTCGTTTTCTAATTCTGTCTCTTTCTGTTTTGTACATAAGTTCATTTTATCACCAGAATGATCTTTCTAATATAGGAATTTATCATGAAGTAATTGTATTAACAGGACCATATCATCTGTCTAAATTCCAGACTCTTCAGCATGGCACATAAAGTCTCTTGGTCTGGTTCCCATCCATCCTTCAGGAAGCACCTTGAGCTGTTCCTGACCACTCGACAAGTTCTCTGCGGTAGTCAGCCTCAGAGAGCTTCCAATAATCCCCACCTCCTTTACTTTATGGCCCTGGGTAATCTATAATCTCTTCCCTTTGAGTGTGGGCTGAATTTGACTGGTTTATTAGGAATAGCATATGATGAGAAGTCAAGGAATGCCATTTCTGAGACTGTCATAGCAAAGACTGTGGATTCTGTCTTGGGTGTTCTTTCTTTCATTTGGGGGAAGCCAGCCACCATTTGTGATAATGAGAGGACCACTTGAGAAAACACTGATATCTCTGACCAGTAGCCAGTGAGGACCCATGCCCTGCTAATAACCATGGGAGTAGGCCTGCAAGCAGATTCTTCTCCAGCAAAGCCTGGAGGTGACTGCACCCCTGACCCAACACTGGACCGTAGCTTTGCAAGAGACACAGCTCAAATCTAATTGTTTTGAAACCATCTCTATCTCTGCCCTTAATGATCTCACCCATTCAATTACTTGCTGTCACATATTGTTCTTAAAGTGCTGCCCTAGTAAACTCTATGTAATGGTGAAGTGCCTTTTCTTCTGCGTGCATATCAACATTGCTAAGCAAGTAAAGTTAGATAAATTCTTATTGACATATTGAAGATGGCATTTAACTTTTGTGTTTTTTGAAGTCTGAATTAAAATGATTAAGCTAAATATACATAAACAACAACTCTAAAGCAACACTGAGATGCATGTCTGCTGATGAGAATGCAAATACGGGGGAATGGTTAGTGAAATCTCAGCTGATGTTTAGAAACATTTGGGATGTCAGTAGGCAAGTGAAGATGGCCGTGGGAAGAGCACACGAATATGCGTAGATGGGGCTGAGTGTCACACAGATAGAAGGTTCTAGCCTCACTGGGTGGAACTTTGTTCCAGGGAGCAGCGTGAGGGGTGATTTGGTGGCCCAGGCAAGCCTAAGTGACAAGATATAAGCCCTGACCCATGAAGGAGAAACCAATTAGGTATTTGCCTATGTGTTCTGGACTCCAAAGCGCATATTCTGGAGGACGCACATCGCTGTTACCTGCCTGTGAACTCTTACTAATGTTCTTGCTTAGTCACTCTGTTGCAATCCTACGGACCGTGGCCCATCAGGATCCTCTGTCCAGGGAATTTCCCAGGCAAGAATACTGAAGTGGGTTGCCATTTCCTTCTCCAGGGGATTTTCCCAGATCAGGGATTGAAGCTGCATTTCCTGCACTGGCAGGTGGATTCTTTACCACTGAGCCTCCTGGGAAGCCCTACTCTTATTAATGCAGGGTCGTAAGTCCCTGAAGATCCCACAGAGCATTTCAGGGAGTCACAAGATATGTTCCACCTGAACTCACTTGCAAATGAGTCAAATCAGCTACGTGTGGCATCCATGTTTGCTCCCTTTCTCTTTTCCCATACCTCCTACCCGCCGTCTAGCATAGGACCACTGCTCGTTCTTTCTGGCCTCTCCCGCAGAGCATAAAAGAGGCTTATTCTGGGTGGGCTGTCACTGTTGTCTCTTATGGATGGGGCTGAGGGCACTCAAGCCTCTGGCCATCTCTGTCATTATAATACTTGTAGTCACATTCCCTGTATGTTGCCCTGAAGTGTTGTAGAATATAGAATATATATATACACACACACATATACATTTCTAATTGTATTTTTACACCCTAATCACATCTTCTGCCTCCCAGGGCTCAGTCATGAGTCCAGCCAGGGCTAAGCAGAACAGAGGAGGGATCTGGACTTGAAGAAAGATCTTAGTGATGTTGATGTTCTTTTGATGACTGATCTTGATGTTTCTATTGATGACAGATCTTGATGTTCGATTCGTCTTTTCTTCTTCCTCGGCACTAAGACTGCATTATGCCATCAAATGTGTCTGACTCTCTCTTTATTCAAGGACTATTTGGAGTCTCTCCGTAGACTTGTGGTAGGTTGACTCAAGTATTCTCTAAACTTCGGTGGGGAATACAGTTAGAGCTCAAACAAGGACCACAGCTATACCATGCTTGTGTATGCAGGGTGAGTGCCAGGCTGGGAAGGCATTGTGTCACCCAGGTAGGGAAAGGAGCAGAGAATATAAGGGAATGGACCTTTTTGTGCTGGAATGGACCAGGGGAGAGATGATTTGCATGGATTCTAAAGACATGGATCTATTACTGCCTTAGCTGTACATAAGTTTACTCATTCTTGGCATGTGTTTGTATAGGCACAATATTTAAGTGAGAGGTGGGACTTCCCTGGCAATCCAGTGGTTAATGCTCCACACTTCTAATGCATGGGGTGCAAGTTTGGTCCCTGGTCGGTGAATTAAGACCCCACATGGCTTATAGAAATAGAAAACTAAGTAAATAAAAATTAATAAAAATAAAAATTTATCTAACAATGAGACATAAGCAATGGGTTAAATTTATTAAAATCTTGATTTTTAAAAAAAATCATAATCTGACAGAGATATGCAAAATGATTTAAACTAGAGTGAGCAGGAAGACCAGCTGGAAATTACTGAAATTATCCGGGTGGAGAGTGATGAGCATGCTTTATATTTTCCTTATCTGTCAGGAAACTCAGAGTTTTGTGCCAATTTGTAATAGCTGACATTTAGCCACATTTAGAATATAATGACCTTTCCTTTTCATTTTTCAAACTACATACATGCTTCTTTTGCCTTACTGGTCTTTAGGTTTTATTTTACTTGAATTTTTCCTCATAAATTATCTCTTCTTACTTTTTAGAAGTAAATAGGCTGTAAGTAATAAAATGCATAAATGAAAAAATGGTTTATTACTAGTAATAACAAGACTAAAGGTGAGTGATGCTTATTTGACACGTAGCCCTTACAGAGAACAGAGGATTTTAGTAAGGGCTGAGTTAGGAGATGTTGCCTAGTGGTTGAGTTGTGGTGGTGACAAGGAGTTAGAGAATAAACTTAAGATGACATTAGTAAGTTTTAAGCTTCTAGTGACAAGAAGTTGGAGCTATGTTTCAAAAATTGTTGGATTCTAAGATGTTCTGTGTCTCTATACCCACTTTAAAAATCAGTGATCAAAACTGGGTTATGTAACAACCTAAATTGGAAAAGAATTTGAAAAATAAGATACGTATGTGTGTGTATAACTGAATCACTCTGTTGTACACATGAGACTTTTGCAACATTGTTAATGAACTATACGCCTATATGGTCTTCCCCAGTGGCTCAGCTGGTAAAGAACCCACTTGCCCTTGTAGGAGATGCAAGAGCTGCGAGTTTGATTCATGTGTTGGGAAGATCCCCTGGAGACATAAATGGCAACACACTCCAGTGTTCTGGCCCTGGAAAATTCTGTGGACAGAGGGGCCTACTGGACCACAGTCCATGGGGTTGCAAAGATTTGGACACAGGTCACAAAGAGTTGGACACAATTGAGCCCACATGCATGCACACACACGTCAGTATAAAATAAAAAGTTAAAAAAATACAAACACACACACACACACACACACACACACACACAAAACCATGGGTAATGGCCTAGGTAACACAGGGCTCAGTAAAGTCTGTTCCTTTCCAAGGCTGGACAGGTGGAGAAGTAGGAAGGGTGGTGTGATCAGAGTTCCCAGCAATTCGCAGTGAGTGGATGTGTTCATTGTTATAGAGCAGTGACTATATGGGGAACACAGTTACATGCTAGATGTTAGAGTTTATTAATTAGTGAGGACACTTGCTCTTCAAAAGCTTAAAGAAAACACAAAATCATGAAGGATTAGCAAATAGAAATATAATGTGCTATTTCCTCCAGGTTTTGGCAAAGAGCTTGCAAACTCAACTGCCTACAGGTTCCAGGTGGATCATCTTGAATGAGTCAAGTGGACAAAGTGTCTATAATATAAAGAGGAGTGGTGGGAGGAGGGTGCACAGAAGTTTCTAACCCTTCAGTCATAGGGTTGAGTCCCTTGGCAACCAGCCCCTAACACCTCATCCTTAGGTACTTTCCAAAAATCACTACATTAATGTAAAACCAGTTATAATGGAAAGGGACATGTCATAAGTAACAAGACATCCATTTCAGCTTTATGGCTCTGAGATATCTTCAGGAACTGAAGACCAAATATTATCACAAAAGATGCTCCCATTCATTTTAATGGTCAGGAAATTCCAAGGGTCTTGAGAGGTGTGAGCCACAAATCTTGGATGAAAACCAAATATATATTTTCTTATAAGCCAACATAGCAGTTGGGGGTGAGGGCTAGGAGTCTGAATTTACAGTAAAACCATGGATAAGCCTTTTGGTACAAGGCCAGAAAGAATGTGGCTGCCGTAGCTTTTGTATGACAACTAATCCCAAAGTGGGGAAAAAAAAAATTCAGTCAAATGCATGTCATTTTACATTCACTGTGTGAGAAAGACAATTTACAAAACCTTCCAAGTTTCCCAAGGTTTAGATTATGTGATGTGCCATCAGGTTTAGGGTCTCAATCCTAATTTTGTTTTCTGGTTATAATAGTATTCATGTGATTATTAGTAGTAGAAAGTTTTTCTGCATCCTGTATCTCAGTTATTCCTTATAAGACCCCTGAAGCAGTTTCTATTATTAGCCCACATTTGATATAAAGAAAGCTGAGCACAGAAGAATTGATGCTTTTGAACTGTGATGTTGGAGAAGACTCTTGAGAGTCCCTTGAACTGCAAGGAGATCCAACCAGTCCATCCTAAAGGAGATCAATCCTGGGTGTTCATTGGAAGGACTGATGTTGAAGCTGAAATTCCAATATTTTGGCGACCTGATGCAAAGAGCTGACTCATTTGAAAAGACCCTGATGCTGGGAAAGATTGAGGGCAGGAGGAGAAGGGGACGACAGAGGATGAGATGGTAGGATGGCATCACCGACTCAATGGACTTGGGTTTGGGTGAACTGCGGGAGTTGGTGATGGACAGGGAGGCCTGGCGTGCTGTGGTTCATGGGGTCGCAAAGAGTCAGACATGACTGAGCAGCTGAACTGATCTGATACCCCAGGATATGAAGACTTTGGGAGGTAAAGCAACTTGCCCAAAGTCACATTTCTGGGTAAGTTGTGCTGGCTGGGTCACTTCAGTTGTGTCCAGTTCTGTGAAACTGTATAGACTGCAGTTTGCCAGGCTCCTCTGTCCATGGGATTCTCCAGGCAAGAGTACTAGAGTGGGTTGCCGTTTCCTCTTCCAGAGGATCTTCCCGACCCAGGGATCAAACCTGTGACTTTTATGTCTCCTGCATTGGCAGGAAGACTCTTTACCACTAGTACCATGTTGGAAGCAACATATTCTAGAGCCAGACTGGTCTGACTGAAGAGAGTGAGCTTCACTGTGCAGCTTTCTCCATTGGTTTGAACATGACATGACAAGCTTTTGACTTGCCTTGAGTGGGTTTTCAGTTTTTTTTTTTTTACAAAGTCAAATGTCATGATATACATCACATGTTCTATAAATATACACAAAAGCATAAAACAGATGTTTTATTAACTATGAAATCATGGTTGATGTAATTGCCTTTTACCTGGCGCTACGTTCCAGGAAAGTTGCTAGGTGATTTCACTTTTGAGCCTTAACTATTATTTTAAATTTTTCCTCCTGTGAACTTCAAAACTGGTTTCCACTATGTCCATTCAAAGGGAGGAACCTTGCCCTGTCCCTTTTGTGCTAGTTACCACCTGTATCTTTATGCAGTCCCTTTAACCTCTGGGACAAGTTGAGTATGAGGAGAAATCCAGCCCACCTGAGGTTTCTGTTCACTGAGTGATTATTTTACCACTGTTCCCAGAGCCCGACACCTAGAGAACTTTTCCTTCTTAACAGTGAACATTTCTTCCCACGGGCTTCTAAAATAAAAAGTCATGGCCCACTGCTGAGCATATATCCAGAAACACTGAGTTAAAACCACAGGAAGAACTATTATTGCAGAATGTGAAAACTTGTATCCTCATACAATTTCATCTGAAATGTTATATTCTTTGACTTTCTCAGCGAGGAAAAGAAAGGAAGTAGAAACAAATAAAAAAAAAATAGGGATGGGTATGAGGAGGAATCCAACCAAGCAGTAGGTTGCCACACAGAAACACAGAGAATGGTTTCTACTAGCAAACAAAAGCCTGTCACAAGACTGTGAAATAGAAGGTTGAACTGAAGATAGGTACCACATATCATGAAAAAAATGAACTTGTGTAAGAGGGAGAAAAGTAGGACATGCATTCTTTTTTCTTTCTAAATGGCTTGATAAGTACATTAGGTTAGCAAAGAAAATTACTTCTTGGTATAGGTTAGTACGGGGATAGCAGGTCATTGGGAAAATAAATTCTTCTTTTTTAAAAATACTTTTAAGGAAGGAAAATAGACCTTAGAAAAAGAGATAAAAACCAGACTGTTAACAGCAAAGATTTCTTTTGAAACTTATTTTATGATAGACTATTAAGTAGTCTAGAAATTGCTTTAGAAGATTTATACCTGACTGATAAAAATAGTTTGGTACATCAGATCCAGGAATCACTGGTTCTTAGGTTGATCTCATAATAAATAGTTTAAAAGCTTGCTGCATACTTTTCCATTTAAACATGGTAGGTAATATTTCTTTATTGCCATATCTTTAAGATAAAAGACATCTCAAATGTAAAGTGCATAGAATTCAAATAAGGTGTCCTTTCTTCAGTGCTTATTTTACATAAGCCACAGTGTCAAGTGCTATAATCAGACCATCTGTTCTTCAAAACCTTTCAATGTCTTCCTATTGAACTTGGAATGAAATCCAAATTCTCACAGTGATGTCCTGCGATATGCCCGCCACCTGTCTCCCGCTTCACCTGGACCACTCACCCTCTCTCTTTCCAGTGCCTCTCACAATCTAAGCCCTTTGCCACTGAAGGTCATCTCCACTTTGTTTATTCTGTCTTGAATACTAACTTACTGTTGTGTTTTTTTTACAGGGGTCTCCCTCACACTGTTCAAATCCCAGCTTAATGTCATATTTTCAGAAGAACCTCCCCAGTCCTCATTTTAAAATAGTTTTCCCATCTACCCCCGCCCCCATCCCACCATCACTGATTCTGTCACAGCATGCTTTTATCTCCTTCATAGAACTTGTCACACTCTGATTTCTTGTTTGCTTCTCCAACTGTACCAGGGACTTTGTCATTTTTATTATCTAGTTTATCAAATCTTATAATGGTACCTTGTACACTCGAGATGTGTCACTTATCTGCTAAATGTAAGAAATGAATAAATGTAAGGAATAGAAACTAACATTTATAGAACCCCACTTTTATATTGAAAATTTTACTAAGTATCATATGTTAGTTTACATAGTTACTATGAGATACATATTTTTCTAGCTCACTGAGGAGAAAAGTGAAAACTTAGGTCTTAAAATGGTGCTAAGTTCTTAAGGAATGCCCAGTCTAGCTATATCACTGGAAGTGAGCTCATCATATAATGGATCTAGATTTTCTGTTCTTCCATGATGCTATGTTGAAATCTCATATAATTTGCATAAATGAAGCCGTCAGGTTTAGCCCTGCTTATAGCAACCCTTTCCAGTACCCTCTCCTGGAAAATCCCATGGATGGAGAAGCCTGGTAGGCTACAGTCCATGGGGTCACAAAGAGTCAGACACGACTGAGTGACTTCACTATCATGCCTCCAGTGAATCATGCATGTGTTTGTGGTTATGAATGTCTCTATAAAATAAACTCCTTTTGGAGCAAAGATACTATCTTCTGTGTCCATAAATGCAAAATGCCCATTAGATTAACACTTGCAATCCTTTAATTATAATCTTTTACATTCATATAACAATTTTGCAAAGACTTCTCAAGCACATTAGCTCCTTACCTTTCCTTTCATATCTCCAATATGCAAGCAGGGCAGGCTTTATTATCCTCCTGATGCAGATGCTGAAGTTCTGTGATATTAAGTGACTTGTCTAAGGTGGCAGAGCTAGTGTGTGGTGGAGAGGCCTATTGGCCTCTACCTTCTGTCCCCAGAGCACAATTCCATTGCCCTAAGGCTCATCTTGTCCATCTTCCCCAGCCCAACCATCCTTTATCCTCTAAGCATTTCCGGAGAGTCAGCACTATGACGCACCAAGAGCTTTAAACAGAGATGAGAATGAAGGGGTTCTTGGTAGGGAAAACAGATGAGCAAACAGATTTCTCTGCCTGCCCCCCATCTCCCCAGGGGCCCTCTCCTGCCCCCTCCCACCAGAAACGATTGTCTCCATGGACCCCTTACTTTCGTGCTTACTGATCTGTAATATTTTAAGAGGTGACAGTGATGAGATAAATATTCTGTCTCTGATCATTTGGCTCAATATGCTAACAAAGCATGGCCTAAAATGTCTGAAATAGTTTTTTTCTCCTCCATTCCCATTAGTCCTACCCCAGTTTCAGCCTTTATCTTTCTATTGTCTTCTAACATTTTTGACTTGTTCTTTTTTATTCAGCCTAGTTACCATCCATTTCAATCTCTACACTGTAAGTGGAGCTTGAATTCTATAGCACAGATCTAATCACATTGTTTTCCCTCTCTCTAGTAATCAGTAGTTCCCTTTGGCTTGTGGCCTAAGTCCAAGCTCTTCAGTGTATCATCCAAAGCCCTTGATAACTGAGTCCCTTGCTGTTCCAGCTCCCTTCCTGGTAAATACTATGGTTTTCTTTTAAAAAAGACTTCTATTGTCTGTGCATGTCATGCAGTCTCATAACCCTTGTCCCTTTTCAAAATGGTGTTTCTGCCTCTTCGAATGCTCTGTCCACTTCTCAAAAGTTCACCTCAAACATAACTTCCCGTTTGAAGCTTTCCTCTATTACCTCTTTTTACCAAAGAAGATATTTTTCTTCCAGTTTTGCCTCCCATGGTATTTTGTTGAGCTATCTATTAGAGCTACAGTTATGATTCTTTGTGAGTGAGAATTTGAACACAAAAAACAGGAAAAGGAATTTGGAGGAAAGGATGGGGGGTTGGATAAAATTAGTAGAGACTGAATGGGACATAGCATCAACAGTGTTCCATGTAAGGAAGTGAACTAAGTCCATGATTAACTGGAATTGCTTTCTACAACTAAGTGAAAACTTATCCCAAGTAAGATACACTGGCTGAAAATGAAAAATAGTGCCATTGACAAAAGATGTAAAGTACTTTAAAAGTGCTTGAGCATGTAGCGAGTCCTAATCTTGTTTACATGGCTGGCAGGGAAGGCTGACTTACCAAGTGTCACCTCTTGCCTGTGGTTTTTATTCTTCATTCTCTATAACCTCAAAGCCATGTAGTATTTGGCAAATCTGACAAACAAATAACATACATAATTACATCATTTCCCACTGAACATCTGCAGCACTCTAATTTGGCCATAGGAAGTGCAAGAAAAGTCAGGTGGGACACTGGATGAAAGGTCATTAAAAAAAAAAAACCCTAATAAATCCTCTTACATGGTGACATTGCTAGATAAGGTTATTGCAAAACGCTTCCAGGTTGGTTTGGGGATTTTCAGAATTTTCAACATTTTAAAAGGAACAATACATTTCCTTTTTGCAAGAAGGACACGTCTGACCAAAGAAGTTGTTGTGACACAGTTTCTGGAGATGAGAGAACGGTGCAAACACATGTTCACCAATAATCTTAGAAAAAGAGATGTTATGTCAAATGCTGTGCTCCCCACTTGAGGAAAGGGCTTTGCTTCTTTAAAGGAAGCAAATTAGTTGCAGGCAGCATCTGACAAGTTGAAGAAACATCTGGAAAGGCTGATAATAGACTGACTTCCTGAAATGTGGTTTTGACTATGATGACTTCAGACAGGAAGCTTATGCTTCTTATCGTAGCATTGGAAAAAGTCATAAAATTGCAAAGTAAAACTGATTTAGCTGCATACAGAGTTGGAATTCTCTTTTATATTAAAGTCATTAAGGTTTAAAAAGTTATCTTCAGAATATTTAACAGTTATCAAATATTTTTATCTACTTTCCTTCATAGGGAATATTTAAAGAAAAACATATGCACGTTTGCCTATTAAATCCAAATGTTATAATCTCTTCGAATTATATCATGGAGGCAATTTTAATAGAAATGACATTTCATTCCTCCAAACCAGAATTTTGATGTGAGAAAAGTTTTACCTATGATAAAGTTGAGAGCACTCCCGAGAAGAAAAATAATAACCAGCAAAGAAATTAACCATGTTTTTCTAATGATGTGGCTTTTGGCTCTTTTATGTTATGATAGCTTTTTAGTTTATTTTTTTTAGTTGCAGGAAAATTGCTTTGCAATGTTGTGTTAGTTTTTTAAGACCTTAAGGCAGGGCTATAAGAATAATCCTAGGAGTTATCAAACGCAGGTGTAATCTTTTTTAGATTTTATACACATGTGAGTATTGTTCACAAATATAAATTCATGGCATTCTCTCAGGAGATTGGGCAAATCTGTTAGCCGTATATTTCCCTCATTACCAACAAGTTGCAGTGCTCTATTAACATTTAAATAAATATTTATGCCATTTAAGACACTCCACATACTTCGGAGGAAGTATTCTGCTGTATTTAAAGAAATACATGCATTTCATGTGCCAAACCTTGAACATCCTTTGAGGCTCCTGTTGGCCACCTCTGAATACATGAAGTTGTTGTTGAAGGAGTGAGTTACTCTTTATCTCCTCTTGTCAGATACATACATCTCAGCTTCTGACAGAAAGCTGAACATAGTCAGGAACATAATAATTCTTTACTCAGTTGCTATTAACGAGGAAGGTTGCTTTTTCATGAATGCAGAGAATGCGGTGTCCATCTAAACATGGCTATGGACACATGCTTTTGATTCTTACCCAAAGTTCACACACACATCAATTTCTTACAGTTCCATTATAAAAAATTAAGCCTTCGGTTTTTAATCACATACAGATGTCACACCTCTGTTCTCTAATGCCCCATTTGTCCTTTATGTCCAGTCGAGCAAACTTTCCAATCTTCCCCTGACAAGCTCTACTTTTGGGGGTTTGTTGGCCTGCTTCCTCTCCTTGTAATGAGCTTTCTCATTTCTCCACTTCTCAAAGTCTTTTCCATCTTTCTAGGATTGATCAGCTCAAGTGCAATAATCTACTTAAAGACATATCCATTACCTCTTCAATAATTAGTCTTTCTCTCCTTCAGTTGAACTCTATGAATTCAGAAAGGATTAGCAAGCTGTCCTATGTCCTGTGAGGGTTGGACAAGTACGAGAACAGCTACCCTCCAAAATTAGAAAATAGAGTATATGCAACATAAACATAATACAATGCAGATTCATATTTAATATCTGTATTCTACTGAATGAGACAGAATGATTTGAAGTTGTGCACACACACATGCATGTATATACATATAAGATTTACCTAATAGTGGGCCTGTGAGTGATTAAATGAGAATTTAATGGTATCACACAGGAGATTTCATGGCATTTACCCTTTTGTTCTGTTGGGGGTTCATTCATTATCTGTTTAGCTCCCAAGTGATTCTTTGGTTCAAAGGGAATTAAAGTGAATGTTATAAACATTTTCTTTTATTACTATAAAAATGTTTATTGTAGAATAATACAGAAACTTCTAATGAAAAGTTGGAAGTTATTTTATTCCTATTCTCACTCTTAAGGGGTAACTGTAGAAGCAGTTTGTATATCCCTTTGGGCTTTTCACTGTTCATAATTTGTGTGCACATAAAATTTGAACATATATAAAACAAAGTATTAATATACACACAGGCATTTCAAAATAGCAGAGTGAGGATTTGAACCTAGGCAGGCTGGCCCCAAGTTTACGTTCTTAATCACTCTTATATGTTGTCTCTTATATAGTTGCCTTTTAACTTTCTCCTTATTGTTTAGGTAGTTCTCATTCACAGATTTCAGTTCTATCATTCCAAAAATGCTTTGGTGCTCTAAATAAAATTCTGAGAGGCATTATGCAAAAACAATTTGTGTTTTTAGAGAAATTCACCTTGTGTTTTCACAACCTCTACACTTACATATAAAATGGCTCTTTCTCCTTGGAGAGAGATTTAAAAGCATACAGCATGGACCCTTCCCATGACCCCTTTCCAAACTCTCTCTCTCTCTCTGACTACCTGAATCTCACAGTCCTGCTGCTGGAATCATAAGCAGCATTCAGTATAGTCACCACCTTTGAATCCTTTCTGTATTCTAACTCTAGACACTGAGTCAAGAGAAGTGGGCTTGGTTTCCTTCAAGTTCAGAAAGATACCATGTGCAAATTTCTTCCATTCTGGAGGGAGCAGAAGGTAATAGAATACAGCAGAGGGGACTTCAGTTGAAATTCAGGATCGACCCAAAGTTGAAATTCAGGGCCTTGGCCTGCAGGGTACTCAGTACCTTTAAATCATAATGGATCTACAACCCATATTTACAGAGTTATACTTTCAAGTACATTTTGGATGTCCATAGACTTACCAGAGGACTTTGCAACTATTGAAATCTTTATATCTATGGTAAATTAAATGTTCCTTGTTTGGAACTTGAAACAGACACAGTTAAGTATAGGCACAGTTTAGACACACCACTTGATTCTACAAAGACTCATAGTCAAAGGAATACAAGTGAACATTTTGTTATTGAATTTCAGAAACAGTAGTTGCAGAAGTTCTTGAGTACTGACTTTTATTTTTTATTTATTTATTGTAAAGTTCTAATTCATTATTTTTTATTAAAAACTGTTTGCCGGAGCATAGATGTTCACAGTGTTGTGTTAGTTTCTCCTCTATAGCAAGTGAATCAGCTGTATGTGCACATATATGCCCTCTTTTTTGGATTTCCTTCCCATTTAGGTCACCACAGAGCACGGAATCCCATGGATGGAGGAGCCTGGTGGGCTGCAGTCCATGCAGTCGTAAAGGGTCGGACACGACTGAGCGACTTCACTTTCACTTTTCACTTTCATGCATTAGAGAAGGAAATGGCAACCCACTCCAGTGTTCTTGCCTGGAGAATCCCAGGGACGGGGGAGCCTGGTGGGCTGCCGTCTACGGGATCGCAGAGTCGAACACGACTGAAGTGACTTAGCAGCAGCAGCAGCAGAGCACTGAGAGTTCCCTGCAAAGGGTTCTCCTTTGTTATCTAGTTTATACACAGTGTATATATATCAATCCCAATCTCCCAGTTCATCCCACCGTCTTTCTCCCTTTGGTGTCTATACATTGGGTACCATTTGTACCATTTTTCTAGATTCCACATATATGCATTCATATTGGGCTTTGCAGCCCAATATTTAGAATATATCAAATAAGTAGGCTAGTAAAGTAATAAAAACTAGTATTTCTTAGGCACTTAACTTCATGCCTCATTTTCTCCACTTGTAAAATGAGGATATAATGATAGTATTTACCCCAAAGGGTTGTCACATGAATAAATGAAAGTGTGAAAGTATAAAAGTGTTAGTCACTCAGTTGTGTCCGACTCTTTGCAACCCCATGGGCTGTAGCCTGCCAGGCTCCTTTTCCATGGAATTCTCCTGGCAAGAATACTGGACTGGGTAGCCATTCCTTTCTCCAGGGGATCTTCCCAACCCAGGGATTGAACGCAGATTCTCCTACATACCAGACAGTTCTTAACTGTCTGAGCCATCTGGGAAGCCCCCATGAATAAATGAATTAATATTTATGAACCGCTTAAGAGCGCCAGGCAAATGCAGGTATGTTAGTGTCTATCATTAGCACCAAGTGATCATTCACAAACCCTTATTATGAACAGACATACAGAAAATTCCTTCAGGCACCAGAGTTCAATCAGGCTAACTCCAAAAAAGCACATTAGGCTGCTGTGTCTAAACAACCAAGAAATCTTCAAACTTCATTTTCTAAGGGGAAAAAAAAAAAAAAGAAACTGAAAATTAGCCACTCTTGATTCTGTTGACAATGGGGTTTCTTATTGAAGGTGAAGAAAATATTCTAAAATTAGATTGTAGTGATAGTTGCACAACTCTGGTTACATACTAAAACCACTGAACTGACACTTGAATAATTCTATTTATTTTTGGCTGTGGCTGGGTCTTTGCTCCTGTGAGGGCTTTTCTCTAGTCGCGGTGAACAGGGCTACCGTTGAATTGGGACACACGGGTTTCTTACTGAGGTGGCTTCTCTTGGTGCAGAGCACAGGCTCTGCATGAGCGTGGGCTTCAGTAGTTGCAGAAGGGGGCTCATGGTCGTGGCTCCTGGGCTCTGGAGCACATGCGCAATAGTTGTGGGTACAGGGTTAGTGGCTGTGCAGCAGTATGTGGGATCCTCTCGGATTAGGGATTGAAATTGTCTCTCCTGCATTGGTAGGCAGATTCTTTACCATTAAGCCACCAGGGAAACCCCTGAACTGACACTTTAAATGAGTGAGTTATATGGGTACATCAATTACCTTAATAAAGCTCTTAAAAGTCTGACCCTCTTAAAATTTTTTTTCTAGGCATTTATGGGAATTTGTCTGGTCTGAAAAGGCAAATTAGGATAAGACTGCTGAAGGTTTTTTCAAAGATAATTATTATTTGTGAAAATATATCTACAAACTATATGGTCTGGGCATAATAGCAAGATCTGGTACCAGTTTTATGAATTAAATAAATTTACAGGGAGACTTTTTAAATTTCAGTAAGAAGCTCTCACCTTTGTTTCTAACACTAATTATGTTAGATTTTTCTTTTATCCAAGTGCTAAGTTTCATAGAAACGAATCAATAGTCATATTACTCATATTCTGAGGGAATAAAGCAGTAAAATTGGATTCATAAAAATATGACCTTCATTAAGAAGTTCTGCGATAATTTTAAAGTAAGGAACTCACATGATGTCTTAAAAAGGCTCACCTAGAGCAATGGCACCCCACTCCAGTGCTCTTGCCTGGAAAACCCCATGGACGGAGGAGCCTGGTAGGCTATAGTCCGTGGGGTGGCAAAGAGTTGGACACGACTGAGCGACTTCACTTTCACTTCTCACTTTCATGCATTGGAGAAGGAAATGGCAACCCACTCCAGTGTTCTTGCCTGGAGAATCCCAGGGACGGCGGAGCCTGGTGGGCTGCTGTCTATGGGATCACACAGAATCGGACACGACTGAAGTGACTTAGCAGCAGCAGAGTGATCTTTCAACTCACAATCAGTCATGGCTGTTAAACAATGCAGATGAGATGTTTCAAATCTGCTGTTTTCCTCTGTCTTAATGCCAAATTCCATCACAGTGGCTTCAGGGAATATTCCATTTTATTTTTATTATCTGCAGATTCAGCTGGTAATTGTTGGGTGTGACAGAAGCCCCAACTGAAAAACCTAGGCCCTTATGACATCCTTTTCACACTCACTTGTCAGCAACTGTGATCTCAGCGGAGGCTGTAATTGCCCTGTGAGGAGATCACCATGCGGATTCTGTCTTCTACTTTGTGAGACAGATCACCAGAAATTCCAGTCTTCTGATGATGAAACTTGCAGAAAAGTATACTTCAAACTGTTTGACTATTTACTGGTTTTAACGTTTGCTTACATTTTTAGTAGTTTTTCAGTTTCTAAGTCTTATAAAAACTCAGTATTTCCTCTAAAAACATCTATTTGTATGTTAAGACCAGCAGCGTCTAGCCAAAGTACTGAGTCCAGCAGTGGCCCATTAAATTCAGTGAACAATTTCAGAATACCTCACGTTGAAGGTAATTAGAAATGGGTTATGACTATAAGTCAAAATAGCTGGCTATCTAAGTAATGTTAGCCAGACTCTATAAATCAGCTCAATTGTCTGATTCTCCCCGTTGAGGATACACCCCCAAATGAACTGAAACAGTTTTAGTTTGGACTTGACTCCCTTTTCCACTGAGATTCTACTCTTGATTTGTTGTCTGGAAGAGAAGCGGGCGGGCTCTGTCAGCCAAAGCGGTCTGCGCCTGTGTGTCCCTCTGTGGTTGTTCAGGCATTCAGTCATGTCCGGCTCTTAGGGACCCCATGGACTGCAGCCCACCAGGCTTCCTTCTCCTTCACCATCTCCCAGAGGTTACTCAAACTCATGTCCATTGAGTCAGTGATATCATCCAAGCATCTCATCCTCCTTTGCCCCCTTCTCCTGCCCTCAATCTTTCCCAGCATCAGAGTCTTTTCAAATGAGTCATCTCTTCCCATCAGGTGGCCAAAGTATCGGTGCTTCAGCTTCAGCATCAGTCCTTCCAATGAATATTCAGATTTCCTTTAGGATGGACTGGTTGGATCTCCTTGCAGTCCAAGAGGACTTTGAAGAGTCTTCTTCAGCACCACAGTTCGAAAGCATCAGCCTTCTTTATGGTCCAACTCTCACATGGGTATATAACTATTTGAAAAACCATAGCTTGACTATATGGACCTTTGTTGGCAAAGTGATGTCTCTGTTTTTTAATACACTGTCTAGATTTATCATAGTTTTACTTCCAAGGAGCAAGAATCTTTTAATTTTGTGGCTGCAGTCACTGTCTGCAGTGATTTTGGAGCCAAGAAAATAAACTCTGTCACTGTTTCCATTTTTTCCCCATCTATTTGCAACGAAGTGGTGGGGCTAGATGCTATGATCTTAGTTTTTTGAATGTTGAGTTTTAAGCTGGCTTTTTCACTGTCCTTTTTCACCATCATCAAGAGGCTCTTTAGTTCCTCTTTGCTTTCTGCTGTTAGGGTGGTGTCATCTGCATATCTGAGGTTATTGATATTTCTTCCTGCAATCTTTATTTTAGCTTGTGTTTCTTCTAGCCTGGCATTTTTGCATGTTGTACTATGTATATAAGTTTAAATAAGCAGGATGACAACATATAGCCTTGACATACTCCTTTCCCAATTTTGAACCAGTCCGTTTTCCCATGTCTGGTTTTGACTGTTGCTTCTTGACCTGTATACAGATTTTTCAGGAGGCAGGTAAGGTGGTCTGGTATTCCTGTCTCTTTTACGAATTTTCAACAGGTTTTTGGTGATCCACACAGTCAAAGGCTTTAGTGTAGTCAGTGAAGCAGAAGTAGATATTTTCTGGAATTCTCTTGTTTTTTCTATGATCCAACAGATGTTGGCAATTTCATCTCTGGCCAATCATCAGGGCTCTCCTGGGATTTTGGGCTCCTTACTTGTTTTTTATACCTTTCAGTCATGGCTCCTGGGTCTATGATGTTATTATTTCTAAACAAGTCTTCTTATGACTGTGATATAGCCACTATAGTTGGGGACAAAGAAACATGGTTTTCTAGGCTACACTCTGCTGAAGACAACTTTTTATCAATTATTTTTGAAAAATCAATATTTAATTTATATTATTATGACTCTATAAGTATTATCCACAGCTGAACCATGCATCTGTGATTAAGATGGTAATTATTATTTTCCTTTGTATCCAATTTGCTTTCCTTGGAGTTATTGCCACTGATTTCTATTTAATACTTACCTGACACTCAGATCTTAATTTTCTTTTAGTGCTGAAGGTCTGTTTCTGGAAGACTCACCATCAGGTAATTACTTGTGCTTTCTTTCATTCTAGAATTTTCTACTTCTCTGCTCCAATACGGATGAATTTATCTACAGACCTGCTGAACTACTGTTAACTAGAAAGCCTTTTATGCCATCATCCTGGGAATTTCTTCATCTCTCTCTTCTGTCAGATCTCTTGTGTTACCTGAATCCCATGTTTTTCTCTTAATTTACTCCTGCATGTTGATACATCCTCTGTGCTGTCCTTAGTCACTCAGTCATGTCCGACTCTTTGCAACCCCATGGACTGCAGCCCGCCAGGCTCCTCTGTCCGTGGGATTCTCCAGGCAAGAATACTGACTAGGAGGGTAGCCTATCCCTTCTCCAGGGAATCTTCCCAACACAGGACTAGAACCTGAGCCTCCTGCATTGCTGTGGGATTCTTTACCAGCTGGGCCACAGGGAAGCCCGATACACCCTCTAGCTGCTTCCTATAAAGTAAGATAAATTTGAGGCATGGTATGTCTGGGAGTTCCTTCATTCTATTCTTAATTTGACCTTTTGCCTAGATCTAGAATTCTACATTTGAAATATTTCTTTCAGAGTTTTGAAAGCGTCATTCCATGTTCTTCTTACTTCCAGATTTGCCATTAAGAAATCTGATGCTGTTCTAATACTTAATACACATGACCTCTTAAATAAAATCCTTCTGTAGAAGCACCGAAGATCTTTCCATTATCCCTGATACTTAGGAATGTTGTAGTCAACCTTTTAAAATTTGTTGTCTCCTTTTAAACTGAAAATTCACATCCTTTGGAGAAGGAGGGCAGGAAAAGTTCTGTGATTCTTCTTTTTTTAACTTAATAAGCATATATATTTTGAAAAAGATATGCATGATGGTTTACTCTCTATTTTAAAGTTGTGTTTCCTTAGTTTAGTGGTGTGCCTTCCTGATAAGTTTTTTTTTTTTAATTGTAGAATATGTTAGTTTCAGGTGTGTAGCAAAGTGGATCAGTTACACATATGCATACATACACTCTTTTAGTTTCTTTTCCCATAAAGATCATTACAGAGTATTCAGTAGAGTTCCCTGGGCTATATAGTAGGTTCTTCTATCTATTTTATGCATAGTAGTATGTATCTGTCGATCCCAACCTCCCAATTTATCCTACCCATCCCGTTTCTCCCTGGTAACTATAAATTTGCTTTCTATATCTGTGACTCTATTTCTGTTTGTAAATAAGTTCATGTGTACCACTTTTTTAGATTCTACAACTGTATCTTATTAGTTTCATCTTCTGTTTTGAGCTACACCTAAGACTGCTCCCACACCTGGGTTTCTGCTTCAGAACTTTTGTTCCTATTTCTCACCTGTTGGTGCTCCTATCTCCCATTCTCTTTGACCTTGGGTATTTGTGTTTTTAAAATTCTTGAACTGTCATTATAATAGAGTTTTGGGAGAGGGTAGAAATAAACGCAGGTGTTCAAACCACCACAATTACCTGGAAGTTCAGAATTTATATTGCATTTCATGTAACCTTGGTGGTTCTAGCTGTCGGTATAGTTTGCCAAGATTTTTCAGGTGCTTCCCCACACAGTGTATATCACCAAGGTTTTTGATATCTGCAAATATATCCTTTTGGGGAGTTTAGGATGAACTCAGCTTTTCTGTAGGTTTTTCTAAGGTTTTCAGCAAAAGAAATACTCAGCTGCATCTGCCTCTCAAACGCACACCTCCACATACACACACAGAGTAGTTACTCATAAATCTGTAACTTATGATTTTTGAATAGCATAGTTTGAGGCTTTAACTGGCATGGTTAACCAGAGTGCAAGAAGCTGATTACTTTTAATAGCACATTATTGATTCTGTTTTTAGACCTTTCCACTATGCTTGCTAATAGCCTCTATTTAACATGGGTTGAAGGTGACCCATAAGGCACACACACAATTTTTGTTTACCTTATGTTTTACAGAGAAGGGGATTTACAAACTGATTTATAAATCAGTTTGATGGAAGATGCCAAAATATTCTAGAAAGAATCAAGTCATTCTCAAAAATGCAAGAAAGGCCAATTTGAAGCAAAATAAATAAAATTCTTTTGTGATATCAGATTGCACTTTATTCACATATCTAAAATGAAGTTATGTAAAGTCTGAGCTGAAACTTACTATCTCTAAAAATTTTGCTTTTGAAACTTTGAAGGTGAAATTTGAGTTTGTTTACCTAACCTAGTTTCCTTACCATGGTCTGTCTTATTGCAAATCTCTCCCATAGATGTAAATATTTACAAGTTCTCTTGATTGTCATTGAAATCATTATTGTATATATGTGGCATTTCCCTTTCTATTTTCTTAGGTGAATCTAACTGTTCACAGGAAGGCACAGAATATAAAAATTGAATGTCACAAATGGTCGTACTTATCTTTCAGTTTAAAGTTACAAAGGCATACTCTCAGTTAAATTACATACTAAATGACATAAATTTCCTTTTTGAATCATCTTTAATCATCAAATTCTTTTCAGAGGAAAAGAATTTGAACCTCATCCAAGCTGGTTTTATTCTTCAATAGCCGCTACATATTTTCACTTTCATTCAAGAATTCAGATTATTAAGAATCATAAGTCAGTTGATCTGGCTAACATAAAAGTCCTGAATTTTTCTGAGTATCCTTTCAACACTCTTAAGTAGTAACACTGGTGACTGAAGGGGAAGTAAAATATTTTACATCAACTCAAGCCCTAAGTATCAGTGAATTCAGTTACAAAGATGCTCCTTTGGACTTTCTTGGTTCTAAGTCTATTTCATAAAATATAGCCCTGGAAGGCCCAGGACACAGTCACCAGCCAGCTGCTGTGCTGTCCGTCCCCAGGAAAGCTTGTTGTCCCGCTGATAATTTGAAGTGTCTCTGAGCAGGCACTCTGCCTTGTAACATTATCTCATCATTTCTCTTGGACTTAAACACAGAGGACCTGCCTCTGTATGATATTAGATTGGAGGCAGATACTTGTGTATCTGAATTACAGGGCAGTGAAAATGAATGAGCCTTACCATGGTGCTTGACCATGCGTTAAAAATCATGATATAGCCATCACTGCTGTTATTGTAAGGTTTGTCCTTCTCATTTCTTATCATAGTGGTTTATAAAATGAATAGAGAAATACTGTGCTTTTTATCTAGTCCCATGAGAGCCATTATTAAGACAAAATGGTTGTAATTGTACAGCAACCTGTAATTGCATATTATAATTAGGCTAGAGCAGTTCAGGTGTGATTATTTCACTAATACTTCTTTTTGTGATTTTTTTTTCTTTTTCTTGTTGTAGTGAGAACTCTTCCAATAGTGAGTACAGAGGTGGGGGGAAGAAAACCCTCACAATTTTTCTTTGATGAAACAAGTTAATACATAAAATACTTTTATAGCAAAAGCTTAAAATGAGTTCTAGTAATACTAGATTAGGCTAATCTGAACAGAAGTATTAATGTAGCATATGCAATTAAAGTATTATTGCCAACACCATAACTAGTAACAGACATTCCCAGTAGCACTCAGAATACTGTAAATATGTGCTTGGGAGTAAATATGTACTTCAACAGAAAGATAGCACACATAAAGATGTAGTAAAAGATTCCTCCAATATTCCTCTAAAATATTGTGCTACAATAATGGGATTATGTTAGAAGGGCACAAAGGTCATATTTCGAGAAACAATTCAAAAAGTTGGCTTTATATTTTTGAATGCCCCGAGGCAGTGAATAGAGGGTTTTGGTTTATGGGCGCTTGAGATAATAATTCTGTCTTGAGAGAAGAAGAGAGGAATGAAAAAAAAAAAAAATCAAGACTTGCCCAAGGGAGACAAACGTAAACTGTTTCCAATTACATCAAAGTGAAGTGGGCATATGACAGTGAGCCCAGCCTCAAAAGGGAATGTGATGGATGCAGAGCTGTATGGATACTCACAACTGTTGAATTCCTTCTCCGCTCCCTGTGGGAGCAATATGGTCAATAGTGCATTCGGATCACATCTGCACTGGCTGCAGGAAATCTTATTGCGGTGTTATCTCTGTGACTGCTCTTCTGCTTGTTGAAATTTCCTATGCACAGTTTGCCTGCAGGAACAGAGGGGCTTATGCCGAGGGTTTAGCAGCATTTCATGTAGTTGGGAAAACATTTTGAAACATCCTTCTATTTTTTTTCCTTTTATGTCATCTCACCATTGCCTGTGTTTCTCAAAACAAGTTCTTAGCTTTAGAGTAACAGATAAAGGAGCACTTCTCTCCTGTGAACTGTAATTTGGGTAATTTTTTTGGGGGGGTAATTTTTTAAGAAAGTCCCTATTCCTTATGGAGTAATACCTCTTCCTTCTTGAACTTTTCCCACACCAATATGAAAACTGAAATATGTTTACAAAGTCAGGGAAAATTAACTTTTTTAGCATCTGCAATAAAATTACCACCAGAGTCAATGAATTACATCTCTCTTTGGGGATACTTGATCATTTGAACACCTATATTTAATCAGAAAATTATAAGCTCTCGTGTTGGGGTGCAAGGTGAAAGGTAAGAAGAGATTACCCATAAAATAGAGCATGTAGAGTGTAGGTATGTGATGCAGGTTGAGTTGTGCCCCTGCATAAGTAATGCTGCTAGAGAAGCTGGGTTGGGTGATGCATGACATCAACCATGGTATAATCAGTGTGGGTGTGATGGCAGAAATAAAGAGGCCAGGCACCCCTCAGTGGCCGTGTGAAGGGGATTTGAGTTGAATTTCTAGGGAAAGGGTGCTGACTCTCAGAGGACCTGCCAGTTATTCAACCAATGATGCTTTTTCTATGTAGTCAGAAACTTCAATAAAAGAATGATGAAATCTGAATTATAAATGCTTCAATCATAACACCATTGGTTATTAAGTTCTTGGCAAACTGCAGTAGAAACATTTTCAAAGAAATAGGAACATCTGTAAATACCTTATCAAAAGTCTACTCTTGTTGTTTGCTTATGTGATCTTTGGCTTCTTGTGATCTTGTGTTTTGTGTAGATAGGAGGCTTCTGTAGCCATTTCTACTAGGAAGAGGGAGGGAAAAGGGGAAGGATAGAGTGAAATACGAAAGCAGAGTAGAAGAGAAAGTATGGGATAAGAAATACCTAAAATTTTAATTTAATGAAAGATTGGTTTTCCACTATTATGGGAAAGGTCACATGGGCCCTTCTATTCCTTGGTTCCTGAGCCCCCTGCCAGACCAGAGCTGCCCTGTGTTCCTCTTTGCCACAGGAAACGCTCACTATTTTGGAGACCCTCCGACCTGGGGGACACCCAGCGTATTTTCTGTCTCTGAATCAGGAACGACTGGATATTTTCTCTCGGGGTCCTGAGTTTTCTAGACTCTACTTGCACCCTCAGAGGCTGGAGCCTCTTAGGACTGCAGTGGGTTTTGAGGATGTATCTTGGCCTGAGCAACTTCTGCCTGTCATTTCAGACTTGTCACAGCCTTTAATTGGCCTCCCTTCCTCATCCATCCACAGAGGATAGGTCTGTGAAAACAAAGAACCTGAATCTCTTTGCCATTTCTTCCCCCAGAAATACTAGTTTGAATTTTTATTTTTCTTTACAGTCATAACAGAAAATCTTGGCCAAAAATTGGCACTCTTGCAAACCCACAAGGTACATGTGATCTGCTTTCCTAGAATAGTTAATGGTATATGACTAATTTTTTCTCCTCTGTTGTTTTTTCTTCAAATTTTCATTCATAGTGGTCAGTTCTACAGACATAGATGTGATTTGCTGACAAAGAGGGCCAGATTGATTCCTCTATGGTTTCTCTAGGTTACTGGAAGTTTCTCATGGGCAGTGCCCTGTTCTGTTTCACTTTGTCATCTTTAGGCCCTAACATGAAGCCTGATATCCAGTAAGTGATTCACTAATGATTTTAAAATTAAAATATGAATGCATTTAACCAAATTTGATGTATAAAATAGGATACATCATTTCCCATTCATACCCTTTAGAACAGTTTCGTACCAATTTCTACAGTGTCTTGGGGGCACAACCGGTCTCTCCCTCTTTACCTGCAACCTTATCATAATATTAATGAGTTTGCTCGTCCTTAATTACCATTACTATTCAAGTATCCTGTGCCTCCCCTGTGAAGTAGTTCTTTCATGTCGCTGACATCAAGAAGCATACACCCAGAGACTAATTGGCTTACTTATTAGGCAGCCTAGCAAAGAGTCAGACACGACTGAGTGACTGAACAACAACTCTTTCTTTAGACCAGGCAGTATGTTTTGTGTTGGTTTTGCTTAGAGGAAACAGTTAGACTTGAGATGATTTGAGACTGATCTATTGGAATACATGCACCCAACCTGTGATAATTATAGTGGTGAACCCTTCAGTGATGTAACTTGGAGATTTCAGATGAACACACAAAACCCCATCAGATAGCTATATGCCTTAAGAGCTTCACTTAGTGGTGTCCAGTTTAAAGAAAACTTACAAAGTTTATAGCAAAAAATGAAGTCAAGAGGAAAAATAAATATTGTTTTTACTTTCTATTTCTTCCAGCAGCCTCAACACATTTAGAGCTATCTATGTTGAGATATTATCTACTAAGAGTGGACAGAGAAGGCCTCTATACTTAGCCCCAGACTTGAATCTCAACCCCATAATTTTCTAGTCATGGAAACTTGGGGATTTGATTCACTTCTCTCAGCCAGTTTTCTGACTTGTAAGTACAGAAAATAGTTCCACAGGGCTGTGGTTAAATAAAATGTGTAATTTCTATCATTGTGACTGACAGCATAAGCGCACATTAAATATTGGATTCTTCCCTCCTCAAACATATTTGGTATTGATATTAATATTTATTATTGAAAATCAATGCATGAGGGACAAAATATAAGAGAAATTGAACAATCTTTTTTTTTTTTTGATGAATTGATCAGTGCTCAGAATATTGAGTAACTTGTCTTCTAGAAGTATAAAGTAAAAGGAGAATGAGAATATTTTAGTGGAAAATCTTGATAGAATAATAGGGAAAAGTCTTTGATTGGGAGTCAGAAGACCTATTCATTAGTTCTACATCTTCCCCAAACACAATACATCAAACACACAACCATCTTCTTTAAGTTTATTCATTGTCTCAACTCTCCCTAAAAGCCAATCTCAAAGTCATCTATATTAGTTTTCCTCATGTTATCTTTGTCTTCTTCCATGCATCTTATGAGTCATTATTTTGTTGCTTCATAATGGCTTTGTCATCTACTCATTTCTTTTTATTCTCAATGCTAGGTCCTAACCCAACACTTACTCTGATTTGCAGACAGTTATAGCAGTCTTAATTCAGTTTCCTATTCCATACCTCTACTCAAAAACCAAACAAACCTCATTTGTTTCAAATAATTATTTGCCTAGATTACTGAAAACTTATCTGTATAGCTAGCTGCAAATTTCCCCTGTATATTTTATAAGGGTGACCACATTATACAGATGGGGCGCATGCCATGGACTGTAGTAACTGTTAACAACCCAAGGAGCTATGCAGTAGACAGCCCGTGTGGCCCGACACTGAGATCCATCTATAAAATATCCTGATTACTCATTTAAATAATCCTTGAGGCCTATCAGCCTTCACCGATTCTCACTGTCCATACCACAAATCCAGATAGAGAAAAATCTAGGAATCCTTATTATAATCTAGATCTGACCTGCCTTTCCTACCCTATGTTCCAGAATTTCCTGATAGGCTTCTGCCATGTCATCCAGACTGGTTATCACTTGACTCTTGAATGGAATAGACTGATCTAGATGTTACAAATGGAGTAAGGTATAGAAAGAAGGAACAACAGTATCAATAAATAGGGAGGGCTAGATTAAATATTTTGAGAATTTATACTAAACCAGGTAAACAAGTTATTGCTAGAAGGGGCCTAGGGACCAAAAGCCAGAACTTTGATTGGGATACCTCACCATAACACCATTGGCTCAGAAAGGCCAAGTGAGCATAGAGTCTGAATTCCTCAGCTTTTTATGGACTCCCATTTAGACATGAGAGAGGCATTTTGACTGTCTATTAAAAAACTCAGGATAGCAAGTCCAAATCTTGGCCCCATGATAGAAGTCCTATAAATGATGGTTAGGTAAGGAATGTGTAAGACATATTGAATAAAACAAGAACCACATTTTCAAAAGGATAAGGAAAAAGTAGCTCATTGACTTGGTTGCCAGGGTCACCCTAATTAATAAAGCCTGTTTGTTTTGCACAGAAAGAAAATTATTATTGCAATTAAAGTAATTTGAAGCACCAGAATAGCACTAGGAACACTTTGCTAATTTTACTTACTTCTGTCATGTCATGCCTCTCACTGCCTTCTGCTTAACCTCACATTCTTGTCAAAATGAAGGCAAAAGAATTCCAGGTCTCAGACATGTGCTGGGAGATTAATGAAACACATTTTGGAACAGAGGGAGGGTGGAAAAAAAATAACACCAAATCTTCATCTGTTACATGTGCTGCTGCAAGTCCATATTCTGTAGCCAAACCCTCTTCCCTCCCAGAGTGCCTTTCTTTCAGTCCCCCAGCTTTGATCGCTGGTCACATCCTGCTTCACGTCACTGAGCCAGCTTCTCAATTTCAGTATTAGGAGAACAGTAATACTGCTGCCAACCACACTGCCACATACCCCAGAGGCTGAAGGTGCATATACCATATAGGAAGGTAGGCTCCTTTATATGAGCATAATAAAATCATAATATTTAGAATTTTCAAATGTATCATGTACATATGAAAATTTAGCTGGGCATGTATCGGGTACTTAGTGTGGTTCTAGCTATTACTCTAACCCAGATATTTGAAAAGTAAAGAGAAACAAGATGATAGCACAAAAGAAAAATCAAAAAGTGTTCAGAAGTCATTGCTGTTGCTATTTCCAGGGGAATAACTGATAGAATGGATTAGGAAGTGTCCAGAGAAAAGGGTAAGGGACTCTTTCAAGTTCTACTCATCCTACAAATTGTTTTCTTAATGGTGAGAAGGGATATTTATGAAACACACCATTACTGAAACACAAAGATCAAAGAATTATCCCCAAATAGAAAACAGCTAAAGCCTATGCTTTATGATGTTGAACTATAGTTGCAATTCCAGCATCTGAACAAATCTGCTCAGTGATATAAAGAATCAGAAATATCTAGAACTAAGTTATTGATGAATAAAGCTTCACAATTTAGAACCTAGATGTTGTCAGTGCAAGACACTAAGTCTCATGATTTTTTTCCCTTGTGTGTCAGCTTTTAGCAAGAGGATATTGGTTCAAACTGAATGGATTTTGGGTTTTTGACAGAGAAAACTGAGGAGAAAATAGTAGACTTGTTAAGCCTTTGTGGGTTTTCCCCCATCTGGTCAATGGAGTTACAAACCCCATAATGAAGTGGACTGGCATGTAACCATAATCTCACATTGAAGGATTTTGTAGAGTTTTGTTTATATTAGTTATAATTAAACTATTTTTAATAAACTGAATATTGTCCAATTCCTAATTGGAATCAGTTCTTAACGTACGTTGATCTTACCTTCAAAGATGTTTTGTGGGAACATCTCTTTATTATAGGTATAAATGTGGACACTAATCACATGATATTCTTTGAGAATTTCACATAAAAATGGTCAGATCAGACATGCAGCACCACTTCCAGAGTTATGTCTCTGACAGGCTTATCCCTTTCTAGATATTCTTCTTGACACATTGACAGTTTGTGAGTTCTCCCTGGTGATGAATTTTAACAAATGTTTGGGAGAGCAAGAGAAGGAATTATATTTCATGTTTATATAGAGGGTAAGTCCTGGATATACACTACATCCAGATGTATAAAAATACATATAAGCATATAAAATATGTATTCACTAAAAATGTTAACATGCTAACAGAACACACCTACCTATTTTGTCTTTTGGGGTGGGCCCTTTTATATTTATTTCAAAATAATCCTTGAATAGGGTATGTTCCTATTCACATTTGCTATTATCTATACAGGAGTCAAAATATATAGCAAATATATCACTTTGAGAATATGAAATTTCACTGGAGATTGTTACATGAATAGCAAAAAAGCAAAAGTGTAAGAGCAAAACAAATATGATTAGAGGCAAAATTGATGATGTGAATATCATCAAGTATTTATGGCATTCATTCATTTATTCATTCAACAAACACCAAGTGCCTACCACCATCCAGGTGCTCATCGAGGCACCAGGACTTAGGTGGGAGGGACAGTTCCTTACTGTCTAACTACAAATTGTTACTTGGAAAGAGTTAAGTTTGGAGGGAAAAAAACAGGGAAAATGGCACTTGATATTTTATAGATGACTGGGGAAACCCTCTCTATTAAGGGTCCTGAAGGTGAGGGTGTAGGCTAGGAAGGCAGAGCATTCTAGGCAGAGGAAGCAGGTAGAGAGGCCTTCAGGCAGGGTCTACTCATGGTGCCAGGTAGACGGTAACAGTCACGTATGGCCTCAGAAAGTACTAAAAGCCCCTTTTTCTGACAGAAGAAATCATCCAAAGAGTTTTGAACAGAGGATGACATTGTTTGACCAGGGTTCTGTGATGGTTCAAAGGGGAGACAATGGTGGAATTAACAAATGTCATAGAATTAATGATGGAATTAATCAAGGTGATGAGAAGTGCCAGATTATGAAAATACTGTGAGGGAAAAGTGATCCTGCTTTTTGTTGAGTGTTGGGGGGAGGAAGAGAATTCAAGAAGTCAAAGAGAATTCCAGGTTTTCTGATAGGAATATCTGGGAGAATGATGTCTTCACCTACTGAGGAGAGTTGCAGAAAGCATCTTAGTGTGGAAGCTGGAAATCAGAAAAGCTCAACATTCAGAAAACTAAGATCATGGCATCCGGTCCCATCACTTCATGGCAAATAGATGGGGAAACAGTGGCTGACTTTATTTTTGGGGGGCCCCAAAATCACTGCAGATCGTGACTGCAGCCATGAAATTAAAAGACGCTTACTCCTTGGAAGGAAAGTTATGACCAACCTAGACAGCATATTAAAAAGCAGAAACATTACTTTGCTAAAAAAGCTATGGTTTTTCCAGGTGTCATGTATGGATGTGAGAATAAGACTATAAAGAAAGCTGAGCACCGAAGAATTGATGCTTTTGAACTGTGATGTTGGAGAAGAGTCTTGAGAGTCCCTTGGACTGCAAGGGGATCCAAACAGTCCATCCCAAAGGAGATCAGTCCTGGGTGTTCATTGGAAGGACTGATGTTGAAGCTAAAACTCCAATCCTTTGGCCACCTGATGTGAAGAGCTGACTCATTTGAAAAGACCCTGATGCTGGGAAAGATTGAGGTCAGGAGGAGAAGGGGATGACAGAGGATGAGAAGGTTGGATGGCATCATCGACTCAATGGATGTGAGTTTGGGTGGACTCTGGGAGTTGGTAAAGGACAGGGAGGCCTGGCATGCTGCAGTCCATGGGGTCGCAAAGAGTCAGACATGACTGAGTGACTGAACTGAACTGATTTTCCAGATCAGAATTAAAAGTATTTATGTCTCTTCAATTTATGACTACATGTTGTTGTTGTTTAGTTGCTAAGACATGTCTGATTCTTTTGCATCCCCATGGACTGTAGCCCCTCAGACTCTTCTGTCCATGGGATTTCCCAGGCAAGAATACTGGAGTGGGTTGCCATTTCCTTCTCCAGAGGATCTTCCTGACCCAGGGATCAAACCCAGATCTCCTGGATTGGCAGGTGGATTCTTTACCACTGAGCCACCAGGGAAGCCATGAGTGTACTTTATCCAATCCTATATACCTTTATTGAAATCATAAAGATATAACATTAAAAACAATTTCCTAAGTAGATGTCCCCCACATAATTTAGACCTAACTTTTAATTATTTTTAATCACTTTTACTCATTTATAATTTTAAATGTAGTATTTCAGAGAATAACATAATAGATACCTGTATATTCACCTAGGATTAACAGATGATAACATTGACTACAGCTTACCAGATGGCTCTATGTCAGTGAAGGAGATGTAAGAGATGTGGGTTTGGTCCCAGGGACACACCAACATTGATTACATTTGTTCATATTTTCACAACTTAGGAAAAATTCCAGATTTTGGTTCAGTCTTTATATATCTCCCTTCTTCCATTATCTTCACCTGCTTTCCAGGAGGAAATCACTATTCTAATTTGCATTCGTATTTGTTAGTCTTTATACTTACTCCCATATTGCGCTAGTGGTAAAGAATCTGCCTGTCAATGAAGGAGACATAAGAGAAGCAGGCTTGATCCCTGGGTTGGGAAGATCCCCTGGTGGAAGGCGTGGCAAGCCTCTCCAGTATCCTTTCCTGGAGAATCCCCATGGACAGAGGAAGCTGGCAGACTGCAGTCCATAGGGTCGCAAAGAGTTGGACACGACTGAAGTGACTTACCACCATGAATACTTTACTTCATAATATACCCATGAGCAATGTATGGTATTTATGTATATTTTAAAATTTTACATAAATATAACCAGCTTTCCTCATTTAACCTTATTTTTTAAGACTTCTTACAAGTTAATATGTAAATTGATTTTGTTCTTTTCACCTGCTATTATAGTACTTAACTGCATGATTATAACATAGATTCTCATATTAGTAAATATTTAGGCTGTTTCTAATATTCCCATCATTACAAAAGAACTATAATCAAAACCCTTGTGCATAATTACTTGTAAAAAAGCTTTTCTAGGAGGTAACTTTTAAGTTGAGGTCAATTGAATGAACATTTTTAATACTAATGAAAAATTGCTTTTTAAGTGACAGTGTTTATATTTCTCCCATAAAATTGGAAAGTTCACATTTTTGCACATTTATTCATATTTACTATTGTCAGACTCTTTTGTAAATGTGATAAACTGTGAATTGGTTCTCTCAGTTCAGTTCAGTTGCTCAGACATGTCCAACTCTTTGCAACTCCATGGACTGCAGCATGCCAGGCTGCCCTGTCCATCATCAATTCCCGGGGCTTGCTCAAACTCATGTCCATCAAATCAGTGATGCCATCCAACCATCTTATCTTCTGTCATCCCCTTCTCCTGCCCTCAATCATTCCCAGCATCAGCGTCTTTTCTAATGAGTCAGCTCTTTGCACCAGGTGGCCAAAGTATTGGAGTTTCAGCATCAGTCCTTCCAATGAATATTCAGGACTGATTTCCTTTAGGACTGACTGGTTTGATCTCCTTGCGGTCCAAGGGACTCTCAAGAGTTCTCTCCAACACCACAGTTCAAAAGCATCAGATCTTCAGTGCTCAGCTTTCTTTATAGTTTTTTTTCTCACATCCATACATGACACCTGGAAAAACCATAGCTTTGACTAAATGGACCTTTGTTAGCAAAGTGATGTCTCTGTTTTTAATATGCTGTCAAGGTGGGTCATAACTTTTCTTCCTAAGAGCAACTGTCTTTTAATTTCATGGCTGCAGTCACCATCTGCAGTGATTTGGAGCCCCAAAAAACAAAGTCTGCAACTGTTTCCACTCTTTCCCCATCTATTGGCCATGAAGTGATGGGACCAGATGCTATGATCTTCGTTTTCTGAATGTTGAATTTTAAGCCAGATTTTTCACTCTCCTCTTTCACTTTCATCAAGAGCTCTTTAGTAGTTCTTCACTCTCTGCCATAAGGGTGGTGTCATCTGCATATCTGAGGTTATTGATATTTCTCTGAGCAATCTTGACTCCAGCTTGTGCTTCATCCAGCACAGCATTTCACATGATGTACTCTGCATATAAGTTAAATAAGCATGGTGACAATATACAGCCTTGACCTCTTCCTTACCCAATTTAGAACCAATCTGTTGTTCTATGTCCAGTTCTAACTGTTGCTTCTCGACCTGCATACAGATTTCTCAGGAACCAAGTAAGGTAGTCTGGTATTCCCATCTCATTCAGAATTTTCCACATTTTGTTGTGATCCACACAGTCAAAGGATTTGGCATACTCAATAAAGCAGAAGTAGATGTTTTTCTGGAACTCTTGCTTTTTTGATATCCAATAGATGTTGGCAATTTGATCTCTGGTTCCTCTGCCTTTTCTAAATTCAGCTTGAACATTTGAAAGTTCACAGTTCATATATTGTTGAAGCCTGGCTTGTAGAATTTTGAGCATTACTTTGCTAGCATGTGACATGAGTACAATTGTGTGGTAGTTTGAACATTCTTTGGCATTGCCTTTCTTTGGGATTGGAATGAAAACTGACCTTTTCCAGTAATGTGGCCACTGCTAAGTTTTCCAAATTTGTTGGCATATTGAGTGCATCACTTTTACAGCATCATCTTTCAGGATTTGAAATAGCTCAACTGGAATTCTATCACCTCCACTAGCTTTGTTCATAGGGATGCTTCCTAAGTCCCACTTGACTTCGCATTCCAGGATGTCTGGCTCTAGTTGGGTGATCACATCATCATGGTTATCTGGATGATGAAGTTCTTTTTTGTATAGTTCTTCTGTGTATTCTTGCCATCTCTTCTTAATATTCTTCTGCTTGTGTTAGGTCCATACCATTTCTGTCATTTATTATACCCATGTTTGCATGAAATGTTCCCTTGGTATCTCTAATTTTCTTGAAGAGATCTCTAGTCTTTCCCATTCTGTTGTTTTCCTCTATATCTTTACGTTGATCACTGAGGAAGCCTTTCTTATCTCTCCTTGCTATTCTTTGGAACTCTGCATTCAAATGGGTATATCTTTCCTTTTCTACTTTGCCTTTTGCTTCTCTTTTCCCAGATATTTGTAAGGCCCCTTCAGACAACCATTTTGCCTTTTTGCATTTCTTTCTCTTGGGGATGGTCTTGATCACTGCCTCCTGTACAATGTCACAAACCTCCATCCATAGTTCTTCAGGCACTCTGTCTATCAGATCTAATCCCTTGAATCTATTCATCACTTCCACTGTATAATCCTAAGGGATTTGATTTAGGTCATACCTGAATTGTGTAGTGGTTTTCCCTACTTTCTTCAAGTTAAGTCTAATTTGGCAATAGGGAGTTCGTGATTTGAGCCACAGTCAGGTCCTGGTCTTGTTTTTGCTGTCTATGTAGAGCTTCTCAATCTTTGCTGTAAAAAATATAATCAATCTGATTTCAGTATTGACCAAATGTATATGTCCATGTGTAGAGTCTTCTCCTGTGCTTTTGGAAGAGGGTGTTTGCTCTGACCAGTGTGTTCTTTTGGCAGAACTCTATTAGCCTTTTCCCTACTTTATTTTGTACTCCAAGGTCAAATTTGCCTGTTACTCCAGGTAGCTCTTGACTTCCTACTTTTTCATTCCAGTCCCCTATAATGAAAAGGACATCTTTTTTTCAGTGTTAGTTCTAGAAGGTCTTGTAGGTCTTCACAGAACCATTCAACTCCAGCTTCTTCAGCATTACTGAGTCGGGCATAGACTTAGATTACTGTGATATTGAATGGTTTACCTTGGAAACGAACAGAGATCATGCTTTTGTTTTTGAGATTCCATCCAAGTACTGCATTTTGGACTCTTTCATTGACTATGAGGGCTACTCCATTTCTTCTAAGGGATTCTGGCCCACAGTAGTAGATGTAATGGTCATCTGAGTTAAATCCACCCATTCCAGTCTATTTTGGTTTGCTGATTCCTAACATGTTGATGTTCACTCTTGCCATCTCCTGTTTGACCACTTCAAATTTATCTTGATTCATGGACCTAACATTCCAGGTTCCTGTGCAATATTGCTCTTTACAGCATTGGTCTTTACTTCCATCACCTGTCACATCCACAACTGGGTGTTGTTTTTGCTTTGGTGAAAACAAACAAGCTGTTCTCTAATAACCTTTACAAATTTTCCCCAACATGACAAAATCTTTCACGTTTACTAGTCATCTGGATCTCTTTGTCAGTGAATTACCTGTTAACCATATACCTATGTGTATACACGTGTAACTGTATTACTGTTGACTCTGCTGGGTCTTCATTGCTTTGTGCTTCCCTCCAGTTGCTGCCGGTGAGGGCTGCTCTCTAGCTGGGTGCAGGGCATGGGCTCAGTAGTTGTGGCTTCTATGCTCTAGAGCACATGCTCAGCACTTATGGTCCATGGGATGGGATCTTCCCAGGCCAGGGATTCAACCTGTGTCTCTGCTATAGCAGGCACCTGAGCTACCAGAGAAGTCCCTATATATATTTTTGATTGGGTTTTTCTATTGTTCTGTAGTAGTTCTACTTAGGCTTATAAGCAATAATTTTTTTGTTATATGTATTGCAGATGTCTTTTCCCAACCTGTGACTTTTCTTTTTACTTTGTACATGTGGGCTTTCAAAATTGTATCCTTACAAGATTTCAGCATGCTTATTAATCTTTTTTTTTATGATTTGTATATACTTTTTATGTCTTGTTAAATAAAGCCTTCATTACTGAGAGGCCATAAAAATAACTTCTTTATTTACAAATGTGGAAAGCAAAACTTTTTGTATGCCTTTAATAGATCTGAATTTTGATTTAAGCATGGTAAAGTTCCTATACTACACATATTTTCCCTTCATATGTATGAAGGGAATACTCTATCTTTCACTCACTGATTTATAACATCAGCTCTCTCATATACAAGTTCTCTATTGTTATTAGTCTCTTTAGGGACACCTTGTTCTTTTCCACTGGTCTCTTTGTCTGTCCCTGAACCAATAGCTAATTCAAGTGATGTAAATCAACTCTCTTCATTCTTTTATGCCAAATTAGTCTTTACTATTTGTGGTCTTTTTTTTTCTTTGTCTCTGAATTTAGAATTGATTTATTAAGTCTCATGAAAAATACAGTTGATATTTGATTGCAATTGCATTGAATATGAAGTTTTACTTAGAAAAATCACCTTCTTTGTAGTAGTGTATCTTCTCATCCATCAGCATTTTAAATCTTCTACTTATTTAGATCACTTTTATATCCATCAGTGAAACTTTATCATTTTCCTAATATAGGGGTTAATATTTACAGCTATTTTTACTTTTGAAATTACTCTTGGAAGTGAAAGTGTTAGTTGCTCAGTCGTGTCCAACTCTTTATGACCCCAAGGACTATAGCCCACCAGGCTCTTCTGTCCATGGAATTCTCCAGGCAAGAATACTAGACTGGGTAGCCATCCCCTTCTCCAGAGGTGCTTCCTGATCCAGGGATCAAAGCCGGGTCTCCTGCATTGTGTGCATTTGTGCTAAGTCACTTCAGTCTTGTCCAGCTCTTTGTGACCCTGTGGACTCTAGCCTTCTAGGTTCCTCTCTCTGTGGGGATTCTCTAGGCAAGAATACTGGAGTGGGTTGCCCTGCCTTCCTCGAGGGAATCTTCCCAACCCAGGAACTGAACCCTAGTCTCTTGTGTCTCCTCTTCAGAAGGCAGGTTCTTTACCAATAGCACCACTTGGGAAGCCCATTGTAGATGAATTCTTTACTGTCTGAGCCACCGGGGAATCCCAATGTTAATTATATAATAAGGGCCATCTTTTGATTAGAATTTGCCTGCTATAATTTTTTAGAATCTTTTAAAAATTTACTTAAAAATTTCAGAACATCAAGACATATCAAAATAAAGATTCACATAAGTACACCTTCAGGCTTAAATTGAAGAAAGTAGGGGAAACCACTAGATCATTCAGGTATGATCTAAATCAAACCCCTTACAACTATATAGTAGAAGTGACAAATATATTCAAGGGATTAGATCTGATAGACAGAATGACTGAAGAACTATAGACCAAAGTTCATAACATTGTACAGGGGGTTGTGATCAAAACCATCCCCAAGAAAAAAGAAATGCAAAAAGGCAAAATATTTGTCTGAGGAGGCCTTGCAAATAGCTGAGAAAATAAAGGATGTGAAAGGCAAAGGAGAAAAGGAAAGATATATTCATCTGAAGGCAGATTTCCAAAGAATAGCAAGGAGAAATAAGAAAGCCCTCGTAAGTAATCAATGCAAAGAAATAGAGGAAAATAGTAAAATGGGAAAGACTAGAGATCTCAAGAAAATTAGAGATACCAAGGGAATATTTCATGCAAAGATAGCACAATAAAGGACAGAAATGGCATGGACCTAACAGAAGCAGACAATATTAAGGAGAGGTGGCAAGACTAAACAGAGAACTATACAAAAAAGATCTTAATGACCCAGATAACCACGATGGTGTGATCACTCACCTGGGAGTGTGAAATCATGTGGGTCTTAGGAAGCATCACTATGAACAAAGCTAGTAGAGGTGAAGGAATTCCAGTTGAGTTATTTCAAATCCTGAAAGACAATGCCGTGAAAGTGCCACACTCAATATGCCAGCAAATTTGGAAAACTCAGCAGTGGCCACAGGACTGGAAAAGGTCCTGTTTTCATTCCAATCCCAAATAAAGGCAATGCCAAAAATATTCAAACTACTGCACAATTGCACTCATCTCACATGCTAGCAAAGTAATGCTCAAAATTCTGCAAGCTAGGCTTCAACAGTACATGAACCAAGAACTTCCCAAAGTTCAAGCTGGATTTAGAAAAGGGAGAGGAACAAGAGAACAGATTGCAAACATCTGTTGGATCATCCAAAAAGCAAGAGAGTTCCAGAAAAACATCTGCTTTATTGACTATGCTAACTCCTTTGACTGTGAGGATCACAACAAACTGGAAAACTCTTAAAGGAGATCAAACCAGTCAGTCCTAAAGGAAATCAGTCCTTAATATTTATTGGAAGGACTGATGCTGAAGCTGAAGCTCCAATACTTTAGCCACCTGATGCAAAGAGCTGACTCATTAGAAAAGACCCTGATACTGGGAAAGATTGAAGGCAGGAGGAGATGGGGACAACAGAAGATGCGATGGTTGGATGGCATCATTGATTTGATGGACATGAGTTTGAGCAATCTCCGGGAGTTGCTGATGGACAGGAAAGCCTTGTGTGCTTCAGTCCAGGGGGTTGCAGGGAGTCAGACATAACTCAGCAACTGAACTTTTAAGTATATTTTGTTCCATTGATCTATATTTCTGTCTTTGTGCCAGTACCATACTGTCTTGATGACTGTGGCTTTGTAGTAGAGCCTGAAGTCAGGCAGGTTGATTCCTTCATTTCCATTCTTCTTTCTCAAGATTGCTTTGGCTATCCGAGGTTTTTTGTATTTCCATACAAATTGTGAAATTATTTGTTCTAGTCTGTGAAGAATACCATTGGTAGCTTGATAGGGATTGCATTGAATCTATAGATTGTTTTGGGTAGTATAGTCATTTTCACAATATTGATTCTTCCAATCCATAAACACGGTATATTTCTCCATCTGTTTGTGTCCTCTTTGATTTCTTTCATCAGTGTTTTATAGTTTTCTATGTATAGGTCTTTTGTTTCTTTAGGTATCAGAGAAGTGCAAATCAAAACCACAATGAGGTACCATTACATGCCAGTCAGGATGGCTGCTATCCAAAAGTCTACAAGCAATAAATGCTGGAGAGGATGTGGTGAAAAGGGAACCCTCTTACACTGTTGGTGGGAATGCAAACTAGTACAGCCGCTATGGAGAACAGTGTGGAGATTCCTTAAAAAAATTGGAAATAGAACTGCCATATGACCCAGCAATCCCACTTCTGGGCATACACACTGAGGAAACCAGATCTGAAAGAGACACGTGCACCCCAGTGTTCATCGCAGCACTGTTTATAATAGCCAGGACATGGAAGCAACCTAGATGCCCATCAGCAGATGAATGGATAAGGAAGCTGTGGTACATATACACAATGGAATATTACTCAACCATTAAAAAGAATTCATTTGAATCAGGTCTAATGAGGTGGATGAAACTGGAGCCCATTATACAGAGTGAAGTAAGCCAGAAAGATAAACACCAATATAGTATACTAACACATATATATGGAATTTAGAAAGATGGTAATGATAACCCTATATGCAAAACAGAAAAAGAGACACAGATGTACAGAACAGACTTTTGGACTCTGTGGGAGAAGGCAAGGGTGGGATGTTCTGAGAGAACATATCAAAACATGTATATTATCGAGAGTGAAACAGATCACCAGCCCATGTTGGATGCATGAGACAAGTGCTTGGGGCTGGTGCACTGGGAGGACCCGGGGGCATGGGTGGGGAGGGAGGCGGGAGGGGGGATCGGGATGGGGAACACATGTAAATCCACGGCTGATTCATGTCATTGTATGGCAAAAACCACTACAATATTGTAAAGTAATTAGCCTCCAACTAATAAAAATAAATGAAGAAAAAAAATATCCCCATGCTAACATTAAAAAGTAGAATATTGCCAATAGAGTTGAATTCTTCTGGTATCATCTTCAGTGATTGAATCTCTTCTGTTCCCTGTGTTAACATTAGCCTGAATTTGGTGTTCTTATTTTTCTTTCTTTTGCTTGTACTTACACTACTGTTGTGTTGCTCTGTGTGTGTGTGTGTGTGTGTGTGTGTGTGTAAATACCATCTTTTATATATCTATATATGTTGTATATGTTTCTATTTTACCTTTTGAAAACTCTTGCTACATTTCCATATTTTAATACATTTTTGTATTTTTTCTAATGTATTTTTTCTAATGTATTTCTGATGTATTTTTTCTAATATTTATAGTGGCGTAAGCTTTCATTCAGGTCATTTTAATTTGTGTAGTATTTTATTGCATGAATTTATCATTTATCTTTCTGATATACAGGTTGTCTCCATTTAAAATATGTGTGTGTATATGTATGTATGTACATATGCATATATGTGGAGGGAGATTATCTACTATGAACATCTTTTGTCTCTGTACCTTTGTGTACATTTGAGGATATTTCTGAAGAATATAAACCCAGGAAGACAATTGGGGGCCATATGACTATACTAATTTATATTTCTTTCCGGAGATGATAAATTCTAGTTATTCTACAGTTTTGGTAACCCTTGATATTGTCAGACTTCAGCTTAAATTATTGCTTCTCTGCTGGTGTAAAATAGTGTTTTATTGTGACTTTAATTTGCATTTACCTTTTTATGCTGAAGTTGAATATTTTTACATGTCTTTATAGGCTGTTTGGGATTCCTTTTCTCTTAAATGCCTATTCGATCTATATTTTCTGTTTTTACATTGATTAGCTTGTCTACTATTACCATTTTGTAGACTTCATGTACTCTGAATGCAAACTCTTTTGTTAATGATGCAATTTAATTTCTCTTGCAATTTAAATTAAATTTAAATTAATTGAAATTCTCTTTAATTTCTCTTAGTTTGTTTCTTGATTCTTATTTGACAAATATTTCTCCACTTCAAAGTCATAAAGGTAATTTCAGTTGCCTTCTAAATGTTAACTTTTGCTTTTTACATTTACATCTTTAATACACTTAAGAGTGGATTTTTGTGTAGGGTATATGGTAGGCATTCTGTTTTTCCCTTTATGGGTAGTCCATGATCCAGTACCATTTACTGAATAGTCCATCTCTCAGTTGACTTGCAGGATCATTTCTGTCACCTATCAGGCTTCTACTCTGAATTGGTCTGTATCAAAGTTTCTATTCTATTCTTCTGTATATCTATCCTTTACATCAGTATTACACGGAATAAATCACTTTTCTTAGGACAAGTCTTCACACCTTGATTTTGTTGCAAACAATACATTTGTTAGGGACTATATACATGTAATGGTATATGAGTGTATAAATGTGTGCACACACACAGAAAATGGTATATTTTAAACTGCCATTGATTACTTTTATTAAATATAGGAAAAACAATTGCATTTCTATATATACTACCTTATCAACATATTGGGTTTCCCTGGTGGCTCAGATGGTAAAGCATCTGCCTGCAATGCAAGAGACCCAAGTTCGATCCCTGGGTCAGGAAGATCCCCTGGAGAATGGAATGGTAACTCACTCCAGTATTCTTGCCTGGAGAAATCCATGGACAGAAGAGCCTGCTGGGCTACAGTTCATGGGGTCGCAAAGAGTCAGACGGGACTGAGTAACTAACACTTTCACTCTCACTTTCATCAACATAATAAGTACTTCTGACTTACCTACCTATCTATAGATTTTTATTGGCTTTTTTCTGCAAACAGGTCTATCATCTGAGGTTAATAATGACCTTTTCACAGGTATTGTGGCAATTTTTAATAGAAACTAGCAGACATCCTTGATTTTTTTAAGGGACTGTTTTATATATTTCACCATTAAAACTGCAAATCAAAACCACAATGAGGTACCATTACACGCCAGTCAGAATGGCTGCTATCCAAAAGTCTACAAGCAATAAATGCTAGAGAGGGTGTGGAGAAAAGGGAACCCTCGTATACTGTTGGTGGGAATGCAAACTAGTACAGCCGCTATAGAGAACAGTGTGGAGATTCCTTAAAAAACTAGAAATAGAACTGCCATATGACCCAGCAATCCCACTCCTGGGCATACACACCGAGGAAATCAGATCTGGAAGAGACACATGCACCCCAATGTTCATCGCAGCACTGTTTATAATAGCCAGGACATGGAAGCAACCTAGATGCCCAACAGCAGACGAATGGATAAGGAAGCTGTGGTACATATATACCATGGAATATTACTCAGCCGTTAAAAAGAATACATTTGAATCAGTTCTAATGAGGTGGATGAAACTGGAGCCCATTATACAGGGTGAAGTAAGCCAGAAAGAAAAACACCAACACAGTATGCTAATGCATATATATGGAATTTAGAAAGGTGGTAACGATAACCCTATATGCGAGACAGCAAAAGAGACACAGATGTATAGAACAGTCTTTTGGACTCTGTGGGAGAGGGTGAGGGCAGGATGATATGGGAGAATGGCAGTGAAACATGTAAATTATCATATGTGAAACGAATCGCCAGTCCAGGTTCAGTGCATGATACAGGGTGCTCGGGGCTGGTGCACTGGGATGACCCAGAGGGTTGGGATGGGGAGGGAGGTGGGAGGGGGGTTCAGGATGGGGAACACACGTACACCCGTGGCTGATTCAAGTCAATGTATGGCAAAACCAATACAATATTGTAAAGTAAAATAAATAAATAAATAAATAAAACAAACAAAAAAAGAAGGTTGCTCTAGCATTTTTTTCAGATAATTTTCATTGAGTTAAATTCTATTGTGAGATTTACTTGAATTTTGCTTATGAAACAATTACATAGAACATTTCAGTAATTCAGTGTTTGAGGTACTCATGTATTCTAGTCTCATTTGATTTTTTTTGGAAGGTGGATGAAATTAATAGATTTTCTAATATTGAAATATCTATTTCTTCAGTAATCCAAATGGGTTTTAAAAAAATGTTGGTTTGCCAATAATTTGATTTGTAAGTAAAATGGCTCAATGTTCCTTCTCATACTAAGACAAAGACAGTATTTTCTAAGATTGTATTAAGATTATATTAGCTTGTTTGTATTAAGATTATATTAACTTTATACAGAATCAGGGAGAAGGCACACTTTTTCTATTATCTGGAATAGTTTGCATCAGTTCTTAATATTTGTTTCTTGCATATTTGTTATTTTTACCTGTAAAATCTTCTGGATTTTTGTGTGTTGTGAAGTGGCTTTCTTTTGATTTAAAAACATTACTGATAGTGAAAAAAACAATTTGTGCTTTCTATTTCTTAATCAGTATGCTTTGGGAAGTTATATTAAATAGAACAAATTGTTGAAAATGTCATTTTAAAGTTAAGACTACTACCAGCAGCTCTATGCCAATAAAATGGACAACTTGGATGAAATGGACAAATTCTTAGAAAAGTATAACTTTCCAAAACTGAACCAGGAAGAAATAGAAGATCTTAACAGACCCATCACAAGCAAGGAAATCGAAACTGTAATCAAAAATCTTCCAGCAAACAAAAGCCCAGGACCAGATGGCTTCACAGCTGAATTCTACCAAAAATTTAGAGAAGAGCTAACACCTATCTTACTCAAACTCTTCCAGAAAATTGCAGATGAAGGTAAGCTTCCAAACTCATTCTATGAGGCCACCATCACCCTAATTCCAAAACCAGACAAAGATACCACAAAAAAAGAAAACTACAGGCCAATATCACTGATGAACATAGATGCAAAAATCCTTAACAAAATTCTAGCAAACAGAATCCAACAACATATTAAAAAAATCATACACCACGACCAAGTGGGCTTTATCCCAGGAATGCAAGGATTCTTTAATATCCGCAAATCAATCAATGTAATACACCACATTAACAAATTGAAAGATAAAAACCATATGATTATCTCAATAGATGCAGAGAAAGCCTTTGACAAAATTCAACACTCATTTATGATTAAAACTCTCCAAAAAGCAGGAATAGAAGGACCATACCTCAACATAATAAAAGCTATATATGACAAACCCACAGCAAGCATCACCCTCAATGGTGAAAAATTGAAAGCATTTCCCCTGAAATCAGGAACAAGACAAGGGTGCCCACTCTCACCACTACTATTCAACATAGTGTTGGAAGTTTTGGCCACAGCAATCAGAGCAGAAAAAGAAGTAAAAGGAATCCAGATAGGAAAAGAAGAAGTGAAACTCTCACTGTTTGCAGATAACATGATCCTCTACATAGAAAACCCTAAAGACTCTACCAGAAAATTACTAGAGCTAATCAATGAATATAGTAAAGTTGCAGGATATAAAATTAACACACAGAAATCCCTTGCATTCCTATATACTAACAATGAAAAAACAGAAAGAGAAATTAAGGAAACAATACCATTCACCATTGCAACAAAAAGAATAAAATACTTAGGAGTATATCTACCTAAAGAAACAAAAGACCTATACATAGAAAACTATAAAACACTGATGAAAGAAATCAAAGAGGACACAAACAGATGGAGAAACATACCGTGTTCATGGATTGGAAGAATCAATATTGTCAAAATGGCTATTCTACCCAAAGCAATCTATAGATTCAATGCAATCCCTATCAAGTTACCAACGGTATTTTTCACAGAACTAGACCAAAGAATTTCACAATTTGTATGGAAATACAAAAAACCTCGAATAGCCAAAGTAATCTTGAGAAAGAAGAATGGAACTGGAGGAATCAACCTGCCTGACTTCAGACTCTACTACAAAGCCACAGTCATCAAGACAGTATGGTACTGGCACAAAGACAGAAATATAGATCAATGGAACAGAATAGAAAGCCCAGAGATAAATCCACGGACCTATGGACACCTTATCTTTGACAAAGGAGGCAAGGATATGCAATGGAAAAAAGACAACCTCTTTAACAAGTGGTGCTGGGATAACTGGTCAACCACTTGTAAAAGAATGAAACTAGAACACTTTCTAACACCATACACAAAAATAAACTCAAAATGGATTAAAGATCTAAATGTAAGACCAGAAACTATAAAACTCCTAGAGGAGAACATAGGCAAAACACTCTCCGACATAAATCACAGCAAGATCCTCTATGACCCACCTCCCAGAATATTGGAAATAAAAGCAAAACTAAACAAATGGGACCATATGAAACTTAAAAGCTTTTGCACTACAAAGGAAACTATAAGTAAGGTGGAAAGACAGCCCTCAGATTGGGAGAAAATAATAGCAAATGAAGAAACAGACAAAGGATTAATCTCAAAAATATACAAGCAACTCCTGCAGCTCAATTCCAGAAAAATAAATGACCCAATCAAAAAATGGGCCAAAGAACTAAACAGACATTTCTCCAAAGAAGACATACAGATGGCTAACAAACACATGAAAAGATGCTCAACATCACTCATTATTAGAGAAATGCAAATCAAAACCACAATGAGGTACCATTACATGCCAGTCAGGATGGCTGCTATCCAAAAGTCTACAAGCAATAAATGCTGGAGAGGGTGTGGAGTAAAGGGAACCCTCTTACACTGTTGGTGGGAATGCAAACTAGTACAGCCGCTATGGAAAACAATGTGGAGATTTCTTAAAAAACTGGAAATAGAACTGCCATATGACCCAGCAATCCCACTTCTGGGCATACACACTGAGGAAACCAGATCTGAAAGAGACACGTGCACCCCAGTGTTCATCGCAGCACTGTTTATAATAGCCAGGACATGGAAGCAACCTAGATGCCCATCAGCAGATGAATGGATAAGGAAGCTGTGGTACATATACACCATGGAATATTACTCAGCCGTTAAAAAGAATTCATTTGAATCAGTCCTAATGAGATGGATGAAACTGGAGCCCCTTATATAGAGTGAAGTAAGCCAGAAAGATAAAGAACATTACAGCATACTAACACATATATATGGAATTTAGAAAGATGGTAATGATAACCCTATATGCAAAACAGAAAAAGAGACACAGAAGTACAGAACAGACTTTTGAACTCTGTGGGAGAATGTGAGGGTGGGACGTTTCAAAAGAACAGCCTGTATACTATCTATGGTGAAACAGATCACCAGCCCAGGTGGGATGCATGAGACAAGTGCTCGGGCCTGGTGCACTGGGAAGACCCAGAGGAATCGGGTGGAGAGGGAGGTGGGAGGGGGGATCGGGATGGGGATTACATGTAAATCTATGGCTGATTCATATCAATGTATGACAAAACCTTAAAAAAAAAATAAATAAATAAATAAAGTTAATGACAAAGTATTTCTTTCACTCTTAATCAATCTTTAAAGTTTTTGCATATTACTCCTCTAGTTTAGGTCTCTTCAACAATGCAATTAGCTAATCAGTGTACCCACTATTTTTAGAGAATGTGAAATGTAATTTTCCTATTTAAAGAAGTACAGATTTACTGTAAGTTTATAGGCTTAAGGATTTATAGATATTATTTTAGTATATATCTATAAAATGTTAATAGGAACTCTTTTCATAATGATTATGACTTATGCAAAATTAATCCTTAATATTAAGTTTTATGATCAGTGTTTATAGTTTCAAATTATTTTTAAAATAATTTTAGGCTTTTTAAAGTTAGTATAAAATTAAGTAAAATTTCATAACTGAAATTGGTTGCTATTTCTAGTCTCAGTGTATTGATTATCTTATTTGTTGATGAAGTTTGGTTATTCTTTCTGTAGCATTTCTTAAACATTTGCTTAGATTGTATCTTTATGATGTCATTTAACATATTAACATCGCTCTAGTATTTTCTATAACTTAAAATTGCATTTAGATACAGTGACATGAAAATTCCATTTTGGAGAGGCAACTCTACCTAACAGAAGGTTATATACGTTAATCCTAATGTCTGATTTTCTCTAATTGTCATGATTTTAGAACCATTGACAATCATTACTAGATCTAATTTATTAGAAGTTGCAAAATATTCTAGTTCTATCATTTATTTTTAGATAGGGCATTTCTATAAAGTGAAACTTTCCTTCATGACTTGCTTGTTTGCCTGGAGATACAGTTAGCATAGGAAAGGCAATTTAAATTCTGGATGCTTTCCTATTATTTACCATTTCTCTAAATAATCAGTTTATTCCTTATCTTTCCCTATCTTTTAATGTATAGTTAAGCCAGCAGTAGGATACACATTTATGATCTATTATTTGTTTATTTTTTTTCTTTTTAGGATTCCTGTTGTTACGTGTTTAAACTGTTTTCAGGTTGCTGCTCCAAATTTTCTCATGATTACCTACTGGTGATTTTTGTGTGTCTCCTGCTCTGAGAGTCACCACAAGCCTGGTACCATCCCTCAGTTTGCCCTTGACCAGATGCTTATTCCCACATCGGTCTTATAGCTATTTGTGGTTTGATCCTATCTTTCAACGTTTGGAGAGTTGGGGGATATGTTTTTATTTTTAACAGCACACTTGCTTTGCTCTATGTATTTTCTCTGGGTTTTAGGTTTCACTCTCTTGCTTCCCCTCTCTTTTCCTTTTTTTTTGGTGGAAAGAAGGTGGGGAGTTTGAGATTTTAAAACTATACCATGTGTTAACTCACCTGCATAATTTTTCTGGTTCAACTAGATTGAGAGGTTTAGAGTCAAACCCTCAGTAGGAAGGAAGGTGTCTAGATCTGGATGTTGACTTCTGAGAACCATCCTCTAGTGAAAGCAACCAGGGGTACTTGGAGAATTGGTTCACTCTGTGCCTGACTCATGTAATGGAAGTGCTCAAAAAAGAATATGTGGGAGGGTTGAAAAGACACAGCAGTCATGCTGAAAGAACGACCAATGATCAAATACAGAAATATTTGAGAAACAAAATGAATAGCCATGTTAGATTATAACCCATAGAATAATACACATACCCACTAGTCCATACTGATGTAACAAAATAATTGAATGAATAAATGAGGGTAGAAGGGATAACTCTTCCTTACAGAGGAATTCCAATTAATCTACAAGAAATGAGAAGATAAAATCACCATTATAACAGCAAAGCTATTGTGATGGTTGGAAACACACAACAATTAATGCTAAAATCAGTGGGTAAGGGTCTGAGGAGGAACAGAATAATGTCAGAATTCCAAAGGATCCTCCTCCAAGATACTGTTAACTAGAAAGGTGAAGAGTGGTAACTTTGTAATGGATAAATGGATAATCAGATAGCAACTTGACCAGTTAATTGAGGTTACTGTTACAGACACAAATTAGTGGTAATAGTGTGTGTTCAGTTGCTAACATGATGTCTTGAGATTATGTATCCTTTGATATGAGAGAAGTGTATTAATTCTGTGGCATTCTTATCTGAAATCACTGAACTCAAGCTAATTATATGACAACTCCAAATAAATCCAGTTTAGGGGACAGTCCTTAAAATAACAGGAGAGTTGAGGAAGGATTGCAGAGCTGTCCCAGATGGAGGGACTGTGGAGACGTGAAAATGAAGACCCAAGTAGCATTATGGATTGCGTCCTTGGACAGAAAAAGGATATTAATGGAAAAGCTGCAAAAAAAATTGAGAAAAATCTGTATTTTAGTTAATACTATTTTACTAGGGTTGATTTTATAGTGATTGGACTATGGCTATACAATATGTTAACATTAGAGGAAGCTAGGCCAAGGTATATGAGAACACTCTGTACAACTTTTGGAACAAATTATCCTGAAATAAAAAGTTTTGAAAAACTTAAAAGCAATCCTATGCCACAACCACTATCAACTTTCTAGGATTCCCATTTGGACTTTAATTGCTTTATTTTTTTATTTTCCTAAATGTGTTCTATCACTTTTTAAAGCTATCTATTTTACTTTTTAGATTGACTTCATGTGGTTTTGTGTTTTTGTTTTTTATTCATTATTTTACACAATTCCCCCCCCCCCAATCCTTCTCTATCACTTTTTATTTGCAGTAATTGATTATGTACCTATTTGTTATATGATCCTTTCATAGTTTTTGGCTTTTTCCTGTAGTTTGTAATCTGGGCTGCTTTAAGCTTGCATTCCATTCCAAATTCAGGAATCAATTGTTCTCCAAGCAGTAAAATAGGAGGATTTTATTTTGATTTTGACCTATGCCCAGAGAGTTCAGTGATCCCTGCTGTTTAATTTTCTAGTCTCATGTTTGAGGCTCTTTCTTTGATTGCTTATGCCCATCCTCCTCTCCCAGGATTGTGAAGGGAGTAGGAGAAGGACCAGTAACAGAAGTTTCCTAATTTCCTCTCCCAGGACTGGAGAGCTTTCTGTTCCAGTTCCTCCACCTTCCACAGCCTGAGAGCAAGTTTGTCCTCCATGTGTGGGCACTGGAAGCCCAGTATTAGCCCCTCAAGCTTGCATTCAGAACCAATATCCCTTTGGTCACCGTTGCCTCAGCTACAGAGTGAAGTTCTGGCTTTTAGTTTCTTTTTTGATTAGGCCTGAGTATGTTCTCTAAAAGAGAGTTAGATTTTTGTCCTGTATTTTCACACTTCAAACTGGAGTGTGGGTTTTCCCCACCATCCTCGTCTGTCATGTTGCCAGAAGTCCTTCAGCTTATCTCTGAGCAGTTCACATATATTCTCTGAAAAATGAAAATGGACTCTAAGATATCAGTGAAATTTAAAAAGTTTTATGAAATTTAAGAATTCAAGCATTTAAGAAACTTAAGGAGTATTATTCAGTATTTTCCTCAAAACTATTAAAGTGTTCTTTCTTTACTTTTATGTAAGTAATGTCTGTGGTTGTATGATAAAATATAGCTTTTGAAGGGAGTTGTTCCCAATAATAATTATTTTAGCAGAGAGTGTTTCTAGCTGAGAGTGATGAATATAAAGATTCTGTGGTCCTCATGCTTGGATGCTCCTTTCCTAATTTGGGGATGTGAAGGAACATTGGATTCTTCTATTTGAAGAATATATTGAAATACACTTAAATGAATATGAGTTCGTTCAGGTTTTTCCTTAAGCGCGTATGAATGAACTTTTTGGCCAACCCAATAATATAACTCTGTCGGGGAAGCATCATCCTTTTTTCTTTATTGCCAAAAGTTAGGAAATACATTTGATTCCATAGCAATTCGTTAGAGTAGATCACATTTCAGTTCATAGATGTTTCTCAGGGCTTTCCCCCAGTGAAAATTCTGTGCGTGTGTGTTTCTGGAAAGTTTGAATACTACAGACAGTTAATGCATGTGGGACTACCGCCGGGTGGTCGTAATTTTGCTCACCACGTTACTGGGAGGAAAACAAGTTGATAGCTTCTAGCGGCAAGCGCTAGTGAGGCGCTGCCCACTGCACAGTTAACAGAACTGAAGGCTGTCCTCCTAACAAATCCCTGCATCACCAGTTCACAGCGTGAGCCTGAGCCTTGCAAGCACCAAGTAAAGAGATTTGGTTGCAGATGTATGTTTGGGGGCTGATGATGCCAGCTTACTTAGCGGACGTGTCAGCACACGTGCTGGGCATAAGGGAAATCAACAATTCATTTTAAGAAATTCCTATGAATGTTGAGCATTCTTGTCTCAGGAAATATTTCTTTTTTAATGATGAAAAACACATGTCTGTCAGATACTTGTAACTGTGCCTGCCAGACCCAGTTTAGGGAACAAAAGCAGTGAATAGAAAAAGGCTTGCCTATCACCAGGATCCCAGTAATAGGGGCTGAAGTCATGTTCTCAGTCCCTTGAGATGCTGAATAAACGCAACAAAGGGACTTGGATCTGGGAGTAAGCAGGTATTTTCAGAGTTAGAAGAATCCTTGTAACACTTAAAAATAACTTACTTAAATCTACCCAATCAAACATTCCCTTAAAAGATATCCAAATTCTTATTTCTGCATTTGCAGAGCATTCTAAAATACAAATACTAGGACAAATTCAAATCTTTGATTATGTAGTAATAATTCTGAAAAGAATTCTTACTCATTCTCTTAACTGAAAAGAAACAAATTGAAATGTAGACTAGCTTCCACTTTCTCATCTCTAGAATTAAGGGGTGGGGTGGGGTGAGGTGATGTGGGTGAGTGTGTGGAGGCATGAACTGAGATTTGAGAAGAGTATTTGTTTAGGCTGGTAAAGAGGGAGAAATAATGTTGAGTGTTTTATATACAGGAAGCTTTAATTCTTAGAATTATGCAGTGAAGAAGCTACCACTATTATCTCCATTTTACAGAAGAGGAAACAGGTCTAAGTAAGAGTCTCAGGAAGTAACAGGTGTAGGACGCAGCTCTCTCCGGTGTTACCTCCTCAGAGTTAAGGAGAAGGACACTTAGTAAGTGTCACAGGGGTTCCTAAGTGGTCGACTTAGATTTTAGTTAGGAGTTTTCCTAGCTAATTTTAAAGATGACAACACACAGAACACATTCCCATTCCCTAGTCTTCATGGACCCTGTCCCCCTTCTCTAATCAACTGAATTTGAGGAATTATTTAGGTAGAATGTGTGATGTTCCCTATATCACTATCAGCATACTGGATCAGACCTGTCATAGAAAAAAAAAATGCTTTCAGAACTGGGGTCATTTAAAACTGAACTATTCCTCTGTCCCTTGTGGCCCATGCTGCAAAATAGAACATGGCTATTTAATCTCATGATTCTCTTTACCTCTCTGTATGATGACATCTCCACAGTCAAAGCTCTGATTCCTTTTTTGGGGATGTGGAAGAGGCCAAGATTTTTTTTTTTCTACTGTCTTTATTTTACATATGTGTAAATTTTATATCTTACTCTAACAAGAACTGATATTAATTCTCTGAATTCACTCCTAAATATCTTTCAATCCTAGAAACCCTGGCTTTGCATCACCTTGGAGACAGAAGCAAAAGTAACCAGTTGATCTTGAGTTGCCACACTAGAGCTTAGCTGTAACACAGCCTTTAATTTAGTCAAGAGGCATTCTATGGATCACTAAAGCCTTATTTCCTTTTTAATAGTTATTTGTATAAATTTAGTAATTTTTACTTACATTAAATTGAAATCTGTCTTTCAATCGCTTCCATTCCATGGGATTCGTTTTCCTTTTAGCATGTTCATCAGATCCAAGGCTGCCTGTTTTCATCTGATGGTGATTTTCGATATTTGCAGTCAGCTCTCAGGTAGCCTTCTGCTAACTGCTTTTTTGCTTTCAAGTGAAACATCCACTGTTTCCTCATTCGTTCCTCAAGGTGTGATTTTCTTACTCTTCTTACAACTCATCACCTCCTTGCAATCCATCCTTCTTTGCCAACAGCCCACTTCAGGGTACCTCCCAGATGCAATACAGTTTTACAGATTTAGTCTGACCAGCCAGGGTACACAAAGACAGAATTTGTTCAGGATATTTTCTTTCTACTAATGCTTTTGAATAAGCTATGAGATGGGTGGCAGGCAGCCTCTGGAGGAAGAACATGCCAAAGACAAGACCACATAGGCAGACAGGGCTATGGAACTGACTTGCATAAAGATATTCTGTCTTTCCCCTAGCAGAGAAGGCTGATAGATTTGTCTCCTAAGCATTAGACATTGTGTACCTACATCTCTTTGGTTTTCTCTACGTGGAATGTCCTCTGCCTCATACAGCTACTTGGCAGATGTCTCTTCCTCTTTCCAGATCCTCATGTGTGGGGAGTTCTTGCCCATCACACCTTTTGCTAAGTATTGTTGTTTAGTCACTAAGCTGTGTCCCACTCTTTGTGACCCCATGGACTGCAGCACTCCAGGTGTCCCTGTCCTTCTCTATCTCCCAGAGTTTGCTCAAACTCCCGTCCATTGAGTCAGTGATGCCATCCAACCATCTCATCCTCTCCCACCGTCTTCTTATCTTGCCTTCAGTGTTTCCCAGCATCAAGGTCTTTTCCAATGAGTTGGCTCTTCACATCAGTTGGTCAAAGTATTGGAGCTTTAGCTTCAGCATCAGTCCTTCCAATGAATATTCAGGGTTGATTTCCTTCAAGATTGACTGATCTGATATCCTTGCTAAGTAACTCTGCCCTAAATGCAGAAGCTAATGAGGTGAACGGCTGTGTCCAGTCTGAAGTCACAGCTGATTGGGCAAAGGAGTGGGACACTTAAGTTAATGGCACGCATGGTATGGTCCAGCAGAAAATGCTAAATGAGTCTTTTTGTTTGTTAGTCATCCAGTCACGTCAGACTCTTTGTGACCCCATGGACTGTAGCCTGCCAGGCTCCTCTGTCCATGGAATTCTCCAGGCAAGAATACTGAACTGGGTAGCCTTTCCCTTCTCCAGGAAATCTTTCCAACCCAGGGATCAAACCTGGGTCTCCTGCACTGCAGGCAAGTTCTTTACCATCTGAGCCACCAGAAAGATGTGAAGAACAGAATCTGGACCTGCAGCCACAGATGCACCAGGTCAGGCGTTACTTGGGGCAGCAGTTGCCCTCTAGTGCTATGTAAGCTGCAACCCGGGGACAACAGTTCATAGAGGGGAGAGCGCAGAGAAGAAACAAAACCTCCTTAAGTGAGAGGCCATATGGCCCACACATACTCCCAATTTCCTTAAGGCTTTCCGGTTGCTTCCATTTCCAGTTCATAACTATGCTTCAATAAGCCCTACTTTGCTTGAGGTAAAGTGAGGGCCCCCTTGTTCTTTGAAACAAGATGCTAAAGCATCTTCCATGTGGGATTATCAGTTCCAAGTTATGCAATCTCACTCTCACTACCACAGAGTTCTGTGAGGGAAACTGCTGCCCTCCTTGCTCTTAAAGCTTCTTGAAACTAGGGTTTTCTGGGTTCTTATCTTTTGATGTGATGTCTTTACTGTATGAAATTGTTATTTATATAAAATATTACCTATCAGGTTGGGTTGTGGATTCTAGGTGGTTCCAATTTTCTGTTTGATGTACATGCTAAATATTTGTTGGGTAGGTATTTTTGTATTTCTATAAATATATTGAGCACTGTTCTGGGAGGGAGTTAAAGTACTTGGAAAGAGTTTTATACTTTTGGATCTTACATTTAAGATTCATTAGGCAGGACCAGAGAAGTGCTTAGGTAAGGACCAATTATTCCCCCATTATTGAAGCAAAACCATTCCAAGTACTCTACAATTGCCTGTAGATTGAGGTTTTTTTCCAATCTGCCTGTAGCAACAGGCACTTTTAGCTCTATAAGGGTACCAGTCACTGTTTCTTTCTTCTAATTCTTTCAGGTGTTTCTTGTCCTGGTTTTGAGTGGTTTCCTCATATGTGTATGTACTAGATACATCTCTACTGAATACATGAAGAGAACTCTCTGAAGCTCTCTGGAGTTCTGTCTGTGCCACTCTCTCATATTAGGTATCCTGTCCTGCAGACTTTGGCTGCCTTGATCTTCTCTGGGTCTTAGCCCTTCTCCTCAGTAGGGAGTACACCAGTCTCTTCCCTGGTGCCTCAGATGGTAAAGAATCTGTCTGCAGAGCAGGAGACCTGGTTTGATCCCTGGGTTGGGAAGACCCCCTGGAGAAGAGAATGGCTACCCACTCCAGTATTCTTGCCTAGAGAATTCCATTGAGAGAGGAGCCTGACAGGCTACAGTCCATGGAGTCACAAAGAATCAGACACAACTGAACAACTAACACTTTCACTTTTTTCCCCACTCGGTGACATGGAAATGGGATGAAGGCAGTGCTGGAGCAGTCTTCATTCATCTTGTTTATTTTTTATCTCCCTGGGCTCACTGTTTTTCATTTTCCCATGGTCTAATGTCTTAGAAAACTTTTTAATATGTATTTTACCTTTGAAGTGAGAGGGTAAACCAGGTCACTGCTGTTCTATCTTGGAAGTGAAAGTTATATAACTTGTTGAGAGTTCTTTAGGAAAGTTTGATAACTATAGTTGGTATGCTTGGCTACATTTTGATGAATTGAAAGATTTTCTTTGATTCTTAATCAGGGCCTTAATCAAAGTGATATAAGTTATTCTCATAATTTGAACCAGATCTACTGTACAATAAGTATCTCTAACATGAGAATAGCATGTGTGAAATCCATTGCTGCTCAAAATCAAGGCTGAAGTTAAAGGCAATGAGTTAATAATGGATAAAGATGTTATCACATTTTTCTTTAGAGGAAATCTATTCCAGTGAACCATTTTGGTAAAAATAGTTTCTCAAGAGGAGCTTAATTCTGGAAAGATAATGATCTGTTTTAGATGACTGTAATTTACAATTATGTGTGGTTAACTTCTGAATTGTGAGCATGGGGAGTATTGCAAGTCTTAGAAAGTTGGTTGATATGTAATTCATGCAATTTATTTCTGAACCTCAGGGGAGCCAAACATTTGGGAAGGGCCTTTATTTGAAAAAGCCATTCAAAGTATGTAGGCTCTACATGGGAAAATACTACTAATATTGTTATCGGTCATAGTCATATACTTTTCCTTTAAAAAAAAAAAAGGAAAATGGCAAAATGACTTTTATCTCAGCCTAGAAGAGCATCCACTTATCTGTGAATCCTAAAGGAAGAGGTGGCATCCCTGACTCAATGAACATGAGTTTGAGCAAGCTTCAGGAGACGGTGAAGGACAGAGAAGCCTAATGTGCTGCGATCCGTAGGGTCACAAAGATTAGGACATGAATGAGCGACTGAACAACAAAAAAAGGAAGAGAATTCTTTCTCTTGCCAAGTACTGATGCCAGATATGGATTCCAAGGTTTCAGTTTTTAATTGAGGATCCCTCTGTAGCCAAGTAGAGCAGAGAAAGGCAGATCATAGTTGAGCCCTTCCACCTATGAAAAGCACCTATGTCTCTTCTATGGAGAAAGCCTCCACTACTCAACAGCCTCGGGGTAAACTTCCCTGTCCTTTTCCCTCCTGGGAAGGAATGCTGGTACTGCATGCAGGCAGTTAGACATGAAGCCACGGTTTCTTCAAGCTTCCTCAGAGAGGATTTATCTCAGGCCACTCAGTGAGAAAAGACTCCACTGGTTGGCAAATAATAAATAAGAAAGTATTTTCAGGAGGGAAAAACAGAGCTTTTTGTAACAAATGAACAAATGGCAGCAAATTTGGAAAACTCAGCAGTGGCCACAGGACTGGAAAAGGTCAGTTTACATTCCAATGCCAAAGAAAGGCAATGCCAAAGAATGCTCAAACGATCACACATGTGCACTCATCTCACAGCTGGTAAAGTGATGCTTAAAATTCTCCAAGCCAGGCTTCAGCAATACGTGAACCACGAACTTCCAGATGTTCAAGCTGGTTTTAGAAAAGGCAGAGGAACCAGAGATCAAATTGCCAATGTCCGCTGGATCATTGAAAAAGCAAGAAAGTTCCAGAAAAACATCTATTTTTGCATTACAGACTATGCAAAAGCCTTTGACCATGAGAATGACAATAAACTGTGGAAAATTCTGAAAGAGATGGGAATACCAGACCACCTGACCTGCCTCTTGAGAAACCTGTATGCAGGTCAGGAAGCAACAGTTAGAACTGGACATGGAACAACAGACTGGTTCCAAATAGGGAAAGGAGTATGTCAAGGCTGTATATTGTCACCCTGTTTATTTAACTTACATGCAGAGTACATCATGAGAAACCCTGGGCTGAAAGAAGCACAAGCTGGAATCAGGATTGCCGGGAGAAATATCAATAACCTCAGATATGCAGATGACACCACCCTTATGGCAGAAAGTGAAGAAGAACTAAAGAGCCTCTTGATGAAAGTGAAAGAGAAGAGTGAAAAAGTTGGCTTAAAACTCAACATTCAGAAAACTAAAATCATGGCATCTGGTCCCATCACTTCATGGCAAATAGATGGGGAAACAGTGGCTGACTTTATTTTTCTGGGCTCCAAAATCACTGCAAATGGTGATTGCAGCCATGAAATTAAAAGACGCTTACTCCTTGGAAGGAAAGTTATGACCAGCCTAGACAGCGTATTAAAAAGCAGAGACATCACTTTGTCAATAAAGGTCCATCTGGTCAAGGCTATGGTTTTTCCAGTGGTCATGTATGGATGTGAGAGTTGGACTGTGAGGAAAGCTGAGCGCCAAAGAATTGATGCTTTTGAACTGTGGTGTTGGAGAAGACACTTGAGAGTCCCATGGAAGGAAAGGAGATACAACCAGTCCAACCTAAAGGAGATCAACCCTGAGTGTTCATTGGAAGGACTGATGCTGAAGCTGAAACTCCAGTACTTTGGCCACCTCATGTGAAGTGTTGACTCATTGGAAAAGACCCTGATGCTGGGAGGAATTGAGGTCAGGAGGAGAAGGGGACAACAGAGGATGAGATGGTTGGATGGCATCACTGACTCAATGGACATGGGTTTGGGTGGACTCTGGGAGTTGATGATGGACAGGAAGGCCTGGTGTGCTGTGGTTCATGGGGTTGCAAAGAGTCAGACATGAATGAGCAACTGAACTGAACTGAACCAAATGGCTCCCTGAGGGTAAGTGTGTGGCCTGATTCTTTGAGTTATCAACCTCTGCCTCATCTCAATTTCCTATATCTTAGTCCAGATCTTTGCTTTGGGCATCACAGATGCTATAACTTTACCTCTAGTGATCAGATTTTTTTTAAGCTATTGATACATGATTTATCTCCCTTATTAATTATCAATCCAAAAATAAATTGTTGTCTCTAAAATGCAGAATTAAATGCCATTGATTTGGGGGGTTCAGAAGTGAAAATACAGGATATTTAATAAATTACAGTAGACGGATAAATCAAAGCCTCCAGCATAGTGTAGTCACTAAAGTTTGAAATTATGGCCTGGGGGGCAAGCCAGCAACACATGGGCCTGTTCCATGAACTCTGAGGCCTGAGGAGTGGCAGAAGCTGGAAAGTGATGCACTCATGGGGGGTAGAAACCATAGGAATAGCCAAGGGGACTTGCCAACCACAGTGTATACCTTGGATCTTAAGAAATCTGACCCTGGGCAGTGAAGTTAGGTATGTTAGTCGCTCAATTGTGTCTGGCTGCGACCCCACGCCCTGCAGCAGGCTGGGCTTCTCTGTTCATGACCATCTCCCAGAGTTTGTTCAAACTCATGTCCATTGAGTTGGTGATGCCATCCCAACCATCAAGTAAGGTACAAGGGTCACAAATTGAGGGTGAAGTGGTAGGTAAACTGTTTCTTCCATCACATTAGTGACTTTACAAGACCAGAAATGTGTTTTGTGAATTTTGTGCTTTCCTAAAATCAGTGCTGGCCACTACAGTTGTGTTGGAAGCTCTGGAGAATGAAGAGCTCGTGTTTCCAATGGTCCAGAGGGGAAGGCCCATATCTTCTGTCTTTCCCCTGAAGTGTATGGTGTGAGTGTTGATGGTGATGGTCATCATTTAATAGACACTGGTGTTTCTGGCCAACATCTTGCTGCTGGGGCCCTGTCCTCACTGCTCAGTCTCTAGGCATGGACTCCTAAATCTGTCTGTCAAGACCACCCTTTTGAACTTGAATACTATTACCTGTAAAAACCTATGAAATCTGATTTATCCTGCCAGTATTTCTCCACGGGAGCCCTTCTGTTATCCTGGGTCAGACGGTTCTTCAGTCAAATAGACTCTCATTGCTTGACTTGTAACAACCATGGTCTCAGCAGTAAATGCCAGTGGCAACCTGTCATTGGGAGAAGCAAATATACTATCACATTTTTCAGTGTTTGACCCTTATCAAGTGCAGTGCCCTGCCTACTTAAACCTCAGTTCCTCACCTCTGACCTGCCCTGGCTTCCCACCTTCTGGTGCCACTCTAGATCACTCATGTAGCTCCAGATTTCAAGACTCTCCTATTTTGTAAGGTAAGCTTATGTTATCTCTGTTTGTTGTCTCTATGTGTTCAGAGGGAAAGTTAGCAAAATATTCTGATTTTTTTTTTTTTTTTTGCTGTGCAATAAATGCATCTAAGTAGACCCCACTGGGTAATATGAGAACTCTAATCAAATGATTTTCCTCTTGCAAAGAGAAAAAAGAATAAAATCAATAAACAAAAATCAACAAAAACAATCATGAGTGTTTTTTCTATAAACACCTGTTCAAACAGTAATGCTTTCAGTTATAACTGTTTTTAAACCACCTGATGATCTCACTGTGATGAAATTCTTACACATTGAATACAGTCTTGAATTGTCTTAGCTCTTTTCCAGTCCTATCAAAGCATGAAGTGAAGTGAAGTGAAGTTGCTTAGTCACGTCTGACTCTTTGCGACCCTGTGGACTGTAGCCTACCAGGCTCCTCCATCCATGGGATTTTCCAGGCAAGAGTACTGGAATGGGTTGCCATTTCCTTCTCCAGCATAGCTTTTAGCAAATGGTTGTTCTGATTCAATTCCTTATAATGATATTTCCTCATAATATGACATTTTTTGTCTACCTGTCTTAAGACAAAAGTGAACAATAAATACATCCTATGTTGGGCTTTGACCCATAACAGCAGAATTATTTGCTTAGTGTATATAATAATTGATATGATTTGAGTTGTAAAGTATGAATATTTTATTCATTTTATTACCTACAGTCTTCCATTGAGAATAGGCACTGTTAATAATTTTATGTGGGCTAGTAAATTTTCCATTGTTATTAATAAAAATGATTTGCTTTTTAAACCAAAAGATTACAGAAGAAATATTTTATGATTTGGGAATATTTGACTCTAATTAAGTGGATGCTGAAGTGAAATGTAATTTTATTAGAATACACCACTATAAGCTTTGAATTTTATTTGAATAATTTTCAGAAACACTCTCATATTATTGCTTAAGTGATGAAGATGGTTTTGCCACTTCCAAATAACTGTAAGTGCTGTTGTTGTCCTATAGACAGAAAGTGATTTAATTGTTTTACTTCTGCTAATTTTAATTCCAACTTTATTGAGATACAATGCTGTATGTCAATTATAAGTTTAAGGTGTACAGCATAGTGATTTTACATAATTATGAAAGGATTATCACAATAGAGTGAACATCCATTATTTTATATAGATACAAAATTAAATAGAAAACATTTTTTCCTTGTGATGAGAACCCTTAGGATTTTCATATACAACATACAGCAGTGTTAATTATACTTACCAGGTTGTACAGCTCTAGTACTTACTTATCTTATAACTAGAAGTTTATACCTTTTGATCGCCTTCATCCAATTCCCCGCCCCCATCCTCTCCTCTGGTAACTGCAAGTCTGATCTTTTTATTATGTCAGGTTTTAAAGAGTAATTGTGCTACAACACAGTTCCTGTTACACAACACAGTGATTTTATGTTTCTATATTTCAAAATTATTTTCATCGCAATAAGTCTAGTTATGGTCTGTCACCCTACAGAGATACTACATAGTTAGTATTTCCCCACAATGTACATTTCCTACCCATTTATTTTGCCACTGAAACTTTGTACCTATTAATGTTCCTCACCTCCCCCAACCCCTCCCTGTATAATCTACCAGCTCTCTGTTATCTACAACTGTTTCTGTTTTGTTTGTTCATTTTTTTTTTTCAGATTCCACATGTAACTGAAATCATGCAGTGTTTGTCTTTCTCTGACTTATTTTGCTTAGCATAATACTTGCTAGGTCCATCCATATTATCATAGATAGCAAGATTTCATTTTTTAGTGGCTGAATAATGTTTTGTGTGTGTGTGTGTATACACACACCCTGGCTCTTTACCCCTTCTTCTTTTGATGGGCACTAAGATTGCTTCCATATCTTGGCTATTATAAATAATGCTTCAATGAGCATATGGGTGCACATATCTTTTCCAAATTAGTGTTTGTTTTTCTTCAGATAAATACCTGGTGTTCGAAAGCTGGACCGTATATTTCTATTAATTTTTGAGGCATTTCAATACTGTTTTCCATAGTGCTGCACAAATTACATTCCCACCAAGAGGGCATGAGGACTCCACTTTTTCCCCACACTCTTCCCAAAACTTGTTACTTGTTGTCTTTTTTGATAATAGCTGTTCTGACAGATGTGAGGTGGTAACTTCTCTTGGTTTTGATTTGCATTTCCCTGATGATTAATGCTGTTGAGCATCTTTTCATGTGCTGTTAGGAACCTGTATGTCTCCTTTGAAAAATATGTCTATTCAGACCCTCTGCTCATTTTTCAATCAGCTTGTTTTTCTTTTTTTGATATCTAGTTGTATTGTTTCTATATGTATTTTGGATATTAACTACTTATTGGGTATATCATTTACAAATATCTTCTCCCATTAAGTAGATTGGCTTTTCATTTTGTTGATAGTTTCCTTTTCTATTTGAAAGTTTTAATTTGATGTAGTTCCATTTATTTATTTTAGGTTTTGTTTCCCTTGCCAGAGGAGACATATTAAAAAAACTAAGACCAATGTCAAAGACTTACTGCCTATGTTTTCCTCTAGAAGTATTATGATTTCAGATCTACACTTAAGTCTTTATTCCATTTTGAATTTGTGCAAGGTGTGAGAGAACAGAGTGGTCCCACTTAATTCTTTTGCAAATGACTATCTGATTTTCCCAACAACATTTATTGAAGGAAACGGTCTTTTCTCCACTGTATGTTCTTGCCTCCTTTGTCAAAGGTTAATTACCCACATCAGTGTGGGCTCATTTCTGGGCCCTGCAGTCTGTTCCGTTGATCTATGTGTCTGTTTTTGCGACAGTACCATACTGTTTTAATTACTGTAGTCTTGTAGGATAGTTTAAAATTAAGGTGCTTTGTGTTTCTTTCTTAAGATTATTTTGACTGTTTAGGTTTTTTTTTTTTTTCATTTCCATACAAGCTTTAAAATTCTAGTTCTGTGAAAAATTGCATTTGTATATTGATTGCATTGGATCTGTAGATTGCCTTAGGTAATATGGACATTTTAATAATATTCTTCTAATTCAAGAGCACAGTATATCTTTCCATCTGTGTTGTCATCAGTTTTTTATATCTATGTCTTGTAGCTTTCTGAATACAAAACTTTTACTTCTTTACTTAGATTTATTCCTAGATATTTTAGTCTTTTGATGCAGTGATAGGTGAGATTGCTTCTTCAATGTCTCTTTCTGATAGTTTGTTATTAGTATATAGAAATGCAACAGATTTTTGTATAATAATTTTATATCCTGCAATTTTATCAAATTAATTGTGATCTAGTAGATTTTTGGTGCTATCTTTAGGATTTTCTATGCATCATGTCATCTACAAGTAGCGACAGTTTTACTTCTCCCTTTCCAATTTGAATTTCTGTTATCTTTCTTGTCTTATTGTCTAAGACTTCTAATACTATGTTGAATAAAACTGGTGAGCATAAGCATCCTTTTTTTGTTCCTGATATTAGAGGAAATGCATTTAATTTTTCACTGCTGATTGTGATGTTAGTTGTAGGCTTGTCCTATATGGGCTTTATTATGTTATATTTCCTCTATATCTACTTACAGGCTAGTTGTAATATATATGTCTATTTGGTCTAATGTGTCGTTTAAGGCCAGTATTTTTATTTATTTTTGTTGACTTTCTTTTTTCTTTTTTTTTTTTTAATTTTTATTTATTTTTTTATTCTTTGAATCAGCCATGGATTTACATGTATTCCCAATCCCGATCCCCACTCCCACCTCCCTCTCCACCCGATTCCTCCAGGTCCTCCCAGTGCACCAGGCCGGAGCACCTGTCTCATGCATCCCACCTGGGCTGGTGATCTGTTTCACCATAGATAGTATACATGCTGTTCCCTTGAAATATCCCACCCTCACCTTCTCCCACAGAGTTCAAAAGTCTGTTCTGTATTTCTGTGTCTCTTTTTCTGTTTTGCATATAGGGTTATCGTTATCACCTTTCTAAATTCCATATATATGTGTTAGTATGCTGTAATATTCTTTATCTTTCTGGCTTACTTCACTCTGTATAATGGGCTCCAGCTTCATCCATCTCATTAGGACTGGTTCAAATGAATTCTTTTTAATGGCTGAGTAATATTCCATGGTATATATGTACCACAGCTTCCTTATCCATTCATCTGCTGATGGGCATCTAGGTTGCTTCCATGTCCTGGCTATTATAAACAGTGCTGTGATGAACATTGGGGTGCACGTGTCTCTTTCAGATCTGGTTTCCTCAGTGTGTATGCCCAGAAGTGGGATTGCTGGGTCATATGGCAGTTCTATTTCCAGTTTTTTAAGAAATCTCCACACTGTTTTCCATAGCGGCTGTACTAGTTTGCATTCCCACCAACAGTGTAAGAGGGTTCCCTTTTCTCCACACCCTCTCCAGCATTTATTGCTTGTAGACTTTTGGATAGCAGCCATCCTGACTGGTGTGTAATGGTACCTCATTGTGGTTTTGATTTGCATTTCTCTAATTATGAGTGATGTTGAGCATCTTTTCATGTGTTTGTTAGCCATCTGTATGTCTTCTTTGGAGAAATGTCTGTTTAGTTCTTTGACTTTCTGTCTGTCCATGGATGTCAATGGGATGTTAAAAATTCCTTGGTATTGTATTACTGTAAATTTCTCCCTCTATGTCTGTCTCCCTTTCTCCCTTTAATATTTGCTTTATGTATTTAGGTGGTTTCCCTGGTGGCTCAGAGGTAAGGAATCTAGTGTAGGAGATGCAGGTTTAATCCCCTGGAGAAGGAAATGGCAACCCATCTCAGTATTCTTGCCTGGGAAATCCCATGGACAGAGGAGCCTGGGGTCGCAAAGAGTCAGACATGACTTAGCAAGTAGACAACAATAATGTTGGATGAATGTATATTTACAATTTTTATCTCTTCTTGTTGGATTTATCCCTTTATCTTCATGTAGCATCTTTCTTTGTCTCATGTTACAGTCTATTTTAAAGTCTGTTCTGTATAAGTACTGCTACCTGGCTTTCTTTTAATTTCCATTTGTGTGAAATACCATTGTCCATCCTCCTCATTTCCCACCTGTGTATTTTTAGATCTAATGTGAGTCTCTTGTAGTGTGTTTGTATATGGGTCTTGCTTTTGTATGTATTCAGTCACTCTGTCTTTTGATTGGAATATTTAGTCCACTTATATATAAAGTAATTATTGATAGAGATGTACTTTTTGTCATTTAAATTTTTTCCAGTTTTTATTTTTCTTCTCTTTCCTTGTGACTTGATGACTATCTTTAGTATTACATTTGGATTCCTTTCTCTTGTACATGTTTCTATTATAGATTTTTGTTTTGTGCCTACCATATATTTTATGTATAGCAATATATACATATATGTTATCTGTATAATATGTATGATTATTTTAGGTTGCTGCTTCCTCAAATTTAGAAGCATTTTAACAACACTGCATTTTTACTACCCCCCTCAATGTTTACTGTTTTTGACATATTTTATCTTTTTGTCTTGTTTATTCCTTAACCACTTAATATGGATACAGATGGTTTTACAACTTTTGTCTTTTAACCTTCCTTATAGCTTTATAAGTAGTTGATTTACTTTATAGTATATCTGCTCTTACTATGAGATTTTTTCCTTTCATAATCTTCATATTTTAGTTTTTGCTTATCCATAAAACTTTTGCACTCTCCCATCAAATCTGAATGAAAGCCTTGCTGGATAGATTATTCTTGATTGTAGGTTTTCTCCTTTCATCATTTAAGTATATCATGCCAATCCCTTTCTGGCCTGTAGAATTTCTGCTGAAATGTCAGTCGAGAGCCTTATGGGAGTTGCCTCATATATAACTTGTCCTTTTCCCTTGATACTTTTAATATTCTCTCTTTATCTTTCATTTTTGTCATTTTAATTACCATGTGCCCCAGTCGTGGCACTGTCCTCTTGCTCCTTGGGAAGAACCTCTGTAATCTTCATAATCGTCCTTTTTGTGGGTCACCCACCTGCGATTATGGCTCTTGACTACCTCGTCTCTACCCCTCCTACCCATCTTGTTGTTTTTACTTTTTTATATCGTTAGCTCTAGAAATTTTTTTCTCCTAGTGTTCCAATCTTTCTCATCAATATTAGTAATAAATTTGGTGTGTCCATGAAAGGAGATAAGCTCAGGGTCTTCCTATCCTGCCCCATCTTGACCACTCTTCCCCTGCTCATTTGAATTACTAATAAGGATCAAAAATTGGACATTTAGAAGCATACTGAAATAACTGTTTTTGCAAAATCAGAAGATGGAATATACTCTATTGGAACTTTATCTCAGTATTAATTCAGTAACTAAAATTTTTACATTCAGTTTATATACACACATAGGCTTGACTTTTGAAATTACCTGATTTATCTATTAATGAGTTATTTGGTAAGTTTTGATTGTGCAAGGAGTGCTGCCTTATTTACTCAGAACTTTCCATAAGATCTCTTTGGCAAAACAGTAGTTTTTCATCTTGTAATGGCTAATGTCATGTAAAATTAAAATTGCTTTTGACAAGTTTTTTATAAGAAGTTTGATTGTTGTTGGTGTTCTTGAACCCTGTGTCTATGAAATTGAACAGCAGGTTTTATTTTAATGACTCTGCTGTTTGACATTCATTTCAATATAGCCACATTTTTGAACTTGACTATAGAGAAATAGCATACTGCCTGAAAGGAACATCTCCATTGACTAAATATGTAGAATTAGCATATTTCTCTTTGACTTTAGATGCAGGAAAGATCAAAATAAGTGGAATACTTGATTAGCTTTGAAGGCCTAATACAGGGTCACAGATGCAGTGTACCTATGCAAATCATATAGGCAATGGACCAGTTGAAACTAGCCTCTTTAAATCATAACGTTGCCTAGCCACTTAATTCCAAAGATCTCTGGGAACACATATGAAATCTGCCTATGCCAATCAGATCATTGATGTATCATCTAGTTACTGGACAACAAGGAAGACTAAAATGATAAAATCTTTCATGGGTAACTAATATGTGAATACGTAGGTATTGATAACTGATAATTTAAGAGGGATTGTGTTCAGTTTTCTACAACCAATGTACACAGTATTTCTACCATTTCCACCTAATAATTTTGTTGACCCTATCTAAAAGTTTATTCCAACTAAATATCTGAATCCTAAGGTGTATTATATTGGAAAGGGCTGCTGAATCTCAGTACTACTGGCATTTTGGGCCAGAGAATTCTTTATGGCTAGGAAATGTCCTATGTATCCTAGAATGTTCAATGACATCCTTGGTATCTACACTAGATGCCAAGAGCACCTTCCTCCTCCCTACCCAGCCTCCCCACCAGTTGTAATAATCAAATGTTTCCCGACATTACCAAATGCCTCCTGCAAAGAAACATTATCCTGCTTAGAATCACTGCTAACGTACAAGAAGGGAAGAAGTCATCTCTTTCATCTCATTCTTTTAATCCTCTTAGAAAAGGCTTCCTCATTATTACTTGGCATTCTACATAATTATTAAGAAGGTCATAGTCCATGTTTCTGTTTTTTAAAAAAAGACAGCTATATTTTGCTCAGAAGCCAACATTTCCATCTTAGGACAATTTTTTTTTTTTTTAAATTTAAAATTTGTCTCGGTTGGTTTTATGCAAGAATTAAATTTTCCAAGAAGTACTTAAATACTTTGTGCAGAGTAACAATGGGCTGGTGCTCAAAAATTTAGCTGCTTAAGAATTTGTCCATTTCATCCAAGTTGTCCATTTTATTGGCATAGAGCTGCTGGTAGTAGTCTCTTATGATCCTTTGTATTTCAGTGTTGTCTGTTGTGATCTCTCCATTTTCATTTCTAATTTTGTTAATTTGGTTCTTCTCTCTTTGCTTCTTAATGAGTCTTGCTAATGGTTTGTCAATTTTGTTTATTTTTTCAAAAAACCAGCTTTTAGCTTTGTTGATTTTTGCTATGGTCTCTTTAGTTTCTTTTGCATAGCATTCCCCCTGAAATCAGGAACAAGACAAGGGTGCCCACTGTCACCACTACTGTTCAACATAGTGTTGGAAGTTTTGGCCACAGCAATCAGAGCAGAAAAAGAAGTAAAAGGAATCCAGATAGGAAAAGAAGAAGTGAAACTCTCACTGTTTGCAGATGACATGATCCTCTACATAGAAAACCCTAAAGACTCTACCAGAAAATTACTAGAACTAATCAATGAATATAGTAAAGTTGCAGGATATAAAATTAACACACAGAAATCCCTTGCATTCCTATATACTAACAATGAAAAAACAGAAAGAGAAATTAAGGAAACAATACCATTCACCATTGCAACAAAAAGAATAAAATACTTAGGAGTATATCTACCTAAAGAAACAAAAGACCTATACATAGAAAACTATAAAACACTGATGAAAGAAATCAAAGAGGACACAAACAGATGGAGAAACATACCGTGTTCATGGATTGGAAGAATCAATATTGTCAAAATGCCTATTCTACCCAAAGCAATCTATAGATTCAATGCAATCCCTATCAAGCTACCAACGGTATTTTTCACAGAACTAGACCAAAGAATTTCACAATTTGTATGGAAATACAAAAAACCTCGAATAGCCAAAGTAATCTTGAGAAAGAAGAATGGAACTGGAGGAATCAACCTGCCTGACTTCAGACTCTACTACAAAGCCACAGTCATCAAGACAGTATGGTACTGGCACAAAGACAGAAATATAGATCAATGGAACAGAATAGAAAGCCCAGAGATAAATCCACGAACCTATGGACACCTTATCTTTGACAAAGGAGGCAAGGATATACAATGGAAAAAAGACAACCTCTTTAACAAGTGGTGCTGGGAAAACTGGTCAACCACTTGTAAAAGAATGAAACTAGAACACTTTCTAACACCATACACAAAAATAAACTCAAAATGGATTAAAGATCTAAATGTAAGACCAGAAACTATAAAACTCCTAGAGGAGAACATAGGCAAAACACTCTCTGACATAAATCACAGCAAGATCCTCTATGACCCACCTCCCAGAATATTGGAAATAAAAGCAAAACTAAACAAATGGGACCTAATGAAACTTAAAAGCTTTTGCACTACAAAGGAAACTATAAGCAAGGTGAAAAGACAGCCGTCAGATTGGGAGAAAATAATAGCAAATGAAGAAACAGACAAAGGATTAATCTCAAAAATATACAAGCAACTCCTGCAGCTCAATTCCAGAAAAATAAATGACCCAATCAAAAAATGGGCCAAAGAACTAAACAGACATTTCTCCAAAGAAGACATACAGATGGCTAACAAACACATGAAAAGATGCTCAACATCACTCATTATCAGAGAAATGCAAATCAAAACCACAATGAGGTACCATTACACGCCAGTCAGGATGGCTGCTATCCAAAAGACTACAAGCAATAAATGCTGGAGAGGGTGTGGAGAAAAGGGAACCCTCTTACACTGTTGGTGGGAATGCAAACTAGTACAGCCACTATGGAAAACAGTGTGGAGATTCCTTAAAAAACTGGAAATAGAACTGCCATATGACCCAGCAATCCCACTTTTGGGCATACACACTGAGGAAACCAGATCTGAAAGAGACACGTGCACCCCAATGTTCATTGCAGCACTGTTTATAATAGCCAGGACATGGAAGCAACCTAGATGCCCATCAGCAGATGAATGGATAAGGAAGCTGTGGTACATATACACCATGGAATATTACTCAGCTGTCAAAAAGAATTCATTTGAATCAGTCCTAATGAGATGGATGAAACTGGAGCCCATTATACAGAGTGAAGTAAGCCAGAAAGATAAAGAACATTACAGCATACTAACACATATATATGGAATTTAGAAAGATGGTAATGATAACCCTATATGCAAAACAGAAAAAGAGACACAGAAATACAGAACAGACTTTTGAACTCTGTGGGAGAATGTGAGGGTGGGATGTTTCAAAAGAACAGCATGTATACTATCTATGGTGAAACAGATCACCAGCCCAGGTGGGATGCATGAGACAAGTGCTCGGGCCTGGTGCACTGGGAAGACCCAGAGGAGTCGGGTGAAGAGGGAGGTGGGAGGGGGGATCGGGATGGGGAATACGTGTAAATCTATGGCTGATTCATATCAATGTATGACAAAACCCACTGAAATGTTGTGAAGTAATTAGCCTCCAACTAATAAAAAAATTAAAAAAAAAGAAAAAATTTAGCTGCTTAGATGCAAAACAGAGACATTTGGGAGGGGATATGTGTGTGTAATAGGTGTACATGGGACTAAAAATTCTTTTCTATCTTTTGTAATACAATGTGAACAGCTATTCATCACTTTCTTTTTTTAGCTTTTGATGTGTATATCAGATAGGAATGTGTTGCAGGTCACAGATAGCAATCTATTGTCTAAAGTTGGGAGCAATACTGGCATTGGGTCAATTCAATACATTGAATGTATGGCTGTCAGAATCTCTGTTGTGGCTCATCTCTGTTCTGAGGGTGTAATATTGGCTTCCTTTCAAGACAACCACTCTCATCATGCTTGTGAGATAATTACAGTTTAAGGTTTAGATCTTAAGTTTTTTAACTGTAGATGCAAGAAGGAAGCCAGGGTTTCTGTAACAGAAGGTAGGGTCTATCTCATCCAAACTGCTTGAGTCTTAATGGATAGAAGGGTTTAGGGATGCTGACCCTTGGTTGTAGTTAAAAATATCTAGGTTACTTATTGTCAGCCCTCCCTATCTGTGGTTCCTCCCCAACCAGGGTTCCTCTGCATCCATGGATTCAACTCAGGTATACTTATTGTTTTAAAAAGTCAGCATAAAAGTGGGTCTGTGCAATTCAAACCCATGTTGGTCAACTGTCTATTGTACCTAGTTGTCTAGAAGAGAACTGAATGGTTTTTGAGGATGAAAATAACATATGACCATTTCTACATAGTGTCCAATCTCACTAAAAACAAAATAAAGCCATTGACAGAAGGAATTATGTCTTATATTTCATTGTACTTCCCCTGGCCCTTTGTGCTCAACAGACATATAATGTAAAATTTGTAGGTTAAAAAGAGCTTGGAAGTCATACTTATTATTCTTACAAAAAGATCAAAGCATTTTTTAATGTTTAAAACACACAAAATTCTCAGAATTCCCATGGATCAGGAGTAATAGAGAAGGGATGCTATTTCATTTTAAAGTAGTAATCATTCAAACAATTTACCTGTGGTCATGTTGTTGTTGTTTAGTTGCTAGGTTGTGTTCAACTCTTGCGACCCCATGGACTATAGCCCACCAGGCTCCTCCATCCATGGGATTTCCTAGGCAAGAATATTGGAGTGAGTTGCCACTTCCTTCTCCAGGGGTCTTCCCAACCCAGGGATTGAACCTGCATCTCCTGCATTACAGGCAGATTCTTCACCAGTGAGCCACCCAGAAAGTCCACAATCTGTGGTCAGAGATAGTAAGATAATAAATTTTCCACTTACTTATTATCTTTCAGAGAGAAGGCAGGTCAAACTAATTTCTAAGTAAGGGAAGAGAATACAAATACATATTACTAGTACTGAGGATTTCTTTCAGTAACAAAGTAGAGTTTTCCTCTCTAATGTAAACTATAAAAGGAGGTTTAATGAATATCTGGATTCTAAGATGACAAACACAAAGATCTAGATATCTACAACTAAATTAAATAAATATAAAGCTTATTTACATCATGTTTGTTTAGGGATTAATCTACGTAAGAAAACTGGACTGCACATTTCCTAAGCTTAGCTTCATACTCAATTAGGTGTTTGGAAGCTATATTGTTTTGATATCTCTTACAAAAAAAGGAAACGAAACCAAACTCCAAAAAAGGCAATTAATGTATCATCAATACGAGTCCTGGTTTTGATCAATAGCACACTTCATTCACCCCTAAGAACGATAGCATGGTGCCCCCATTGTGCTTTCCAATGACACTTCTCTGTATGAGAGAAATGTGATTGTCGTTTCACAAAACAGAGCCCATTAGGTTTGATGAGGTCTTATAGTTCCACATTTTTGGCAAGAGCATTCACACAACTAATGCATTTAGTTTTAAAAACACAATTATTTCTTCTAGTGTAATGAAGATGATACTTAAAGTAGTACTGAAAGCTTTAAGTTTTTTATTTATGGAAAAAGAGCATAATTCTAAATTGCTTATGTAAATATGTTTAGATGCACTCTGTACACATTTTCAAATGTGATTCATTTCATACAATACACTTAATTTGTTGCCAACTCAAATAACAATAAATTTGATCTTGTAATATTTCAAAAAGATCCCTTTTTCAGGTTGGAGATGATTACATGTTTATAACTTGGAGCAGGTCCCAATTTACTAGATAATTTAAAGAATAAAAATCTATTATAAATGTTAGTAGGAAGAATTGTAGAAGTACTTTTGGTGTATTTTAAGTAAGTTTTATTTTTTGTTGTTGAATAAGGATATTCAGATCTGCTCTTTCACTGTAGTTGTTAGTTATCTGGGAAAACCTTATTGACAGGTATTATTGCTGTTTTAAGCTTGGGTTTCTAGTTTGAGTAATGCAGGAAACCAGTAAAAGAGTTCACACATGCCATGGTGTTAACCTTCTGGACAGAGCTGGCTAACCTGGGATGTTTAGTACATGGGGAAATGTTCTGCTGATGGTTGAAAGTGAAAGTGAAGTTGCTCAGTTGTTTCCGACTCTTTGCGACCCCATGGACTAATGTAGCCCACCAGACTCCTCCAACCATGGCATTCTCCAGGCAAGAATACTGGAGTGAGTTGCCATTTCCTTCTCCAGGGGATCTTCCTGACCCAGGGATTGAACCCGGGTCTCCCGCATTTCAGGCAGGCGCTTTAACCTCTGAGCCACCAGGGAAGCCAGCTAGGTATTTATAAATTCCTAAGTGATGTCTTCCTTGTGTACGTTTCTTATAAACATGGCTGAATAAAGGAGACCGTATTGTTTGAGAGCACAAACAATTGAGACACAGTAAAGGAGAACTTACTGTGTCTGCTACTTATGAAAGTTGCAAGTATCTAACTTCTTTAATCCTTAACTTCCTAATCTGTAAAATCAAAATAGTGACAGCTATTTATAGAATTATTTGGGAATCATATGAGAAAAGGGATGTGAAAAAGCTGGTGCAAGGTCTAGGAGCCTGGAGACTCAGTGGTCCCCCTTCTTCCCGTAAATTCCAATGTCCCATCTTCTTAGGTGACTTCCGGCTCTGGTTCTCTCTTGCTCTTCTCAGCCTGAACCTGCAGCTACACAAAGTGACCTCTTCCTGGAGATGTCTCTGGTTCTACCTTAGACCAAAATTTCAATGAATGGTGTTTAATTTTCTGAGTGGATTCATAGACATCATTATATTCCCAAACCAACCGGGGGAGGGGGAATCTTGTTTTTATACAATATACCTAAAGTAGGAGAACAAATATCCTCACAATGTGACCATCCATCAACCTACACTTTCTTCACAACCTTACCTTTTCCACTGGCTTTCTAGGAAAGAATATCTTTAACTTAAATTCAGATGTAAAGATGTATTTGTGTGGGGGGCGGTAGGGGGAATCTGTGATATATCAATTTAGGCTATTTCTTGAAAGATAGCGACTCTAGCTGAATCTCTTAGTTCCCCAAAAGAAGGGTGGTGTGGGTACAGATCCAGAGTATAGGTTTCACAACTTTGGCAATGGTTGTGTAATTTCTACAAATCCTAATGTTCTATATTTTCTGTGACTAGTTTATAAGAGTATTCCTATCTCTCTCTGATATAATTACAGCAATAACCAGAAAGTTGGTAATTAAAAGTTGTTCACTAATGGAACACAAAGGGAAAAATCTGCTACTACTTACCATTTGAAAATAATCATCAGCAAGGAAGTATAAATGAAATAGTTACTTACCATAGTTTCAATAGTTAATTAGTCACAGACTTTAGCAAAAGGTAGTCAGACTAAATTAGTGGCTAATTGAATTTTCAGTTGTCACAGAAATTTGAAATAAAGTAGTATTCATTGCTTAATAACAAGTGATCTAATATAATAAAATGCTACACTTATTTTTTTTTACACTTATTTTTAAGAGATTCTAAACGTAAAATAAAGGAAATAGGTGAAAGTATTTGAACTCAAAGTATTTCTTCCTAGATACTGAAGGCTATTGTTTTCAGTGCATTTAGAAACAAATCTGAGTTTTCTAATTACTAAATATGGTTTTCCCGTGCTAATAACAACTCTGTATATTTCATGGAAAACTCCATAAAAGGAAAATCAGAAATTTTACATGCATCTTGACAGAAGAAAACTCTATGCATAGTAATTCCATAAAAGACAAGGCTAAAAAGAATCCTAAAAGGATCTTCCACCCCAGTTCCCTCCTTTCTGGGACCCTATGAGGCATCAACAGAAAAGGATTCATATTTGCCAGGTAAATGTGAGCCAAGAGGCCCATATATATGTATATTAGATATTATAGATATGTGTATTAGATATTGCATATATGTGTATTAGCCACTGTATATGTGTGTGTGTGTATATATATATATATATAATAAAACTCAAATAAACAAAAGACATAAAGTAGAACACTACTTTATGGGAACACTAATAAGGAGAAGAAATAGAGCACCTGAGAGACTAATGTTAAAACACTACACTTTCAAATAAGAAAAAGGCAGTAGCATCTCCTGGGACTGCACAGAACAGGATTCTCACCTACTGTTTGTTGACAACGAAACTAAGAACAGAAGAGAAGGTGCATGTAAATAAATGTTCTAAGTTTGCTCCGATAGAAAATATCCTCTTAAAAGGATAAAAACAAACAAGCAAGCTGGAGAAGAAAATATACTGGAACATTTCATTTCAGATTCACTAAAGAGATTATTTCTAGTCTTATTGGAAAATAGGTGAGTAAGCTGAATATAAGGTTGAATATCTTCAGATTCTTGAAAAATTATACTAGGAAGAATAGCTAAATCCTTTCCTCTCTAGTTTTTCCATCTTCTGATAGAACGCTCAGGCTGTCCATTAATGGACTAGAGGTGGGGCAAGGCTGAAGGGAAGAATATTAGTAGGACACTGTGATGACAATTCAGACAAGAGACAATGAGCACATTGGCTATAGTCATGTGGGTGAACTGGAGGAAGGTGAGGGCATGGATTGCAAGACTATTTAGAAAGCTAAATCACCTGGATTTGCTGAGGAAATGAGGAGGAAACCAAAACAAAAAACAAAAAGGAAAGAGTTCAGCATGGCACTCAGATTTCTGGTTTGAATAAGAATGGATTGCAGCCTATGAGAACTGACTTGCCAACATCCAGCATCTTACAATGTGAACTGATGTGTAATGTTGACCCAATACCTTTGCGCAGTGAGCGCTAGGGATATCAAGTGATGTTTTCTTATTTTATCTCCTTGGCCTGTGTGATACGTCCCCTGTGAATAAGACCTTCCCTAGGGCTCACTAACATCCAAATTATTTCAATTAAGAGAGAGAGCTCCAGGGGGTAGGGAAGGGTAAATAGGCAAAACGCAGGATTTGTAGGCAGTGTAACTAACAATGGTACTATAATAGTGGATGCATGTTACGTATTTGTTCAGATACATAGAATGCACACTAACAAAAGTGAACCTTAAACTATGAAGTTTGGGTAATAATGATTCGTCAGTATGGGTTCATGAGGTGTCGGAAATGCACCACTCTGAGAGGAATGTTGGCCGTAGGGAGGCTATGGATGTGTTGTGGGCACACGGTATATGGGAAGTCTCTATACCTTCCACTTAATTTTGCTGTTAATCCCAAACTGCTTTAAAGGTGAAATCTAATTGAAAAAAGACAGTTACATAGTAGATATCCACAAGTCTAGTGTCTTAAACCTAAGTTAAGAGGTGGGATGGAAGGGAATGGTATAAAGTTGGAAATAAGTTGTGGTATATGCTGGGGTACTATAATGATTGAAGTTATACAATTCTGTTTAAGGATCAGGAAACAAACAAACAAACAAACAAAAACAGAAATGTTTTAGGGAAAGAATCTCAGACAGAAACTGAATAGCATAAAAAATGATCAGTATAAATATAAGATCTGCAACTACTACACAGAGGCAACTCTAATTCCTATGTTCCAGAAAAGCTTGAGCACATATACAGTAACCGCTCTCTTCCAAGGGTTTTAGGTTCTTTTTTTTAAGATTCTCTCTCAGTGTCTATAATGTATCACACATTGGCTGAAACATATATCTGAGGTGCAAGTTTCCTACTTTGAATCCTCATGGAATAACCTCTAGGAATTAAAAAACAATGCATCCAACATACTTTTAATTGAACACCTGTTATTTTCTAGAGCCTGTTATGTTCTAGGTGGTGGGGATATACTAGTAAACAAAATAAAAATGTTTAGTTTCTTGGAGTTTGCATTCAGGTTAAAAGAAAATACAAGCATATTGCTAGCTAAGATTATATTTGGTGTTTGGTTACTAAGTGGTGTTCACCTCTTTTGTGCCCCCATGCAAAGCTCCTCTGTCTTTGGGATTCTCCAGGTAGGAATACTGGAGTGGGTTGCCATTTCCTTCTCCAGGGGATCATTCTGACTCAGGGATCGAACCCATGCCTCCTGCTTGGCAAGCAGATTCTTTACCATAGAGCCATCTGGGAAACCCAAGATTACAGTCCATGTGAGCTAAGAATAATAAAGAAGCAGGAGAAGAAGGTAGAGAGTGAGAGGTAGGGAGATGATTGCTCTTTGCCATCGGGTGGTGAGGAGACTTTAGTGAATGAGGGAATTTTGTGCATACTGGGAGGAAAAGGACTTCAGGTATAAGGAGGAGCAGGAAATCTTTGGTAGGTCAGAAAATACCAAGGAGGCCAGAGTGGCTGAAATAGACAGGAGGTCACATCATCCAGTACCCAGTGGTCAGATCATCCAGTACCTTGTAAAACTATATTATCTTTTACTGCAGAGCACACACACTGAAACCAGTTGGTTGAACACAGTAATCAGTATTTCTCAGGCTGCGGTGGGTTCGCTGGGCAATTATTCTACTGCCCTTGCCTGGGCTCCCTCAAGAGCTGAAGTCATCTGGCAGCTCTGGGTGGAGCGTATGGTCTAGGATGTCCTTAGGAGACATGGTTTTCCACATTAGCCTTCTTCACATGGTGGCAGAAGTGTTCCAAGTGGATGAGAGTGGGAGGTTTAGACCTCTAGATCCAGGTTCAGAGCTTGTTCAGAGTCCCTTCTGACACATTCTAACCATCAGAGGAAGTCCCCAGGCCAGCCCAGATTAGGGGAATGGGGAAGGAGACTCTGCCTTTTCATGAGATGAGGAGCAGAGCATCTGCGGCTATTGAAACACCACCTCATAGGCAGTGGCTCAGACAGTAAAGAATCTGCCTGCCATGCAGAAGACCTGGGTTCAATCCTGGGTTGGGAAGATCCCCTGGAGAAGGGAATGGCAACCCACTCCAGTATTCTTGCCTGGAGAATTCCTTGGACAGAGGAGCCTGGCAGGTTACAGTCCATCGGTTCGCAGAGCTGGAAATGACTTGAGCAACTAGCACTTTCACTTTCACAGGCCGTAGAAAAGGTTTAGAACTGCTTTGCAAGTGTCTTGAGAAGTGATGGGAGGGTTCTGAGTGGAGAAGTCATCTGAACAGACTTGTTTTTTAAAGATAACACTAGCTTCATATGCAGAACAAATAAAAACCTCTTAGTAGGCTAATGTTGAAGAGCATCGCTCTATCAGTTATTAATATTAAACCTACAGAAGGGCTTCCCTGATAGCTCAGTTGGTAAAGAATCCGCCTGCAATGCAGGAGACCCTTGTTCAATTCCTGGGTCGAGAATATGCACTGGACAAGGGATAGGCTACCCCCCTCAATATTCTTGAGCTTTCCTTGTGGCTCAGCTGGTAAAGAATCTGCCTGCAATGCGGGAAATGTGGGTTCGATCCCTGGGTTGAGAAGATCCCCTGGAGAAGGGAAACCCACTTCAGTATTCTGGCCTGGAGAATGCCATGGACTGTGTAGTCCATAGGATCGCAAAAAGTCAGACACGACTGAGTGACTTTAACTTTCACTTTTCAAACCTGCAGAAAGAAGCTGGCAGCTTTTAATAGAGCTGTTGTGGTCATATTCCACGGGTTTCCTCTTGGTTCAACTTTCTGCAAAGAAGCGAAAATCAGCACATAAAATTAAAGTTTTCTTTTCCAGAAAAAGGCAATGACCTTTCTGTGCTATATTTTTACTTTCATTTATCCTTAGTTCAATCTAGTTTTCAACGTTCAAAAATCATGAGCTTTTACATAAAGTCTATTTCTGGCTTCTCTTGAAAAAATAAGTATAGAAATTATATTAAATTCTCTATGCTGCACAGAGACTTTGAGATGGTCATGATATTCTTGTTTTAAATGACAAACATGGCATTTATGTCTTTTTCCAAAGAATTCTGGGCACTGTAACAATATTCTGGAGTGGAAACAGCCATTTACATTGTCAACTGTAGGAATTCTTGCAGTCCTGTGTACATTTCATAGATGTCCTTATGTTATGTGTGCTAAACCTGTGTGTAGATTCTAAGTTAGACCTTGCCTTCGTCTTCTGATTTTGTTTTCATTTTTGCTGTTCTCATTATGGGGTTTTCTATAATGTAAGTGCATGCGAGAAGGCTGTATATGGAATGAATTTAAATAAAAGGCTGAACAGAAGAAGGCCCAAAGGGATGTTGGTTAGGAGAGGAGAGAGCACCAAGTTTGAGAATTTCCCCTGCCCCAAGAGGAAAATCTTAGAGCTTAAAGGCATTTAATGATCATCTACTTCAGTTTCCTCTTTCATGGTCAAGAAAATGAGCCTTACACATGCCCCATCCTGGAGGCCTGTGGGCAACATGTAGCCTGCAGATAAATTGTATTTTGCCTTCAATGTATTTTATTATTAGTTAAATTTGGCTTTGCATTAAAAAATCAGGAGCTTTCACATCAATCTGTATTTCTGGATTCTCTTGGAGAATCATATTATCTTATAATCCTGGAGTTTTCACAGCCTTCCCTACCAAGCCTGCCTCAGTCATTTCCAATCCTACTTGAACTTTGGTGACATTTTATTGTAGCCTCTGGGCGACACAAAACTTAATGGCAGAGACAAGGCCAGAAGCAAGCTCTAAACCCTTGTTCCTTCTGATTTATTCTTCTTGCCTTTCTTTGCGATTCCAGTTTTACTGATTTTTTTTTTCAGACAATAAATATCCATTAAAATCCTGTTTTCTTATCCAAACTGGATAAAGATATTTGTGAATACTGCATCTTAATAAAGCCACTCCACCCCCTTTAATTAAAAAATGTTTATAACTCACTCAACAATAAGCATGCCATATTCGAGTCAGGATCTTGAGGGATCATCAGTCGACAGTGAAAGGGAAGAGTGATTCCTTCCATTCTGGGATACATGGTGAGAGTGACTCCAGCTGGAAAGAAGTCATTAAGAAACTCCTACTAACCATATCTTGTACCTTCTCACTTCAGAGTCTACTCACTAGGAAGCAGCACGTATTACAGCCTTTTATTAATATGCTATAAAAAATTTGCCTTCTATGTGTCGAGTGAGGCATACAGTAAAATAAGATTTCCACTGCCTGACAGCAAATTAAACCAAAAACTATCCATACAGAGCCTTACTCAGCTTCTAGAAATATGCATTAGATACATTCAAGTTGGTAAATTCAGCTAAAGTAGTGTATTCATGATAGCATTCATTGTTAACTTTGTCTTTTCTGAAAAACAGACCAAATCCTATAATGCGGTTTCACATAATATTCTTAGATATATTTATGTAGAATGCTTGTGTTTTTTTAAAACTTTTTTTTTCAACTAAATGTTTACTTATCCTCACCATGACCACTGTGCATGTCACAGGATGGTTTATAATTAATAGCTTTGTGGCTTTGACGGGGACTTTTTAAAGAAAACAACTCAAGGAGCTACTTCAGATATCATAGAGAGGGAATGTGCAAAATAGCACATCCCATACACTGTAACTGATGTAATTAATGCCCTATTTCTGCACATTTCACATATGTATGACATGATCAGCATACTTCCATACTCTCAGCAGAATGATTATCTCCAGATTTTTCCAGAAAAGTCACTAAGCAGTACTTTAAAACCATTAAAGCCGTATTATTGACTGAAGAGAATAGCAAGTTCTGTATTAAGAGTGAGGATTCTGGCCAAAATGTTTGTCAGTTCTTTGAAATTCATATCCCTGTAAATGATAGAGTTAAAGCATTCATCTTTGACTGTCTTACTATAATTGAAGGCACTAACAGTTTATAAGCATCATTCTCTGAGCATGTCTAAGATGCATTTAGATAATTACTTTTTGCTTTGACATCTTATTCAGCATATAATCAAACTATATTGTCCTGGAGACCTTATCCTGAAGCTTTGCATGGCTATATTTACTGTCCTGCTAAGTATGAAGCTTATAGACTTCTGTACTCTGTCTCTTTCTCTAAGTTACTGGTTATTAAATTGATTTATATCTGATTAGTAAGATCATATCCTTACTATAAGTCTTCCAATAAATTCTAGACTATTTTGGATGGCTTGAAAGTGTCCAGGAGAACAAAAAAAGGTAAATGAGATCAAATACCTTCAAAGGAAGACGCTTGTCTTCCTCTGTGTATTAAAATCTTCCACATCTGCCTTTTAAATCTGGCCTCCATTAAACTCTGCTCTGGCTAAACTGACCCACCAACAGGGTCTGTTCATGCCTTCAGCTTTCCTGCTTTCTTATTCTATCTGAATCCCCAATCCTATCTTCCCCATCAACTTTTACTCAGTTTTTGGGACTTGGCTTCCTCACATCTTGGTTATAAGATCTGCTTTTGGAAAAATCGAGCTTATGTCTCCAGAGTCTATTCCAGGCCCTGAGCCAAGCCCCAAGGCTCCGAGGATGGCAGGACCTGGTCCCTGTTCTCAGGGCACTGCTGTCTGATGGGAGAGACCGCGGCCACACTGCCCATCCAGTGCTTTGACAGAGGAATTCCCAGAGGGCTGTGTGTGCCCAGAGACGGACCCTGACCCAAAGATGAGGCAAATGCAAGTACAGCTCGATCATCAGAGGTCACCAGGCCATGAGGAGGAGGCAGAGAAGTGAGGATAGGGTGCTTCTGGACTAGTCTAGATCCTGAAGTGGGGGGGAACAGTGTGGGGAGATGCAGCCAGAGACGTGAGCTGGGGAAGATTTTAAGGGTCCCATCTCTTGTGTGAAGGAGTTTGAGTTTTATACTGAGTTATCAGGAAGCACAGAACTGACAAGAAAGATCATCCCTAAGGTTTCTAACAGTTTTGAAGGCTGTGATTCTCTGACCCCAACTCTCTTCTACTTAACACACTTGCCCAGATCTAACTTGAATAGCATAGTGTCCTTATTTATGTCATATCATTTATAATGGGCTTTGCATATTGTAGGTGATTAAAAATAGCTCATAAGTTTTATTTTATTTTACAATTATACTCTAGGAGGCAGAAACTATATCTTATCTGCAGTTTTATCCACACAATGCCCAGTACCATAAATATTAAATGAGTGAACGAAAGACACAGGCAGGGCCCCAGCCTGAATCTATGTCATCTTCCTTTCAGAAGCCCCAAGGTTTACGGGGGCTTCCCTCGAGACTCAGGAAGTAAAAGAACTCTCTTGTGATGCAAGTGACCTGGGTTTGATCCCTGGGTCGGGAAGATTCCCTGGAGAAGGAAATGGCAACCCACTCCAGTACTCTTGCCTGGAGAACCCCATGGACAGAGGAGCCTGGCAGGTTTATAGTCCATGGGGTTGTAAACAGTCTGACACAACTGAGTGACTGTCCACAATGAGGAAGGTTTAAAAGCCTGAATGAAAACATGTTTCCTTTACTTTTTGCTGCAAACATACTGGCTGAAGGCCTAGGAGGTCCCAGAACTGGGACGTACAACATTGACTGCGACAGTTACAGTCACTGCCCTCATGGATTTTTTTATTCTACATTTTTCCTTGCCTCTTTGCCCTTATCCATGTAATTACCAGGGTTCAGCAAAATTAGACACCCCTCCAACATAAATCTCCATAAATAGAAAAGGAAATGACAACCCACTCCAGTATTCTTGTCTCGAAAATGCCATGGACAGAGGAACCTGGTGGGCTACAGTCCATAGCATCTCAAAAGAGTTGGACATGACACACGACTTAGCAACTAAACAAACTCACATAAATCATGGGAGATAATTCAACAGGATCTGGAGCCCTGCTTGGAATTAAATTGTTCTTTATATTTCTGTTTTATTGTTGCTTCCAAATATTTTGGTGTAGTGGAAAGATCATGGAATGACATGTTAAACAGACTGGATTTAAATTTTCATTCTGTCATAATATGTGTATAATTTTTGCACAGTCTACCTTCTCTAATCTTGTTTATCCATCAGAAAAACTGAGCTCACTAGGGCAACACATGGTATTTGTTGGATGCGCAGTTGATGCCAGTTTCCCATTCTTCTGTTTGATTTTTTTAACAAGGACATTGATTTCATCATGAAGCAGAGTGACGAGAAGAACTTGCAGTAAAGCATTTGAGTCAGATGGCAGAGTAGCACAAAATCATTTTAGGCCTATGCCACTTGAGGACAACAGTGGGAAATACCAGACCGGTCAAAGCAAATGGATAATAAGAACAGAATTTTCATGTCTTATCCATGTGCGTATTAAATGTCTTATAATAACCCTAAGAGGCTGATAGCATTCATCACCATCTCACACACGAGAAAAACGTGAGGCTGAGAGAAGCAAGCTTGCCCAAAAGTCATGCATAAGCTGAGATTTAACTCAAAGTACATTCACCATCAATCAAGCCTTTTCTTCCAAGCTACAACATATGGACACTGTCAATTATGAAAAAAGAAAAGTACTGCTGTCCAAGTTCTGGCCTACCACTGATAGTAAGATCTAAAAGGCAGAGACCTATTTTTAAAAGTCTAAGAAAAATATCAGAAAAAGTGTGCCGTTACAGCTATATTCAGAAGCATAAATCATTAATTTTGTGTGTGTTGGTTAAGTTCTAGCCAAGAAAACTTACTGAACAGTTGGGCTGAAAGGCACTGAGCAGAACAGTAACTCCATCAAAATGTTCCCCTGGACACTTGATACACTTCTCTAGAAACATTTCGATACTGTGTATTACAAAAAGTTTCCATTCTCATGTGTTTATATGTGTCATGTATAATACATGACATGTAATATACGTAGGTTCAGACGGTTAGCTTTCATAATTGTCTCTCCTGATTTCACCTGCCGATGATATAAAGCTGAGATGGAGCCCATTCTCTGCCAAATTATCGAGTAGATGAAGTTAGGATTTAGGGTGCCGTCAGTTTTTAAGACCCCTGCTCACCTCCTGATGATGCCTCTGCTCACCTCCTGATGATACCCCTGCTCATCTCCTGATGATGCCTCTGCTTTCCTTGTACCCTGGGTTTCAGGTTCTAGCATGTTTCTGTCTGTCCACAGTGGCAGCTTGTGCTCTGACCTGGTCTGGAATTGCCCTGGCTGATCACTAAGAAGTGAGATTAATTCACTCTACGGTTATTATTAATCACAGCAAACAAACAAACAAACAAAAAACCCAGTGTGTTTCTTCCAAGCACACATGCATGCTCAGATCCTCATTCATGGCCAACTCTTTATGACCCCATGGACTGCACTCTGCCAAGCTCCTCTGTCCATGGGATTTTTCCAGGCAAGTATACTGGAGTGGGTTGCCATTTCCTCCTCCAGGGTTCAAACCTGAGTCTACTGCATTAGAGGCGGATTCCTTTACCACTGAGCCATCTGGGAAGCCCTTCTTCTAAGCATGCTTAGAACCAGTGGGGAAAAATCATGGAGGAGTGAGAGCTGGTGCATTAGGCATAACATGAGGTTCTGGTGTCATTAGAAGTAAAGGCATGTTTGGACAGGTAGTAGAATATCCCATGAGCAGTTACTCTATAGTAAAGGAAGAGACGAGGCAGAAATTACTGATGGAATTTACTAACTGTGTGTGTGAGGGAAGAGGGGTGAAGAAACTAGGTTTGTAAGGGTGCATACAGAGTGGATTGGTCTCATGGTTCTCAACTCCTAAGGAAAAAACTGCACTTTTTTTTTTTTTTAACAGCAACTAGGTATAAACATTGGAGAAGGAAATGGCAACCCACTCGAGTGTTCTTCTTGCCTGAAGAATCCCAGGGACGGGGGAGCCCGGTGGGCTGCCGTCTATGGGGTCACACAGAGTCAGACATGACTGAAGCGACTTAGCAGCAGCAGCAGCAGCAGGTATAAACATAAATTTTGTGATAGCAATGTTTGTGTCTCTTTTAAAAGTGTGTGTGTATGTGTGTGCACTCACTCAGTTGTGTCTGACTCTTTGTGACCCTGTGGACTGTAGTCCACCAGTCTCCTCTGTTCATGGAATTGTCCAGACAAGAGTACCAGAGTGGGTAGTTGTTTCCTCCTTCAGGGGATCTTCCTAACCCAGGGACCAAACCCAGATCTCCTGCATTGGCAGGAAGATTTTTTATCACTACACCAACTGGGAAGCCCCCAAACTACAAACTATTACACAAATCTTATGCGTTTCAGGTAACTTTTTCTATGCAAAAGCCTGACGAGTTAGGAAAGTATTCCTACATCAGACAACTTGCAATACCCAGCCTGCTGCCCAGGGCCTCCTTATCCCAGGACCTCGGGCAGGTGTCTTTGTGTGTTAGGGACTCTGGTCCCAACCAGCTACTGACTTCAGTTTCTCTGGATACCTGCCTTCCCTACATCACCCGGTTAGTTGGGGCCCATGGCAGGAACTGTTTTCTCAGTTACCGCAAAGCGTTAAGTCAGTCCCAGAGCCTAAGAGGCATAATTGCGAAGTCAGTGAGAACCGAAACTCCAGGGCAGTGTTATCGAGGTGACAGTGACTTTAAATGATGCTGGAAAGTGCTTCGTCACAGCTATGCTGGAAGCCAGCAAATAACTAATTGAGCCATCCCTCTGTTAACAGGCAAAAGGTTTCAATTTTCATTTACTCATCCCTGTGCTGCCTTTACATTTAGAAACTCCTCGCAAACTCACATACTTAAGAGTGTAGGGAAAATAAAGCAAAAAAGCCAGGAAACTGAACATGTTGCCAGTCTTCTAGGGTCTTCTAAGCCGCACAGCTTACAGGGCACGCTGTTGCCAGTGTACTATTATGTTCATTGCTGCCTTCTCCTCCTCTCATGGCCCCATTAACTACGTGGGGAAGCCCTACTCTCTGCAAACTTTGACAGGCAGCCATTCACAGGGCCTCCTGCGACGATTCCAGCTTCTGGATGCAGAAAAGAGTTTTCTGTCAGCAGGATTCATTTACATTCCAACTGACAAGGTTTCGGTCTCAGCGTCTTTGTTTTATGCTATGGTGTCTGTTCAAATTAACAGTAAGCTCAGTTGTGCTCTTCTGACCAAGGGTCACATTCTCATCTGGTGACTTGCTCTGGGCGGGTGCAAATTGCATTATAACAAAGGCCATGGCTGTTAACTTGCTTTTGCAAGAGAATATCAGAATCTCCTTTATGCATAAAACCATTGATGTGTACATTAATTTTACTTCATTGGCAGCCAGATCTACCTTTTCTCCCCCCTTATTGTGGAGTGAAAGATTCTATACAAGAGTGTGGTGCTCTTAGGAACTGAATATCTTATGTGATTTCTTTGAAAGATAATTCCCAGTGTGACTTGGGAATTACTGTGTCTTCAGTTCAAGTGAACTAAAGGGCTTTGAGTCTGTCTTGTGAGCTAATGACTCTATAAGACTCCATGCAAGAGTGTTGGTTGCTCAGTCATATCCTACTCTTTGTGACCCCATGGACTGTAGCCCACCAGGCTCCTCTGTCCATGGAATTCTCCAGGCAATACAGTAACATAGTTTGTGCTGGCATATTAAGAGTGAGTCTCTGCATTTAAGGCAGATGTGTGCCAGGGAAATACCTATAGCCCTCACGGTGGGGAAGTGGGATTGGATAGATAGACATGTGAATAAATCAATGGCCTCTGCAATCACTGATGTTTGTGAGACTTTAAGTCCTTCCAATGACAAAACCTATTATAAGGCTCAGATGTATAAATTGATCCATTTTAAAAACGCAAAATTATCTACAAATTAGCCAAAGAAAATTCTCAAGTTTAAAAGATTGACTTGTAATTTAAAAAACCCTTAGGCCTAGAAACTTTTAGAATTTTAAAGTTCAAAGAAAATCATTTTCTAAATGATTTATTTTGAGACTTTTACTTTTTTAATTTAATACAATCCTGTGCTGAAACATGTGAAAAAGTGAATGTCAGGTCCAACTCTTTGCTACCCTCCCCAGGCTTCTCTGTCCATGGAATTCTCCAGGCAAGAATATTGGAGTTGGTAGCCATCCCTTCTTCGGGGGATCTTCTTGACACAGGGATCAAACCCAGGTCTCTTGCATTGCAGGCAGATTCTTTACCATCTGAGTCACTAGGGAAGCCCACGCTGAAACATATCATAGTGGCCAAATTTGCAAATGGGATATTTTGTTTGGTAGGGACCAATTTCCGTCTACATATGGACTGATCTCTCCATCAACTAGGATGGATATAGTTATAGCTATATCATATCAAGAGTAAAGCTCATGGTTCAGAAGGAACTACTCTCTTGTTCATGAAAAAAAACAAAATGTAGTCACTCAGTCATGTCTGAATCTTTGCAACACCATGGACTCTAGCCTGTGAGACTCCTCTGTCCACAGCAAAAATACTGGAGTGGATTGCCATTCCCTTCTCCAGGGGACCATCCCAACCCAGGGATGAATCCAGCTGTCCTGCATTGCAGATAGATTCTTTGCCATCTGAGTCACCAGGGAAGACTTCTCTTGCTCATGGCCAATAGTAAATGAGTCTCTTAGCTCGAGTTTGACAAATTTTTCAGTTCGTATCAGGGAAACCCAGTCATTAAATCTTGCACTCACATGGGAACTTTGGTGAAAAAGCAGGCCCCATTTTCCTCATCTGTCAATACGTGGGGAAACGACTAGGCCACATGCTCTCACACCATTTGAGTTGAGTGGGGAGGCCATGGCATTTGGTGAATGGTGAACAGAAGTCGCGTGTTCCATCTGTGTGCTGTGAAGAAGTTGTTGTGCTTCTCCTTCCTTCCCTCTTCTAGTAGCTGCTGGCACATGATGGGGCCATAAGGGTCACGGTGCTGCAAAACTGAAGAAATTTGGTTGCCTCTGGGATTGAGTGGGAGAAACACCTTTGCCAGCCAACTATACCATCTTGGGCTATTAGATGAATGAGAAATATTACTTTCCTATTCTGTTTGAATTATTACATGTCTTAGAATATGTCCTATGTATTATACCAGACATTTTTATACCTACTATCTCATTTAATCTTCAGATAGTTATGAACATAAATATTATTCCCAGTTTCTGAATGACTAGAGATTGACAGTTGTTATAGGGCAACTAAGTATCAGCACAGAATCTTAATTTGTTATTGCTCATAACCGTTTTGACACCCTAACCTTTGGGAATTAAAATCTGAAAATTCTCTATAGTTTGTAATTAAAATCTTATATAATGTTTATTGTTTAAAACTTTCATAAACTACTGACTGGGTTTACTAAGTGTTTTACTAAGTGACTTCCTCTAGCAGAAATTAATAAATTAAAAAAATCTCCCGTCAATCATACTACCTTAAGAAGTTTTTAATTTACATAGTTTGCAAACAAGGGTCTTTATATTCCACAGAATTTTCAAAATGTTTGCCTGTGACCATTAAAGGATATGTGTTAACTAAATTACTTTTGTTCTAGTCTTTTCCAAACTCTGTAATCATGAAACTAGCAGATTTGGTCAAGCTGGAACCATGAGAATGAAAAACTATTTCTACAGATCATCAGGAGATTGAATGCTCCAAGATAGACAAATAGGCCTTTTTGTTTTTAAAGGAGTTGTTTGGTGCACACACTTATATCACTTTATATTAGATGTTAGGTTAGATTTCTTCAGTATTTGCCTACCTAATTGACAGGGTAACAGGCAGGATGGCTAGGAAACTTAAAAGGGAGGAAATAGGCTGCAAGTGTTAAGCTTTTTTTAATCTCTCTCTTAAGTGGCAGGAGGAAACAAACTACAAGTGTCAGATTCTTTCCCTTTTCTATACAAATTTAAAAGGAGGTTTCTCTTAAAATTTTGTGTTGCCTTGATGACACCTGGCTCCACCTGAACTTAACTTTTCTCAAACCTTGAGCTAACCAATGCATTTTTCCAATGGAAATGGTTTTCTTAAGCTATGTTAATGAACTATGTATTTACCCTAAACTCTGTCTTTCTTCAAGTCAGTTCGCTTAAGACTCAGGACCCATAAAGGCTCAACAAACCAGTATGTTTTACCCATACATTGTTCTCCTAATCTATGTTAATAAAACTATATATTTACTTGGAAACCTGCCTTTCTTCAAGATTCATGTCAATCATTTTATGACCCGGGATGACTCACCTGGTGCCCGTGTTATCTCAAAATGCATGTTGTGAGTGAGGGGCCTGGTGCCACTCTGAGTTTTGAGACATCTCCTGTCTCTAATTAGCAGCTTGCTGATAAAGAAAGTGAAGTAGCTCAGTCGTGTCCGACTCTTTGTGACCCCATGGACTGTAGCCCCCCAGGCTTTTCTGTCCATGGGATTTTCCAGGCAAGAATACTGGAGTGGGTTACCATTTCCTTCTCCAGGGAATCTTCCCAACCCAGTAACTGAACCCAGGTCTCCCACATTGTAGGCAGACGCTTAATCATCTGAGCCATTAGGGAAGTCCAATAGGTATATAAAATACTGCTAAAGGCTATCAGAGGGACACTCTTTCTACCCCCTTCTGATGTCTATGTCAGGAGCTTTCTCTTTCTCTTTTATACTTTAATACAACTTTATTATACAAAAGCTCTGAGTGATCAAGCCTTGTCACTGGCCTTGGATTGATTCCTCCCCTCTGGAGACCAAGAATCCTGGTGTCTTTCACAGCTCAGCAACAACTTTTCATAATGACAATTTTATCTTCTAATCACAAGACATTTTTGCTATGGGGAAAATCTTCCTCTTCATCTCTCGTTCCCTGTAGTCCAGTGAGCTGACCTTCCCTGGAACTCCAGCCTCTACAGGTCTCATGAGTTTGTGGTTGGGTTGAGGGCTCATGAACTAAGTCTAGCTATTAAGTATTTCCCATCCCATTAGCTATGGTGACTGACTCAGCAAGAGCCAGCAATCTTGGTTGATGGAGCTGTACACAACCTGGGACTTTGTTCTTACTACTGGGAGGTGCCAGCTCTCCCTTTCTGCCAGACTGTAAGCCTGGGGCCTACCGTGTGAAGAGTGATTGCCTGCGAGCAGTTGGTTCAGAGGAAATGGGAATAAAAGGTAACTAGAGAGAGACCAAGCCCCCATGGCAATGTCTGCACCCTTGTTTGCAGCCAAGGTGACCCCTTAGCCACGTTGAATTGGATTCTTGGAACTTTGGAATGAAATGGTCTTCTTCAGTAAACATACCTAATATCTGAAAAGAATATAAGCAAATGCTGTGTACATAATTTTATTTCATATACCAAAATCATATATCTAAGTGCTTATCATAAATACTTTAATTCCTACAGAATAACTTCCCCAAAGGAGATGGAAGGATTTACAAAAGCTAGAAATAGTTCAATAGAATTTCTTTAGATAATTTTTTGTAGCAACTCTTGAGACTGTCCATTTCTAATCATCAGAGAATTGCATGTCTTCTCTAGAACTATTTTATCTCTGATTTTATCTGTACTTTAAAAATCTGTATCACATGTATATAACCCACAATTCTGCAGCTGTTGATTTGGGCAGTGGCAATATTTAAATGTCTCTATAAAAATGCAGATACTATGAAATTTTTTTGTCAAAATAAGTTTATAATAGATTCACAGAAATATCTACACAGATTAACATTGCACATTTTAATATGCCTGGTTGAACTGCAACATCCTGCACATCACTGAAGAAATAAAAAAAAACCAGCCCCTTCTGGGTGTTTCAAAATGCTTAATAGTTATAAGCCAGCTTCATTTTATTCAAGCAAAAAAGTTGACTGCAGGCATGAATTTGATAATACTTTTTTTAACCACTCAAGACTTAGGAAACCATAGAGAAATCAGCATTGCAACACTGCATATTTCACTTCATAAACAAAGATGCATATATAAAAGATACAATATTTTATAAGCCTAATTGCTATGAAAACATAATATTTTTAAAAATAGCATTAAATAAACACTAGGTATACTCTTAAAATCTTTTTAGGGTAATCCTAACTAAATATATCAGAAACATGTCTGGACTTCTTTTTATAAATATTAAGGATAAAAGAAGAAAAGTTTGCATTTAAGAATGTAAAATATAGAATAAAGCTTTGGAAAAATTCCAATTTCTTAACTGTGATTGTCTTAAAGATGTTCAATCAGATATTTACTACCCTAAGTTAAAGTGGCTATAATACCTTGTCTGTATACATGATTTTCTGAGTCAAATGTCACTATATATAATAGTCCACAAGTAATTTCCAAGACAGAAGATTCTGGAATCACACAAACATATTTTAAGTCAAAAAAGTCAAATAAATTACTGATTTAATCAAGACTTGCAATAACTTTAACCATGTAATTGCAAGAAGCTGAAATTTACTCAAAATAATCTTCAATGGAAGAGTTTAACAGCACGTTAAATCCAGCTGAAGATAAGATTATAGATCTGGAAAATCAGAGTAAAGTATCCTGAATATAGCACAGAGAAGAGATAACAATGATGTTGTGAAACAGAGAAGAGATTATAGATTGAGAAGATATAATATATATTTAAGGAGAACTTAAGAAGAGGAAAATGTAAGGCAGACAAGATATTTGAAAATGTAATACCTGAGGGTATTCTAGAACGGGTGAAAGACACCAATCAAAAGGTTCAAAAAGACCAATAAGTTCTAAGCAATATTAAAAAAAAAAATCCTATACTGAGAATGTATAGTGAAATTTCAAAACAGTTTAAATGTGGCCTTTTATGTTTAGTTGCTCACTCGTAAATAGCTCTTTGCAACCCCATGGAATATAGTTCACCAGGCTCCTCTGTCCATGGGGATTCTCCAGGCAAGAATACTGGAGTGGGTTTCCATGCCCTCCTCCAGCACATCTTTCCAACCCAGGGATTGAACCCAGTTTTCCTGCATTTCAGGCAGATTCCTTACCATCTGAGCCACCAAGGAAGGTGGCCTGAGGAAGGGGTATCATATATCTGATTACTTCTAAGATATCTATGTCATATGATCATCCAGCCAAGGATCAGATACTTTCTAAATTCCAAGACTGACCATTTATTCCCTGGTGGTTCAGATGGTAAAGACTCTGCCTGCAATGCAGAAGATGAGGTTCAGTCCGAGGGTTAGGAAGATCCACTGGAAAGAGAATAGCAACCCACTCCAGTATTCTTGCCTGGAGAATCTCATGGACAGAGGAGCCCTGTGGTATAGTCCATGGGGTCACAAACAGCTGGACATGACTGAGTGACTAAGATTTTCACTTTCACTATTAATACTGTGGGATAACATAGACCAAGCCTAGGCTTCCTTCATGAGGTAATCTGTTAGATGTGTGAAGACTAATCACTTTCCCACCATATTTTCTTTTTCATTTCAGATTATTCAATCATCTTACAAATGGCATAGCTTTAAGGGTTTGCATCAATCTGTCATTGTCTTTAGGCTCAATATTCTATATATGTCTTTTCAGCTCCCAGAACACTAACTTCTCAGCGAGATCTTATTAGGAACAGGGTACAGGGGGTGATCACCTTTGTTCTTACCACTTTACTTCTCTTAAAGCCACCTTGAAAGGTCAGCAGTTTTGTGGTAACCACTTAACACTTGGGATTCACATTTAGGTCACAGAAGTTTAAAGATTATGAGTGCTTTCCACAAATGTTACTAAGCTATTCCTTCTGGCCTTTAGAGTTCCCTCTGGGGATACAACCGAAACTAAATTCATCTCTGTTAACTGTCATTTTGTTATATTTAATCCTGATTAACATAAACCACTTTGGTTTTTAGTCCCCTGTAATGAATTGAATTATATTTTCCACACAGGATCTAAAGAATATAGCTCAGTACTCAGCATATACATATTATTACTGATTAAATCTGTGTTCCTATCACTCTGCCAGTTGATTTTCATAATCATTTCACTACCATGTATGATACATGTGGAAAGTGGAGCTTGGGATGACTAAGAATATACCCAGTGAAAGGTAGACCTGGATTGACAGTCACCACCACACCCCTTCTAACGTATCTTCTCTCATCCCACTTCTTCGCTGTTCCTCTCAGTTTTGTAGTGAATTTATTTGATAACAAAGACGTCAATCCTTGTCCAAGTTATTACTTTTATAATTTCCCAAATTAACATCAAGACCCATGTTATTCAGACCCTATCCTAACCTCTTCCATTTTGCTACTATATATATATTTTTTCTTTTTTTAAAAATTTTATTTATTTATTTTTTTTATTAGTTGGAGGCTAATTACTTCACAACATTTCAGTGGGTTTTGTCATACATTGATATGAATCAGCCATAGATTTACATGTATTCCCCATCCCGATATTACAATAAATCCTTCCAGGTCTAAACATGACATTCTGCTATATGAAGGGGTGTCTTCATGTAAAGCATAGCTAAATTATTTCACCATGTTCTTGCTGATAACCAATAACATTAAAAATCTTCTCTAGGATTTAGGTCTTGTTGTTAGTTGAAGTTTACTCTTCTCTAGGATCCTTTGAAAATTTCTGTAATCCCACAACACTGTCAAATGAAACAAAGTCTAAAGCAGTATAGTAGACAAAAATGATACATCTCAGTCTCTTAAAACAACTAGTTAAGACAGTATAGGTAAATTAACCAAGGGAATACAGGATTTTCAAAATCAGTGTTTTTAATATGTAGCAAAGCTTGACCTATAAAAATGATCAATTGAATTATTACTTCATCTTAATAAGGATGGTTTAAATTAATAAATCAGAGAGTGGGCTTCCCTAGAGGCTCAGATTGTAAAGAATCTGCCTGCAATGCAGGAGACCTGGATTCAGTTCCTGAGTCAGGAAGATCCCCTGGAGAAGCGAATGGCTACCCCCTGCAGTATTCTTGCTTGGAGAATCCCATGGACATGGGAGCTTGGCAGATTACAGTCCATGGGGTCACAAAGAGTCAAACATGACTGAGCAACTAAGCATGCACACATAGATACAGCCTATTAAAAATGAAATTGGTTCCTCAGCTTCATTCATGCAAAGTTTTGAATAGATTACCATGTATTATGACATGTCTTTTTCTAATGTTCATCTTTAAAATTCAGCTAGCACCCAAAATGAGCATGCTCAGCCTTGGTATAAATTTTTACTCTCTAACACTGATTAGAGTTGTGTGTGTGTGTTCCAATTTGTGTGGGTAATTTCTTGGTATATAAATTTCTCCTAGGAAACTATTTGTAGAAAATTCATGAAAGAAGGGGAAGAGGCTGGTAATTTGGATAGGTGCTTATTATACGATTAGAGAAAGGAGATTCTTTCTAAAATAGTGTTATTCAGTATTTTTAGGTGAAGAGGGAAAGTGAAGAGAAGAACAAAGGAGTAAGAGGGAAGAGAAGTTTCTGAGTTAGGAGCTTTTACTTATCTGTAATTGAGGAGGACACAGCAACCCACTGCAGTACCCTTACCTGGAGAAACCCATAGACAGAGCAGCCTGGCTGGCTACAGTCTATGGGATGACAAAGAGTTGGACATGACTGAGGCAACTTAGCACATGTGCGCGCACAGACCTGTTATTAAGAAGTAAAGCAAAGCAAGCCTTTGTAAACCGTCATTGTCACTACCCCCTTAGTTTCCACTGGCACCAAATAAATGCATATAAGGCATTCAGGATGGAATGTTCCTTTAGGAACAAACACTCATCCATAGAGGAGCAGCAGGGTGACACTGTCTCAGAGGATGCATTTTACGTCAGGATAACTGGTCATTCTAGTTCTTTTATTTTTGTACAAGTAGAATCTCTAGATTTAGACTATATTCCATAAAGATCTAATTTAGTGTAAATTATTATTGCCTTTTATAATGAGTCATTTATGAAATAGAAATAAATCAGACTGAAACCTATGGTGGTAAATTCTATCTATGATTTTAAACTTAAATTTGGGGAGAGCCAAGGCCAGTATTGCCCTGAGAGTCTTTATTTTTCCTTTTATTTAGGATGTAATGGCAGCTCCCATTGTCATTTAGAATTTGTGAATGTCTCGTGTTTCCCTTGTTTGTCTTCTGTTTGATATGAATCTCCTAATACACATTTGCAAAAACCCCAGTTCAATTCTGAGACTCTCATATTGTCCGATCTTAAACTTTGGTTTTCTCCTCAAATTGGGAGCAGGAAAATTTGAGGTAAGAAATAGATGAAAAGGACACAAAAAATACTACTTGTATCATTGGCAATTTGTCATGATTACCTATGAAACAGTTTTTGAAAAGTCATAGATTCCTACCTCTACTTTCTTCTCAGAGCTTCCCTCAAAATTTAAAGAGGGTGATACGATACGCTTTCCCCACCCCCCTAAATTTAGAAAACTCTGCTCTATATTCACAATGATGACTTTTTCTATAATCAGATATTCTTCAATAATAATCATTTACGGAAAACTATACAATTTTATTCAGTTCAGTTTCTCAGTCATGTCCAACTCTTTGTGACCCCCTATCCATCACCAACTACCAGAGCTTGCTCAAACTCATGTCCATCCAGTCAGTGATGCCATTCAACCGTCTCATCCTCTGTCATCTCCTCCTCCTCCTGCCTTCAATCTTTCCCAGCATCAGGGTCTTTTCCAATGAGTCAGTTCTTCATGTCAAATAGCCAAAGTATTGGAGCTTCAGCTTTAGCATCAGTCCTTCCAATGAATATTCAGGACTGATTTCCTTTAGGATTGACGGGTTTGATGTCCCTTGCAGTCCAAGGGACTCTTAAGAATCTTCTCCATTACACCACAATTAAACAGTGTGTAAACATTTGCGAAATGAAAGAAATGAAGACTCTGCCATCAGGAAAAAGCATTTTAGCTGTCTAAATATTAAACATTATTGACAAAAATAATACCTGTCTTCTATATTATTCTAAGATGAACGAAATCAAAATTAGTGTAGCTCATTCCTTTGCGTCCTGAGGACAATGGACTTTGAATATGCAGCTATATTATAGTTTGAAAGGATTTGTTTAATGAGATTACATTTAAAATTAAGAGTATATTCAGTTTTTTTAATCAGTACCTCTACTTTATTTTTGTCCTTTTTTTTAAACTTTTAACTTTATATTGGAGTATAGCTGATTAACGATGTTGCAATAGTTTCAGGTGGACAGCAAAGGGACTCAGCCAGGTGTATATTGTTCTGTAAAACATGAAGAATCAACCCTGATGCTAAAAATCAAGTTGAAAATTCTTAAGCAAAGCATCCCAGAAAGATGTACAGTTCTTTGTTTTCCAACCATGCCATAAATACATTCATTTAGAAGTTCCTGTGGTCTATAGAATTATCTTTTAAAAATGAAGTCTCTGAGACCCATAACCATCACCTCTGCTTTTACAGTAGACAGGATATGCATATCACTGTTTCATGGGGGATTCATGAAAGCATATCTATACTGTTTCAGAAAGCAGAGGAAGAAAATTCCCTGTCAAATTTCATTGATGTCTTGTCCAAAATCATCTGTTGTTGGCAGCAATGAGATACTATGAGAATGATCTGCAACAACATTTGAAGCACCTATTGCTCTAAAAAAAAGTCTAATATTACATTAGTGATAAATAAGATTTATAAATCAATTTTAGATAATTTTCACTTTCATCTTAATTGTTAGTCTCATAAGTTTGGCTACTTTGCCCTTGATATTTTAACAAATCATTAATTAAACTGTCAGGCTATTTTTCTTTCTCTTTTATTAGCTAAAAGGTAAAACTAGGTGGAGACTTGTAGCTATCTGAATGATTTCCAATCTATCTTCACTTCTGCTACTCTATAAATCTGATGGCTGTGGCAGGTTCATGATATAAGACATTAGTTATTAAAACCTGGTGTCTGAGTTATTATTTATGAAATCTTATTATCTAGACATTGAATTAATAATGTTTCTCCAAAAGTAATATTCTTAAAATTGGACTATCTAGAATGGAAATGAAGAAAAATTCAGAGTTATTGAATATTTTTTAAAAAAGAATTTGCCAACAAATTAATCACAGCCTTAGGGATAATTTAACTGAAGAGTGTAATAGAGGACATTAGCATTGCTTTTTGTGTCAACTGAAAAAAATGTACAACCTAAAAGTTGAGAATTATGTTTTATTAAATTGACATGCTGAGGACTTAAGCCTGGGACACAGTCTCTAGATAGCGCTGAGGAAATTTAAAGTGAAAGTTAGTCACTCAGTTGTGTCTGACTCTTTGTGACCCCATGGACTGTAACCCACCAGGCTCCTCTGTCCATGGAATTCTCCAGGAAAGAATAGTTGAGTGGACTGTCATTTCCTTCTCCAAAGGCTCTTCCCAACCCAGGGATTGAACGCAGGTCTCCTGCATTGCAGACAGACTCTTTACCAACTGAACCACCAGGGAAGCTCTGAGCAACCACTCCAAAGAGGTAAGGTAGGAGCCAGACTGTATAGGAATTTTGTCAACACACACATGCAAACACCAGATAGTTGAACATCAAGGATTACTATTAATTAGAGAAAAAAATGGAATTCTCTGGTTAAATGAATTTAGGGTTTTTCTATTTATGGGGATATGCAAATGAAATCATTTCTTCCATATGCACTTTAGCCATCTAGGACCAGTATCCTGTTTTTCTCCATCCAGAGTCCCCTTATGGTGCACAGCTGGGGACGGCTGCAGTGGTTGATGGCTTGTTGGCTTGTTACTGATATGGCAAGTGACAGTCTTTGCCCACATGTGCATTTATATGCTGAGTAAGAGAAAATTTGTGGACATTATTAAATGACTTTCTTAATATGTTGTTGGATTCTGTTTGCTAGAATTTTGTTAAGGATTTTTGCATCTATGTTCATTAGTGATATTGGCCTGTAGTTTTCTTTTTTTGTGGCATCTTTGTCTGGTTTTGGAATTAGGGTGATGGTGGCCTCATAGAATGAGTTTGGAAGCTTACCTTCATCTGCAATTTTCTGGAAGAGTTTGAGTAAGATAGGTGTTAGCTCTTCTCTAAATTTTTGGTAGAATTCAGCTGTGAAGCCATCTGGTCCCGGGCTTTTGTTTGCTGGAAGATTTTTGATTACAGTTTCGATTTCCTTGCCTGTGATGGGTCTGTTAAGATCTTCTATTTCTTCCTGGTTCAGTTTTGGAAAGTTATACTTTTCTAAGAATTTGTCCATTTCATCCAAGTTGTCCATTTTATTGGCATAGAGCTGCTGGTAGTAGTCTCTTATGATCCTTTGTATTTCAGTGTTGTCTGTTGTGATCTCTCCATTTTCATTTCTAATTTTGTTAATTTGGTTCTTCCCTCTTTGTTTCTTAATGAGTCTTGCTAATGGCTTGTCAATTTTGTTTATTTTTTCAAAAAACCAGCTTTTAGCTTTGTTGATTTTTGCTATGGTCTCTTTAGTTTCTTTTGCATTTATTTCTGCCCTGATTTTTAAGATTTCTTTCCTTCTGCTAACCCTGGGGTTCTTCATTTCTTCCTTCTCTAATTGCTTTAGGTGTAGAGTTAGGTTATTTATTTGGTTTTTTTCTTGTTTCTTGATGTGAGCCTGTAATGCTATGAACCTTCCCCTTAGCACTGCTTTTACAGTGTCCCATAGGTTTTGGGTTGTTGTGTTTTCATTTTCATTCATTTCTATACATATTTTGATTTCTTTTTTGATTACTTCTATGATTTGTTGGTTATTCAGAAGCGTGTTATTTAGCCTCCATATGTTTGAATTTTTAACAATTTTTTTCCTGTAATTGAGATGTAATCTTACTGCACTGTGGTCAGAAAAGATGACTGGAATGATTTCAATTTTTTTGAATTTTCCAAGACCAGATTTATGGCCCAGGATGTGATCTATTCTGGAGAAGGTTCCGTGTGCACCTGAGAAAAAGGTGAAGTTGATTGTTTTGGGGTGAAATGTCCTATAGATATCAATTAGGTCTAGCTGGTCCATTGTGTCATTTAAGGTTTGTGTTTCCTTGTTAATTTTCTGTTTAGTTGATCTATCCATAGTTGTGAGTGGGGTATTAAAGTCTCCCACTATTATTGTGTTACTATTAATTTCCTCTTTCATACTCGTTAGTGTTTGCCGTACATATTGCGGTGCTCCTATGTTGGGTGCATATATATTTATAATTGTTATATCTTCTTCTTGGATTGATCCTTTGATCATTATATAGTGTCCTTCTTTGTCTCTTTTCACATCCTTTATTTGAAAGTCTATTTTATCTGATATGAGTATTGCGACTCCTGCTTTCTTTTGGTCTCCGTTTGCATGAAATATTTTTTTCCAGCCCTTCACTTTTAGTCTGTATGTGTCTCTTGTTTTGAGGTGGGTCTCTTGTAGACAGCATATATAGGGGTCTTGTTTTTGTATCCATTCAGCCAATCTTTGTCTTTTGGTTGGGGCATTCAACCCATTTACATTTAAGGTGATTATTGATAGGTGTGGTCCCGTTGCCATTTACTTTGTTGTTTTGGGTTCACGTTTATACAACCTTTCTGCATTTCCCGTCTAGAGAAGATCCTTTAGCATTTGTTGAAGAGCTGGTTTGGTGGTGCTGAATTCTCTCAGCTTTTGCTTATCTGTAAAGCTTTTGAGTTCCCCTTCATATCTGAATGAGATCCTTGCTGGATACAGTAATCTAGGTTGTAGGTTATTCTCTTTCATTACTTTCAGTATGTCCTGCCATTCCGTTCTGGCCTGGAGGGTTTCTATTGATAGATCAGCTGTTATCCTTATGGGGATCCCTTTGTGTGTTATTTGTTGTTTCTCCCTTGTTGCTTTTAATATTTGTTCTTTGTGTTTGATCTTTGTTAATTTGATTAATATGTGTCTTGGGGTGTTTCGCCTTGGGTTTATCCTGTTTGGGACTCTCTGGGCTTCTTGGACTTGGGTGGCTATTTCCTTCCCCATTTTAGGGAAGTTTTCAGCTATTATCTCCTCGAGTATTTACTCATGGCCTTTCTTTTTGTCTTCTTCTTCTGGAACTCCTGTGATTCGAATGTTGGGGCGTTTCACATTGTCCCAGAGGTCCCTGAGGTTGTCCTCATTTCTTTTGATCCTTTTTTCTTTTTTCCTCTCTGCTTCATTTATTTCCACCATTTTATCTTCTATCTCACTTATCCTATCTTCTGCTTCCGTTAGTCTACTCTTGGTTCCCTCCAAAGTGTTTTTGATCTCATTCATTGCATTATTCATTTTTAATTGACTCTTTTTTATTTCTTCTAGGTCTTTATTAAACATTTCTTGTATCTTTTCAATCTTTGTCTCCAGGCTATTTATCTGTAACTCCATTTTGTTTTCAAGATTTTGGATCATTTTTATTATCATTATTCTAAATTCTTTTTCAGGTAGATTCCCTATCTCCTCCTCTTTTGTTTGACTTGGTGGGCATTTTTCATGTTCCTTTACCTGTTGGGTATTTCTTTGCCTTTTCATCTTGTTTAGATTGCTGTGTCTGGAGTGGGCTTTCTGTATTCTGGAGGTCTGTGGTTCCTTTTTATTGTGGAGGATTTACCCAGTGGGTGGGGTTAGACGATTGGCTTGTCAAGGTTTCCTGGTTAGGGAAGCTTGCGTCAGTGTACTGGTGCGTGCAATTTGATTTCTTCTCTTTGGAGAGCAATACACCATGACCAAGTGGGCTTTATCCCAGGAATGCAAGGATTCTTTAATATCCGCAAATCAATCAATGTAATACACCACATTAACAAATTGAAAGATAAAAACCATATGATTATCTCAATAGATGCAGAGAAAGCCTTTGACAAAATTCAACACTCATTTATGATTAAAACTCTCCAAAAAGCAGGAATAGAAGGAACATACCTCAACATAATAAAAGCTATATATGACAAACCCACAGCAAGCATCACCCTCAATGGTGAAAAATTGAAAGCATTTCCCCTGAAATCAGGAACAAGACAAGGGTGCCCACTCTCACCACTACTGTTCAACATAGTGTTGGAAGTTTTGGCCACAGCAATCAGAGCAGAAAAAGAAGTAAAAGGAATCCAGATAGGAAAAGAAGAAGTGAAACTCTCACTGTTTGCAGATGACATGATCCTCTACATAGAAAACCCTAAAGACTCTACCAGAAAATTACTAGAGCTAATCAATGAATATAGCAAAGTTGCAGGATATAAAATTAACACACAGAAATCCCTTGCATTCCTATATACTAACAATGAAAAAACAGAAAGAGAAATTAAGGAAACAATACCATTCACCATTGCAACAAAAAGAATAAAATGCTTAGGAGTATATCTACCTAAAGAAACAAAAGACCTATACATAGAAAACTATAAAACACTGATGAAAGAAATCAAAGAGGACACAAACAGATGGAGAAACATACCGTGTTCATGGATTGGAAGAATCAATATTGTCAAAATGGCTATTCTACCTAAAGCAATCTATAGATTCAATGCAATCCCTATCAAGCTACCAACGGTATTTTTCACAGAACTAGACCAAAGAATTTCACAATTTGTATGGAAATACAAAAAACCTCGAATAGCCAAAGTAATCTTGAGAAAGAAGAATGGAACTGGAGGAATCAACCTGCCTGACTTCAGACTCTACTACAAAGCCACAGTCATCAAGACAGTATGGTACTGGCACAAAGACAGAAATATAGATCAATGGAACAGAATAGAAAGCCCAGAGATAAATCCACGAACCTATGGACACCTTATCTTTGATAAAGGAGGCAAGGATATACAATGGAAAAAAGACAACCTCTTTAACAAGTGGTGCTGGGAAAACTGGTCAACCACTTGTAAAAGAATGAAACTAGAACACTTTCTAACACCATACACAAAAATAAACTCAAAATGGATTAAAGATCTAAATGTAAGACCAGAAACTATAAAACTCCTAGAGGAGAACATAGGCAAAACACTCTCCGACATAAATCACAGCAAGATCCTCTATGACCCACCTCCCAGAATATTGGAAATAAAAGCAAAAATAAACAAATGGGACCTAATGAAACTTAAAAGCTTTTGCACTACAAAGGAAACTATAAGCAAGGTGAAAAGACAGCCCTCAGATTGGGAGAAAATAATAGCAAATGAAGAAACAGACAAAGGATTAATCTCAAAAATATACAAGCAACTCCTGCAGCTCAATTCCAGAAAAATAAATGACCCAATCAAAAAATGGGCCAAAGAACTAAACAGACATTTCTCCAAAGAAGACATACAGATGGCTAACAAACACATGAAAAGATGCTCAACATCACTCATTATTAGAGAAATGCAAATCAAAACCACAATGAGGTACCATTACTCGCCAGTCAGGATGGCTGCTATCCAAAAGTCTACAAGCAATAAATGCTGGAGAGGGTGTGGAGAAAAGGGAACCCTCTTACACTGTTGGTGGGAATGCAAACTAGTACAGCCGCTATGGAGAACAGTGTGGAGATTTTTTAAAAAACTGGAAATAGACCTGCCATATGACCCAGCAATCCCACTCCTGGGCATACACACTGAGGAAACCAGATCTGAAAGAGACACGTGCACCCCAATGTTCATCGCAGCACTGTTTATAATAGCCAGGACATGGAAGCAACCTAGGTGCCCATCAGCAGACGAATGGATAAGGAAGCTGTGGTACATATACACCATGGAATATTACTCAGCCATTAAAAAGAATTCATTTGAACCAGTCCTAATGAGATGGATGAAACTGGAGCCCCTTATACAGAGTGAAGTAAGCCAGAAAGATAAAGAACATTACAGCATACTAACACATATATATGGAATTTAGAAAGATGGTAACGATAACCCTATATGCAAAACAGAAAGAGAGACACAGAAATACAGAACAGACTTTTGAACTCTGTGGGTGAAGGTGAGGGTGGGATGTTTCAAAAGAACAGCATGTATACTATCTATGGTGAAACAGATCACCAGCCCAGGTGGGATGCATGAGACAAGTGCTCAGGCCTGGTGCACTGGGAAGACCCAGAGGAATCGGGTGGAGAGGGAGGTGGGAGGGGGTATCGGGATGGGGAATACGTGTAAATCTATGGCTGATTCATATCAATGTATGACAAAAAAAAAATTTAAAAAAAATAATAATAATAAAAAAAATAATAATTAAAAAAAATAAAGAAAAAAAATGACTTTCATTCATGAGATTATTCAACACATAAGAAGGAAAAAGAGAAATGAAGATGATGTATTAGATACTACTAGGAATCAGAGGACCTGGATTTTAGTTATTTTGCAGACGTTTACTGCCTCAGTACCCAACTTTCGAGGTTCACAGTTGCCGCTATAAAGCCTATTATGTTTGTGAATGCATCAGTTCCAATGGCCCTAAGCTCTTGTGCTAAACACCTGTGCCGTGTTCTTGCTTCTGAACCATAGCTTGTTGCAACCAACCACAGTTGTGTTAACATGAGTTAACAGAGTAAAAATTATGACCACTTCAAAACTACAGCCACATAATGCAGTTAAAATGTTCAGAGTAAAATCTCATCTAGGACAGTGAAACAAAGTCTAAGACTGTGGGCTTCAGAAGCAGTGATTCAAATCCTAGCCTGCCTTCCTTCAAACTAAGTAAACTTGGGAGTCTGAGAACCTTTATTTTCTCTTTGAGGAGGAGGTATGTTCATGTTAAAATTAAAAACAAATAATGACTGGTGGTTATTATGTGCCAACTCTACGCTAGGTTCTTCCTGTATAGAGTCCCTAGCCCAGAGGACTGCTAGAAGAGTTAAATGAGATAATGAACACAGGACAGAGGAACACTTCGTAAATAATTGTTACATTTTCTACTACTGTTACTATCATAGCTGGTAGTGTTCCCTTCCCGCTCTTTCTCTAGATAATAGCTCTAACCTGAAATGGCCAGATAAAACACAGGATACCCAGTAAACACAAACTTCAGATAAACAATAAACTTTTAAGTGTAAGTTGTTGTTCACTTGCTCAGTCGTGTCCGACTCTCTGTGACCCCATGGACTGCAGCACGCCAGCCTTTCCTGTCCTTCACCATCTCCCAGAGTTTGCTCAAACTCATGCCCATTGAGTTAGTGATGCCATCCAACCATCTCATCCTCTGTCATCCCCTTCTCCTCTTGCCTTCAATTTTTTCCAGCATCAGGGTCTTTTCCAGTGAGTCAGTTCTTCACATCAGGTGGCCAAAGAACTGAAGCTTCAGCTGGAATATGGAATATGATTGCATTGGAATATTACTTATCCTGAAGTCTTTTTGAAATTCAACTTTGAGTAATTTGTATTTTTAGTTGTTAATCTGAGAATGCATGTGTACGTGTGTGCTAAATTGCTTCAGTTGTGTCTGACTCTTTGTGACTCTTATGAACTGTAGCCTGCCAGGCTCCTCTGTCCATAGGATATTCCAGGTAAGAATACTGGAGTGGGTTGCCATGCCCTCCTCCAGGGGATCTTCCCCACCCAGATGGAAACCTGCATTGGCAGGTGGGTTCTTTACCACTAGCGCCACCTGGGAAGCCAATCAGGCAGTACTTTTCAAATACATACATATATATATATATATATATATATATATATATATATATATATATTGTCCTAGTGGTAAAGATTGGGGAGCTTCAATATAATTTAGTCATCAGTGTAAAAAACATTTCAGCACTTTCCCTAAGCTTAGGAGGGACAGTGGCCACCTCTGGATCTCCAGGGGAGAATTCAGCAATGTATCTCACTTAGTTTTGGCTGTTCCATTCACGATGTATCTTAGAGGCTAATGGAACATCTTTTAAAAAATATGGACTCTATTCCTGGTTTTCTGGGTTACTATTTTAATGAAGTGGTTTTGTTTGGATCACTATGCATATATAAGTAACAAAATCAATAAGGATTTTTAAATAACTGTGTTCTGAATTCATCAAACATTTCAAAGGAATTTTCAACTGTTTGTATGGAAATCTCAAATATTTTGCCAAATATAAAATTCTTGATTATAAAATTTCTCTATTTTAAGGAAACTTAAATCTTCTGCCTCTTTCTAATCTATTTATCTCAAAACATAAGAATGACATTTATATCAAATTTATTTTTAATGTTCTTAAGAGATTGAGTCTTTGCCCATCCTCAATGTCTTATTATTTCTAAATTATATATATGTATATATTATAATTTATATATTGCAAAAAAAATTTAAAAAGTGTTTCATTCGCAGAGTATTGGCATAAAACACCAGGAAAGGATTCTGACTTTCACACTTGAGAGACATTTCTGCCCCTCCTCCCAATCACACATTCATCTAAAGATAAGGCATGCCTCACACACCATTTGGAAGTTATTCTCCAAAATGTCAGGGTTGAACATTAACATCATGTGTTTTTATCTGCAAAATCACCCCTTTGAGCATGAATATTAGTCTAGTTAGGCACTTTGCAATGTTATTTATTATTATGAGGTTGCTGTTTTAACATTGCATTAATTTGCCAGCCAGTTATAAATCAAGTGAAAGTACTTTCTCCTCTAAATAATGGCAAACTTTTATATTCTGCTTAACTTTTGACAATACAACATTTACCATTATCATCCCATGCTCCTCTTTTGGAAGTTAGTAACATTTGCAGCATTCTCAAATCAATTCCATCTTTATTTGTTTGCATGAGGGCAAAATACTGAAGTTACTTAAGTTGGTCTCTCGTGACACCCTCCCACATGTCCATGACTGAGTTTCTCCTCCTTGACACCTTCCCAAACGTTTGTGGGAAGAATGAACACGTGAAAATTGAAGCAATTAGATGGCCAGTGTAGACACTGCAGGTTTCCAGGTGACTGACAAAACACAGTCTTTATTCCTTTGCTAAAATAACTGTCCAGGATGGACTGAGGGATTCATCACTGCAACAGCTTCTGTCGCCTCTAAAAACTGGTAGGAGCGAACAGTTCTCTAAACACTGTGCTTGTGTTTAGATTTTTTTTTTTTAATTTCTTTCCTGCTATGTGAAGAAATCTCAAAGCAGCCATGATTATTGTCCCGACATTTGTTTGGTACTTTACGGTTCATAAAAAATTTTACGAATCATTTTGGAAAAATTATTAGTTGAAGATCAAGAAAAACTCCCCTTTTGCTGTGAGAGCCTGAAATAAACTTTTATTTGCTTTGCTTTTAAATTTGTTTTAAATAAGACAGAAAATGAGAGACTCGAGGCCCCAAGGGACATGCAGCAGTAAAAAGTGTGTTTTAAGGGGCCAAGATACTTATCTTCTCCCTAGGTAACATTAAGAATCAGACATTTTCCTTCTCTTTCTTCTAGGATGGTATTGCTTTTGTTTCAAAAGAACAGTGAAAAGCTGTTCTTCGCCCTTTCCTTTAGAGGGAAGAGGAAAGTGATGGAACAAGAAGATTCATTTATAGGTAGAATCTTTTTTCTTTGATACCTGCTTAACATTTGCAAGGGTCAAGGTGGCAACACTTAATTTCCTGTATCCTAGGTAACTGGTAGTGATAATATTCAATTATGATTTTTCTCACTTGGGAGGTACTTCATGATGTCTCCTTTATTCTTTCACAGGAAAGTGGCAATGGAGGGTCATACTCAATTTCTCAAGGCAGATAGGGAGTTAAAACTGTTTGCAGAACATCTCAAAATTCCATTCTTTTTGTTTTAGTAGTGTATGAAATGTCACTGGGTAGTAGAATGGTCTAGACTGTGTAGAACTCTACTCTAATACACTAATGATGTTTATCAATCCCCACTTGCCAAGATAGAGGAAACTTGTCACATAACAAATAACCAAGGGGCAATCAAAATAAATCTCCAAGAGCTTCATTGGACCTCGCCAGTCAATGTATGGTCCCTGGACCAGCAACATCAACATCAACTAGAACTTACCTAACAAACTTCTACATTTCTAATATCTTACTCCAGACCTACCAAATTAAAACCTGCTTTTTAAGAAGATCTCTGGTGATTGGGGGCTTCTCTGGTAGCTCAGCTAGTAAAGAATCCACCTGCAGGAGACCCTGGTTCAATTCCTGTGTCAGGAAGATCTTCTGGAGAAGGGATAGGCTACCCACTCTAGTATTCTTGCCTGGAGAATTCCATGGACAGAGGAGCACGGTGGCCTATAGTCCGTGGGTTTGCAAACAGTCAAACATGACTGAGCTACTTTCACAGGTGATTGGTGTACACGTTAAACTTTGAGAAGTATTGTCTTCACACATAAAGAGAATAAACCAGTGGTACCATTGGGGAGAGGGTGATTAGGGACAAGACAGAGTTAGGGGTGATTGTTGTTATTCAGTCACTAGGTTGGGTCTGCCCCTTTGTGACCCCCATGGACTGCAGCGTGCCAATCTCCTCTGTCCTTCACTATCTCCCAAAGTTTGCTTAAATTCATGTCCATTGAGTCAGTGATGCTCTCTCACCATCTCATCCTCTGCTGCCCCTTTCTCCTTTTGCCTTCAGTTCTTCCCATCATCAAAGTCTTTTCCCATGGGTCAACTCTTTGCAACAGGTGGCCAAAGTGATGGAGCTTCATCATCAGTCCTTCCAATAGATATTCAAGATTCATTTCCTTTAGGATTGACTGATACAATCTCCTTGCAAACCAAGAGGATCTCAAGAGTCTTCTCTAGCACCACAGTTCAAAAGCATTAATTCTTTGATGCTCAGCATTCTTTATGGTCCAATTCTCACATCTGTACATGACTGCTAGAAAAACCATAGCTTTAACTATATGGACCTTTTTTTGCCATGTGATGTCTCTGCTTTTTAATATGCTGTGCAGGTTTGTTATAGCTTCCCGTCCAAGGAACAAGTGTTTTTTAATTTCCTGGCTTAGTCACTGTCCACAGTGATTGTGCAGCCCAAGAAAATAAAATCTTTTGCTGCTTCCACTTTATCCCTTCTATTTTCCATGAAGTGATGAGGCTGGATGCCATGATCTTAGTTTTTTTTTTTCTTTTTTTAACTTGTTTCATTTTTCTTAATTTTGATGTTAGTTTTTTCAATGTTGAGTTTCAAGTCAGCCTTTTCACTCTTTTTCCATCCTCATCAAGAGGCTCTTTAGTTCCTCTTCACTTTCTCCCATGAGAGTGGTATCATCTGCATATATAAGGTTGTCAATATTTCTCCCAGCAGTCTTCATTCCTGCTTGTGATTCATCCAGCCTGGAATTTTGCATGATGTACTTTGTGTGAAAAGTGAAAGTGACAGTCGCACAGACCTGTCCTACTCTTTTTGATTCCATAGACTGTAGCTTACCTGGCTCCTCTGTCCATGGAATTCTCCAGGCAAGGACATCTGAGTGGGTTGTCATTTTTTTCTCTAGGGGATCTTTCCAACCCAGGGATCGAACCCGTGTCTCCTGCATTGCGGGCAGATTCTTTACCAGCTGAGCCACTAGGGAAGCCTGGTACTTAATAAAAGTTTGTATAGTGTACAAACTATATATACTTGTTTGTTTACATATGTATATATATACAAGCTACTATACTTTGTATAGTAGTTAAATAAGTAGGGTAACAATATACAGCCTTGTCATACACCTTTCCCAATTTTGAACCAGTCCATTTTCCCATGTCTAGTTCAAACTGTTGTTTCTTGACCTGCATACAAGCTTCTCAGGAGGCAGGCAATGTGGTCTGGATTCCCATTTCTTTTAAGAATTTTCCAGTTTGTTGAGATCCACATAGTCAAAGGCTTTATGTAGTCAGTGAAGCAGAAGTAGATGTTTTTCTGGAATTCTCTTGCTTTTTCTATGATCCAACAAATGTTGGCAATTTGATCTCTGGTTCCTCTGCCTTTTCTAAACCCAGCTGTTCACCTGGGATTTCTTGATTCATGTACTTCTAAAGCCTCGCTTGAAGGATTTTGAGAATAAACTTGCTAGTAAGTAAAATGAGCTCAACTGTACAGTAGTTTGAAGATTTTTTTGACTTTGCCCTTCTTTGGAAATGGAATGAAAATGGACCTTATCCAGTCCTATGGTCACCTTTTTCAGTCCTGAGTTTTCTAAATTTGCTGACATATTGAGGGCAGCACTTCATCGGATTTATCATTTAGGATTTGAAATAACTCAGCTGGAATTCCATCACCTCCACTAGCTTTGTTTGTAGTAATGCTTCCCAAGGCCCACTTGACTTTGCACTCCTTTGCACGTAAAGCACTTGCTTTACGTGAGTGGCCACACTATTGTGGTTATCAGATAATTAAGATCTTTCTAGTTCTTCTGTGTATTCTTGCCACCTCTTCTTAATCTCTTCTGCTACTGTTAGGTCCATACCGCTTCCACGTCCTCTATTGTGCCCATCTTTGCATGAAATGTTCTCTTGATATCTCCATTTTCTTGAAGAGATCTCCAGTCTTCCCCATTCTGTTGTTTTCCTCTAATTCTTTGCATTGTTCACTTAAGAAGGCCTTCTTATCTCTCCTTCCTATATTCTGGAACTCTGCATTCAGTTGGGCATATGTCTCTCTTTCTGTCTTGCCTTTCAGTTCTCTTCTTTCATCAGCTATTTGTAAACCCTCCTCTGACAACCACTTTGCCTTCTTGAATTTTTCTTTGGGAGATTTTGGTCACTGCCTCCTGTACAATAAAATGAAATTACCTATAACAATCAATTTTATAGCACAGGGAATATACCTAGTATTTTTATAATACTTATAAATGAGATATAATCTCTAAAAATTGTGAATCATTATGTTGTACACCTAGAAATTATATAATGTTGTAAATCAACTATACCTTAGTAAAAAAAAAATAATAAAATGATGCTTGCTATAAAAAGGAAGTATCGTCTTAGCATAAACACAATATTTTATTAAAGTGTTGCAATAAACCCATGATGCAGATTGTTGCTGTAATCCTTAGCATGGTTATGAGAAAACTGGGGCATTGAAGTATTGTTAAAATAGCCTTAAATTCATCAAGAATATAGCCTTTAGTAGTAACACTAATGGACTTCCCAAGTGGCTCATTGTGAAGGATCCACCTGTCAATGCAGGAGCCCACAAGAGACACCAGTTCGATCCCTGGGTCAGGAAGATCCCCTGGAGAAGGAAATGGCAATCCACCCCAGTATTCTAGCCTGGAAAATTCCATGGACAGAGGAGCCTGGCAGGCTATAGTCCACGGGGTTGCAAAGAGTCAGACAGTACTGAAAGCGCACACGCACACACACTGTCTTACTCATACGCATTATAACATTAACAACATAACAATTAAGATAAAACATGGCCAACAGTACAGCATATGAGTGTCTGTCTGAGGTCTGGAGTTGAATTGCCTGGGTTCAAATCCTGACTCTACAACTCAGCAAATGTAAACTATTCACCAAGGTGGTCAGTATCTCTGTTTCCTTTTTCAAATGATAGATAAGGATTTGGAAAGACCCACCTCATTGTGTTGGAGGAGAGGGAAGAGTAAATGAATAAATTAAAATGCTTAGCACAGTGCCTAGCATGTAGTACAAATTCCACATATGTTAGACAATACTAATAGTAGGTGTAATAGTAATTGTAGCAGTAACATTTTTTCCAATGCCAGCTACATACTTCATTTGATTCAGTCCCTGAAATAACCTTACTGTCCCCTATACCTTGTCATAGAAAGACTAATGTTATCCAGCTGAACTTGGGTCTGCTTCCCCAGTGTTTAGCAAGCAAAGCCAGTCTGCTGATACTGGGTTGTGGTAAAGGACAGTACAGCATTTTCTGCAGGGTGGAAAACAAGAAGAAGCTCAAAAACCATCTCCCAGTGGCCTTCAGGGTAGGGTCTGGATGCCGTGTGGTGAGCTTGTGGGCACTTTTTCTGATGGGTTCTAATGAGATAACAGGGTGGTGTTTTCAGGGATTTTAATCTTAACCTGGTTCCAACCAGTCTAGGTCTAAATGCTTGTGGTCAGCATGTAGTTTCTGTCCTCTACATTTTGGGGTCAGAGGTGGATCTTAATTTCTGCAGAACTCAAAGATATGTATCAGATTGCTATCTATATCCCTTCAGGAGGAGCTAGGGGTCCTACGGCTGCTTTATGGATGAACTGTTGTTTAAGCTGTCATTTCTTTTCTTGCTTGACTGCATTTCCTTTGTTTCTGCATTCCCTCACTCCTATAATTAGTGCTTTTTTGAATCTTCTCTTTAAAGCTTGGATAAGGCCGAGCAAGCAGCTGAGGCTGCAGAGGAAGTTGTGCTTGGGAAGGCCTCACAGGGTCCTGCTAGTTTCACTAAGAAGCCGTTTTGCCTAAAGTCACATCACTGGTGAATATTCAAGACTTGGCTCCACATTAAATTTCATTGCTCTTAAAGTGAGTGCTTTAAGTTCAGGTCTTTTGAATTCAAGCCCTCTATTATTTTACCAAACTGCACTTCTCCCCAACCATGAATGAGAAGAATATTTTCAGCTGACAGATGACTCATTAATGCTATTTGATTCAGAATGCAATTATCAGCTTTCAGATCTACATCTCTGTTTTGCTCCAGGTCCTATTCCTTTCCTCTTTGCCCTGGCCCTAGAGAACACTCTGTCATTCTTTGCTTGCCTCCGGTTTCAAATCAGCATCAAAATACTCTTAGAAGGTAATAGAATCCTGAGCTGAGAGTTCCAGCTTCCCTAGGATTCTTCTTAATAAATAGCCTCTTAGTATGTCTGATTCTTGGCCCTTTGAGGGAAATTTGCATTTTGATGGAGAACTTCTGAAGATGAAAAGTCTTAACCTACAGACTCACTATGTAATGGTAGTATATCAGGTACTAGAGGGCAGAGCCCTCCAGGGTAAAACAGAGTTAAAGAAGAATAAAAGGTTTTCCGGAGAGCTTCTGATCTCAGCTTGTAGGCAAATGATGTCCTGGATAAGAGCACACCTTCACAGTCCCTACAAGACAGTGAAATAGAACCTGATGGTCTCCATGTATTAGGAGGTGGCAATTCTGATTCTTAATTTAATATCACCAGTGGTTTCATAACTAGAAATTTATAAATTATCTACAATGGCCTATTAAATGAGAAAAATTACTCTCCACAACAGTGTGGGTTTCAGCATAGATGGGCTTGAGCATGATGTGAGTGTATGATGGAGGACTTAATAGATACATTTACACATGCCCTTGAACAACACTATTTTGAACTAAGGTGGGGGGCCCATTTATACATGTACTTTTTTTCAAGAGTAAATGCTACAGTGCTCCACAAACCCTGAACCTCAGCTGGGAATCCTGAGAGTTCAGTTCAGTGGCTCAGTCGTGTCCGACTCTTTACAACCACATGGACTGCAGCACGCCAGGCTTCCCTGTCCATCACCAGCACCCAGAGCCTGCTCAAACTCATGGCCATCGCGTCGGTGATGCCATCCAACCATCTCATCCTCTATCATCCCCTTCTCCTCCTGCCTTCAATCTTTCCCAGCATCAGGGTCTTGTCCAAAGAGTCAGTTCTTTGCATCAGATGGCCAAAGTATTGGAGTTTCAGCTTCAACATCAGTCCTTCCAATGAACACCCAGGACTGATTTCCTTTAGGACTGACTGGTTTGATCTCCTTTCAGTCCAAGGGATTCTCAAGAGCCTTCTCCAATACCACAGTTCAAAAGCATCAATTCTTCGGTGCTCAGCTTTCTTTATAGTCCAACTCTCACATCGATACATGACACTGGAAAAACCATAGTTTTGACTAGATGGACCTTTTTTGGTAAAGTAATGTTGTTATAGCCACGCTTTCTGGGAAACAGACTCACTCAGAAGGACAGTGCAGATAGTGGAGTGCAGTTTATGACACCGGCGGGCCCAAGGCAGAGCCTCCTCTTAGCCAAGGACCCCAACCAGCATTTGTGAAAATCTTTTATACCCCATGTGTACGATGCGTACGTGTCCAAACCCACCACCCCAATTCCCTTGAGACTTACATAAACAAAGGTAGGGTAAATACAACTACAATAACCCCATCATTCACGTGTTATGTGTTCAAACAGTCAATAATCAATAAGCCCGCAGTTACATTCCAACCAGTTAATAATCGATAAGCCTGTGATTACATCCTGATAGATATGGAAAAAGTTTATGACCTGTCCGGAGACAGGGGTGATTATGGTACGCTTCCTCTTAGGCAATGAGTAACCTGGATGTGATCTTCAAGATTCCCCTGTCTGGACGGGGTCTTATCCTTCCATTGTCGTTCCCACAGGCACTAAGCAGAGAGTTCAGAGTTCACTGGAGAGGCAGCCGAGCACGATCAGCATGGACAGGCCTGAGATGGAGTCCTGGCCCTGTGAATTCCTTCTTCAATGTCTCTGCTTTTTAATATGCTGTCTAGATTGGTCATAACTTTCCTTCCAAGGAGTAAGCATCTTTTAATTTCACGGCTGCAATCACCATCTGCAGTGATTTTGGAGCCCAAAATATAAAGTTTCTCACTTTATTTCACTTTGTTTACTTTACTCACTTTTACTCACTTTACTCACTTTGTTTCCCCATCTATTTACCATGAAGTGATGGGACCAGGTGTCATGATCTTAAGCCAACTTTTTCACTCTCCTCTTTCACTTTCATTAAGAGGCTTTTTAGTTCTTCACCTTCTGCGATAAGGGTGGTGTCATCTGCATATCTGAGGTTATTGATATTTCTCCCAGCAATCTTGATTCCAGCTTGTGCTTCATCCAACCCTTTTGCATGATTTACTCTGCATAGAAGTTAAATAAACTGGGTGACAATATACAGCCTTGACATGCTCCCTTCCTGATCTGGAACCAGACTGTTGTTCCATGTCTCTTTCTAACTGTTGCTTCTTGACCTGCATACGTATTTCTCAGGAGGCAGGTCAGGTGGTCTGGTATCCCCATCTCCTTTGGAATTTTCCACAGTTGGTTGTGGTCCACACAGTCAAAGGCTTTGGCATAGTCAATAAAGCAAAAGTAGATGTTTTTCTGGAACTCTTCTGCTGTTTCCATGATCCAACGAATGTTGGCAACTTGATATCTGGTTCCTCTGCCTTTTCTAAATCCAGCTTGAACATCTGGAAGTTCACAGTTCAACACATACTATTGAAGCCTGGCTTGGAGATTTTGAGCATTATTTGCTAGCGTGTGAGATAAGTGCAATTCTGCGGTAGTTCGAACAGTCTTTGGCATTGCCTTTCTTTGGAATTGGAATGAAAAACTGACCTTTTCCAGTATTGAGGCCACTGCTTAGTTTTCCAGATTTGCTGACATATTGAGTGCAGCACTTTCACAGCATCATCTTTTAGGATTTGAAATAGCTCAACTGGAATTCTATCACCTCCACTAGCTTTATTCACAATGATGCTTCTGAAGGCCCACTTGACTTCACATTCCAGGATGTCTGTTAATAGGTGAGTAATCATACAATTGTGAATATCTGGGTCATGAAGATCTTTTTTGTATAGTTCTTCTTTGTATTCTTGCCAGCTCTTCTTAGTATCTTCTCTTAGGTCCATACCATTTTTGTCCTTTATTGAGCCCATCTTTGCATGAAATGTTCCCTTGGTATCTCTAATTTTCTTGAAGAGATCTCTACTCTTTCCCATTCTATTGTTTTTCTCTGTTTCTTTGCAATGATCACATAAGAAGGCTTTCTTATCTCTCCTTGTTATTCTTTGGAACTCTGCATTCAAACGGGTGTATCGCTCCTTTTCTCCTTTGCTTTTACTTCTCTTCTTTTCTCAGCTATTTGTAAGGCCTCCTCAGAAAACCATTTTGCCTTTTTCATTTCTTTTTCTTGGAGTTGGTCTTGATCACTGACTCCTGTACAATGTCACGAACCTCTATCCCTAGCTCTTCACATACTCTATCAGATCTAATCTCTTGAATCTATTTGTCACTTTCACTGTATAATTGTAAGGGATTTGATTTAGGTCATACCTGAATAGTACAGTGGTTTTCCCTACTTTCTTCAATTAAGTCTGAATTTGGCAATAAGGAGATCATGATCTGAGCCACAGTCAGCTCCCACTCTTGTTTTTGCTGACAGTATAGAGCTTCTCCATCTTTGGCTGCAAAAATTATAATCAATCTGATTTTGGTGTTGACCATCTGGTGATGTCCATGTGTAGAATCTTCTCTTGTGTTGTTGGAAGAGGGTGTTTGCTATCACCAGTGCATTCTCTTGGCAAAACTCAGTTAGCCTTTGACCTGCTTCATTTTGTACTCCAAGGTCAAATTTGCCTGTTACTCCAGGTAGCTCTTGACTTCCTACTTTTGCATTTCAGTCCCATATAATGAAGAGTACATCTTTTTTTGGGTGTTATTTCTAGAAGGTCTTGTAGGTCTTCATAGAACTGTTCAACTTCAACTTCTTGAGCATTGCTGGCCAGGGCATAGACTTGGATTACTGTGATGTTGAATGGTTTGCCTTGGAAACAAACAGCCATCATTCTGTCATTTTTGAGACTGCATCCAAATACTGCATTTTGGACTCCTTTGTTGACTATGATGACTACTCCATTTCTTCTAAGGGATTCTTGCCCACAGTAGTAGGTATAATGGTCCTCCCAGTTAAATTCACCCATACAGAAGACTGCATATAAGTTGTATATAGACTTTCATCCACTGGAGGATCAGCACTCCTAAGCTCCATGCTGTTCCAAGAATCAATGGTACTGTTTTCTATCTCAAGGGAAAGGCTGTCTTAATTGAGAAGGCAATGCTCCAGAAGCCTAATATTGTATTAGAGAGTGGGTGTCCCACTTTAGGAAATCTGGAATTATTGACATAATGGAACCATACACACAGGTAAAGTACCTTTTCTAATGTTTCATCACATGAAGGACTTAGAGGTCCAGGGGAATACATTTGGTTGTGTTTAATGAGCACGTGTGTAAAAGGGGCATGAGTATTTGGAAATATTTTCTTAAGAATTTATGAGTATCATTGAAGTACAAACCTTCGGCTGTAGTGAACTATTGAAGTCTTTGACAAGACTGAAATTCTAAGTCCTTTAACATGATGGAAAAATATCAGTTGAATTCTGAAAAAATGGAAATACATCTACTTACTGTCTGGGTGCTTTGTTTGAAATGATGAGAAATGGAATTAGACCAGAGGCTTAAGTTTTATGTACTGTGTGTATTCAGTTGCTCAGTCATGTCTGACTCTTTGTGACACCATGGGCCTGCCAGGCTCCGCTGTCCATAAGATTTTTCAGGCAAGAATGCTGGTGTGGGTTGTCATTTCCTACTCCCAACTTTTAAAACTACCCTCCTCTAGAACATTAGAGATATTTTTTATTAGATAGGCAAAAGAGATAATACAGGGTGGCTCAGGAGACATGTTAGCCTAAGATCATATTAACAAGAGTACGGTTGTGCTTTAGGGGTCAGTGTCCCAGAAAGGAATAGAACCAAAAAGGTATAGAATATTTCCAAAAATAGTTGGCAACAAAGGGGGAGAAAAAGGAAAAACAAAACAAATCTGATTAAAAAGAAAATGGGATAATGGATTCAAGAGAATCTGTATTGATCATTCCACTTTACACAATAGCTCAAAATTTGAAACAATGGGAATCATGACTGGTTTTTCTTTTACTTTAATGTGACGCATTTTGTTATTTCCTTTGCAGAAGTGAGTGGGATGTGACATGGAGGTTGCTATAGTTACTCATTTTTAATGAATTTCAAGACTTAGCCAACCGAATAGCTCTCAAAGGCAACATTTTTAGAGGGGAGTAGAGGGAAATTTGTGACTGAAAATGACTCATCATAACACAAATACAAAGAAAACATTAAAAACTACTTAAGGAATAAAGTTTTAATGTATTGAATCATGATTTATTCTCATTAAGAGTGTGATTTGAGGGCATTTAAATAACATTTTCTTGTGACTCAGCTGGTAAACAGTCCGCCTGCAATGCACAAGACCTGGTTCGATCCCTGGGTTGGGAAGATCCACTGGAGAAGGGAAAGGCTACCTACTCCGGTATTCTGGCCTGGAGAATTCCATGGACTGTAGACACCATTGGGTCGCAAAGAGTTAGACATGACTGAGTGACTTTCACTTCAAATGACATTTATTTGAGTTAAATATATTTAATCACTTAAAGTGATTTTTTGTTGTGAGTTTGTAACATTTGGCATATCTATTAATAATCAAGAAAACATGGTGGTAAAAAATTCAAAAGTGTTATTCACTCAGTCGTGTCCAACTCTTTGCAACCCCATGGGCAGCATCCTGTCAGGCTTCTCTGTCCATGGAATTCTCCAGGCAAGAATACCGGAGTGCGTTTCCATTTCCTTCTCCAGGGGATCTTCCCGACCCAGGGACTGAACCCGGGTTTCCTGCATGGCAGGCAGATTCTTTTCCATCCGAGCCACCAGGAAAGCACCCAAATCAAAATATACTCACATTAGAAAGAAAAATAGTTTGGAAATATTTAGCTTCCCAAATTTTAAACTACATTTCACAGTTTATAAAAAAGAAAAAAATGATCTAATTATACTATACTTATAAAATGAAACTAAACTTTCTAGTGCAGATGCAAATGAAGGATGTTCAGAGAAAGTGTCGAAATCTCATTATCAAGGAAACTAAAATAAGGGAGGGTACAGTTAAAACTAATAAGGATGATTTCAGACAGTTTTTTCATGCTAATGAAAAAGAGATTTAGTATGTTGGAGACATACAGAAAAATTAGAAGAAAGCAAAATGAGAGTAATTTGCCCAAAATAAGCTTGAAATATTTATGGCAATAGAAATCAGTTTCTTAAGCTGGATTCCCAATACAAATTAGTGGGATTCCATTTGATTATACTTCCTTCAAAGTGAGCCCAAATATTAATAGCCACTATAATCATGGCTTAAGTTAATATTTCCATGTCTTTGTGTAATGTAAAATGTTTATATAAATATTGTATAGCTCAACATAGTTTAGGGCTACAGAAATACTAAAAGTGACATTTATGCTCACTGCTTGGAAACATTCTAAGCAAAATTTAGGTAGATGACCATTTACCTTAGAATTAAAGAGTTACAGGAAAAATAGCATTTCTTTTAGCAACCTTATACTTGAATCCCAAACCAAACATGATATATAAAGTCCTCCTATACTTTAGTTCTATGAAGAATAATAGAAAAGTATAGCCATTTATAGGAGAGTTTACTTTGATGAATAAATGTTGTTTGAGGGTTTTTGTTTTCATGTCTCAAGAAAATCTACTGGACTATGAGGCCAGAACTATGATGTTGATAGGATGTCACTAGCTGTAGTACTTGACTGGTTTGAATTGAGAGGTGCTACAAGGGTAAACTATATGTCAAATCATAAGACAATACTAAAAGAAGAACAATGTAGAATATTGCTTTAATTTTTATATTGATTACGTTTTAACTTGGTAATACTTTGGATTATTGGATTAAAAAACTCGTTTTCTCAGTTTCTTTTTACCTTTTTAATGTGTGTGCGTGCTCAGTTGTGTCTGACTCTTTGTGACCTCATGGACTGCAACCCATCAGGCTCCTCTATCCATGGGATTTTCCAGGCAAGAATAGTGGAGTGGGTTGCCATTTACTTCTCCAGGGGATCTTCCCAACCCAGGGATCAAACTCACATCTCTTGCATCTTCTATATCAGCAGGCAGAATCTTTACCACTAGGGCTACCTTGAGAGCCCACCTTTTTAATGTAGCTACTGGAAAATTTGACGTTACATAGGTGGTTCACTTTATATTTCTCCTGGACAAGCTGATTTAGACCAAGGGGTTCTTAACTAAGGAGTTGCTTGTTGGCAAGGTAAGTTACTTGGACATGTTTTGTTCCTCTGAGAAATGATGTTCTATAAGTTGACAGGGTTCCTAAGAAAGTTGGTAGAGCCTGCTTAGCCCATATTGCAAACAACGTGATCACCACCACAAGTCTAGTTATGATCCACCGTCATACAGTTAACTCCCTGCATCCATTTGCCCAATCTCTTTCCCCTCTGGTAACCCCTAATATGGTCTCCATATCTATGAGTTAACTTCTGTTTCTTTTTTTTTTTTAATTTTGTTTTTTTAGATTATGCAAATGAGTGAAATCACATTGTATTTGTCTTTCTCTGTCTGACATTTCACTTAGCATATTGCCCTCAAAGTCCATTCATGATGTCTCAAGAGGCAGGATATCTTTGTTTTTTATTGGTAGGTAGACTTTCATTGTGTGTGTGGTGGGGGGGAGGTGTGTAAATACCCAGAAGTGGAATAACTGGGTCATGTGGTAGTTCTGTTCCTAATCTTTGGAGTAATCTTCACACTGTTTTCCATAGCAGCTGTAACAATTTACAGTCTCATTAAGAGTGTACTAGGATTTCCTTTTCTCCATATCCTTTCCAATGTTTGTTTGTTATTATCTTTTTGATAAGTCATTCTAACAGGTGTGATGTGATACTCCATTGTGGTTTTGATTTGCATGTCTCTGACTTGTGATGCTGAAGATTTTTTTCATGTGTATTTTGGCCATCATATATGCCATCCTCGAAAACATATCTATTCAGGTACTCTGACCAATTTTTTTTATTTTAATACCAAATCAAACTTTCATTTATAAAAACAAATGCTGAATGAGTAGCACTCTCAGATGATCAAACCCATTTTGTTTTATTTTTTAGGTGAAGGATAATTGCCTTACAGAATTTTATTGGTTTCTGCCAAACATTTGTAACTGTATATTTGCTGTTGAGTTGCATGAGTTTTTTATGTTGGATTTTAACCCCTTTTTGGATAAATCATTTGTGAATATTTTATCTCATTCAGTAGGTTACCTTTAAGTTTTGAAGATGGTTTTCTTTGCAGAAGCATTTTATCTTGATGCCTGTGCATCACTAAATCCTAAAGCTTGCTTCAACTCATGTCCATTGAGTCGGTGATGCCGTCCAACCATCTCATCCTCTGTTGTCCCCTTCTCCTGCTTCCTTCAATCTTTCCCGGCATCAGGGCCTTTTCCAGAGAATTGGCTCTTCACATCAGGTGGCCAAAGTATTGGAGTTTCAGCTTCAGCATCAATCCTTCCAGTGAATATTCAGGACTGATTTCCTTTAGGATGGAATGGTTCGATCTCTTTGCATTAAAGGGATTCTCAAGAGCCTTCTCCAACACCACAGTTCAAAAGCATCAGTTCTTTGGTGCTCAGCTTTCTTTATAGTCCAACTCTCACATCCATACATGACTACTGAAAAAACCATAGCTTTGACTAGTTGGACCTTTGTTGGCAAAGTAATGTCTCTGCTTTTTAATATGCTGTCCAGATTGGTCATAACTTTTCTTCCAAGGAGCAAGCGTCTTTTAATTTCATGGCTGCAGTCACTATCTGCAGTGATTTTGGAGCCCCCAAAAATAAAGTCTCTCACTGTTTCCATGGTTTCCCATCTATTTGCCCTGAAGTGATGGGACCAGATGCCATGATCTTAGTTTTCTGAATGCTGAGTTTTAAGCCAGCTCTTTCACTCTCCTCTTTACTTTCAGCAAGTGGCTCTTTAATTCTTTCTTGCTTTTTTCCATAAGTTTGGTGTCATCTGGGTGGCTGAGGTTACTGATATTTCTCCTGGCAATCTTGACTCCGGCTTGTACTTCATCCAGTCTGGCATTTCTCATGGTGTACTCTGCATAGAAGTCAAATAAGCAGGGTGACAATGTACAGCCTTGATGTACTCCTTTCCTGATTTGGAACCAGTCCATTGTTCCACGTCCATTCTAACTGTTGCTTCTTGACCTGCACACAGATTTCTCAGGAGGCAATTAAGGTGGTCTGGTATTCCCATCTCTTGAAGAATTTCCCACAGTTTGTGGTGATCCACACAGTCAAAGATTCTGGCATAGTCAATAACGCAGAAGTAGATGTTTTTCTGGAACTCTCTTGGTTTTTCAATGATTCAGCAGATGTTAGCAATTTGATCTCTGGTTCCTCTGCCTTTTCTAAATCCAGCTTGTACATCTGGAAGTTCACGGTTCACTTACTGTTGAAACCTGGCTTGGAGAATTTTCAGTATTATCTTGCTAGCATGTGAGATGAGTGTAATTGTGCGGTAGTTTGAGCATTCTTTGGCATTGCCTTTCTTTGGGATTGGAATGAAAACTGACTTTTTCCAGTCCTGTGGTCACTGCTGAGTTTTCCAGACTTCCAGGCATATTGATTGGAGCACTTTCACAGCATCATCAATTGCATTAGCATCATCAGTTGCATTAGGATCACAATATTTTGTTACTACTCTGATAGACCATAATTTTTTGAATATTACAAATAGATAAAACAAAAAATATGTTAAAATTCCTTAATATAATATATTAATATTATGGCTTTGATTTACTTATTACTTGTGAATCAGTCAGAGATTAAAAGGTGCTTACACTCTAGGGGAAGTGATTGAGGCTATGTCATAATCAGTGATAAAGTTTATTTTATTTCTCATATTTTCCATGTCTATCTTTTGTATCAATATCATGCTCACCTTATAAAAACAGGTGGTAAATAAATATTTCTGAATTCATTGCAATATTTATATGCTATACTAAAATTATCTGGGTTTTTTTTTTAGTATTTGTAGAAATCACCTGTAAAGCTGGCCCTAATTTGATATTTTTTTCTTCTTAGGAAGGTATGAAATTACCAAGTCATTTCCTTTAATAATCATTTTGAAAGCATTCAATTTGTATCTGCTGCATATATAAATCTCTCTCTTTACATTTCTAGTACTGACAATTATTTCTTCTCTTTACCTTAGTCAATATTTCTAGTTGAGAATAACTATCAAACTACCAACTTATAAATTTTATTGCCTTCTCATGTTGATTTTGTATTCATTTTTCCTCTGCTGACATTGCTTTTATATAGTTTCTTTGGAATTATTTTTTCTTTGTATCAACTTTGAAAGTTGGAAACTTTGCTCATTAAATTTTTGTCTTTCCTTTCTATCAATTCATGGCTTTAAGGTTATAAATTTCTGTCTGAATATCTCTTAGCCATATCCAACAGATTCTGATATTATCTATATTATTCTACATTTTAAAAATTCATCATAATCTTTCGCATGGATTGTCTGAGAGTATTTCTAAATATTTGTGCTTTCTTGGTTTCTTTTTGTCTCCAGTTTTAATGAAACTCTGCTGTGGTTCCAGACCATAGTCTGTATTTTTCTGTAGTTCTTTAAAAAATATTGATAGTTATTTTATAGCATAGTTCATCATTGCTTTTCACAGGCATTTCATACCTGATTGAAAATAATACCATTGTGCAGTTATTGGAAAAAGAATTATCTGTCCATTAGAACTATCAAAGAAAAAGATGAATTCCTTTGTTTGGGGAGAGAGAGAGTGATAACTTTTTATGTCTCTGTTTGTTTTATCCCGACTGTAAGCGTGAGGTTTCTGGGTTAGACGCAGTCTAATTATTTGCATAGCAGTCTTGGTGCTGATTCCCATGCCTCATTTTTCTTTTGGAAAAATGTGATGAGGGCATACATCACCCTATATGTAGAGAATAGGGGCTCTCTACTCTAGGAGAGCATCGAAAATTATGACTCTTGAGGCTCGTACAGGGACGCTTACATAAATGCCCTTCCTCCCCTGATGAAAAGAGGAAGAAAACTTTGCTGTCTACTAAAACCCTCTCTGGGAAAGTGGGTGGGAAGTCCCTGGGTTTTTACAATCCTTTGCAGTAGAAACTCCAGGAAAGAGAAAATTGTTTATCACTCCTGGATAGTTCATTATTTGCAATGTCTAAGGCTTGTTTTCTATTCACTCATTTTGAACTCAGTTTGCCGATAATATTTGGTCAGAAACCCTCACTATACAGAAATATGGAAATATTACCTTCTCAAAAGAGAACCACGTATCCTTAGACCTACCTCAGCAGCCTGAGTTATGTCAGGATGTAGCCCCAGTTCCAAGTTGCTGGCTATTGTACAGTAGGGGCTATTACTTTGGGATATCAACTGTAATCAGAAGGTTTGGAATTCATCTCTCTTACCACCCAACTACTCCACAGCATGTCAATCTTGCATTCTCTACTCTGTTGATGATGGTAGTGAGGTGTGAGGAGGGGAGAGTTAAGGACTCCCTCTGATTTTGGTGTGTGGCTTCCCTGATAGCTCAGTTGGTAAAGAATCTGCCTGCAATGCGGCAGACCTGGGTTTGATCCCTGGATTGGGAAGATTTCCTGAAAAAGGGAAGGATACCCACTCCAGTATTCTGGACTAGAGAATTTCATGAACTATATAGTCCATGGGGTCACAAAGAGTCGGACACGACTGAGCAACTTTCATTTTCACTTCCTTTCTAGATTTTGGTAGGAATAAGACAGTACTCTCTCCACTCTACTTTTGCTTGGACCACTTCCTACAAAAATATATCATAATTTTATATTGTAATTAGAACCACAGAAAGTGAAACCAAAGTTCACTGATTCAAATGATTTTATGCAAAACTAAATTAAATTAAGTACATAAATATCTGAATAGATAATGCTGGATTTTACATTCTGCATTTCTTCTAATGCCATCTTTGTAAATGTTTTTCTCAATGGACTTTAAGACCATAAGTGCAAAACTCAGTAGAAACTGACTCAAAGCATACATTTAAACAATAGTCATAAGAGTATTCTTAGTGAATAATGATCAAGACAATGAAGCTACAACTTAGTGAATAAAAATGAAATGAGTTCCCTATAAAAACAATGCTAAACAACCAAACACAATCTTGTTCCACTGAAAATGTTTCTTCCCCAATCTGTACTTCATAACCATGATAAAAATGCCCAAATAACCCAATTTCATAGCATTCCAAGCAATGCAAATAAAACTCTAAGTGATCTCAGTTCAGTTCAGTTGCTCAGCTGGGTTCAACTCTTTGAGACCCCATGGACTGCAGCACGCCAGGCTTCCCTGTCCATCACCAGCTCCTGGAGCCTACTCAAACTCATGTCCATTGAGCCAGTGATGCCATCCAACCAACTCATCCTCTGTCATCCCCTTCTCCTCCTGCCTTCAATCTACCCAGCATCAGGATCTTTTACAATGAGTCAGTTCTTCACATCAACTGCCAAAGTATTGGAGCTTCAGCTTCAGCATCAGTCCTTCCAATGAATATTCAGGACTGATTTCCTTTAGGATTGACTAGTTGGATCTCTTTGTAGTATAAGGGATTCTCAAGAGTCTTGTCCAACACCACAGTTCAAAAGCATCAATTCTTTGGTGCTCAGCTTTCTTTATAGTCCAACTCACATCCATACATGACTACTGGAAAAAACAAAGCTTAGACTAGATGGACCTTTGTTGGCAAAGTAATGTCTCTGCTTTTTAATGTGCTGTCTATGTTGGTCATAACTTTCCTTCCAAGGAGTGTCTTTTAATTTCATGGCTGAAATCACCATCTGCAGTGATATTGGAGCCCAGAAAAATAAAGTCAGCCACTGTTTCCACTGTTTCCCCATTATTGTGCCTATCTTTGCATGAAATGTTCCCTTGGTATCTCTAATTTTCTTGAAGAGATCTCTAGTCTTTCCCATTCTATTGTTTTCCTCTGTTTCTTTGCATTGATCACATAGGGAGGCTTTCCTATCCCTCCTTGCTATTCCTTGGAACTCTGCATTCAAATGGGTATTTCTTTCCTTTTCTCCTTTGCCTTTTTCTTCTCTTCTTTTCTCAGCTATTTGTAAGTCCTCTTCAGACAACCATTTTGTTTTTTTGCATTTCTTTTTCTTGGATTTGGTCTTGATCACTGCCTCCTGTACAATCTCATGAACCTCCATCCATAGTTCTTCAGGTACTCTGTCTATCAGATCTAATCCCTTGAAACTATTTGTCACTTACACTGTCTAATTGTAAGGGATTTGATTTAGGTCATACCTGAATAATACAGTGGTTTTCCCTACTTTCTTCAATTTAAGTCTGAATTTTGCATAAGACGTTCATGATCTGAGCCACAGTCATTTCCTGGTCTTATTTTTGCTGACTGTATAGAGCTTCTCCATCTTTGGCTGCAGGAATATAATCAGTCTGATTTTGGCTGACCATCTGGTCATGTCCATAAGTGATCTACCCAACTGTAATTTTATACTATTCTTTAAAAAAATAAAAGATATTTTGAGTAGTGTTAAAAGTTATTTTTCAGCTATATATTCATGGAATAAATATTTTAAATGAACAGTATGATCAGTATATTTAGTGTTCATTTTTCTTAACTAAAGAAATATTCAGTTATACTTTAAAAATATAGCAGCTTAACTAAATTTTCTTCTCATGTCTTGGGAATTATGAAATCGAACAATTCTTGTTATTTTTGCCTTTCTAAGGTTGAATTAGTTGTTAGCAATATGTAAATGATCCATTTATTTTGGTAATAAATAAGGTATGCCTGATTTTTTCTATCTTGATTTATATATTTAGATGTAATTATGGTTTTTACACAATACATGATACTTTCTCATTGTTTATCTAAAGCATAACATTTTTCTGTTATTACTGTTTTTATATGTATTAAAAAAAATTTTAATCTAAGCCCCACAGATCTCTAATTATGCAAGTACATGGCATGAGATGGAGGCATTAGGCAGTAGTTGTTCCTGTTTACCTGTATTTGAGAATGGCGTGAGTAGGAACTTTACGAAGCCTTAGATAAACATGCATTGTGGAAACTCTGTAAAATCTGGTGTGGAATATGCTTCATGTATCCAGCCAGTACAAAATTCTCTTAGACTTACCCTTTCTATTTCTGTTATTAAGTTAAAATAGTTGATTCCTATGCATCTTACTTCAAAGGAAGGCCAGTGACTCATGGGCAGTAGAATAGATATTACTGCATCGAAATTTTCTTCTGCTGAGGTAATAATGTTTAATAATGTAGTATATACTTATGTCCTGCATTATACATTCAGAATATATGTGAATATTTACGTTGTTAATATATGTTTGGCAACACAGTCTTTCTGGTCACTGGACTAAAGCAATGGTTCTATACTTCTAGCTTGCATGACAATCATTTGAATAGAATGAATCATTCTATTCATTATATAGAATCCTGGTGTGTGCTCAGTCACCCAGACGTGTCTGACTCTTTGCGACCCCATGGACTATAGCCTGCCAGGCTCCTCTATCCATGGAATTTTCCAGAAAAGACTACTGAAGCAGGTTGCTATTTTCTTCTCCAGGGAAACCCAGACTCTTGAATCTCCTGCATTGTCAGGCCAGTTCTTTTACCACTAAGGCCACCAAATTTTATATGTGTGAAAGGGTTGGCAGATATATGTATGTAAAATGTTAGAATAATCTACATAAAACTATAGAAATTAGCCAAAATAAAAAATTATATATGCTAGGGTGTCAGTATTTTCTAAGATATACTAATAATTTACACAAATTTAGTGGTGGTTGGATTTTTTTCTCATGACATGTGTGTTTTTACTTGAAAATTATGCACCTGTCAGAGAGTTAAACTCTGATGAATCTCTGTATATGCTTTCCTTCTGTTCTATTTTGACTGACTTCGTACCCTTAAGAACATGTAGGAATGATAGATGTAGACTTTGAAATGATGAACTTTGATTGCTGTGTCAGTAAACTACTTTCTAATTGGCCTCATTCTTTCAAATCATTTACTATACATTTGTCCTTGGAGGTGATATATCTTTCGGGTGTTTGTGGAAGTAATCTGATTATGGTATTTTTTCCATCTTTTTCTTTTCAGGGGAAAGTATGACAGATTAAGTACACTGGTGAGTTTTCAAAATATTTACTAAGACACTTTTAAAATTATATCAGTATCAACTGTCATTTTTAAAATTAGCTTTATAAAAGCATACTATCCTTTGCTTGCTAGTGATCAAGAACAACATGGTAGAAAGAGGTGAATAAGAACAGTAATAAGAAAAGATTGCAAAACAATGAATTTGAAAATAATTATTGCTTTGGTATATACATTTAAGCTGCTTTCTTCCTTCTCCAGCTTACTCTAGTAACTTGATTAGAAATATTTCTGGAAGAAGCAATTGAGAAAGACTGTTGATTAGCTGGAGTTTGACCTAAGACCCATGATCCAGAAAAAAAAAAAAAAAAAACATGCCTGCCATTCCTTCAGATAAATGATAGCCTTGGAAATAGGATGGACATAAGGCATAGGGAACTGGGATGGATAGATAGAACGAAACATTTCTTGGAGACAGGTTTGTCAGACTTTGCAGTGCTGAGGCTGTGAAAAATTATACCTCTGAGATTATCTAAATTCAGCAAAGGTCTGCCAAAGATAATTTAGTGTTCATTCCTCTGGTGACAAAATGTCAGAGCTTCCCTGCACACTGTGGGGCTTCAAATGGTTACAGATGTGCCAACACAGTGATCCCTTAAGCCTTCAGTGCTTGCATAAACCTGGGACAATTGAACTTAAAAGTCATATCCTTCATTCTTGAGCTGGCCCTGCCACTTTACTTCAGGTTGCCTGAATGATCTTTTAAGTCATATAAGTTTTTTAAAAAGGTAGACAAGATGACTTCTTGAGGTTCTTTCTCTTAAAATCAAGCCTGTCTACTTGCTCTCCTCCACTGTGCTAATTAATTTCTAGTCTTAAGGGCTTCCTTGGTGGCTCAGACAGTAAAGAATCTGCCAGGCATGCAGGAGACCCAGGTTCAATCCCTGGGTTGGGAAAATCCTCTGGAGAAGGGAATGGCTATCCACTCCAATACTCTTGCCTGGAGAATTCCATGGACAGAGGAGACTAGTGGGCTATAGCCCTTGGGGTCACAAAGAGTCAGACATGAATGGGCGACTAACACTTTCACTTTATGGCTTTTATGTATAGAATATCCTCCTTCCAAACTATTAGGTGCAAATATTTCTTAAAACACAAGATGTGTGGACCATAATGAAACGACTGCTAACTGAATGATATTATAGCTTGCAACTTCTGTTCAAAGAGAGACACTAAAAACAAAGTGAAAAGATATGTCTTAGGCTGGGGAAAATCCATGAGAAATAGACAAACTCATTTTAAAAAAAGGACAAATAAAGATACAGTTTCTGCAGAAGTCAATGGCAACCCACTCCAGTGTTCTTGCCTGGAGAATCCCGGGGATGGAGGGGCCTGGTGGGCTGCCGTCTATGGGGTCGCACAGAGTCGGACACGACTGAAGTGACTTAGCATAAGCAAAAAAACAGTTTACCTAATGGGAAGTGAAGTGAAGTGAAGACGCTCAGTCGTGTCCGACTCGTAGTGACCCCATGAACTGCAGCCTGCCAGGCTCCTCCGTCTATGGGATTTTCCAGGCAGGAGTACTGGAGTGGGTTGCTGTTTCCTTCTCCAGGGTATCTTCCCCACCCAGGGATTGAACTAGAGTCTCCCGCATTGTAGACAGACGCTTTACCATCTGAACCACCGGGGAAGTCCTCCAAAGTGGAAACCAAACAGGAAACCACGAAGGTCAACAAGCATCTGTTGGTGCTTAACGTTGCTAAGCAAATTAAAAACAGCAGTGAGATTCCAATTCATGGTATAATATTGTAAAATTGATCACCCTAAAAGTAGATGAGGATGTGAAGAAAGTTCTGTATTGATGAGAACAGATTAGAGGACAATTTGACAGTAGCTGGTAAGTTTGAAGAAGTAGGCACAGTAAATTCACTTCTAGGTCTCTATTCTAGAGAACATTTTACACCTATGCAAGAGGATGTTTATTTAGCAAAGTTATAAAAACTGGTTTAACTTTTCTTTAAACATGCATGCTCAGACACTTCAGTCATGTCCGACTCTTTGCAAGCCTATGGACTATAGCCTGTCAGGCTCCTCTGTCCATGGGATTTTCCAGGCAAGAATACTGGAGTGGGTTGTCATCAGACTAACAGAATAACCCTTAAAATGAATGAACTATATCCTAATGTATCAACATATATAAATACAAAAACAATGAAAAATGAAAAAAGGCAATCAGAAAATTATATATACTACATGATCCTATTTATTCAAAGTTTAAAGGCTCACAAAATGAATTTTTAAAAAATGTTTAACACAGTTAAACTGCATAGCAATGCATGTGAATGATACACGGAAACTTTTTAGCAGTGTTTACCTTTGGGGAGGGAGAGGGCAGGAGGATGGGTATTAGCTGGAATTAGAAAATCTCATTAAAAAATGAAATGTAAAGAAAATGTCAAAGTTAATATTAGATTAACTATTTTGTTGAGTATTTTACTAATATCTTTTACAATTTTCTGTACATTTAAAATGTTTCGATCAAACATCTTTTAGATGAATGAGAGAAATCTAAGACCAGTCTTAATAAACTTCATTGATTATATATCCACAAATATCTATCTAGATATATATCCATGTCAGTAGATATCTTTGTATTGTATCTGTGAGACTTTATTTGATAATGTTTCATTTTCCCATCAAATTATATATCTTTTAAGGGATGACACTGTGATTTCTGTTTCTTTTCTGCCTTTTGCAATGACTAGAACTGCACTAGGCATCTTGTATGTATGTAACAAATAACTGTTAACTGACTGCACAATTGTATTCACCGAACTGGAAATCCTCCCATGGTGAATTAGAAGGTCAGCATTTGCAAACTTTCCCCATACCAAAGAAACAAATATGTTTCTGTATTGCAAAGATTCTTTTTAACTTTCCCCTTTTATCCTGTCCTTGTTTCTTTCTCCCCTTCTCTCAACCATTTCTCATCCTGTTCCCCACAAAATTCTTCTAAAACCACCAAAATCAAGCAAAGCAGGGTTTCATTACAAATAAAGATGTTATTTACAGCTGCCCCAAACCTCTATGTTCCATCCTTCAGCTAAATGGGTCAATGCTCTTGGGATGAGAATAAAGGAAACTCATAAATGTTGGTTTTGATCCGGAGGCATGTCAGATCCCAGATTGGATGTCTTTGCCAAAGGGAAAGAGTGGTTACCAAAAAAAAAAAAAAGCGCTCTAAATTCAGTATCTCTCATTTTCTGACTGTAGAAGCTAAAAAACTTTATTGATTATCAAAGAGAAATAAGTTTTTAGAAAAAATGACTGCAGATCATCAGAATATGTCTGCATGGAGGTAATATATTGCTGATAGATTTTCAAACCTTCCCATTTATAATCCATTAACTTTTTTGAGGTCTATTTAATTTTAAAGAGCTGGTAAGTAGTTTTCTGTAAAGTGGACCAAAAACTTTTGAGAAAATAAGAATCGATGTGGGAATCCTCTAGTGTTTCTGGATTGTATCCCCAGGAAAAACTCACCGGGACACAAGTACACAAGTTTTCATGTTATTCCAGGGAGACTGTGGAGCTGCTGAAGCTTATCCATGGACCTCTTTATTCTATAGACCCCAAGTCAGCATACTGGCCTCAAACACTTCCTAATAGTTCCAGTATCTGCTTAGAAACAAGCCCAAATAATGATCTGTTATTACTACATATGAACTTGTGAGATTTAAAGGAATTATTGATGATTAACTGAAAAATGTTGAATAACAACTGACCTGCAGTTTTAAAGCATAGAATTCCCTAGAAACAAAATTCTACAGATAATTCTGAAAATTACATAAAGAAGGGGAATTGTGGATTCTTTTCAACTATACTTCTAATCTTTAAAACTTCATTTCTGTTTACTATTAAGGCAATTTACCGAAATAGAAACACTGCATTGAGTTCTTTTAGGCTCATTGCCTGATTTTACTTAGACTTGGAATGCATAATAATTAGCAATATTGAATTTGAATGAAGCCAACATAGAGGAAAATAACTGGTTTTTAATTTTAATATCACTGTTTCTTTGGTTGAGGTCTCTAATTTAATGCAGTTAATGTGGCTGTATTACTTATTCTTATAGTGGAAACAATCAATTCTTCCCTGGTCATATGTCAGCATCATCAGTACCCTCTTCTTGCTCTTCATCTTCTGGGGAACATCTCTCTTAACCTCTGGCTCCTCCCATCTTCTTTCCTACAAAGGAGTCCTCCCTGAACTCTTTCTATCTTTTCTAAATGGCTTTCTGGTTTCTTGTTTACTTGAATGCAGATCTCTGACTCTCTGGTCACTTATTCAGCATAGTCTATGGAACAGTTCTCCTGATTTGTTCCGTCTAATCAAGATCATTTGACCAGTGAGTGTATGTGTATAACCTTGGGCTTATATGTAGTATAAAACATTTAAAAGTCAATATCATCTTACATTACAATAAAGTCAAAGAGATCAAGAAATTAAGCATGTGGAGAGATATGGACCACATGGCTGTTATCTGTAAGTAGTTGAGGTCTATATAAAAGAAACATGAAAGGTGGTGCAGAAAACCCTTGTAGTGGTTATGGGTGTAAAAACTTGAATGCCTGTTTACTACTCTCTTTTATCTTCTGAAGATCGTTAGCATGTATATTATCATGCTTCTTTCCTTAGGAGTTGTCACCTATCAGGGATGAGAGTGATGCCAATAATGTATGACTAACCTTCATTGAGTACTTATATGTTAAATACTTGGTGATTAGATTCTCATTTAATCTTCACAATAATTGTATAAGTAAGCATAAAACTACTGTTTACCTATGCTCCATGATTAAAGAAGCAATCCCTGCTGAAACTTGAGTTTAGACATGTACTCTGAGGACACAGTTCATGCTCTTACTTGCTAAGCTCTATTGTCTTCCACTCAGGAAATCAAATCCAATTGTTCTACTTGCACTTTCTTTTTGCATTCTCCATTTAGTTTGGCTTTTGATGGAGTCTTATCCAGGTATAGATTTCAGATCCAGCTTTATTTTGATAATCTCAGGATCACTTCTCCAGTTAGGATCTCTCCCCTTGAGCTCTAGACTGCTGTATTGACAATTCCAATTGGATTTCTAACAGGCATTTCAAATTTATCATATAAAATCAAGCTCTCAGTTTCTTGCCTCAATCCTTCTCCTGCAGGTTTTTTATCCGATGAAATGGCGACTCTATTTATATAATTGTTCAAACCAAATATGTTAAAATGATTTTTAACTAAGCATTTTTTAAATACTCATTTTTATTTTTTATTGAAGTATAGTTGATTTACAATGTTGTATTAGTTTCAGGCATACAGCTTAAGTGATTCAGATACACACACATATATACACACACACATATACATATATGTTGAATATATGTGTATATATTCCTTTTCAGACTCTTTTCCCTTATAGAGTATCACAAAATATTGAGTATATTTTCTTGTTCTCACAGTAGGTCCTTGCTGGTTTTGTATTTTATATACAGTAGTTTGGATCAACTAATCCCAAACTCCCATTTTATCCCTCTCTTCGTCCCCACTTTGGTAACCATAAGTTTGCATTCTATGTCTGTAGGCCTATTTCTCTTTTATATATAAATTCATCTGCATCATTTTGTTTTTAAGATTCCATATGTAAGCAGCATCATATATTGTCTTTCTCTGTCTGGCTTACTTCACTTAATATGCTCATCCATGTTGCCAAAATAGTATTTCAAAATATGTCTAGAATTCGAGCATTTTCCACATCCATTGCTAACCCATTAGTCCTACGCATTATTGTTCTTGCTTAGATGACTATAATGTCCTCTTACCCCATTTCTAGACAACATTTTTGCCCAGATAGACTATACAGAAACCAGAAGGAACCTTTTAAAGCAAGTCACACCACTCCTACTTAAAAACCCCTTTAATACAAAGAGCAGGGCATAATCGTCTCATTCAGACCTGGACCCTGTCGTCATAACCAAACTGCTTCCTCAAAGTCGGACACACTCTAATCCCCTTAACCTACTGTATTTTTCTCCATAGCATAAATACCATATTTTTGAACTATATGTGTACTTGTATCTCCCCAATTAAAACATAAATTCCATTATGACTGTCATATCCCTGGTACCTGGAAGCCTGCTTGGCACATATTTGTTGAATGAATTAATGAATTGGCACTTCCACTAGCAGCATATGAGAGGACCCATGTCACCAACTCCTTCCCATAAATATGTATTTCTTCATAAAACTTTTTTTGGCTGCACTGGGTCTTGGTTTGCAGTGTGCAGACTTTCTCTAGTTGCAGCAAGCAGGGGTGACTCTTTGTTGTGGTGTGCCGGCTTCTCACTGCAGTGGCTTCTCTTGTTTTCTGCTACTGAAGCACAGGCTTCAGTAGTTGCGTCACGTGGGCTCGGGCGTTGTGGCTTGCTGGCTCGACGGTGCACGGGCTTAGTTGCTGTGGCTCAGGCGCTCATTAGCTGTGGCTCTTGGGCCCTAGAGCATGCAGGCTTCATAGCTGCAGCTCATGGGCTCTAGAGCACAGGCTGAGTAGTTGCATATGGGCGTAGTTATTCTGCAGCATGTGGAGTCTCCCAGACTAGGGATTGAACCTGTGTCCTCTGCATTGGCAGGCAGATTCTTATCCACTGTGCATCAGGGAAGACTTGAAACTTATATATTTTTTAAATTACTTTTTTAATAAACTGTGAAATTCACTACAGAAAGCAATTTTCTATATTAAAGCAATGAAGTGAGATATCATATGAAGTAACTTATTTTTGACCTGACATCTATTAGGGTATGGGTTTCCCTTGTGGTTTAGCTGGTAAAGAATCCACATGCAATGCGGGAGACCTGGGTTTGATTGCTGGCTTGGGAAGATGCCCTGGAAAAGGGAAAGGCTACCCACTCCACAATTGTGGCCTGGAGAATTCCGTGGACTGTATAGACGCAAAGAGTTGGACATGACTGAGCGACTTTCACTTTCACTATTAGGGTACATGCACTAAACTCTCACATGTAATAAAGTGTGGAGAAATTGAAGCACACAATATTTTTTGAAGTTCAACAGTGTTCCTATCAGTTCCTGGTGATTTTGCCTGCTGCTGTTTTTATATCTCTGCTCTGGGCTGCCCAGGCCTCTCATTATCCTATCATTCCAACAGCAGCACAGATGTTTAAAGTGACTGGAACCTGTTTGATACTGATCTGCAAAGAAGTCTCTACTTTGATTCTTCTTGCAGTCTACTTTCCTACTAATAAAAGAGGGACTTTTATTAGAATATTAAAGAGAACAGAGAAAGCTGAGTACTAATGATAATACACTCCCTAATGTTCATAAGAAGCTTTCTCTAAGAAAAGGAAAGATATACCCATTGGAATGCAGAGTTCCAAAGAATAACAAGGAGAGATAAGAAAGCCTTCCTCAGTGATGAATGAAAAGAAATAGAGGAAAACAATAGAATGGGAAGGATTAGAGATCTCTTCAAGAAAATTAGAGATATCAAGGGAACATTTCATGCAAAGATGGGCACAATAAAGGACAGAAACGGTATGGACCTAACAGAAGCAGAAGATATTAAGAAAAGGAGGCAAGAATACACAGAAGAACTATACGAAAATATCTTCATGACCCAGATAAGCACAATATTGTGATCACTCACCTAGAGCCAGACATCCTGGAATGTGAAGTCAAGTGGGCATTAGGAAGCATCATTACAAATAAAGCTAGTGTAGGTGATGGAATTCCAGTTGAGCTATTTCAAATCCTAAAAGATGATGCTGTAAAAGTGTTGCACTCAATATGCCAGCAAATCTGGAAAACTCAGCAGTGGCCACAGGACTGGAAATTTTCTGTTTTCATTCCAATCCCAAAGAAAGGCAATGCCAAAGAATGTTCAAACTACCACACAATTGCACTTCTCATATGCTAGCAAAGTAATGCTCAAAATTCTCCAAGCCAGGCTTCAATAGCATGTGAACCATGACCTTCCAGATGTTCAAGCTAGATTTAGAAAAGGCAGAGAAACCAGAGATCAAATTGCCAACATCCGTTGAATCATTGAAAAAGCAACAGAGTTCCAGAAAAACATCTACTTCTGCTTTTTTGATTATACCAAAACCTTTGTATGGATCACAACAAACCAGAAAATTCTTCAAATGATGGGAATACCAGACCACCTGACCTGTCTCTTGAGAAATCTGTATGCAGGTCAGGTAGCAACAGTTAGAACTGGACATGGAACAACAGATTGGTTCCAAATCAGGAAAGGAGTATGTCAAGGCTGTATATTGTCACCGTGCTTACTTAACTTATATGCAGAGTACATCTAGCGAAATGCTGGGCTGGATGAAGCACAAGCTGGAATCAAGATTGCTGGGAGAAATATCAAAAACCTCAGATATGCAGATGACACCAGCCTTATGGCAGAAAGTGAAGAAGAACTAAAGAGCCTCTTGATGAAAGTGAAAGAACAGAGTGAAAAAGTTGGCTTAAAGTTCAACATTCAGAAAACTAAGATCATGGCATCCAGTCCCATTACTTCATGGCAAATAGATGGGGAAACAGTGTAAATAGTGACAGACTTTATTTTTCTGGGCTCCAAAATCACTGCAGATGGTGACTGCAGCCATGAAATTAAGAGACGCTTACTCCTTGGGAGAAAAGCTATGACCAACCTAATAGCACATTATAAAGCAGAGACATTACTTTGCCAACAAAGGTCCATCTAGTCAAGGCTATGGTTTTTCCAGTGGTCATGTATGGATGGGATAGTTGGAATGTAAAGAAAGCTGAGTGCTGAAGAATTGATGCTTTTGAACTGTGGTGTTGGAGAAGACTCTTGAGAGTCCCTTGGACTACAAGGGGATCTAACCAGTCCATCCTAAAGGAGATCAGTCCTGGGTGTTCATTGGAAGGACTGATGCTGAAGCTGAAACTCCAATACTTTGGCCACCTGATGGGAAGAACTGACTCACTGGAAAAGACCCTGATGCTGGGAAAGATTGAAGGCAGGAGGAGAAGGGGACGACCGAGGATGAGATGGTTGGATGGCATCACCACCCTGATGGACGTGAGTTTGCACAAGCTTCGGGAGTTGGTGATGGACAGGGATTCCTGGCGTGCTGCAGTCCATGGGGTCACAAAGAGTCAGACACGACTGAGCGACTGAACTGAATGGAACTGATCATCTCATATTGATAAAAGACATCCTCCACCATCTTAGGACCACCCCAGAATTGATGCTTTTGAACTGTGCTGTTGGAGAAGACTCTTGAGAGTCCCCTGGACTGCAAGGAGATCCAACTAGTCCATCCTAAAGGAGATCAGTCCTGAATATTCATTGGAAGGTGAATGAATTCAGTCGGATACGACTGAACTAAACTGAACTGATTGAAGATCAGTTTTTCTTGCATTCTATTTAAAGTAACCAGCCTACACAGTTGTGAAGAGGGAGTGAAGTTTGTTAAATCAAGAGTAGAAAAAATTTAATACCTGCAAAATTAGGCCCTATTGAAAAATAATGAGAATAAGATTATACTGCTAATATTAATCTTAGGAACTACTTTTGGATAATTCTTTTTAAAAAAATATTGTCTTTTACCATATGTGAATGTGCTAGGCACTAAATTCACTCCCTGCCTCATGGAGCTGATTATCTAGTTAGGGAGACAAAGCAAAACACAAAGTTATACCAATAATTGATTTAAATTAAAATAAATCACATTGATTTACAGGCTTCACTTTGACTTCACAAGTTATTGTCTTCACTGGTAACTTATGTTCTGAAATTTGTATTATATGTAATTCTGAATGAAAAGACTTAGAATTATGAAATCTATCTGTAATTTAAAAATCCATCTGTAACTTAAAACTGAAAAGTTTAAATAGGCATACTTGAATAGAATGTAATGAAAAGTGTTACTATTGTTACTCCCCAGATCAGCAATAGACTTATGAAATATCATCACAGGGAAAAAGGTGAAAATTATGTACATTGTTCTATTAGAAAAAAACACCATGATTATAAACAATGCTTCCTCAGGTCTTTTCTAGCCAAGTTCCTAAGGCAATTTCTTTCCCTTATTCTGTGTATCAGCACTCTATTTCATTCCAGATGCTAATCATAATAGCTAATCATTATTATAGACACATGTATGTGTATGTGCATGGATACCCACACATTTATAGCAGATTATTTACTTTTTGTTTTGCTTATTTGTTACTTTGGAAAAGGAAATGGCAGCGTACTCCAGTACTCTTGCCTGGAAAATCCCATGGACAGAGGAGCCTGGTGGGCAATAGTCCATGGGGTCACAAGAGTCAGACACAACTTAGTGACTAAACCATCACCACTTGTTAGTTATTGCCCTGTATTAAGATTATCCACTTCTCAAAAGCAGGCTCATTGGCTATCTTGTTCTCTGTGTTTCTATAATGGAGAACAGAAGTTGGCATGTAGCTAATGTTTAATAAATATTTTTTTCAGTAGATGAATTATAATAAAGATATCCAACAATCCCACTGCTGGACATGCACACCAAGGAAACTAGATTTGAAAGAGACACATGTACCCCAATGTTCATTGCAGCACTGTTTATGATAGATAGCTAGGACATGGAAGCAACCTAGATGTCCATCAGCAGATGAATGGATAAGGAAGTTGTGGTACATATACACAATGGAATATTACTCAGCTATAAAAAATAATCCATTTGAGTCAGTTCTAACGCAGTGGATGAAACTGGAGCCTATTATACAGAGTGAAAAACGTCAGAAAGAGAAACACTAATACAGTATACTAATGCATATATATGGAATTTAGAAAGATGGTAACAATGATCCTATATGCAAGGCAGCAAAAGGGACACAGATGTAAAGAACAGACTATTGACCTATGAGGGAGAAGGCGAGGGTGGGAAGTTATGAGAGAATCAGACTGAAACATGTATATTACCATATATACAATAGATGACCAGTGCAAGTTTGATGGATGAAGCCGGACCCTCAAAGCCAGTGCTCTGGGACAACCCAGAGGGATGGGGTGGGATGGGAGGTGGGGTTCAGGATGGTGGGGGGCACAAGTGTGCCCATGGCTGATCCATGTCAACGTGAGGCAAGGGCCACCACAGTGTTGTGAAGTGATTGTCCTCCAATTAAAATAAATAAGTAAATTTTTAAAAAGATATATAGCAAGTTTATTATGTCAGGTCATATACTATGTATATATTTTATTGAATGTGTGTCAAATATTAAGTGCTCAGTGCTTTCAAGTTAGTTATTTCTTATAAAAAATAGTATACAAAAGAATTCCTAAGCATTTACCTGAATAAATGCCTATCCACCACACTTAAACAACCCTGCAGATCAGTCAGCACCTGTGCAGGATCTGTTGGGAAAAGTAATTGCTTGGTTTTAAATAGTGCATAAGACAATTGAAAGCTCTTTAAAAAAATTTTATCCACAATTTTAAAAAGGTACATATTAAATCATTGCATTCATTGCAAGTTAGCTTGAAGCTATATGTTTGATCAGTGTGCCTTATATAAAGAAACACAAAAATAAAAGAGGAGTTAATTGTAGCCTGTTTGCTTGTTGTACAGAACACATTTCAGATATGAAATACATTAATGGAAAAATGTGATTGGTGAAGAAGGAGCCCCTTGAAAATGCTTGAATATTGGTTAGTGACGCTGGATCCTTGTTCATGTTACACGAGGCCATGGGTGCTCCTGACCTTCTGAGCCTGAGTGAAGGCAGGCTCAGTAGGCTGAGTCCTTGCAGGCGGGCCCTGGTTAAAGCTTGTCAAGATGCGTGCATCCACACAGCAGTTAGAGCGCCCAGGATCTAAAAAAAATGCCAACATACGTGGCTCAGGGTATTGTATTGCGACATTGCCTTCATAAATTAAGGAAGGGGTAGGGGTGGGGAGACTACTGTCATTTGAAAATAAAAGAGCAATTTTTTCTAAGTACCTTTAATATAGTAAATGTAGCTTATAAACTCAACTTGTATTATTTATAAAGAATTCTTTCTCTCCAGAAATATTGATATTCATGTAAGGATTCCCTAATTAGGATGGTCTGCTAGGAGGGTATACTATAAATGTTTATAAAAACACTTATACTACAAAATAAGATTATATTCATTATATTCAAGTTTCTAAGAACCTTCCTATTATGGAAAATTTCTCACAAGGATAAACTATAGCTGTTCTATTCCTTTTTTTTTTTCTTTGACAGGTTTATCAAACCATGCTCTTTATCACATTATCTGTCATTCATTAGTAGATTTCCCTTGGGACAAGGAAGTGGTATGAAATTATGACATTCATTCATTATTAGAGGCAAAATAAATTTGTAAAAGCATTTTGCAAAGTGATTTTCCAATAGATATCAAGAACCATGCAAAGGCCTTCTGACCCTCTGCGGATTTTAGGAGGAAAAAAAAAAAGGAAAAAGTGAGAGATATAAAGACATGCACTTGGGGACTATCTGTGACAGTGAAAATTTGAATCCTCCTAAATACACAATACTAGGGAATGACAAATCCATTTAAAAGGGTATTAACCAGCCATTAAAATGATTATTTTATTGTGTATGTGCTCAGTCATGTCCAACTCTTTGCAGCCTCATGGACTATAGCTCACCAGGCTCCTCTGTCCATGGAATTTTCCAGGCAAGAATATTGGAGTGGGGTGCCATTTCCTACTCCAGGGTATCTTCCCAACCCAAAGATTGAACCCACATCTCTTGCATTGGCAGGAAGATTCTTAACCACTAGTGCCACTTGGGAAGCCCAATTACTTTATTAAATATTATTAAATAACTGAACTATTTCTTACTGTCATTGACTTAATCATGTTCCAAAGCATTTGTATCACTTTGTGCCTGTTTTCCTGAAAGCAAAGCTTTATATTATAAACCTGCATGTAAGTTAAATAAGTAACAAATATTCCAAAAGAGAACTTTTAAACAAGTATACAGATATTTATGTGGCAATAGTATCAGTTTGTTTATACCTAAAAAAACCCTGAAAACAAGTGTCAAATATTTATTCTCTATAGAATATATATATATATATTACATATGTGTATATAATATATACATGCCACGACTTCTTTATCCATTCATCCGTTGATGGACACTTAGGTTGCTTCCGTATATTGGTGATTATAAACCATGCTGCTATGAACATTGAGCTGCTTATGGTAGTTCTGCTTTTAGTTTTTAGAAACTTCCATTGTTATTCAGCCGCTAAGTCACGTCCAACTCTTGGTGACCCCATGGACTGCAGCACCATGATTTCCTGTCCTTCACTATCTCCCAGAGTTTGCTCAAACTCATGTCCATTGAGCTGATGATGCCATCCAACCATCTCAGACTCCATACTCTGTAACAGCTGCACCAGTTTGCATTCCCACCAACAGTGTACGTGGGTTCCCTTTTCTCCGTTTCTTGCTGACATTTGTTATTTGTGTTCTTTTAGGTGACAGTCACTGTGACAGGTAAGGTGATATCTCATTTTGGTTTTGATGTATATTTCCCTGAGGATTAGTGATGTAGAGCATCTTTTCATGTGTCTGTTTGCCATCTACATTTCCTTTTTTGGAAAAACATCTATTCAGTTCTTCTGCCTATTTTGGAATTTTTTTTTTTAATGTTTAGGTATATTCTATATTAGTCATGATTTCCAGTGAAACAGGCTACATACACACATGTATTTACTTATACAAGATATACATTTTACAGAATATGTGTGTGTTTATTAGAAGGAATTGGCTGAAAAGAAAAAAAAAAAAGCAAAGAACTGGCTCACACAATAAATGGAGGATGAGAAGTCCTATGAGATGTCCCAGGAATGCAGTTGGCAAAAGCTAGAAACCAGGAGAATTGATGATGTAGTTCTGGTCTGAGTGCCTGAGAACTGGGAAAGCCAGTGGTGTAAGTTCCAGTCCAAAAACCAGCAGGGTCGAAAAAGAGCCAACGTTCAGTTCAAGCTCAAAGGCAGGGAAAGACTGATGTTCCAGCTTAAACAGGCAGAAGGTATTCCCTTTTACTCACTTACTTCATCTGCCTGGATGAGATCCGCCCACATAAAGGACAATCTGCCTTAGTCAGTCTACCACATCAAATGTCGTTGGTTTTGATTTTTTTAGTACTATTCATATTCAGTTTCTTTAAAAATTGAGATGTAATTGACATACAGCATTGTATTTGTTTTATATATTTATGTTTTATGTATTTATATATTTTAATGATTTGATAGCTGTATGTAGCTAAAGTGATTTCCACAATAAGCTTAATTAATTCATCACCACATATAGTTACAATTTTTTTCTTGTAATGCGAACTTTTAAAATCTACTCTTAGCAACTTTGTTTAGTCCTCATGTCGTACATTACATTCCCAGAACTTATTTATCTTATAATTGGAAGTTATAATAAACTAACTCAAATATTAATCTCATTTAGAAACACCAATACAGACACACCCAGAATGATGTTTAACCAAATGTCTGGGCACCTGATGGTCTGGTCAAGCTGACACATACATTTAACCTTCAAAACTCCTCAGTTCAAATACTTTCTCAGAGAAGCTCTTCCAGGCTCTCTAGTCTAATACAGTCCATCTTCCTTCCTTAGTTGCTCAGAAAATCATTATTCTGCTTTATATTCTTTATTTTTTTTTCTTTTTTTAAAATTTTTTATTAGTTGGAGGCTAATTACTTCACAACATTTCAGTGGGTTTTGTCATACATTGATATGAGTCAGCCATAGAGTTACATGCATTCCCCATCCCGATCCCCCCTCCCACCTCCCTCTCCACCCGATTCCTCTGGGTCTTCCCAGTGCACCAGGCCCGAGCACTTGTCTCATGCATCCCACCTGGGGTGGTGATCTGTTTCACCTTAGATAATATACATGCTGTTCTTTCGAAACATCCCACCCTCACCTTCTCCCACAGAGTTCAAAAGTCTGTTCTGTACATCTGTGTCTCTTTTTCTGTTTTGCATATAGGGTTATCGTTACCATCTTTCTAAATTCCATATATATGTGTTAGTATGCTGTAATGTTCTTTATCTTTCTGGCTTACTTCACTCTGTATAATGGGCTCCAGTTTCATCCATCTCATTAGAACTGATTCAAATGAATTCTTTTTAATGGCTGAGTAATATTCCATGGTATATATGTACCACAGCTTCCTTATCCATTCATCTGCTGATGGGCATCTAGGTTGCTTCCATGTCCTGGCTATTATAAACAGTGCTGCGATGAACATTGGGGTGCACGTGTCTCTTTCAGATCTGGTTTCCTCAGTGTGTATGCCCAGGAGTGGGATTGCTGGGTCATATGGCAGTTCTATTTCCAGCTTTGTATTCTTTAGAGCTCTTACCGTTATCTGAAGTTACTTTGTTTTAAAATAAATTTTATTGATGTAGAAAATGCTAATAACAGAATGCTAAGTATTAAAACCAAGATGCAATATGCATGATTATTTCAATTAATGTTAACCATTTTATATACTTATAGAAGCATAGAAAAAAAAACTGAAAATATTTCAAAATGAGTGTTTTATCTTTATGGTGGTATTCTGGGAAATTTTTGTTTTTATTATGTTCTTCTGTATTTTCCATTTATATTATAATAAACTATTATTAACAGAAAAAAGTTACGTTTAAAAAGATGTTCATGCTTCATTTGTGTCTCTAAAATGACCTTTCTCATACATGTATTTATATAGAATACTATTTAGCAAGCACATAATAAGAGGTTACATCATTAGTTAGAAAAAACATGAAAATATGAGAAACAAAGACCTGATTTTGATAACTCTTTTCAAAATAAGAGGTTGATGAAAGGCACAATTATAGTACCATATTTAATATTCCATAAGCAATTTTGAATATATATTTGGAATTTATAATTACATGAATCATTAAAACATTTAAAAAGATATATTTTATCTACCAATTAATTTACTCTCTGTTATTAAACATGTCTTACTGAAGAGCAGCTGCCTATAATTTCATAATCAAAGAAGTATAGTTGTACTTTAGAATACTAATCAACTGTTACCATTTATAATAGTTGGATGAATAAAAAATAAAGAATAGAAAAACCTATTTTCCAAGTTAAAAAGTTAATAAAAAATTTATAAATAGGTTTCATCAAGGTAAGGTTGAGTCAAGCCCACCCAAATGAAACATTTTCAAGCTAGTGATTCCCAAATCAGTTGAAAATTTGCATTCTCATACCTAAATAATGCATGGAGTAGTGTATGTCAGAAAATTGTTCCTTTGATTTTCAAGACAATTATTCAGGTATACAAGTAAGTACGTATTTCCGTTTTGGAAACAGCAAAAGATTTTGAATACTTTCCTATACTGATCCTCAGAATGACTCATTGTTTCTAGTTTAAATTTTAGTTAAGCTGAATTTTAGATCTTTTAGACCTCTGTTTTCTGGCTCATGGTCCATATAATAAATGTCAGAGGGGCAACACATGTATGAGTCTCAAAACCTTCCACTTATTAGGTAGTTAGAATAGGAAAGAGGAGTCCAGAATGGTAGTGGCTAAAAGACAAAGAAGGGAAAAGCCCACAAAAACAGGAGAAAGGAAGGTCAGAGGAGTGGAGTGAGAACCTGGGGTGAAGCCAACAGCCCTCCTGGCTGGCCCAGTTTACACAGGGCAGGCTCCGGCGGAGGAGGAAAACATAAGAAGAGGAGCCGAAACTGAGCTTGCTGGGCACCGTACATGTCGGGGGACTTTGTCATATCCTCGGTTCTGGCTCACCGCAGCGAAAATTTGCAGCAATGGACGGACAGTTCAGTTTTTGTTGGCAAGCGAAGGAAAATACACCGTGAGGTGTGAGGGCAGGCCGACCCAAAAGACATGACGAGAAGAGAGAGCGGGCCCAAAGGAGAGGGCTGACAGTCATCAGGACAGTATGGTACTGGCACAGACAGAAATATAGATCAATGGATCAGAATAGAAAGCCCAGAGATAAATCCACAAACCTATGGACACCTTATCTTTGACAAAGGAGGCAAGGATATACAATGGAGAAAAGACAACCTCTTCAACAAGTGGTGCTGGGAAAATTGGTCAACCACTTGTAAAAGAATGAAACTAGAACCCTTTCTCACACCATACACAAAACTAAACTCAAAATGGATTAAAGATCTAAATGTCAGACCAGAGACTATAAAACTCCTAGAGGAGAACATAGGCAAAACACTCTCCGACATAAATCACAGCAGGACCCTCTATGACCCACCTCCCAGAATATTGGAAACAAAAGCAAAACTAAACAAATGGGACCTAATGAAACTTAAAAGCTTTTGCACAACAAAGGAAACTACAAGCCAGGTGAAAAGACAGCCCTCAGATTGGGAGAAAATAACAGCAAATGAAGCAACAGACAAAGGATTAATCTCAAAAATATACAAGCAACTCCTGCAGCTCAATTCCAGAAAAATAAATGACCCAGTCAAAAAATGGGCCAAAGAACTAAACAGACATTTCTCCAAAGAAGACATACAGACGGCTAACAAACACATGAAAAGATGCTCAACATCACTCATTATCAGAGAAATGCAAATCAAAACCACAATGAGGTACCATTACACACCAGTCAGGATGGCTGCTATCCAAAAGTCTACAAGCAATAAATGCTGGAGAGGGTGTGGAGAAAAGGGAACCCTCTTACACTGTTGGTGGGAATGCAAACTAGTACAGCCGCTATGGAGAACAGTGTGGAGATTCCTTAAAAAACTGGAAATAGAACTGCCATGTGACCCAGCAATCCCACTCCTGGGCATACACACCGAGGAAACCAGATCTGAAAGAGACACGTGTACCCCAATGTTCATCACAGCACTGTTTATAATAGCCAGGACATGGAAGCAACCTAGATGCCCATCAGCAGACGAATGGATAAGGAAGCTGTGGTACATATACACCATGGAATATTACTCAGCCATTAAAAAGAATTCATTTAACGGGGGAGGAGGACGGCGCTCGCAGAGGTACACAAAGCCCCGAGCGGAAAAGGCGAAGCCCAGTGCCGCGGGCGCTCAGCGCGAAGCTGAGGCCGGCGGCGGCGGCCCAGGCCATGGATCCGGTGGCGGCCGAGGCCCCGGGCGAGGCCTACCTGGCGCGGCGGCGGCCTGAGGGCGGCGGCGGGTCGGCGCGGCCGCGCTACAGCCTGTTGGCGGAGATCGGGCGCGGCAGCTACGGCGTGGTGTACGAGGCAGTGGCCGGGCGCAGCGGGGCCCGGTGGCGGTCAAGAAGATACGCTGCGACGCCCCCGAGAACGTGGAGCTGGCGCTGGCCGAATTCTGGGCCCTGACCAGCCTCAAACGGCGCCACCAGAATGTTGTGCAGTTTGAAGAGTGCGTCCTGCAGCGCAACGGGCTCGCCCAGCGCATGAGCCACGGCAACAAGAGCTCGCAGCTTTACCTGCGCCTGGTGGAGACCTCGCTCAAAGGAGAAAGGATCCTGGGTTATGCTGAGGAACCCTGCTATCTCTGGTTTGTCATGGAGTTCTGTGAAGGTGGAGACCTGAATCAGTATGTCCTATCCCGGAGGCCGGACCCAGCCACCAACAAGAGCTTCATGCTGCAGCTCACAAGCGCCATTGCCTTCCTGCACAAAAACCACATCGTGCACAGGGACCTAAAGCCAGACAACATCCTCATCACAGAGCGGTCTGGCACCCCCATCCTCAAGGTGGCAGACTTTGGACTAAGCAAGGTCTGTGCTGGTCTGGCCCCCCGAGGTAAAGAGGGCAATCCAGACAACAAAAATGTGAATGTGAATAAATACTGGCTGTCCTCAGCCTGTGGCTCAGACTTCTACATGGCCCCTGAAGTCTGGGAGGGACACTACACAGCCAAGGCTGACATCTTTGCCCTGGGTATTATCATCTGGGCAATGATAGAAAGAATCACTTTCATTGACTCTGAGACCAAGAAGGAGCTCCTGGGGACCTATATCAAACAGGGGACTGAGATCGTCCCTGTTGGTGAGGCGCTGCTAGAAAACCCAAAGATGGAGTTGCACATCCCCCAGAAACGCAGGACTTCCATGTCTGAGGGGATCAAGCAGCTCTTGAAAGATATGTTAGCTGCTAACCCACAGGACCGGCCTGATGCCTTTGAACTTGAAACCAGAATGGACCAGGTCACATGTGCTGCTTAAAATTCAGGGCAAAGCATCTTGGGTGTTTTTCAACTAGGTTGACCCTCGGGACCCACAATCTCATCGTGTCTCGCACAGAATTCAGCAGAGGGCACAGGTGGTGGCTTGGCCGGTTGGTGATCTCCTGACAGCCGGGTCTCCAGCAATGTGAAGCTTTCGTTTGGGTTTCCCCCCTTCTCTTACTTTTGCTTTATTTTTTATTTTTTGTCCCTCCCCCTTCTTTTTTTTTTTTTTTTAATTTAAACGATTAAGACTTCAGAAGAGCAGGAAGTTATGCTGTGGACAGGCACCACTTTCTTTAAAGAAACTCAATACGGACAAAGCATATGTATAAATTTCATTTTTAATTTTTATAAGGGGTTAGGGAGCTATTTTGTTTTTGTCCTTTATTTTCCCTGTCTTCTTTCTTTTACCCATCTCTTAGTTCTGCTTATAACTCCTCACTTCCCCAGAGAAGGCCTGCCCCTCCATGGAGAATTTGGGGACCTCTCCTGGATCAGGGGGCTTGAGGACAGAAGGAGGCCTCTGTGCTGCCTCCCCACCAGGTGCGGGAACTGCTAGACTCCCTGGTGGGCTGCTCCTGGCTGGCCCTTGGGCCTTGGAGATGATCAGAGGCCAAGAACCACCTAGAAGGGAAAGACCCAAGCTTGGCCAGGAGAACTCAAGAAAGAAGATCCCCGTTTGGAGATTGTCTTCTGTAAGCGGTTGGAAACCCAGAGTCACACCAGGACTTACAGAGGGAATCCTTTCCCTCTCCTGCCCTTCGTGACCAGGGGTTCTGATGGGGGAGGGCCAGAAGGTGACCATCTCTTACTCCCCGGTAATTGAGCAGCCAGCCCACCCCAGCTCTACAGACCTACCTTTCTGTTAGTGATCTTCCTCCCAGACGATGATTCCCCGGGAAAAAATGTCGTGCCAAACCTCTGCCTAGGATGCAGCAGGGTCTTCCGCGGGCCTCTGTCACTCCTGTGAAGTCAGCACCTACCACCTCCTGCTTCCAGGATCATCATCTTCTCAGATGTGCCCGCCAGATGTCCAGGGTGTCAGAGCCACCTGAGACCCAGTTGTGACCATTGCCATGAGAACAGGGTGTCCTAAACAGGCTGTTATCCCCTCACAGTGCAGTGTGTGCGCTGTGAGCCAGGCCCCGTGCTGTGGTCTATGGTGACAATGCCAAGCGTCATCTCCCTCCCTGCAGAGACTTACTGTTAGGGGCCCACCCTCAGTGTAAATGTATCTGATGGGAAAGGATGGACCTGGCCGAGCGGGTGGACCACAGCCATCAGGTGCCTCTGGGCTTGGTGGCCGTGACTCCCGACCCCACCTCCAGTGTCTGTGTAGCCTTCCTTCAGCTCTCCGATGATGCTCTCGCAGCCTCCCTCTTGTGCTTTTGAAGAGGCATGTCCTCTCCCCTTACCAGGAGGAGAGCTATTCCTCTTGCCGCGTACCCGGAAGCCCCTTCAGCTGCTCCACAGGCTTCTCACCCCAGAACAGCAAGGCAAGGAAGGGAAAAGGAATTCTTCTTTTGTGTTTATCCTTGTTGTTGTTTTCTCTAAACCAGCATAGAGTGGATAGGGGGAGATGTGGACGGCATTTAAGTTGGTATGTGACCAAGGGGGGTTTCCCCCCAGAGCCACAGTCCTTCCACCCTGGGAGTTTGGAAGAGACCAGCACAGCATCAGCCCAGATGCTGTGCAAACTCAGCAGTATGTTTGCTCACATTCTTTCCACCTTTTCTCAAGGCTTCTTCCTCCTCCTGGGCAGATGGCTGGCTGTGGTTAGCAGGATCCGGCAAGGCAGCAGGTGGTGGCCAGGCCCCTCACTCCCCTCCCTCAGCTGAAATCCTTTGTCATCGCTTGGCTCTGCTCCTCTCTGACTTCTCAGATGACCTGGGTGTACGCTGAGCTGCAGCTGGAAGAGCGCATCCCCTAATTGCAGTCGATGGCCCTTCTCCGCCCCACCTCCCTGCCCTCCCTTGGGGGCAGCTGTCTGTCTGCGAGCATGTGGGGAAGCAGTCCCTGGACTCAGCAACCCCACCTCTCCCTGGCCACAGCCCACACTCTGAAATCCTAGTGAGGGTTCAAGTCTAACAGGATATTTACCTTTTGCTTATCCTTCCCTTCCACCCTCCCCAGGTGTGTTAGCCCTGAGTAAGGTCCCAGGTGGCCATACCTTTTGGGCGAGGTGGGTAGCCTCTGTCAGGTAGCAGCATCCACGTACCCTTGTCTGGCAGAACTCCCAGCCCATCCTCGCTTGGTGGCAGGTCCTCCTTCCCTGGCTCCTGAGGCCCAGCTTGTTAGCCCCAAGTGCCTGTCTCTCCCCCTCCCCCGTCTCCACTTCGTCTGCCTCGGGCACCTAGCAGCCAGTGGAAGGCAGCCCGAAGTCAAGGCTGGCTCTGCCCGGGCGGCTGCCTGTCCCTCAGCCACTCTGCATCTCTTCCCGATGGGGTCAGCCACCTCGTCTCTTCCTGCCTTTTCACCTGGGTCTCGGGCCTGGCAGCAGCCCTGGGGCACATCATCTCAGCACCACCAATTTGTTAGTCCTGTGCAAGTTCTAGAAATTTCCAGTCCTTAAAATAACAGTCGGTTATTCTCCTGGGATCTGTGGAAAGGAGAGTCTTTGGAGGGAGGATCTCCGCTTCATTCTCCCTCAGTGAGAGGAATCAACAAGACAGATCATAGTGCCTTATTCCGTTGCCCTCCCCGCCAGACTGTCTGGCTTAGTACATGGCTTCTGTCTCCCTATCCGTGCCCATCTGTCACTTAAACTCACTCCCATATAGAGATAGCCACGTTGGAGGATGGCTTCCCCCGACCTCCCCGTCCCTTCCTCAGAGCTGTGCTGCGGACAGGTGTGCATTCTGCCCTCCTCCCCAGCAGGTCCCCGCCTCTTCCCTCCAGCCAGGAGAATGCACGTCTTTTTCTTCTAGGCCTTCGAGGCCAGCTCCATCTGACCCCCTCCTGGGCATGGGGACTAAGGCCGCGGACCTCGGCCTCCTCTCATCCAGAGGCACTGGGTCAAGAGCGGAATTCTGTCCCCTAACCTGCTGTGATTCGTGCACCCATGGCTGCCTTTCTGAGGGAGTGTATTCAATGTTTACTTAAGAAATACCCTGTTTACAGCTGGAGGAGAAACGTGCCCGTTGCTGGGTGGAGATTTGACTCTCTGTACGGCTCCTGGCCTCCTTTGTGGCACTGCCTGGTGGTGACCCCAGAGTGAATGAAGGCGAGGGGCAGGGCTGGGGCGCAGGCCCCACAACCCCTCTGCCCTGACCCTGCGGTGCTAAGACCACTTGCCATCTTCCTCACAGCCTTCACTCCTCGCCTCTCATTCCCTTCCTCCAAGGTCTCTCTCCTTAACATATCAGTTATTTCCTAGAAAACCAGTGTTTGGAGCAATAAGATAATTTTCTTTTTTTGGCTTGAGTCTTTTTCTAAAAAAAGGAAAAGAGCAGATATTGTGGGATTCTTCTTTTTTTCTGCTGTTGCTGTTTACCTTTTTAGAAGACAGATCTAACTTGGATGGTTAGCTGGGTTTCAGCCTCAGGGTGTCCTTAGGAAGCTTGGAGAGGTAGGATCAGGCCTCCACCCCCTAACTCTCTGCTCCTGCCACCCAGGCTCCTAGCCCTGCCCACCAAGTGCGCGCCCACCTTTGCTCCTCTGTGCCAACCTCTCCCTGCCTGTCTTGGCTCTGTCTCTAAGTGGGGCTCTTAGGTTCTTGCCCCTTCCCCATCCTGGGCCTGGGCAGGGGGCCCAGCTGCTGGAGTCGCCAAGACCTGGTGACCTGAAAAGAGCTGAGTTGTGCTGCTCCAGGCTCCAGACCCCTGGCTTGGGGCTGAGGTGCAGCCTTTGGGACAGTGTGGGCCATTTCTGATCCGGCCCTGCCGGGCTTTGATGGCCAGGCCTCCTGTCTGGAGAGGAGGCGCTGGGAGTGGAGCACCAGGACGTGTCATGAGGTTGGCTAATGTCAGCACACATAGTTGAGCTCAGGCTGAGTCCACTGCCAGGGGCTCCTGGAGTCCCTAAGACTGGGGGGAGGGGGGGGGCGGTAAACAGGAAGGAGACCCCTGCATCTTTTTCCCTGAGAGGCCACAGGAGGAAGGGAGTCCATTTAGTGACATTTTAAAGAAGTCTTTGTTCTCCAGGTGCCTCTTTCCATCAGAGCAGGGGAGGATGTTGGAGTGATTTGACATTCGTGTGGGGCCAGCTTGGGTGCGAGGGAGGTTTTAAACCCAGGCACAAGGTTAGTTTCAAAGACTAGTTAATCTATTTTCTTTATTTTCTTTTTTTTGCACAGAAGCTGGTAATCTAGGACCTACGTGTGAACAACTTTATATATGAATATTTTTTGTACTTGGTTTACTTGGGTTGGTATGATACATTATATTTAAGTTCCTTGAACACTGTGGATCCCCCTAATGTGTATGAATGACTGAGGCTTTGTAAATTAAGGGACGTTTGTGTGAATAAAGTTATTTGATGGGGTCAGAGAAGCCATATGTGATTTAAAAAAAAAAAAAAAGAATTCATTTGAATCAGTTCTAATGAGATGGATGAAACTGGAGCCCATTATACAGAGTGAAGTAAGCCAGAAAGATAAAGACCAATACAGTATACTAACACACATATATATGGAATTTAGAAAATGGTAATGATATCCCTATATGCAAAACAGAAAAGGAGACACAGATGTACAGAACAGACTTTTGGACTCTGGGGGAGAAGGCGAGGGTGGGATGTTTCAGGAGAACAGCACTGAAACATGTATATTATCAAGGGTGAAACAGATCACCAGCCCAGGCTGGATGCATGAGACAAGTGCTCGGGCCTGGTGCACTGGGAAGACCCAGAGGGATCGGGTGGAGAGGGAGGTGGGAGGGGGGATCGGGATGGGGAATACGTGTAAATCTATGGCTGATTCATGTCAATGTATGACAAAACCCACTACAATATTGTAAAGTAATTAGCCTCCAACTAATAAAAATAAATGGAAAAAAAAAAAAAAAAAAGGAGAGGGCTGTTGGCTTCATGGCAGGTTCTCACGCTGGGCCTCGGACCTTCCTTTGCTCTGTTTTTAAGGGCTTTTCCCCTCTTCATCGTTTAGCCAGAGCCATTCTGGACTCCTCTCTCCTGTTCTAACTGCCTACCGCACTGATGCCCCGACCTGAAAGCTGAGGAAGCTGGCTTTGCTGTTGCGATGGCTGCGTGGCCTGATTTCTGCTGTGCCGAGGGGTGACGGGCAGGGAGGGGAAGCGAGACACCCAGGGCAGGCTTTCATCCGCCCTCAGAGGTCAGGAGTGTCTTGAAATAGAGATAAACTGACGAGGGGACAGGAAGAGAGGAAGATGGGCTGGTATTGATTGAGACGGTTGAGGGGGGATTGAGAGAGGGCCTAGAGAATGGGGCAGGGGGGCAGGGATCTGTTGAGTCACATAAAAAGCTGAGGAAGAGAAGGTGGTGAAAGGGGATTTTAAGAGCGTTGGTTGTATGAGATGAATGATCTGCCATAGTACTTATAAGGCAATTCAGTAGAAGTTTGTATTGCTTACGATGCATTTTTTAGAATGTTTTATTTCTTTGAACGTGATACATGTAAGAAGTGGAACAAACTGGGCCTTAATGTGGGAGAATAAGAGCTGTGACCTCCATTTGACAAAGCTTGTATTTAAGAGTTTTAAAACTTTAAGTACTAAACTGATCATCTGGCATCCAAATCTTGAAATACTATCATCTCTACTTCTTTTTTTTTTTTTTTTTTTTATCTCTACTTCTAAACAGAACTCAAATCTCATTACTTCTTGTCTCTTCTTCCATACTGTGGCAAAGCCTTGAACATGCTCCTTGACACCCATCTTACTCTACTATATAACAGTCAAAGTGCTTCTTTTAAAATGTAAATCATGTTACATTATTCCTCTATGACCCTCTAATAGCTTCTCATTAAACTCAAAGTCCTCATCAAGACTTCTAACGCCTTCCATGAGATGCTTTCTTTTGACTTCTACATTCTGATCTTCCTGTCATTTGTTTTCATACACCAACTCTGTCTAAAATAGGCCCCTGCCCCATCACTCCCTATTATTATTTTTATCCATTTTTTATTTATAGCACTCATCAGTACCTTAAATTATATCTTATAATTATCTCTTTAATAGTTCCTTGTCTGTATCCCCTTCTAGAGTGTAAGATCCATAAGGTAAGAATTTGTGCACAATTGAGTCTACCTCTCAACCAGTGTCTTTCATTCTGAAGTTGAAAGGATGAATGAGTGATTAATTCATATCTAAGAAATTTTTCTGTCCACACATGTTGACAGTGCCTACCATATGGAGCCACTGTGGCGGGTGCCAGGGGTATAAAAAAAGCAAGGTAGATTCTACCTTGTCACAAGGGTCATCCTGCTAAAAGCAAGACATAAAAATTTAAAAATAATCACAAAAAATCAGTTGCATGTGTCAGCTCAGTTAAGTCACTCAGTCGTGTCCGACTCTTTGTGACCCCATGGACTGCAGCACACCAGGCTTCCCTGTCCATCACCAACTCCTGGAGCTTGCTCAAACTCATGTCCACTGAGTCAATGATACCATCCAACCATCTTGTCCTCTGTCGTCCCCTTCTCCTGGCTTCAGTCTTTCCCAGCATCAGGGTCTTTTCCAATGAGTCCGTTCTTCGCAACAGGTGGCCAACTGGTGAAGCTCCAGTGTTGGAGCTTCAGTTACATGTATGCTGCTAAGTCATATCAGTCGTGTCCGACTCTGTGCGACCCCACAAATGGCAGCCCACCCAGGCTCCTGTGTCCCTGGGATTCTCCAGGCAAGAACACTGCAGTGTGTTGCCATTTCCTTCTCCAAGTTACATGTATAAAGAGTGCCAAAAAAGAAAACAAAAATGTGAATAGTTTAAGCTTAATATTAAGCTCTTCCTTTAAATTTTAAGGATATAGTTAACAAAGCAGATTAATTTTTCCTGTTCATTTGCCATTTTTTTCTCTTTAGCGTTCCCTTTTAGAAAGGAAAGGAATAAATATACAGCGATGATGTCAGGGAAAAATAAGAGAATCAGACAGCATGAAGAGAAAATGAGGTGGAAGACATGTGAAAACAGGGAGGCAGAAAATGAGAAGGTGATACATCACTGTGTGTGGGTGGGATGGTCTTCAATTTCTCATTCTCCACATGCTTCATGGAAATACAGTTCAAGGACCTTAGTTTATGAAGTTCCCTACTGTTTGCCTCCAAAATGACTGTGATGTTAAGTGCACTAATGACCCCCAAATAATAACATAATAATTTATTACATTTCATTTATTAAATGACTTGTAATGTTTAACATAGTCATGATGAAGGTAAATGGTTCTCAGATAATTTTTAAAATATAAAAACTTTCATATATCAATACAAATGTTTCAATATATTTATGTCACTACCATTACTATTCATGATTTCAATTCTGAACATCCCTCCCTCTCAAATTTTATTCTGAATTGGTTCAGAAATGAGATTAACCTCATATGATATATTTATCTCCTACTTTATCCAATGGTTTGCAAAAATATAACCAATTCTTAGGATTTTTAACTGAAAGTTGAGTTAGAAAAGTAAATGTGTGCTTAGGAATAACCATGTATTATAATTATACAATATGCAATATGCCTTTAAAAGAAAGTGCTATATCTAATTTAATTTTGACAACTAAATCTAAGTGAATTCTAGCAGTTCAGTGTGCCCTTGACAATGTTTGGGTGGCTGCTCTTGATCTATTTCTGGTTTTGCAGGAGGAAGCACTCAGCTAGAAACTTTCACTCAGTATCTGACTCTTATTATTTAGGGCTTTGCTGCCCTTCCTGAAATTTTCTCTAGGTTTACGTTCTCTTTATCCTTTCTTTTCTGGGGTGACTTCTCTTACGTCTGCATCTTTACTTTCTGGAGGTCATCCATGCTTCGCATGCCTGGACTGCCCTGCAGCAGCCAAAGGACTTCTGCATACTGTGCACGTCCTCATCCTGTTAGATTCTCAGCACCCTGCCCCACCTCTTGTGTGTATGCGTGTGCTTCAGTCATGTCTGACTCTTTGCCATCCCATGGACTATAGCCTGCCAGGCTCCTCTGTCCATGGGATGCTCCAGGCAAGAATATAAGAGAGGGTGGCCAGTTTCCTTCTCCAGGGGATCTTCCCGACCCAGGGATCGAACCCGAGTCTTTCACATTGCAGGCAGATTCTTTACTGCCTGAGTCACCAGGGGACCCCATACTACCTCTCCCTTCCCATTAAGGCCATGCACATAGTAATTCCCTCCAGTAAGCCTCCAAGTCTAGAAGGTCTCTCTTTCTATATAGTCTCAGGGATCAGTTCAGTTCAGTTGCTCAGCTGTGTCTGACTCTTTGTGACCCCATGAATCACAGCACTCCAGGCCTCCCTGTCCATCACCAGCTCCCGGAGTTTACTCAAACTCATGTCCATCGAGGCGGTGATGCCATCCAGCCATCTCATCCTCTGTCTCAGGGATAGTTCTGTCTTTTTCTGATGGTTTCCTCCCAGGGTGCTACCAGAACAGTATTTATTATGCATTCAAGAATTTATCATGTGTCAGACTCTGTTCTATCCCAATTAATCCTCATAACAATCCTCTGAAGGAAGCATTATAATCAGCATTTACAAATAATTTGTTTTTCAATAATCATGACTAAAAATGATGAGTAAAAATATACTAAGTGTCTTGGATAGCTGCTTGAAGAAATGATTTAGCACTTCTTAGACATTTTGCTCAGTTTTACTTTTTTTTCCTATTTGAACTTCTTAAACTTTGAGGATGTATGTTTTGAAAAAACCTAAAACTTCGAAATAAACTTAATGATCCATGAAAACATAAATATCTTTGGCTTCTCTTCATTTTACATTTTATTCTACAGCACAGTAAAATTAAAAGTTCTCATTAATTTAAAAGTCACACATTTCAAAACTAATGATGTAACTAGATTTAATGTATTGGAGCAAATGAATAAGACAATGTAATTAAAACATATATAAATTTAGGTAGCTATACAGCCTGATTTATTGGTATTATAATTATAAGTGATTATTAGACAAAAATATTTTTTAGAAATACTAGGCCACATGTAGGAAGGCTATCCAAAGTACAATAAACTGTGAAAAATTCTGATAGAGATGGGAATACCAGACCACTTGATCTGCCTCTTGAGAAATCTGTATGCGGGGAAAAAAAAAAAAAAAAAGAAATCTGTATGCAGGTCAGGAAGCAAGACGCAACAGTTAGAACTGGACACGGAACAACAGACTATTTCCAAATAGGAAAAGGAGTACGTCAAGGCTGTATATTGTCACCCTGCTTATTTAACTTATATTCAGAGTACATCATGAGAAACTCTGGACTGGAGGAAGCATAAGCTCGAATCAAGATTGCCGGGAGAAATATCAATAACCTCAGATATACAGATGACACCACCCTTATGGCAGAAAGTGAAGAACTAAAGAGCCTCTTGATGGAAGTGAAAGAGGAGAGTGAAAAAGTTGGCTTAAAGCTCAACATTCAGAAAACGAAGATCATTCTGGTCCCATCACTTCATGGCAAATAGATGGGGAAACAGTGGAAATGGTGGCTGACTTTTTATTTTTCTGGGCTTCAAAATCACTGCAGATGGTGATTGAAGCCATGAAATTAAGAGACGCTTACTCCTTGGAAGGAAAGTTCTGACCAACCTAGACAGCATATTAAAAAGCAGACACATTATTTTATGTCCATCTTGTCAAGCAGACAAGGTCCATCTTGTCAAGGCGATGGTTTTTCCAGTGGTCATGTGTGGATGTGAGAGCTGGACTATAAAGAAAGCTGAGCGCAAAAGAATTGATGCTTTTGAACTGTGGTGTTGGAGAAGACTCTTGAGAGTCCCTTGGACTGCAAGGAGATCCAACCAGTCCATCCTAAAGGAAATCAGGCCTGGGTGTTCATTGGAAGGACTGATGCTGAAGCTGAAACTCCAATACTTTGGCCACCTGATGGGAAGAGTTGACTCATTGGAAAAGACCCTGATGCTGGGAGGGATTGGGGGCAGGAGGAGAAGGGGATGACAGAGGATAAGATGGTTGGATGGCATCGCCGACTTAATGGACACGGGTTTGGGTGGACTCCGGGAGTTGGTGATGGACAGGGAGGCCTGGCTTGCTGCAGTTCATGGGGTTGCAAAGAGTCGGACACGACTGAGCAACTGAACTGAACTGAACTAATTCAAAGTACTGTGTGATTCCTACAGCAGAACTGGAGGATGCCAAATGTTTTAAAATTTATCCTTTCAATGTTTTACCATTATTAAAAATATTAACCTTAATTAATAGAACTGAGTTTTCCCTACAGTAATGATTAAGATTAAAATTAAAACAAATTTTAAAACTGGAACATATATAGTGCAAAAATATTTTGGTATAGTAACTCCTATTTTTTTTTTCTATACTTCTATACCTTTCCCTTTTCAAGCAGTAGTAAGAAGTAAGAATAATTGGTACTTCCTTCCTCTGGGAAGGAATGGCATAGCAGAAGTAGCTGGTGAGGCAAATTCTTAACTTTTGAAACTAAAAAGCCAAGGAGCAAGCATGAGACAAAATAGTCTAGATGGATATATGCTCAATCCAGCCCTGTTTTAATATCCCTGTGTGTGCTGAGTTACTTCAGTTGTGCCCAACTCTTTGCAACCCTATGGACTGTAGCCTGCCTGCGTCCTCTGTCCATGGGATTCTCCAGGCAAAAATAATAGAGTGGGTGGCCATGCCTTCCTTCCAGTGACCTTCCCAACCCAGGGATAGAATTCATCTCTTAAGTTTCCTGCACTGCATACAGATTCTTTTCCTCTAGCACCACCTGGGAAGCCCCTTAGTGTTCCTGAGGCTAAATACAGTTTGCTACATGAAGGGTAGGGCAGACAGTCGGAGAAAAAATATGGGAGTTAGCTGTTGATCAGCAGGCACACTTTCCCTTGTCCCCTCTCTTTAGGCAGACTGAAGGTCTGATGAGGTAGGAGATGATAGAAGCCTTGCATGGACTGGCTATTGGTCTCATGTTCCAAGTGTATGCCATGGCAAGGGCAAGCCTTGCAGGATTCCCTTAAGTTCAACTGAACAACAGCAGCTTGCACAAACCAGGATGATGGGAAGAATAACTGAATGGTTTTCCATATGGTCAAAAGTAGCACAGATATGATATTCACAACCATTGCAGGAAAAGAGGATGCAAAAGTGGTATGTATGTACCAGTTCTAACTTATTATGGAGGAAGAAGAGTCATTTTCTGTTCCTTGTCGAGTAGAATTGGGCTACCCATGGGTAAAAACTCTGGTTTTGTACATGTTCCCAGAAAATCAGATCCGTCTCCTCTCTCATTAATCCCTTCCCAGCAACACCACCCTCCTTCAAGATCCCATAACCTCAAATTTTGATGAGTTTACCAAAGGGACCTCAAGATTCTCAACATCCTGGGGACCTGAAGTTTCAGAGATATATTTACAGCTGAAGGAAAAGCAGAGAGCCCTTTTTCTACTATAGGTAATGTTGCAAATCAACACACTGAAAAAACTTAAATCACATTAAATTAAAATGTAGGTTTTACACAATAGATCACAACATGTTGGCACACATAATCATATGTGCTATTTATACCAAGCCAGGAGCAGGTTGATGGCAAATACAATTGCAAATATATGCATCTGAACATGAGCAAGATGCTCGGTATGTTGATGACATCATACATGTATGCGTGTGTGTATGATATTGTGAAAGATTTGATTTCACTTTATTGAACCTATCCACTCTGAAGAAACAAAAGTTTCTTTTACCCTTTAATATAGTTCACAAGAACTGGAACTGATATAAAGATGTTATGTCAATTGTCTTCAAAATAAGACTACAGTAACTTAGAAATAAATGAAGAGTTCTAAATCACAGAGGGCTGACTTTCCAGACGAGAGGACAAAGCCTTGGGCCAATAGCAAGTAATGTGAAGCTATTTGGTGCTCAGTAGTTTATTTCACATGCTGTGCCTGCAAATGACCTAGACTAGTTTTAAAGTAATGAATAAACAAATAGTCTAAGATGCTGAGGTTAAATGGAGAAGGAAATGGCAACCCACTCCAGTATTCTTGCCTAGAGAATCCCGTGGACAGAGGAGCCTGGTGGGCTGCTGTCCATAGGGTCAGTGTTCAGTCAGACACGACTGAAATGATTTAGCAGCAGCAGCAGCTGAGGCTAAAAAAAATGTATGTAGGTGGTAAATATCTCAATTACAATAAAGGACTATTATTATACTTCACACTTGTGTAACATGACATTATGGAATATTAACGTATCTACAAGAGATGAGCTAATGCTTGTGGACTTGAAACTAGCAGGGACAGGGAAAAATCAATGAAAAGTTGTGAAACAGCATGATACATATTTCATATAAGTGTGCTCCAGCAGAAAAGGAGGGAGAAATAACCTAAGATGTGAATGTTCAAAAATCCACCCTATAACTGATGAACTTAAGGGAGAGGAATCATTGGCAAAAGTGGGATCATATGAATCAATTATAATTGTCCAGATGAGGGACCTTTATAGAGGTGGTGGAGAGAAGACGGAAGACGGTGGGTGTGAAAACAAAACAGGAGACAGCAGTGACTGAACACGGTAAATGATTTAACTAGAAATGGAGAAAGAATCTAAGGCAATACCCAGGATTTTGGCATGAGCCACTGGGAAGTGTGAGGGAAGATGATAAGGTTTCTTTTAGTGGTGTTGAATAGAAAGAAGTCTGCACAGTATCCAGGTGGATCTGTCTAGGAAGAAAATGTATCAATTGCAATTCAGCTGTATTTGTCCAATGGGTAGACATTTGGGGTATTTGGTAATTCAGAGTTCCAACTCTGAATTAAAGTGAATTTAATTAACTTACATTCTGTGGACTAAATACAAAGTAAGTGTAGCCCAGGGATTCAGAGCTTTGGTATCAGAGTTAGAGCACCTGGGTTCTAAATTCAGCTCTAAGAAATACTGTATGTATGACTAAAAGGATATTCCTGAACTCCTCTGGATTTTTTTTTTTTTTTTTGTCTTTTGTAAAATGTTATGGTAGGTATTATACCTACCACACTGCATGGCTATGAAGATTAAATGATTGAATACATGTAAGACTTTGTGCTTAATGGATATTAGCTATTAATTCTGGATTGAACAACACGAAATTTGCATTTTGAAAATCAAAAGAGTCAAATTTAGCAATTTCATATGATCTAATTTTATCACTGTCAAAGCAAGAATCTTATGACACTTTTCTGTTTCCTTAATTCAGCTTCACTTGTATAAATTCATTTACCCTACATTGATGGTATAAACAGGTACCTCAAGTCATCTGGGAATATGATCGACTTAAGTGTTAAGTTTTATTCCAAGATTACATCATTATATCTGACTTTCCCTGTACTCTCAAATTTTTCTATGGTGGAAACATAATGTCTTATTTCCAAAAAAACTTATTTATCAAAAAACCCTGATAATTATTCCTGAAATATGTGCTCTGTTTAAATACAGTTGTATAGTGAAGATGATCATTAGTATCAGCACCTTTGGAAAAATTCAGATATATTGTACCTTGGCGGGGGAAAGGCTGCCTTACCAACTAATCTCTGGGGCTTATATAGCTAAATAATTAAGTAATCGCAATTCAGGTCTTTACTCACCCACTTACCATCTGCTTCCTTAAGGCTATATTCTAAGTAATTGAATCAAGAGATGAAAAACATGAACCTAACATATAAAGATCAAGCTGACTTGAAGCAGTATACATTGCAATATTGCTATATTTAAAGGCAAAAGAAAATTTGTATACTGGTAGTATGTCTATAAACTCAAATATTTTGGTAGCTATTACTGAAAATCCTTTGAGTAATAAAACACTGATGTTTAAGGTTCTGTTCAGAGCAGAGATCATATAAATTTCAAAATCTAAATTGGGTAGCTGATCCAAATCTTGTTTGTGTCATCAGATGAACATGGCAGTCGGAGTTGCAGCACATCCAGCTGACAAATTCAGATGTGTGTTTAAAATACTGTAGAAGACCTGTGTGGGCAGGCACTTTGCAGGAATTTTAGAGATGAGGATTACAAAGTATTTGCACACAACATGAAAAGTAAATGTTATAGTACATTTATAATACTTAACAGGTATTTGATTTCTGAAAAATAATCAAAGTTGTTATTTGGCAGTGAATATAAAAAGAGAACATTGTGGACAAATCAACTGTATTTTCCCATTGATCTGTTTTTTGAGAATTTCATATTCTGATTGGCCTTATTCTTCATTTCTTCTGAACAGTCTTTAATGAATGCTTCTTTTCCTTTAAAATAAAGACAGAGGCTTCTTTATATTTGCCATGTGATTTGGAATTTGTGTGTGTGATTTGTCTGTGTTAAATTCACAAAAAACAAATTCCAAGTCACATGGCAAATATAAAGAACACTTCTGCCTTTATTTTAAGGGAAAAGAAGCATTTTGTGATTTGTTTGTGTTAAATTGGACTTCCCTAGCGGCTCAACTGGTAAAGAATCCGCCTGCGATGTGGGGAAACCTGGGTTTGAAACTGGGTTGGGAAGATCCCTTGGAGAAGGGAAAGGCTATCCACTTCAGTATTCTGGCCTGGAGAATTCCGACTGTATAGTCCATGGGGTTGCAAAGAGTCGGACACAACTGAGAGACTTTCACTTGTGTTAAATTATCTAGTATTTTTTTTTTCAATTGAAATCTTAAGCAATTTTGCTTTATTTTTTAATTGAAATATAATTAATCTACACTGTTGTGTTAGTTTCAGGCATGTAGAAAAGTGATTCAATTAAACCCATATATACATTTTTCAGATTCTTTTCTACTATAGGTTATTATAAGATATTGACTATAGTTCCCTGACGTGTACAGTCGGTCCTTGCTGTTTATCTGTTTTATATGTAGTACTGTGTATCTATCTGTTAATCCCAAACTCCTAGTGTATCCCTAACCCTTTTCTCTCCTTTAGTGACCATACGTTTTTTTCAATGTCTATGAATTTATTTGTATTTTTTAAATAAGTTCATCTGTATCATTTTTTATATACCACACTTAAGTGATATCACATGATACTTGTCTTTGGCTGGCTTCACTTAATATCTAGGTCCATCCATGCTGCTACAAATGGCATTATTTCACCCTTTTTATGGCTGAGTAACATTCCATTGTTTATACACCCCCCCCCCACACACATTTTCTTTATTCATTTGTCAGTAGACATTTCGCTTGCTTCTGTGTCTTGGTTGTTGTAAGTACTGCTGCTGTGGACCTTGGGTGCATGTATCTTTTTGAATTAGAATTTTTGTCTCTTTTGGATATATGCCCAGCAGTGGGATTACTGGATCATATGGTAACTATTTTTAATTTTTTAGGGAATCTCCATACGGTTCTGCATAATGGTTGCACCAATGTACACTCCCACCATCAGTGTAGGAAGGTGCTCTTTCCTCCATACCCTCTCCAGTATTTATTATTTTTGGACTTTTGATGATACCCATTCTGACTGGTGTGAGGTGACACCTCATTGTAGTTTTGGTTTTCATTTCTCTGATGATTAGTGATGCTGAGCATATATTCATGTGCCTACTGGCCATCTCTGTGTCTTCTACATATAGTATCATGTCATCTGCAAACAGCTACAGTTTTACTTGTTTATTTCCAATTTGGACTCCTTTAATTTCTTCTTTGATTGCTCTGGCTGGAACTTCCAATACTATGCTGAGTTCCAGTAGTGACAGTGGGCACCCTTGTCTTGTTTCTGATCTTAGAGGAAATTCTTTCCCAGCTTTTCACCACTGAGCATGCTCTTAGTTATGGGCTTGTCATGTGTGTGGGCTTGTCATGTGTGGCCTTTATTATTCCCAGGTGGCTCAGTGGTAAAGAATCTGCCCACCAATGCAAGAGTGCAGGTTTGATCCCTGGGTCAGGAAGATCCCTTCGAGGAGGAAATAGCAACCCACTCTAGTATTCTTGTCCGGAAAATCCCATGGACAGAGGAGGTGGCAGTTTACAGTCTATGGGGTCACAAAGAGTTGGACACAACTGAGCATGCATGCACATAATCCCTCTATGCTCACTTTTCAGAGAATTTTTAATAGTAAATGGATATTTAACTTTACCAAAAGCTTTTCCTGCATCTATGGAGATGATCATATGGTTTTTTTTTGTTTGTTTGTTTTTTTTAATTTTTTTATTAGTTGGAGGCTAATTACTTCACAACATTTCAGTGGGTTATGTCATACATTGATATGAATCAGCCATAGATTTACACGTATTCCCCATCCCGATCCCCCCTCCCATCACCCTCTCCACCCAATTCCTCTGGGTCTTCCCAGTGTACCAGGCCCTAGCACTTGTCTCATGCATCCCACCTGGTCTGGTGATCTGTTTCACCATAGATAATATACATGCTGTTCTTTTGAAACATCCCACCCTCACCTTCTCCCACAGAGTTCAAAAGTCTGTTCTGTATTTCTGTGTCTCTTTTTCTGTTTTGCATATAGGGTTCTCGTTACCATCTTTCTAAATTCCATATATATGTGTTAGTATGCTGTAATGTTCTTTATCTTTCTGGCTTACTTCACTCTGTATAAGGGGCTCCAGTTTCATCCATCTCATTAGGACTGGTTCAAATGAATTCTTTTTGACGGCTGAGTAAAATTCCATGGTGTATATGTACCACAGCTTCCTTATCCATTCATCTGCTGATGGGCATCTAGGTTGCTTCCATGTCCTGGCTATTATAAACAGTGCTGCGATGAACATTGGGGTGCACGTGTCTCTTTCAGATCTGGTTTCCTCAGTGTGTATGCCCAGAAGTGGTATTGCTGGGTCATATGGCAGTTCTATTTCCAGTTTTTTAAGGAATCTCCACACTGTTTTCCATAGTGGCTGTACTAGTTTGCATTCCCACCAACAGTGTAAGAGGGTTCCCTTTTCTCCACACCCTCTCCAGCATTTATTGCTTGTAGACTTTTGGATAGCAGCCATCCTGACTGGTGTGTAATGGTACCTCATTGTGGTTTTGATTTGCATTTCTCTGATAATGAGTGATGTTGAGCACCTTTTCATGTGTTTGTTAGCCATCTGTATGTCTTCTTTGGAGAAATGTCTGTTTAGTTCTCTGGCCCATTTTTTGATTGGGTCATTTATTTTTCTGGAATTGAGCTGCAGGAGTTGCTTGTATATTTTTGAGATTAATCCTTTGTCTGTTTCTTCATTTGCTATTATTTTCTCCCAATCTGAGGGCTGTCTTTTCACCTTACTTATAGTTTCTTTTGTAGTGCAAAAGCTTTTAAGTTTCATTAGGTCCCATTTGTTTAGTTTTGCTTTTATTTCCAATATTCTGGGAGGTGGGTCATAGAGGATCTTGCTGTGATTTATGTCGGAGAGTGTTTTGCCTATGTTCTCCTCTAGGAGTTTTATAGTTTCTGGTCTGACATTTAGATCTTTAATCCATTTTGAGTTTATTTTTGTGTATGGTGTTAGAAAGTGTTCTAGTTTCATTCTTTTGCAAGTGGTTGACCAGTTTTCCCAGCACCACTTGTTAAAGAGGTTGTCTTTTTTCCATTGTATATCCTTGCCTCCTTTGTCAAAGATAAGGTGACCATAGGTTCGTGGATTTATCTCTGGGCTTTCTATTCTGTTCCATTGGTCTATATTTCTGTCTTTGTGCCAGTACCACACTGTCTTGATGACTGTGGCTTTGTAGTAGAGTCTGAAGTCAGGCAGGTTGATTCCTCCAGTTCCATTCTTCTTTCTCAAGATTACTTTGGCTATTCGAGGTTTTTTGTATTTCCATACAAATTGTGAAATTCTTTGGTCTAGTTCTGTGAAAAATACCGTTGGTAGCTTGATAGGGATTGCATTGAATCTATAGATTGCTTTGGGTAGAATAGCCATTTTGACAATATTGATTCTTCCAATCCATGAACACGGTATGTTTCTCCATCTGTTTGTGTCCTCTTTGATTTCTTTCATCAGTGTTTTATAGTTTTCTATGTATAGGTCTTTTGTTTCTTTAGGTAGATATACTCCTAAGTATTTTATTCTTTTTGTTGCAATGGTGAATGGTATTGTTTCCTTAATTTCTCTTTCTGTTTTTTCATTGTTAGTATATAGGAATGCAAGGGATTTCTGTGTGTTAATTTTATATCCTGCAACTTTACTATATTCATTGATTAGTTCTAGTAATTTTCTGGTAGAGTCTTTGGGGTTTTCTATATAGAGGATCATGTCATCTGCAAACAGTGAGAGTTTCACTTCTTCTTTTCCTATCTGGATTCCTTGATCATATGGTTTTTATTCTTTAATTTGTTAATGTGGTGTATCACATTAATTGATGTACAGATACTGAAAGATTTTCACATCCCTGGGGTAAATCTCACTTGATAATAGTGTATGGTCCTTTTAATGGATTGTTGGCTTTGGCTTGCTAGTATGTTGTTGAGGATTTTTGCACATATATTCATCAGTGATATTGGCCTGTAATTTCCTTTTTTAATGATATTGCTGTCTGGTTTTGGTATGAGAGTGTGGTGGCCGCATACCAAACCACAGTGGAAGTTTGGCAGTTTTCCTTCCTCAGCAATTTGTGGAATAGTTTCGGAAGGATAGATATTAACTGTTCTCCAAATGTTTTGTAGAATTTACTTGTGAAGTATCTTATTCTAGACTTTTGTTTGTTGGGAGTTTTTAAATTACTGTTTCAACTTCAGTACCAGTAATTGGCCTATTCATGTTTTCTGTTTCTTCCTGGTTCAGTCTAGGGAGATTGTGTATTTGTAAGTACTTATCGTTTTCTTCAAGACTGTCCATTTTATTGCTGTATAGTTGCTTATGGTAGCTTTTTTATTTAAAGCAAAGTACAGAAATCTATAATTAAAAATTAAATGCTAAACTGAAAACATCTCTTGTTCATAAGAGGGAAAAAACATTTTTATTTTGTCTATATTGGTGCTATATTAAAGCCAAGAAAAGTATAAAAATGTCAATTGCAAAGTAATTCTTAAAATTCTCTCACATGGGAGTTTTAATTTTGATTATTTCACTAATACAGTAAGATTTAGTTTGTTAGAGGCATTTATGGATTTCATTTGTATTGTAAATGTCCCTGCTACAGATTGAAAGGAACAAAATATGTTAAAAGACCAGGATTCTTTAAAAGGTTATGTATGGTCAGTTTTAGTTTTATACAGCTCTCTATGAGCATTTAATGGCTACTTCTCAATTTAACGAAGGTAAGTCTTAGTTGATGACCAATAAGAAATACCTTGTACTTTCTCATCCTTAATAAAAAAGCATATCTACAAAAACTCTATAATAAATATCACACTTAATGGAAAAGGTTTTGATTCATTACACTCGAAAACAAGAGGAGGATGGCTACTATGAATATTATTATTTAATATTGTCCTGAAAGTCAAAGAGAGTACAACAGCCCAAGGAAAACAAATAAGTAATACAAAAAAGTGGAAAGTTTACCCTTCAGGATTAGTTTTATCTGCACATACAGAAAGACTTTAAATTATAATACATTTAAAAAGTGTTTCTCTCACTTTACAAAAAAAAAAGGCAAGCAATCAAGACTGGTGCTGGCAACTCCCCAGCCATCAGGGACCAGCACTTCTATCTTGAGGCTCCACCAGCTTTTTATATTGCCTTATAATCCAGGGTGATTGCTCAACTCCCACACTTTATGTTTTCATTCCAGGCAACCAAAAACAAAAAATGGAGAAATACTCATTTGTTCTCATTTAAGAAGCCTTTCCTAAAGTCCCACACATTGCTTTGCTTAAATTTTATTGACCAGAACAAAGCTACATGGTCACATCTAGTTGCAAAATTACCTGAGAAAATGTAGTCTTTTAGAAGAGGGGCAATGTGCCTGGCTGAAAATTGTTCTTTGGGTTGGATAACAAGAAATTTCTGTCAGGGAAAGGGAACAGCAATATTCTGTTCCTTCCAGATGCTATGACTGCTTAGAGAGAACTGCAAAGGCACTCCAATACATTTTTTTAAACTAAAGCTTTATCAGAGTTGCTGTCTATAGGATCAACATGGGCTCAATTGCCATATAAGCAGTTAGAGGATTAGTAAAAACAAAGATACTGTTGAGTCAGTTAAACTATAGTACATATAGAAATAACTTGAAATGTATAGTAATTCATGGAAGCTTATAAACAAAACTGAAGGAAAAATAATTGTGTAAAAATAGTGTTCTATTTTCATAAGAAAATTCACCATTATAAGAAAATGTGTTTCTACTTAATTTATCTAGAAATCTGAAGCAAATACAGTGAAAGTTTCCCTGTCTCCAGTGTTTCACTGAAATTGACAAGTTTTAAAAATTCATTTGGGACAATAATGAATGGCAAGGAATATCCAAGAAAAATTTGAAGAAAATAAAAAGTGAGACCAGATACCAAGATTTATTATGATACTAAAACATTGTATAAATTATACGTTGAATCAGTGGTGGAGAGTAACCCAGAAACAGACGCTTAAACATATTTAATCTTGCATATACTGTATTTAACATAGCTAATGTTACAAATGGGGCTTTCCTGGGTGGCTCAGACAGTAAACAATCTGCCTGCAATGCAGGAGACCCAGGTTCAATCCCTGGGTCAGGAAAATCCCCTGGAGAAGGGAATGGCTACCCATTCCAGCATTCTTGCCTGGAGAGTTCGATGGGCAGAGGAGCCTGGTGTAAAATTACAAATAAATTAACAATTGATGTTGGGATAAATTATTATCTAAACAGAAAAGATAAAACTACATCTGTATCTCACACTATACACAGAACCAGTTACAGATGAATTAAAACTGTAAAAGAAAATCAAATTCTAAAGCTTTAGAACAAATTTTTAGAAGGCAATCTTTAGCATACTAGGACACAGAAAGTTTTATTAAATGACATACACAGAACATTAACCATGAAGAAAAATAAATTGGACTACATGGAAGTTTTGCAACTCACTTATTTTTTTAAAAAAAGTTAAAAAATAAGCAATACAGTAAAATACATGAAGTACCTAAGTCACAGAACAAGTTTTTACAATAAAGAAGTATAAATCTATAAGATGACTCTCAACCCAATAAAAAAAGCACTTGAACAGGTTGTAAGCAAACAATTTGCCAAAGAAAATTCTATAAAAAATATGCTGTCTTTCCCTACTAATCAAGACAGGGCAATTAAATAATGTGTTAGCTTTTCAAACCCATCAAAATTTGGCCAAAACACAAATATTTCTCTGATTATTGGTAAGACTATGAGTAGAAAAGGAAGATTCATTTTCTCTTCCTTTTATTTATGTTTTAAAATTTGTATTGGAGTGTATTTGGTTTATACTGTTGTGTTTGTTTTCGGTGTACAGCAAAGTGGATCCGTTATACATGTACATATATCCACTCATTTTTAGTTTCTTTTCTCACGTAGACCATTACAGAGTGCTGAGGAGAGTCCCCTGGCTATACAGTGGGTCCTTATGAGTCATCTGTCTTATATGTAGTGATGTATATGTGTCAGTCCCAATCTCCCAATTTATCCCTCCCCCTCTTGCTCCCTGGTAGCCATGTTTGTTTTCTACATCTGTGAGTGTACTTCTGTTTTGTGAAGGTCACTTGCACCCTTCTTTAAGATTCCACATATGAGTGATATCACATTTGTCATTTTCTGCCCTGCTTCACCTGGTGTGACAGTCTCTAGGTCTGTGTATGTTGCAGCAAATGACATTATTTTGTTCTTTTTTTGGTTGAGTAATATTCCACTGTATGTAGGTACCACATCTTCTTTATCCATTCATCTGTTGATGGACATTTAGATTGTTTCCACGTCCCTGCTGTTGTAAACAGTGCTTCAGTGAGCATGGGGTACATCTATCTTTCCAAATTATGATTTTCTCTGGGTATATGCCTAGGAGTGGGATTGCTGGATTATATGGTAGTTCTGTTTTTAGTTTTTTAAGAAGCCTCCATACAGTACTGTTCTCCATAGTGGCTGAATCAATTTATATTCCCACAAACGGTATAGGGGGGCTCCCTTTTCTCCATACTCTGTCCAGTAATTATTGTTTGTAAATTTTTTGATGATGACCATTCTGACCAGTGTGAGGTGATGATACCTCATTGTAGTTTTGATTTGCATTTCTCTAATAATTAATGATGTTGAGCATCCTTTCATATGTTTTTTAGCCATCTGTATGTCTTCTTCGGAGAAATGTCTATTTCAATGTTACATATAGGATCTTTATCCATTTTTTGATGAGTGGTTTGCTTTTTTAATATTGAGTTTCATGAGCTGTTTATATATTTTGTAGATTAATCTCTTGTTGGTTGCTTCCTTTGCAAATATTTTCTACCATTTTGAAGATTGTCTTTTTGTTTATGGTTTCCTTTGCTGTTGAAAGCTTTTAAATTTATATACTGTTGTTGAGAGCATAGCTTTGTGCAAACATTTTGCATTGTACTACAATAATATCTAATAAAGGTGAAGATGAACTTATTCTATAACTTATTTCTAGATATATACTCTGGACAAAGACACATGTCTAAGTATATACTCTAGTGCTCGCTTCGGCAGCACATATACTAAAATTGGAACGATACAGAGAAGATTAGCATGGCCCCTGCGCAAGGATGACACGCAAATTCGTGAAGCGTTCCATATTTTTTAATCAACATAGGAAAATCCACACTCGGGAGAAATTGTGTGAATATAATAAATGTGAGAAAACCTTAAAAAAAAAAATAAGTATATACTCTAGAGAAAATATCATGTGTGCACATGAAAATATGTGAAATGATAGATATTGTAGAATTTTTGTTAATAAAATGGAAACATAACAATGTATATCATTGGGAGATTGGATAAACGGTTGCCTATTTCATGTTTATGAAATCAAATACTTGGTAATTGTCAATATGAGGGATACAGATGTAACATGTGATAACATTAAATTTCAAAAGCATTGTTGATTGAAAATAAGTGTTGTATATGGTTTATAAATGTAATATTTCTAAATATATATAAAATAGTATTTATTGAAGTTTAAAAGCATACACAGTGCTACATAGTCTTTATAGATACATCTATAGTAAAACTATAGAGTATGTAGTTGTATCAACCTTAGATTACATTTTCACCTCTTCCACATATTTATGTGATCTTAAGTTACTTAATTTCTCTCATGACAGTGTTCCCATTTGTAAAGTGAAATAGTGGCTTATAGTTTAGGTGAAATCATATAATTCATGTTGCACTCAACACAGTTGCCTGCTTTGTAACAAAGCTGAATACATGATATCTATCATCATTCTCCTTGAGATGCATACATTTAGGATCCCTATAGTATCTAGGAGTGTTCCAGACTCAGTCCTAACTCAAAAAGCATTTTTATGGAGTTCTTGCAACCAGTTGAAATAGTTCAAGCAAAGGCAAAAAGAATAGAATTGTTTGAACATGCAAACCCAAGAAAATGAGAGTTAACCAAAAGCCATATTTAAATACGTATGTAGTATGATATACAGCATAATTCCTCACCTGCAAATATATACTTTTGGAAGAAATGTTGCCATTTTATTTGGGGTGGGAAGGAAGGATAGGAAATTTGTCAGTGCAATAGCGGATAAAGGCCCTGTCTCTGAATATGGTCACATTGGAGATGTGGGTTTCAACATCTGAATTTGGAAGGGACACAATTCAGTCCATAACACATTATAAACTACATGAGCCAGGTCCGTGTCTGTTCTTGCACCCCATTGTATGTCCAGTATCTTGCACATCATACCTAAACAGCATCATCTCTATTAGCCCTTTTTAAGGATGAAGAAACTAAGGCTCAGATTAATGAACGTGCTTAAGGTCACACAACTACTCAGAGCTAGGAATCAAATTCAAGCCTGCCTGGTTCTAGAAACTTAAAATAAGCACTTCTTCTATCTATAACAAGGTCACCAACCACAGCATCCATTTAAAACTGCCCCTGGTATTTGCTAAATCACATAAATCTAGAGGTAGGGTTAGTTCAATAAAGTTTTAAAAGGGTTAAAAATATCAATCTGTGAGAAACGACAGGTATTTTTAAAACAGTCCAGCTAGAAATGTAAAGAGCTAGAGATTGTTCAGAGAAAGTGTTTAATAGGGAAGTTATTTTTAAAGAAACACAGTTGAAAGAGGCAGGGATGAAAGTACAAATGTGAAGTTGCCTGCAGGGCTCAGTAAGCAGAGAACATCCAGGCTGGAGGCTGAATCAATGTTTTACCTTGAAAAGCAAACATGATTTCTCTTGGATAGGAGAGTCAGGTGTAGATAGGAGACAGCAGCGGGTCATCTTGGGAAATATAGTGATTGCAGTCTGTATCCCGGTTTGCTTCTGCAGACTACAGATCTGCAGTTGTATTCCTCTGTGATTTTTCTGCTCCTGCCCAGAGGCTCAAGCCTTCTCATTGGTCCATCTAAACCCAACAGGACAGATTTCAAGTATATCATCCATACAGCAGTGTGGTGCGAGTGGTAAAGGACCTGCCTGCTAATGAAGGAGATATAAGAGGAGCGGGTTCAGTCCCTGGGATGGGAAGATCCTCCGAAGAAGGGCATAGCAACCCACTCCAGTATTCTTGCCTGGAGAATCCCATGGACAGAGGAGCCTGGCGGGCTACAATCCAAGGAGTTGCAAAGCGTTGGACATGACTGCAGAAACTTAGCAGTGTTAGTATATTCATAATGCGGTGCATTTCCTCCTTAGCACTTGTTTATCCTATAACTGTAGGTTTGTACCTTTTCATCACCTTCAGTTAGTTCTCCTGACCCCACCCATGACCTTTGGTAACTACTAATCTTTTCCCTGAAATTAAAAGACACTTACTCCTTGGAAGGAAAGTTATGACCAACCTAGATAGCATATTAAAAAGCAGAGACATTACTTTGCCAACAAAGGTCCGTCTGGTCAAGACTATGGTTTTTCCAGTGGTCATGTATGGATGTGAGAGCTGGACTCTAAAGAAAGCTGAGTGCAAAAGAATTGATGCTTTTGAACTGTGGTGTTGGAGAAGACTCTTGAGAGTCCCTTGGACTGCAAGGAGATCCAACCAGTCCATCCTAAAGGAGATCAGTCCTGGGTGTTCATTGGAAGGACTGATGCTGAAGCTGAAACTCCAATACTTTGGCCACCTCATGCGAAGAGTTGACTCATTGGAAAAGACCTTGATGCTGGGAGGGATTGGGGGCAGGAGGAGAAAAGGACGACAGAGGATGAGATGGTTGGATGGCATCACCTACTCGATGGACATGGGTTTGAGTAAACTCCGGGAGCTGGTGATGGACTGGGAGGCCTGGCATGCTGTGGTTCATGGGGTCACAAAGAGTCGGACACGACTGAGCGATTGAACTGAACTGAACTGAACTGAATCTTTTCCCTGGGTCTATGAGTTTGTTTTGGGATTCCACATATAAGTAAAATCACATAGTATTTTCCTTTTTCTTAGTTCTCTTAACATCATGCCCTCAAGGTCCATCCCTGTGGTTGCGAATGACAGGATTTTCTTTTCAATGGCTGAAAAATAGTCCATTGTGTATGGACTATATATGCACCACATTTTTTAAAAAATCCTTTAACTGTTGATGGAGACTTAGGTTGTTTGCATGTCTTCAGTTCAGTTCTGTTCAGTCGCTCAGTCATGTCTGACTCTTTGCGACCCCATGGGCAGCAGCACACTAGGCCTCCCTGTCCACCAATTCCCGGAGCTTACTCAAACTCACGTCCATCGAGTTGGTGATGCCATCCAACTATCTCATCCTCTGTCATCCCCTTCTCCTTCTGACTTCAGTCTTTCCCATCATCAGGGTCTTTTCCAATGAGTCAGTTCTTCACATCAGGTGGCCAAAGTATTGGAGTTTCAGCTTCAGCATTAGTCCTTCCAATGAACATTCAGGACTGATCTCTTTTAGGATGGACTGGTTTGATCTCCTTGCAGTCCAAGGGACTCTCAAGAGTCTTCTCCAACACCACAGCTCAAAAGCATCAATTCTTTGGCACTCAGCTTTCTTCACAGTCCAACTCTCACATCCATACATGACCATTGGAAAAACCATAGCTTTGACTAGATGGACCTTTGTTGGCAAAGTAATGTCTCTGTTTTTTAATATGCTGTCTAGGTTGGTCATAGCTTTTCTTCTAAGGAGCAAGCTTGATTTCATGCCTGCAGTCACCATCTGCAGTGATTTTGGAGGCCAAAAAAATAAAGTCTGTCACTGTTTCCGCTGTTTCTCTATCTATTTGCCATGAAATGATTGGACCGGATGACATGATCTTCATTTTCTGAATGTTGAGCTTTAAGCCACCTTTTTCACTCTCCTCTTTTACTTTCATCAAGAGGCTCTTTAGTTCTTCTTCACTTTCTGCCATAAGAGTGGTGTCATCTGTGTATCTGGGGTTATTGATATTTTTCCCAGCACTCTTGATTCCAGCTTGTGCTTCATCCAGCCTGGCATTTCACATGTCTTGACTATTTTAAATAATGCTGTAGTGAACCTGTATGTGCAGACATCTATTCAAAATAATGATTTAATTTTCTTTGGATATATAGGGATTGCTGGATCAAATGGTAGCTCTAGTTTTAATTTCTTGAGGAAACAACATATTTTCCATATTGGCTGTATCAATTTACAATCCCACCAACAGTGCAGAAGGATTTCCTATTCTCCACATCCTCGCCAGCATTTATCACCTCTCATCTTTTTGGTGATGGCATTATAACAAGCATAAGGTGGTATCTTATTCTGGTTTCGATTTGCATATCTCCAGTGATTAGTGATGTTAAGCACATTTTCTTATACTGTTTGTTTGTCGTTGAATATATGTCTATTCATGACTTTGGCCATTTTAAAAAATTGAAGCATAATTGATTTACAATGCTTTGGGTGTAGAGCAAAGTGATTTATACTTTTTCAGATATTTTCCATTATTGTTATTACAGGATACTGAATATAGTTCCCTGTGCTATACAATAGGTCCTTGTTTGTCTATTTTATGTATAATACTGTGTATCTGTTAACCACAAATTCCCAATTTGTCTCTACTCTTTGACTTTTCCCCTTTGATAACCTCAAATTTGTTTTCTGTGTCTGTAAGTCTATTTCTGTTTTGTAACAAGCTCATTTATATCATTTTTTTTTTAGATTCAACATGTAAGTGGTATCATATCCTTGTCTTTCTCTATCTGACTTCACTTAGTATGATAGTCTTTAGATCCACCCATGTTGCTGAGAATGATATAATTTCATTCTTCATTGTGGCTAAGTAATATTTCATTGTATATTTATATCACATCTTCTTTATCCATTTATCTGTTGATAGACGTTTAGGTTGCTTCCATGTCCTCACTAATGTTTTTATTTTTTTTTTTTTTACTCATTGGTTAATGAAACATAATTTTATTTATTTATTTTTTTAAATTTTTTTATTAGTTGGTGGCTAATTACTTCACAACATTTCAGTGGGTTTTGTCATACATTGATATGAATCAGCCATAGATTTACACTTATTCCCCATCCCGATCCCCCCTCCCACCTCCCTCTCCACCCAATTCCTCTGGGTCTTCCCAGTGTACCAGGCCCTAGCACTTGTCTCATGCATCCCACCTGGGCTGGTGATCTGTTTCACCATAGATAGTATACAGGCTGTTCTTTTGAAACATCCCACCCTCACCTTCTCCCACAGAGTTCAAAAGTCTGTTCTGTATTTCTGTGTCTCTTTTTCTGTTTTGCATATAGGGTTATCGTTACCATCTTTCTAAATTCCATATATATGTGTTATATGCTGTAATGTTCTTTATCTTTCTGGCTTACTTCACTCTGTATAATGGGCTCCAGTTTCATCCATCTCATTAGGACTGGTTCAAATGAATTCTTTTTGATGGCTGAGTAATATTCCATGGTGTATATGTACCACAGCTTCCTTATCCATTCATCTGCTGATGGGCATCTAGGTTGCTTCCATGTCCTGGCTATTATAAACAGTGCTGCGATGAACATTGGGGTGCACGTGTCTCTTTCAGATCTGGTTTCCTCAGTGTGTATGCCCAGAAGTGGTATTGCTGGGTCATATGGCAGTTCTATTTCCAGTTTTTTAAGGAATCTCCACACTGTTTTCCATAGTGGCTGTACTAGTTTGCATTCCCACCAACAGTGTAAGAGGGTTCCCTTTTCTCCACACCCTCTCCAGCATTTATTGCTTGTAGACTTTTGGATAGCAGCCATCCTGACTGGCGAGTAATGGTACCTCATTGTGGTTTTGATTTGCATTTCTCTGATAATGAGTGATGTTGAGCACCTTTTCATGTGTTTGTTAGCCATCTGTATGTCTTCTTTGGAGAAATGTCTGTTTAGTTCTCTGGCCCATTTTTTGATTGGGTCATTTATTTTTCTGGAATTGAGCTGCAGGAGTTGCTTGTATATTTTGGAGATTAATCCTTTGTCTGTTTCTTCATTTGCTATTATTTTCTCCCAATCTGAGGGCTGTCTTTTCACCTTACTTATAGTTTCCTTTGTAGTGCAAAAGCTTTTAAGTTTCATTAGGTCCCATTTGTTTAGTTTTGCTTTTATTTCCAATATTCTGGGAGGTGGGTCATAGAGGATCTTGCTGTGATTTATGTCGGAGAGTGTTTTGCCTATGTTCTCCTCTAGGAGTTTTATAGTTTCTGGTCTGACATTTAGATCTTTAATCCATTTTGAGTTTATTTTTGTGTATGGTGTTAGAAAGTGTTCTAGTTTCATTCTTTTACAAGTGGTTGACCAGTTTTCCCAGCACCACTTGTTAAAGAGGTTGTCTTTTTTCCATTGTATATCCTTGCCTCCTTTGTCAAAGATAAGGTGTCCATAGGTTCGTGGATTTATCTCTGGGCTTTCTATTCTGTTCCATTGGTCTATATTTCTGTCTTTGTGCCAGTACCACACTGTCTTGATGACTGTGGCTTTGTAGTAGAGTCTGAAGTCAGGCAGGTTGATTCCTCCAGTTCCATTCTTCTTTCTCAAGATTACTTTGGCTATTCGAGGTTTTTTGTATTTCCATACAAATTGTGAAATTCTTTGGTCTAGTTCTGTGAAAAATACCGTTGGTAGCTTGATAGGGATTGCATTGAATCTATAGATTGCTTTGGGTAGAATAGCCATTTTGACAATATTGATTCTTCCAATCCATGAACACGGTATGTTTCTCCATCTGTTTGTGTCCTCTTTGATTTCTTTCATCAGTGTTTTATAGTTTTCTATGTATAGGTCTTTTGTTTCTTTAGGTAGATATACTCCTAAGTATTTTATTCTTTTTGTTGCAATGGTGAATGGTATTGTTTCCTTAATTTCTCTTTCTGTTTTTTCATTGTTAGTATATAGGAATGCAAGGGATTTCTGTGTGTTAATTTTATATCCTGCAACTTTACTATATTCATTGATTAGTTCTAGTAATTTTCTGGTAGAGTCTTTAGGGTTTTCTATGTAGAGGATCATGTCATCTGCAAACAGTGAGAGTTTCACTTCTTCTTTTCCTATCCGGATTCCTTTTACTTCTTTTTCTGCTCTGATTGCTGTGGCCAAAACTTCCAACACTATGTTGAACAGTAGTGGTGAGAGTGGGCACCCTTGTCTTGTTCCTGATTTCAGGGGAAATGCTTTCAATTTTTCACCATTGAGGGTGATGCTTGCTGTGGGTTTGTCATATATAGCTTTTATTATGTTGAGGTATGGTCCTTCTATTCCTGCTTTTTGGAGAGTTTTAATCATAAATGAGTGTTGAATTTTGTCAAAGGCTTTCTCTGCATCTATTGAGATAATCATATGGTTTTTATCTTTCAATTTGTTAATGTGGTGTATTACATTGATTGATTTGCGGATATTGAAGAATCCTTGCATTCCTGGGATAAAGCCCACTTGGTCGTGGTGTATGATTTTTTTAATATGTTGTTGGATTCTGTTTGCTAGAATTTTGTTAAGGATTTTTGCATCTATGTTCATCAGTGATATTGGCCTGTAGTTTTCTTTTTTTGTGGCATCTTTGTCTGGTTTTGGAATTAGGGTGATGGTGGCCTCATAGAATGAGTTTGGAAGTTTACCTTCTTCTGCAATTTTCTGGAAGAGTTTGAGTAAGGTAGGTGTTAGCTCTTCTCTAAATTTTTGGTAGAATTCAGCTGTGATGCCATCTGGTCCTGGGCTTTTGTTTGCTGGAAGATTTTTGATTACAGTTTCGATTTCCTTGCCTGTGATGGGTCTGTTAAGATCTTCTATTTCTTCCTGGTTCAGTTTTGGAAAGTTATACTTTTCTAAGAATTTGTCCATTTCATCCAAGTTGTCCATTTTATTGGCATAGAGCTGCTGGTAGTAGTCTCTTATGATCCTTTGTATTTCAGTGTTGTCTGTTGTGATCTCTCCATTTTCATTTCTAATTTTGTTAATTTGGTTCTTCTCTCTTTGTTTCTTAATGAGTCTTGCTAATGGTTTGTCAATTTTGTTTATTTTTTCAAAAAACCAGCTTTTAGCTTTGTTGATTTTTGCTATGGTCTCTTTAGTTTCTATTGCATTTATTTCTGCCTTAATTTTTAAGATTTCTTTCCTTCTGCTAACCCTGGGGTTCTTCATTTCTTCCTTCTCTAATTGCTTTAGGTGTAGAGTTAGGTTATTTATTTGGCTTTTTTCTTGTTTCTTGATGTAAGCCTGTAATGCTATGAACCTTCCCCTTAGCACTGCTTTTACAGTGTCCCATAGGTTTTGGGTTGTTGTGTTTTCATTTTCATTCATTTCTATACATATTTTGATTTCTTTTTTGATTTCTTCTATGATTTGTTGGTTATTCAGAAGCGTGTTATTTAGCCTCCAGGTGTTTGAATTTTTAACAATTTTTTTCCTGTAATTGAGATCTAATCTTACTGCACTGTGGTCAGAAAAGATGACTGGAATGATTTCAATTTTTTTGAATTTTCCAAGACTAGATTTATGGCCCAGGATGTGATCTATTCTGGAGAAGGTTCCGTGTGCACTTGAGAAAAAGGTGAAGTTGCTTGTTTTGGGGTGAAATGTCCTATAGATATCAATTAGGTGTAGCTGGTCCATTGTGTCATTTAAAGTTTGTGTTTCCTTGTTAATTTTCTGTTTAGTTGATCTATCCATAGTTGTGAGTGGGGTATTAAAGTCTCCCACTATTATTGTGTTACTATTAATTTCCTCTTTCATATTCGTTAGTGTTTGCCGTACATATTGCGGTGCTCCTATGTTGGGTGCATATATATTTATAATTGTTATATCTTCTTCTTGGATTGATCCTTTGATCATTATGTAGTGTCCTTCTTTGTCTCTTTTCACAGCTTTTATTTGAAAGTCTATTTTATCTGATATGAGTATTGCGACTCCTGCTTTCTTTTGGTCTCCATTTGCATGAAATATTTTTTTCCAGCCCTTCACTTTTAGTCTGTATGTGTCTCTTGTTTTGAGGTGGGTCTCTTGTAGACAGCATATATGGGGGTCTTGTTTTTGTATCCATTCAGCCAATCTTTGTCTTTTGGTTGGGGCATTCAACCCATTTACATTTAAGGTAATTATTGATAGGTGTGGTCCCGTTGCCATTTACTTTGTTGTTTTGGGTTCACGTTTATACAACCTTTCTGCATTTCCTGTCTAGAGAAGATCCTTTAGCATTTGTTGAAGAGCTGGTTTGGTGGTGCTGAATTCTCTCAGCTTTTGCTTGTCTGTAAAGCTTTTGAGTTCCCCTTCATATCTGAATGAGATCCTTGCTGGGTACAGTAATCTAGGTTGTAGGTTATTCTCTTTCATTACTTTCAGTATGTCCTGCCACTCCCTTCTGGCCTGGAGGGTTTCTATTGATAGATCAGCTGTTATCCTTATAGGAATCCCTTTGTGTGTTATTTGTTGTTTTTCCTTTGCTGCTTTTAATATTTGTTCTTTGTGTTTGATCTTTGTTAGTTTGATTAATATGTGTCTTGGGGTGTTTCGCCTTGGGTTTATCCTGTTTGGGACTCTCTGGGTTTCTTGGACTTGGGTGGCTATTTCCTTCCCCATTTTAGGGAAGTTTTCAGCTATTATCTCCTCGAGTATTTTCTCATGGCCTTTCTTTTTGTCTTCTTCTTCTGGGACTCCTATGATTCGAATGTTGGGGCGTTTCACATTGTCTCAGAGGTCCCTGAGGTTGTCCTCATTTCTTTTGATCCTTTTTTCTTTTTTCCTCTCTGCTTCATTTATTTCCACCATTTTATCTTCTACCTCACTTATCCTATCTTCTGCCTCCGTTATTCTACTCTTGGTTCCCTCCAAAGTGTTTTTGATCTCATTCATTGCATTGTTCATTTTTAATTGACTCTTTTTTATTTCTTCTAGGTCTTTATTAAACAATTCTTGTATCTTTTCAATCTTTGTCTCCAGGCTATTTATCTGTAACTCCATTTTGTTTTCAAGATTTTGGATCATTTTTATTATCATTATTCTAAATTCTTTTTCAGGTAGATTCCCTATCTCCTCCTCTTTTGTTTGACTTGGTGGGCATTTTTCATGTTCCTTTACCTGTTGGGTATTTCTTTGCCTTTTCATCTTGTTTAGCTTGCTGTGTCTGGAGTGGACTTTCTGTATTCTGGAGGTCTGTGGTTCCTTTTTCTTGTGGAGGATTTACCCAGTGGGTGGGGTTAGACGATTGGCTTGTCAAGGTTTCCCGGTTAGGGAAGCTTGCGTCAGTGTACTGGTGTGTGGAACTTGATTTCTTCTCTTTGGAGAGCAATGGAGTGCCCAGTAATGAGTTTTGAGATGGGTCTATGTGTTAGGTGTGACCTTGGGCAGCCTGTATGTTGACATTCGGGGCTATGTTCCTGTGTTGCTGGAGAATTTGTGTGGTATGTCTTGCTCTAAAACTTATTGGCTCTTGGGTGGTGGTTGGTTTCAGTGTAGGTAAGGAGGCTTTTGGACGGTCACTTATTACTTAAAGTTCCATGTAGTCAGGAGTTTTCTGGTGTTCTCAGGTTTTGGGCTAAAGTTTCCTGCCTCTGGATTTCAGTTTTATTCTTCCTGTAGTCTCAGGACTTCTCCAACTATACAGCACTGATAATAAAACTTCTAGGTTAATGGCGAAAAGATTCTCCCCCATTAGGGACACCCAGAGAGGTTCACAGAGTTACATGAACAGGAGAAAAGGGAGGAGGGAGATAGAGATGAGCAGGAGGAGAAAAAGGGGGACTCAAGAGGAGAGAGACAGATCTACGCAGCTGTCTGTTCCCAGAGCGTTCTCCGTATCTCAGACACCTACAGGGATTCACAGAATTGGATTGGGAAGAGAAGGGGAAAGGAGGAAATAGAGGTGTTCTGAGGTAGAAAACAGAGAGTCAAGATTGGGAGAGAATAATCTTCGGTTTAAAGATAGGGCTTCTCTTTTTTTTTTTTTTTTTGTAAGGTTATAGTGTAGTGAAAATGAAAATGAAGAGTAGTAGAGGAGTACTAGAGGACTTTAAAAGAAATAAGAGAAAAAGAAAAATAGAAAATAAAAGAGAAAACGGAAAGAAAAAAAAAGAAGAAAAAAGAAAAAAAGAAAAAAAAAAGAAAAAAAAAATTTTTTTTTCCCCTAATTAAAAAAATCGTAAAAATCTATGAAAATGAAAGTTAAGGAGTAATGGGGGAGTAATAGGGAATTTTAAAGGAAAATAAAAGAGAAAAAAGAAAAAAGAAAAAATATAAAAAGAAAAAAAAATTTTTTTTTTTCCTTACTTAGAAAAAAAAAGTAAAAATATATCTAGGAATTTCTCTGGAGCTGTTGCGGTCAGTGTGGGTTCGGCTCAGTTTCAGATAGCTCCTCGTTCCAGCTTACACTTCTCGATATCTACAGGGCCCTTCCGGTGAAGTCGGTGTTTTCTACAGGGATTTTAATCTGTTGCACCAGTCCCTTCTGAAGCGGTTCCCTTTGTTTATTTGGCTTCTGTTTGCCGGTCTCTTCAGAGCCTCATTTCCGCCCTGACACAGGCGGGCGGAGGTGGACTCTTATTCAGCTAGTTCCGTTGCGCTGCTGGGAGGGGCTGACGCTGCGGGGAGGGGCTGGCGCTGCGGGGCGGGGCTGACGCTGCGGGGAGGGGCTGGCCCTGCGGGGGCGGGCTGGCGCTGCCGGGAGGGGCTGACGCTGCTTTCTCCGTCTGCGCTGCTCAGGCTCCCGGCTGTTCTATATGGAGCGCGCCCCGCGCTGCGCTAGGTTCCAGCCCTCGGGTGTTCCACAAATGCGCGGAAGGAAAAGCTGCGCCTGCTCTCTGTGCCTTCCCCGTCAGAGCGGTCCAGGCAGCCAGGGGCTTGGTGGGCGCGCTATCCCCAGGTGTGGCGCACTCACTCCCTTCCGCGGACCCAGTCTCAGTTTCCGCTGACGCCAGTCGGGTGCGCGCGCCTTCCGCCCTCCGCGTCCCCAGCCCCAGTCCCCGCCCGCGCCGGTCGGGTGCCTGCGCCCTGTGTCTCACCGCGACCCTCCCCTCCCCCCTGCCTCCTGCCTCCGGCGGGGCTGGGCGGGTCCGCAGCCTGCGACCTCTTCTCGGGACTTTCTCCGTCCCTTTGTTCTGTGAACGGCCGGCAGTGTGTTCCGGCCGGTTAATTTTCTCTCTTTTGGTCTCCCACAGTTCAAGTTGGCACCTCACAGAAGCTCCCTCCGATTGTCCTCAGGGCACTCAGGCCCGGACCCTAGCCCAAGCAAGGCCGCCTAAGACTCCCTTCCCGGGACGGGTCTCCGTCCTTAGCTCTTTTGTCTCACTTTTTATCTTTTATATTTTGTCCTACCTCCTTTCGAAGACAATGGTCTGCTTTTCTGGGCGCCTGATGACCTCAGCTAGTGATCAGAAGTTGTTTTGTGAAGTTTGCTCTGCATTCAGTTATTCTTTTGATGAATTTGTAGGAGAGAAAGTGGTCTCCCCGTCCTACTCCTCTGCCATCTTCCCTCACTAATGTTAATAGTGCTGTTATGAACACTGGGATGCATATATATTTTCACTGCAGAGCTTTCATCTTTTCTGGATGTATGCCCAGCATTGGAATTGCTGGATCATATGGTAGCTCTATTTTTAGTTTTTTTAAGGAGCCACCATACGGTTCTCCATAGTGGCTGCACCAATTTACATTTCCACTGGCAATGTAGGAGGGTTCCTTTTTCTCTATACCCTCTCCAGCATTTATTATTTGTAGATTTTTTTGATGATGGTCATTCTCACAGATGTGAAGTGATACCTCATTACAGTTTTGATCTGCATTTCTCTAATAATTAGTGATGTTGACCATCTTTTCATGTGTTTGTTGGCTATCTGTATGTCTTCTTGGGAGAAACATCTGTTTAGGTCTTCTGCCTGTTTTTTGATTAGGTTGTTTGTTTTTTTGATATGGAGCTGTATGAGTTATTTCTATATTTTAGAAATTACTCCCTTGTCGACTATATCATTTGCAGATATTTTCTCCCATTATGCAGGTTTCTTTTTGTTTATGGTTTCCTTTGCTGTGCAAAAGCTTTTAGGTTTGATTAGAAGCCCATTTGTTTATTTTTGCTTTTGTTTCAATTACTCTAGGAGATGGATCCAAAAAAAAAAAAAAATATTGCTGCGATTGATGTCAAAGAGTGTTCTGCTGTTTTCCTCTGGGAATTTTGTGGTAATTGGTTCTATATTTAGGTCCTTTGCCCATTTTTAAACTAGATTATTGTTTTTCTTCAATTTGTTGTTGTTTAGTCACTAAGTCATGTCTGACGCTTTTGCAACCCCATGGATTGTAGCCCACCAGGCTCCTCTGTCCATGGGATTTCCCGGGCAAGAATACTAGTGTATTCTATAAAGTTGCCTTTGCTATTTTACTGATCATTTCTTTTGCTGTGCAGAAGTTTTCACTGTAATGTAATCCCACTTATTTTTTATTCTGTTGCTTGTCCTTTAAGTTTCATCTCTAAAAAAATCATTGCTAAGACCTGTACCAGAGAATTTTCGCCTATATTTTCTTCTAGCAGTTTTATGGTTTTAGTACTTATGTTTAAGTCTTGAGATGCAAAGTTAGGTTATTTGCAATCTTTCCATTTACTTGAGAAGTGGGTTTATAGCTATAAACTTTGCTTCTAGAACTGCTTTTTCTGTATCCCCAAAGTTCTGGTATTTTGTGTCCTCATTTTTATTTGTCTAAAAATAATTTTCCTCTTAGTTTATTCTTTGATACATGGTGGTTCAGGAAATGACTATTTCTTAATAATTAATAACTGTGAGAGATTGGCATGATAGTTTAAACATAGTCAGGCGGAGAGCATTTCTCTTAAGTGAAAATGGGCTGAATGTCAATACTGATTTGAACAAGAGATTATGGCAGAAGGAACACTGCCAATTTAGGCTCCAATTATTCCCTGGTGGCTCAGATGGTAAGGCATCTGCCTGAAATGTGGGAGACCCAGGTTCGATCCCTGGGTTGGAAAGATCCCCTGGAGAAAGAAATGGCAACCCACTCCAGTACTCTTGTCTAGAAAATTCCATGGATGGAGGAACCCGGTGGGCTACAGTCCATGGGATCACAACGAGTCGGACATGACTGAGCGACTTCACTCTCACTTTATTAAGGGAATTGCAGTTTCTAGTTTAGTTTCTTGGAGTTTGACCAAAGTGTTTGACTACTCTGACACCACTATCCAGTGAGAAAGTCCAAACTTGTATGTAGAGAGGCTGAGTAGAGAACTGAGGCCTATGATATATGGCTGTAACCATCCCCACTTGTTTCAGACAGCCCAGCTGAATGACCAATCATTCTTAGTCTGACTTGCCTAAATTGATGACCCTCAGAATCACGATCTTACAAAACGGTGGCTGTTTTACACCACTCAGGTTTTGGAAGGTTCGTTGTGTAGCTGTACATCTTTAGAACAACTTTCAATATCCGTGGATATTTTCTTAGTTCTACTTATACTACATTAGCTACTATGATCTCACATTCCTTTTCTATCACCTAAACACTGAGGGTTCAAACCTCTAACCCTTGTCTGTCTATACTCAGTTCAGTTCAGTTCAGTCGCTCAGTCGTGTCTGACTCTTTGCAACCCTATGGACTGCAGCACGCCATGCTTCTCTGTCCATCACCAACTCCCAGAATCTGCTCAAACTCATATCCATCTCGACGGTGATGCCATCCAACCATCTCATCCTCTGTCATCCCCTTCTCCCCTCACCTTTAATCTTTCCCAGCATCAGGGTCTTTTGCAATGAATCAGTTCTTCACATCAGGTGGCCAAAGTATTGGAGTTTCAGCTTCAGCATCAGTACTTCCAATGAATATTCAGGACTGATTTCCTTTAGGATTCACTGGTTGGATCTCTTGCCTTGAGAACCCCATGAACAGTATGAAAGGCAAAAAGGTCTACACTCACGTGCTAGAGAAATTTCCTTCAGTCCTTGGGCTTTAAATTGCATCCTTACATTATGACTTTCTAATTTATATATGGAGCTCTCACATTATTCCTTATATTTAGGTCCTTTGCCCAGTTTTTAAACTGAATTATTGTTTTCCTGCTATTTGTTGTTGTTTAGTCACTAAATCATGTCTAACTCTTTTGCATCCTCATGGACTATAACCTGCCAGACTCCAGTATTCCCAGTGGCCTCCTTGGACATCTCCAGTTTAATGTCTAATAAGCATTTCAAACATAACACATTCAAACTTAAGTACTAATCTCCTTAACAACACAGCAACTCTCATACTGTTTCCCACCCAGGCACATGATATTCAGGGTCAACCAGTGCCTCAAACATCATAGATGCTGCCTTTGATTCTTCTTTTCCTCCCATACTTCACTTTGATCCTTCACTAAGCACTGTGGACTCTACCTTAGAATAGGTTTCAAGCTAAGTGATCTTATAAAACATAAATCAGATCATATCATTCAACCTGAGAATGGCTTTTCTTCCCACGGTGGCAAAACCTGAAACTCTTACCATGGCCTCACATAACCTGGCTCCAGGTAACTCCTCCATCCTCAGAGCCCTTTCTTTCCCTCCTTACTAGAATAAATGTGCTTTATTCTAGCACATTTGCCTTCCTGTTGGGCTCAGGAATCCCAGCGATCCTGCCTGATGTCTGGAATTCTCCTTTTTTCATGTTTTTCCATAGCTCATTCCTGAAATTCAGTCGGGTCTTGGTAAAAGTGCCTCAGAAAGTTCTCCTTGTCAGTCACATCTGTAATAGGAACCCCTATGTTCCCATCATTTTCCCATAAAATTGCTTTATTTTTTCCCATGACCTGCAATGACATGTTAAGTAAGTGTTAGTCGCTCAGTCGTGCCCAACTTTTTGCGACCCCATGGACTGCAGCCCACCAGGCTCCTCTATCCATGAGATTTTCCAGGCAAGGATACTGGAGTGGGTTGCCATTTCCTTCTCCAGGGGATCTTCCCAACCCAGGGATCGAACCTGGGTCTCCTGTGCTGCAGGCTGATTCTTTACCGACTGCAATGACATGTTACCAGTATTTATTTATTTGATTACTTGTTTATTGCCAGTACTGTTATTATGTAACTTCTTTAAAGCCAGATTTCTTATTCTCGTTCACTACTGTACCCCCAGTCCTTGAACAGTGCCTGGGGACGCTACTGTAGCAAACAAATTGTTAGAGTAAATAAACTCCTTGATCGATTAAATAAACTCTTTAAGAGCAGAGACTATTTTATTCATCTTTAAATTCTTGCACCCACAGCCTTGAATAATTCTTGACAAAGATTGGCTGCTTAAGGAATATATGTGAAGGTGTTGAAATCAAGCCTAGAAATGATTCATAACAACTTTTGAAGCTGTCTTCTTTCAATTAAAATCTTTTAATTGGGCAGTTTGTGAGACCCAATTTCCATAAATTATGGGTAGTAAAGGTTCTGATTTCCATCTTCTTAAGTGTCCAGTAATTTTGAGTGTTCAACATTTCTATTGCTAAGGGGGTCCTTGAAGAAGTTTCACTTTGTTTTGATAAGCCTGTAAAAACTGTGATATCTGACTGTCTTTGATTACTTTTCTGTCATCATTGGAGAAGCTACACAGACCATGCATGGAAGTGTTCTGAGAAAATTGTTTCTTATCCTTTAAAGAAAATCTGAATTATAATAGAACAATGGAGGAGGAGTGTTATCTTAAGACACATTTTTCAGGATCTCATCTAATTTGTGAGGCAAGGCACATACATATTCCTGAATATATAACATGATGGTGAAAGGCATATATTTTAAAAATCAAAAATTTGAAATTCTCAAACATTAGCTGGGTCTTACTTGATTCTTATTAATATGTATATTTTTTAAACTTGATTTCTAGACAAAGAAATCTTCTTCCTAGGGATTCTTAGTATTCTAGAGAACTGGGGGAGTTCATGACAGCCTTGTGCCATCAAAAACACATCAGCATGTTTGGATCATTACTCTTCACTGATAAAATTGTCTTTCTTAACCAACTCCACATCCTCTTTTGTATTTCAATTTTACTGCAATATTAAACACTACAGAAATGACAATGATGATTTTTTCACATACTTCTTTCATGTGCTCCCTTTATTTTGCCAAATAAATTATTCAATAAATTTTGCATATGGTTCATTAATCCTCAGCCGTGTGCCTTTATTTTTTTCCCTTTAGAGGTAAAAATATGGTGTGCTGTATTTCTAAATAAAGCCCTCTTTTTGGCTGTTCATTGTGCCCTTTATCTGAAGTGTATAATTGGATTCTTCAGTCTTTTATCTCAAAATATACACCACCAACTGAGTTGGAAAAATGTAGCATTACTAAGTTTAAATGCAACAATTCTATGCATTCAAATATAATATTACACTGAGAAGATGTATTATCTTAGTCTGCCAGAAAGCCACTTTAGTGTTTCAGACAACAAATTGCTCATGGTACATTTTCTACTCCGACATATTGCAGAACCGAATAAAAATAAAAGGTACAATTTGAACTATCACTAACAATTTGCTGCTTTTTATGGCACATTTCAGATTTTCTTAATGTGGCTGACTTAATTTCACAAAGAAAGTACGTTTCATCCTAGTATCTGCGTGTACCTTATCTATCATGTTTCTGCAGTTATGAAAACGAACGGATGCCAAGCATAAAAACTCTTGGTTTTGAATCCATGAATTAGAGTGAATTATAACTTCCTTCCTTGAAACAGTATTGCATAATGTGAAGAGCAGGTGTCTTGGGACCAGATTACTCAACTTCATCTCTGCTCTGCCACCTCCTAGGCCTGGATGGGTTTTATAACCACCCTGTGCCTCAGCTTCCTCATTAGTATGGTAAGTGTGATCATAGAACCAACCTCATAGGGATGAATTGAGCTTTACAGGTAGAACCTGCATAAAATACTGAGATTTTGTTCTAGGCAAGCAATAGCTGGTTTTATTTCTAAAAAAACCTCATTTTTCTATCCAAAATATATTTATTAGATCCTCACTATATATCAACTGTTGTACCTTACATATGTCTGTGGTTATGACAGACACGGTCTGCATACTTTCTAAAGAGTCTAATTGAATTTAAAAACTGTTTAAAAGGTACAAAGCCATCTGCATGATCACTTCCCACCACTGCTACCACCCTTAACTCCCACCCTGACCTCATTCTACCTTTACCCCTGCAGTCTGTTCTCAGTGCAGCAACAAGAAAAATGTTTTAAAAGGTTAGTCTGATCATGTTATATCTCTATTCAAAACATAGCATTGGCCCCATTTCACACAGTCAAAGCTGCTTCCTTAAACCGGCTTGCAAGCCCCAGCATGATCTGCCCATTCCTCTCTGGTCTCTTCTGCAGACCTCACTCACCATCCCAGCCACACCAGTATCCTTACTATGTCTCAAACCCAGACAGGCGCACTCCCAACTCAGGGTCTTCGCAAGAGCTATTTCCTCTTCCTGAGACCCCTTTCCTCTAGAAAGCCACATCCTTACATCCTTCAACCTTTACAAAAATATCACCTTCTTACTGAGGCCTTCCCTGACTGCCCTATCTGAAACTGTAGTCTGCCCCCTAACCCACCATTTTCAAACCCCTTAATCTGCTCTATTTTTTTCTCTTTTATCATAGCACTCAGCACCTTCCAAAATAATATATTAATATTATTTATATATTGTATTTATTTTCTGTTTCCCTCACACTCTCACTAGAATGTAAGCTCCACCAGGGCAGGATTTGTTTTACTTACTCATATGTCCCAAGAACTCAAGATCATGTATGATACTTAGTAGTTACTCAATAAATTGTTGAAATACATCAAAATTTTCAACAAATACAATAGGCTAGAGTGTTTAAATTCAATGATATGGTCTTTTTAAAGCAGTACTAGGGAAGGAAGGCAGGAGCTTTTGCTTTATTCCAAAGTGTGTGAGGACACACTTTGGAATATTAGGGTTTATTCACAGATATGCTTTTTTAGTATATTTAGTTTTAAAATATCTTTAAAGTTGGCAAGTACTGACCTTTATGGGATAATTTCATTCTTGGAAACAGCTGGAAGAGAATATGGTAAATTAATAAATTAATTAAGACAGTATTTTGAGGAATGAAGGAAAGAAGGAAGGGACTCAAATAACGAGGCAAATTGATTTGAGTCACTAGTGAGCTGGCAATTTCAAAGTACTCTGGTCAAATGGAAGGAGAACACTGGTCCACATTCCAAAGGTTACTTTGAAATTTAACATTTATTTTGATACAGAAGACCTAAGTTTTCAAAATCTTGGTAAATTTTAGTTTTCCAAGTTTCTGCCAGGAACTCAAAATAAACATTGTAAGGCTTACACATTTGGATCAGGGGTTAGGAAAACACATAATAATGCAGCAGAAGAAGCAGGGGCCTTTTTTAAAGAGAAAAAAAAAATTATTTGGCTGTGCCAGGTCTTAGATGTGACAAGCAGGATCTTCAAATTTCACTGTGGCACACAAGACGTTTTAGTTGTGGGTTGTCAGATCTAGTTCCCTGACCAGGGCTGGAACCTGGGTCCCCTGCTGTGGAAGCTCAAAGTCTTAGCCACTGGACCACCAGGAAAGTCCCAAGAAGTGCATGCTTAAAGCCTTGTAGACCTAGGGTTATTTCCCACCTTAACTGCCTTGTGTTGTATGATGTTGGAAAATAAAGTTCTGATTCTGTTTTTTTTTCACTTGTAAAATAAGCATAAACATCCACATCCCACAATGAACATCACACAATTAAACATGAGAGAATGAAAAGAGACCAAGTACATTAGTAACAAGCATCATGGTCAGCTCAGAAAACCCGTAACAGCCATTAATGCCTGCCACTAATAGTGTATTATCATTGCTTAGTTGCTAAGTCGTGTCTGACCCTTTTTGTGACTCCATGAACTGTAGCCCACCAGACTCCTCTGTCCATGGGGTTCTCCAGGCAAGAATCCTGGGTAGGTTGCCATTCCCTTCTCCAGGGGATCTTCCTGACCTAGGGATCCAAACCACATCTGCTGCATTGGAGGCAGGTTCTTAACCACTGAGCCCCCAGGGAAGTCCATCCAGGTAGTGGGTAGAGGGCTTTATTCACATTATCACAATCAATCCTTATAACAAGCCTGTGAGGTAGGTAGCAGTATTATCTTTATCTTGCAGATAAGGGAATTGGAGCTTAGGGAATTTAGAGGCTAATTCACTTCTCCCTTTCCCCCGATTTTTGAAACACTCATTAAATTTTATTAGTTTCAAGAGTACTATAAGAACAGTGTATCGATGCATCTGTAGTTTTCTTCAACAAAAAATAAAAATGAAGAAAGCTGATAAGTAGATTTAATAGAAATTCAATCCACAAAATGTTCTGTATTATTTTAATTTTGGTCAGTGTGCATTTTATATGTATAATGCCTATTACTTTAGCTTTTCAATTTATATGTTCACCATACATAGGGAAGTTACTTTGCATTTGGTGCTTATATCTTCAGTTCTGCAAATTTGGAAATCACTCATCATACTACTTGACATCTTATGGACTGAAAGCAATTGTAAAACACACTAAATTATCTTGGAAATAGGTGTGATAGTGTTTTATCCATCCCAGAAAAGATTCAGAAGGTAAGAGAAATATCATGTGGAGAAAAGAATAGAATGGTTGAAAATTAGTTTACACAAGGAAAGACACACATTTGTTTAGATTTAATTCATGAAATTAGTTTTAAAAGTAATATTTTTATTTCTCTGCCTGTTGATATGATACTAGCAGATGTGGTATGAAATGGGAGCAGATTCTCTCATTTCTAAGCTTCTCAAGATAATGTTCTAATGTTTGTCCTTAAAAGTACCTTTGAAATGATGTAGCACACACTCAGAGAATGAAAGTATCATTCCAAGACTACTAAGCAGTAAGGGCCAGAACAGAAATAGTCCAAGGCCACTGCCCAGGCCCTCTGGTTCACTTTTCTGTCCTTGACAACATTTCTTAATAAAATTTAAACCTGCAAGTCTTGGGCTCAGGCAGGCTTGTAATTAGCCAGGACAACAGTAGAAAATTGTGATGACCAATGTCAAACTTCTGAAATACCAAATAAGGACTTTCTTCATTTTGGCGGGGAAAAAAAAACCAGAAAAATTGACACCAAACGCTTCCAAATACCTTGAGAAGCACGTCTTGACTCTGATAGACACAGATACGATAGGCATTGTTTATGACACTGAAAATTCAGGGCTTAGTTTTTCAGAGTTTCCCTAAAGGTAAAAGACCTCTAGATCTGACTCAAAATAGTGAGACCTTGTTATTTAAAGGTGGTCCAAGTAGAATCAAATGTTTGATTTTCCCCCTTGAGGAATGAGACTCTGAACCTTCTTGTTTTCTAACATTCAAGGTTGAGCACAATGTTTTCTCCAACAGTGCCTAATAATTATGGATTTTTAAAAGTGGTCCATTTTTTAGGTGGCCTGTGTTGGAAATTGTCCCAACAAATGAAAATATTGAAGCTGTTTCATTACATGGCTGTATTACACTTTCAACCATCACAATAGTCACCCTTCAGGACTCTTCCAGAGGAAAAATTCTGTCCCCAGAGGCCAGGAATGTAACATCTCATTGAGGTGCTTCCAAGCTGTCCTCCTTTTCCAACCGATTTCCCCCTGTGAGAAGTCAGAAAAACTTCCAGGCTGCTGTCAAGTTCACCAGTCTGTAAACAGTCTATTTCAAGAAACTCCAGCATAGCAAATTCCAAAGTTAAATTAATAGATAAACCATGAGGGTGTGTGAAAAATAATTCATTTCCAAGAATATTTTCCAGATGATTCATTTAAAAATTACTGTCTAATGTGATGGTTTGTGAATAAGAATAACAAGTCTTCAGAGACAGACCTGGGAAGACCCCTGTGTCTGCATTTTTAATAAGCACCTGGGATTCTGATGTAGTTTTTTTTTTAATCTACCTAAAATATATATGACTCAAAACATGCATATTTAAGGAGGTATTAGTTGTATAAAGTGCTATGCTCCTTTCTCTTTGCCATTTTGTAGCATCAGATTTTCCTCTCTAATTTATTATTCCTTGAAAATAATACAATCAAAGTTTGAAGAACTCATTGTTAGCTGTTTGATATTAGAAAATCAAATGTTCAAATGCAAGTTTAATGACACTAAGTAAGAAAAAACTTGTATTAATGTTACTATTAAAATGGTTGCTGGAGACAGTTGACCTCAAAAGACAGGATATTACAAATGAAACCTGACAAACAGTCCCTTGAGAAAAAACAAGAACAACAGAGGGAGAAACCTTGGGCTTATGTGGTAACAAAGTCAAAGTGAGATTTCCTGAATGTCAGAGCAACAAAGCAGGCAGTAACGTTTTTACTGTGAAAAGATAATCAGGGATCAACCTGCATGTTGGCTGGCATGACTTAATTTCCTTTAACCTTTGAGTTCTCTTTGCCGAACCTGTGTGTCAATAACAGCTATTTGCAAGTACAGTGGGGAATATTATTATTAAAAGGAATTTTAAGATATATTACCTCATTTGAGGTAGAAATCCACTCCTGTCAAAGGCAATCTTTGTCTGATATTGTTGCTGATACTGTCCTGATATTACTCATTGCTTCTGATATTGTTCTGGAGACTGTCCTTTACATTTATCCAGGACATTTAAAATAAGTTAGGGAATTTTTATAACCCTGGATTCAATGACATTTGTCATCACTCATTGCTTTGGTTTCGTGAAAATAGAAAGTACCCTCCAAGAATGTGAAAACAGGTGTAATAAAACAGAGAGTTTTGAGTTCTCAGGGAGCAAAAGATGTAAGAATTGATTCCAATTCTGTTGCTATTAAGCAGCAATCATAACATACTAAAATTCCAAGAAAAACAGTACAGTGTAGCTGACATTAATCCTAAGCAAAATCCCACAGCAGATTTTTCAAAATAATGATTTTTCACTGATTGCGTTAAAAGTGTTCCCAGTAGAGGCAGCAGAGAGTTCAGGAGGACTGTCATCTTTTGTTTTCGCTTTTGTAGCTAGTGTTACTCATTAACTTTGTAATAAGTATGTCTTGATTTTAACTTGAAAACATTGATCGCTCACTTATCTGAGCATGTCAGAGAATGAAGAAATAGTAATAGCAGAACTGGGTTGATTCACAACTGATAGAACAATGAAAAATTATAAATTAGTTAGTTTTTAATTAGCCAATGTCAATCTAGAAGACAGTCTTTAGAAATGACATGCTAGACTCTGCCTTTGGCTTTTTCTAGAATTATCAAACTATCTGATTGACAAATCATCAAAAATGGAAATGGGTATCTTATACATTCATTGACAAAATCTGAGGCCAAGAATTTTCAAGTCTGAAATAATAGGCAAGGTTCAATAAGTTGAATCTTACAGAAAGTGTGTAAAAAGCCAGAGTTCACCTGAAGAAGAATAGGATGAAAATGTCTCTCTTAGAGGCAGCAGAATTTTACTAGGTAGTTTCACAGAAGTTATTCCTGTCTTGGGTTGCATAGGCAGACAGAAAAGGGAAGTGAATGACTTGGTTCTACCTAAATGTTCTAGAACTTCACCTATTTTGCTTTATCGGTGCTGGACGTCAGACCACAGGAGGCATAGAGGCTGAGTATAGAAACTTCCCTGGTGGTCCAGTGGCCGAGATTCTATGCTCCCTATGCAGAGGGGATCTGGGTTTGATCCCTGGTCAGGAAACTAGATCCCACGTACTACAACTAAAGATCTTGTGTGCTGCAACTAAGCCCTGCTGCAGCCAACTAAATCAATGCTTTTAGAAAAAACTGGGTATATGTGAATTAGAATGGCTAGGAAGGCAGATAAAACCCAAACTGTTTCACACTATCAATATCTGAAGGAAATGGGGCCACTTGAGTGAGAATGAGTGAGAGTGATACCATCGATGTGGAATTGGACTTCCTCCAGTATACTTTAGTAGTGGACAGAACTAGGACTCAAGGGTGGATGCTAACTCATGGATTCCAATTCAACAAATGGTAAAGCTTTGAAATGATTTGATATAATTGGATAGGGTAACTCAAGGAGGTCAAACAAATATTAAAATGGTGGAGATGATGGTACTGAAGCATCGCATAAAATAAGGTTATAGTTTAGATCACTAGGTTTTAAACTGGGCTGTCTGGAGTATTCAGGTTCAGGGTGTCCCTTTGGAAGTGGAAGAGGATGGAAGATGTTGACTGAGTTGACTGTTACCCTGGGCTCACAGTCCACTTTGTTTGGATATTGGCTCCTCTTAAGATTTTTTTTTTCCCCCCTAAGCTGAAGTCCCCATGGTTGGGAAAAAGAAAAGAGAAAAAAAGGAGAAGAAAAAGATTAGACAATAGTTTATCTCTTCCAGACTTAGGACTCCAAGTAGTAACAACTGAGATATATTTTAAGTGTGAAAAATATACCTCAAGAGAGTTTGAGAAAATTATATCCCCAAATTTGTGTACCCACCATATGCACAACACCCTTTCTCTGTCTCCCTCTCTCTCACACACACACATACACAAGAAAATATGCATTTTAAGAGTCCTCATCACTCAGTGCTAAGCTATATTTTTTCTCATTTGTTGCATATATCCAATGCTCGTGACCATGATTCTCCTGCTTGTTTAAAAAAAAATAGTATAAAAAATGTTTTTTCTTTTAGTTCAAACATCTAAATGAACTTTGTATAAAATTAAGTTAAATATCAAGCACTCGGTTATCCCTCCAGGGGAGTCAGGAGAGCTGGTTTCCCCCAATCATCTGTCTAGTTCCAGGTCACCAGATGTAGAGTTAACACAAGGAGAGAGTTGGGTGAATTCAAAGCTCAGATATATTTTTCTAAGTTAAGACAGTATGTGGATATGCATTTCTGCCTTTAAAGCTAAATACCACATTTAATTATATCTGTTGTAACATTCTATCTGTAATTCGATAACAAAAGAGATAAATCATTATACAGCAGGATTATCAAAAATAACATCAACTACACGGAAAGTATATCAGTACCTAAATACACATGCTTTCAGCAAATACTTATTGAGCACCTTTCATGTGCCAGGTGTGGTTCAAGGCCCAAAGGACACAACAGCACGCCCTGACCTTGTGAGGGTTATATTCCAGTAGATAATATGCAAATAGACACGCCAGGTGGTGACAAGTGCTGTTAAGAAAGATGTAGCAGTTGTCACTGGGTAGAGAACAGTGGGGGCTGCTGCTTTGTATAAACGCAGGAAAATACAAGGTTACTGTGTGGCTGCAACGAGTGTCTCAATCAGGATGCTTGTATGAAAACAATAGGTGACGAGTTTTCATAATGCTCCTACTTCAAAGGTTTTGCGCAGAGCAAGTATCAACTGCCTGCTTTAGCAACTCTCTTCCTTTGCAGTGCATCTTTTACTTTGTGGTTTGTCTGGTTTCCTTTTGACTTCCCCAGGATGTCCAGGGTTCTGAAGAGAACTATATTACCTGTAACTCCCCCTCCTCCCAACTGATTGAGCTCTTGCTAAAAATAACTCTAAGATGGTTTCACAACTATTCTTTTAAGCCCACAAACTTGCTTTTTCTTCAAAATTATTTTCCAGTTTATATACATTTTTTTCTAATTAAGAACATTTACTCCCATATTTTCAATTTTTAAATAAACTTATTAACTGTGTCATTTACCTATGTGAGCGTATTTATCTTTTCTTTCTGCATGATAGCATGGTAATGAAAGGATAAAAACAGCTTCTGCCTCCTCAAGAAAGGATTGGAGATAAATTTTTTTTTCATATTCTAACTAATTTTTTAAGATGACAAATTTCAGACCTTCTCTGTTTGTTATAGGAAGAATATGCTCATTTGGATTTTTCAATTAATCTCTTCAAACAAATATTACATTGCATTGATTATGAAATTATACAGAGAATGATTGTCTTTGGGAAAAAATTGTATAAGTGTAAAAACAAGTTGTATAAAAGCATTATTTAAACTGTAAAATAAGTTACAGTGGTTAGATTTTGTTAGACTATAAGATAGACACCAACATTCATATATAACTTTTCCAATTTTTATGTAAGCCTATAATAACCTCTCCCATCCTCCATCTCGTTTTTTTTGACTATAGTGTCTCCATCCTGCAAGCAAGCCTCTGTTGTTTTCATTTTTAAACATTTGGAAAAGGTGAAGGGACAAAATAATGACATGGGAACCTTTTCTTAGGAGTTAGAGGGAATTTTAAAATATTTTAAAGCATAACCCAGGAATGTTCTACACAGAGTAAATTTAAAGATCCCATTCAGTTATAATTTATGAGTCTTACATTTTTTTGTTAACTTATTACTGACACTAAGACATTCTATGATCCCAGATTCATTCTTCTTCATTATTATGACAATATCTTTGAAAGTTTATTACCTTAAACTATATATAAATATAGTAAATAATTATGTTATGATTTATTATGTATACTATGCACTCACAAATAGCCCTGTAGTATCCCTAATTTTGAATCAGTTGACTTTGACCTTTATTACAACCGAATTTGGAGGTAGAAAGCAGGTTGAATAAGAATCATTAGGTTAAAAGCCACTTGAGGAGGTAACATATTGAGACGAAAGAGCTCTGGAAAAAAAAGATTAAAATAAAATAAAACCTTCAGATTCAACCTGGCAATGTCACTAAGCTGATCCATTGTCATCTCAGGCAAGTTGGCGAAGGCCTCTGGAGTATAGTCCCTCATAGGCGTCAATCCACAACGACAGCTGTGAGTGCCTCAGAGACCAAGTAAGTGTGGAAATGGCTCGGGTAGACAAAAGTAGTAGGGATGCTGGTAAACTGGAAACACATGGCCTTCCTAAAGGCATTAATTTCAAAATTTTGAAACTTGGTGATAACTGTTAAATCCATTTTTAACTCTAATATTCTGCTTTTGAACTAGATTTGCAAATAAAGTCAACATGTGTTTATTAGGCATATAAAGTGTAAAAACCTTGTTATGACTTGAGAGGGGCAACATAAAGCTATGAGTAATGCCTTCTGCCTTTGAAGCTTATAATTTAAAGAAATAAAACTCTTGAAGACAATGAAGAGGCTAGTTGTTCTTGTGATGGGGAAAACATTGATTATTTAAACACACACAAAAAAGCTGTTTCCTATCAAAAAAACATGGGTATGTATTACCAAGTGCTGGAGAAATTGTTGGAATGAAAATACCCTCTAACAAGAGGGGCTGAGGAAAGCCTTCCCTGAAGAGGTGAAGTTCAAGTGTGAGATACATGTATAGGATCTGCACTGGGACAGAATGGAATAGCTTTACAAGTCAGGGATTTAACTTCAAGGAGACCTGCCATACATGCCATTAAGGAGTTTGGCTTTTTTGTTTCTTGGTTTTTGTTAGTGATGGATTCTTGTTCGGAAAATTAGTAGTACAATTGTCACTTAAACTCATCATAGTGTTTTTATATATATTCTGGTATCAGCCAAACATTTGGTTGTGGTATATACATTTCAATGTTGAAGCTGAAGACTTTTACACAGATTTACTTAGTGAATAAATACATTCATTTGATCATAACAAAATAAATTTATCACCATTGCATTTGCATTTTTATCCCACTAAGCATCTGTTTTTCTCTACACTGTTGTCTCTAGTTATAATCTTTCCTTCTTCAGCAAAAACATGTTTCACTGTTGTCTCTGAATGCCTGGAAATGTAGGATGTCCAAGTAAGATGTGTCCAGATAGATGATCTAATAATGACTCACACTGGTTTTATGTTTTCAAATTTACAAGTGTTTTCATATACATTTTAAACATTTATTCCTTTAAAAAAATTCTATAGTGTATATTGTATTCTTCTTTATTCAAAAGAGAAGCTGTTTCCATGTTTATTAAGTGTGATTAACACAGTCATAGCACACAGTTGGGTTGCTGTAGAGATCATTACAGCTCGACCTGGAAGATGGCATGGTCCATATCTCTCATGTTCTTCATTTATACACCTAGTATTTATTGAGCACCTGCAACTTTCCAGGCATTGTTCTAAGTTACAAGCACACAGTAGTAATAAACAAGACAGACAAGGTTATTATCACTTTCTGCATTCTACAAAGGAAACCTGCCCATAGTTTACCCACCTAGGACCCAGGTCTTTGGATTTCCAAGTTGTGTTCTTTCTATGATACTAACTGTAACCATACGTTTGGTTGAATACTTGTAATGCCAGCTCAGGAGTGTACCCTGATCCAGGGCAGATAAAATAAACGCTCTGAGAGTAAGGTGAAATCGCCAGTACACGTACTGAATGTAAGTAAAGTTGCCAAGATGTTTATGATGGGAATAAATGCTCAGGGCCATTCTAGCGGCCAAGAATGGATCTTCTTTTGCTTTCATGGTTGTTGTGTGGCCAAAGAACTATATAATCAGATGCATTTTGCTTTTTGTTAGCCTCTCATTATGTTATGCCTATCTTTAATTTGGGAGTCATGTGTTACTTAAAGGTGTAACACCAGAAGAAAGAGGACCATAAATTAAGGTAAAAATGTAAGAAATAAAGGGATCTTTTGTTTATATGTATATGTGTGTGTATATGTGTACGTGTAGGAATGTGTATATATATATATATATGTATAAAAATATCTTTCACAACAATGATTCTGGATATATCCTTGTCATCATTTCACTATAATAATATAATGGGAAGCAAATATTATTCAAGTGTAAATGACAAAATCATCTTAAATATAACTAAGATTCACCTAGGGATTTTTTCTACTGAATAAACATATAAAAGAGACACTTTATTACCTCCATTACTCTAGCAAGATCACACCTGGTGCTAGATGCATGGTTCAAGAACCACAGTGCATTAGTGTAGCAGTTAGGCTATTAATCCTGGACGTCAAGTCTTTTCTTCTAATTAACCTTAATTGAGCTCTCTGTTATAGAAGCACTATTTCCAATGAAGCAACTTAGCAATGATACCAGAATAACAGAGCATGGTAAACCCAAGGTTAATATTACTTCCTATACCTGAATACCAATGCCTAATGCGTTATACTGTAACACAAAATCTTAAATCTTCTATCAAAGTTTAGAAATTACACTGAGTAAAAATTGATGGGATATATATAAAATTTGCACAAGAAAATTATTTGGGAAAGCATTTTTGACACGACATATATGTCTGCATTTTATATTTTGAAACAATTAGAATGTCACATTTATAATAAGAAATTTAAAGATTCAAAGATTAAAATCTCAAATTACACATTAGTTAATGTGACTGTGAATTTAGTCATGCTTGAAACTGAATCTTTATTTCATTTATGTTCAGGATTATTTTCAATAGTAATGTAAAATGTCCATTAGAACAGAATTCTGCTGCAATAGGCAGCTTTATTAATCTGCCTGGAGAAATGCAGTGCAATTAATTCTAAATTTGATAACCAGTAAGCACTTCAAATGTTCAATAGATTATTTGTTAAAAGGCAAATCAAAAAAGAAATAAGCTTTATTGCCAATGAACAGAATGCTTGGATTTAAAAATGACCAGAAGGCTACTGGTATTAACAAGCTCTGTCAAGCTCATTTTCAGACGCGCGTGGAGGAGTTTGTACTGATTTCTGTTCATGTCACACTGTCTGTCAAGAGAAGAGCTCAGATACCTTGGGGAAAGCTTTCTGATGTGCAAGTATTTGAAAATAAAAAGACAGACAGACAGTTACCTGATTCACAAGGGAATGGAAAACCATGAAGGATCTTGAGAAAAATTAGAGCAGTAACAATTAAAGTGTTAGGAAAAGAGTTTGGCCATTGCATTGATATAAATTTGAGTAAGAATGACATATATAAACATTGGTGATAAAAATGCTAGAAACTTAAAGTCAGCGTGAAAAGGATTTCCATTGTATGAATGGAGCAACCCAGGTCATGAATGAATGTATCTCATGAACCGTTTGTTTATCCTGTATCTGGAGCTATAATGTAAATATCACACAAGTGGCCCAGTTCCATCAGATACTAATGCATATTGTCAACGACATCTGACCACAGGGACTTAATGGTATATAACAGAACCCTCCTGTAGGCATGTAAAACTTGGGTTCAAATGATAGTTCTGCCAGGTAACGGGTGCATAACTATGGACAAATTATGTAAAAGCCTGTCTTTCATTGGTGCTGTCCAGTAGACCTTTCTGTGATGATGTAAATACATAGAATATTTGTTAAATAAGAATATTTGTTACATAGAAATTTGTTAAATTCTGTGCTGTCAAATAAGGTAACCATGAGCTATGCGGCTATGGAACACTTCACATCTGGCTACTACAAGTGAGGAACTGGATATTTAATTTTAGCTATTGCAATTTATTTAAATAGCCACGTGTGGCTAGTGTCTACTAAATTGGACAGTACAGCATAGCCTCAGGCGATTTCTTCTATGAAACAGCAGTAGTAGTAGATCTGATTCAATTATGATGCTTTCAGTTGCAAGGGAGAGAAAACTCAACTCAGAATTTAAACAACAAAGGAAATGTACTGACTCCTTTTAACTGAAAAGTCTAGAATTGAGAGGTGCTGGCAAGGTTCAGTTAGGGCTTCTCACTCTCTTTTTTCCCTGGTACTCTTTCTTCCCCTTTACTTTCATGTCGAGTCTCTGCCCTTATGGTGGTTTCCCTGATGGTCACAATCTGGCTGCTGCAATAACAGGGTTACACACTTCTCATTTGCATCTAGTAGGAGTGAAAGAGCATTGCCTTCTGCATCCACTTAAAAGGCCTAATACTATCATATGTGAAATAGGTCGCCAGTCCAGTTTCCATGCATGAGACAGGGTGCTCAGGGCTAGTGCCCTGGGATGACTCTGAGGGATGAGATGGGGAGGGAGGTGGGCGGGGGGTCCAGGATGGGGAACACATGTACACCCACAGCTGATTCATGTGAATGTATGGCAAAAACCTCCGCAATATTGTAAGGTAATTAGCCTCCAATTAAAAAAAAAAAAAAAGCCTAAGCTCTGCTCTAACAAAGTCGATCTGTAACAAATAGGTAAAGCCAGGAGAAGGCTGTGTATTGCTTGGCTTGTACCTAATTTCCTGCCCATCCCCTTCTTAATTACTTTGGCAAGGGGAAGGAGATTTTTTAATGAATGTTGAAACTAATGGTTAAGTTGGGGAAAATGGTGTTTTCTCAAAGAAAATCTGGAAGATATTTAGAAGTAGAAAAAGTTGGGGAGAGAATGCTGGGTAGGTAATTGATCATTTTCATACAGCCATCTGAAAGAATCATTTTAATGGAGTCAGTGACTTATGTAGGTAAAGCACCTAACGGAGTCTGATGTATTATATCACTTCTTGTTCACAAACCCCACCCTTTCCATGTGCCCTGGGCAACAACCTTAGCCCTTCCGTGTCTTTGTTTTCTCACATGGGAATAGGTGACTGTTAAGATTGCTTCTAGCACTCACTGTGTTACTGATACCTACTACTGATGCTATGTAGCCTCAGAGCACAGGAATAAGTGTGGCAAAGGTGGGTTAATTGCATTGGAGGGCAGTGGATGGCCACAGCTAACAAAAATATCATTGGGTCTCCTGTAACCAGTCTGTGGAAGTGGCCCCGGTGCCATCTAGAGCTGGTCTAGAGGAAAGATGAGACACTCTGCCTGTTTTTTCAGTTCCAGCTTCTGCAGAACTCAGTTCTAACTCTACTACCCTCAAACAGATGAACAATAACAGATGAATAATAACAACCAATGATATCTGGCCTTTAGCTCAATGACATGACTCATTTGAGGCCTACACCTGAAAACTGAAATTTTATTGTGCTAGACTGGGATTCAGGCATCTCTATTTTCTTTTTTTGAAAAAAGAAAATAAAAGTGATTTTAATGTGTAGCTGTGGTTGTGAAGCACTACTCAAATGATTTTCAGACCAACAGGAAGTGGAGTCAGGGGCCTGTATCACATTATTTGGTGTCAAATAGCAGGCCAACTAAATGATGTGAAGATAGCGAAATAACCAGTGTTAGAACTATGCAAAATTTCTTCACCAAAAAGATGAAGAGCACAAAAACAAAGACATTTTTTAAAAAATTTGAAGACAAAACACTTAGATAACTGTTTCTCACTCTCAAGAAAATTTTACAAAACCATGAATTCTGTAAGACATAAAGATTAAATTATATTTAGTTAGCAGAGCTCAAATAAGAAATTATGGAGGAAAATAAAGCAATAACAGGCATTAAAACCAAATTAGAAGGAAAAGAGCAGGTATGGCAGAAAATCAAGCTGGTAACATGAAAGAACTATCTAAAAAGAACAGCAGAAGAAACAGGAAAAGCACCACAATGTTATTAGAAAAAAAGGCACAACCAAAAGTTATTAGAAAAGATGAGATTGGAAGAACATTGCAAATTCTTATACATGGAGGGAAAAGAACACATTGAAGAAACAAATTACATTAGTTACTGTAGAAACTGAACTTCAAGAAATGAAAGAACATGAATCTTCAGGTTTAACAGGCCCATGAAGTGCCAGAAAAAAAAAAAGTTTTAAAAATTGTGAATGAGTCATATCCTTGTGAATTTATTACATTTTGACGATAACCAAAAAATTTTAAGGTACATGTACCTATTCTCTGTTACACTTCCATTTGCCTATCTTATACTTCCATTTGCCTTTCTTGTAATAAATAGATAGTTGATGAATATTTTTTGAGTAAATGAGAAAATGGATCTTTTTAAAATAAAATCACTTTGACTGAAATATTAGATTACTAAGTTCAGTTCAGTTCAGTCGCTCAGTGGTGTCTGACTCTTTGCAGCTCCATGGACTGTAGAATGCCAGGCCTCCCTGTCCATCACCAGCTCCTGGAGCCTGCTCAAACTCATGTCCATTGACTCGCTGCTGCCATCCAACCATCTCATCCTCTGTCATCCTCATCTCCTCCCTCATTCAATCTGTCCCAGCATCAGGGTCTTTTCCATTGAGTCAGTTCTTCACATCAGGTGGCCAAAGTATTGGAGTTTCAGCTTCAACATCAGTCCTTCCAATGAATATTCAGGACTGATTTCCTTCAGGATGGACTGGTTGGATCTCCTTGCAGTCCAAAGGACTCTCAAGAGTCTTCTCCAACACCACATTTCAAAAGCATCAATCCTTTGGTGCTCAGCTTTCCTTATAGTCCAACTCTCACATCCATACATGACTACTGGAAAAGCCATAGCCTTGACTAGACAGACCTTTTCGGCAAAGTAATGTCTCTGCTTTTTAACATGCTGTCTAGGTTGGTCATAACTTTTCTTCCAAGGAGAAAATGTCTTTTAATTTCATGACTACAGTCACCATCTGCAGTGATTTTCGAGCCCCCAAAAATAAAGCCTCTCACTTTTTCCATTCCCTCCCCATCTATTTTCCATGAAGAGGTGGGACCAGATGCCATGATCTGAAGTTTTCTGAATGTTGAGTTTTAAGCCAACTTTTTCACTCTCCTCTTTCACTTTCATCAAGAGGCTCTTTAGTTCTTCTTCACTTTCTGCCATAAGGGTGGTGTTATCTGCATATCTGAGGTTATTGATATTTCTCCCAACAATCTTGATTCCAGCTTGTGTTTCATCCAGCCCAGCATTTCTCATGATGTACTCTGCATATAAGTTAAATAAGCAGGGTGACAATATACACCCTTGACGTACTCCTTTCCCTATTTGGAACCAGTCTGTTATTCTATGTCCAGTTCTAACTGTTGCTTCCTGACTCACATACAGATTTCCCAGGAGGCAGGTCAGATGGTCTGGTATTCCCATCTCTTTACTAAGGATAATGGCAAATTTTCTGGTTTTGTAGATGTCATCTATAAATTGATCTAGAAACTTATTCCCATATTTATAGTAAGAACTACATTTTCTAATAGTGTATGTTCATATGAACTATTAGTATTCTATGTTCACATATAGTGCTCATCTATGCATTCTTTTGGTAAACATTAACAATATAATCTATCTAAAAAAAATAAAATAAAAAATACATAATTATAATTAAAATGAGTCCTAAAATCAGGGAAAGAAAAAATAAAGAGAGGATATTTTGCACAGTTATTTCTTGACTATGCTAACAAGTATTATCTCCATTTTATTAACAATTTAAAGGAATTGCAATATTAATTAATTTTTAGAAAAATTTTCAAATTCACCACCAATAACTACTTTGCTGTACTTAGATGTATCTTGTGTTCTTTTCCAGAATTCTTGAATAATTCATTTCATTTTAACCACTTACTATTTCTTCTGTACAGACTTTACTTTCCTAAGTTTTGATGTGGAATATTTTTTTACCAGATATGGTTAACAAAAGCAAAGTTCAACTTGATAATTGATTAGGGGAGAATTTTTAAAATTCCAAATTTGGGTTGTTTTTATCCCCATTCCTTTCTTTATCCTCAGATGTTTTTCTTTATGGTCTGAGAATGGTACCTACTTACATCAACTGCACGTAACAGAAAAGCTGACGGAAAGTAGATTAAACAGTAACAATTTTTTATCTCACTTAAGAAGTTCAGAAATAGAGATTGCCATGGTTGGTTCTGTAGTTCAGTGATCTCATTAACTACGAAGACTCTTTTCTTTGTGTTTGGTCCATCTCCTTGTCTGTCTTCATGGATCCATGACACTTGGATCACATCAATCCCAGGTTTCATTTTATCTCAAGACAATGTATAAAAAAAGTAAGAGAGAAACAAAACATTCTCACAAATCTTACATCAGGGATAAAGATATATCCAAGAAGCCCCACACGTGTTTTTCCTCTGATCTCATACAACCTCTCAGTTCAGTTCAGTTCACTCTCTCAGTTGTGTGAGGCTCTTTGCGACCCCAAGGACTGCAGAAAACCAGGCCTCCCTGTCCATCACCATTTCTTGGCACCTACACAAACTCATGTCCCTCAAGTCAGTAACGCCATCCAACCATCTCATCCTCTGTCATCCCTTTCTCCTCACGCCTTCAACCATTCCCAGAGTCATGGTCTTTTCATTGAGTCAGTTCTTCACATCAGGTGGCCAAAGTATTGGAGTTTCAGCTTCAGCATCAGTCCTTTCAGTGAATGTTCAGGACTGATTTCCTTTAGGATGGGCTTGTTTGATCTCCTTGCAGTCCAAGGGACTCAAGAGTCTTATCCAACACCGCAGTTCAAAAGCATCAATTCTTCAGCACTCAGCTTTCTTTATGGTCCAGCTCTCACATGTATACATGAGTATTGGAAAAACCATAGCCTTCACTAGACCTTTGTTGGCAAAGTAATATCTCTGCTTTTTAATATGCTGTGTAGGTTGGTTATAACTTTCCTTCCAAGGAGCAGGTGTCTTTTAATTTCATGACTGTAGTCACCATCTGCAGTCATTTTGGAGCCCCTAAAAGTAAAGTCTCTCACTGTTTAGACTGTTTCCCCATCTATTTTCCTTGAAGTGATGGGACCAGATGCCATGATCTTGATTTAATGAATGTTGAGTTTTAAACCAGCTTTTTCCCTCTCTTCTTTCACTTTCTTCAGGAGACTCTTTACTTCTTCTTCACTTTTCCCATAAGGGTAGTGTCATCTGCATATCTGAGGTTATTGATATTTCTACAGGCAATCTTGATTCCAGCTTGTTTCATCCAGTCCACCATTTCTTATGATGTACTCTGCATATAAGTTAAATAAGCAGCGTTACAATATACAGCCTTGATGTACTCCTTTCCCAATTTGGAACCAGTCTGTTGTTCTATGTCCAGTTCTAATTGTTGCTTCTTAACCTGTATACAGATTTCTTAGGAGGCAGGTCAGATGGTCTGGTATTCCCATCTCTTGAAGAATTGTCCACAGTTTGTTGGATTCCTCACAGTCAAAGGCTTTGGCATAGTCAATAAAGCAGAAATAGATGTTTTTCTGGAACTCTCTCACTTTATCTATGACCAAATGGATGTTGGCAATTTGATCTCTGGTTCCTCTGCCTTTTCTAAATCTAGCTTGAACACCTGAAAGTTCACAGTTCACGTACTGTTAAAGCCTGGCTTGAAGAATTTTGAGCATTACTTTGCTAGTGTGTGAGATGAGTGCAACTGTGCATTCTTTGGCATTGCCTGTCTTTGGGATTGCAATAATAATGACATTTTCCAGTCCTGGGGCCACTGTTGAGTTTTCCAAATTTTCTGGCATATTGAGTGCAGCACTTTCACTGAATTATCTTTTAGGATTTGAAATAGCTCAACTGGGATTCCATCACTTCCACTAGCTTTGTTCGTAGTGATGCTTCCTAAGGCCCACTTGAATTCACATTCCAGGATATCTGGCTCTAGCTGGGTGATCACACCATCATGGTTATCTGGGTCATGAAGATCTCTGTTGCATAGTTCTTCTGTGTATTTTTGCCACCTCTTCTTAATAGCTTCTGCTTCTGTTAAGTCTATATCATTTCTGTCCTTTATTGAGCCCATCTTTGAATGAAATATTCCCTTGGTATCTCTAATTTTCTTGAAGAAATCTCTGGTCTTTCCATTCTATTGTTTTCCTCTCTTTCTCTGCACTGATCACTGAGGGATGCTTTTTTATCTCTCCTTTGGTATTTTTTGGAACCCTGCACTCAAATGGGTATTTTGTTACTTTTCTCCTTTGCCTTTTGCTTCTCTTCTTTTCTCAACTATTTGTAAGGCCTCCTCAGAAAACCATTTTGCCTTTTGCATTTGTTTTTCCTGGGGATCGTCTTAATCACTGCCTTCTGTACAATGTCATGAACCTCCATCCATAGTTCTTCAGGCACTCTATCAGATCTAATCCTTGAAACTATTGGTCACTTCCACTGTTCATTGTAAGGGATTTGATTTAGACTGTACCTGAATGGTCTAGTGGTTTTCCCTACTTTCTTCAATTTAAGTCTGAATTTGGCATTAAGTAGTTCATGGTCTGAGTCACAGTCAGCTCCTGGTCTTGTTTTTGCTGACTGTATAGAACTTCTCCATCTTTGGCTGAAAAGAATATAATCAGTCTGATTTCAGTATTGACCATTTGGTGATGTCCATGTGTAGAGTCTTCTCTTGTGTTGTTGGAAGAGGGTGTTTGTTATGACCAGTGCGTTCTCTTGGCAAAACTCTATTAGCCTTTGCCCTGCTTCATTCTGAACTCCAAGGCCAAATTTGCCTGTTACTCCAGGTGTTTCTTGACTTCCTACTTTTGCCTTCCAGTCCCCTATATTGAAAAGGACATCTTTTTCAGGTGTTAGTTCTAGAAGGTCTTGTAGGTCTTCATAGAACCATTCAACTTCAACTTCTTCAGCATTACTGGTCGGGACATAGACGTGGATTTCTGTGATATTGAATGGCTTGCCTTGGAAATGAACAGAGATCATTCTGTGGTTTTTGAGATTGCGTCCACGTACTGCATTTCGGACTCTTGTTGACTATGGTGGCTGCTCCATTTCTTCTAAGGGGTTCTTGCCCACAATAGTAGATATAATGGTCATCTGAGTTAAATTCACCCATTCCAATTCATCTTACTCCGCTGATTCCCAAAATGTCAATGTTCACTCTTGCCATCTCCTGTTTGACCATTTCCAATTTGCCATGATTTTCATGGACCTAACATTCCAGGTTCCTATGCAGTATTGCTCTTTTCAGCACTGGACTTTACTTCCATCACCAGTTACAGCAACAGCTGGGTGTTGTTTTTGCTTTGGCTCCATATCTTCATTCTTTGTGGAGTTATTTCTTCACTGATCTCCAGTAGCATTTTGGGCACCTACCGACCTGGGGATTTCATTTTTCAGTGTCCTATTATTTGCCTTTTCATGTTGTTGATGGGGTTCTCTAGGTAAGAATATTGAAGAGGTTTGCCATTCCCTTTTCCAGTGGACCGTGTTTTGTCAGAACTCTCCACCATGATCCATCCGTCTTGGGTGACCCTACATGGCATGACTCATAGTTTCATTGAGTTAGACAAGGCTGTGGTCCATGTGATCAGATTGGTTATTTTTCTGTGATTGTGGTTTTCATTCTGCCTGCCCTCTGATGGAGAAGGATAAGAGGCTTATGGAAGGCTTATGGATGCTTCCTGATGGGAGGGATTGACTGAGGGGGAAACTGGGTCCTGTTCTGATGGTGGGGCCATGCTCACTAATGGATCCAAGCTCATACACCCATTAATTGCTAGTAAGTAGAAATCCAGTTGTTATCTTTAGCTTAGAACCATCATGGTTCTTACTATTTTGTTAAAGATGTCCAAATTGGCTTTCTGTTAATCAGAAAAAAAGAGTAAATTATTGCTGGGTGGGTGGACAACAAGCAATTTCAGCCTTACAAATAATAAATATAAGACATCTAAATACCTAGATGGGAGATACATAGCCTTATATATAATATCATACATGTGTACTCATTATACATTATATATGATTAAGCTGGAATCAAGATTGCCGGGAGAAATATCAATAACCTCAGATATGCAGATGACACCACCCTTATGGCAGAAAGTGAAGAACTAAAAGCCTCTTGATGAAAGTGAAAGAGGAGAGTGAAAAAGTTGGCTTAAAACTCAACATTCAGAAAACTAAGATCGTGGCATCTGTTCCCATCACTTCATGGCAAATAGATGGGGAAACAGTGTCAGACTTTATTTTTTTGAGCTCCAAAATCACTGCAGATGGTGATTGGAGCCATGAAATTAAAAGACACTTACTCCTTGGAAGGAAAGTTATGACCAACCTAGATAGCATATTAAAATGCAGAAACATTACTTTGCCAACAAAGGTTCATCTAGTCAAGGTTATGGTTTTTCCAGTGGTCATGTATGGATGTGACAGTTGGACTGTGAAGAAAGCTGAGCACCAAAGAATTGACGCTTTTGAACTGTGGTGTTGGACAAGACTCTTGAGAGTCCCTTGGACTGCAAGGAGATCCATCCAGTCCATCCTGAAGGAGATCAGTCCTGGGTGTTCATTGGAAGGACTGATGCTGAAGCTGAAACTCCAATACTTTGGCCACCTCATGCGAAGAGTTGACTCATTGGAAAAGACCCTGATGCTGGGAGGGACTGGGGGCAGGAGGAGAAGGGGACGACAGAGGATGAGATGGCTGGATGGCATCACTGACTCGATGGGCATGGGTTTGAGTAAACTCCGGGAGTTGGTGATGGACAGGGAGGCCTGGCGTGCTGCGATTTATGGGGTTGCAAGGAGTCAGACACTACTGAGTGACTGAACTGAACTGATATATGATATATATATATTGCATAAATATATATGCAATCTCATTGATATTTTTGGACCTTCTCCAATTTAATTTTTATCTTTTGATCTCAGTATGTGAAGATTCAGAAGAAAATGCTAGCCTCTCTTTATGATTCTATACTTCTATTGCTAGTGGTTTTATTTCATACATTTCAGTGCTATATTTTTTTGTTGCATAAGCTTTTTACATTGTGTAACATTAGTTTCACTTTAATGAAGATATCTCTAGTACTTTCCCCCTTGAATTGCATTTTGATTTTTTTGGTCTGATATAGTCTTTTAGCTATGCTGTTCCTTTAACCTTTCTGAGCTACTAAGTGAGCACATTTTCTGTCTTTCTTTTTTTTTAACTTAATAAGTAGGTTTCCCATTCACACTCTGATGAGAAAATATTTGGTCTTAGTTTTATTATTGAGGTTTTTTTTTTTCCTTCTTATGGTACTAAATTATTTCATTTATACTCTCTTACCTGGTCTATGTCTGCTAAGGTACATATCACTGCAAGTAATTTGGAGTGTATCAATTCTGTTATTTGTTTCATTATTAGTTGTTTTTGTACATCTTAATGAGGTGCTTCAATCTAACTTTCTCAATTTATTGGCTTCTGAAGCAACAATTATTGATTCTCCTTTATGGAAATTCAACATAGAAGATATATATTAGCAAATGATTCTCAAAAATTGGTGAGTGAGTAAAGTAAAAGCCATTCTTATAGTCTTTTCATGGGACTATAAATATTCAAAACCTTTTAGAAAGGCAGTTTGGCAGTTTATCAACTGTTCATACTTCCTGGCTCTAAAATTCCACTTTTAAGAATCTAAAAGAATGCAATAAGTGCAATTTGTACAATGGTGATTCATTATGAAGAAGCTTATAAGCTTGTGTGTCATGGAAAACAATATAGCAACATATAAATGCATATCTGCTTGCTGGTTGATAAGTAATATGTATGTATATGTGTGCATATATGTGTGTATATGTGTAGTATATGTATATTGATAAAATATGTCTTAAATAGAAAAATAATTTGTGTCAATGTAAATAAATCTAAATACAATTTAAAAAGTGAAAAATAGTAATATACCATTTTGATTTGTTAAGATGTGTACAAAAGCATATATAGATCTTCCTCAACTTACAATGAGGTTACATCCCAACAAATTTGTCATAAGTTGAAAATATTGTGAGTCAAAGATTCACTTAATACACCTAATCTACCAAACATCACAGCTTAGCCTTGCCTACCTCATACACGCTCAGAGGCTTTCTTTAGCCTACTAGAGGGCAAAATCATCTAATACAAAGCCTGCTTTATAATCAAGTATTAATCATCTCATGTGACATTTTTAAAAATCATTTTATTGGATACAGTTGATTTACAGTATTTGATTTCTGATGTACAGCAAAGTGAATCAGTTATAGATATATTAATATGTACATCCACTGTTTTTTAGCTTCTTGTCCCATATAGGTCATTACAGAGTGTTGAGCAGAGTCTCTTGTGCTAAACAGTAAGTTCTTATTAGTTATCTGTCTTATATATAGTAGTGTGTATCTGTCAGTATCAATTTATCACTTCCTTCTTTCCCCTTCGGTAACCATAGGTTTGTTTTCTGTGTCTGTGAGTGAGTCTGTTTCTGTTTTGTAAATAAGTTCATTTGTAACAATTATTTAGATTCCACATATAAGTGGTATCATATGGCATTTATCATTCTCTGAAGTAATTCACTCAGCGTGACAATCTCTGGGCCCATCCATGTTGCTGCAAATGGCATTGTTTCCATCTTTTTGTGACTGAGTAATATTCCATTGTATATATGAATCCATTCATCTGTTGATAGACATTTAGGTTGCTTCTGTGCCGTAGTTATTATAAATGTTCTGCTATGAATATTGGGATGCATGTATCTTTTCTAGAGTTTTCATTTTTTTCCCCAGATATATACCCAGGCTGGGTTATATAGTAACTCTATTTTTTATTTTTTGAGGAATTTCTATACTTTTTTCCCTAGTGGCTGTACCAATTTACATTCCTATCAACAATGTAGTAGGTCCCCTTTCCTCCCTTTCCAGCTTTATCTGTAGATTTTTGATGATAGCCATTCTTACTTGTGTGATGTGACACCTCATTATGATTTTGATTTGCATTTCTCTAATAATTAGTGATGATGAGCATATTTTCATGTAGTTGTTTGCCATTTGTGTGTCTTTGCTTGAGGAATGTCTGTTTAGATCTTCCATCTATTTTTTGTTTGGGCTGTTTGCTTTTCTGACGTTGAGCTACATGAACTGTGTATATTTTGGAGATTAATCCATTGTCAGTTGCTTTGTTGCAAATGTTTCATTATCGCGTTACTTATTGAATACTGTTCTGAAAGTGAAAAGCACAGTGGTTGTATGGGCATGGATTGATCATTAAGTGTTAGTTGTTCACCCTCATGATCTGGCTGACTGGGAAGTGGCAACTCATTCACCGGGGCTGCCCAGCGTGAGAGAAGGTCATACTGTGTGTACCACTCAAAATGTGAAGTACAGCTTCTCCTGAATATGTGTTGTTTCACATCATCGTAAAGTCAATACATCATTAAGTTGAACCACTGTAAGTTGGGGACTTTCTGTTACAGTTAGGTAAATGAATAGAGAATATTCTAGAACATGCATTCAAAAGTGTTAGCTGCCATTATTTTTGTGGAGAAGAGTAGATGTAAGAAATAGTAAGATGAAATTATCTTATTTTATTCCATATTCTGTTTTAAATGTTTACAGTGAGAATATATTCATATAAATATTTTTAAAGTGACTAAAAAAAACCCATCTGGAAAAATGTTAAAACATAGCCAGGAGAATTATGAAAATGAAGAACAATAAGATGAACATAGGAACAATGAGGAACAATGAGTATTAACATAGTACGCTTGGCAAACAGATCATTTTGAGAAAGATTTGATTACGGCCTCACACCAGGTACACGCATGCTCAGTCGTGTCTGACTCTTTGCGATCCCATAGACTGTAGCCTGCCAGGCTCCTCTGTCCTTGAGATTCTCCAAATAAGAATATGGAGTGGCTTGCCATGTCCTCCTCCAGGGAATCTTTCTATCCCAGGAATCGAACCTGGGTCTCCTGAATCTCCTGCATCGGCAGATTCTTTTACCACTTTACCACTGAGCGGCCTGAGAAGCCACCTCACACTATACATCAAAGTAAACTTTAGATTTATCAAATATGTAATTATAAAATTACAGTAACAAAACCATAAAATCAACAGAAGGAAATACTGCTTACTACTTTAATTACTGTGTTTGGAATGGTATTTCCCAACATGAAACTCCAGCCAGGAATCAGAACAATAGCAACAACAATTAACATAGTTTTACTACCTAAAAATTAAAACACTGTGTGGACAAGAAATATATCATATATATGTTGTACAGGACACAAAACAAATTTGTTAAAAAGCATTTATAACATCAGAGGTAAGGAATGAGTAACATAATATACAGAGTCCTTACCAGTTAATAAGAAGAAGATAAATGTACAATACCAAAAGAAAAGGGGACAAATGACACAGTGTGACATCAGTCTATCCTTTCTATCTATGTAATCGCCAACTCAAGATTTTGCCATCAATAATCCCAAAGAGCTTATTACCCACAACCAATGATGTTGTCTAGAATCCCACCTATTTTCAAGTGGGATTTTCATACTTTTTTCCCAAGAGGAAATTAAATTTTAGAAGACTTCTGCTTAAGAGATTTGTCCTTCCTTCACAAAGCTTACCTTAGCAAGGGATTTTTTCCAAGAGGTGGGAAAAGTAAAACCTTTTGACATTTGTTTAAACCAGTATTGCCAATTGCTATTTACGCATTTCCTGGGGCTTCCCTGGTGGCTCAGATGGTAAAGAATCTGCCTGCAATGCAGGAGACATGTGTTCAGTTCCTGGTTTGGGAGGATCACATGGAGAAGGGAATGGCTACCCACTCTAGTATACTGGCCTGGAGAATTCCATGGACAGAGGAGCCTGGCAGGCTATAGTCCATGGGGTCACAAAAAGTTGGACACTACTGAGCGACATTCACTACACTTCACTTCTGGTCTAAGCAATTTATATTGGAAAGTTGATGACAAGTCTCTTTTCCTCACTGATGCCTTCCTGTATTTGGCAAGCACAGGTGCTGCTCTGGGATTCTGGAGACCAAATAAAGTTGCATTTTATTCATTCTTATTTGGAGAGAATTTCACAGAAAGAACAATTCTACTTCTATTTAAAACATTCATTTCTTTGTTTCAGCAAAATAACTCATGAAGCTTGCTTTTGATAACTGATGAACTTGGTCAAACGTTTTTAGTAAGTCAAGATATTAATGAAAGTACAGAACTCAGACCCCTGCTTTGAAATGTTTGCTGAGTGTAGTTAGGGATTACCATTCAAGCATTTAGCATGGGGGGAAATACTTTAATCAGTACAAAAGATAAGCACCGGCAGAAAGAAATAATGATTCAACAAATCATTGTGTGTGTGTGCTATGTTCTCTTCCAAATCATTGAATATACTCTGTGTTATATTCTCTTCCAAACAGTATAGGACAAAACCCTTAGCAGACCATACAGAAGTAAACATATGAACAAGGAAGATGCCAGATATGGTTAAGTGCTCTGGATTTGTACTGATGCTAAAGAGAAAAATGTCAGTTCCTATTCTGTAGCATGTATTCTGTTTATTTATACTTCACAATAATATATATATATGCAAATATTTTAGAGGACTTACCATGTGCCAAGAATTTTGTCAGCACTTTGTATTGCTTCATTTGATCCTCATACTAGCCCAGAATTGATAGGTGTACATTGCTTCTCAGCCTTTTGGTTAAGGTCAAGTGTACATTGATAGGCATAGACCTTAATATAGATAGATGCTGGCATTTATATTTCTGTAACTTGTTTTATTGTCCATTCTAGACTATAATCTCATTCAAAGAAAAAAAATTGTGCTTTATTATTTGTGTTTTTCAGTCCTTTTTTTGTTGTTGTTATTTTTTGACTTAAATCACTACCCCTGCCACCCACATTAAATAACCATTCCCCTCACACTCCTTCTACAATTTCCAGCAATAAGTAGTGCCAAGTTTGGGGAGACAGACACCCAGTTAGCTTTCTGTGCATTCCCTGGTGGGGATGGGAAAGAATCCACCAGCAATGCAGGAGACCAGGATTAGATCCCTGGGTTGGAAAGATCCCCTGAGAAGGAAATGGCAAGCCACTCCAGTATTCTTGCCTGGAGAATCGCATGGGCAGAGGAGACTGGTAGGCTGCAGTCCATGGGGCTGCAGAGTCGGACATGACTGAGCAAATAACACTTTCACTTTCTTTCAATCTGTGTAGGATTACCTCATCCTTTTATAAGAGTTGCATCATTTTTATAGAGTGGATGAAAAATGCTTTATTAAATCCCTTCCATGGGGTGGATACTTAGGACTTTCACAATATTTTTCTGTAATAAACAATGTTATAGAAAACATCTTTGCATATACATCTTTGTGCTCAGGACACACTTTTAGAAGATCAGTTTCTACAGGTGGCACTGTTAGGAGTAATGGAAGGCCATTTACCTTTAACAGATGCTGTCTAGTTGCCATTTATATGTTTCATACACTTATAGTCCTACTAACATTTCTCAATATTTTTGACGTTTGATAACATAAATCATTTTTTTAACATAAATCATTTTTATTGCCATTTTGAAAACGTTTACATTTAAATTTCTTGTTCTAGTTTGTATCATTATATACCATTTTCTTCTGTTTATGCTGCTGATATATTTTTTCACCTATATGGAAGTTAGTAGTTTTTCTCAATGACTTGTTAGAGTTCTTTATATTTTCTTCAACTTGATCCTATATGTACTCAGTGTGTTGCAAACACATTTTTCTCAACTTGTCTTTTTACGAGTAGCAGATACCTATATAATAGGTACTATGAGTCAAGCGCTTTGGTGTTTTACACATTAACTCATTTACTGTTCACAGCAGTCCCGTGAGGAAGGGGCTGAACCTGGTAGTGGATTAGCTGGTTGGCTCTGGCTCAGGATCCCTGTGAAGGGCAGTACTGCTCTAAGCCAGGGCAGCAGTTGTCATAAATCTCAACTGAGGAAGGACTGATTTCCAAGCTCATTCACGTGTCCAGCAGTCTCAGTTTATTGCCACATGGGCCTCTCCACGGGGCCGATTACAATGGCAGCTGTGTGCCTCCGGAGTGAGAAGTGCTCTGAGAGAGAGTGAGCCATGAGACAGCGTCCCAGATGGAAGCCACAGTCTTTGTGATGCAACGGGCCGTCACTGCTGCCACATTCTGCTGATCACAGAGACCAACCATGGTGCAAGGAGAACCTGGCTTGCCTTGGGCTGAGGGGCTTCTCAGGTTTTAAAATGTGATTTTCTGGCTTAAAATGGGTAAGTCCCAAGCATACAAGGATGGTTTGTTACCTCTCCTGGTACAGTATGGGTGGGAACTTTACAAGGTGTAAATACCAGGAGGAAGGAGTCACTGAGAGTCATCTTGGAGGCTCACAATCACACTCAGTCATTAATTGCAGCCAAATGTAGTTTCAAAACTTATTTCCAGATTATGTTTCAAATTGACAACCATAGTAGTCCCATGCACAACTGGTTACTCACCAGTTGTACATGAGAGTGCAGGACTTAGATTATCTGAAAGAATGGAACAGTGGATTCTTATCACTTAAGTTTTATCTCATATTGTTCATCTTTTCATTCGTTATCAGTTCTTTCTGGGAGAAGTTCTCTTGATATTCCAGTTTAATAATTTATTCTTCCTTTGTGTTTTTCTTGATCTTCAGGCATTCTTTTGCATAATTTCTAGCAAAGTTTATAATTTTGCCTATTTTTATGCATAATATATAAAATAATAATAACCAAGAATTATAAGCCAGTTAGTCTCAAAATAAACAATTTTGTGAGCTTTGAAAGAAGGGAGCTTTGAAAGCTTATTTGAGAGAACAAATATTGAAAACAAGCTAGTTTCATCCCAAGAAGTTAGAAAAAGTATGAGAATAAGCCCAAATATTGAGGAAATGAAAGAAAAGATAATTGCAGAATTAACTGATATTAAGCTCTGAGACAGTGAGACAGAGAATGTAGAGAGAGTTACAAAAATTAAAGTTTGTTGTTGTTGTTTTTTTTTTTTGGTGCATTCTCTCTTGCTCACTTCCAGATCCATTTGCACCAACAACTATGGTAACATTCTCTTCTATTTAATACGTATTTTTATCAGTGTGTGTCTACCATATTTTGTCAATCTATTTCCCCAAGTTTTGTCTATCCTCCTTCACAAATATCCATGTAGTGGAGATCCTCATACATGTTCTTTATGAATTCTCTCTCTCTCTCCCCCCTCTTTTCTCCTCTCTGCCTTCTGTTTATCTATAAAAGGGGAAGAGAGAGGTTTGTATGCCCGGAAGTAGAGTGGCTGGGTCACAGGCACGGTGTGCCTCGTTTGCACAGTGTCACGCTGATGTCCAGAAGGACGTGCTAGTCTGTACACTGATCATCAGCGAACGAGGTTTCCTGCCTCTCAGCACTCTTGTCAACTCTTGGCACTGCCCAGATTTTGCCAGTCTAATAGCTGTGTAATAATAACTCATTATTAAATCAATTTGTATTTCTATGAATATTAATGATATTGCATATCCATTTCCATATATTTATTACCTTTTGGAGCTTTCAGCCCAGCCCTCCTCCAGGCTCAGGTGGGCGGGAATAGATCCAACCAGCTGCTACCCACTGGGAGGCTTGCAGCACTCTGAAGTCACCCTGAGAAAATGGGGCGCGTAAATCACATATAGCTGATTTACAGTGCTGTGTTACTTTCTGCTGTATGGCAAAGTGAATCACTTATGCACATACCCACTCTTTTATAGATTCTTTTTCCTTACAGGTCATTATAGAGTATTCAGTAGAGCTCCCCATGCCATACAGTAGGTCCTTACTGTTTTATACATAGTAGTGTGTATGTCAATCCCAATTTCCCAATTTATCCCTCCCCCAACTTTCCCCCTTGGTGACCATTTAGTTTCTTTCCTACATCTGTATCTTTTTCTGTTTTGTAAAGAAATTCATTTGTGCTCTTCTTTTTTTTAGATTTCACATGTAAGAGATACTATTTGATATTTGTCTTCCTCTGACTTCACTAAGTAGGACAGTCTCTAGATCTTACTGTGTTTTTTCTTTTTTCTAATTTTTTTTTTTTAGTATTGAGCTACACGAGCTATTTGTATATTTTGGAGACTAATCCCTTGATGGTTACTTCATGTGCAAATATTTTCTCTCATTCTGCGGACTTTTTGTTGTTTATGGTTTCCTTTGCTGTGCTAAAGCTTTTTTTTTTTTCTTCACAAAATTAGAACAAAAATTCTTATAATTTGTATGGAAATATAAAAGACACCGAGCAACCAAAGCAATTTTGAGGAAGAAAAAGAGAGCTGTAGCAATCAGGCTCTCTGACTTCACAATATACTACAAAGCTGCAGTCATCAAAACAGTATGGTACAGGCACAAAAACAGAAATATAAATCAATGGAATAGGACAGAAAGTTCACAGATAAACTCATGCACCTATAGTCAACTAATCTATGACAAAGGCAAGAATAACCAGGGGAGAAAAGACTATCTCTTCAAAAAGTGGTGCTGGGAATACTGGACAGCTACATGTAAAAAAAAAATAAACTCAAAATGGATTAAACACCTAAATGTAAGATCTGATACTATAAAACTCTTAAAAGAGAACATAGGCAGAAGGTAAATCATAGCAGTATCTTTTCGAGGCCCCTCCTTGAGTAATGAAAATAAAAACAAAAATAAACAAATGGGACCTATTTAAACTTGAAAGCTTTTTCTGTTAAGATAATGAAACAAATCCCTGGTGAAATTAATCAAGATAAAAGAAAATGAAAATAAATAATATACATAGTAAAAAAAAAAGATATAAACATAAGATGGGGAAAACACCACAAAATTCTAAAAGTTTTGGAGGGAAAAAAATTAAAAATAAACAAAATGAAATTAGAGTTTCAGATTTTTTTCATCATTAACACCAGATGCTAGAAAACAATGTGGCAGCATATTCAATGTTTTGTTAGAAAATTGCTTTCAATCTAGAATTCTATCCTCAGTCTAATTATTCTTCAGTTGTGAAGGTAAAATAACATTTCAGATATGGAAAATCTGAAATTTTTCCTATTCAGACTTCACCTGAAAAAGTTACTTAAAAAATTTGCCTGTGGTGCAGAAGACATGGGTTCGATCCCTGGGTCAGGAAGATCTCTTGGAGAAGGAAATCACAACCCACTCCAGTATTCTTGTCTGGGAAATCCCATGGAGAGAAGAGCCTGGGGGACTGCAGTCCATGGGGTCGCAAAGAGTCGACACCACTTTGCGAATAAATAACAAAACAAACTAGCTCATAGCTCCCTGTATGTCTAACTCTACAACTGCCCCTTAGGGCAGTCCCCACAGCCTCCCTGGCACTTGCCTTGAATCCTTCCTGGACAGGAAAGAGTGGAGGAGAAAGAGGGAGTTTTTATAGCTTCAGAGCAAATACAGCAATGTCTTTCACCAGGTTGATTTTATTTCAAATAACTTGGTCTCTCAGAAGCAGAGTTAGGACATATTTGCAAGATTTTTTCTGCTCTTCTGTTAGCTATCCCAGAATCTGGCATCTGCTTGTCCATCGTTATCATACCTTTGACCTGCTGAATTAAGTTCACTTCAGTTCAGTCGCTCAGTAGTGTCCAACTCTTTGCGACCCCATGAAGCAGAGCACGCCAGGCCTCCTTGTCCATCACCAACTCCCAGAGTCTACCCGAACCCCTGTCCATTGAGTCATTGATGCCATCCAGCCATCTCATCCTCTGTCGTCCCCTTCTCCTTCTGCCCCCAATTCCTCCCAGAATCAGGGTCTTTTCAAATGAGTCAGCTCTCCGCATCAGGTGGCCAAAGTATTGGAGTTTCAGCTTCAACATCAGTCCCTCCAATGAACACCCAGGACTGATCTCCTTTAGGATGGACTGGTTGGATCTCCTTGCAGTCCGAGGGACTCTCAAGAGTCTTCTCCAACACCACAGTTCAAAAGCATCAATTCCTCAGCACTCAGCTTTCTTTAGAGTCCAACTCTCACATCCATACATGACTACTGGAAAAACCAAAGCTTTGACTAAACGGACCTTTGTTGGCAAAGTAATGTCTCTGCTTTTTTAATATGCTGTCTAGGTTGGTCATAACTTTCCTTCCAAGTAGTAAGTGTCTTTTAATTTCATGGCTGCAGTCACCATATGCAGTGATTTTGGGGCCCAGAAAAATAAAGTCTGCCACTGTTTCCACTGTTTCCCAATCTATTTGCCATGAAGTGATGGGACCAGATGCCATGATCTTAGTTTTCTGAATGTTGAGCTTTAAGCCAACTTTTTCACTCTCCTCTTTCACTTTCATCAAGAGGCTCTTTGCTTCTTCATTTTCTGCCATGAGGGTGGTGTCATCTGCATATCTGAGGTTATTGATATTTCTCCCGGCAATCTTGACTCGAGCTTGTGCTTCCTCCAGCCCAGCATTTCTCATGATGTACTCTGCATACAAGTTAAATAGGCAGGGTGACAATATACAGCCTTGACGTACTCCTTTCTCTATTTGACACCAGTCTCTTGTTTCACATTCAGTTCTAACTGTTTCTTCCTGACCTGCATACAGGTTTCTCAAGAGGCAGGTCAGGTGGTCTGGTATATCTATCCCTTGAAGAATTTCCCACAGTTTGTGGTGATCCACACAGTCAAAGGCTTTGGCATAGTCAATAACACAGAAATAGATGTTTCCCTGGAGCTCTCTTGCTTTTACAATGATCCAACAGATGTTGGCAATTTGATCTCTGGCTCCTCTGCCTTTTCTAAATCCAGCTTGAACATCTGGGAGTTCACAGTTCACATACTGTTGAAGCCTGGCCTGGAGATTTTTGAGCATTATTTTACCAGCATATGAGATGAGTGCAACCGTGTGGTAGTTTGAGCATTCTTTGACATTTCCTTTATTTGGGATTGGAATGAAAATGACCTTTTCCAGTCCTGTGGTCACTGCTGAGTTTTCCAAATTTGCTGGCATATTGAGTGCAGCAATTTCACAGCATCATCTTTTAGGATTTGAAATAGCTCAACTGGAATTCCATCACCTCCACTAGCTTTGTTTCTAGTAATGCTTCCTAAGGCCCACTTGACTTTGCATTTCAGGATGTCTGGCTTTAGGTGAGTGATCACACCATTCTGGTTATCTGAATCATGAAGATCTTTTTTGTACAGTTCTTCTGTATTCTTGCCACCTCTTCTTAATATCTTCTGCTTCTGTTATGTCCATACCATTTCTGTCCTTTATTGTGCCCATCTTTGCATGAAATATTCCCTTGATATCTTTAATTTTCCTGAAGAGAACATTAGTCTTTCCCTTTCTATTGCTTTCCTCTATTTTTTTGCACTGATCTGTGAGGAAGGCCTTCTTATCTCTCCTTGCTATTCTTTGGAACTCTGCATTCAAATGGGTATATCTTTCCTTTTCTCCTTTGCCTTTCACTTCTCTTCTTTTCTCAGTATTTGTATGGCCTCCTCAGACAACCATATGCCTTTTTGCATTTCTTTTTCTTGGGGATGGTCTTGATCCCTGCCTCCTGTACAATGTCACAAACCCCCATCTACAGGCACTTGGATGTTCTTCAAGCACTCTGTCGATCAGATCTAATCCCGTGAATCTGTTTGTCACTTCCCTTGTGTCAGTTCAGTTCAGTTCAGTCGCTCAGTCATGCCCGACTCTTTGCGACCCCATGAATCACAGCACGCCAGGCCTCCCTGTCCATCCAAACTCCCGGAGTGTACTCAAACTCATGCCCTAACCCCTGTATAATCATAAGGAATTTGATTTGGGTCATACCTGAATGGTCTAGTGGTTTTCCCTACTTTCTTCAGTTTAAATTTGAATTTGGCAATAAGGAGTTCATAGTCTGAGTTCATGGTCATTTTAATAATATAAATTCTTCCAATCCAACAACATAGTATTATCTTTCCTTCTGTTTGTGTCATCTTCCATTTCTTTCATCAGTTTCTTATAGATTTCTGAGTACAGATCCTTTACTTCCTTAACTAGGTTTATTCCTAGGTATTCTTTTTGATGTGGTAAATGAGATTGTTTCCTTAATTTCTCTTTCTGATGGTTTGTTGTTAGTATATAGAAATGCAACTGAGTTCTATGTATTAATTTTTTATCCTGCAATTTTAACACATTCATTGATGAGCTCTTGTAGTTTTCTGGTGGCATCTTTAGGATTTCAGTGTATAGTATCATGTCATTTGCAAACAGTGACAGTTTTACTTCTTTCTTTCCAATTTAGGTTTCTTTTATCTATGTTTATGTTTCATCTTTGATTGCTATGATTAGGACTTCCAATACTTTGCTGAATATCAATGGCTAGAGTGGGCACTCTGGTTTTGTTTCTCATCTTAGAAGAATTGCTTTCAACTTTTCACTATTGAATATGATGTTAGCTGTGAGTTTTTCACAAACAGACTTTTAAATTTTGAGGTATGTTACCTCTGGCCACTTTCTGGAAAGGTTTTTTTTTTTTTTTAAATCATAAATGGATGTTGAGTTTAATGATCATATGGTTTTTGGAATGTTAAAATATCATGCAATTAGAACTAACCTATTTGTGAAACAAAGTTCACTAAAAGCTATTAACCCTGTAACTGTAGTCAGAATCGTGCACTCTATAAGCAGTTTGCTCTTGCAGAATCCAGTAGTCATTGTCTTTAGCCTTGGGCATAATATCAGTATGTATTCTTGGGCTGTATATGCAAAACAATCTATATTGATTTATATTTGCATTGTGCTTCATTATATGAGTTTCAAATGCTTATATATACATCAGTTTTACCAGGCTCCACATTTAAATTTAATTGGGTTTGGCAAAAGGTTCATTTAGGTTTTTCCATAACATCTTACAGAGAAATCCAAATGAACACTTGGCCAGCCTAATATATATTTAAGATTCATTGTCCATGTCTTCCATTTCCTCTCTACCTTAAGGTAAGTCTTTTCTCTCTTTAAGTTTGATGTGAGCTTTTAAATTACTCAGATTTGGAGTGGATTTCCATCCATTAGGATACAAATATATGTGGTCATAAAATGGAAAATTACAGTCAATAGGTTGTAGTGAAATGGATGATATGTTTTGAGATATGGAGGGTGATTGTAATAAATACTTGGAACATACAACTGAAAAAATAAAATTCCCTGGTTATGTACCTGTCAAAGCATCTATTTTGTTAAAAAAAAATGATAAAACTGAACTAACCGGACAAAATTCATGAATATGCTCTCTCTGCAATTTCCCTTTCCACTGTCTCCCTTTCCAAAATACTAGAAACTGTTGTTTCTCTTATTGGCAAGAAGTTGTCAGTAAGTTATGGGATCTTGTAGAACTGACATATTCTGGGAGTTTGAGAAAATGACTTCTCTCCTGATTTGTAAAAATGTATATGCCTTGCTACTCAGCACTTTGGGCTCATACACACAAGGATTACATGAAATAAAGTATGTAAAGCAAAATGCATACCACAGTGCAAGTGTTCTACAATGATCAATTCCTCCACTTTGCATGCACCCATCTCAATCATGCCTATTCTAAAACATTTCTTGGCAAAATGCCTGCTATTTACATTAAAAGTTTAATTTTCCTTCCTCTAAAGAAACCCTCTTGTATTCAACTTCCTTTTTTCACTTTTTTCTATTATTTGAGCCCCACTGAAACAGAAAAGTTATTACATAGCACACCTCTGGGTTTTCAATCAGCAGACTTCAACATAAGACCCTTCACCTGTACTTCTATTAACACTTTATTTGCAGCTTTAACAATTGCAGAGTTCACAAAGGACTTGGCATCCTAACAATGGGATGAAAGGTTGGAAATTTGTTATCTTCAAATATTCTCACTTCTCTTCATCCTAGGTTTTTAAAGATTATTTTTCTAGCCTTTTTCCGTTCAAACTATTGACTACTCATCAGACTGCATTTCATCATAGTTAATTAGACCTGGATAAATAGGAAAAAAAAATTGCAATTAAGAAAGCTTTCCATTTGCTTCAACTTTTATGGAAGGCTATAAGGTTGCTGTGAGCTCTTATAAAATGTTCAACTGTGGTAGTCTGAATTACACTACCCAATTTCAGTTGCCTGCTTCCTAACAGCTAAAAAATTCATGGAGCAAAGACCTTCAACCCCACTCTTGTGTCTTAGCTGCTCCCCTCTCTCCCAGAAAGAATCCCTGACACATTTTGCTCTTCTGAAATATTATGATCATGTGAAGAGAGATTGAGTAAGAGAGTCAGGATGAGAAAGGGAAGGGGTAGGGATAGAAAGGATGGGAGGAGAGATTTTTCTGATCAGAATCAAATAAATTACTAAAAATTCTTTACCCTTTGTACTTGTCATGAAGTGAAGGATCCTTTGTGCTTTCCACACCCAAGTTTGGAGGGGATAGCTAAATGAAGACATTTTCCTTTAGAAAAGCCACAAACCCCTTTTTCAAAGCTTGAATTAATAAGGTCCTTTGCAACAATGTTTCTCTGTGACTGTTCAGTTTTCAAAATGGAAATCTGTAGAATGTCTGTTCCTTTTTAGCCGGAAAAAAAATAGGACCGCATGAAGCCCCTTTTAAAACATTCCTCCAGTGCAAGCATTTTAAATAATTTCTCAAAAGAAAGTACTATATTCTGAGTGAATAGCATGACATTATGAACTACATCTAACGTAAGATTCTGCTTCGACAGGCCTGTCAATGCTTCTTAGTTCCACTGTAATGAAATGAAAATCATGCAAGCTTAGAAGAAATATCTTCCTCACCCTGATACTCTTTATTAACTGTGGAATTGTGCTATTTTTCTTCACCATGGCAACAAAAGCACACAATAGATTTCACTCTCACCTTCTCTGCACAAGGTGATGGAGAAAAACAGTAACAAAGAAAAGTGAAGCAAACACAGATTTCAGGCAAAAAGGAGTTAAGAAAGCCCGTGAATGCAGGGTAGTGTGAACTCAATGATCAGCAGTTTCCTACACTAGGTGATGCAACCCAGAGAAAAGACTTTCCCTTTATACTTGATTAAATCTCCAAATTCGTGACTTTTAATGTCAGCCAGTCAACTGAAAGACCAATTTAAATGATCTCAGCTTACAGTAAGATTAATGTTAATGAAAGGCATAGACTGACCGGTAATCTTGAAATAAAACTCTGAATTACTCATGTGCGGGTCATTTAAAAGTAAAGAACTTGTTCTCATCAGCACTTACAATTCTTTGCATTTTTTTAGAGAAAGCTGATTTGCACTATGAAATATTTTAGCCATAACTTCTTTCCAGAAAATAGTTTGGCTTAAAATGTCAACTATTCTATAGTGTGTTCATCGTTCAAAATATCCAAAGCCATTCATCATCTTCTGACTTTCTGAGGTCCATAAATGGGTTGTCTTTCAACCCCACTCTTCAACCCCACTCTGACATAGGCCAGAATGCCAGAAATGAACCAATTGATTATTGCCTGTTCAGGGAAAAGGCGGGGGAAATGGGGAATCACATTAGATTGTCATCACCTGAGAAGCAATGCAAGAATTAACAAATTAGCACTCAGTAACTAGAAATTAAATCATTGTAGCTAGGAAGACAAAATATTTGATTGAATCACAGGATTTAACTGATGTAGAACTTTAAGGAATAAAAAAAAAATCAATTTTTGGCCATTTATCTTTAGTAAACAAAGTGACCAATACTGTGTTGTATTCTTGACCCCCCAAGATAGTTTTTAGTATCATGTTTTATTAAAAGCAAAGTTGACACTTATATTCAGGGGAAAGTTTCAAAATAGTGTTTTAAAAATAGAAAACTAATTTGGGAGGACTTTAGGAAAGATGAGGAGAAGAATGCCTATTTAAATAAATGCCATCTTTGAAGCCCAAAAATAGCAAAAAGAATTCCACTAATGTTAAAACTAAGCAATGGCTCCACAGTGATACTAAAATGTCAAAATCAAGCTGACCTTGACAACGTGGTTTGCAGCAAATTGAGCACATTGACTGTCAGCACACAGGTCCCACGCAGGAGCATCCAGCCAGCATTTGAGAAGTTTGTGACGTAAAGCAAGGCTCGGAGTTACAAGCTGAACCCTTACTATGTACAGGTATTAGTACTAAGGGCATTGCCTGCATCATTTCAGTGGCTCTTCTTAATAAGTTGGTGCAATTATCACCATCTTATAATGGTAAAACTAAGATTTTTGCCCAATATCCCATAGCTGTATTGCTAGTATTTGAGTGAGCTGAGATTTTAACACAGGCTTTTAAAAAATATTATTCATTTTTATTGGAGTATAGGTGCTTTACAATGTTGTGTTTGTGCTGCTCAATGAAACGAGTCAGCTATTTGTACACATATGTCCCCTCCTTCCTGGAGTTCCTTCCCACCACCATCCACCATCCCACCCCTTTAGGTCAGCACAGAGCACTGAGCTGAACTCTGTGCCAAATAGCAGGTTCCCATAGCTGTTTTACACATAGAAGTACACATACATCCATCCCAATCTCCCAATTCCTCCCACTCCCTTTAACTTGTCCACATGTCTGTTCTCTACATCTGTGTCTTTATTTTTGCCTTGCAAATAGATTCATACATACCATTTTTCTAGATTCTACATATATGCTTTCAGTTCAGCTCAGTTCAGTTGCTCAGTCATGTCAGACTCTGTGAAAGCATGGATTGCAGCATGCCAGTCTTCCCTGTCCATCACCAACTCCCGGAGCCTACTCAAACTCAAATCCATTGAGTCAGTGATACCATCCAACCACCTCATCCTCTGTCATCCCCTTCTCCTACCTTCAATCTTTCCCAGCACCTTTTCCAATGAGTCAGTTCTTCGCATCAGGTGGCCAAAGTATTTGAGTTTCAGCTTCAGCATCAGTCCTTCAATGATTATCCAGGACTGATTTCCTTTAGGATGGACTGGTTGGATCTCCTTGCAGTCCGAGGGACTCTCAAGAGTCTTCTCCAACACCACAGGTCAAAAGCATCAATTCTTTGGCATTCAGCTTTCTTTATAGTCCAACTTTCACATCCATACAGGACTACTGAAAAAACCATAGCTTTGACTAGATAGATCTTTGTCAGCAAATAATGTCTCTGCCTTTTAATATGCTGTCTAGTTTGGTCGTAGCTTTTCTCCCAAGGAGCAAGCATCTTTTAATGTCATAGCTGCAGTCATCATCTGCAGTGATTTTGGAGCACAGAAAAATAAAGTCTGTCACTGTTTCCATTGTTTCCCCATCTATTTTCCATGAAGTGATGGGACCAAATGCCATGATCTTAGTTTTCTGAATGTTGAGTTGGCTTAAAAGCCAAATTTTCCCTCTCCACTTTCACTTTCATCACTTTTCACTTTCATCAAGAGGCTCTTTACTTCTTTTTCGCTTTCTGCCATAAGGGTGGTGTCATCTGCATATCTAAGGTTATTGATATTTCTCCCGGCAATCTTGATTCCAGCTTATGCTTCATCCAGCCCAGCATTTTGCATGATGTACACTGCATAGAAGTGAAATAAGCAGGGTAACAATATACCACCTTGACATACTCCTTTCCTGATTTGCAACCAGTCTATTGCTCCATGTCCAGTTCTAACTGTTGCGTCTTGACCTGCATACAGATTTCTCAGGAGGCTTACATGTATTAATATACAATATTTGTTTTTCTCCTTCTGACTTACTTCTCTGTGTATGACAGACTCTAGGTCCATCCACATCTCTACAAATGACCCAACTTTGTTCCTTTTTATGGCTGAGTGTGAGTCCATTGTATATACATACCACATCTTCTTTATCCATTCATCTGTCATGAACATTTAGTTTGCTTCCATGTCCTGGCTATTGTAAACAGCGGCAATGAGCATTGGGTTGCATTTATTTATTTTGAATTTTGGCTTTCTCTGGGTATATGTCCAGGAGTGGGATTACTGAGTCATATGGTAGTTCTACTTTTTGGTTTTTTTAAGGAACCTCCAGATTGTTCTCTATAGTGGCTGTTTCTTTGAACTTAAAACTTTCCCCAAATGATTAAGCAATGGAGTCTTCCAGAGAGTAAGTTCTGGAGTACCCTATTTGTAACCCTGAACTTGGAAGAAAAGTTGGAACTGGTGTGGTGTACTGTGGAAGAAAGAGTACCCCAGTAGCAAATGGTCCAGGGACAGAAGGGAACACAACAACTTGGGAAATTGAAGCAAAACAGAGAAGATAAAGGCAGCATGAGAGAGATGTGTTTGTTTCATTAGGATCATTGTACATCCAGAGAGGACAGGCCTACAAGCAAGTTGGAGTTTGAGAGAGACACAGAATAATAGGCCAAGGCCTACTTGTTAAGCCACAGACTAAAGTGATTTACACAGAGAAAATATGAACTGAACAAACAAGCAAAAGACTACTGATCCATGAGTCATGATATAAACATGGTCACACCCAAACATAGTTGGCCTGCCCAGAAAGGGCAGAAGAAACGGTCAGATCTGAGGGGATTTCCCCCAAGTTAGCTTGTATGCCTAATCTGGTGGAACTGGCTGGCCTTTGAGGCAATTTGCAGCACATAAAGAAGTCATTTGATTTTTACTTGCTGCATCAATTCAGATTCCAGGTTGGGTGGCTCCAGGAGTCTCAGAATCTCTTGCAGTGGGTCCTATGAAACTCAAAATGGGTTCTTATATAGGAGAAACACATGAATAGTTTCATGTCCAAAGTCATGGTGCCAAAAATTCACATTATGGCTGAGCTCACGCTATTGATCCAATTGTAATATAAGTAAGTTACTTTCAAGCTCAAAGGCTCTTTTGTGATCAAAAGTTCTATGATCCTTTAGGACTAATGAGTTTATTCTATTCTGCTTGTGGGTTCTGATAATTTCTCCTTAACAAGAGACTAAAGATTTGGTGGGTTAGGCCTAGGCTGGAGAAGATATACACAACTTGAAGTTAGTGATATGACTTACACAGTGCCAATTCAAGGAACTAAGAGACAGCTTTCTATTTGAGATGGCACTGGATGTGTTTAGTGGCTTAATTGTAGCTTATTGTTAATATGCACCAGTTAGATAGCATAAAGATCAATTATAAAATGTTCCTGCTTATAACAGTTATACAGCTTCACTGTACAATATTTAAAAGTCATTGTCTATGTTCAGTTGCTCAGTTATGTCCAACTGTTTGCAGCCCCATGGACTGTAGCCCACGAGGCACCTCTGTCCATGGAATTTTCCAGGCAAGAACACTGGAGCAGGGTGCCATTTTCTCCTCCAAGGGGTCCTCCCGACCCAAGGATCAAACACGCATCTCTTATATCTTGAATACATCAAATGAAAAAAAACATAGCTCAGAAATATTACCTGATAACTATATTAATGTTTTGATTTGTTTCTGACAGTTTTTAGGCTTTCTGATCCCTCCCCCTGAACCATAAAGCTCATTACAGGAATTTTGTCTCTTTTATCTTGATGTCCCTGAGCTTGGCATAAATGTTTTCTAAACATAGACTTTCCTCATGAAGCAACAGTAAATACTGGCTGTTGAAAAGTCCTATAGCTTTTCTGACGTCAACTCCCTTTTATGTGGTATAACTGCTTTTACCTAACACCATACTAAATAAATACTAGAAGTGATATTTGATCTCATGGTTCAGATTGGATTGCATACCATATTTGGTTAGAATTGTGTTGACTTAATACTTCTACCAGAGAGGGTGATAAACCTATTAAAATAATCATACCACTGATATGCATAATAATTGTACAAACTAATTATATGAAAAAAATGCATCTAAACAGGAGTCAAGTGTGTTCTTCACAGGAGTGATAAACATTATCTCTATAATGTTAATCCAGCCTTTTCAGTGACTTCTTCATGTATCCAAATTCTACCCCCACTGCAGGTCCACCCCATCATGTATTGTGAATGAATGGAATCTGAATCCATTAACACTTATGACATAAAGGGAGAATGTGCATATCATGCACTCCTCATTTCTAGAGTGCTAGATGTAGCTAAAGGGGTTCCCCGGTGGCTCAGATGGTAAAGAATCTGTCTATAATGTAGGAGACTCAGGTTCAATCCCTGGGATAGTAAGATCCCCTGGAGAATGGCTACCCACTCCAGTATTCTTGCCTGGAGAATTCCATGGACAGAGGAGCCTGGCAGGCTATACAGTCCATGGGGTCTCAAAGAGTCAAACATGACTGAGCAACTTTCACTTACTCACTCAGAGGTAGCTAGTTGGATCAGAATGCATCATATTATCCATTAAATTGAATGAGAACATTTTTTAATACAGTAGTTTTTCATTTATTGGCCATTTTTTTAAGGAATGAATTAAAGTGGATTGGTGACTTGTTGAATTAATGACTTTTATCAGGAGGACACTGGCCTGAGCTAAGATGTACACATGTGGGTACTGAGGGGTTGACTGAACCCAGACACCTGTGTGCATAAGCTAATTTTTATAGTAGAAAGAGAATCTGCCAGAAGGAAGTTTTATGTGAGACTATCCACTTACAGAGATGAAATATGGTGAATGGGGAAGAGACAATGATGAATGGCCCAAGCCTATGAATTACATCAGAGCTTTTGACTAAGAGGAGCAAAAGTAGAAGCTGAAGGACTGTTCTCACGGGGACTTTGAAGTGTCTGCTTTCTGAAGTGCCATGTGAGGTGAGCTGATGCATAGCCTCACCCGCCCCTTCTGTTTGGTACCCAGCACCGTTTCTGTGCTGCGAGAGTTCTAGGGCATTGACGGTGGTATTTTTAAAGTTTTTATTTTATATTGGAGTAGATCCAATTAACAATGCTGTGAAAGTTCCAGGTGGACAGCAAAGGGACTCAGCTATATATATACACGTATTCATTCTCCCCCAAACTCCCCCTCCCATCCAGGCTGCCGTATCACGCGGAGCAGAGCTCCCTGTGCGATACAGGAGGACCCTGATGGTCACCCAGTTTAAACATAGCAGTGTATACATCATGGTCTCGAAATCCCTCTCTCTACCCTCCGACCATTCTTCCCCATTGGCAACTGTAAGTTCATTTTCTGTCAGTCTTTCTGATTTGTAAATATGTTCATTTGTATCATTTTTTAAATATTCCCCAGATAAGGGATATCATGCACTATTTCTCCTTCTCTGTCTGACTTAGTTCACAAAGCATCTCTAGGTCTCTAGGTCCATCCATGTTGTGGCAAACGGCATGGTTCATTCTTTGTCATCACTGAGTAATATTGATGGTAATACTTGAAAGGGCAGCCATCAGTGTCTGGGCAAATAACTTACAGAGTAGGCTGAATAACGGATACCCCCAAATATCTGCATTATAATTCCCACAGCCTTCAGTGTATTACTGTTGTGGATTGAATGTTTGTGGCCCCCTCAAATTCACATTTTAAAGCCTTCATCCCCAATGTGATATTTCCAGCTGAGGTCTTTCAGAGGTAATTTGGTTTAGATTAAATCATCTGGACAGAGCCTGCATAATGCAATGAATGCCTTTATAAAAAGAGAAAGACCCAGGAGAACGGTTGGGATCTCTCTCTCTCTCTCTGAACCTGGATTTCCCAGTCTTCAGAGTTGCGGGAAATAAATGTTTGCTGTTTAAGCTACCCAGTCTGCAGTATTTTGTTACAGTATCTCACAGTGACTAAGACAATCACCACTCATGGTAAGGGGACTTTGCAGATGTAATTTAATTAAAGTGCCTGAAACAGGGAGATTAAGTTTGATTTTTCAGTTGGGCTCAGTATTATCTCAGGGGTCCTCATGAGGAGGAAGCAGGAAGGTCAGAATCAGAAAAGGAGGTGACAAAGAAAGCAGAGATTGTAGTAATCCATTTTGTAGATGGGGTAAGGGCCCATGAGACAAGGTATATGGGCAGCTTCTAGAAACTGGAAAAGGCAAGGCAATTAATTCTCCCCCAAGCCCTCATAAAGGAACACGGCTCTGCCAAATCTTGATTTTAGCCCCATAAAACCCGTGTTGTACTTCTGACCTCCAGAACTATAATAAGCTGGTATTGTTTTAAACAGCTAAGTTGGTGATAATCTGTTACAGCAGCAACAGGAAATGAATGTAACTTGTAAGGACGGACACACAAGGATGGTGGTCAGCACACTCAGGAGATCTCCCTGGAAAAGCAGTAGTGCCCTGTCGGAGGACGCATGTGAGACATACTCTGGGACTTCCTAGAAGGTCTTGTGGTGGGACGCTTGACAGGGGTCTGAGACTGTGCTGCAGTTGAGAGCAATGAACCATCAAGATTGGAATTAATAACTGCTCAGCCATAAAAGGAGTGAACTACTACTACACACATCATACATGAATCTCAAAAATTGTATGTTAAGCAATAGAAACCAGAAACAAAAAATTCAAACCATGAGAATAACAGTATGGAATCTGTATACAGACAAAATAAGTCTACGGTGATAGAAATCAGAGGCAGTGGTTGCAGGCAGTGGGAGGAGGGACATTGATTAAAATGGAGCCGAAGGGTTTTGATGGGAGTCTTTATTGTTTTGAGTGCTGGTTCCACTGGCGTAAACAATTGTCAAAACTGATTGAACTGAACTCTCTAGGTTGGTTCATTTCTTTGTATGTTAATTATATAGCAGTGAATAAAAGAAAGTCCTTTATTACAAAGTTTTTTTAAGATTGAAATTAATAATTTTCACACCTAGACATCATCTTATACATAGTCTTATTCGTACACATGAGCCAGTGAAGCATGGAGACATTCCAATTACAGAATGATTCTAACAGACTCAACTTGCAAATAAGCTTACTTAAGTCTTTCACAAACTTGAACAGCTTATATATATACACACACACACACATATAAATATATATATATACACTTAAACATGCATGCATGATCAGTCATGTTTGATTCTGTATGACCCTATGTACTGTAGCCTGCCAGGTTCCTCTGTCCATGGGACTCTCCAGGCAAGAATACTGGAGTGGGTTGACATTTCCTCTTCCAGGGGATCTTCCTGACCCAGGGATTGAACCCATGTCTCCTGAGTCTCCTGCGTTGGCAGGCAGGTCCTTTACCGCTTCAGCCATGGGAAAGTCCCCCAGAGGGCACAGGAGACCTGCAGAGCTCAAGCACGCTCAAAGCCAATGCATTACTCTGGGGAAAGCAAATTGGTTTTCTGGCACTCATGTTGGTTTCTGGCAGTACAGTGGAACCAAAGATCACCTGATGTCTGAATCTAGGGGCCACTCATTCTAGATGAGAACTCCGTATCTGGCAGCTGAACTCGGTTACACGTACTTGGGGTCGATGGACGTGCAAGGAGTGGCATGGCCCTGGGTTGTCGCTGATAATTACAGCTGAGGCTTCCAATGGTAACGGTAACTAGGGCAAAGTTAGAAAGCTGTAGTAGCTTCCCATGAGAACTACCTATGACTCAGTGTTCTAATTCCTTAGTGCTGTAAACAGACATGTCATCATTTGCAAGGGATGAAATTGTACTTCTGAGTGCAGTAGTCCTTTCAAACTCCCAAACTTTGAAAACTCCCATTACTTCATAACACTTATTGATAATTTAATGAACATCATCACTGTGTAGATAAATTATCTTGAATTACTACTTGTATTTCGTTGTGAATTCCCAGGCCAGATAGCTCATGTAGTTGCAATTACTTGACATTAACAGTTCTATAAAAATTATTAAGGTGATTTAGAAAAGATTACATATGAGTCATGTGGACTATTTCATCTGCAATATGATAAAAGTTCCTAATGTATGCTTTATTATGCAGCCTATTTTAATAACACATCAAAACAGTGACTGTTTGCTTTACTGTGCTATAAATTCTTTCCACTTGGCCTATGAGCTTCTAAAAAAGCATTTCAAGATTAAAATGAATTTTATTTCTAAATTTCTAATAGTTATAATTAAAAGGCTAAATTTTGAACCAGATTTTCCTATGAAGGTGCATGGATAGGGATCAGTACCCTTACTAGCATTGTCAAATGGGGGCCAGTTAAGGTTAAGTGTTATTTCTGATTGAATCTTGGTCTAGTTCTTAGTATACCACAAGTACTTGCTACATCAGAAGACATTTGACATTATAGCAATATTAACACCCTTGTAACTACAAGGTCATGTGAAGACAGTGCTAGGAATGATATTAATTAAGGTCATCCAGGCATCATCACCCCTAGGCACATCTGTAAGGCAAAAACAATGTTTCTTTTCTTTTTTATGCCTTAGTGAGTTTCTGTTTAGTATCTTTCACTGTACCCTACAGAGAGAGTAATATCCTTCTCTGCTCCTGACCCTCCTGGGCCCTACCTAGATTTTCACATAATCCCATCCTATCTATGTGATTTCCACATGGCAACAGGGAGCACATCTGTTCAGAGGCACAGTGACTAGAATGTACGTGGCTCAAAATATCAATACACATGTTAAGTGAATGAATAAATGATTGAATATATATATACATGAAGGAATTATAAATAGGCTTCCTTCCTAAGCATCGTCTCATACTTAAGGTCCTTCTTTTTGCTGACTTTGCACTCTTGCATTCATATTCAAAATGATTCTGCCCACCCACCCTCAGTTATGCTATAGCTAGAGAAATATGCACAAACACACATATAAAGTATATATTAAATAAAATATGATCTATATTGATATATGTGACATATGTCCTGTCATGTATCTGGCAATAAAAGAGTGCTACCACTACCCTTGGTGGATGGTAGAGTAGTGAGGATGCGCTGAAGTATAATGGAACACACAAGTTTTAGGGTCAGACAGCCCTGGGCTTGAATCACAGCTATGTCCCTAGTCAGTTTTGTAACACAGGCAAATTACTTAACATCTCAGTGTCTCAACATCATATGTCAAAGGGGAATATTAATATATGCCTTCAAGAAAGCATTGTGCTTAGTTGCTCAGTCATGTCCAACTCTTTATGACCCCATGGACTGTAGCCAGCCAGGCTCTTTTGGCCATGGGGATTCTCTAGGCAAGAATACTGGAGTGGGCAGCCTATCCTTTGTCCAGGGGATCTTCCTGACCCAGGAATCCAACCAGAGTCTCCTGCATTGTAGGTGGATTCTTTACCAGCTGAGCTACCAGGGAAGCCCCGAGAAAGTGTTGTCAAGACCTTACTTATAGATCAATCCTAAACGTAGTGGTTAGTGCCCTATTGAAGGAGGAGGATTATAAGCCATTCTTGTAGTTAGAGGGGGAAGAAAAATGCCCAATGTAGGTGTTTTCCAGAGAGATGACTTGTTGGGAGCAGGCATTTACCAGAGTGTATTGAAGGAAGACTCTCTCAGTGCTGCAGTTGCTAAACAACCATAGGGAGAGGTTAGAGGTTTTGTCCTATTGGCCTGAAAACTGGAACAACTTCATGGGAGGAACCAAAATGGGACACCGTAAGTTCAGCAGAGCCTGTGCAACACAAGCGATACACTTCTGGCAGAAACAGAAGACAGTTTCTTAATCCTACTCAGTAAAGATTTTTTAAAATAAATTTCTCATGAGTAGTTATTGATATATAAAGAAAAGGGAAGTCAGATGCCAAATACTTCTTTTACTTCCATAATGGCTACTCCTCAGGAAGTCTTAAAAATCCCTCTGGATTAAGTATTTCAACCAAGTTTTATTTTCTACCCAAAGCTGAAGAAATAAAATGTTCATTCCAAGAGACTGCCACCTGATTTTAGTTCTCGTATCTTCAGGTGTATTGGCCATTCCTAAGGCACAAAAATGGGTTTTTGTGTCCTACACAGTGAATTTCTTTCCCTTGTCCATGTTAGTTTTCACACTAAAAGGCAGAGAAAGGGACTCTATATTAACTCCATGTTCAAATAAGATCTGGAAGCCTCACTTTAACCTTACCCTCCCAGGCTCTCATGAAGGAAACAGTGGTGAATCTCCAGTTTTTCCAAAACTTCACTCTCTTGGTCAGTCGGTCAAAATACATTACAACAATGGTTTTCAACAACAGTTTTATCCCCCAGGAGGGCATTTGGCAATGTCTGGAGACGATTTTATTTGTCACAACTAAGGAGGTGCCCCTAGCATTTAGTGTAGAGGCCAAGAATGCTGTTAAAATTCGTACAACACCCACTGATTCTCACAGAATAATCATCTGGTGCAAAATGCCAATAGTGCTAAGTCAGGAAACCCTGTATGACAGAAATGTAAGCTGCATTTAATCCGTGTTAATACATGCACTAGTTGTAAAGGACCCACCTGCCAGTGCAGAAGACATAGGAGATGCAGATTCAATCCCTGGGTCAGGAAAATCCCCTTTAGTAGGAAATGGCAACCCACTCCAGTACTCTTGTCTGGACAGAGGAGCCTGGTGGGCTAGAGGCCATGGGTCACAAAGATTCAGTACGGCTGAAGCAACTTAGTACACAGGCACAATCATCAAAGGCAGAATATCATGTTATAATATGGCGCTTCAGTGTGGGTTCCCTAGTCCCCTGACAGGGGTGTCACTTCTATCAGAGGAACTCTATGGGAAGATGCTTCTTAAGATTCTTCCTGGTTGGAAACTTACCCAAATGATTTGAGGCTCAGTCATTTTTTTCACAAATACTGCATTGGAATGCTTTTTGCTTTCTGAAAACTGACTTGACAATCTCAAGATCTAGTATATAGGCTCACCTTGCAAACTATCTTCTGTGTACCTTTAACAAAGTCCCTTAATATCCATGAGCTTTGCTGCTTCCAATTGCAAAATGAACTGAAACATATCTGTCTACTTCGTGGGAAGTTTTAATCCAAAAAAAAAAAAAAAAAAGCAACCCTTAAATGGCATATGTAAAATCACTTTCATAAGTGTAATATAAACACAAGGTTATTATAGTGGCTTTTTGAAATATAAAATTTCTTTTGAATAATCAAGCAACTGATTTTTATGACTTTTTTTCCTAAGAGTACTTACATCAATTTTCAGATAAAGAGCCTACACATTTCTAAAATAAGGACTTAGGAGCCTAGTCCACAACACCAACCTTGCTTTAGTGGAAAGGGATAAAAAAAAAATTTAATTAAATTTGGAGTAGACTCTATCAAGCACAATCTTAATGTAAATAATGCAATGTAAATAAATGGTGCCTTAGCTTTTATATTTATTTGTTTACACTCTCACACACACATACACAGTTCCCAGAATCATGACAATTTTAATCGGCCAGAGAAGATGACTTTAAGCTAAGAACCTGCTCTTATTATACAATCAGAAACACTTCTTAGAGGATTAAATCTGTAATCACTATATACAGTAAAAAGAAATAATGACAAGTATATATTATGCACTGAGAAAAGGTGAGTTGATGTATTATGTAGGAAGTCATACACACAAATGCCTGTAGACGACCCATTATGTGAAGCAGGTATAAGACAAAAGGGAGTTTGGGAATACCACTCATAGTTGAGAATACCACATACCACTCACCTTGAAACCAAGGTTTCATGTGGAATTATAGGCCTTGAGTGGTTGCTGTTGTCTAGTCACTAAGTTGTGTCAGACTCTTTGCGACGCTATGGACTTTGTGTCACGGCCAGACTCCTCTGTCCGTGAGATTTCTCAGACAAGAATACTGGAGTGGGTTGCCATTCCCTTTTCCAGGGAATTTTCTTGACCCAGGGATCAAACCAACTCCTACACTGGCAGGCAGACTGGGAAGTCCTGTATAGTAAGGCTTGTACTTCCAAAAATTAGAATTTTTAAAGAAAAAACAGAAATCTTGACACTGATGTGAAATTTTCATACTTTTAAAGTATGTACAGGGCAAGTTCTGCCTAATGGCTATCTGCAACCACTGTTCTAAGCAAACAATTTAAAGACAATACTTTTAATCCAATGTCCCAATCATTTGTTTTTTTTTTTCCCCCAAAGCAGCATGTCTCTCTGACCACAGTCCTTTCAAAGGTCCTGTCAATAGAGGGGGGTGATTCATATAACACATGATAATCTTAATGACCCAATGTATGTAACTTTTTTTTTTTAATTTTAGTATTAGTATTAGTCACTCAATGGTGTCCAACTCTTTGCAACCCCATGGACTGTAGCCCGTCAGGCTCCTCTGTTCATGGGATTCTCTAGGCAAAAATACTGCAGTGGGTTTTTAATTTTAATTGGAGGTTAATTGCTTTACAATATTGTAGTGGTTTTGCCATACCTTGACATGAATCAGCCATGGGTGTACATGTGTCCCCCATCCTGAACCCCCCTCCCACCTTCCTCCCCACCCATCCCTCTGGGTTGTCCCAGTGCACTGACTTTGAGTGCCCTGTTTCATGCATCGAACTTGGACTGGTGATCTATTTCACATATGTTAATATGCATGTTTCAATGTTATTTTCTCAAATCATCCCACCCTTGCCTTCTCCCACAAAGTCAAAGTCTATTCTTTGTATCTGGGTTTCTTTTGCTGTCTTACAAATAGGGTCATCATTACCATCTTTCTAAATTCCATATATATGTGTTAATATACTGTATTGGTGTTTTTCTTTCTGACTTACTTCACTCTGAATAATAGGCTCCAGTTTCGTCTACCTCATTAGAACTGACTCAAATGTGTTCTTTTTAATGGCTGAGCAATATTCTATTGTGTATATGTACCACAGCTTTCTTATCCATTCATCTGCCGATGGACATCTAGGTTGCTTCCATGTCCTAGCTATTGTGAACAATGCTGCGATGAACATTGGGGTACACATATCTCTTTCAACTCTTGTTTTCAGAAGTGGGATTGCTGGGTCATATGGCAGTTCTATTTCCAGTTTTTTAAGCGATCTCCACACTGTTCTCCATACTGACTATACTAGTTTGCATTCCCACCAACAGTGTAAGAGGGTTCCCTTTTCTCCACACCCTCTCCAGCATTTATTGCTTGTAGACTTTTGGATAGCAGCCATCCTGACTGGTACCTCATTGTGGTTTTGATTTGCATTTCTCTGATAATGAGTGATGTTGAGCATCTTTTCATGTGTTTGTTAGCCATCTGTATGTCTTCTTTGGAGTAAAGTCTGTTTAGTTCTTTGGCCCATTTTTTGACTGGGTCGTTTATTTTTCTGGTATTGAGCTGTATGAGTTACTTGTATATTTTTGAGATTAATTCTTTGTCAGTTGTTTTGATTGCTATTATTTTTTCCCATTCCAAAGGCTGTCTTTTCACCTTGCTTATAGTTTCCTTCCTTGTGCAAAAGCTTTAAGTTAATTAGGTCCCATTTGTTTATTTTTGTTTTTATTTCCATTATTCTTGAAGGTGGGTCATAGAGGATCTTTCTGTGATTTATGTCAGAGAGTGCTCTGCCTGTGTTTTCCTCCAAAAGTTTAACAGTTTCTGGTCTTACATTTGGATGTTTAATCCATTTTGAGTTTATTTTTGTGTATGGTGTTAGAAAGTGTTCTAGTTTCGTTCTTCTACAGGTGGTTGACTTGTTTTCCCAGCACCACTTATTAAAGAGATTGTCTTCTCTCCACTGTATATTCTTGCCTCCTTTATCAAAAATAGGTGTCCATAGGTGCATGGATTTATCACTGGGCTTTCTATTTTGTTCCATTGATCTGTATTTCTGTCTTTGTGCCAGTACCATAATGTTCTGATTACTCTAGCTTTGAAGTATAGTCTGAAGTCAGGCTGGTTGATTCCTCCAGTTCCATCTTTTTTCTCAAGATTGTTTTGGCTATTCAAGGTTTTATGTATTTCCATGCAAATTGTAAAATTATTTGTTCTAGTTCTCTGAAAAACACTCTTGGTAACTTGATAGGGATTGCATTAAATCTATAGATTCCTTTGGGTAATATATTCATTTTCACTATATTGATTCTTGTGATCCATGAACATGGTATATTTCTCCATCTATCTGTGTCCTCTTTGATTTATTTCAGCAATGTTTTATGGTCTTCTATATATAGGTCTTTGGTTTCTTTAGGTCTATTTATCCCTAAGTATTTTATTTTTTTCATTGCAATGGTGAATGGAATTGTTTCCTTAATCTCTCTTTCTGTTTTCTCATTGTTAGCATATAAGAATGCAGGGGATTTCTCTGTGTTAATTTTATATCCTGCAACTTTATTATATTCATTGATTAGCTCTTGTAATTTTCTGGTGGAGTCTTTAGGGTTTTCTATGTCGATGATTATGTCATCTGCAAACAGTGAGAGTTTTATTTCTTCTTTTCCAATCTGGATTTTTCTTTTTTCTTTTTCTTCTCTGATTGCTGTGACTAAAACTTCCAAAACTATATTGAATAGTAGTGGTGAGAGTTGGAACCCTTGTCTTGTTCCTGACTTTAGGGGAAATGCTTTCAATTTTTCACCATTGAGGATAATGTTTGCTGTAGGTTTATATGGCTTTTATTATGTTGGGGTATTTTTCCTTCTATGCCTGCTTTCTGGAGGGTTTTTATCATAAATGGATGTTGGATATTGTCAAAGGCTTTCTCTGCATCTATTGGGATAATCATATGGTTTTTATCTTTCATTGTTATTGTGGTGTATCACATCAATTGATTTGCAAATATTGAAGAATACTTGCATCCCTGGGATAAAGCCAACTTGGTCATATGTATGATCTTTTTAATATGTTGTTGGATTCTGTTTGCTAATATTTTGTTGAGAATTTTTCCATCTGTGTTTATCAGTGATATTGGCCTATAGTATTCTTTTTTGTGGCATCTTTGTCTGGTCTTGGTATTAGGATGATGGTGGCCTCATAGAATGAGTTTGGGGGTTTACCTTCCTCTAAAATTTTCTGGAAGAGTTTGAGTAGGGTAGGTGTTCTCTAAATTTTTGGTAGAATTCACCTGTGAAGCCATCTGGTCCTGGGCTTTTGTTTATTGGAAGATTTTTGTTTACAGTTTTGATTTCTGTGCTTGTGATGGGTCTGTTTCTATTTCTTCCTGGTTCAATTTGGAAGGTTATACTTTTCTAAGAATTTGTCCATTTCTTCCAAGTTGTCCATTTTATTGTTATCTAGTTGCTGTAGCAGTCTCTTATGATCCTTTGTATTTCTGTGTTGTCTGTTGTGATTTCTCCATTTTCATTTCTAATTTTGTTGATTTGATTCTTCTCCCTTTTTTCTTGATGAGTCTGGCTAATGGTTTATCAATTTTATTTATCTTCTCAAAGAAGCAGTTTTTAGTTTTGTTGATTTTTGCTATAGTCTCCTTTGTTTGTTTTCATTTATTTCTGCCCTTATTTTTATGGTTTCTTTCCTTCTCCTAACCCTGGGGTTCTTCATTTCTTCTTTTTCTGGTTGATTTAGGTGTAGTTAGGCTATTTATTTGATTTTTCTCTTGTTTCTTGAGGTAAGCTTATATTGCTATGAACCTTCATCTTAGCACTGCTTTTACTGAATCCCACAGGTTTTGGGTTGTCATGTTTTCATTTTCATTTGTTTCTATGCATACTTTGATTTATTTTTTTTATTTCTTCTATGATTTGTTGGTTATTCAGAAGCGTGTTGTTTAGCCTCCATATGTCTGTATCTTTAATAGTTTTTTCCTGTGGTTGACATCTAATCTTACCACATTGTAATCAGAAAAGATGCTTGAAGTGATTTCCATTTTTTTAAATTTACCAAAGCTAGATTTATGGCCCAGGATGTGACCTATCCTGGAGAATGTTCTGTGTTCCCTTGAGAAAAAGGTGAATTCATTGTTTTGGGGTTAAATGTCGTATAGATATCATTTAGATCTAATTAGTCCATTTATCATTTAAAGTTTGTGTTTTCTTGCTAATTTTCTGCTTTGTTGGTCTATCCATAGATATGAGTGGGTTATTAAAGTCTCCCACTATTATTGTGTTAATTTCCCCTTTCATACATGTTAGCATTTGCCTTACATATTGCGGTGCTCCTATGTTGGGTGCATATATATTTATAATTGTTATATCTTCTTCTTGGATTGATCCTTTCATCATTATGTAGTGTCCATCTTTGTCTCTTTTCACAGCCTTTATTTCAAAGTCTATTTTATCTGATATGAGTATTGCTACTCCTGCTTTATTTTGTTCTCCATTTGCATTAAATATCTTTTTCCAGCCCTTCACTTTCAGTCTGTATGTGTCCCTTGGTTTGAGATGGGTCTCTTGTAGACAGCATATATGGGGATCTTATTTTAGTATCCATTCAGCCAGTTTTTGTCTTTTGGTTGGGTTATTCAACCCATTTACATTAGGGTAATTATTGATAAGTATGATCCTGTTGCCATTTACTTTGTAGTTTTGGGTTCCAGTTTATAAACCTTTTCTGCATTTCCTGTCTAGAGAAGATCCTTTAGCTTTTGTTGATGAGCTGGTTTGGTGGTGCTGACTTCTCTCAGCTTTTGCTTGTCTGTAAAGCTTTTGATTTCTCCTTCGTATTTGAATGAGATCCTTGCTGGGTATAGTAATCTGGATTGTAGGTTTTTCTCTTTCATCACTTTAAGTATGTCCTGCCATTCCCTTCTGGCCTGAAGAGTTTCTATTGAAAGATCAGCTGTTATCCTTATGGGGATCCCCTTGTGTGTTACTTGTTGCTTGTCCCGTGCTGCTTTTGATATTTGCTTTTTGTGTTTGATCTTCATTAATTTGATTAATATGTGTCTTGGGGTGTTTTGCCTTGGGTTTATCCTGTTTGGGTCTCTCTGGCTTTCTTCGACTTGGATGGCTATTTCCTTCCCCGTTTTAGGGAAGTTTTCAACTATTATCTCCTCAAGTATTTTCTCATGGCCTTTCTTTCTGTCTTCTTCTTCTGGGACTCCTATGATTCAAATGTTGGGGCATTTAACATTGTCCCAGAGGTCTCTGAGGTTGTCCTCATTATTTTAATTCTTTTTTCCTCTCTGTCTCATTTCCACCATCCTGTTTTCTCCTCACTTATCCTATCTTATGCCTCAGTTATTCTACTATTGGTTCCCTCCAGAGTGCTTTTGATCTCAGTTATTGCTCTCCACAGCCTGGAATACCCAGAGAGATTCACAGAGTTAAATAGAGAAGAGAAGGGGGAGGGAGCAAATAGAGGTGACCTGGGGGGGAATGTGAGAGTCAAAAGGGGAGAGAGCAATCAAGCCAGTAATCACACCCCTAAGTGAAAATGGATACTGAAGATTAAATTCTTAAAGGTACAAAATTGATAACAAATATGAAAAAACAAAGATTAAAAATCTAGAGTAGAGGTTAGACTCTCTAAAACACAATATTAAAAATACCAAGCAAAATCTATCACAAAATTTATAAAATATATATATATATATATGAAATTTTCTTTTAAAATAGGGTCTTTTTTGCAAGGTAATAGTAGGTTATAAAAATGAAAATTAAACGAGTAATAAAGAATTTAAAAATTAAAAAATGATAATAGTAAAAATATATCTAGGAATTTCTCTGGAGCTGTTGCAGGCAGTGTGGGGTCAGTTCAGTTTCAGATAGTTCCTTGTTCCAGCTTGTAAACTTCTTCTCAAGGTCTATAGGCCCCTGCCAATGCTTAGTCAATGTTAAGTACAGGGTTTTAATCTGTTGCACCTGTCACTTCCAGAGTGGTTCCCTCTTTGTTTATTTTGGCTTCCCCTGTTTGAAAGTCTCTACATTGTCTAATTTCCGCCCTGACATAGGGGGAGAAGGTGATCACTTGTTTAGGCTTACTTGTTCACCTGTGTTGTGGGGAGGAAGGAACACTGCAAACAAGCAAATATCACTGGGGTGTGTGGGGAATGCTCACAGTGTATGGACCACACTGGGTTTGCCCCAGCTCACAGCATGTGTGCTTTCCAGGTCTACACTGCTCAGGCTCCAGGTTGCTCTGCAGGGGTACTGTCCAAAATGGGCCCTGCCTTTCATGCACTTCCCAGGTCTAAGCTGCTCAGGTTCAGGTTCTCGGGTACTCCGCAAGGGCACAGACTTGGTTGGGCGTGCATTTTGTGCCCTTCCCAGGTCTGAGCAGCTCAGGCAACCAGGTGCTTGGCAAGTTCACTGTTGCAGGTGGGCCATGCGTCTTAATCACCTCCCCAGTCCTGGCCTCTCAGTTTCCTGGGTGTGCTGCAAGAGCACCATCTCAGGTGGGCTGTGTGTCTCCTCTGGAAAGCTGATCTCAGTCTGTGACCCTCCTGGCAGACGTTAACCATCCAGGAACCCAGGAAGACATGGTTAGCAACTGGGAGCCTGCTAACAATTTGGTGGAGGATGCCCAGTCTCTGGGGCTAAGATTGCCCCTTGCCTTCCAGCTCTGGCTGTCCCACACCTGCCTCTCTGCCTCCGGAGGGGGGAAGGGGCCTGTATGCAGCTGCCAAACTCTCCTTTGGTATTTGCTCAATCCTTTGTTCTGTGAGCAGGCCAGGCTGCATATCAGGTTAGAGCCTTTCACCGGGAAAGATCTCTTCTTGTTTTTTTCCACTCTGGCTATCCCACAGTTTGGGTTGCTATCTCACGTTAGCTCCCTCAGATTGTCCTCAGGGCATTCATGCCAAATACTTCTCCTAAGCATGCAGTCTGCACCTCCCAGTCCAGCCCTTACTCGCTCATGGCAGACACAAGTGTCTGAGCTATTTTTCCACTGGGAGTTGCAGTTAGGCACATATTCTGTGTTTTTTTTTTCTTTTTTTCCTCCAGGTTATGTTGCCCTCTGAGATTCTAAACCTCCCCACAGACCCGCCGGTGAGAGGGTTTCCTGCTATTTGGAAACTTCTCCTTCACGACTCCCTCCCCAGGATGGGTCTCCATCCTTAACTCTTTTGACTCTCTCTTTGTCTTTTATATTTTGCCCAAACTCCTTTTGAAGAGAATGGGGTGTCTTTCTGGGTGCCCAATGTCCTCTGCCATCATTCAGAAGTTGTTTTGTGGAGGTTGCTCAGCATTCAAATTGTCTTTTGATGAATTTGTGAGGGAGAAAGTGGTCTCCCAGTCCTATTCCTCTGCCATCTTGGGACTGCCTTCCACCCAATGTCCCAATCTCTAAGAAAGAAGAATTAAAAAAAAAAAAAAAGTTGGGCTAGTGATTATTTTCATCCTTCCTTAGTTAACTCCCTCTAAGGGACATGGCCAAGAGAAACCATGTAAAGTCTGCACAGTAACCCAGAACCTGTCTTCAAGGTCGTGATACCTTGGCCACCTCTTCTTACCCATCATCCCAAAGATCCTCAAGTGAGAGGAGTAGGCCCTCATTGAGGTCTGAAAACACTTTCCGAAGAATGTAATCTTTCAAGGAAGAGGTCAATTAATGTGTTTGTATCAACTCCATAATAATTACTCCCATTCAGAATGATTCAGCTTTAAACTCAAGATAATCAGACATATTCTGATTCCATTTATGAGGAAATATTGCAAAGTGACAATAAATGTTTCAACAAGTACATTCAAATGATCTATATTATTTATTCATTATTTACTAAGCTCTATGCCATATGTACAATTTTGATCATTTATATAAAAATGTTCCTAATAAGTACAGATATTTGTGTAATGTTTAACACTTCATTCCTACCACCTTTACACGCTCTTACAGCTTTGTAATATATTAAACATTTCAACTATGTAACATTCAACCATCAGAGCTGCATTAGAGGCATGATTTTGATTTTAGTGATGTTGACACATTCTCTAATTTTCAGTCATTTCCATTGAATTCACATTTGCTAATATTCAGAGCACCTTCCCTTAGTTACATGCTCCCCTCAACTATAAAAAGCTTTTGAAATATAACAGAAGAAATTCATTCTGCTGTAATTTGTCTTTTGAAGCAGTTGTTCATAATAAACCCTGAATTGTTCAATTTTGTTTCAGATATGCATCTCAGCAGATTTAATATCTGATCACTGTAGGTTTTTAAGTGAAAAAAATATTCAAAATCCAAAATCACCCTGAAAACAATGCAGACCACTGACACCTTTCCAAAATGTGCTGAAATTCAAGCTAGCATAGACACAAAACCTGAAAGACTGGCTTGCTTACTAGACAAACCACACACAACTGGACCTATGTATCTTCCAACCAGATTCACCTCTCAACCATCATTTTCAGGGCAAGTCTTAACTACAAATTCTATACACATAATTACTAACAGGACACTAGAGTGAAAATGTCACTGTTAAAAAGTAATCAGGGCCTTCCCTGGTAGCTCAGTGATAAAGAATCTGCCTGGCAGTGCAGGAGGCATGGGTTTGATCCCTGATCTGGGAGGATCCTACATGCCATGGAGCAACTAAGCTCACATGCCACAACTGTTGAGCCAGTGCTCTAGAGCCCCAGAGCTGCCAATACTGAGACCATGAGTCACAGCTACTAAGACTCCATGCCCTAGAGCCTGTGCTCTGCAATGAGAAGCCACCATAGTGAGAAGCCCATAGTCACCACAAGTAGAGAAAAGCCCACACGACAATGAAGACCTAGCGCAGCCGTAAAGAAAATAAAGAACATTTTTAAAAAGGATTTATAAATAAATAGTAATCAGAGTCACTGTATACTATTGATACATTACTGAAAATTTGACACTGTAGATGATAAGAAAATAGTGGAAATCATGATCCTTGCTCTCACACAGAGGTCTACAAAAAGCTAAATATAACTGGATCAGTCAGAGAGTCACTAATTATGCTATAGCATTTGCAGGTAGAAAATACTAAGAGCAAAGGGGAAGATTCTGAAATGGTCAGAGACAACTTCTTGGGAAATATGATATTTACACTTAAGATTCCTATTTACAGTTGCTTTGTTAGTTATGACCTGGTGTAGGTTCTGGAGTTTCTTTTCTTGTGTGACAAAATTTGAATGATGTGTGATGAACCTGGGGCTTTCCAGGTGGCTCACTGGGTAAAGAATCTGCCTTCAGTGCAAGAGTCTCAGGAGCCACAGTTTCAATCCCTGGGTCAGAACAACCCCCTGGAGTGGGGCATGGCAATTCTAAATGGACAGAGAATCCAGTGGACAGAGAAGCCTGTGGGCTACAGTCCATAGGGTTGCAAAGAGTCAGACATTACTGAAGTGACTGAGCATGCATGATATAGCTTTCAAAATGTAACTTTCAAAAATCTGTGACTCTGAGATTAGTTTTCTGTTTGTTTTTTTGTTCTAGTTTTGCAAGGAACCATGTTATTTACTTCTGTTGTCATTTCAATTCAATTAATAATAACATAAAGTTTATACACATTAAAAGATGTATACTTTAATGTGACTCAAATATGCTTAGTTTTACGACATGACTTTGGTGGGATCAAATCCCAGACACTGAGGCTCAATTTCATCTATAATCTCAGTTATCCAGAAGCATCAGTGGGTATAGTAAGTAAAACCTACTGGCTCGTGTGATGAAAGTGAAAGTGAAGTCGCTCAGTTGTGTCCAACTCTTCGAAACCCCGTGGACTATATCCCACCAGGCTCCTCTGTCCATGGGATTCTCCAGGCAAGAATACTGGAGTGGGTTGTCATTTCCTTCTCCAGGGGATCTTCCTGACCCAGGGATCGAACCTAGGTCTCCTGCATTGCAGGCAGATGCTTTAACCTCTGCGCCACCAGAGAAGCCCAACTGAATAATCAAAACATATGATTAAGTGTTGTTTTTCTGTGGGTAGAACCATCAGCGGGTATACTCTGGGGTGAGCTAAATCATTGTCAGTTAAGGAGCAACACCAGAGTCCAGTGTAAATTACAAACACATTGGGATGACATGGCTTGTATATATGTATACTTATACATATCTGTTATGTATAAATTGTGTGAAAGTGAAAGTTGCTCAGTCATGTCCGACTCTTTGAGACCAACTCTCTAAATTCTGTCCAACACTCTGAATTCTCCAGGCCAGAATACTGGACCACTCCAGAAGGGAAAGGTAGCCTTTCCCTTCTCCACAGGATCTTCCCAACCCAGGGATCAAACCCAGGTCTCCCACACTGGAGGCAGATTCTTTACCAGCTGAGCCACAGGGGAAGCCCAAGAATACTGGAGTGTGTAGCCTATCCCTTCTCCAATGGGTCTTCCTGACCCCAGGAGTAGAACCTGGGTCTCCTGCATGGCAGGTGGGTTCTTTACCAACTGAGCTATCAGGGAAGCCCAAAAGTGAAAGTCATGCATTCACGTCCAACTCTTTGCAACCCCATGGAATATACAGTTCCATGAAATTCTCCAGGCCAGAATACTGGAGTAGGTAGCCTTTCCCTTCTCCAGGGGATCTTCCCAACCCAGGGATTGAACCCAGGTCTCCTGCATTGCAGGTGGATTCTTTACCAGCTGAGCCATGAGGGAAGCCCATAATATGTATGTATGTGTAATTATTAAGAGAAACGTACTTGTATTCTGATATTTCTTCAAATATAACAAATAGCTTCTGTGTGTGTGTGTGTGTGTGTGTGTGTGTGTGTGCGCGCGCGCGTGCATGTGCAGGTATAGTGACCACATGAGAAAATCTTAATATAATGAAAAATATTTTTAAAAATTCTTTGGTGAGATATGTAGGGCACAGTATAAGGAAGAACTGAAAATAATTAAAAGTTGTAAAATTCTGTCTTTTCGTTAAACACTAAACAAAAAGAGGACCATAATATATTTTATGCATGCGAAGTTCAACACTTACAATGTTTCCAGAATAGAAACAAATTTAAAAGCCTGCAATTATTATTATAATATAAATAGCCAAATGCAGAAGCACAAATTTTAAAAATATTCTGTATAAATATCAGCAAGGTTAAGGGTTTGATAGTACTGTTCATATCTTCTATGTCTTTAGTTTTTGTTTTTTTTTTAATCTAATTGGTCTATTAGTTGCTGAGAGATATTAAAATTTCCAGATGATTAAGGAATTAATACTTCTCCCTTTAATTTTCTCAATTTTTTGTTTCATATACTTCTACATACATTTAAGCTATATTATTATTGTTGTTCAGTCGCTAAGTTGTGTCTGACTCTTTGTGACCGCATAAACTGCAGCATGCCAAACTTCCCTGTCCTTCACTGTCTCCCAGAGTTTGCTCAGACTCATGCCTATCGAGTCAGCGATGCCATCCAACCATCTAATCCTGTCTCCCTCTTCTCCTCTTGCTTTCAATCTTTCCCAGCAACAGGGTCTTTTAAGTATGTATACATTTAAGATTGTTACATCTTCCTAGTGAATTGACCTTCTATCATTTAGAAATGTCCCTATTTATATCTGATAATACTCTTTGTCTTTATGTGTTAATCTAATGTTAACCTATCCACTCCAGAATTTTTATTCTTACTGTTTGCATGGAATATCATTCCTCATACATTGTCTTTAAACCTGAGTTTTATGTTGAAAGTGAATTACTTTTAGATTGTAATATATAATATAGTTGGGTCTTGCTTTTTTTTCTTTTAGCCTGTTCTGACCACCTCTAACTTTTAACTGGAGTGTACAGATCATTAACATGTTTAATTAGTTTTTATTGGAGTACAGTTGCTTTATAATGTTGTGTTAACTTCTGCTGTACAGAAAGGGAATCAGCTGTGTGTGTACATATATTCCCTCTAGTTTGGATTCCCTTTCCATCTAGGTCACCAGAGACCGTGGAGGAGAGTCCCCCTGTGCTGCATAGTAGGGCCCCATCAGTTACCTATTTTATACACATTCATGTGTGTATGTCAGTCTCAACCTCCCAGTTCATCCCACCCTCTTTCCCCATTGGTAATCACAAGTTTGTTCTCTATATCTGTGTCTCTCTTTCTGCTTTGCACTTGAGTTCATCTGTACCATTTTTCCAGATTCCACATATAAGCAATATCATGCAATACTTGTTTTTCTCTTTCTGACTTGCTTCGCTGCAGAGGAAAGTCTCTAGGTTCATCCATATCTCTGCAAATGACACAGTTTTGTTCCTTTTGTGGCTGAGTAATATTCCATTGCATATATGTACCACACCTTCTTTATCCACTCCTTTGTTGATGGACTTTTAGATTGCTTCCATGTCCTGCTATTGTAAATAGGGGCTGCAGTGAACATGGCATGCATATAACTTTTTGAATTATGGTTTTCTCTGGGTGCCTGCCCGGAAGTTAGACCACTGACACTTAATGTAGTTTTTTATACTGTTGGCTTAAGACCTACAGTTTTACTATTTTTTTCCTATTTGTCAACATTGTTTTTTGTTTCCCTTCTCTTCCATTTCCTACTTTCTCTTGGACTAAATGAATATTTTCAACTCCATTTTAAATTTATCTGTTGACTTTTTTAGCTATACATTTTTGCATTGTGCTTTAAGAATTTTGTGTTTCATAGTATATATTAACTTTCCACATTCTGCTTCATGTAAAAATGTAAAAATCTTGCAAGTATATAATTTGATTTAACTCATCATCATGTTTTATGGCTATATGTATTATACCATGAATATTATGAATCCCACAATTAAGTCTTATCATCTTCTTTCATTAATAGCTATATGTATTTTAAAGGATTATGAGGAAGCAACAGTCTTTTATATTTTTGAACACTGGTTATTGAACATGAAGAGATGCATAGAATGGGCTGTCTCCAGCACACCACTGAAATCAAAAGCACTTCTTATTTCTAGGGCTGAGTTCCCACTTTTCTTCACAATATTGTTTTTTTTTTTTTTTTCCAATTGACCAAGAATACCTACTACCATTTGTATGACCTGAGGAAAAAATATTGGTCATCTGAATTTGTACAAACATATACTTTAAAAGATTTGAGAATCCTCTATCTCAACCATTTCATTTTAAAGTTGTAGAAATTGAGACCCAGGGAAATGGAATGATCTAAGTAAAGCCATGTGAATAATTAATAGACAAACTTAGAGTAGAATATAATTCTCCTGACCTCTAGAGGTCAATTCTTGCCTGAAATTTAGGTGCCTTTCACCCAATAAATGTGATTTCTTAATCTCTAGTGTCTCCTTATTCGCACCAGACTGTAAAAGCCTCAAGGACAGAGTATGTTGGGATCCACCTTTTCTGTAAATTCACGGCATCTAAAACACAGTAAGTCAGTGTCACAGACTGAAGATTCACAGTGTGTAAGTTTTGCTTGCCTCTTCTCTTTTAAAAATCTGATTTTGAATGTCCTTACATGGGGAATGGGATTCTATAGGTGCCTCAGCATTGCCCACCTTTCTGCTTCACTTGTGAAAGCCAATATACATGTTCATGCATCCCATGGAGCATTTAAATAGGGAAGTGCTCAGTAAACGTCAAATGGAGAATCAGGATATCAAACATTTAGGTTTTTTCACTTAGGTTTTTTCCCTTAGGTTAGGGTGAACACCTCTCTTGGTTTGCCCAATACTGCCCTGGTTTTAGAACTTCAAATATTATGTTCTGGAAAACATAAAATTATGTCTTCCATAATTTTCCTTAGGCCTGAACACATAAATTTCCTTAGGCCTGAACAGATCAGAATGGTTGGTTATTCTTAACTGACCAGTTTTTACCCAAGAAAAAAATATTTTTATAAATTTAATAACCAAGTATTAATGATTTATATTTCTCTTTGGTATGATAAAAAACAATTTACTACTGTATTGTTTGATTGAAGTTTGTGGAGAGTGGAACTTAAATGTTCTTAACCTCAGAAAAAAAAATAATAAGTATTAATTTAAGAGGTGATAGATGTGTCATTTACCCAGGTGGGAGGAATCCTTTCAAAATGTATACATATATCAAATCATCGCAATGTACACTTTAAACATCTTAAAGTTTTGTCAGTTATACTTCAATAAAGCTAAACAAAATCAATGGATTGTCTGAAAAGTACAATTTAAATAATTAGAGCATCTAGGTAAAGTCTGTGAAGCTTCTCTCTAGAAACTTGTAATAAATCATGACCTAATCGTAGTCTAGTTTCGTTTCTTAATCCTAAAGTGTCATCATGATCTTTTCTTGAGAATGAGCAGCTATACTTCTGCTTCAGTAATATTTTAGTTTTTTGAGATACATCTTCACCTTCAAAAGGACCTCAGACACCTCAGGTTCTATCAACAGCTCTCCATGGAAGAAACCGCAGTTCTTCCTCAGTCCTGTTGATAAAGTGTGCCTTCCTTGCAAAGTTTTGCCCTGTAAGAACCTGCCAGTGATGCTTTTCTAGGTGGTCTTGCTTCCTATAGAAATCCCTTCTCAGATCCTAACCCGCTTTTTTCAAAGACTAATTGATTTCATAATTTGTTTTATTAGTTTGTCTTAAGGTAAGTTCTCGCTGCAACCATCTCTTCACTCTCAAATTTCCAGAATTTAAGGTACTCCTGAGTTATTTATGTACCTATGTATTGAAACCCTCCCTGAAGCTCTGCTTGTCCCCTACCCTTCTCTGCCATCCACGCTGCTACAGCCTCAGGGGGACCTCTGATTTCACAAGGGGGTTTTCCCTCTCTCTCTCAAATCTTTTTAAACACATTTAAAATGGAGAAGAGAACACGGTTTTGGTTTTGCTTTTTATTGCTTAAAATAATAGTTGTAGCTGTGAGGATGGACTTGAAAAAATAAGATAATACAGGTAGGACTAACACCAGAAGGAGGGATTAGGTGTTGGAGGAAGAGAAAGGGGAGAGGTAGAGATGGAGACGAAAGAAGAGGAAAATAACCCTTATCTTCTTTCTTATCTTCTCTTTTTATCTTGGTAGAAGTCCCTGATTCTGTGTCCACTTCTCCATCTGAAATTTCTTCTCTACTTTGATCCCAACAATCTAATACATCTGATATGTGATAAAATTGTTTTTTAAAATATCATCTTTATTTCATGTGCCATGTCCTGAGTACTGGATTCAGATATAACAACAAGAATGTATATTAATTAATTAAACTGCTTTTAAATATTTGCAAATAGAACTTTCAAATTATGATGTAAATTTAAGCAAAAAATGCAAATCAGAATGTTTCCCAGTTTTGCATGTAATAGAATCTAGTACTTTTGTTATAAACTTCTATGATTTTTCCCCCACCTCCACTGAAAGATAAAAGTGCCAACCACTGTCTTTTTTCAGCCTATCCCCTTGGAATTCCTGTCACTCTTATTTAGCATACCTTATTTCTTCATGGAAATAGCACTGTTTAGTTTATTAAAAATTCATGGGACACAATTTTCTCTTGAGTACATAGGGCCTAAGGCTTTCAACCATGTCTATGTTATTGCCTAAAAACTTACCTATGTTTAAAAGATTCATGAACTTAGAGTTACTATTGTCCAAATATCAGCAAAGTCTTTTTTGGGAATAGAAAAAAAAAAAAAAACTGTAAGAGATCATCATTCTGTCTTTACTTCTGGAAATGCTTGTCTTATATTAATCAAAATCCATAAATAACTAATCTTACTATTTAAAAAGATGTCACCCTCATTTTGGTATTTAGATATTTCAAAGAAGTGCCTATTCCTTATGGAATGATGCCTTTTGTTGTAATACCGATTCTATTTTCTCTTACTAGATAGAGTTTTTAAGTAGTCTTTGTGCTTCAAAATTCTTTTTTCAAGTTTTCATGATTATATTTCCTGATCTATTCTTAAAACTTCTTTCTTTCTTTTTTCTCAAAGTCTCAGGTTTCTAATTTTATTTGTAAATGTTAAAATTCCAATATATGTGATATCTGGGGATATAGAATTTTTTTTAAAACCATTCTCAATTTCTGTGTTGGAATAATCAAAATTCTTTACATATTGTTCCATATTTATATAAGTAGAGGATCCTGTGTTTGACCTATTTCTCTTCTCTTTAAAACATTATTTTTAATTTTAATAAACTAAGCATAAAATTTACCATCTTAGCCATTTTTAAGTGTACATTTTTGTGGTAGCACATATGTTCGCATTGTTCACATTGAGAGGATACAGATTTTGACCACTCAAATACTAACCTAGATAATATTTGACTTCTTTGATCCAACACTTTTAGTATGTTTTATGAATTTTGCCCTGTTTTATATTTTTTATTTTATAACCCAAGCACCTAGCACAGAGTTTGCAAGTCAATAAATGTTAAAGATCAAGGACTCAAACCAAACATCCACAAAGAGAGTCAATCAGAGTTGGGAGTCTGAAGTTTGTGAAATGGAGCTGAAAAAACTGCTCTATTCAAAACAACATATTGCATGTGATGATTCTCATCTGCTATTATTAGCATTGTCTGAGAGTCAAGTACTTCATTAACTGAATGCCTGTTCAATGGGTCTTAAAACTGGATAACATTATTTCTCTGGGGACAAAAAACAGACCTACTCATCTAGATTATTCTTTTCATTTCATCCCTTCAGGGCTACAAGCCTATCTAGAAGAGAATGTATTAAGATGTCAGCTATTTATATCAGATCTGAAGTCAGGAAAGGAACTTAAAATCATGCTTTGACCATAAGCACCTTTGTTGTTATTGTTTATTCACTAAATTGTGTCTGACTCTTTGCATCCCCACAGACTGTAGTCTGCCAGGCTCCTCTGTGGGATTTCCCAGGCAAGAATACTGTTCAGTTAAGTTCAGTTCAGTTGCTCAGTGGTGTCTGACTGTTTGCAACCCCATGGACTGCAGCATGCCAGGCTTCCCTGTCCATCACCAACTCCCAGACCTTGCTCAAACTCATGTCCATCGAGTCAGTGATGCCATCCAACCATCTCATCCTCTGTCATCCCCTTCTCCTCCTGCCTTCAGTCTTTCCCAGCATCAGGGTCTTTTCCAATGAGTCAGCATCAACTGGCTGAAGTATTGGAGCTTCAGCTTCAGCATCAGTCCTTCCAATGAATATTCAGGACTGATTTCCTTTATGATTGACTGGTTTGATCTCCTTGCTGCCCAAAGGACCCTCAAGAGTCTTCTCTAACTCACAGTTCAAAAGCATCACTCCTGTATTAAAAGAATACTGTAGTGGATTGCCATCTCCTTCTCCAGGCCATCTTCCCAACACGAGGATTGAGCCAGCATCTCCTGTATTGGCAGGCAGATTCTTTAGCCTGACCCATCCGCACCTTTACATGTCTGATATTCATAATTGTGGTCACTTATCAAGTGTAAATTATGTTCCAAGCACTGTGCCAAAAAGCATTTTTCAGATGCCATTTTATGATAGAAACTCTATCAGATAATGCTCATCACCTTCACTATGCAGGTGAGGAAACTGTCTTAGGTTGAATGGGTTACCCAAATGTACAGAGCTAGAGAGTAACAGAAATAAGGTTTAATCTGGTCTGTCTGATTTCAAGCCTTGTTTTTTTTTTTTTTTTTTTTTACTATGTCAGTATTTTTTACAGATTCATGACCTACAATTAACTTGTTAATATTGATGAGAATTGAAACTTTGGATAAGCATAAAAGTAAAAGCTGTTAAACTTCTTTTTAAAAAAATGAGAGAACAAAAAAGGCATTGGTTAAATTGAAATGAATAATTTGATTGACAAAGGCATTTCAGTGTTGGCATTCCCTGATTTAGGATCCCAAAAACCCAGGTTCTGTTCTTGCTTTTGCTACTTACTAGTTGTATTGTCTTTAGCAAGACCGTCATCTACAGTGATTTCAGTATTTTCCATTAGTGTTGTTGTTCATTTGTTCAATCATGTCCGGCTCTTTATGATCCTGTGGAATACAGCACAACAGGCTTCCCTGTGCTTCACCATCCTGGAGCTTGCTCAAACTCATGTCCATCAAGTTGGTGATGCCATCCAACCATCTTGTTCTCTTTTGTCCCCTTCTCCTGCCTTCAATCTTTCCCAGCATCAGGGTCTTTTTAATGAGTCAAATCTTCACATCAAGCAGCCAAAGTATTAGAGCTTCACTTTCAAGCATCAGTCCTTATAATGAATATTCAGGATTGATTTCCTTTAGGATTGACTGGTTTAATCTCCTTGCAGTCCAAGGGACTCTCAAGAATCTCCAACACCACAGGTCAAAAGCATAAATTCTTCAGCGTTCAGCCTTCTTCATGGTCCAACTCTTACATCGATACATGACTACTGGAAAAATCATAGCTTTGACAGTATGAACCTTTGTCAGTAAAGTAATGTCTCTGCTTTTTAATATGATTTCTAGATTTGTCATAGCTTTTCTTGCAAGAAGCAAGCATCTTTTAATTTCATGGCTGCAGTCACCATCTGCAGTGATTCTGGAGCCTAAGAAAATAAAGTCCGTCACTGTTTCCAATGTTTCCCATCTATTTGCTATGAATTGATGGGACCAGATGCCATGATCTTCATTTTTTGAATGTTGAGTTTTAAGCCAGCTTTTTCACTCTCCTCTTTCACCTTCATGAAGAGGCTTTTTAGCTCCTCTCCAGTTTCTGTCATAAGGGTGGTGTCATCTTCATATCTGAGGTTATTGATATTTCTCCTGGCAATCTTGATTCCAGCTTGTGCTTCATCCAGCCCAGCATTTCTCATGATGTACTCTGCATATAAGTTAAATAAGCAGGGTGACAATATACAGCCTTGACATACTCCTTTCCCTATTTGGAACCAGTCTGTTGTTTCATGTCCAGTTCTAACTGTTGCTTCCTGATCTGCATACAGATTTCTCAAGAGGCAAGTCAGGTGGTCTAGTATTCCCATCTCTTGAAGAATTTTCCGCAGTTTGTGGTGATCCACAAGTCAAAGGCTTTAGCGTAGCCAATGAAGCAGAGATAGATTTTTTTAAAAATTCTCTTGCTTTTTCGATGATCCAACAAATATTGGCAATCTGATCTCTGGTTCTTTTTCCTTTTCTAAATCCAGCTTGAACATCTGGGAGTTCTCAGTTCCTGTACTGTTGAAGCCTGGCTTGGAGAATTTTGAGAATTACTTTGCTAGTATGTGAGATGAGTGCAATTGTGCGGTAGTTTGAACATTCTTTGGCATTGCCTTTCTTTGGGGTTGGAATGAAAACTGACCTTTTCCAGTCCTGTGACCACTGCTGAGTTTTCCAAATTTGCTGGCATATCGAGTGCAGCACTTTCACAGCATCATCTTTTAGGATTTGAAATAGCTCAACTGGAATTCCATCACCTCCACTAGCTTTGTTAGTAGCGATGGTTCTGAAGGCTCACTTGACTTTGAACTCTAGGATGTTCTGCTCTAGGTGAATGATCACACCCTCATGGATTTCTGGGTCTTTAGGATCCTTTTTGTATAGTTCTTTGATTTATTCTTGCCACCTCTCCTTAATATCTTCTGCTTCTGTTACGTCCATACCTTTTCTGTCCTTTATTGAGCCCTTCTTGCATGAAATGGTCTGTTGGTATTTCTCATTTTCTTGAAGAGATCTCTAGTCTTTCCCATTCTATTGTTTTCCTCTATTTCTTTGCATTGTTCACTTAGGAAGGTTTTCCATTAGTAAACAGACATGAAAATACTTGCTTTATCCAATATCAATGGTGACATTGATGTTCAAATGAGATAAATTATGTGAAATCAGCCTGAAAATGTAGGTACTGTGTATTGGTTCGAGGTGACTTCAAATCCACTTGCTTGTGTCTTAAGTAAAATTGTCTTGTTCTACTTGTGTATGACTAAGACAAGAAAACAAATACTTTTTTAGAAGTGGAGTTGTTGTGATTTAAAAATGAGTTAAGTTGTTTCAGGATGTCATTGTCTCATCCATTGCCCTTACTAAGCACTTAATAGCTCAGCTGCCCAAAGGCCTTGCTGAAAACTTACTGATAAGAAATTGTGGAGAAGCAACTATGGCAAGGGGACATTTAGACGGTAAACACTGGGAGTTTGTGAGGAATATCTGAGGGAGAGAGTATTTTGCTTTGGGCAGAAGTTATTTTGTGCAGATCTAACTTTCCTGAGGTCTTGATACGCTTGCTCTTGCCATGTTGTTCACTCCTGGTGGGCAGTGTAGTGCTAAGCCATGCAGCAGTCTCGGGAGGAGAAGAGACCCTCACTCCTGCCTGTTTAAAATGCTCCTCACAGGCAGTGGTGCAACCTGGGCAGTAGTGTCTTAAATGATAACCCTCAAGCAGCCTAGCCTGCCACCCACACCAGTGTCTTCATTCCCTAGCAACCTGCCCTGACAAAAAGGACTTTCATATTTTTGCTTTGACAGCTGGACATCAGCTCTTTGCAAAGTCCTCTCTCCTAAGTCCTCAATTGTGCAAAGGTACACCTTGAACTAAATTTGGACTTTATTTCTTTCATCTCCCCTTGCCTATAATAGTAGTGTAACTATTCTACCACTTGTTTGGAGTGTGTTATTTATTGGCTTATCAAAAGATACTTTCTTATGTGCTATTGGCTTGTGAAATCATTATAGGTTCCACAGTGAATTTATGTTAAATAGGTTGCTGGCAAAGACAAACTCTGAGCATTATTTGCCCCCAAAACAAGACAGTGTATATTGCACTTTATGTAAGAAGGATGTAGAGTTTCTATTAACCTATAATTTTTCTAGAAGCAACATTTTAGGAAGAAAAACTGAGAATCTAGATACATGTTTGAATTTTTTTAATGTTTTATTTTATATTGAGATGTACTGATTAAGAGTGTTGTGATAGTTTCAGGTGGACATTGAAGGAACTCAGTCATACATATATGCACATCCATTCTCCCCCAAACTCCCTCCCATACAGGCCACCACACGACATTGAGCAGAGTTCAATGTGCTGTACACATATTGAGTTTTAATCTTACATTTACCTCTTAGCACTTGAGTCTGGGGGCTTCCCAGGTGGCTCAGTCAGTGGTAAAGAATCTGTCTGCAATGGAGGAGACAGAGGTTCAATCCCTGGGTTGGGAAGATTCCCTGGAGGAAGAAATAGCAACCCATTCCAGTGTTCCTTCTGGGAAAATCCCATGGACAGAGGAGCCTGGTAGGCTACAGTACCTTGGGTAGCCAAGAGTCAGACACGACTGAGCATCAATGTACACACACTTGTGTCTGACACATGTTACATCTTCAACAGCCCTTCCCTCTTCCATGTCTATATTTCATTCTCTTCATCTGAAAAACTAGAACATCTGAGCTAGTTAATGGCTACAGACCAATCCAGCCAGAATACCTGGATATATGAAATGGCATGTCCCTTTAAGACTCATTACAACTGAAAAGTCTTCTGAGTCTCTTAAATGTATACCTTGGGCCATAGTAACCTAGACACGGTCCTTATGCTACATATCTAGGAAAAAAACCAAAATGCTCTATTTTATAAAACCCTGCTTAATGCTGCTGCTGCTGCTGCTAAGTCACTTCAGTCGTGTCCGACTCTGTGCGACCCCATAGACGTCAGCCCACCCGGCTCCCCCGTCCCTGGGATTCTCCAGGCAAGAACACTGGAGTGGGTTGCCATTTCCTCCTCCAATGCATGAAAGTGAAAAGTGAAAGCGAAGTCGCTCAATCGTGTCCGACTCTTAGCGACCCCATGGACTGCACCCTACCAGGCTCCTCCATCCATGGGATTTTCCAGGCAAAAGTACTGGAGTGGGGTGCCACTGCCTTCTAATTCCCTGAATTCCCATGTCTTTCTTCCTCAAAGGTAACCTTTTCCCAGATATTAAATTGGAATAAAGATTTCTCTCATCTTCTTATTCCCAAAACAACAACAATAAAAACCAATCAACTCCTTTAAAGAGGACATACTTTGTGTTTAACTCCCAGATCACCTGCTTATAGCTGAGTAATTTTGGACAAGATGTTGCATTTCTTATGACTTCCGTTCTATAAATATTTAAAATGAGATCATCATCTTCTACCTTCTAGAGTTATGGTCAGGACTGAGTGAGAAATCCTACATATGGTGCCTAGCACAGAGCCAGATAGAGAGCGGATGCTCATTAAATGTTAATTTGCCTCCTTCCCTTCCCAAGTAATCACTGTTAGGGAAACTGTCTGGGTCCACAAATAAGACCAGACCCCTTATAACAGGGATGGGGCTCATGAGAATTACTTTAAAAAGAAGAGCATCTAGCAAACTACAAGAATTTTTGTTTGTTTCCCCTTTTGATGATTTATGGAAATACTGACTTCTTGGAAAGCCAAGAACCAAGACACATAGACACCTAGAGTAGGAATGTTACTGAAGAGATGAAGAAGGAATACAAGTGGAAGCTGAACATTCAAATCTCTTACCAATCATCAAGAAAAATTAATTGCTTCAGTGAAGTTATTTTAGAGTGAGTGAAGTCACTTTAGAGTGAGTGAAGTCTGGCAGTTCAGAATATAAGTTTTCAAAAGGTGACTGTGTAGAAATCTATTTTTTCCCCTTGAGAGCCAGGTGTTTCTGACATGGCAGAGGAAGCTCTTTAAAGGAGTTAATAAGAGTCTGAAAGTAATAGTCAAATTAAGTTGCAAATATAAACTTTACAAAAAGGCACACACTTAAAGGAACCCTTCAGAGTAGTTGTACTTGTGATCATGTTGTTGTTCAGTTGCTAAGTCATGTCCAGCTCTTTGCAGTCCCATGGACTACAGCACGCCAGACCTCCCTGTCCCTCACCATCTCCTGGAGTTTGCCCAGGTTAAGTTCATTCCCATTGTGTTGTTGATGCTATCCAACCATCTCATCCTCTGCCTCTCTGCAGCATCCTCATGATCATGGGTCTCAATTAAGATATAAGTGGTATGTGATGAATATCTATAGCCCTTCTCTATTCCTCTCTGGGAAATGTACTTGTGGCTATTTAAAACTGATTTTTATTTAGAAAACAGTCCATATTAAATCCTGGCTTAACTGAATCATTGACCAAAGTATTAGGTTTTCTGTTAGATCTATATTGGAACCAGGACCTAGGTGACAGAATCTCCAACACTTTCATTGTCTGTTCTGGGTGTTAGTCCTTCAAATAAATGTTTGTGTCTGGACAGTGAGACTTTTTACTCTAAATGAAGGTTTCTTAACCCTAGATCTGTAGTATTTTGGGCTGGGTAATCATTTAGGGGCTGTCCTATCCATTGTAGGATGTTTAATAACATCTTTGGTGCCAGTCGCACCCCACCCCTCCAATCATGACAATCAAGAATGTCTCCAGATAGGGTCAAGTGTCCCCTGGGGGACAAAAGTCATCCCAGATTGATAATCATTGAGAATCACAGAAGGAAAATTGCGCTCATCTCTTAAGTATAAAAGCTACTTACCTAAGTATGTATTGTCCTATACAAGATATTCAATTTAAAAAAATGTTAGGCATATGAAAAGGGGGGAACTGCTTTAAAGGTTAAGCATCAGAGGTAGACTCAGGTATGTCACAGAGGCTGGAACTTTCAGATAGGGATTTAAAATAACTGTAATATATTTACATGCCTAATGGGAAAGGTAGACAACATGTAAAGCCAAATGAGTAATTTCAGCAGAAAGATAGGAATTATAAAAACAGTCACATGGAAATGCTAGAAATCAAAACCAGAAATGAAGAATGACTTAAGTCCACTTAAGTCATTTTCCATTCGATGCAGCTAAGGAAAGAATCGATGACATTGAAGACACATCATAAGAGATGACACAAGATCAAGAGAAACTTGTGACAGTTTTTTAAAGTTTGCCACTAAAGAATAACCTAAGTGTTATGGAACAATGGGTTCTCTTCATTTACATTTTAGCTTCCTAAACCTCTCTGGATCATACTTAGCTGTTATCCTATCTTATACTTTATGCCATCCTCTTGATTTGTTCTTGACCTTGTTAGAGTGCTTCCTAAAATAATTTTTCTATCCTGTGTTTTTGTGGTTAAAAATTTTATGTTCAGTATTATTTTTGGATTATCTTGACAGTTAATTGAAAATCTTGGATTCAAAAATTTGAAGATCTTTTTTGAGAGTCGCTTATATTTTCAATGTTGCTTGCAGACATCATTCTGATTCTGTTCTTTTATGGATAATTTAATTTTCTGGATACTCCTAGACATTTTTCATTTTCCTTGGTGTACTAATTTCACCAGGAACTGATGGTGCATAAGTGGGTTTTCATTAATTCTACAGTGTCCTTTGTGACCTCTTTTAATCAGAAGATTTTATGTTTGTTAAACATTGGGAATTGCCCTTTGTTTTCTCAATCTTTTTTAACAATTTATTTATTTTAATTGGGGGCTAATTACTTTACAATATTCTGGTGGTTTTTGCCATACACCAACATGAATCAGCCATGGGTGTACATGTGTTCCCCATCCTGAACTCCTTCCCACCTCCCTCCCCACCCCATCCCTCTGGGTTTTCCCAGAGCACTAGCTTTGAGTGCCCTGATTCATGCATCAAACTTGCACTGGTCATCTGTTTTACATATGGTAATATACACGTTTCAATGCTATTCTCTCAAATCATCCCACCCTCGCCTTCTCCCACAGAGTCCAACAGTCTGTTCTGTACATCTGTGCCTCTTTTGTTGTCTTGCAACAGCGTTGTCGTTTTCGTCTTTCTAAATTTCATATATATGCATTAATATACTGTATGGCTATTTCTCTTTCTGACTTACTTCACTCTGTATAATAGGCTCCAGTTTCATCCACCTCATTAGGACTGACTCAAATGCGTTCTTTTTTTTATAGCCGAGTAATATTCCATGGTGTATATGTACCACAGCTTTCTTATTCATTCTTCTGCTGATGGGCATCTAGGTTGCTTCCAGGTCCTAGCTATTGTAAACAGTGCTGCGATGAACACTGGGGTGCACGTGTCTCTTTCTGATTTCCTCGGTGTGTATGCCCAGCAGTGGGATTGCTGGGTTGTATGGCAGTTCTATGTCCAGTTTTTTAAGGAATCTCCATGCTGTTCTCCATAGTGGCTGTACTAGTTTGCATTCCCACCAACAGCATAGAGGATTCCCTTTTCTCCACACCCTTTCCAACATTTATTGTTTATAGACTTTTTGATAGCAACCATTCTGACTGGCATGGCATGGTACCTCATTGAGGTTTTGATGTGCATTTCTCTGATAATGAGGGATGTTGAGCATCTTTTCATGTGTTTGTTAGCCATCTGTATGTCTTCTTTGGAGAGAAGTCTGTTTAGTTCTTTGGCCCACATTTTGATTGGGTCATTTATTCATCTGGTATTGAGCTGCATCAGCTGCTTGTATAATTTGGATATTAATTCTTTGTCAGTTGTTTTGTTTGCTATTATTTTCTCCCATTCTGAAGGCTGTCTTTTCACCTTGCTTATAGTTTCCTTCATTGTGCAAAAGCTTTAAATTAATTAGGTCCCATCTGTTTATTTTTGTTTTTATTTCCATTACTCTTGGAGGTGGGTCATAGAGGATCTTTCTTTGATTTACATCAGAGAGTATTTTGCCTATGTTTTCCTCTAGGAGTTTCATAGTTTCTGGTCTTATGTTTAGATCTTTAATCCATTTTGATCCATTTATTTTTGTGTATGGTGTTAGAAAGTGTCAGGAAGCATTTAACAGGAGGCTTCCTGTGTGCTGTTTTGAATCTGTCAGGAATCCTCTAGTCCTTATTAATTCCTGAATATTCTGCATTTGACATCAGTTGTTCTATATGCTCTGCTTTTTTTCTTCTCATTTATGGATTTTGGTTTTGATTATGATTATTGTTCAGCTTTAGGCATCCCTATCTTTAAACGCCTTTGACTCAAAGAAATCTTAAAACAGGAGAAAGGATAGACTCACGTACACAATCAATTCAGTCACTCAGTCATGTCCTACTCTTTATGACCCCAAGGACTGCAGCATGCCAGGCTTCCCTGTCCATCACCAACTCCCATAGCTTGCTCAAACTTATGGTCATTGAGTCGATGATGTCATCCAACCACCTCATCCTCTGTCATCCCCTTCTCCTTCTGCCTTCAATCTTTCCTAGTATCAGGATCTTTTTCAGTGAGTCAGTTCTTCACATCAGATGGTCAAGTATTGGAGTTTCAATTTCAGCATCAGTCCTTCCAGTGAATATTCAGGACTGATTTCCTTTAGGATGGACTGGTTGGATCTCCTTGCAGTCCAAGGGACTCTCAAGAGTCTTCTCCAATACCACAGTTCAAAAGCATCAATTCTTCAGTGCAGAGGTTTCCTTATGGTCCAACTCTCACATCCATACATGACCACTGGAAAAACCATAGCTTTGACTAGACAGACCTTTGTCAGCAAAGTAATGTCTCTGATTTTTAATATGCTGTCTAGGTTGGTCATAGCTTTTTTCCAAGGAGCAAGCGTCTTTTAATTTCATGGTTGCAGTTGCCATCTGCAGTGATTTTGGAGCCCATAAAAATAAAGTCCCTCACTGTTTTCATTGCTTCCTCATCTATTTGCCATGAACTGATGGGACTGTTTGCCATGATCTTAGTTTTTTGAATGTTGAGTTTAAAGCTAGCTTGATTTCACTCTTTTTCACTTTCACAAGAGGCTCTTTAGATCTTCTTCACTTTCTGCCATAAGGGTGGTGTCATCTGCATATCTGAGGTTATTGATATTTCTTCTGGAAATCTTGATTCCAGCCTGTACTTCATCCAATAGAAGAATAATTTACATCAGTATCAAAGGAGCTGAGTCTGGCGATACGGTGACACATACTGAGTTAGGGGTAGAACTAGAGACAGCATTCTATACTGACCTTGATGCACAACGCACCAAGGTTCTTGCCCATTCTCTGACCCTGCTTCTCCAGACCTCCTGTTCATTCTGTGAGCTTGCTGAAACCCTTCCAAAAAGCCCTCTCCTGTTGAAGACTTCAATGGCTTAAAAGAACTTATTCTAACTAGTATGAATACCCTTCACTGACCTTCATAGAAGTAAATGAAGGAGTAATTATTTTTAACAGAAATCTGGGAATTGTAGATCAATTTCTCCCAATCGTTTTCCATGTATGGGACAGACACCTTCAGCTTCTGTGTAAATGAGAGTGAATGTGGAAAGAAGGTTTCTCTGTATGGAAGTATGCTGCCCTATGTTTGGCATTATAAGGAGAGATTCACACTGGGAGTGTAAAGTTTTAGTCAGTTCTTAGGAGAAGTGCCTTTCTCTGCCCCTATTCTCCTCTGTTCCCATTCCCTCTTCCCTCTTTTGTGTATTTAGAAGAGCTCTGATAACAACTTTATTTCTGCTCTTTTTTTAAGTCTCTGCTCACAGCCCCTTTATGTAATAAACAGGAACTGGCAAGGACCCAGTCATCATATTTGTTAAGAATGTGATTCTTTTATCTTTGTATTGATTGAAACTGGGTTTGTAGCTAGTGTATCTTGCACTGTGGTCTCCTCTGATTAGATTTCGTCACTAATTGATTCCACCTGTTTTTGTCTTATAAAATGTCTTATCATGCTTGGACTTCTGATAACACTTCCTTTCCAGAACTCATATACATCAATCATTATTGTTGTTGTTTTTGTTATTATTGTTGTTCAGTCCTTCAGTCATATTTGACTCTTTGTGACCCCATGGATTGCAACGTGCCAGGCTTCCTTCCCTGTCTTTCGCCATCTGCTGGAGTTTGCTTAAACTCATTTCCATTGAGTCGGTATCCAACCATTGAGATCCAACCATCTCATCCTCTGTCGTCCCCTTCTCCTGTCTTCAATCTTTCCCAGCATCAGGATCTTTTTCACTGAGTCAGATCTTTGCATCAGGTGGCCACTGTATTGGAGCTTCAGCATTAGTCCTTTCAATGAGTATTCAGGGTTGATTTCCTTTAGGATTGACTGGTTTGATCTTCTTGCAGTCTGAGGGACTCTCAAGACTCTTTCCTAAAACCACAGTTTGGAAGCATCAATCCTTTGGCATTCAGCCTTCTTAATGGTCCAACTCTTACAAATGTAAATTATTTAAACACTTTTATACATTCCAATGGGAGCTTTGGAGAGAAGGAAGAAAGGATATGCTGTCACTATCTGGTTTTGCAATTACATGAAATGTCCAATGATTCCCAAACTTAGCTGCACCTTGGAGAGTTTTTTTTTTTTTTAAATACCAGTGCCAGTCCCAAAGATGCTGGCTTATTTACTCTGGAGTGGAACCCAGACATCAGAAGTTTTTTAAAGCTACCTAGATGACTATAATGTGAAGTTAAGTTGAAGAATGACTCTTATAAGTATATACATAGCCTTATTTAAAGAGGAGTGAATTCTCAACCTTCTGTCTCTATAAGAATATTCAGAAAAGATTATAGGATCCCCTTCTCAGTATGTTGATTAGGTAGGTTCTGCTTTAGGTATCCTAAAGGAAACCAGGGACCTGAAATTTCCTTCATTGGTTTCTGAATACTTCTGCTTCTTCCTAATTTTATTTTTGTGCTTTCACTTTAATACCTATGAAGGGCAGATAAAGCTACTATAACACAGCTTCAAAATCCTCAGTGCTATGAATCAAGAAGCTACCTCTTAACATTTAATTGAAGTTGACATGTAATATGTACCTTACATATTATTCCCAACCTGGCCCATCCCAGAAGTTCTTAAATACCTGATGGTTTATCATCTCAGAATCATTTTAATGGTCCATTCTGAAATTTCTAATTTTCAAAGGTAGTCAGTTTTTCACAATTAAGGATCTGTCAAACAATACTAACAATCACAGACTCATTTTCATCAGGAAAATTGGGGCAACCATTCCTTGACAACATCATGGTAATATTTTGTCATATTATTCAAGATAAAATCAGTGAAAGGACCCAATTTGTAACTCTCTACAGAGAATATGAATTTCTAAAGATCAGGAAAAAAAACTCATATCTATGCCCTTGTATGTTGTAACTGAGCATTCAGTTCAGCTCAGTCGAGTCCGACTCTGTGTGACCCCATGAATGGCAGCACGCCAGGCCTCCCTGTCCATCACCAACTCCCGGAATTTACCCAAACTCATGCCATTGAGTTGGTGATGCCATCCAACCATCTCATCCTCTATTGTCCCCTTCTCATGCCCTCAATTTTTCCCAGCATCAGGGTCTTTTCAAATGAGTCAGCTCTTCACATCAGGTGGCCAAAGTATTAGAGTTTCAACTTCAACATCAGTCCTTCCAATGAACACCCAGGACTGATCTCCTTTAGGATGGACTGGTTGGATCTCCTTGCAGTCCAAGAGACTCTCAAGAGTCTTCTCCAACACCACAGTTCAAAAGCATCAATTCTTCGGTGCTCAGCTTTCTTTATGGTCCAACTCTCACATCCATACATGACCACTGGAAAAACCATAGCCTTGACTAGATGGACCTTTGTTGGCAAAGTAATGTCTCTGCTTTTTTAATATGCTGTCTAGGTTGGTCATAACTTTCCTTCCAAGGAGTAAGCATCTTTTAATTTCATGGCTGCAGTCACCATTTGCAGTGATTTTGGAGCCCAAAAGTAACTGAGTGTAGCACTTCTCTAAAACTAGAATATACTTACAAAGCTCAGAAGAATCTTTTTCCTGTTTCTGAGGACTGCTGCATAGAATCTTAACCAATATGGAAGTAATGTGCTTCCAAGCAACCTGCCAAAGTAGAAAGACAGATATTTTCAAGTTCTATAAAAAATTGCAGAGACATTAGAGTTAAAGTTTTATTATAGGCAATTATCTAAGAGAGTATATTTTCCACAAACTAAAATTCTAATTTTTGTCTAATACAATTTTAATCCCATAACATTAAAATCAAGAGAATCAAAATTTTTAAATTTTAAATAATTCTTATGTTTATACTAGCATTATCATTTTACAAAGGGAATATGTCTGATTTTTTTAATCCCATTATGAAACATGGATTCATATTCTATGTAAACTGTGTAGTCCCTTTTAATTATATCCTATTTAACACAACAGCACATCTAATTTACTACGTGCTAATTATATATTATAGAAGCAGTCAAAAAAAATCTGTTTATTGCTGGAAATTTTCCCATAGAAAGAAATGAAATGTAGAATGTTTTGAGAGCATATAATTAAGAAATCAGTATCTAAAATTTCACTTAAATAAAGTGTAGAGTGAATGTATATGTTTATATCCTTTCCTAGAGATTTATAAAACTGTTTGAAAAATACAATTGCACTCCAAGGTGGGAAAATCAGATGAATTTAAATTACATTATAAAAACTAGATGAAACCTATTTTAGAAAAAGATGATAGTGACTGAAAGAATGTGCATCAAGATATAGGGGAAGAGTGTGTCAGCATTTCCAAGGATGATATATATTAACTAGGTGGATACTGGTTTGGAGAGCCACAACACATAGGATTCAGTCACTGATTCAACAAATGTTTATCAAATGGCAACCAGAATCCAAGTGCTACATTTGATGCTGGAGATGTCATTATGAGCATAAGAGATAAAAGTATCTCATGTGGCTCTTGGCCTACCAGAATATGTATACATGCATTAAATGATTAAAATTAATCATAAAAATAAAAGCTGTGCCTAGCTCCATGAAGGTATGTGGTATGACAAAAGTGTGAAACTGGTTGGTTCATAAAGCAAAAGCATTTTATAAAATCCAATGTCTTAATATTTTCAGTACAAAGAATTCAAATTCATCAAAATCCAGGTAAATACTTTTCATCAACAGTAAGACTCAGTATTGCACAGGCATACCTCATTTTATTACACTCCATTTTTATACTCCAAAAATACAGATATTGAGCTTTTTATAAATTGAAGACTTGTGGCAACCCTTTGTCAAGCAAGTCTATCAGTGGTACCTTTCCAACAGCATTTGCTCACTTCATGTTTCTGTGTCATATTTTGGTAATTCCTGCAGTACTTCAATCTTTTCCATCATTATTATATTTCTTATGGTGATCTGTGATCAGCGATCTTTGAGGTTACTATTGTGATTGTTTTGGGGAGGCCATGAACCATGCTATATAAGACAGTATTCCTAATTGATAAATGTTTTGTGTGTTCTGACTCCTCCATAAACAGGCCATCCCCCCATCTCTGTCCCTCTTATTGGGCCTCTCTATTCCCTGAGACACAACAGTATTAACATAAGGTTAATAACCTTACAATGGCCTCTACTTGTTCATGTGGAAGGAAGCCTCCCATGTCTCTCACCTCAAAGGCTAGAAATTATTAAGCTTAGTGAGGAAGGCATGTCAAAAGCAGAGATAGGCTGAAAGCCAGTCTCATACCAACCAGTTAGCCAAGTTGTGAATGCAAAGGAAAAGTGAGTGCTTGAAGGAATTTAAAATGCTATTCCAGTGAGCAGACAAGTGAGAAGGAAGTAAAACAGACATTGCTCTTTGGAGAAAGTTGTAGTAGTCTGGGTAGAAGATCTATCCAATCACAACACTCCCTTAAAACAAAGCCTGATCTAGAGAAAAGTCCTAACTCTCTTCAATTCTGTGAAAGTAAGACAGGTGAGGAAGCTTCAGAAGAAAAGTGAAGCTAACAGAGGTTGGTTCATCAACTTTTAGGAAAGAAACCAACTCCATAACAGCAAAGTGCAAGATGAAGCAGCAGGAGTTGATGTAGAAAGTGCAGCAAATCATCCAAAATATCTAGGTAATTAATGAAGATAGCTACACTAAACAAAAAGATTTTCAATGTAGATAAAACAGCTTTATATTGGAAGAAGATGTCATCGTGGATTTTCATAGCTAGAGAGAAGTTTATGCCTAGGTTCAGGTGCCAAAGGCAAGGTTGACTCTCTTGTCAGAGGCTAATTCAGCTTGTGGCTGACTTGAAGCCAATGCTTATTTACCATTCTGAAATCCTAGGGCCCTTAAGAATTATGCTAAATCTACTTTGCCTGTTGTTCTGTAAGTGGAACAACAAAGCCTGGTGACAGCACTTGTTTACAACATAGTTTACTGAATATTTTAAGCCAATTGTTGAGGCCCACTGCTCAGGGAAAAAAAGATTCCTGTTTAAAAACATTAGTGCTCACTGATGATGGGTATGGTTCCCCAAGAGCTTTGATGAAGATGTACAATGAAAGTAATGTTTTCATGCCTGCTAATACAACAACCATTCTGCAGCCCATGGATCAAGAAGTAATATTTTGACTTTTAAGTCTTATTATTAAAGAAATACATTTTGAAAGGATTTAGCTGCCAAGGGTAGTGATTCTGCTGGTGAATTTAGGCAAAATCAAACTTTTTGGAAAGAATTCACTGTTTAAATGCTATTAAGAGCATTCATACGGACTTCCCTGGTGGCTCAGACGGTAAAGTGTCTGTCTACAATGCGGGAGACCCGGGTTCGATCCCTGGGTCGGGAAGATCCCCTGGAGAAGGAAATGGCAACCCACTCCAGTATTCTTGCCTGGAAAATCCCATAGACGGAGGAGCCTTGTAGCCTGCAGTCCATGGGGTCGCTATGAGTCGCTAAGGCATTCATGATTCTTAGAAAGAGGTCGAACTATGAAGAGTAACAGGATTTTCTAACAAAAGTTGATTCTGGTCCTCATGTATGATTTTGAGGGATTCGAGACTTCCATGGAGGAAGTAGCTGTAGATGTAGTGGAAACAGCAAGAGAACCAAGATCAGAAGTGGAACCTGAAAATGTGACTGAATCACCACAATTTCACAGTAAAACTTTAATGGATGAGGAGTTGCTTCTTATAATGAGCAAAGAAAGTGCTTTCTTAAGATGGAATCTACTCCTGGAAAAGATATTGTGAAGATTGTTGAAATGAAAACAAAGAATTTAATATTGTATAAACTTAGTTGATAAAGCAGCCACAGGGTTTGAGATTGACTAATTTTTAAAGAAGTTCTACAATGGGCAAAATGCTGTCAAACAACATTGCATGGTGAAAAAGAATGATTCATGAAAGGAAGAGTCAATTGATGTGGCAAACTTCATTGTTGTATTGTTTCAGGAAATTGCCACAGCTACCCCACAACCACCACCCTGATCAGTCAGTAGCCATCAGCACTGAGGCAAGATGCTCTACCAGCAAAAGACTACAATCTGCTAAAGGCTCAGAAAATGGCTAGCAATTTTTAGTGATAAAAGTATTTTTTAATTAAGGTAATGTACATTGTTTTCTTAGACTTGATGCTTTTGCTCACTCAGTAGGCTATGCACTGGAAAACCAAAAAATTCATGTGACTGAGCTTTTGCTTTATTGTGGTCATCTGAAAGCAACCCTGCAATATCTCTGAGGTATGCCTACAGATGAATTAAGGATAAAAAAAACTTGAAAACTTCTAAAAACTGATTATGATAAAGTGTCATTAGCATATGTTGATATGGAAATACTGCAAGCTTAGACATTGGCTACTGATCCTAGAGTTGGCTTCTGAAGGAAATTTCTATAGCTGAAATTGAGCCTTGTATTTTTTTTAATTATTATTTTTAAGTTGAGCCTTTTAGACATATTCAAACTCAAAGATATGAGAACTTGATAAGAATATGATGATAAATTAATGAGCTTCATCTTGGATGGGAACTCTTTTTTTTTTAATGATATAATTTTTAATTTTATTTTATTTTTATTAGTTGGAGGCTAATTATTTTACAGTATTGTAGTGGTTTTTGCCATACATTGACGTGAATCAGCCATGGAGTTACATGTATTCCCCATCCCGATCCCCCCTCCCGCCTCCCTCCCCATCCCATCCCTCTGGGTCTTCCCAGTGCACCAGCCCCGAGCACTTGTCTCATGCATCCAACCTGGGCTGGTGATCTGTTTCACCCTTGATAGTATACTTGTTTCAGTGCTATTCTCTCAGAACATCCCACCCTCACCTCTCACAGAGTCCAAAATTCTGTTCTGTACATCTGTGTCTCTTTTTCTGTTTTGCATATAGGGTTATCGTTACCATCTTTTTAAATTCCATATATATGCGTTAGTATACTGTATTGGTCTTTATCTCTCTGGCTTACTTCAGCCATTAAAAAGAATTCATTTGAATCAGTTCTAATGAGATGGATGAAACTGGAGCCCATTATACAGAGTGAAGTAAGCCAGGAAGGATGGGAACTCTTGAAGCAGAGAAGAAACATGAGCATAAACTTTGGGCTAATTTTGATTGTCATGTAGGCTGGTGCATTTCTGATTAATTTATTTCTAGCGACTAAGATAAAGTTGGATTAAATTATCCAACTGAGTACTTGTTTTCCAGGGTAGAAGCAAGTATTTGATACAAAGTGAAATATCCAAAGTACTGACATCTATCATTATTTTTGATAATAGTGAGCATGTTAAAATACTCAGGAAGTTTGTTAACATGGAATATGTTGATCTATAACATTCTACTGTCTCACAAGGACATCTGAAACCTACCAACTATTAAGCTTTTTGGTTATCAACCAGATAAAAATATAAATCCAATTAAAACTGCTCTTTTAGCTTTAGATATTTTAAGAGTTTATTTCTAGAATTCAAAGGAAATCTACAAATAGCTTACATGATCATATAATGTACTAATTATATAAATTAATAAGCTGGAACAATTCATAAAAGATGTATGCAGTGAGAGCATTTATTTTTTAACCAAGTCTTTAAAACACCCAACATTTCATTCCTCAGCCCTCAAGGCAGTGAGCAAATATTCTCACTCACAAATGAAAGACCATCTCTTCATGAATTATTAAAAGGGCAAGAACAGGGCCTCTTACAAAGCTACAAGAAAAAAAATCAAACAAAACCAACCTCATGAATTTTTTAGTAGAAGTTACCACCTGTGGATAATAAAGTATAGCCAGAGAAGAATCTAGCATTCCTCACAAATACTTAAATCTCTTTAACCATTGAAAGTCTTTATGTCCGTTAGTTGCTTTACTGCACTTAGAATTACTGGGATTTTGATGTACCTATATGCAATACACAGACATATTGTTCTCATTTAACAAGTACTAGACTGACTCATGGAAAAGTTATGAATGATTGCCTCTATATGTATTTGTATTTGTTTCAATAATAAGTTAACAAAAAGGGTAAAATTATACAATTCAATCTTTGGACTTTTCTATGTTCAAATTCAGATAATAAGAATATTTGTAACAACATTTAAAGTTGAGAAACATGGAGTAAACAACATACTAGAAAATCAACAGATTTGATAATCCCACAAGTTATTGACAAGACAGAGAAGCAAATTCATTTTTTTCAATTCATTAAGTATCATAAAATAATTTTTAGTTATTGTGACTCTAATGTAGAAGTATATATTGTGTCCTGCATCTTTTAGTAAAACATTTATGCTTACACATGTAAATTCAGAAAATTAAATGAGTATTTTTCTGTCAATTACTCAGATATATTTTTATCAGTTAGACTGGCATAGTATTTTCAAATTATCTAAGGAAAGAAATTTAAGTATACATAGGGATCAAGTATAATTTATTAATAAATTCTGTTAAATATTCAGGCTTGAATATCATATTTTGTGAAGAGAAAAATAAATATCATGGGTTAAACACTTATCAATCTTTCCTAGTGAGAAAAGAACAAGGGAAACATCTTTTTCCAACCACCAAAAAGCTTATGAAGTTTTTTAGATGTGAAATTTGACTTAAGGACTATATTTTGGCTTCTAGTACTGTGTGTTCTAACACGTTTCTGGGAGTATAAAAATACAACTCATCAGTATCATCAAGAAATAATCAAAATCTAAGATGAAAAAAACATTGAGTTAGAATAAGAAATGAGATTAAACAACTCACTTAATATAAGGCAGAGTGAATGTAAAAGGAACAATGCCTGGAAATCCTGATATTGAAATTATATAATAAAGAATACCACCACCACCACAAAAACACACAAAGTATCTTAGATATTAGGGCAGAAATATTATGTTAATCATAAATTATATGGCATTAAACATATCACAAAACACATAGGTTTTGGTTAAAAAGTTCTACTTGGATTAAAATTGATAGACTTAAATTTTTTCAAAAATAGTAAAAGATTAAAATGACTGAATTAGAAAGATTTCAACTTAAACAGTTTTTAAAAGGCAAAAATATGAATAGAGAGCAAAGAGAAGAGAACTCCTAATAAATCTCAGGACTGGTGTTAAAACATACCAATAAACTAAGGAAATCCCAATCAGGGCCAAACAAAAGAAAGAAAGAAAAATGAACACACACACTATCAAGATGGAGATAAGAGATGAGAAATAATGAGACGAAGGGGAACAGAAGAGGCCTTATGTCTATTCATAGAAGAGCATGGAGGACATGACACTGCTATAGAAAATTCTATGCAAGTATATTGGAAAATATTTAAATAGATGATTCTCTACCTAACTGATTCAAGAAAGAGTATATTTGGAAAGAAATATGAAATTGAAAAAAACCTATTTTACTTAATAGATGAATGCAATTGAGTTGTAAAAATCTAAATATTAGTAATAAACCCCTTTTAAGGAAACATAATGGAAATGAAGACCTACAAGACCTTCTAGTACTAGCACCCAAAAAAGATGTCCTTTTCATTATAGGGGACTGGAATGCAAAAGTAGGAAGTCAAGAGATACCTGGAGTAATAGGCAAATTTGGCCTTGGAGTACAAAATAAAGCAGGGCAAAGGCTAACAGAGTTTTGCAAAGAGAATGTACTGGTTATAGAAAATACCCTCTTCCAACAACACAAAAGAAGACTCTACACATGGACATCACCAGATGGTCAATACTGAAATCAGATTGATTATTAAGACTGGGAGCTGACTGTGCCTCAGATCATGAACTCCTTATTCAGACTTAAATTGAAAAAAGTAGGGAAAACCACTAGACCATCCAGGTATGACCTAAGTCAAATCCCTTATGATTATGCAGTGGAAGTGAAAAAGAGATTCAAGGGATTAGATCTTATAGAGAGCCTGAAGAGCTATGGACGGAGGTTCAAGACATTGTACAGAAGGCAGGGATCAAGATTATCCCTAAGAAAAAGAAATGCAAAAGGCAAAATGGTTGTCTGAGGAGGCCTTACAAATAGCTGAGAAAAGAAGAGAAGTGAAAGGCAAAGGAGAAAACAAAAGATATACCCATTTGAATGCAGAGTTACAGAGAATAGCAAGGAGAGATAAGAAAGCCTTCCTCAGTGACCAAGGTGGAGAAATAGAGGAAAACAATAGAATGGGAAAGACTAGAGAGCTCTTCAAGAAAATAAGAGATACCAAGGGAACATTTCATGCAAAGATGGGCACAATAAAGGACAGAAATGGTATGGACCTAACAGAAGCAGAAGATATTAAGAGGTGGCAAGAATACACAGAACTATACAAAAACAAACTTCGTGACCCAGATAACACCAATGGTGTGATCACTCACCCAGAGCCAGACATCCTGGAATGTGAAGTCAAGTGGACCTTAGGAAGCATCACTATGAACGAAACTAGTGGAAGTGATGGAATTCCAGTTGAGCTATTTCAAATTCTGAAATATGATGCTGTGAAAGTGCTGCACTCAATATGCCAGCAAATTTAGAAAACTCAGCAGTGGCCACAGGGCTGGAAAAGGTCAACTTTCATTCCAATCCCTAAGAAAGGCAATGCCAAAGAATATTCAAACTACCGCACAATTGCACTCATCTCACATGATAGCAAAGTAATGCTCAAAATTCTCGAAGCCAGGCTTCAATAATACGTGAACTGTGAGCTTCCAGATATTCAAGCTGGATTTAGAAAAGGCAAAGGAGCCAGAGATCAAGTTGCGAACATCCACTGAATCATCGAAAAAGCAAGAGAGTTCCAGAAAGACATCTAATTCTGCTTTATTGACTATGCCAAAGCCTTTGACTGTGTCGATCACAACAAATTGTGGGAAATTCTTCAAGAGAGGGGCATACAAGACCACCTGACCTGCCTCCTGAGAAATCTGTATGCAGGTCAAGAAGCAACAGTTAGAACTGGACATGAAACAACAGACTGGTTTAAAATTGGAAAAGGAGTACCTAAGGCTGTATATTATCACCCTGCTTATTTAAATTCTATGCAGAGTACATCATGAGAAATGCTGAGCTGGATGAAGCACAAGCTGGAATCAAGATTGCCAGGATAAATGTCACTAACCTCAGATACACAGATGACTCCACCCTTATGGCAGAATGCAAAGAAGAACTAAAACGCCTCTTGATGAAACTGAAAGAGGAGAGTGGAAAAGTTGGCTTAAAACTCAACATTCAGAAAACTAAGATCATGGCATCTGGTCCCATCACTTCATGGCAAGTAAATGGGGAAACAGTGAGAGACTTTACTTTTGGGGGGCCCCAAAATCACTGCACATGGTGACTGCAGCCATGAAATTAAAAGAGACTTGGTGCTTGGCAGAAAAGCTACGACCAACCTAGACAGCATATTAAAAAGCAGAGACATTACTTTGCCAACAAATGTCTGTCTAATTAAAGCTGTGGTTTTTCCAGTAGTCATGTATAGATATGAGAGTTGGACCATAAAAAAGCTGAGCACCAAAGAATTGATGCTTTTGAACTGTGGTGTTGGAGAAGACTCCTGAGAGTCCCTTGGACTGCAAGGAGATCAAACCAGTCAGTCCTAAAGGAAATCAGTCCTGAATATTCATTGGAAGGACGGATGCTAAAACTGAAACTGCAATACTTTGGTCACCCAATACAAAGAACTCACTCATGTGAAAAGACCCTGATGCTGGGAAACATTGAAGATGGGAGGAGAAGGGGACTATAGAGGATGATATGTTTGGATGGCATCACCGACTCGATGGACATAAGTTTGAGTAAGGAGTTGGACACGACTGAGCAACTGAACCTAACTTAACGGAAAACTGTCCTTCATAGTATCAATAAAAATATTTTTAATTAATAAGCAACATAAAGTATGAAAGTTTATATAAAATATGAAAATTTTCTGTAAAACATGAAAAAGTTTTAAATAAATAGAAAAAATACAGTGTTTTTGCATGGAAAGACTGATACTTATTTTATTCTCTTCAAATAGATAATGATATCTAATGTAATAGGGTAAGACTGTAGAGAACTTGAGCAAATGACACTGAAGTTTATTTTGAAAACTGGGTAATTTTACAAAAGTTAAAAGATGAGTTATTCTGTCATATATTTAAAATGTACTTTTAAGCTACAAATAACATAATAAATGGAACTCATGAATGAAAATAAAGAACTATAATTAAAAAGCCATATATGAAACAGTCAAAAGTTTCAGAAACTAGAATAAGAATTGAGTTTATTGTAGGTGGTATTTCACACAGTAGAAAACTATCCAATTAACTATACTGAAACAACTTACCATTTAGGAAAAGTTAAAGTAGCCAAAACTAATCCCAGTTAGAGCAAAAATTTTTAAATTAAAAACATAGATTAATGTTTAACAACATATAAACTTTCTCTATGTTAAAAACATGAAAAAAAGCTAAAAGAAATGGACACTTTAGGAAAAAGCATTTGCAACAAACATACCATGCTGTTAATCATCTTAACATTCAGCAAGTCTCAGGTAACCCATTCTAAACTGTGTCCAACATTCCAATAGAAAAATAGCCCAGGAACTTGGATAGGCAATTTTCAAGGGAAATAACACACATGGTGAAAACCATGAAAAACTGGGGTGCTCGTTGCTGTATTTGCATGCCTGCATATTTTCACTGTGGAGCTGCGTCCTCCATAGGATTCTGGTGGGACCAGCAGCAGTGAACAATGCACTCCTGACCACAGTGTGTAACATGTGACCTATGCTACTCTCACCAGACTCTTCCCCAGGAATTGTTATCCTAAATAGAGGCGTAAAAGGGTGCAGAGGAATTGATGCTAAATCATTTGAAGGCAGCACCACAGAAGAGAAGGTTCACAGTCACATGCTACTTTTCCATCTCACAGTCCATGAGCTACTCAAGGTCCTTCCAGTTAACCCCCCTCTTTCCTTATTTAAAGAATATAGAATCTGTTTCTTTAGATCAAAGAATTCTTAGTGAAACAAATTGTTGAGTCTCACTCATGATCAAAGAAATATAAAATAAAACATCACCTTTTGTCCAAGTCTTTAATAAATATCAAAACAAATGGTAATAGGTAAAAGGTGGAAATAGGTATGGATGGAAAAAAACTATAAAAAGATTACAGATACATTTAATTTTTTCTTCATATGTTGTGGTTTTAAAAAACCAGATGATAAAAAGAATATTAAGTGGAATAAAAGAATATTAAGTGGAAAAAAGGAGAATTCAGTTTCTAAGCTCACTTCTCAGACAGAACATTATTTTCACCATTAATTTTACTAAGCTAACAGGCTTCCCTGGTGCCTCAGTGGTAAAGAATTCAGCTGCCAAGGCAGGTGACAAAGGTTCAATCCCTAGGTCAGGGAGATCCCCTAGAATAGGAAATGTCAACCCATTCCAGTATTCTTGCCTGGGAAAATCCCATGGACAGAGGAGCCTGGTGGGCTACCGTCCTTGAGGTCACAAAACAACAACAGCATAATAGTAATATTTTTTGAAGCCTGACAAAGATAATGCATTAGGTCCCCATAGGGAAGAGAGGCAAATAAAGTTTAGTTAATTTGAGAAGATTTACGAAAATGTAAGTGCAGTTTAGGGGAATCGACAGACAGTCGTGCAGGACCCTGGACAGCAGCAGCAGACCCATCACCTTCTGGGCCTGAAATGGCAGTGGAGGGAGGGTCCCAGAAACGTGAGAACAGCTGTTTGGACCTGGGGCCTTCAGTAAAGTTTCGTCACTTTCCCTCAAGTACTCAGGCAACGGCAGCGCACTCCAGGATTCTTGCCTGGAGTATCCTATGGACAGAGGAGCCTGGTGGGCTATCGTCCACGGGGTTCCAAAGAGTCCAACAAGGCTAAGCAGAGTACAGCTCAGACACTAAAATGCTTTGGAAAATGAAGACCAATAGAAGGTGCCAAACTTAGATGAGATGGGCTGAGTGTTGTTTAGAAAACCTAAAACATGAAATTAAATGTATTCATCATTAAAATTAGTTCACCATTTCTAAAAGGGTATTATTTTCTGAAACCTGTATATATAATTGTAATATTTTTATTTTTATATATTACACATAAATTTTTTTCAAGTAAAAATTATGTAAAAATTTAGAAGATGTGTTTGAGGGGAGAAAAGTATAAGCAAAGGCCAAGAACAGTTCTGATTAATTTTGTGTTCTGGACAAAAGTTATTATAAGGCATACATTGCTGTTTCTTTATGTATGTTATGTATTTGGCTATACTGGGTCTTAATTGTAGCATGTAGGATCTTTAGTTGCAGCATGTGAATTCTTGATTGCGGCATGTAGGATCTAGTTTCCTGACCAGGAACTGAACCTGGGTCCTCTGGATTGGGAGCTCAGAGTCTTAGCCACTGGACCACCAGGGAAGTCCCCATAAGTATTGTGTAATAGAGTTTCAGCCTCCCATTTTCGCAATCAATAAAGGTTAACAAGAGGGTTATGTCTGAGTTAGGACTGTAAGGTGAGACTCGATCAGTACATAAAAATGTAAGTCAAGTAGTATACTGGAGCTGACTAGTACTGTCTCATGAGAAATAACTATTAAACTTTTAGGAATTTTGCGAACTAGTTGTTAAACACAGTCTGTGTTAAAGATTACATTATATAAAGTAATAGCTAAATTACGATGGGTAATAAATATTAGAAACTCATCACTTCCTAATTATTACATTCTGTTTTTCTATTATCTACACTCTTGAGGCTATTTCCAGCTAATGAATCTGTATGAAAGAAATACTATATAATGGCGCTATTGATTTTCTTCCCAGCTTTACATTTAATGATATCAAACTGGTAACTTTAAATCAGCTATGTGGAAATTCGCAACCTTTAAAATTAGATGGTTTTGTTTTTTAGAATCAGCTGTTACGTGTTTACCAGCATACCAATGGAAAAAAATGAATAATGGATTGGGAAAATAAAAACATGAATATTCTAAGCAAACAGGCTGCATAAATAATGATGAAGAAGGCAACGTAGTAATGGAGATATCAGTAAGAATAGCATCAGTGTAGTAGTGAAAGAGGGCTTCATTGATGGCTCAGATGCAAAGAATCAGCCCGCAATGCAGGAGACCTGGGTTGGGAAGATCCCCAGAGGAGGGCATGGCAACCCACTCCAGTATTCTTGCCTGGAGAGTCCCCAAAGACAGAGGAGCCTGGCAGTTACAGTCCATGGGGTCTCAAAGAGTCAGACATGACTGAAACTACTTAGCACACACACAGTAGTGATAGAGGAAATAATGGTAATGGTGTTGTGATGATCAGTAGTGGTGGTAGTACTTGTAAAATAATTTTTTATTTAGAGCTAAGACTCGGTTAGATGCAGAGTCTCATTTAATCCTCATAAAAACCCCACAAGGCAGATAATGATATAATTTCCATTTTTCCAATGAAGAGACTAAGGCCTGGAGATGCTGAAGAACTTGCCTGTGAGCTCACAGTGACAGAGCTGAGCTGTAATCCTAAGCATGCTGGACCACGTAGTTTAAACTCTTAATCACCACATACTGTGTCTTTGGTATGGTATACTAAAACATCAATTTGGGGGTGGGAAATGATGATAAATTGACTGGAGAGGTTAACAGGAGTCAGAACATAAAGTATTTGCAACAAAATAATAGTAATAATTCCAAGAGTCCATTACATGGTGAGTAATAAACGTGGAACCTAATACACTTCACCCCAGGAGTCCTCACAATTAGCAGTTAACAGCCACTCTTCATTCTTTCCGCAGGACATTTTTGTTTTGATAAAAATGCACATATTCATTATATTGAAATACAAAATAAGAAACCTTAAAATATACAAAGATTCAACCCTGAAATAATTATCATTAATATGTGAACATCAGTCTACACACCACTAAACACATACATACAAATAGCAGGTGTATATATAGATAGAGACAGGTGTAATTGTGTGGGATGACATTCTGAGTCTATACTATTTTTGAATTTTTTATTCTTTTGTTGTTTATCGGCTGTGCCGGGTCTTCACTGCTGTGCAGACTCTTCTCTAGCTGCGGTGAACGGGAGCTACTCCCCAGTTGCCATGCGTGGGCTTCTCACTGCTGTGGCTTCTCCTGTTGCTGAACGCGGGCTCCAGGGCATGCAGACCTCAGTGGTTGCCGCGTGAGGCCTCAGGAGTTATGGTTCCCAGGCTCTAGAGCACAGACTCAAAAGTTGTGGCACACAGGCTTAATTGTTGCATAGTATGTGGGATCTTCCCAGACCAGGGATCAAACCCGTGTTTCCTTCATCGGCAAGGAGATTCCTTACTGCTGCGCCGCCCAGGAAGTTCACTGAGTCTTTATTCTTAGTGAACTTTTAAGTTTACAATATTTATAACTTATTTTAAAAAGTTACAAAGGTAGTATAGTGTTTTCACACACCTCACACCACCCAGATGGTTTCACTGGTGAATTCTACCAATTCTAAAAATTCAAGAAAGAAATAATACCAATGGTTCCCAAACTTTTCCAGAAAATGATAGCAGAGGGAACACTTCCTAACTCATCTGTTAAGGCCAGTATTACCCTAGTAATAGAAACAAAGACTTCACAGAAAAGAAAAACTATAGACCAATACCTCTCATAAATATAAGTGGAAAAATCTTTGATAAATTCTAGCTAATTGTATCAACAATACTGGCAAATCCATGATGTATAATAAGAATTTTACACCATAACTAAATGAGATTTATTTCAAGTATGTAAGGCTGGTAAAACACTTAAAATGCAATCTGTCATATTAACAGATAAAGAAGAAAAAAATCATATGATCACATCAGTTGACAAAGAAAAACACATTTGACAAAATTCAATGCTCAGTTCTCTAGTGAGTCTAAGAAAAGTCATTAATTTTCAGTTTCTCTAGCTTTTTCTTATAGGAGAGACAGTGGTAACTACTTTTAAGTACTTTACATGTCAAAATGAAACTGAACGTTCTGCATTCATTTTTAAATAAAAGCATCAATTCTAAGTTTAAACAAAGTTAAAAGTAAAGGAGTATATATCACGAGATATATTAGCCCCTAAAAGCTACTTCTAAGGTTAAGAAAAAGATATTGAAAAACATTAAGAAATTTGAGTCATTTGTTAAACTTTTCTTCATGTTTAGACAGTTTGACTGAAAGATAAGAAAATTAATATTCTTTTCATCCAGGGTTCACTGTCCCTTCTAATTTTTGTCACATAATATTGTTTTTATAAATATATTGCTTATAATATTTCTGTTGCTATTTCTGTAACTATTTAGCTATCATTTTCCATAAAACAAACACAATAGGCACACAGACTTTTTACCATGCCTTTTTCTCTTCAGATCTCTTTATTTTGATTCATTTCTTTCTCACCTGGATTTGGTATCAGTGTTAAATAGCTTTTGTTTGTTTTAAAGCAGGCTTCATATACTATGTTACTTGAGCTGTTTCATTTTTTAATCAAATTTAATCATTTAATACTCATAATCTTACTTTTTCATGGACAGTCACAAAAGAGGTAACAAAAAAAAAAAATAGTGACGGAAAACTGTCTTAAGATATTGTGTAGCTAAGTGAACACCTAGTAAAAGTACTATATATAATTACATTTTTAAAGGAGGCACTTGTGACAAAATTATAAAATTATGACAATAAAACACTGGATTTACATTTCCTTTAGTCCCAAAGTTAGAATTCAGACTTTTTAATATATCTATATTATCTGTTACCCTCTATCCCACTTTTATACGTATGAATGGAACAAAAGTTCACTGAAGTCTTTCAGTTTTAAGGTGTTTTTTTGTGCTTACAAATGATTGATTTTTCCTTATTTAAAAACTTTTTTTGATTCATGTATTTATATTTTACATTTTCAGCTTTACTGATGTATAATTGATGAGTAAAATTGTAAGATATTTAAAGTGTATAACACAGTGATTTGATACATGTTTTATAGAAAGATTGCTGCCATCATGTAAATAAATGTTCTTCATTAAAAAAATTTTTATTTTATATTGGGGTATAGTTGGTTTATAATGTTTTGTTAGTTTCAGGTGTGCGGCTAAGTGGTTCAGTTATACTTACACATATATACAACCACTTTTAGATTCTTTTCCCATATAGGTTATTATAGAATATTGAGTAGAATTCCCTATGCTATATGTTGGTCTTTGTTGATTATCTATTTTATACGTTGCTGCAAATAGCATTGTTTCATTCAGTTTTATGGCTAGGTAATATTCCATTGTATTTATGTACCACGTCTTCTTTACCCACTCATCTGTCAATGGACATTTAAGTTTCTTCCATGTCCTACCCATTGTAAATAGTGCTGTGATGAACATTGCCTGGATATTTTTGAATTTTGGTTTTCTCCAAATATATGTCCAGGTGTGGGATTGCTGGATCAAATGGTGGCTCTATTTTCAGCTTTCTAATGAACCTCCATCCTGTTCTCCATGGTGAGGGTACCAATTTACATTCCCACCAAGAGTGTGAGAGGGTTCTCTTTTCTCTATGAGCTCTTCAGCATTTATTATTTGTATAATTTTTGATGATGGCTATTCTGACTGATGTCAGGTGATTCCTCACTGGAGTTTTGATTTGCATTTCTCTAGCAATTAGTGGTCCTGAGAATCTTTTCATCTGCCTTTGGCCATCTGTATGTCTTCTTGGGAGAAATATCTGTTTAGGTCTTCTGCCCATTTTATTTTTATTGGGTTTTTTGTTTTTTGATCCTGAGATGTATGTATATTTTGGAAATTAATCCCATCAGTACATCATTTGCAAATATTTTCTCCCATTTCATGTGATGTCTTTTTGTTTTGCTTAAAGTTTCCTTTGCTGTGCAAAAATTTATAAATTCAATCAGGTACCATTTGTTTATTTTTTCTTCTATTTCCATTACTCTAGGAAGCACATGCAAAAAGATATTGCTGTGATTTATGTCAGTGAGTGTTCTATGTTTTCCTCTAGGAGTTTTATAGTATCTACTTTTACATTTAGGTCTTTATTTTAAGTTTATTTTTGTATACAGTATTAGTTCAGTTCAGTCACAGTCAGGTCCAACTCTTTGTGACCCCATGGACTGCAGCAGGCCAGGCTTCCCTGTCTGTCCTCAAATCTTGGAGCTTGCTCAGACTTATGTCCATCAAGTTGGTGATGCCATCCATCCATCTCTTCCTCTGTCATCCCCTTCTCCTCCTGCTTTCAATCTTTCCCAGCATCAGGGTCTTTTCAAATGAGTCAGTTCTTCACATCAGGTGGCCAAAGTATTAGAGTTTCAACTTCAGCATCATCCTTCAAATGAATATTCAGGACTGATTTCCTTAGGATTGACTTGTTTAAACTCCTTGCAGTCCAAGGAACTCTGAAGAGTCTTCTCTAACACCACAATTCAAAAGCATTAATTTTTCAGAACTCAGCTTTCTTTATAGTACAAATTTAACATCCATATATGACTACTGGAAAAACAACAACTTTGACTAGATGGACCTTGGTTGGCAAAGTAATGTCCCTGCTTTTTAAATGTTGTCTAGGTTGGTCACAGCTTTTCTGCCAAGGAGCAAGTGTGTTTTAATTTCATGGCTGCAGTCACCATCCGCAGTGATTTTGGAGCCCAAAAAAGTAAAATCTCTCACTGTTTCCATTGTTTCCCCATCTATTTGCATTGAAGTGATGGGACCAGGTGCCATGATCTTAGTTTTCTGAATGTTGAGCTTTAAGCCAACTTTTTCACTCTCCTCCTTCACTTTCATCAAAAGGCTCTTTAGTTCCTCTTCACTTTCTGCCATAAGAGTGGTGTCATCTGCATATCTGAGGTTATTGCTATTTCTCCCTGCAATCTTGATTCCAGTTTCTGCTTCATCCAGCTCAGCATTTCGCATGATATACTCTGCATAGAAGTTAAATAAGCAGGGTGACAATATATAGCCTTGACGTACTCCTTTTCTGATTTTAAACCAGTCTGTTGTTCTATGTTCAGTTCTAACTGTTGCTTCTTGACCTGCATACAGATTTCTGAAGAGGCAGGTCAGGTGGTCTGGTATTCCCATCTCTTGAAGAATTTTTCACAATTTGTTGTGATTCACACAGTCAAAGGCTTTGGCATAGTCAATAAAGCAGAATTAGATGTCTTTCTGGAACTCTCTTGCTTTTTTGATGATCCAATGGATGTTGGCAACCTGATCTCTGGTTCCTCTGCCTTTTCTAAATCCAGCTTGAATATCTGGAATTTCATGGTTCACGGTACTGTTAAAGCCTGGCTTCGATAATTTTGAGCATTACTTTGCTAGCGTGTGAGATGAGTGCAATTGTGCAGTAGTTTGAACATTCTTTGGCATTGTCTTTCTTTGGGATTGGAATGAAAACTGACCTTTTCCAGTTCTGTGGCCACTGCTGAGTTTTCTAAATTTGCTGACATATTGAGTGCAGCACTTTCACAGCATCATCGTTTAGGATTTGAAATAGCTCAACTGGAATTCCATCACTTCCACTAGTTTTGTTCATAGTGATGCTTCCTAAGACCCACTTGACTTCACATTCCAGGATGTCTGGCTCTGGGTGAGTGATCACACCATTGTGGTTATCTGGGTCATGATCTTTTTTGTAGATTTCTTCTGTGTATTCTTGCCACCTCTTCTTAGTATCTTCTGCTTCTGTTAGGTCCAGACTGTTTCTGTCCTTTATTGTGTCCGTCTTTGCATGAAATGTTCCTTTGGTATGTCTTATTTTCTTGAAAAGCTCTCTAGTCTTTCCCATTCTATTGCTTTCCTCTATTTCTCCGCCTTGGTCACTGAGGAAGGCTTTCTTATCTCTCCTTGCTATTCTTTGGAACTCTGCATTCAAATGGGTATATCTTTCGTTTTCTCCTTTGCCTTTCACTTCTCTTCTTTTCTCAGCTATTTGTAAGGCCTCCTCAGACAACCATTTTGCCTTTTTGCATTTCTTTTTCTTGGGGATAATCTTGATCTCTGCCTCCTGTACACTGTCACGAACCTCCATCCGTAGTTCTTCAGACACTATGAGATCTAATCCCTTGAATCTATTTGTCACGTCCACTGTATAATCATAAGGGATTATTATATAGGTCATACCTGGATGGTCTAGTGGTTTTCCCTACTTTCTTACAATTTAAGTCTAAATTTGTCAAAAAGGAGTTCATGATCTGAGCCACAGTCAACTCCCAGTCTTGTTTTTGCTAACTGTGTAGAGCTTCTCTATCTCTGGCTGCAAAGAATATAATCAATCTGATTTTGGTATTGACCATCTGGTGATGGCCATGTGTAGCGTCTTCTCTTCTGTGGTTGAAGAGGGCATTAGCTGTGACCAGTGCATTCTCTTGGCAAAACTCTGTTATAGTATTAGAGAATCTCTAATTCCATTCTTTTATTTGTAGCTTTTCAGTTTTCCCATCACCACTTTGAAGGGACTGTCTTTTCTTCATTGCATCTTCTTGCCTCCTTTTCATAGATTAATTGGTCACAAGAGCCTGGGTTTATTTCTCGGCTTTCTGCCCTGTTCCGTTGATCTGTTTGTGTTCCAGTACAGTGCGGTCTTGATGGTAGCTGTGTACTATAGTCTGAAGTTAGCCTGATTCCTCCAGATGGGTTCTTCTCTCTTTTGTCTATTCAGGGTGTTTTGTGCTTTCATACAAATCTTGACATTGTTTTAGTCCTGTGAAAGTGCTATGGTAATTTGATAGGTATTGAATTAAATCTGTGATTGCCTTGGGTAGTGTGGCCATTTAAAAAATACTGAGTCTTCCAATCCAACAATGTGATATCTTTCCTTTTGTATTGTATTGTCTTCAATACAACTTAATTCATCAGCATCTTATAGTTTTCAGCATATAGGTCTTTTGCCATCTTAGGTAGATTTATTCCTAGGTATTTTATTCCTTGTGGTGGGAAATGAGATTGTTCCCTATGTGTTCTCCTCATTTATGTGAAGAAGATAAGAGGTTTAAACAATTATTTAATTATAAGACTATCTGAGTTCAAGAAGTCTTTTAAGAAATCCATAATTTTTATGTTGCTATAGATTACATTTTGTTATTAATTAAAAAAGAAAAAATCTTTAGTACATGATATCTTCTTTTCTATCAAGTTAGTGTCATTTTGCAACCTCATACATCTGGAAAAACAGAGTCTGTGAATTAAATAAGTAAAATTTCTCCTTGCCATCATGAGACCAACAATAAAAATAGCTTTAAAAACCCCACAGAGAGTCCAAGATTGTAAACTTCATGGAAATGAGGATTTGTGTTTCATACCTGATGCACACAAGCCTGCCAATAGTGTCTGGCACATACTGGGTATTCAGTATTTATTTAATGAACAAATCTGGTGGGCTGTTTCAAGTTCTAAAAGGAAATTTATGATTTTGTTGCCTATAATAAAAAGGTACGAAAGTTGAACCACTCATCCCAAATAAAAAAAAGAAAAAAGAGAGCTAAGGAAAGAGGTAAAAAAGAAACAAATAAGAGAAGATGAAATAGATTTGTCATTTGAAAATGGAAAAAGTAGTGATGTTGATTCAAAAAAGAAATGGATCCAGGGCATTATACCCTGCCATATTGGAAAAGAACACCAATGAAAGAGGCTAGAGGATAAAGTTAGTCTGTATTTGGATCTAGAGGCTTCTAGTGTACTAATAGACTGCAACAATCATTAATCCTGTTTGGGTAGAATTTGAGGAGTAGGATAAGGAAACCAGGAAGGAATATAATTTTAAAAGTAGTAAGGTAAATCCATTGATTTCAGTGGCACAAAGTATAATTCATGAAATTTTTCTCTGAAAAGTACAACCAGTCAACAGACTCGATCAGTCTAAGGACCAAGGTCTTCCTTTTTGTACAGTACCCCTTTTTTTTTTTTTTAATAGACTTCTATATCCTGAATGTTGGCAAACTTAACAAGCTTAGCATTTCAGAATTTGTCAATTAGGCAAAAGCAGAGGCTTCAGAAAGTTGTGTCAGTCTTCAAATAGTAACAAATTAAAGCGCATTAGATCTGGGAAAATTATTGTAAACCTGAATATAATATGTATTTTTTGGTGGATTGGGCATTCAATAAACATTTGTTACAGAATGATTTAAGTTTTATGGTATTAAAGTCCTGAAAGATTTAATTATGTGTGGTTTGAGTCAAATGATATCATTCACATACATGCGTATTCCCTTGAAGGTTGCTACAGTTTCTCCTGTATCTTCATTATTCTGACTGTTGTGTTATGAGGCTCTGAGTCCTATTAAATCTTCTGGAGAATACTGAATTGTTTTGTCTTAGCAAGCAATTAGTGTGGTTCTGTTGAAGCTGTGAGTCTTGACCGGCCTTTTGTGGGCTGTGCTTTCAGTATCGGTTCAGTCTTCAGAGTCCACAGCGCTATCCCGGCTGACTTCTGTGCATCTCTAGGGGCCAGTCTGGCACCTGGGGGGTGGTCCCTACTGTAAATTCTCAAAGCATTTGCTGTGCTCACTCTGGTCAGGTCTATACATATCAAGCATGGGAATTAACCTCTGGGGGCTCAGATGGTAAGAATTTGCCTGCAGTGCAGGAGACCCGGGTTTGATACCCGGGTCGGGTCGGGAAGATCCCCTGGAGAAGGGCATGGCAGTCCACTCCAGAATTCTTGCCTGGAGAATTCCTTGGAGAAGGGAGCCAGGCAGGCTACAGTCCATGGGGTCACAAAGAGTCAGGCATGACTAAGCAACTAACACTTGCACTTTCATGGGAATTAGTTGAGCAATTCATATCAGATTTAAAGAACTCCTTCTCCTAGTTTCCTCATGTCTGTGAATTGTCTCTCATCATCTCTGGATCCCAGAGTCCTCTTTTCCTGATGCTGTGGCATTTATGGGCTGCTGCAGCTCTGCTAGAAATCAGAAAATTAAAAATGACCCTCACTGGTTATCTTAGTCAGGGCTGGCTAGATAATGTGCGGGACCCAGTGAAAAATGCAGAGGTGAAGCCCTTTGTTCAAAAATTCTCAGGATCTAAAGATGATGACTGATTAAAACCAGCGTGGGGCCTTCTGAGCATAGTGTTCTGTGCCACTTCGTTGAGTGCACACTCATAGCTCAACTAAAAACCAGAGTCCAGCCAGGGAAATGGCATAAGAAGCACACCATCATGTAAGTTCAGTATAAATTCAATATTTGGTATAAACACCTTTGGTGGACAACAATATTCATGTATATTTAGTAGCAAAAGGAAAACTTGCCTGTCATACAATATGTACATATATTTTTGTAAATGTATTAGATCCTCGTCATTTGTGGAGTCCACACTTGTGAATTTGCCCATTCACGAAAATTTATTTATTAACTCCCAAATCAATATCCCAAGATGGTGCTTCTGCAGTCATTTGTGGGTGGGTGCAGGGTGGCAAAGAACTTGAACAGCTTAGCAGATGTCAAATAAGACCACTCTGCTCTCTTTTTATGGCTCTCATATTTTAAATGTGTCCTTTTGCAGACTATTTCATGCTACATTTTTGCTTTTCATTTATTTATTTTTCTGCCTTTTGCTGGTGATTTCTGTGTTTAAAATGGCCAATAAGCCTAGGGCTGAAGTGCTATCCAGTGTTGCTAAAATGCGATGTGCCTTACAGAGAAAATGTGTGTGTTAGATATTTCTTTAAGAGTGAGTTATAGTGCTTCAGCTGTGAGTTCAATGTTAATGAACCAACAATATACATTAAATTAGGTGTCTTTAAACAAAAAATACTCATAACAATAGGTTGTGTTTTGGTCAGTTAATGAAAATGTTGTGACTAGAGGCTTGCAGGAACCTAACTGCATTTCCCCTAAGAGCAAACATTCATTATTTGCCAGTTCAGTATTCACAGGGGCTTTGTAGACTCTAACAGTGAATAACAAAAATCAACTCTACATGTATAATGTATCAGTATGTATCCAGCCATAGAATCTTAAACAGAATGTGTATAGGGTACTAAAAATAAGTTTCAGGAGGTCTTCTTTCCTAACAAAGGGGATAAATTACCAACAGTACTCATTACTTAAGTTGTACTTGATATCTTATATACATTATGTAGCTTTACCTTACAATATAGTTATTATCTCATTGTTGTTTAGTCACTAAGTCTGACTTTTTTGTGACCCCATGAATTGTAGCCCGCCAGGCTCCTCTCTCCATGGGATTTCTCAGGCAAGGAGACTGGAGTTGGTTATCATTCCCTTCTCCAGGGGACCTTTCTGACTCAGGGATCAAACCTGTATCACTTGTGTTGGCAGACTGATTCCTTACCACTGAGCCACCAGCGTTAAATCCTTACAAAATCATTAAGATAGAAGAATTGCAATTTATGTTTTATAGCTAAAGAAAGAGATCCAAATTATCACTCCTCTTAAATTATATAGCTAGCTACTGTCTAAGCTAAGATCTGAACTCTTGGGCATGAATCTTGTCTCTAGAGTGTGTACAGAGTACATGGCCATTCGACCCATTCCCTTGGACATATCCTTGTCATTCCCATAAACACAAATGCTATGATAATTCTGTACAGTAGGCTAATGGGAAAATGGTAATGAGCAAAGAATAAATGGGACCAGGATCAACAGAAAATCCAACTGAAGGTCTACATTCATCCCGTGTATAATGGAAGCTGTGAAGTCACATTCATGACCGGTTGGAAATCACTTGCACATTTAACTGAGGCTGGCTGTTGAGAGATGGAGGTCAGTAGCCATCTTTTATGGACCTGAATTGTGGCTTCAGGAAGATCTATTTGATCATGATATGATCCAGTAGCTAGATATTTGAAGAACAGAGTTTTCCTTCATCTCTCAAAACAAGGGACATGACAAAAGTGATCAGAACCATTACCTGAAATTGTGTTGGGGGTTAGCTCATATGGCAATCAAGAAATCACAACAGAAAACTGTCACACAGTAAGGTTTGGAAGGAAAATAGATGACTGGTGAATACATATGAAGGCAACTATTTCAGATATTCTGTGAACCAAGCCGATTCCAACTGTGTCTACTAAATAAAATAAGTAGATATCTACACTCACAGGCCCAATCAGGATTTGTATAAAATGTACAAGGCTGAGCCTGTGTGTTCAAAGTCTTTGATACCCGTAAATAGAAAGGACACAAATGAGATGCCCCTTGAGCCATGAACTATCCTGAAATTTAAGGCCCAGATATCATGAGGTATGTAAAAAGCAACATTACTAATTGCCAGTACTGGGTAAATTAAGGGGAAAAAAATCAATTGTGAATGATTAACCAAATAGCAAAGCTTATTGCTAATTTCCTCTATTGTTCTACTGTCCATATGACTCATGTGACATTTATAAAGCAGAACCAGATTTCCCTAAAAAAAAAAATCCTGAAAAATTAAAGAATGCTTTCAAAATGAAAAATTCATATATAATGAAAATAATTGTTTTCTGCTTCTCTGAGTAGAGAATAGAACTGAGTAGGCGTAATGTGCTACTGCCTTTCTCTCTGCTAGGGGTTGTTGGAGCCACCCTGGCATTCATTCCAGACTCTGGCCCTAGACTTGACGCCCCTCACAGGTTTGTTCAGTTTTCCCCACTCCAGGATCACCTGTAATGTGGCAACTTTTCATGCGCAAAAATGAAATTAATAAACTTATTCTTTATTTGGGGGTTTAAAAAAGAGAAACATTAGAGAGAGATAGTAGGTGAACTCTCAGCTGCCAACATAGCACAGATGGGCTCAGGAACAGAGAATGATGTAGACCGGCAGGACCAGAGCGAGCTGTGGGAAGTTTGGGCAGAAGGTCTGAGGCATAAAACAGTAAAGGACTACTGAATACTCCATGGTAGATGTGCTTGTTCCCTTGCCCATATGCCCTTGATAAAAAGATATTTTGATCACTAAGGTTGACTTGAAAAAATATATAACTTAATATAGTTTTGAAAAATAGCCCTGGTACACAAACACTGGTTCCGTGTTAAAACATGTTTACTAAAATATCAAAGGGTTTTCATATTTCATTACATTGCCTATCCTATGTATCTGATATCCCCAATTAATTGAATATATCTTGATTCATTTAAAATGCGTGGACCTACTAAGTCCATCATTACACAAGAATACCTCCTTTCAGAAGAGAGGCACAAAAAAGACTTAACCTGTTTGCTTGTTTTATTCTTTTCTTTTTCCTACCTCTACCTATTCCCAAACTGCAATTTACCCTTCTTTCCATTTCTTTAATTTTCTCTTCTTTCTGTGGCCTTTCTCTCTTATTCTTACTCATTTTCCTATTCTCAGCTCACTACTCTTTATATGGCTTCCTTGGGACTCCAGATTTTTAGCTAGTTAGTGAAATCACTGACCAGCCTTTGGTTTCAATAGGCTAAATATATAAACAGACAACAGCCAGAAGATATATATAAACAGAACTCTGACCCACAACATGCCGCAGCTAGTCCAGGAAGCTAAACCACATTTTCTGTAGCAGTTGGCCCGAGATGATCAGGACTTTATTAATAACACTGTGCCCGCTTAGAAATTAGGACCCCCTGGAGAAAGCCTAATATGTACTCCTAAATCATCGCGTAGGATGTCCTACTTCTTGTTAGCCCACCTCCAGCTTCCTCAAACCATCAGCATCCAAAAAAAAACCTTCCATTTTCTTCACTCTAAACCTTTCCCATTCTGCTTGTCTTTGAGTCTCTACTAAGACACAAGTGACTGTAATGAACTCCCTTGCTATTGCAAGTCCTGAATATTTAGTCTTTGTTTGTTCTCATTTGGGTGAATTTCACTTATCCCCACAGTTCTTTCATTCTATGAAATTGCCAATTACAGAAATTATTTGACTAAATACCATGGCCATCGCTCCTCTGGAGGCATTAGTTCTCTCTAGCTCCTTTTCTTCAATTTCCCTACTTTACCCAAGTGTAACCTACCCTTTATGAGGCTTTAGAAAGGATCTTCTTTTTTTAACCACACTTTTTATTTGACTGGCAAATGGTGAAATGTTATTTAAATTGAATGTGCATCAATTCTGGTTCTGAAACAAAAACAAAATTGTAAATTTGTTTCCATAAGTATGATGGGACATCTAATTATCCTTATTTTATCTATCAATGAACATATTCTGAAAAGTCATTTGGTCTTGTGCCAAGTAGAAACTATTAAAATGTAATGGGCTTTTTGTCTAGAACTATTATATAACGCTTCAGAGTTTTCTAATAGTTTGATGCTCTCCATTCTATTCACGTTTTTGTTGCAGTAAAATGTAAAAGAAAATAACATTGTGTATGCATATTAGAATTTCAACAGGTAAGGGTTTCCATGGATACTTTTGTGTAGCCAGAGAGCTTGAGTGTGGAGAGAAGCATTCATTTCTCATTCTAAGAGATTTTCTTCTGATAAAAAACTCCTGCCAATCATTTTGTATGTCTTGACTTTCTAAAAGAATAAAATAATATATATCATGAGTGTTATGTTGTAAAGTATGAGATAGGTCTATCTCAATAACCTTTTCAGTCATCTGGACTATTCGAGAAGTGCCTTGTCATTTTGTTAAAGCTTGAAAAATCTATGAAGATTCTGTAAGCAAATTTTAATGAGTTTTAAGTATGACCTTCTAGACTTGTATAAAGTGTTTTCCTCATGTTTTGTTATCATTTAAGGCAGTTTAAACTACCCATTACCAATGCTAAAATAAAGGTTTATCTTTTACTTAAAATAGCTTTTGGAACAGTTTAATCTTCAGTTTTATCTTGACTTGAACATTCTCAGGAGTCTTTGATTGAATCTTACTTCCTGACATCCCACCCAAATGAAATTTTTTCCAGCTTTTCTATCTTTTTGAGAAACATTAAAAAAGATGTAAGATTTCAGATCATAAAATTACTAGGTTAAATTTTAAGCTATATAGTTGTGATGAGCTTGATGAGGTCCTGTGACATTTGAATGAGTGAAATAATTTTAAACAACATGTTTTTAATATAGCATCATTTTGCACTGACATGAGCCTAGCAGTTGCAAATTGTAGGCACATCCGTAACACTGTTTTAAGCAATCTGAAAAATGATTTTATTCTGATTTAAGAGTTGACTCTCAAATATCTTCTGCTTTTACTAGTTAACATGGGCTCTGGGCTTCCCGGTGACTCAGACGGTAAAGAATCTCCCTGTAGTGCAGGAGACCTGGGTTCGATCCCTGGCAGGAAAGATCCCCAGGAGAAGGGAATGGCAACCCACTCCAGTATTCTTGCCTGGAGAATTTCATGGACAGAGGAGTGTGGTGGGCTACGGTCCATGGGGTCGCCAAGGGTTGGATACGACTGAGCGACTAACACGTTCACTTTCACCATGGGCTCTGGATGGCATCAAAGTGTAAATCATGATCCAAATGGTAAAAATAAGAGACAATCAAAATACCCCCAACCACCAAACTGCTCAAAGCTATGTTTTGATGACAAAAATTTCATAGCTTATGATTTCAAATCCACAGATGCAAAGGCTTTTCCATTTGAGAACAATATTGCCATGGCACATTATACTACTAGGATAAATGGTGTCGAAAATATGAGTTAAATAATATAAGAGGAAACAGAAGTGCAAACTATATTTAGCACTGACACTGGGCTTGGCCTTGAGGTAAGATGACATTAAAGAAATAGAGCATGATTATATTTCAATACACAATTTCTGTACAACAACAGAAAAATGGTATTTTATTTTCAGTGCGTGACAAATGGTTAAGAGGTAAAGATCCTTAGTCATGAATGAGCTCTTAGAAATCAATAACAAAACACTAATATCCGGGGGCGGGGGGGCGTCAGGGAACACAGATAAATATGAAAATTAAAAAATCACTAGCCAGTATTAAACATATATGAAGATGACTGAGCTGAACAATAACTGAAGGAAAACAGCATCTTTGTCATCACATTGTCAAAGATCAAAAACCTAATGTATGTACGGTTTTAGAAAACAGCTTTCAAACACTGGAAGACAAAATTGATGAGGACTGTCTCTTCAGTTAGGGGTAAATCTGCAGTTTTGACTCAAAATATAAATTTTAGATATCCTCCCAGATGGTGCTAGTGGTAAACAACTGGCCTGCCAATGCAGGAGACATAAGAGATGTGAGTTCGATCCCTGGGTCAGGAAGATCCCCTGGAGGAGGGCATGGCAACCCACTCCAGTATTCTTACCTGGAGAATACCCATGGACAGAGGAGCCTGGCGGGCTATAGTCCCTGGGGTTGCACAAGTTGAACACGACTGAGTGACTAAGCGCACACAGTCCTACCAGTTTCAATTCATTGAAATTATTTCAACAAATCAGTTGAGCATATCTAAAACAATTATTCAAATATTTATATAAATACTTTACTACACTGAAAATCTGTGGTTAATATATGGGCCCCTAAAAAAACTACTTGCCTATGAATTTATCAACATACCCAAAAAATGATGTGTACAAAGCTCCATTGATAGTAGATAATATTGGGAGGCAGAATTAGCAGAGAAAAGGGCATTTAAGAAGTAAAAAATATTATACTTCACAGATTTTTATGTCCTTTGAAATCTTAAAAAAGATTAATTTTTTGTGAATCAGTTTTACATTTACCTATGATAAATGAACATTAGTATATGCAATTAAAACTTAGGAAAGCATTGAAATGAAGCCTTGCGGTTAAACCATCCTGAGTTTCTCCATGTAATAACATCTCCACCATTCAAGGTTCTGAGATACAATCCAGTGGCAACAATGAATAATCAACACATTTCACTACAGTTGTCTCCACTGTCACCCTTTAGATCATTTTCAAACATGAGCCTTCTCAGTCCACTCTTTCTGATCTACAGTGTTTCCACTGCAACACATGGAAGAGAAGTCCCCACACATTTGGGAAGATGGTGGCAGAAGCAATAGCATCAATTTCCTATTTAGTATCACAATCATATCACCAAGGGATACACCTGAAACCAAAGATGGGCATGAAAAAGTCTTAAGTTAGAAATATTGCAACAAGGAGGTATCACTTATTGAGATTAAAAAAAAAAAAAAGATGGTGAAAGTATCTTCAGTTCAGTTCAGTCACTCAGTTGTGTCTGATTCTTTGTGACCCCATGGACTTCAGCACGCCAGGCCTCCCTGTTGATCACCAACTCCTGGAGTTTATTCAAACTCATGTCCATTGAGTCAGTGATGCCATCCAACCATCTCATCCTCTGTCGTCCCCTTCTCCTCCCACCTTCAATCTTTCCCAGCATCAGGGTCTTTTCTAAGGAGTCAGTTCTTCACATCAGGTGGCAAAGTATTGGAGTTTCAGTTTTTGCATCAGTCCTTCCAATGAATATTAAGGACTGCTTTCCTTTAGGATGGACTGGTTGATCTCCTTGTTGTCCAAGGGACTCTCAAGAGTCTTCTCCAACACCACAGTTCAAAAGCATCAATTCTTCAGAACTCAGCTTTCGTTCTCAACTCTCACATCCATACATGACTACTGGAAAAACCCATAGCTTTGTCGAGGTGGACCTTTGTTGGCAAAGTAATGTCTCTGCCTTTTAATATGCTGTCTAGGTTGGTTATAACTTTTCTTCCAAGGAGTAAGTGTCTTTTAATTTCATGGCTACAGTCACCATCTGCAATGATTTTGGAGCCCAAAAATAAAGTCTGTCACTGTTTCCATTGCTTCCCCATCTATTTGCCATGAAGTGATGGGACCAGATGCCATGATCTTCATTTTCTGAATGTTGAGTTTTAAGCCAACTTTTTCCCTCTCCTCTTTCACTTTCATCAAGAGGCTCTTTAGTTCTTCTTCTCTTTCTGCCATAAGGGTGCTGTATCTGCGTATCTGAGATTATTGATATTTCTCCCGGCATTCTTGATTCCAGCTTGTGCTTCATCCAGCCAAGCATTTCGCATGATGTACTCTTCATACAAGTTAAATAAGCAGGGTGACAATATACAGCCTTGATGTACTCCTTTCCTGCCTCAGAACCAGTCTGTTGTTCCATGTCCAGTTCTAACTGTTGCTTCTTGGCCTGCATACAGATTTCTCAGGAGGCAGGTAAGGTGGTCTGGCATTCCCATCTCTTGAAGAATTTTCCACAGTTTGTTGTGATCCACACAGAGGCTTTGACATAGTCAGTAAAGCAGAAGTAGATGTTCTGGAACTCTTTTGCTTTTTCAATGATCCAGTGGATGTTGGCAATTTGATCTCTGGTTCCTCTGCCTTTTCTAAATCCAGCTTGAACATCTGGAAATTCATGGTTCACGTATTGTTGGAGAATTTTGGAGCATTGCTTTGCTAGCCTGTGAGATGAGTGCAATTGTGCGGTAGTTTGAGCATTCTTTGGCATTGCCTTTCTTAGGGATTGGAATGAAAGCTCACCTTTTCCAGTCCTGTGGCCACTGCTGAGTTTTCCAAATTTGCTGGCATATTGAGTGTAGCACTTTCACGGCATCATCTTTTAGGATTTGAAATAGCTCAACTGGAATTCCATCACCTCCACTGACTTTGTTCTTGAAATTATCATTTTCTTTGGTTCACAGTTAAGCATAAATACTTTGGCCACCTGATGAAAAGAACTGACTCATTGGAAAAGACCCTGATGCTGGGAAAGATTGAAGCAGGAGAAGGGGATGACAGAGGGTAAGACGGTTGGATGGCATCACCGATGTGATGGACATGAGTTTGAGTAAACTCCAGGAGTTGGTGATGGGCAGGGAGGCCTGGTGTACTGCAGTCCATGGGGTCACAAACAGTCATACTTGGCTGAGTGACTGAACTGAACTGAGATAACTTCTAACAAGTACCAAAGTCCTCTGAGCTCTATATCCCAAGGCCCTCTCAAACCTGCCCTTCCTTTCCAACCCCATTGCCTGTCACTACCTTAATTCAAATACTCATCATCTTTTTCTTGATTTGCTTAAGTAGCTCCTGATTTGTTTCCTAGACTTCAGTCTTGCCTTCAAAATGCATTCATTGCAGCCAGAATAATCCTCCCTTAGTATAAACCCAATCAAGTTATTTTTTTTTCTTTAAAATTATTTACTTTTTAAAGAACAAAGATCAAACTCCTTAAAATGTTGTATGGAGTCCCTATGGTCTGGTCATGGTGATGCCATCCTTTGACATTTAATCTCCAGAAATTTCTTTCCGTATGTAAAATGCTCTTTGGCCTGCCTTACTCCATGACACTTTGCTCTTTCATGTTTCCAAACCTTAGCACTTTCCATTCCTTTTGCTCTGCATGTCCTTCCAACCACCTCGCTCTCACCTTATTCCATGGCCCTCACTCATCAGACTCCTCCTGATGATATGAAGCACCCTTAGCACTACTTTTTCTGTGAAGAACACAGACTCCATTGTATTTTCTCCCCGACTCCCAACAGGGTCAGAAGTCCTTCACTCTGCACTTCCGTATTGTCACACATTCCTCCAGTACACCAGTGTCATGTTGGATTACAAGGATTTACTGATATGTCAGTTTCTCCACACAAAACTCAGGTCACTTGCAGAAGATATCACTAGAATCAGAGTCATGAGAATTGAGCATGAGGACAAGTTTTGTCAGTCCTTTATTGTATAACTTCAGAGTTGTCAGTTTTAAGTTATAAAACGAGGGTCCTAAATCATATGACACCTAAAGTCCCTCCCAATCTTAATGTTCTCTAATTATTTCCAAGTAGCATCCATAATATGTATGTGGAATTGTATATTTTTAAATAGATATTTCTAGAACTCCAACTTTATGCCTAGAATTGTGCCACATTTTGAAATATAATCTATGTTTGCCTTCTCGATAGAATTAGGCCTATTTAGAGGTACTGGCTCAGATGGTAAAGCGTCTTTCTACAATGTGGGAGACCTGGGTTCAATCCCTGGGTCAGGAAGATCTCCTGGAGAAGGAAATGGCAACCCACTCCAGAATTCTTGCCTGGAAAATCCCATGGATGGAGGAGCCTGGTAGGCTACAGTCCATGGGGTCGCAAAGAGTCGGACACGACTGAGTGACTTCAACTTCACTTTTCTAGATTTAAGCAAACAAAACAGTAAAATGTAGGAGAAAAATACTCAGTACATTACAAGAAATATATGTTTCAATAACTATAAATGTAACAAACTATTTCATATGGTATAAGTCAAAAGTCAAGATATTTGCTCAAATGCTTTCATCAGTTGTGAAAATGTTTCAGAAATCCATGAGTTTTGATAAGACAAGTCTATTGATACAGTTTTTATTTCTCATGGCAAGATGTCTAAGGAAATATAATTAAGTTCAAGGTGAAAGCATGTCTTTTCAGATTTTCGCAAAGTCCAAAGTATGTGTGTGTGTGTGTGTGTGTAGGTAGGCCCTAGTGTTCCATAACTATGTATCCCGCTTATTTGGCTTTTCTCAATAATTTATTCAACAAGCACATCTTACCACTACTGTCTGCAAAGTACTGTGTTGGCACCATGGATATAAAGGGTCACATGAGGAATTTAAACCTAGCCAAAATTACATGGAGGTCCTGGACAAAGTCAGTCCATGAAGAATCTCTTCCCACTGCTACTCCTAGTTCTTCCTGGCATCAAGGAGAAAACTCATAGTGATCAACAATATTATTCAGTACATTGCATTTGCCATTTGCCAAGTACTTTAACCTAATATCAACTCAATAATCAATGACAATAATAATTTAGCATCAATTCTTCCATGATAACTTCTTTAGAACTTCATCAGCTTCAGTAGAGTTAGTAATCTTTCATTTGTTGTGCTTACCTCTAAAGTGGCTGTCATACGGGTAGGTATAATCATTTTCCTCGTTTCACAGAGGAGGAAAGTAGGAGACAAACGGTACATAAGCTGTGTAAGTTCACACAGCTAGGAAGTGGTACCATTGGGATTTAAGCCCAGGGAATCTAATTCTAAGTGAGTGCTGCTAAATGCCACATTACAGTGTTATCCTGGGGGAATTAGAACAAAGAAATTTAAAAAAAAAAGACACGTGCAGCTTTGAAGGAGATTTGGAGTCTATAAAGAGAGAAAGCTTTGGTTTCAAAGATGTTGAGATTTATGGGCCAATTAGATGCACGTGGTTGAGCCTCAGGTCTTTTTAGTACCAGCCAATCAACCTGCTTCCTCTTTCCCAAGCCATGCCTGGCACCCAGAGCTCCAGGCATCTGAGATCCTGAAAATGGATCTGTCCCTCTGCTGAGATTTGTTCCAGCCCAGAAATAGCTCTTCCCCTTGTGGGCGGAATGTAAAGAACTCTTAACAAACGTGGATAGTTGCCCTGGGGGAGAACACTATCTAGTAGCAAAAACCAAGAGAAATGTGAATGGAAATTAAAGCATAATGAGGACTTAAATACCAGTGCAGTTAAGAGCCAGTGAATGCCACTGTGGACAAAAAGCAACGCCTTGTTCCACTGTTCAGAGAAGGAGAAATCCCTTTGCAGCTATGCTGTCTCAAAGGAAATAGAGCCTTGGGTTCAACCTGGAAAATCTGGTGGGCGTGGAAAGGGGATATTTTTGGAGAAAGAAACAGAGTAAATTTGTGGCATGAGAAATGTGCACTGCATTCTCAAATGAGGATCTTGAAATGTCACTATTGGAAAAGCCAGTTGGATTGCAGTGTGGAGGAAGAGTTAGGAATAGCTCAAGACCAGGTGCAGATTTGGAAATGAAATGATAGAGCTCTCTATGATTCCTAATGTAGAGCTAATTAAAACACATTCTCACTATCCAGGCTTTTAAATAGAAGCCTATAATGGATGCAGCATTCAGAACAGGGAACATATGGTAGCCCGATCATATCATGGATCTGAGTGAAGGGATTCCTGCTTATTTGTCCTCTTGGTGTCAAAACTTGTAGATGCTTATAACTGAGTCACTTTTATTTATTTATTTTTAATCCAGATAATTTTTTTTTCCATTTATTAGTTGGAGGCTAATTACTTTACCATATTGTAGTGGGTTTTGCCATACATTGACATGAATCAGCCATGGATTTACATGTATTCCCCATCCCGATCCCCCCTCCCACCTCCCTCTCCACCCGATTCCCCTGGGTCTTCCCAGTGCACCAGCCCTGAGCACTTGTCTCATGCATCCAACCTGGGCTGGTGATCTGTTTCACCCTTGATCGTATACTTGTTTCAACGCTGTTCTGTCTGAATATCCCACCCTCGCCTTCTCCCACAGAGTCTAAAAGTCCGTTCTATACATCTGTGTCTCTTTTTTCTGTTTTGCATATAGGGTTATCATTACCATCTTTCTAAATTCCATATATATGTGTTAGTATGCTGTAATGTTCTTTATCTTTCTGGCTTACTTCACTCTGTAAATGGGCTCCAGTTTCATCCATCTCATTAGAACTGATTCAAATGAATTCTTTTTAACGGCTGAGTAATATTCCATGGTGTATATGTACCACAGCTTCCTTATCCATTCATCTGCTGATGGTCATCTAGGTTGCTTCCATGTCCTGGCTATTATAAACAGTGCTGCGATGACTGAGTCACTTTTAGAAAGATTTCCACCACCATCAGTTACCTGAAGATGAATTTAGGCCCCCATAGTCTGGAGAAGGCCTAGAAAAGCAGTGATACATATTTTGTATATTTTTCTTTAATCAAAAAATAAAAATAGCTAGCACCTTTAAATGTTTGCTTCCATTAAAACAAACCAACCACAAATTTCTAAAAGGATATTTTGTGCATTGAAACAAGAGGAGACACACACAAAATATTTTTAATTGCTCTGAATTCTACCATCAAAAAGATCTCCATTTTAAACATAAGTATGTGTGGTCTTTCTTTTCTTGAACTGATTGATTTGTCTCTTTATTTATAATTTGTAGCAAGTGTGTGAAGTTGCCATGTCATTACTTTTCTTTTTCTTACACTTGAAGGACCATGTCCAGACTTTTTATTTGTCTGATACTGTGCAGCAGTGCCTTAACTAACTTCTCATTATTCTCATCATCCATATTCTCTCCCTCACTCTCTCATTTTCCCTCTGTGGTACAGTGTGAGAATCTGAGGGTGTGTTCATTTCTGCATTCAGTAGACTCTCCCTAAGACTAAGATGAGCGGACACTTGGGTTCTTTCTTGTGAGATTTGGTTCATTGTCCTAGACCAGGGTTTTGTAAGTCTGGTTGGGGCTGCACCCCATTTCCTTTTGGAGGTGAGGGTGGAAGGAAAGAGGATCATTATAATTTGGACCACTTTCCAAGTTCAGAATGCAGCTGGGGGAATTTTATTTCCGAGAGCATCAACTTCCTTTTTTTTTATTTTCCTCATTTTACCCGTAATTCAGTTCAGTTCAGTTGCTCAGTCGTGTCCCACTCTGCGACACCATGAACCGCAGCATGCCAGGCCTCCCTGTCCATCACCAACTCCTGGAGTTTACTCAAACTCATTTCCGTTGAGTCGGTGATGCCATCCAACAATCTCATCGTCTGTCCTCCCCTTCTCCTCCTGCCCTCAATCTTTCCCAGCATCAGGGTCTTTTCCAATGAGTCAGCTCTTCGCATCAAGTGGCCAAAGTATTGGAGTTTCAGCTTCAACATCAGTCCTTCCAATGAACACCAGGGACTGATCTCCTTTAGGAGGGACTGGTTGGATCTCCTTGCAGTCCAAGGGACTCTCAAGAGTCTTTTCCAACACCACAGTTCAAAAGTATTAGTTCTTCTGCTCTCAGCTGTCTTTATAGTCCAACTCTCACATCCATACCTGACACCTGGAAAAACCATAGCCTTGACTAGACAGACCTTTGTTGACAAAGTAATGTCTCTGCTTTTTAATATGCTGCCTAGGTTGGTCATAACTTTTCTTCCAAGGAACAAGCATCTTTTAATTTCATGGCTGCAGTCACCATCTGCAGTGATTTTGTAGCCCAAGAAAATAAAGTCTATCACTGTTTCCATTGTTTCTGCATCTGCTTGCCTTGATGTGATGGGACTGGATGCCATGATTTTCATTTTCTGAAGGTTGAGTTTTAAGCCAACTTTTTCACTCTCCACTTTCACCTTCATCAAGATGTCCTTTAGTTCTTCGCTTTCTGCTGTAAGAGGTGTGTAATCTGCATATCTGAGGTTATTGATATTTCTCTCGGCAATCTTGATTCCAGCTTGTGCTTCATCCAGCCCAGCATTTCATATGATGTACTCTGCATAAAAGTTAAATAAGCAGGGTGACAATATACAACCTTGGCATACTCCTTTCCCAATTTTGAAGCATTCCATTGTCCCATGTCCGGTTCTAACTGTTGTTTCTTGACCTGCATACAGATTTTGCAGGAGGCAGATAAGGTGGTCTGGTATTCCCATCTCTTGAAGAGTTTTCCACAGTTTGTTGTGATCCACACAGTCAAAGGCTTTGGCATAGTCAATAAAGCAAAAATAGATGTTTTTCTGGAACTCTCTTGCTTTTTTGATGATCCAGTGGATAGTGGCAATTTGATCTCTGGTTCCTCTACCTTTTCTAAATCCAGCTTAAACATCTGAAAGTTCATAGTTCACGAACTATTAAAACCTGGCTTGAAGAATTTTTAGCATAACTGAAAGCATGTGAGATGAATGCAACTGTGTGGTAGCTTGAACATTCTTTGACATTGCCTTTCTTTCGGATTGAAATAAAAACTGATCTTTTCCAGTCCTGTGGCCACAGCTGAGTTTTCAAATTTGCTGGCATATGGAGTGCAGCACTTTCACAGTATCTTCTTTTAGGATTTTAAATAGCTCAGTTGTAATTTCATCACCTCCACTAGCTTTGTTCGTAGTGATGCTTCCTAAGACCCACTTGACTTTGTACTCCAGGATGTCTAGCTCTAGGTGAGTGATCACACCATCATGGTTATCTGGGTCATGAAGATCTTTTTTGTACAGTGCTTCTGTGTATTCTTGCCACCTCCTCTTAATATCTTCTGCTTCTGTTAGGTCCATACCATTACTGTCCTTTATCTTACCCATCTTTGCATGGAATATTCCCTTGGTATCTCTGATTTTCTTGAAGAACTCTCTAGTCTTTCCCATTCTATTGTTTTCCTCTATTTCTTTGCATTGATCACTGATGAAAATTTCTTATCTCTCCTTGCTATTCTTTGGAACTCTGCATTCAAATGGGTATATCTTTCCTTTTCTCCTTTGCCTTTCACTTCTCTTCTTTTCACAGCTGTTTGTGAGGCCTCCTCAGACAACCATTTTGCCTTTTTGCATTTATTTTTCTTGGGGATGATCTTGATCCCTGCCTCCTGTACAATGTCACAAATCTCTGTCCATAGTTCTTCAGTCACTCTGTCCATCAGATTTAATCCCTTGAATCTATGTGTCACTTCCACTGTAATCATAAGGGATTTAATTTAGGTCATACATGAATGGCCTAGCGATTTTCTCTACTCTCTTTAATTTTAGTCTGAATTTGGCAATATGGAGTTCATGATTTGAGCCATAGTCAGCTCCCAGTCTTTTTTTTTTTTTTTTTGCTGACTGTATAGAGCCTCTCCATCTTTGGCTGCAAAGAATATAATCAGTCTAATTTTGTTATTGATCATCTGTTTATGTCCATGTGTAGAGTCTTCTCTTGTGTTGTTGGAAGAGGGTGTTTGCTATGACCAGTGCATTCTCTTGGCAAAACTCTGTTAGTCTTTGCCCTGCTTCATTTTGTACTCCAAGGCCAAATTTGCCTGTTACTCCAAGGATCTCTTGACTTCCTACTTTTGCATTCCAGTTCCCTATAATGAAAAGGACATCTTTGGGGGGTGTTAATTCTAGAAGATCATCACAGAACCATTCAACTTCAGCTTTTCAGCATTACTGGTGGGGCATAGACTTGGATTACTGCGAAGAGTTGACTCATTGGAAAAGACCCTGATGCTGGGAGGGATTGGAGGCAGGAGGAGAAGGGGACGACAGGGGATGAGATGGCTGGATGGCATCACCAACTCGATGGGCATGGGTTTGGGTAGACTCTGGGAGTTGGTGATGGACAGGGAGGCCTGGCGTGCTGTGATTCATGGGGTCGCAAAGAGTCGGACACGACTGAGCGATTGAACTGAACTGAACTGCACTGAACTGTGATATTGAATGAGTTGCCTTGGAAACAAACATAGATCATTCTGTCGTTTTTGAGATTGCATCCAAGTACTGCTTTTTGGACTCTTTTGTTGACTATGATGGCTACTCCATTTCTTCTAAGGAATTCTTGCCCACAGTATTAGATATAATGGTCATCTGAGTTAAATTCACCCGTTCAAGTCCATTTTAGTTCACTGATTCCTAAAATGTCAATGTTCACTCTTACTATGTCCTGTTTGACCAGTTCAGATTTACCTTGATTCATGGACCTGACATTCCAGGTTCCTATGCAATATTGTTCTTTACAGCATCGGACTTTACGTCCATCACCAGTTACACCCACAGCTCGTTTTGTTGTGGGTGTTGTATGTGTTGTGGTGTGTTGTTTTTGCTTTGGCTCCACCTCTTCATTCTTTCTGGAGTTATTTCTCTAATGTTCTCTAGCAGCATATTGGGCACCTACTGACCTGGGGAGTTCATCTTTCCGTGTCATATCCTTCGGCCTTTTCATACTGTTCATGGGATTTTCAAGGCAAGAATACTGAAGTGGTTTGCCCTTTCTTTCTCCAGTGGACCATGTTTTGTCAGAACCTTCCACCATGACCTGTCCATCTTGGGTGGCCCTACATGGCATGTCTCATAGTTTCATTGAGTTAGACAAGGCGGTGGTGCATGAGATCTGTTTGAATATCCTCTTCTATCACAATAGTATTCCTAATATTTTCTGGCATGCCTCTTTTAAATCCTTTCTTTATCCCAGAATGATTATCTTCAGTTCCATAAGACAGTTCTTGCTATAACATGGTTTCCAAACACCTAATAGCTCAGGGCTTCCACCTTCAGAAATCATGATGAAATGTTCCATCAACATATTGGTTAATCTGGGAACTGTTTTTTCCCACCATCTCCTTCTTTGTATGGTTCTGAGTAAAAGCACCCAAAAGAGGAACTTGCACAAGATTCACAAAGCAGGAGGAAGCAGAAGTCATTATTTCTAAAGGTCTTGGCAGGCAAATAGAGTGATGAACAGATACAAAAGTGCCTCTAGCATTTCACTTTGCCCTCATGCTTGACCTCTGTACCAAATTTAGGTCTTTTTCTTGATTGTGAATCCTTCTTCCTCAGCACAGCCCTAGCCCACCACTAGTCAGTCATTTGGCAGAAAACACAATGAGGTAGGAACAAGGAACAGCCGGTGCTATTCCATAAAAGTATAATGTAAAACACATAAACAATTTAAAATTTTCTAGCCAAATTAAAAAGGTAAAATGAAACAGGTCAATTTCATATACATATATCTGAGTTTGTATATGTTGTATATATGTGTATATTTATATTATATATATATATATATACATACACATATATTATATATGTATATGTAGGTATATATATAGCCATGCTCCATGACATGCAGGATCTTAGTTCCCTAACTAGGGTTCAAACCCACACCCCCTGCAGTGGAAGCCAAGAGTCTCAACCACTGGACCACCAGGAAAATCCCCAAGTCAATTTTAATAATGTATTTTATATAACCCAACATAGCTAAAATGTACTGCTTTAACACACAGACAATATTAAACATGATTAATCAAACAGTAAAGAGGCCAATATAGCAAAAAACAGCCAATGAAGTGGATGTTAACAGGGGACAAGGTAAAAGTACAATCAAGAACCAGCTCATACAGGGCGCTGTAGACCGTGACAATGGTGTGAGGTTTTGTAAGGTGCAATGAGACTTCCAAGCGGAGGAATGGCATGAGCTGGCTTACATTGCTAAAGATGGCTCTGATGCTCGGGGGAGAATAGACCGAGAGGAGAAACCCCAGATGTAGAGTGCAGTTTAGGAGACTTTTTCAATGACCTAGATGAAAGATGATGGGGGCTTGGCCTAGGATCATGTTATAAAAATAGTAAGATATTGAAAATCTGTGATATATTTTCAGGGTAGAATAACAGAATCTGCCCATATTTGAGTATGTAATGTGAGAGAGGGAAGAAAGACTTACCGATGGTGTCTGTCTTTTAGGATTAAGCACTTAGAAATGATAATGCCATTAACTATGAGAAGGAAGGCTAAGAAAAAAAATGTTTATTTTGTTCGGTTCTATCATAAAATATGACTTTAAATATTGACTCTTCCTTTGTCATTTTGATAAGCATGTCTTTATCTAAATCACAGGTATAAATCTTGAACTGAGTGCTAATTATAGAGTTTATAGTTCCATTCAGCTTACTACCCAAGCATTAACATTACATCCAAAATACAGTTAATTCATCTTATGCTGCTGCTTATTATCAAAAAATACTTCTACACACCTTGCTCATAAGTATAAAATTCATTCATTGCTCTGTGTCATTTATGGCATTACTTTGACCTCCCAAATTAGAAACCTCATTTCTTTCTCCCCTGCTTAGCCTGGACCACTATTTCAACAGACCTTGCCTATATCCTCTAGTTTCTCAACTCTCGTCCTTCCAGCTCATCTGAATCACCAGTCCCTAACCTATGATTAATCCAACCATCTGCTTACTCAACAGATACTTCAAAGCTGCCAAACACTGCTGGAGAAAAATTGTGTAACTGGATTGCTTGGACTTTTCACATATTTACCACCTCCAGCCTCGACTTGGTCCTCAGTATTGCTGGGCACCACTTTCATTTGCCTCTGTTGAGATATCTTTCCCACTCACTAAGGTCACCATTTGAGGTTTTTGCACTCCTCCTCAACCTTCCACTTTTATATGCAGGAAAAAAAGTACTGCTTTCTAGAAAACCAAATGAATACTCCAGGTAATTAATTTATTCCAATTTTCTCCTCCACCTACAATATTATATATTATATATAATTATAACTATATATTAATACCCATCCTCGTCCACCACATTCAACCCAGGTCTTGTATTCATCTCCAAACATTCTTCCAGATCCTGTTCCATCATCGAATTTCCCCTGTTCATTGACAGCTTTTTCTTCCTCAATAAATATGCTTAAGTCTCCTCTCATCCTAAAGAAAATCTTCTGCTCTCCTTGGCTCCTCTTAAGCTAGTAAGTTGATCTCTGTCCTCCTTTCACTGCAGATTTCATTAGAAAGTTTCATCATCTGCTATAATCACATCCCTCTACTGAATCCCTGCTTCCCCAAGTCATCAGTGACCTATCAGTCTTAAATTCAATAATCTATTTCACTTCTTTGTCCCATTTAGCATCTGTGGATCATAGTCTTTCTTGAATCCTTCAACTCTTAGATCCTGGCCCTGATTCCTCTGATCAATCCTGGATTTTCTTGGTTGATTCTTCTTCAGGATCACTTGAGGATGGTACTTTGAATTCTTCCTACGTACTTTCTTTTATTCTCATGCTCATTTTTCTCCTGGAGTGATAGGACCCACCCCACCAGTCTACTTTCACTTACTGTTACAGCCAAGCAGACAGTCTGCTCAGATCTACTGTGAGGACAACGCTGACCGACAGCCCCAGCTGACCCCTTACAGGTCAGCCGCTACATCTGCACCCAGGCCCGTCTTCTATGGGCTGCTCCCAGCCAACGACTCCATGTGGTTAGATTTGAAAGCAGGCCCAGCTCTGCAGCCCACAGGACTCTGTTTTGGCTCTAGGACTCCCTTTGGCCTGGAGAAAACTTTCTTCAGATTGCACTGCCATCTTTGACTCTGCCCAAACAAATCTCCTTCCTCCCACTTCTTATATCACAGATGTCAAACTAGCATTGTGGCCTAAGGGTCTCCCTGTCTTCCTCTTCATGAGTGCTTCCCCCAATCATTCTGTTCATTCTTGATTCTGTCTTGGCAACTGTATCTTAGAGGATTAAATTTAACATATCTGCACATCAGCGGCTGATGAATATATCTCCAAGTCCTGCCTTGAACTTAAAATTCATATATAAACTGCTTTCTCAATAACGTCTCCCAGGTGAATCAAATGTATCTCAGATGTAATACATGTCATATTAAATTCTTTATTTTGCCACACACCATATTCCTTTCCAGCAATTCTTGCCTTGTGTAGTCACACCATCTTCTATCTTCTGCTGATTACCTCCTCTTCCATGTCCTCAACTCAGACATTTATTAAACTGTTTGGGATATGTGCCATGTCAGTTATGGACTCTGGCTTTCTGTCATGCCTCTCTCCAATTCTGTATTCACAAAAGGCTTTCCACAAACTGGCTCCATCATATCTTTGCTGCTTTATCACTGTCACCTCCTCATTCATCCATCATTCCTCCCATCATTTCTCCCACTCAACCAAATAAATATCCTGAACTTGCTCATGGCTCTGAATCACGGAAGGTACTATTTTATCATCCCCAAATTTCTCCGTTGCTCAACTTCTACATGTTTTTCAAGGTGCAACTCAAATGTTACTCAGTGAAATTCCACTCCCAAACCAGCTACCACCATAAACAAAGATAGAAAATATTTCCTCTTTATTATCTTGGTATGCTGAATAGACTGCAATTATAGCACTCCCTTCTTATATTTTGCTACAATTATGGATGTATTATGTATGTATTTCCAAACAGGAAAAGGAGTATGTCAAGGCTGTTTATTGTCACCATGCCTATTTAACTTATATGCAGAGTACATCATGAGAAATGCTGGGCTGGAGGAAGCACAAGCTGGAATCAAGATTGCCAGGAGAAATAATAATGCAGATATGCAGATAACAGCACCCTTATGGCAGAAAGAGAAGAACAACTAAGGAGCCTCTTGATGAAAGTGAAAGAGGAGAGTGAAAAAGTTGGCTTAAACCTCAACATTCAGAAAACTAAGATCATGGCATCTGGTCCCATCACTTCATGGGAAGTAGATGGGGAAACAGTGGCAGACTTTATTATTTTGGGTTCCAAAATCACTGCAGATGGTGACTACAGCCATGAAATAAAAAGATGCTTTCTCCTTGGAAGAAAAGTTATGACCAACCTAGACTGCATGTTAAAAACCAGAGACATTCTTTGCCAACAAAGTTTCATCTAGTCAAGGTGTCATGTATGGATGTGAGAGTTGGACTATAAAGAAAGCTGAGCAGTGAAGAATTGATGCTTTTGAACTCTGGTGTTGGAGAAGACTCTTTAGAGGCCCTCCCTACTGCAAGGAGATCCAACCAGTCCATCCTAAAGGAAATCAGTCCTGAATGTTCACTGGTAGGACTGATGCTGAAGCTGAAACTCCAATATTTTGGCCACCTGATATGAAGAACTGACTCACTGGAAAAGACCCTGATGCTGGGAAAGAAAGAAGGCAGGAGGAGAAGGGGATGACAGAGGATGAGATGGTTGCATGCCATCACTGACTCAATGGAAATGTGTTTGAGTAAACTCCGGGAGTTGGTGATGGACAGGGAGGCCTGGCGTGCTGCAGTCCATGGGTCACAGAGTCGGACACGACTGAGCAACTGAAGTGAACTGAAGTGATATATGTATTCTGTCCTTTCACTAAGACTTTGAAGCAATGAACCATGTATTATTAGTCTATATTTGTCCAATTCCTTGAATGGTACTTCCATCATAGTAGATATTCAATAAATATTTGTGGAATGAACTGAAGCAGCAAAGAAATTAACTTATATTGATTGGACTTTTCTTGAGAAATGCATACTAACTTTTAATGATTATTTCCATGTTGCTTGAAAATAATCTATTTTGTTCACTGTCTCCATCAAAACAGATAGGTTTGAGGCCAAAACTCAAAATTCAAATAAAAATCCAAGCCTAATCTATCATTTTCTTAAGTAAGGAAGAGTCATGCTAGACAGACACAATCACTTCTGAGCAAAGCAAACTGCTGATATTATGTAGGTGTTTAGGAAAGAGTTTGTTTTGAGATGTGTTTGTTACTGAGGTAAGACTATGGTGTCAGTGTTAGAAACTGACACAAATACTCTACAAATATTTACTGAATAGCTACTATGATGGAGGCACTTTTGTGTTGGATACAAAAGTGCATTCTGTGTTGGTTACAGAAGAATGGGTGGATGTCAGCCTTAGAGTTGTGTTCAGGTTATTGAGTCTGCCACAGATGTAGTGATTTCTTAGAACCATGGCTATGAAACAGTCAATTATTGACTCAGTTCAGTTCAGTCGCTCAGTCGTGTCCGACTCTTTGCATCCCCATGAATCACAGCACGCCAGGCCTCCCTGCCCATCACCAACTCCCGGAGTTTACCCAAACTCATGTCCATTGAGTTGGTGATATCATCCAACCATCTCATCCCTCTATCATCCCCTTCTCCTCCCACCTTCAATCTTTCCCAGCATCAGGGTCTTTTCCAATGAGTCAGCTCTTCGCATGAGGTGGCCAAAGTATTGGAGTTTCAGCTTCAGCATCAGTTCTTCCAATGAACACCCAGGACTGATCTCCTTCAGGATGGACTGGTTGGATCTCCTTGCAGTCCAAGGGACTCTCAAGAGTCTTTTCCAACACCACAGTTCAAAAGTATTAGTTCTTCTGCTCTCAGCTGTCTTTATAGTCCAACTCTCACATCCATACATGACCGCTGGAAAAACTACAGCCTTGACTAGATGGACCTTTGTTGACAAAGTAATGTCTCTGGTTCTTAATATGCTATCTAGGTTGGTCATAACTTTCCTTCCAAGGAGTAAACATCTTTTAATTTCATGGCTGCAATCACCAACTGCAGTGATTTTGGAGCCCAAAATAATAAAGTCTGACACTGTTTCCACTGTTTCCCCATCTATTTGCCATGAAGTGATGGGACCGGATGTCATGATCTTAGTTTTCTGAATGTTGAGGTTTAAGCCAACTTTTTCCCTCTCCACTTTCATCAAGAGGCTCTTTAGTTCCTCTTCACTTTCTGCCATGAGGGTGGTGTCATCTGCATACCTGAGGTTATTGATATTTCTCCCGGCAATCTTGATTCCAGCTTGTGCTTCCTCCAGCCCAGCGTTTCTCATGATGTACTCTGCATATAAGTTAAATAAGCAGGGTGACAATATACAGCCTTGACATACTCCTTTTCCTATTTGGAACCAGTCTGTTGTTCTATGTCCAGTTCTAACTGTTGCTTCCTGACCTGCATACAAGTTTCTCAAGAGGCAGATCAGGTGGTCTGGCATTCCCATCTCTTTCAGAATTTTCCACAGTTTATTGTGACTAGACAGGTTTAAAAACATTTCAGTTGGATGTTTTTGTGATACAATAGATCAGTTTTTTACTAGGAACGTGAGGGGATTTTTTTTATCCTCAGGTATTATGAGGATATTTATATTCTGATTTCTACCTTAGCTCATGACCTTTAGATCCTCTAATGTACTCTAGGCTTACAAAATCATAGATACACACATGCCTTTTTCCTACAACCAGTTAATTAGATATATAGGAATATAATAATAAATGTCACAGTTTGGTGTCACACAGTTTTCCCTGGAGGGTTTATCTTTTGCTTAGAGGATAGATCAATGAAAATATTCATGCAAGGAGCTCTCTGAATTGGGAGCTATCCATAAAGCTGCTTTCATTTCGTTTTTTTTGTTGTTGTTGTTGCATTGGTTTGTTTTGCTTTTAGTAGTAAGAAGCTCAAGAGCTGTAACGCAGGACTTCATTGCTGAGTCAGCTGTTCTGAAAGTTATTCTTAAGCACAGACAGCAGAAAGGATAAGTGCGCCCACACATACAAAACCTGTGTTAATCAGTGTTTACATATTATCAATTAATCTCCAAAACCACCAAGTAGGTGTTCTTATGTCCATTTCTATGCGGGCGGGAGAGGAACTTAAAGGGATTAAATACATTTTTTAACCTCCTGAAGCTTGGAAGTGACAAAATTAGAAGTTGAATCCAGATTTCTATTTCAATAGCCAAAAAATTTCTCCCTGCATCACACTGCGTCTCAGACAGAAAGGAATCTGCCTGCAATGTGGGAGACCCAGGTCTGATCCCTGGGCTAGGAAGATCCCCTGCAGAAGGGAAAGGCTAGCCACTTCAATATTCTTGCCTGGAGAATTCCACAGAGGAGCCTGGCAGGCTACTGTCCACGGGGTCACAAAGAGTCAGACATAACTGAGCCACTAACACTGACATAGCATGCTTCCTGTCACAAAGGAAAGTTGAGTACCTCAGTTTCAAAGAAATTAGTCTGGAGACAGATACAGTGGAAATTGGAAAAAAATCTCTACCAGTCATCCTAACCTGGAACAGTTATGTTAAATGTATATTTCTCACTGGCTGTTGTTTTGTTCTTTTCTTTAATTATCACTCACAATGCCAAAACTAAAATATTCTTAAATTTAGAAAGTTACCCAATTTCCATATTCCAGTTATTCTCATACAAACATGTGCTGTGCAGAACGTCACCCTACAAGAGAGTGTGGTGTAATTAGGTTTCAGCAGGTGTATAGGAATGGTTACTTCAACATATTTACATCTCAAAAAGGAGTCTATATTATTCAGTAATTCCATCTCTCTATCTACACCATGCATCTTTAAATGAGTGAAATAAACATACACATCTCTATAAAACACATCAAAATATGAAAAACACACATATCTAGCTTACCTTTATTGGGGTTTTCTATGAGTCTTATGGGTTACTAAGCACTAACTTAAAATAAGAATAGGGTTATAAAAAGAGAAGAATGAGTTAATATTTTTTAAATGCATGCCAGGAAGTCCTATTCACTAACTTTGGACAGATAACAAATTCAACCATTTTAAATTATATTTAAGAACAAAGGTTTGGTTTTACTTTTAGTGATACAATTATAATTCAGATTGACTTTTTATATTTTTGATTGCAAAAATCAGGAGTGGACAGGATAAAGCAATTGCATATACATAAGCTGAAAATCAAATCGGACTTTAAGAAGCACAACTTTTTCTTGAAACTAAGCCAATCAAGTAACTTCTTTTGTGAATGTTCAAAAATATAGTATTAATTAATGGCCTTAAATGTGACCTTATAGAAGATATACTATTTTCATTAAACTGTTTGGTATAGCATATGTTGAATATACAGGTACCTTTAGAATTTCAACAAATTTTATTGACAGTGAGTGACAAACATTGCATATCATATTAAATATACTAAATAAAAATTCTGGTTTGCTGAACTATTTTATTTACTTTTGAATAGGTAATAATATGTAGCAGAGAACACAAAGAGTAAAAGTTTCTCCTGACTCTGTCCTCCTGCACCCTAGTTCCCAATGAAGGGAACCAACATTAAATACCATGGTTCAAGAAAAGTCCTCTGAAATAAAGACTTGGATCTGTATATTGAGTGGCTCCACCTTTTATTCCCCAAAATCAATCCAGAACAGTTGGCTGTGAGACATATCCTAGTAAAATCATTAAATTTTAAAAATGAAAGAACCCTTTGGGTTTCTAGGCAGAAAATTCAGAAGGAAAAGAAATTCAGTTTGGCATCAAACTTATTGTCATCAACAATCAAACCAAGAAAGCAGTGCAAAACTCCATCAACTTCCTTCAACTTGAAGGAAGGGGTAAGCATTTTATACACAGCCAAGCTGTTCTTCAAAATTAACACTACCCAGGAGTCTTTCCTGGGAAATCTACTAACAGATGAATTTCACTTAATATAGAGATGATTAAGGAATCTAGACAAAGGACTGGTAATGAGGATTAAATATACCGTTAACCATTGACCATTGCAGATGGTAGGTGTGTAGACTATCTGATGTAATTTCACAGTCAGCTGTCCAAAGCCAGGTCCACATCCACAGATTCACTATCCCTGGATATTCATACATTTAGTGGGGGAAGAAAAAAAAGCACATGTAAGAGGACCGCAATTCAAATTGATGTTGTTCAAGAGTCAGCTGTTCTTAATTGTAAATCTAAACTATAACAAGTGAGAATGAGAGAAAAAAATTATTATATAAATATTCTTTGCTCTGTCAAAGTAACATATAAAAAAAAACCCATAAAGACAAAATTTGAGAGACAAAAATGTGAGAAAAAGAGAAAAGAGTATATTCTCATTGGCTGCTACAAAGTAATAAGTTGAAATAAAAGGAAATTATCTGAAGTTGACAATATAGCTGACATCCCAAGGAGGAAGGGGACTAAGAGTGTTAAATAAAAGCATTAAGATAAAGTAATAATTATTTTGAATATATGTCTTCTTAAGCCCAATAAAATATAACAGGAAAAGTTTAATTAAAAAACAAACAGAATAGACTATTTAATGAAAGTCATGCAGGCTGGATGAAGCACAAACTAGAATCAAGATTACCATGAGAAATATCAATAACCTCAGATACACAGATGACACCACCCTTATGGCAGAAAGTGAAGAACTAAAGAGCCTCTTGATGAAAGTGAAAGAGGAGAGTGAAAAAGTTGGCTTAAAACTCAACATTCAGAAAACTAAGATCTTGACATCCGGTCCTATCACTTCATGGCAAATCGATGAGGAAACAATGGAAACAGAGATTTTATTTTTCTGGGCTCCAAAATCACTGCAGATGGTGACTTCAGCCATGAAATTAAAAGATGCTTGCTCCTTGGAAGAAAACCTATGACCAACCTAGACAGCATATTAAAAAAACAGAAACATTGCTTTGCCAACAAAGGTCCATCTAGTCAAGGCTATGGTTTTTCCAGTAGTCATGTATGGATGTGAGAGTTGGACTATAAGGAAAGCTGAGTGCCAAAGAATTGATGCTTTTGAACTGTGGTGTTGGAGAAGACCCTTAAGAGTCTCTTGGGCTGCAAGGAGATCAAACCAGTCAATTCAGAAGGAAATCAGTCCTGAATATTCTTTGGAAGGACTGATGCTGAAGCTGACACTCCAATACTTTGGCCATCTGATATGAAGAACTGGAAAAGACCCTATTGCTGAGAACGACTGAAAGCAGGAAGAGAAGAGGATGGCAGAGGATGAGATGGTTGGATGGCATCACCAACTCGGTGGATGTGAGTTTGAGTAAGCTCCTGGTGCTGGTGATGGACAGGGAACTCAGGAGTGCTGCAGTCCATGGAGTCACAAAAAGTTGGACACGACAGAGGAACTGAACTGAACTGAGTGAAGGTCACATCGTAAACATAGTTTGATGTTACAAAGACAAAACATTCATCATATCAATAAATGTAAACAGGCGCAACTTACCTATTTAAAAACAAACTTTAGATCGGCTTACAGATCAAAACCAGAAGGAATATTCTACAAGCCACCTAATTTTATTCCTTCCTAAAGTCATTGTCAATGCTCTGTGTTTTCTGGGGCTGAGCATTTGTCAATATTGACTTTGTTTATACTATAAATTTGCGAAATACATTTTTAATCCCTCAAATCTTACTGTTCCAAATTCAGTTCTTCCAAAGCAGTGAAGCATTGGACGTTTATGAGATAACAAAAGGAGCAAATGTTGGGCTTTGAGGGGAAAAAAATCCAGTGTATAATGCATTTTATTCTTAAATGCTAAATGTTTCCAGGTTTTCTCTTTCCATTTCTTATGGACTTGCATCATCTTTTTTAAGATTATCTGTAAAAGATTAAAGATTAATAAACAAACATGTCAGGAAAAGGTATTTATCTAATGAAAATTATTTTAAAGTGCTCTCATTTCCTTGCTGTGTAATCACAGGCAAATCACTAATCTTGGTCTCTTCTAGAATTCTGCACCTTTTCCTTCATTGTAGATAATGAAAATTAAGCTATTTTGAAAGCCAATTGATAAGCAGTATATAGCACTGCTGCTCACAATCATATCTTCCAGAATTTTCACTGACTTTTAGATTAAATAACATTACCATATGGAAAAATCAGAACATATAGATAGTGGGAAAAACAATAATTAAATCAGTCATTCTACCTCAACACTGTTGCAGATACTTCTACACATAACCATCTGTATTGACTCATCATCCTGGAAAATAAATCTGCCCAACAGCCAGGAAGACTGCATGCAGCCGGCTGCCCCTTCTCCATCCCTTTGATTTGTAAATAGAGATGAAAACTGGGGCTGGGAAGGACTTGAATCTGGGAGGGAAAAATCAGAGGAAAGGCTCTGGTTGTGTCATAGGCACTATCATCTATGTATGGAGAAGGAAATGGTAGCCCATTCCAGTATTCTTCCTGGAGAATTCCATGGACAGAGGTGCCTAGTGGGCTACAGTCCATGAAGTTGCAGAGAGTCAGACATGACTGAGTGACTTTCACTTTCACTTCACCTTTAGTGTAGCTCTTACCAGGCCACAAGGTTAAATGCCAAAATAAAAAGTGTTCTTAAATGAATTATTATCTACTTGGACTTTTAATAGGGACTCATTTGTAATCCCTTAGTTTTCTATTTATACCACAGAATCAGAGATGATATATTTCTCTAAAATACTAATGCATATGATTTTTCAAATTATGAACATATTCAATGCAAAAAATTAGAGGACACAGAAAAGTACAAACAAAAGGAAATTAAAACTCCCCACTTATGACCCCACACTGCCACCATAGTTTACATCAACAAATCATTTTGATGTGTTTTGGAAAGAAAGTGAAAGTGAAGTCGCTCAGTCGTGTCTGACCCTTTGCGACTCCATGGTTTGTAGCCCACCAGACTCCTCCATCCATGGGATTCTCCAGGCAAGAATACTGGAATGGGTTGCCATTCCCTTCTCCAGGGGATCTTCCCGACCCAGGGATCGAACCTAGGTCTACCACATTGCAGGCAGACGCTTTAACCTCTGAGCCACCAGGGAAGCCATTGGTGTGTTTTTAGTGACCAATAAAGCTGACCTTCAACTGCAAATATCAGTACATTGCCTAGAGAGGAACTAGACCATTAACCTATCAGTGTGTCTCCTCACTCTTCTACTTAGTAAAGTCAACTAGGATTAATCCTTAACCATAATTAATTTTTTAATAATTTTATCTATTTATAGTTAAGACTGTGCTGGGTCTTCCTTGCTGGGTGCATTTTTCTCTAGTTGCAACAAGTAGGGTCTACTTTCTAGTTGCAGCGTGAGAGCTTCTCATTGCGGTGGCTTCTCGGGTTGCTGAGCATGGGCTATAGGGCTTCAGTAGTTGTGGCCCACAGGCTTAGTTATTCCATGGCATGTGGGATCTTCCTGGCCCAGGAATCGAACCCATGTCTCCTGCATTGACAGATGGATTTTTTACCACTGAGCCACTTGGGAAGCTCCTTAGAGACAATTATATTGTATCATGGCTGAGTAGTAAGTATTAATGTCTAAGTGCTAATTGTTCCAGCTCACTGGAACAGTGGTAAATAACTGACCAGTGATAAAAATTAATTTGGTTACTAAATATCCTTCTCTCACAATTATAACAACGTCCTTATCTCCACACACTGATATTTATTTGAATTGGATCAGATGATCCTTGAGTTTCCTTCTAGTACAAAGATGTGGGTGACAAATCTCTGAAAAATAATATAAAAAGAAACTAAGGCATGTACTGTAAATAAGTTAGCTTTTAGTGAGGTTTTTCTTAAAGTTATCAGAAAATCAATTCAAGCCTTCCCATCTAATGTGTTTTGACATTTACTCTTTTGATATAAAGTTAGTTACCATGCAAAAGCAGATTCTTAATAATTGATGTTGTTTACTTTGAATGCGATTACTCATAGAAGGCTGGAGAAATGAATCAATACTTGCTTAGCTTCTCCAAAATAAATCAGAGTTAATTGTTAAAGTAATGCATGTTAATTTAGCCTGTCAAATTAATTTCCCAGCACCTCCTTATGCTACAAGAGTCTTAATTAAGAAATAACTAATGTTACTTTCCCTTATTACAGGTATTGCTGAGCCACTGGCTCTGAACAAAGTCATTTAACTCCTTTGATGTATGTGATTTAAAGAACACCAGAGAAAATTTACAAAATATTAGTTATACTGTGCATTTGAAAGTGACTTCACAGTTTGCAGAGTGATTCTATTTTCTTTCTGCAAACTGTGTTCTGTTCTGCAAGATGCAATGTGGGCCTCCTATGACGCTGTGTGGAGTTTCAGTACTGTGTGGAGTCCTTCAGAGTGTTCGGTCCCAAGTTTCACAATTTTAGGAGGTTCACTGACTCCCTTTTTCTGAAAGAGAAAAGAGAGTGATGAAAGCTATGGAAATTACAATAAGAGGAAAGTCTGAAGAAATACGGAGTATTTAATCTAATAAAAGATGAAAGGATTGATACATGTGTATGTATAGCTGAGTCCATTCACTGCTCACCAGAAGCTATCACATTGTTAATTAGCTATACCCCAATACAAAATATAAATTTTTAAAAAAGATGAAGGGATATAAAAATGAGAACGTCTTCTCTTGTTTGAATGTATGTTATACGGTAGAGGGCTTTATTTTGCATCTTATTTAGATGGCAGGATTAGCACTGGTCATGGATAATTACAAGGAGGTATATAAAGATTTAACATAAGAAACTTTTGGTGATAGAAAGGGCTCCCTTACCCACGACTGAGCTTCCTGGAATAAGCATCCCATGAAGGAACACTTCCGAGGGGTAGGGGCTGATGCTGAAGGACAGTTCTCTAAGGCTCAGAGTCTCAGTGTTTCAAGCGCACCAGACATGCGGAAGCCACTCCTTCTTACTCCAGCCCACACTTTGACTCCTGTTACCCACATTAAATGGACATTTTAAAGCTCCAAAAGACAGGGACTTGTTCACAGTCCTCATAGTCCCCCATTACATGTCAAGTCATGCTTAAGAACTACTCATTGCTAGTCTGTGTTGCTGTTCGGTCACTAGGTCATGTCAGATGCTTTGCGACCCAGAGGACTGCAGCAGGCCAGGCTTCCCTGTCCTTCACCTTCTTCTGGAGTTTGCTCAAACTCCTGTCCATTGAGTCAATGATGCCATCTAACCATCTCATCTGCTGCCTCCCCCTTCTCCTCCTGCCCTCAATCTTTCCTAGCATCAGGGTCTTTTCCAATGACTCAGCTCTTTGCACCAGGTGGTCAAAGTATTGACTAGAGCTGGCCGTTGCTGGGATACAGGCCAGGTTGTTGGAGAGAAAGTGTGAGACGGAGGGCTTCATTCCCACTTCCCACAGTTTAAGGAGAGCACTGCAGTTCGTGTTCCAGCGGTTGTACTCTGTCCATCCACCTGGCCTAGCACTTAACACATAATATTTAGTTTGTTTGTACAACATGATATGAGCTCCTTAAGACCAGAGACTATTTATCTTTATAACACCATAGCTTATTCAAGTGTTGGCATTTATTAGATACTCAGTATGTGCTTAATGGAGGAATAAATATATTCCATTCCGAGTAAGCATTGCCTCAGTGCAGACACTAAATCAACAATAAGGCATACAGAATTAAAATAAGGCTCAGCCCTTGCCCTTAAGGAGTACTAAAAAAAAAAAAAAAATCAGCAGAATAAATACATGAGTGAATGAGAGCACTATATCGGATAGAGTTTTGCCTTTTAAGATTTCTTACAACTCTAAGAGTCTATAAATTGGTATTCCTTTCCTCAATTAAAATAGCTTAAATGTAAGAGCAGGAAAAGTAGTCATACTGTATTAGGATTTTCCTAGGTTTTTAATCTACTGTGGGTAACACAGCTCAGTTCAGTTCAGTTGCTCAGTCGTGTCTAACTCTTTGCAACCCTATGGACACACCAGGCTTCCCTGTCCATCACCAACTCCCAGAGTGTACTCAAACTCATGTCCATCACATTGGTGATGCCATTCAACCATCCCATCCTCTGTTGTCCCCTTCTCCTGCTGCCTTCAGTCTTTCCCAGCATCAGGGTCTATTCAAATGAGTCAGTTCTTCACATCAGTTGGCCAAAGTATTGGAATTTCAGTTTTAGCCATCAGTCTTTTCAGTGAACATTCAGGACTGATCTCCTTTAGGATGGACTAGTTGGATCTCCTTGCAGTCCAAGGGACTCTCAAGAGTCTTCTCCAACACCACAGTTCAAAAGCATCAACTCTTCTGCGCTCAGCTTTCTTTATACTTCAACTCTCACTTCCATACATGACCACTGAAAAAAGCCATAGCCTTGACTAGATGGACCTTTATTGGCAAAGTAATGTCTCTGCTTTTTAATATGCTACTAGGTTGGTCATAGCTTTTCTTCCAAGGAGTAAGCATCTTTTAATTTCATGGCTGCAGTCACCATCTGCAGTGATTCTGGAGCCCCCCAAAATAAAGTCTGTCACTGTTTCCACTGTTTCTCTATCTATTTGCCATGAAGTGATGGGACTGGATGCCATGGTCTTTGTTTTCTGAATGTTGAGTTTTAAGCCAACTTTGTCACTCTCTTCTTTCACTTTCATCAAGAGACTCTTTAGTTCCTCTTCACTTTCTGCCATAAGAGTGGTGTCATCTACATATCTGAGGTTATTGATATTTCTCCTGGCAATCTTGATTCCAGCTTGTGCTTCTTCCAGCCCAGCGTTTCTCATGATGTACTCTGCATATAATTTAAATAAGCAGGGTGACAATATACAGCCTTGATGTACTCCTTTTCCTATTTGGAACCAGTCTGTTGGTCTATGTCCAGTTCTAACTGTTGCTTCCTGATCTGCATACAGATTTCTCAGGAGGCAGGTCAGGTGGTCTGGCATTCCCATCTCTTGAAGAATTTTCCACAGTTTGTTGTGATCCACACAGTCAAAGGCTTTGGCATAGTCAATAAAGCAGAAGTAGATGTTTTTCGGGAACTCTCTTGCTTTTTCGATGATCCTGCAGATGTTCACAATTTGATCTCTGGTTCCTCTGCCTTTTCTAAATCCAGCTTGAACATCTAGAAGTTCACGGTTCATGTACTGTTGAAGCTTGGCTCGGAGAATTTTGAGCATTACTTTGCTAGCGTGTGAGATGAGTGCAATTGTGCAGTAGTTTGAGCATTCTTTGGCATTGCCTTTCTTTAGGATTGGAATGAAAACTGACCTTTTCCAGTCCAGGCCACTGCTGAGTTTTCTAAATTTGCTGGCATATTGAGTGCAGCATTTTCACAGCATCATCTTTTAGCATTTGAAATAGCTCAACTGGAAATCCATCACCTCCACTAGCTTTGTTTATAGTGATGCTTCCTGAGGCCCACTTGACTTCACATTCCAGGATGCCTGGCTCTAGGTGAGTGATCACATCATTCTGGTTATCTGGGTCATGAAGATCTTTTTTGTAGAGTTCTTCTGTGTATTCTTGCCACCTCTTCTTAATACCTTCTGTTTCTGTTAGGTCCATACCATTTCTGTCCTTTATTATGCTCATCTTTTCATGAAATGTTCCCTTGGTATCTCTAATTTTCTTGAAGAGCTCTCTATTCTTTCCCAGTCTATTGTTTCCCTCTATTTCTTTGCACTGATCACTGAGGAAGTCTTATCTCTCCTTGCCATTCTTTGGAACTCTGCATTCAAAAAGGGTAAATCTTTCCTTTTCTCCTTCCTTTCTTTTCTCTTCTGTTCTCAGCTATTTGTAAGTCCTTGTCAGACAACAATTTTGCCTTTTTGCATTTCTTTTTCTTGGGAATGGTCTTGATCATTGCCCCTGTACAATGTCACGAAGCTCTGTCCATAGTTCTTTAGGCTCTCTGTCTATCAGATCTAATCCCTTGAATCTATTTGTCACTTCCACTGCATAATCATAAGGGATTTGATTTAGGTCATACCTGAATGGTGTAGGGGTTTTCCCCACTTTCTTCTAGCTCAGCTTCTAGCAAATCAAATAATTTGAGAAGTCAATTTACAGTTAAAGAGTTGGGAAACAAAAGGTCTTGGTAGAAATTTGTGTCAAAGCCATATAAAATTTCACTTTTCTCACATGAAGAAAACACTTTCTAGTTCTAGAATTCAATGTTTTGTAATTTTCTCTATATACTAATTGAAGAATTCAAAATATTACATATATATTAAAAACAACAAATACCATCAAAATGTTCACTCTCGATTTATATTAACATGAAATTCACTCATTTATAATTCAGTTACTTTCATTTTTCCTGTTTTACAGAGGATGCAACAGGACATAGAGTTAAGGCGTTTGCCCCTAGATCATGAAATAGCAAGCAGTACACCTCGGCAGTTGAGCACCGGAGTTTATGTTCATAACCACTTCACTATATTACCTCTCATAAATAATATTCTCCTGTAGCATGGTATGAATTTATTTATTACATCACATTAAGATTCTTTTTACCAGCTACTGCATAAAGCAGAATCAGTGATCCATGATGAGTCTTGCTTCTGATGCAGTCATGATCAAAGATAAGCCTAGGCTTTGAGAGGAAGTATACAAAGCAATAAGACAGAGCCCATTAGCAGGAAAACAGTGATCATTATTTTAATTCCTTGCTTTATTATTTATACAAACCCAGACAGTCACCACTGTCTCTGTCCCATTCCCCACCCCTGTCCAAAAGGACACAGTTATATAAAGTAATAACTGATTATTCGAACAAATAACAATGTATTACTCTACATATTCACACACACACACACAAAACCCTGCAAGTCAACTGTTTTGCCAAACCATTTTGATACACTGGGGGTTAAGGTGCTTGCCCTGAAAAGCAAGGTACATTTAATTTGGGGATTGAAAGATCTTTTTTCCCACTTAGTTTCACATATATTCTGTTTTTCACTTTGTGCTCTAAATAGGTAGTTAATTGGGACTATTTAACAGATTGCGTACGTGGCTGCTGAGAGTAATTGTATCTTAACAACAACTGAAGGAGTTTTTACTTAATTTGCAAGCGTTTAGTTGAGAATGACCTTGCACCCTACAGTTGGATTCAAAGAATTAGGCAGAGGCTAAAGTGCTCCTGACTGTAGGAGGTGAAACTCATTCATATTCTTTTGTAAACAAATTAACAGTGAGTTGCCAGTGTGTTTTCATCCTCCCCAGTCACCTTAGCAACGAGGATATAGGAACAGCATGGACTTTCCTCAGAACGTGCAGTTTTTCCTAGCACAAGAAGACAGCAACAAATGGGACTGGCAAAATTCCCAATTTATTTTAATCCTTAAAATGAGTGTCAGAATTTCCATGAAACATAGATTCCAATGTAGAAAGAAAGGGCTCAGCTTCTCTTGTATATGCAATAATTAGTTATTTCTCAGTAGGACTATACTTATTTATTTTTAAAAATTTCCTGACATAGTTTGACCAACTTCAGATTAATTTCAGTCCAGAAAGAAAAGGAAGACGTATTTCCAAGTAATTAGGCTAGGCTCATTTGAATGGCATGCCACTGATGGTAGTTACATTTTATTCTTCTATGTTTGAGGAATATGAGCTCTAGAAAGTGGAGAAAGATAAACCCATATGGGAGTTATGAAGTCTACTGCAGTCCGTGGGGTCAGATGGAGCCTGGGACAGGACAAACGCTGCCAGACGATTGAATTCAGTTACCTGTAGGAAATGAGCCAGAGAGCTTTGTTTTCTGTCTTTGCAAACCACTCTCACCTGGGTTCAATTCCTAGGTCGGGAAAATCCCTTGGAGAAGGAAATGGCAACCCACTTCAGTATTCTTGCCTGAGAATTCCATGGACAGAGGAGCCTGGCAGGCTACAATTCATGAGGTTGCAAGAGTCAGACAGGATTGATGAATAAGAGAGAGGTTAGTGGAGACAGCTACAGCCCTCGCCACTGAAGCTGGTCTTGGGAACACAGCTGATACTCATCTCCTTTCTTTACTATCCCTTCTAGATTCCCTTCCATCTCAAACAGCACATCCCCTGGTCTACTTGGTTTATGTCATTGGGAAATCCAAGCCCTCATTCCTAAAAGTTCTGATCCTCTGATCACCATGCACTTCTCAAACTGTGGTGTCAGTACTTGACAATTTACTGTCAGAATTGGGTAAGGAATACCAAGAAACACCATGGTGGATCTCCTGGCTGCCAGAGGTATTTTTGCCTCCCCTAATATGTATTGGCAATATCATAGACTCATAATCATCAGGGTGCATTATATCAGCCAGGATGGTAACTTGTTTTCAGGCCTTTTGGCACAAGGAATCTGAAGTGCTAATGGACTGACAAACAGAACTTCAAAGTGTTATTGGTAAAAGCATTCATCTTTGGGAACAGAAACTTTAGACCTGAAAAGTTTGTCATTATAGAGTCAGAGGCACAAATTTTTCAAGGTCCTCTGTAGGATTGATAGTAAAAGGGGCTACTCCCTATTTTCACATCTTCTATCTCCTGGGACCAGAGCACTGTATAATGATCACTAACTTAGGATGTGTCCTATGTCCTAAAGGATGACACTCCATCTTTGAAGGGTATTGTCTTCAAGCTTAGGTTTCAGCTATAACTTCAAAAGGCAATTCTATCACTCTAAAAGTCTGGTAGCTTTTCAGTGGTATGGTCTGTTATAGGAATAGTGTATTCTTTTGTTATAGTCCTCTGCCAAACCTCTTTTGCTTTAAAGTGGCCCTTGGTCTGAAACATTGTCAGGTACAATACCATGTATGTGAATCAAACATTATGTAAATATTGGAGATGGCTGAGGTCCTATAAATGGAGAATTCAATCTGATACCTAGAAAATATCCTGATTCTAGCAAAGATAAATTGCTACATTTTCCAGGAGACAACTGGCTTGCCACAAGTGTCTTGGTATCCTTTAGAGATGGTGCCATATCAAGTCTTAGTATTGGTCTTTGTTGCTGCCTGGTTGGACATCTGACAGCCATGGGTAGGTAGATCAGCCGTAGTCATGGCGAGGCCACGCCGTTGGGTGGGCCCATGCCTAGTGTCCATCCTGACACCATGAATGCCCTGTTCTTGCTCTTTTTGTGCCAGCACTGCAGTTGCTGATAGCAGGCTGGCTGTCACATGTCTGCCAGTAGCAGAGAGTCATCCTGTCTGTCTAGCTGTTTGGAGTTTCTTTCATGGTAAATGCTCCCTGGAAGGCAGTAACAAGTTATACATGGACCTTCACAAATTGTGTTCACTTCCACAGGCCCATCCTCAGGTCTTTTCCTCAACCTCTGATCCCTCAAAGTTTCCATTTTTCTCCTTACAATTTCTCATCAAGCAGCCACACCAATGCCATTGACAGGAAGCCCATCAGTTCAGTCACTCAGTTATATCTGACTCTTTGTGACCCCATGGACTGCAGCACGCCAGGCTTCCCTGTCCATCACCAACTCCCAGAGCTTACTCAAACTTATGTCCATTGAGTAGGTGATGCCATCCAACCATCTCATCCTCTGTCATCCTCTTCTTCTCCCACCTTCAATCTTTCCCAGCATGAGGGTCTTTTCCAAAGAGTCAGCTCTCACATCAGGTGGCCAAAGTATTGGAGTTTCAGCTTCAACATCAGCCCTTCCAATGAACTAATCTTCCAATGAACTCAAGACTGATCTCCTTTAGGATGGACTGGTTGGATCTCCTTGCAGTCCAAAGGACTCTCAAGAGTCTTCTCCAACACCACAGTTCAAAAGCATCAATTCTTCGGCGCTCAGCTTTCTTTATAGTCCAACTCTCACATCCAGACATGACTACTGGAGAAACCATAGCCTTGACTAGACGGACCTTTGTTGGCAAAGTAATGTCTCTGCTTTTTAATATGCTGTCTAGGTTGGTCATAACTTTCCTTCCAAGGAGTAAGCATCTTTCAATTTCATGGCTGCAGTCACCATCTGCAGTGATTTTGGAGCCCAGAAAAATAAAGTCTGACACTGTTTCCACTGTCTCCCCATCTATTTGCCATGAAGTGATGGGACCAGATGCCATGATCTTAGTTTTCTGAATGTTAAGCTTTACGCCAACTTTTTCACTTTCCTCTTTCACTTTCATCAACCTGTATTAGGACTTCATTTATTACTTGGCTCCTCTATGCCCCTACTCTAACACAGGAGCTGTAATGGTACTTGAGGTCCCTCAGTATTAATGTTAACTCAAACCCCAAGTTCAAGAATCATTACAATGCCTAGATTTTCTCTTTCTCATAGTATAAGTTTACCCACGTAAATCATCATGTCCTTTTGAGAAAGAACCAGAAGAATCGTCACCATGTCTACTTGCAGTAGCAATTCAGAGCACTTCCTTATGGGGACCCAGCCTCTACTTTCGCCAATGACTTCTGGATCAGAAAACTGGCTGAGTTTGAAAATGGCAGATAAATATGAACTTATGTTAGGACAGTGTCCTCAAGCTCCTGATCATTTAACTTTAATTTCTTTAGATTGTATACATTGAATAGTTTCTGTTGGCCTATCACTGGTGGCTCAGATGGTAAAGATTCTGCCTGCCTCCCCGGGAGACCTGGGTTTGATCCCTGGGTCAGGATAACCCCATGGAGGAGGGCATGACAACCCACTCCAGTATTCTTGCCTAGAGGATCCCCATGGACAGAGGAGCCTGGCAGGCTACAGTCCACGGGGTTGCAAAGTCTCACGCGACTGAATGACTAAGCACAGCACAGCAATATTTAGGAATGTTTCATTAATCTTCTCCACAGTTTATTAGTCAAGCCCCCTGGTGCCATTCCATCATGATGATTATACCCACATTGTTTCTGACTGTTAAATGCCGTAACCTATTTATTCTTTTTTATCTTCTGGTCCTATCAACCCTATTGCTATGAGGAAACCTACCATGAACACTGATCTTTTCCTGAAGGACACTAAGTTATTCGGTGATGCTGGGGTCCCTCTCACTGGTGCATTTCTGATCCTCTTGGTAAATAGTGTGTTCTCTGGGCCCTCCCACAGAACTTAGTCGGCTGGTAAACATTTGGACCTTACATAACATATCCATTCCTGTGCACTCACTTCTCTAAGCCTTTTGATCTCTCTTCTATTTGCATGGCAGTTTGGAATTTCTAGCTTAACTAGTAAGAGTCATCCCTTTTTCCAGGTTTCTGAAACCCCACAAGCCTCCTGGCACTGATTCCCAGGGTCCTTGCCAGCATATTACGTCCAGTGTCATATCCAAGTCAATACTACACCCGCCAGTTCATGATAGTATGTTTCCTGAGTCCTACCACCGTCTCTTTCCTCCCTTAACCAGCCCAGCACTTCCCAAACCAGATCATCTTGTCTCTTGACTGTAGGTTTTGTTGTCTGGTGGCCAACAGAAAAGGCGTAGGTAGATTGGAAGGGAGAAAGCTGCGTATTTCTTTGCAAAACAATGACTTTCAAATTGTTTCTCAAGCAAAGGGGGAATGAAAAATTTTCAGCGGGGAGAACGGAGCCATTGATGCAGAACCAGATTGTCCAGAAAAACCTAGGCTGTGTTTTGTAGTGTGTCTCGGGGTCTCGCTCCTGCCTAACCAACAAACTCTGACGTTAGTAAGTAGAGTTGCCTGGCAGAGGTGGAGAATGCAACTTTGTCCAGAGATCCACTACCTTTATAATTAACTCTGCAAGCTTTTCTGCCCTTTCACAGCAGGAGGCAAATATATAGATAGATAGATAGATATAGTCACCCAGGAAACCATCTAACTTTCATATTTTGCCCTAAATTAATTATTAATCACCTTCAGCCTTCATTATTATTCTCTAGTGAGTATGGAGAATATATTCATTTTCCCTTTACCCTTTTGAATTTTTGCTGAGACTTCTGTAATAAAACAGATTAACAAAAGAAAAACAATCAAAAGTTTAACATGCATACTTCATGGTATATATGGGAGATACTCAGGGAAAAATGAGTAATTTTCCAAGGTAGCTTAAAATTTAGACTTAAATACTATCTTTACTGGTTTCCCTGGTGGCTTAGCAATAAAAAATCTGTCTGCCAGTGCAGGAGATACAGATTCAGCCTGTAGGCCGGGAGGATCCCTGGAAGAGGAAATGGCTACCCACTATTCCTGCCCAAGAACGAAGGAGGCTGGGAGGCTATAGGCCATGGGATTGCAAAGAATCAGATATGACTAAGTGACTAAACAACAACAACCATCTAAATAGGGAAAGGGGAGGGGAATATGGGATTCTTGCTGCTGCTGCTAAGTCACTTCAGTCGTGTCTGAGTCTGTGCTACCCCATAGACGGTCGCCCACCAGGCTCCCCCATCCCTGGGATTCTCCAGGCAAGAACACTGGAGTGGGTTGCCATTTCCTTCTCCGATGCATGAAAGTGAAAAATGAAAGTGAAGTTGCTCAGCCATGTCCAACTCTTAGCGACCCCATGGACTGCACTCCACCAGGCTCCTCCATCCATGGGGTTTTCCAGGCAAGAGTACTGGAGTGGGTTGCCATTCCCTTCTCCGATGGGAGTCTTAGGGAAGAGTAAATAATTTTTAGGATGATAAGTGGGCCTTTAGAAGAATAGATGGTAGGTATGATATTCTTTGACAATGTTTTGGAGTCTCTTTTGGAGTATCTGTCTTTAGGCAAAAAAAGGAAGTTCAGAGAAAGCCTCTTCCTGCATTTGCTGTTTTTCAAGTACCTACAGTTCAAAATAATCAATATACCAAAGTGGCATATTTTAGGGTGGCATGCTCTGAACTTTTGCAGTTGTATTTTGGAGTGGCATATTCTGCTACCTTTTAAAGGCATTGAGGGCCTCCCAGGTGATACAGTGGTTAAAAAAAAAAAAATCTGCCTGCCAATGTAGGAGACACTAGAGATGCAGATCAGTCCCTGGATGGGAAGATCCCCTGGAGCAGGGCATGGCAACCCACTCTAGTATTCTTGCTAGGAAAAAAATCCCATGGACAGAGGTGCCTGGTAGGCTACAGTCCATGGAGTTGCAGAGTTGGACATGACCATGCAACTGAGCAGACATAGCACAGCAAAGGCATTACTAGAATGAATCGTTTGATTCCTTTTTTTTAAATATTACTGTTCCTCCCTGAAATGTATAATACCCGGGACAGTCCCTATTCCCGTCCCAGTTTTTACCACCTTGAAAGTTTAACAATTTCACCACTACAGCAGGCCAACTACCTACCCATAATCTACCAGCCAACTGGTAGGTGACCCAACTTCAAAATCTTCATAGTCTCCTTTCTAGGATCACTCCTGACATTAACAACCATAGGTTGAATCCCATTGCATTCAGGTGGTTTTTTGGAAAACCTCCTATAACTAACACCCACAAGGAAGCGAAGGAAACAGGGTCGGGTGGAGGGAGAAATTAAACTGATGACTGTTGCAAAGGAAGTCTCAGCTGATCACATGGGCAGTTCTGAAACTGGAATGACCCACCCCAATAGTGTATGGGGGCAGTGGAGAAAGGGGATCAGAGGTTAGTTTTGTAACTTCCTACATTTAAGAGTCATTGGATGTGTGTTGCTTAGAATATTGGGCAAAGCAGGTCTTTTCACTCAAGGGCAATTCTTGGGGAGAGACTGGTATGAGAGCTCTGCAGGCCATGGTCCTGGAGGTTAGGGAAACGAGAGCTTCTGCCTGGAAGGGGAATCTGGGCCATGCACCACACACTTTACTTTTGGTTTTGAGAGTCCTATGTGATTTGGGGGCAATATATTTGATAGGTTAATGTTAAAGCTTGTAAGCTCTTAACCATACACAAACAATATAAGGAAAGATAATCTAGAGCTATGTATGGCAAAAGGGAAGATTCAACCTAGAATTATAAACTACAAACTCAGAAGTACATAACTTACACCCCTGGATAATCAAGGATAGACTGTGTTTGGGAAATATCAAGTGCCCTTGTGCTAAGGCATGGTTTCTTGTTTCATAAGTCAGAAATTTGGATTTTATAAGAGGAAAGGAGAGCTTATTCTCATGTGACTTTCCTGAAGGCTTGTGGTAAAGTAGGAGTTCATGGTGAGATTCTTTTGCAGTTAAAAATAAAAAGTCAGATTCCTGAACATTTACTGAGTGGTCAGTATGGAGACCTCAGATAAGCAAATGCACCATCTGGAGGTTCAATTGTGGCTTATTTAAATCCAGAAAGGGTCTGAAAAGTCTGTATACAACTTTAGTTGTGTATTCTGTAGGCAACTGTAAGTGTTGCATAATCTTAATTTTATTCTCTATATCATATTGGTGCATATTTTTGTCATGATTAGGCAATGGCCAGCAATAAATAGACTTGAAATAGTGGATTAGGAAGTACTAGTTTTAACTTTTTGATGATTTCTATTATGATAATACAAAAGAAAAAAACCACCAAGCAGGGCATCCCAAAGAAACTATATAAACAGCTAAACTAAATAACCAAAGAGAAGAAGAAAGAGTAGATTTCAAAATGAGAACTTAGGTCTGTGCACAGTTATCTTCAGATCAGTCAAGTTGTGTTAAAGGGAACCTGGGCAATAGAAAATGTAGGGCTCTCAGAGCATCCATTCTCAGGCTAAAAATCATCTAATTAGTTTTTTTTTTTTTTTTTAAGTAAACTGAGTTGAGTTTGAGATGGAAATAATTATATAAATTCATTTGGTAATAAAGCAAGTTAGAATTCATTGAGTTATCATAGCTGTACACTTAGACTTGTCATGTAACTAATTTCCTCATTTAGACATCCATTTATCAACATAGTTTAATTGCACAAAAATGACTATGTCACTAAGGTATCCATTTCCTTTCCCCTTGTTCACTCACACCTACTATGCTTCAGACATTGCCTGGTATAAGGGATCAAAATGACTAAGAAACAATTCCTGTCCTCAAGGAACTCACAGTTTAGTAAGGTAGATAGACATGAATATGATACAAGCTACAGAAAAATACAGGAAAGAAAGTGTCATTAAATAGAATACTTACTGACTACCTATCATGCTCCAGGTTCTAATACTGATGAAATAGAGATAAAGCATTATACGTATTCTCAGTAAACCCATGGGAGGGAATATCTTGCCTGGGTTCATTTGTCTTTGAACGGGAAGGGACATCTCAGCATCAGACTGGAATGATATGTGAGAATATGTAAGTTTTAGTAATTTCATACTTAACAATTTCAATAATCCAACTGAAATAGATTTCTCTCTGCTCATGGTGGCAAGGTGAATTTTGGCTTCCTCAGTAGTACTCATTCATCTGGTTATAGGAGCTGAGAAGAGAAATTGTAGATGTCTAGGCTGGAATACTGCCGTAGTGATGAAGATGGAAAGGCAGTATGGGAACTGAGGATTCTGGCAAGAGAACATTTCAGCTCCATAGATTACTGTGCTCTTTGTAGCCGAACACCAGAGATTATAGTGTCTAAGCAAAGTCAGGAACAAAGTGAAGGTGACAGTTGAGAAATTGGAAAAAATGAATCAAGTAAATTTAATTTGATGAGACTAATGAGTATGCCAGGGTGACGGAGTAAGAGCTGGAAAAATATGAGATTGTTGGTTGATGGCAAGTTATTGAAGCTTCATGCTTCAAAGGAGGAGACTTCCAAGTCATGATAAGAGCAAATGAATGTGGAAGCCAATGGAGTTACAGAGATCAAGGAACCATGAAGGGGCAAGGGCATTAGAGAACTCATCCACTTAAAGTTGAGGGAAGGCAGAATGATGGTGGAAGTTGGAGTGGAGAGGAAGGAAGTGGTCCTCAGTGGAAGGATGATCACCACCCAGTAGCTCACTTCTCAGGGATCCCTCAGAATTACACTGGTGGGTACATTCCCTTGCCTGGAGGAGAAGGTAAGCATGCCAGTGAGAATTATCTCTGGGAGGCTGAGTTTTATCTTGGCCTATGCTCTTCTTGTCAGAAAGATCTAAGGTCTCTAAATGAGCATCAAGGAGAGATAACTTACTTCTCAATGCAAAACAGGAAGTTAGCAGTATAACCTGAAAGATCTTTTTACTTTATTGTGTTAATTTCCTCTTTAAAAAGTATTTTCTGCCTGGTTGCTTCCTAATTAGAAGGATGTGGGGCAACAGGAAACTCACTGTCCTGGGTCTCAGACCCAGTTCTTTATGACCCAGTTCTATCTCCTGAATGAGATGTCATGTAGACAATTCACATAATATCCCTTACCCCATTCCAGAAAAAGTAACAGCATTTGGAAACTAATCTAAGGTAGGAAGAAATATACTGTATTAAACTAAAAGAAAACCACTGAGGTTAGAGGGAGACAATGAAGGAGAACTCTACCTCAGAGAGGGGTGAGGACAATCAAATAAGTAGTGGGCATGAGATTGCTTTTGTATTATAATAGCCAAACAGATGTTATCATTGTGCTTTTTTTTTTTTTTTTTTGCAAGTGAGATGCTGAGAATTACTTTAAGCTTTCTGTATCATTCAGGACACAATCAGGAAAACACAAACTACCGTAAGACTTCCAAACAGAGGGGTTTAATTACACTGCTTCCTCAGTTTGGGTCACCAAGAAATGACAGATTGGGACAAGGATTTGAGCACATGTGATTTTTCTGAAGGTGTGCTCTTTAAGAAAAGTGAAGGAGAGAGCAAATCAGGATAGAGAAGAAGATAGAGCCAAGCAAAGATGGGACTCAAGTCATGCACAGCCTTGGCCTGATCCACAGGGAGAGGTCTCTGGGTCACAAAGCCCACTGAAGAATAGTCCCTTCCTTTCTGCATTTCATAGCCATCAGCACTGGCTATGGCTGCTCTGTCAACTCCATCAGGCACATCTCAGAGCAGGAGGCGCGTTCTGAACTCTCAGCAGTCAAAACTCATAGTAGCAGGGCAATGGGTACTTCAGGCCAGGGAGGAGACCGAGAAGGAGCTAGAGCATCTCCTGAAACAGCTGGTGGAAAAACAGAGACACCTATGAGGGGATGGTGAGGCCGCCCAGAGTTGGGCAAAAGCAGAAAGAAGCTACCGTTCCTAGGCCTGGAGAGAACTAGAAGTGATATACTAAGAGCCCATAGCCAGGATGTCTTGTGGGATGCGGACCTGGCAGGCACTGACCAGAAGGAGCTGGGACCGCAGGAAGAGGGGCTGCCTGGCAGAGGTCAGAGTCAAGGAAGACACGCTGCCACGCGTGCATCTCTGCTAAGCTGCTTCAGTCGCGTCTGACTCTTTGTGACCCCGTGGACTGTAGCCCGCCTGGCTCCTCTGTCCATGGGATTCTCCAGGCAAGAATACTGGAGTGGGTTGCCATGCCCTCCTCCAGGGGCTCTTCTGGATCCAGGAATCGAACCCACAAGTCTCATGTTTCGTGCATTGACAAGCGGATTCTTTACCACCAGCACCGCGTGGTGCTGCCATAAATGGCGTGAAAATCAGAAGAAAAAAAAGAGAGAGAAAACATCACTGCCATCTTCCTTCTTCTGACCCCACTCTTGCCTCCCATTGGATGAATGAACCTACCCACAGCCTGAGGAAGGTCATTCCTAGCCATTCAAACCAGGGCAAGAGAAGTTTGAGAAATAGACCCAAACTCAACACATTAACTGGGCACCCACTAGAGAACCTGAGAGCAGCTACTGTTAGGAAGGTGAGGGCCATTATTTGAGGGCAGAGTGTTCAGATATAAGATTTTCCACATTTAGTGAATCTTTGGATTTGCATAAAGAAAGCTGGTTAAGACGTGGAGTCTCTGAAGTGGCAGCTACCCAAACCAAACCTGGGGGCTCCAGAGCCAATTTCCAACCCCAAAGTTTGCTCTGCATAAGGAAGTAGATTTATGAGTACAGTGCTTATTAGTAATTTCTGGTGAATATTCTAAGGATATCCAGGTATCCCCTCTAACTTCTTGCCTTTGCTACTTTCTAAGAAATGGTTTGGGGGGAGGGGTGGGAGGGAGAAAAGGTGTCAGTCATCTTTGGGAAAGAAAAGAAAACTGTTAGAACCATTCCTGATCTTGAAAACCTATGTCAGCAACACAGCTTTGGTAATAGCATAGAGGGTTCCTGGGGAATGGAAACCAAAATGACAGTTGGGTAAAAAAAAAAAGAAAAAAAAAAGGTATAACAAAATAAAATAGACCAAGACAGCACACAGGTTTTGGAAACTAAATAACCTATTTTTGTCATTCATTCCTCACTGAAAATTGATTTCTGCATTTCAAATCTGCCCTTTTATTTTATTGATCACATTGCCTCTTTTCATAAAAAAAATATGATATCACATTTCTCCCCAAAGTGACTCTGAAAATGTGCACTATGTGATAACTTGCAAGATACTCATCTACACTTTAAAGAAATGATCTATAGACATTTTGATGAAATGCTTTATCCCAGTCTCATGCTTGGCTGGTGGTATTTTACAGGTTCGTTTGCAAGTAGGTTCATTTTTTAAAAGAACATTTTTTTTCAGGTAGTGATGAGAAATGGGTAATTTATAACTTGATAATATCATATCTAGGTGCTTCATTGTCTTGAGACTCATATATCTTGATTGAATATAAAACATCACTATTTAAGTCTTAGAAAGTATTTGCTAGCAGATATTTTTCTTCCTTATTAATGAGAATTAAAGGATTCTGGAGGCAGAAAGTTTTAATCAATTCAAGCATTACTACTTGTTTCCCTGAGGAGCCTTTCGAAGATCAAATTCATGTTTTCATGCGAGAACTTTCTGAAGAACTTGAAGCAACTGTTAAAGCATCTGGTGGTTTAAATGGTTCTTTCTGAGAGATATTAAACATTAGCTTTCTAAAATTGCATGATTATAGAAAGAATAAAATGAATTCATGTACTATAGTGGACTGAGGGTTGGCAAACGAGTTCCATATAGGAAGAAACATGGTTAGCTTTTTTATTTTTCTGTTTTAGGATCTCTCCTTTTACATTCTTAACATCATCATTCTTTGTTCTGTCTTAATGTTACACAATGGTGGGAAATGACAAGAGAGAGAATGTTGAGAAACTATCAGTAGAAAAAAGCTGCAAGAGGAGAGTGTTGTGGGATTTTAAATAGACTAGGAAAGGGACATGGGTCTGCCTTACGTGGTGTAGGGAGTAGAGTTCTGAGCAGAAAGTCATATTTTGAGGTCATCTAGTCTCTCTTACACCTTTTAAGCAAAACTGTACCTGATATTTGAGAAGGCAATGGCACCCCACTCCAGTACTCTTGCCTGGAAAATCCCATGGACAGAGGAGCCTGGTAGGCTGCAGTCCGTGGGGTCGCTAAGAGTCAGACACGACTGAGCGACTTCACTTTCATTTTTCACTTTCATGCATTGGAGAAGGAAATGGCAGCCCACTCCAGTGTTCTTGCCTGGAGAATCCCAGGGATGGGGGAGCTTGGTGGGCTGCCGTCTATGGGGTCGCACAGAGTCGGACACGACTGAAGCGACTTAGCAGCAGCAGCAGTACCTACTATAAAATAAAACATAGGAAACATGTAAGAAAAAGCCCCTAAAGTATTACTTAAATGTTCTCTCTACTGGCACCCCTATCCCCATAATCATAAAAGCCCCAAATTCATGGCTTGATTTCTACAAGTTACTGAAACCAATTAACCAGTGAATTTTGGCACCATCTCATTAAATTGGAACACGAAGAGATTTTTTTTTTCTTTCAAAAAGAAGCATCATTCTTGGTTCCTACGGCTTTTATCCAGTTTTCCAGCAGCTGTCCTTCCCTCACTCTGGCTTCTAAAGTCCATCGCCTTCATCAGCCACATACATCTACTGCACTCCTGCCTCGTGGGACACAAACTGACCTTGGCTACGTGCATGAGTGTGTGTGTGCTCCGTCGCTTTATCTGTGTCTGACTCTGTGACCCCATGGACTGTAGCCTGCCAGTTCCTCTGTCCATGGGATTACCCAGGCAAGAATACTGGAGTATGTTGCCGTTACCTCCTCCAGGGAATCTTCCCAACCCAGAGATCTAACCTGTGTTTCCTGCATTTGGCAGGCAGATTCTTTACCACTGTGCCACCTGGGAAGCCCAATGCAAGCCATATATGTAATTTCTAGCAGGCACATTAAAAAAAAGAAGTAGGTAAAATTCATTGTAACAATACAGTTTCTTGAACCTGCCCAATATAATTTCAACATTTTATTAATTTAAAATATCATTTACATGACTTTCATATTCTCTTTTTGTACTGGGTCTTCAAATTTTATCCTGTACTTGATATTATGCTGCTGCTGCTAAGTCACTTCAGTCATGTCCAACTCTGTGCGACCCCATAGATGGCAGCCCGCCAGGCTCCCCCGTCCCTGGGATTCTCCAGGCAAGAACACTGGAGTGGGTTGCCATTTCCTTCTCCAGTGCATGAAAGGGAAAAATGAAAGTGAAGTCGCTCTGTCATGTCTGACTCTTAGCGACCCCATGGACTGCAGCCTACCAGGCTCCTCCGTCCATGGGATTTTCCAGGCAAGAGTACTGGAGTGGGGTGCCATTGCCTTCTCTGACTTGATATTACAGTCCATCTCAATTTGGACTAGCTACATTTCAAGTGCTCAATAGCCACAGATAGCTACCACATTAGACAGCACAGCTTTGATATATGTCAGAATCTTATTGAAATACAGGTTTCTGGTTTCATCCCAAGGATTTCTGATTCACAAGATCTGGGGTGGAGTCCAATAATTTGCATTTCTAGCAAGTTCCCAGGTGATGCAGATGCTCCTGGTCTGGAACCACTAATTTGTGTAAGTGGCTTTCAAGCCTGGCTTCAAACTAGAAATACCTAAGTTAAAGGCAAAGGGAAAACACTTATCCTCAAGTCCACATGCCAGGTCACTTAAACTGTAAGCTCCAGAGGTCAGGTCAGGAAAAGCGCTCTTTCAAAAAGTTTCCCAGGGGATTTTAATTATCAGCCAGGTTAGAGAAACACAGAAATGGTAGGAGAAAGTACCAGAAAGATGTTTTAGGAGGGATAAAATTTTGAAAAGAGAAATAGACTAAATCTAATAAGTAACAGGGAACCTCAGTAGGCATTTAAACAGGGCAGTGATATGCAGTGAAAGCATTATTTTGTTGAGTTGCCTGCTTTTGTTGAGTTGCCTGCACTGGTAATGACCTGCATCAGGAAAGGGGTTAGAGAAGGATTTAAAATTGTTCAAGGGCTCCGTGAGTTTGTGACAATGGAAGGAGGAGGTGGATGAGGGTCAAATAAGAATTAGATACTGTCTGTTCAGTTATATAACTATTCTACAGAATGATGGAATGAGGGGTATGAGTTAATCATCAACATGCAAATTGTGTTCATTGTTTAATAGAGCAATAATGTAGCAATCACAACGAAAATGCCTACAAAGGCCATGTAAGAAAGGTAAGAAAAAAAAAAAGGAGAGAACCACTAGGAGTAAATTCATATGTATACATCTTGTGAATGATGGAAGCTGAAGTTTGATTACATTTGTTGGGCTAGATCCCTAGAGGCCATCTCCTCCTTACAGGACCCATTATATGCCCCACCTCTCTTGCCCCTAGTAATTTTTTTTTTTTCCTCAAGGGAAAAAAAAATGAGACTAAGAGTCTCATTAGGACTTCTAGTCTCTAGGCAGTAGAGTCTTTCTTTGTCTGAGCCTCTGATTTCAGATTGAAGCTTTGTGAAAATAGATTATCAAAAGTACTTCAAGTCAGTGGAAACTACAAACAAAAGCCAACAAAAGTCACCAGTTCCCCAGTTTGGGAGATAGGGGTGTGCGGGTATGGGTGTGAACAAGTATAAATTCATGATGAAGATAAGGTATCACAACCTGAAACCACATTATCTCTCAGATGCCACAGGCACACACTCTGATTAACTGTTGCATATATGCCATCGAATTTCGATCACATAAAAGCACTAAGGGAAAGCCACAACAATAAATGACACTCTGGTATCACAGGGCCTACCACGTCCCCTCACTTACGCAATTTAACTTACCATGATTGAATGCTGTTGCTGTTCGGTCACTAAATAAGTTCTGACTCCGTGAACTGGGGCTCGCCAGGCTCCTCTGTCCTCCACTATCTCCTGGAGTATGCTCAGATTCATGTCTATTGAGTCAGTGATGTTATCTAACCATCTCATCCTCTGCCACCCCCTTCTCCTTTTGACTTCAATCTTTTCCAGCATCAGGGTCTTTTCCAGTGAGTCAGTTCTTCACATCAGGTGGTCAAAGTATTGAAATGTCAGCTTCAGCATCAGTCCTTCCAATGAATATTAAGGACTGATTTCTTTTAGGTTTGACTGGTTTGATCTCCTTGCAGTCCAAGGGACTCTCAAGAGTCTTCTCCAGCACCACAGTTCACAAGCATCAATTCTTCAGTGCTCAGCCTTCTTTGCAATCCAACTTTCACATCCATACATGACTACAGGGAAAAAACAAAACAAAACAGATTTCACTATATCTGTTTGCAGGCAAAGTGATGTCTCTGCTTTTTAATACACTGCCTAGGTTAGTCGTAGCTTTTCTTCCAAGGAGCAAGCATCTTTTAATTTCATGGCTGCAGTCATCGTCCACAGTGATTTTGGAGCCCAAGAAAATAAAGTATTTCACTGTTCCATTTTTTTCCACACCGATCTGTCATGAAGTGATGGGACCAGATGCCATGATCTTAGTTTTTTGAGTGTTGAGTTTTAAGCTAGCTTTTTCACTCTCCCCTTTCACCTTCAACAAGAGGCTCGTTAGTTCCTCTTCACTTTCTGCCATTGGGGTAGTGTCATGTGCATAACCAAGATTACTGATATTTCTCTCAGCAGTCTTGATTCCAGCTTGTGCTTTATCCAGCCTGGCATTTCTAATGATGTCCTCTGTGTAGATGTTAAATAAGCAGGGTGACAATGTACAGCCCTGATGTACTCCTTTCCCAGTTTTGAACCAGTCTGCTGGTTCATGTCCAGTTCTAACTATTTCTCCTTGACCTGCATACCGGCTTCTCAGGAGGCAGAGAAGGTGGTCTGGTATTCCAATTTCTTTAAAAATTTTCTACAGTTTGTTGGGATCCACACAGTCAAAGGCTTTAGCATAGTCAATGAAGCAGAAGTAGATGTTTTTCTGGAATTCCCTTGTTTTTCCTAATCCAATGGATGTTGGCAATTTGATCTCTGGTTCCTCTGCCTTTTCTAAATCCAGCTTGTACATCTGGAAGTTCTCGGTTCATGAACTGTTGAAGCCTGGCTTGAAGGATTTTGAGCATTACCTTGCTAGCGTGTGAAATGAGTGCCATTGTGTGGTAGTTTGACCATTCTTTGGCATTGCCCTTCTTTGGGATTGGAATGAAAACTAACCTTTTCCAGTCCTGTGGCCACTGCTGAGTTTCCAAATTTGTTGGCATGTTAAGTGCAGCACTTTCACAGCATCATCGTTTAGGATTTGAAATAACTCAGCTGGAATTCCATCACCTCCACTAGCTTTGCTGGTTGTAATGCTTCCTAAGGCCCACCTGACTTCACACTCCAGGATGTCTGGCTCTAGGTGAGTGACCACACCATCATGGTTATCTGGGTCATTAAGACCTTTCTTTGTACAGTTCTTCTGTGTATTCTTGCCACCTCTTCTTAATATCTTCTGCTTCTGTTAGGTCTGGTTAGGTTCAGTTGGGTATCTCTTTCCCTCTTTCCCTTGCCTTTAACTTCTCTTCTTTCCCCAGCTGTTACTGTTTGTAAAGCCTCCTCAGATGACCACTTTGCCATCTCTATTTTATTTTTCTTTAGGATGGTTTTGGTCACTGCCTCCTGAACAAAGTTATGAACCTCCATCCATAGTTTTTCAGGCACTCTGTCTACCAGATCTAATCTCTTGAATCTATTCATCACCTCCACTGTGTAATCATAAGGGATTTGATTTGGTCATATCTGAATGTCCTATTGGTTTTCCCTACTTTTTTCAATTTAAGCCTGAATTTTGCAATAAGGAGCTCATAATCTGGTTGAATACATGCTTCAATAAAGTAAGTAACCAACAACAAATATCTAAAATAGTAATTATAGGTATCAGCCAACACATGTTTAAGTGAGTTGTTTCATGTGAATTGTAATATTTATCCATCCTTCCTCCTCCTTTCTATGTAGCAATTTGAGCAGATTCTCCAAAGCCTCTTAATAGGAGCTTTGATAAGATTATTAACAAGCTTTTAAGATGAGCTTCCATCACCATTACTCTGGGCTTCCCTTGTGGCTCATCTGGTAAAGAATCTACCTGCAATGCGGGAGACCTGGGTTCGACCCCTGGGTTGGGAGGATCCCCTGGAGAAGGGAAAGGCTACCCACTCCAGTATTCTGGCCTGGAGAATTCCATGGGCTGTATAGTCCATGGGGTCACAAGGAGTTGGACACGGCTGAGTGACTTTCACCGTTACTGAACTCTGGGTTCCTTGCTCTTCAGCTGGTATTTCTTCCTGTTCCCTTGACTCCACCTTTTTCTTACCCATATTTTTTTAAACTTTTTATTTTGTATTGGGATGTAGCCAATTGACAATGTTATAGTTTCAGGTGGACAGCAGAGAGACTCAGCTATACATTTACAAGGATCCATTCTTCTGCGAACTCTCCTCCCATCCAGGCTGCCACATAAGATTGAGCAGAGTTCCCAGTAGGTCCTTGGTGGTTATCCCCCAGCAACCATAAATTCATTGTCTAGGTCCATGAGTCATTTTCTGTTTTGTAAGTAGGTTCATTCATATCTCTCATCCAATTCTTAAAACATTCCCACTGGGCCTATTAACAGACTGCCAAGTCAGATTGGCAATTAAATTGAATCCTTGAACCTAAGTTTTAATCCTGAAAAAATTTTTTCTTTCTACAACATGCCCCTAAAATTGCTGGCTCAAATATTGCAGGGGGCCAGAGATCCTATTTTTGTGAAAGTATTTTACCACACTCTTTTTTTTTTTTTTTAGTATTTTACCACACTCTTAAGACCCATGGTTAGCTCGCTACAGAAAACCTCCACATTCATCTAGAAATTCTTCATGCTATATTCGTTTGTATTCTTAATATCTAAACTCATATTGGTGTTTATCCACAAAGTCAAAGTCACTTTTGATTTAGGGAGGAAAGGATTAATCTGAAACCTGTTAACCGCAGTTAAACATTCTGGACCCTACTAATCTCCATAGTCCCATTAGGTCTTATTTAGAAGTTTATCATAGCCAACCACTATGGTATAAAAAGTAATTTCTTATCCTTCCTACTTACTAAATTTCAGACTAAAACAAGAAACTATTAGTTTTCACTACCACTTCAGTTTTTCAAAGTTAAAACTTATTTGGATTATAAAGCTTAAAATACACAGATGATGAACAAGTTCACAATTTAAAATGACATTAATAAAAATATTTCATCAAGACCTTGTCAAGACAGAAGTGAATCAGAACATTTACACTGAAAATGAATGAAACTAAAAGAATTTAAAAAAAAAAACTAATTTCTTAGAACTTCAAAAAAGCGTTAGATCTACTCTAAGGATTTCTTCAGATGTTCAAGCCTGTTATAACTCATCTACTAGTTCTACTGCAATGCAACTCAGCAAATATTTCCCAAAATAAAGTGAGTTTCATTGGATTTCTTCAAGGCACTATGCTTCATATGTCTGGAAGATGCTTTCACCAGAACTTAAATTTTTGGAAAAGAACTGCTTTTGCTGGAACTCTGAGTAGGTGTTAGAACATTCACTCTGGGCAAACATCTTATAATGTAATCTGTCAAAAAAAAATAGCTATAGCAGATACAATATCCCTACTTTCATGTAATTAGTATTTTGGGGAGCTTACTAAGAGAATTCATGCATGGATCAGCACTCATGAATATTAAACATAAAGGATAAAACTCTTATAAGTAATCGCTGCCCTATAAGTACTTTACTTGGTTAAGCAAATCTTTTGTATTTATTAGCTAATTCTCAACTGGATCTTAATTCTTTTCGAATGAGCTAGCTCCCACTTGGATCGCATGCAGATCACAGCTTGATTGTGAACCTACGCAACAAAATTAAGCTATACAAATAACAGTCCTCAATATGGTGCTGTCAGAAAGGCCTTAACTTATACTGCAGTGTGGAATGGAACCTAGGAGGCTTGGGTGGTGAATCATGCTTCAAATTTGAGCTGATTGGTAAAAAGAAGAACAAATTTTGATTCAAAGTATAGAGCTGCTGCTGCTGCTACTAAGTCACGTCAGTCGTGTCCGACTCTGTGTAACCCCATAGACTGCAGCCCACCGGGCTCCCCCATCCCTGGGATTCTCCAGGCAAGAACACTGGAGTGGGTTGCCATTTCCTCCTCCAACGCATGGAAGTGCAAAGTAAAGGGAAGTTGCTCAGTCATGTTCAACTCTTAGCAACCCCATGGACTATAGCCTACCAGGCTCCTCTGTCCATGGGATTTTCCAGGCAGTACTGGAGTGGGTCACCAGTGTCTTCTCTGCAAAGTATAGAGAACAGTTACTAATAGATGGAAAATCTACATCCAAAGTCTGGTTATAAAACATCACATTTAGGGCTCCAAAACAAAGGAAAATTAAAAGAATCCCCTGTTAATTTTTAAATATTTGTACCAGGCCTATAATGAAGAATCTATAATATTAGTTACTGGGAAACAAAAATAAGCCAGGCTACAGGCAGTTGTACCTTACTAGATTTCATATTAGCTCCCCTTCTTCAGTTTCTTCTTCTTCTTTTTTTTTTTTGCTTCTGTATATGCCAGAACCCCTCAAAGTACTTGCCTTCATTCATCCAACTGATTTTTATTGCTAGCTTAAAGCAAGATACATTTACTTATTTTTGCTAGATATTGTTGCTCCCTAGCAAAAGGTCTAGCACATAGATGCTCAGCAAATACATGTTGTAAAGAGTTTGACAAATGGATGTGTGTGTGTGCTAAGTTGCTTCAGTCCTGTCTGACTCTGAAACCCTATGGACTGTAGCCCGCCAGGCTCCTCTGTCCATGGGATTCTCCAGACAAGAATACTGTACGGGGTTGCTATGCCCTCCTCCAGGGATATAGATGATATTACATGATCTACACAGAGTTTGTGGAGATTTATAAAAGAATATCCCCAATTCTGTGACTTCTAAGTTGATTTGTGGGCCCTCAATGCTTGAATAATCTATCTATGCAGGAACTAAATCTGAATATGGAGGGAAAAAATCCTAAACTGGGATTGTGATTTGACTATTAAGAAACCAGGTTATTTATAAAACTGAGGAAAAATAGCTGTTTGCAGCATACTAATACTACCAAACATTTTATGCAAACCTCTAGCAGACTTTTTTTTAACCATCCAAGCATTACCAATTGGCCTAAAATTTAAGCCTCTGCCTTAAAGTCTTTTTGCATCTGTGCCCACAGAAACTGACTGATATTATTAAATTAACATGTAGTTTTGAGGAAGGAGGTTGTTTCTTTTAATTTAAAGTTTGATACATAGTTAATATAGAACATTTGAAATATACAGGGATCTTTGAAAAAATTCTAAGTCATTATTCTTCTATATGTAAGGAAAATATTCACATTTTAGTGATCATCTTCCTTTTCTTTTTAAATATATTTAAGATACAACCCTCAAGGACAAGGCTCACATCAATTAGAACTCCCACAGGGAAGCCTTCTCATACAGATCTTTCTAGGGCTTCCTTTTTATGTATTGACAGCCAAAAATATGTAGGAAAAAAGAATGCAGGGACATGTATCATATGTTAAAAGTATTTCTGACAGAGAAGGAGAGTAGAATTCATATTTTATTGTACACATTTTGCTTGAATTGTTTAAATGAGATGTGTTTGCAGATTTCTTGTAAGAGAAAACACTTAAAAAGAGTTAAACAGTAATTTAAAATGAGGGTAAAAAAATGAGGGTAATATCATGCAAAAATGTAAAAGTATTATATAATCTATCTTAATTTTCTCTCTTTTTCACTACCAGAATATTCAAAACTTATTTTACATCCTATTGAGATAGTTAACTTATAATGAAACCTCATAGATTTGTTGTATTTTCTTTATATTTTTTAAAATTTATTTTTAATTGAATGATAATTGCTTTATAATACTGTGTTGCTTTCTGCCATACATCAGCATGAATCAGCCATAGTTATACATATGTCCACGCCCTCTTCAACCTCCCTGCCCCCACCCACTCCATCCTACATCTCTAGATTGTCACAGAGCACTAGTTTGAGTTTCCTGAGTCATAGAGCAAATTCCCACTGGCTATCTATTTTATGCTCCTCAGAAGGAAAGTTATGACCAACCTAGACAACGTGTTAAAAAGCAGAGACATTATTTTGTCAACAAAGGTCCACCTAGTCAAAGCTATGTTTTTTCCAGTAGTCATGTATGGATGTGAGAGTCGGACTATAAAGAAAGCTGAGTGCAGAAGAATTGATGCTTTTGAGCTGTGGTGTCAGAGAAGACTCTTGCGAGTCCCTTGGACTGCAAGGAGATCAAACCAGCCCATCCTAAAGGAAATCAGTTCTGAATATTCATTGGAAGGACTGATGCTGAAACTGAAACTCCAATACTTTGGCCACCTGATGTGAAGAGCTGACTCATTGGAAAAGACCCTGATGCTGGAAAAGATTGGAGGCAGGAGAAGAAGGGAACGACAGAGGATGAGATGGTTGGATGGCATCACCAACTCAATAGACATGGGTTTGAGTAAACTCCGGGAGTTGGCGATGGACAGGGAGGCCTGGTGTGCTGCAGTCCATGGGGTCGCAAACAGTCGGATGCGACTGAGCGACTGAACTGAACTGACGGATTTTACATATGGTAGTGGATATGTTTTCCTGCTACTCTCTCCATTTGTCCCACCCTCTCCTCCCTCCCACTATGTTCACACGTCTGTTCTCTATGTCTGCATCTCTGTTGCTACCCTGCAAATAGGTTCATCAGTACCATCTTTCTAGATTCCATATATATGGGTTAATACATGATATTTGTTTTTCTCTTTCTAACTTACTCACTCTGTATAATAGGCTGTAGGTTCTTCCACTTCATTAGAATTGACTCAGATGTGTTCCCTTCTATGGCTGAGTAATATTCCATTGTATATATGTACCAAAGCTTCTTTCACCATTCATCTGTCGATGGACATTTAGGTTGCTTCCATGTCCTAGCTATTGTAAGTTGTGCTGCAGTGAACACTGGGGCACATGTGTCTTTTTCAATTATGTTTTTATCAGGGTATATGCCCAGTAGTGGGATTGTTGGGTCATATGGTGGTTTTATTCCTAGTTTTTTGAGGAATCTCCATACTGTCTTCCATAGTGGCTGTGTCAATTTACATTCCCACCAACAGTGCAAGAGGGTTCCCTTTTCTCGACACCCTCTCTGGCATTTATTGTTTGTAGATTTTTGAACAGTGTGAGGTGATATCTCATTGTAATTTTGATTTGCATTTCTCTAATAATGAGCAATGTTGAGCATCTCTTCATGTGTTTATTAGCCATCTGCATGTCTTCTTTGGAGAAATGTTTGTTTAGGTCTTCTGCCCACTTTTTGATTTGGGTTGTTTGTTTTGCTGGTAGTAAGTTGTATGAACTGCTTGTATATTTTGGAAATTGTTGCATTTTTTGAAAAATGTAATCCTCTTTTCATTTTCTACTCAGCTGTCACCTTTACATTAATTTTTGGTACTTCTTTGGTACTTCTTAATTTGTTTTTTGTTATAATTTACTTCAGTAATTTTTTCAATATTTTGTTTATTTGAGAAATAGATGGACTAATAGATTAATTACATTATAAAACCAGAAAAAAAATTCAACTTACCTTGGCTATGGAAAATCAAACCAACCATCTCATGTAATATTTAAGACTATGAAGAAATCTGCTTAGAGTACCAAAGCCCTTTCCCCCTAAAGATGCCAACCCAAAAATTGAAATTATATTTCACCAACATCAGTAAGCCACATCCACAGGAACCTGTCCCACCTGCTCTTTCAGAATTTTTTTTCTCCTGCAAAGTTTCCCCATCCAGAAGCCCCCAGGAATTAAATGTCTCACCAGAGCTGAGAAGCCAGCAGCCATATAGAGATTTCCCTCCCTGCTCTGCCTCTCTTTAGAGATGTTCTTCCCTTCATCCCAAGGGCTAAATGAAGCTCCTCATCACTTCCCAGCACCAGCAGTTGAGCTGTTTTACTCCAGGAACTGCTTCCTTCGATGAGCATGTTACATTCCTACTTCCATTTCCTCCAGGTGCTCCTTCTTCTGTTTCTGCACTTCTGTGGAACGCCACCGTTCCTTTGAGTCCTCCAGCTTTCTTTGGTGAGAACACCACTTCCCCAGAAGTCCTTCTTTCTGCCCCTTCCCTCCCTCCCTCCCCGCAGCCCGCATCCCTTGCAGCCAGGCAGAGTTGCCACCTCCACCGGGTTGGCCAGAAACCCCTTGTCCATTGGTTCAAGTCCTAGTTACTCAGTGAATCCTATATTTAGTGCTGCACCGTGTTCTGTGGTGAAGGCTGGAGAAGACCCCTCTCCCATTTGGGATGGTAATCTCTTAAAGGAGTGCCAAAGAAATATGCTTGTGATCTCATGGCTGGAGCGGTTTATAGGAATACAGTATTTTCTCTTTTTGATTTCAGAGTGTCTCCTCTGGGAAATTTAGATATGAATAAGAATTGAGGGAAGGGAATGCAGCTGAAACAGGAGATAAATATTGTGCTCTGTGCAGACCTCTTAGTCTTGCCTGTTCCTCACTTATGTCCAAGAATTTGTTACTCATTTCATTAGTTGTCTGACACTCTGTTCCCTGAGACTTCATTTTCTTCTAGCAGAAGTCTCATTCTCTCATGCAATCAAGCCTCAGGGGAACTGCCCATTAATTTCCCAGATACACCTAAAACTGACAGAATCCAAAGGTGTACTCCATTAGGCTCAAGCCAAAAGCTCCATTAGAGACAAAAATAAATGTCTTGAATAAATAAGGAGCAATGCTATATCATTGAGTGGGAAATTAAATATTATTCACAGGATCAGTTTTTTTCTGAATTAAGTACTGACTTCAATACATCTATTAAGTGTTACCAGCTTGGGGAACACAAAATAAAGTCATAGTACTTTTAATATTTAAGTTAACATGATTCTGATCCTTATAATGCTCATCTTGAAAATTCATGATTGAAAACAAGTTTTTCAGCCAGAATCTAAGGCAGGTGTACCTCTGGAATTCTGGTAAGTCTGATTGTGCCTTGATTACCTTCCCCATAAAAATTATTTGGCCAATAATAATAATTTAACCAGATTAATAGAGGGAAGATAGTCCCTTTATTCATAAACTCCTCATATGTTTGTCTTATAAACTGGTTAATGATTAAAGAAATGAATATTACATCATATATAATTATTAGTCATGTGATTATTGGCCAATAAGATCAATATCATTATTAATAAAAATAAATAATTTATTTATTTCTATAAGTTGCTGCATTTAGTTAACACACATGGCATTGACTACATTTATATTTTAACCTTCTAGGAAGCCTCCTGAAAAAAATTATTTATCATATTATTGACATGATATTGTATTACTTTTAGGCGTATGGCATAATGATTTGCTTTATGTATCCTGAAATTAAATTTAGTAAAATACCTCCCTTCTTGTATTTTATGGTGTCTCTTAGTTGATCAGTTGATAATTAGCCACCAGCAAATGCAGATTGAAAACCCAACCCGTTTAGAAGGGAAATGAGTCAATAGCAATCTAACTCTGGAAAGATCTTTAACAATCATCATACTCAAAAGTCAAAGAAGAAATAACATTCCAGTGAAATGAAATCTGCTTTAGCATAATTGGACGCCTCAGGGTAAACCTTTATTTATGTATTTTACAATGAGTAGAATTTTAAAACATTACCAAGCTAATTTAAATGTTTTAAAATGCCAGGAGGGAAGGGATATAGTAGCCTTAAAAGTCCTTATGAATGGATGGTTGATCTTTTCTAATAATTTATTAGAAAATATGCTCAATTTTTCATGGTAAGAAAATGTCATTAAAAAGAAATATCAGCTGCTCAGTTTTATGTTTAAAAAAGAAGATGTCTAATTGACTGCTAAATAAAAGCATGCACAATCTTTTAAAAAATTATCAAAAGCATTGTCCTTGATGTTAGCCTGACATTTTTTCCCTTTGATTAGTAAAAAATAACATCATGGACTTATATAGCACTCTCCTTCAAAGGGACCAAAGAACCTGCTTTTTTAAAAAAAGTTATTATCCCATTATCTTTACAAAGATGAAAGTACAAGGGGCTTGCTAATGAATAGACTTGCTATCTAAAACAAAAGTAACAAGTCCACCTGTGATCCACCCTTCCCAGTCATCTACACTGATGGTCCTCCACACCCAATTCAGTGTCTCTTAACAGGCCACAGTATAACATCAGATGCAGCCTCAAATGACTACTACCAGAAAGGCATTTGGGCCTGAAACTTTATCAACCATGATTCCAAAGAAACTCTTCTTAATCAGGAACAAGGGATTTCAAGGCGTATTGGTTCTGTCTTTCATCTTTTCTCTATTTATTCAACTAAAATCTATTGAGCCCCTAGTATGTGTAAGCCTCTGTGGTAGGCACCAGAAAATTAATACTGAGTGAGATCCAGTAGGGCCCTGCTCTCATGAAGCTAACACTAGGTATTAACTAATTAATTACATATTTTTAAAGTAAAATTATGAAGAGTATTATGAATTAGAAATAGTGGGCATTATGAAAGCATAGTATGGGTAAATCTGGAGGACCACAGATGTCTTCCTTGAGGCAAAGACATTTGACCTGGACTCTGGCATAGTAGGAGGTAACTAGGTTAAAATAGAAGGAAGAGCATTCTAGCAAAGGCTACAGATTACTCCACTATCCTGTATTAGAAAGAAAAGCAATATTGATTATTGTGGTATTGAGCAAGACCAAGAACACAATGTCTGTAAGTTGGACCAGTGATCCCCAACCTTTTTGGCACCAAGGACTGGTTTCACGAAAGACAGTTTTTCTGTAGACTGGGTGGAGTTTGGAGATGATTACATTTGTTATGGTGCCACTGATCTGACAGGAGGCGAAGCTCAGGCAGTAACGCAAGCCCGTGGGGAGTGGCTGTAAATACAGACGAAGTTTCGCTTGCTCACCCACTGCTCACCTCCTGCGCAGCCCACTCCCTACGGAGCCGCAGACCAGTAATAGTCTGTGACCCGGGGATGGGGTTCCCCTGAGTTAGACAACAATAAAGTGTCTCATAAAAGGTAAAACCCTGAAAATAGGTTTGTGGTTACTTTTAGTAACTATGATTATTGTTGTTATTGTCTGATATTAGTGGAGAAGCAGGGCTGTATTTTTCTCTCACTGCCTTTAAGCAGTGAGTTAAATCACCCTTTTCTACCTCTTGGCAATGTCGTGAACAGGTACAGTAATTGCTGAGAAAACTAGTTGACTAAAGCAAAATTTTCATACCAGGTCTAATTCAGTGTTTACTCCTACAATAAAACCTCTACTCTCTTAAGCCTTGACTCCATCCTCTCAGGTCAGATCTGAGGCTTGAGAAAGTTTGCTGGCATTTTATTCTTCCTGCTTTATGTGGTCTGGCACTGGCATTGCTGGGGTTTTTGGGGTGGAAGAAAGTTGGAAGATGAGAATAGCTGGTGGAGAGAGGTTAAAAGAAAAGGTCAAAATCTTGCTTGTCTAGCGCTATTATAACCCACCCATGTCCTCAGTTGTGGGAAGTTCTAAATGCAGACCCTTTCCTAGAGAAAATTTGAGGTTTGTCTGGAGAATCCTTCTATAGGATCTCCGCAGGGCACCGTCCCCTGACACACGTCATGACCTCTCCTGCTGACCTCTCATGACCCCTTCTGCACCCTTTCCCCTTCTCTCAGTGGTGAACCCACAGGCTCTTTCAGCTAAGACCTTCACACTTCTGAAACCACCTCCTTCAATAGAATTCTGCCAAGACGGCTTACGTGGCTATTTTCAGTGGATTCACTTGACCCATAGAAATTTGCATTCAGGCTGCTGATACCAAAACTGCCTTCTTTGTTCCTCCTGCTCTCATGGTTAGCTCTAACCTACCTCAGACTTCAGCATTCCTCAGGCCAAACGCAGGTGCTAGGCTCTATACCTTTCCTGATGCTCTCAAGTTCAGCAAGAGTAACATAAGGCATAACAATGCATTTATGCTGTTAAATAAATAGGCTGTTAAATCCAGCTGGGAAATAAGATTCAATTCTCTTCTCCTGAAAAAAAATGAAAGCCAGCACAAACAAACAACATTAACAACAAAAACAAATCTCTTTAGAAAGCCCCTGGTTTTAAGAGAGTTTTTCTCTTTTAAATTTCTCACATTTTATTACATAGTTTGTTTGAGGTAATGGATACAAAGTGATAGATAGACCTTTTAGCAAGCCCTCATGGAAATGTCAACTGTACCCTTCAGCTGAAATTCTGAAACAATGGGAAAAGGACCATTTTACACTCTGTTACAGAAATATCAGTTATTCTTATTTATCATTTTCTTTTTATCATCACTATTTTTAGTGTTGTCACATTTATTGTTTAGGGAACACTAAGACACAAACATTGTAAAATTAAAATCTTTCCCACTGAAAACTTACATAGTGGATGCTCTCTAGAGAGCCCTTCAGAAGTGAAGGACTTATTACCCCAGCCTCTGGGAGTACTTCCAGCAGGGGACCCCTCAGTTGTCCACCTCCTTTAGAAATTGTACTGACTGAAGAATCACCTCATCCAAAGGTACATCACCTTCCTCACCTGGAGAGTCCTCAACCAGTCACTGGTTAATACAGAGACACAAGACTTGGTCCTCTTCTCCCACTTGGAGGGACTTGAAAGAGATGCATCGGCTTCAGAGGTCCTCATGGGCTGGCTGAGGCATTCTCTGTGACCACATTGTAGCCCAACTTCTTTTTCAATCCAGTCCTCCTGTGACTTCATTCCATCCACCCAGTAGATCCCAGGATCACTCCTAACACATCTTCTACACACTAATCTCCATCTCAAGATCTGTTTCTGAGGCCACCCAACCTGTGACAGATCATGATTAAATAAAAGATGTCCACTATTTCCACCTCTACTAAACATTCTGCCTGCAGGTCCTAGTCAATGCAAAAAGACAAAAAAGAAATGAAAGATACAAATACTGCAAAGGAGAAAATAAAGTTCTCATTATTTATAGACAACATAATTGTACATAGAAGATCCAAAATAACCTTCAAATAAAGTATTAGACTAAATAAAAAATTTTAGCAAGATTGTTGGATAGTATAATGTTTATATTTCCATCAAAATTTTCAAAGTTTTAAAAATATGCCATTTGCAAAAAATAAAAATAACCTAATAATAATCAATGATTTCAAGATAATCGTTCAGTAAACCATAAAGTATTATTGGCAATAATTAAAGAATACCTAAGTGAACAGAAGAGTAAATCACAATTATGAATTGGAAGACTTGATACAGAGATGTCAGTTTCTTTAAATTGTTACAGATTCAAGGCAACATCAAATTTTTTTTTAAATTTTTTTATTAGTTGGAGGCTAATTACTTCACAACATTTCAGTGGGTTTTGTCATACATTGATATGAATCAGCCATAGATTTACACTTATTCCCCATCCCGATCCCCCCTCCCACCTCCCTCTCCACCCGATTCCTCTGGGTCTTCCCAGTGCACCAGGCCCGAGCACTTGTCTCATGCATCCCACCTGGGCTGGTGATCTGTTTCACCATAGATAGTATACATGCTGTTCAATCAGTAATTGTCATAATAAAACTATGTAACAAGTCATCCCCAAACTCAATGTCACTGGACAATAATGATTTATTTCCCTCTTGTGAATCTATGGATTAGTGCTTGATCTAGGTGAGATTCAGCTGGATCAAAGTTGGCTCCAGAAGAGGGTTGGACCAGGTCTGTTTCAGGTGTCTTTCATTGCTATGAATCAGTGTCTACCCAAGTTCTCATGTAATGGGGTAAAAGCAAAAGTCAAACCCAACTGTGCATGCCTATTGAAGCTTCTTCTTATATCATGTCTATAAACATCTCATTGACCAAAACCTGTCAGATGGCCAGATCCAACATCAAAGGGCTGGGGAGTATTCTTCCTCCCATGAAGGCTGTGGAGGGAAAGGGGAGAATGAGTGCATATTTGCTAAGCAATAATTCTATTTACCACATTCATCAAGCTGAACACCTTTCAGTACTTTTCTATTTGTATATTGTAACAATAAAATTAAATTTTTTAATGTTTACATGGTTATTATATTGAACAGAAAGGTCTACAAAATATTTTAAGGTTTAACAAATAAATTAAAGTTTTTATTTAGTGAGCTTTCACTGAATTCTTACTTTATACCAGGGCTGGAGATAGTAAACTAGCTGGGTGACTATCTCATAGAATAAAGAGGGTACTTTCCCTCAAGAATCTAACAATTAGGTTGAGAAAAATAAATGTTCAGAGTAACAAGTCTGAGTGAGGAGAGAATTGTTTCCATCTGAATAAGGGAATACTTAAGAATATTTTACTTGATACATCCACAGAAAATATCCACAAATTTGAAATCTCACTACCTCATTGTTACATTTTCACATTAAAATTATTTTTAATGTGAATATGGCTATCTTCTGAAATTTTTATAACCAGAGTAAACATACTATTATATGTTTTGCTTTTTCATATCTCACTGATGGATAATTTTCCATTTATCAGGATATTCCATATTTTTGGAATCTTAAATGACAATATAGCATCCACTATTATTTGTGGATCACTCAGTTATGTTCAAAATTCTTCAGACCTGATTTATTTCCAATTTTTCACTGTTGAACTTTTCCACATTCAAAAGTGTGTGTATGTGCGTGTACCCCAATGTTCATCACAGCACTGTTTACAATAAATAGCTAGGACGTGGAAGCAACCTGGATGCCCATCAGCAGACAAATGGATAAGAAAGCTGTGGTACATATACACAATGGAATATTACTCAGCTATGAAAAAGAATACATTTGAATCAGTTCCAGTGAGGTGGATGAAGCTGGAGCCTATTATACAGAGTGAAGTAAGTCAGAAAGAAAAACACTGATACAGCATATTAACGCATATATATGGAATTTAGAAAGATGGTAATGATGACCCTATATGTGAGACAGCAAAAGAGACACAGATATAAAGAACAGACTTTTGGACTATGTGGGAGAAGGCAGGGGTGGGATGATTTGAGAGAATAGCATTTAAACCTGTATATTACCATATGTGAAATAGGTCACCAGTCCAGGTCCGATGCATGAAACAGGGCACTCAAAGCCGATGCCCTGGGACAACCCTGAGGGGTGGGATGGGGAGGGAGGTGGGAGGGGGGTTCAGGATGGGGGACACATGTACACACATGGCTGATCCATGTCAGTGTATGGCAGAAACCACCACAATATTGTAATTAGCCTCCAATTAAAATTAATTAATTTTTTAAAAAGTGTGTGTGTATATATTCTCATTTTGGGTCATTTTCTCAGAGGGTATTTTTTTAATGTTTTAAAATAGATTTATAGGAAAACTGTGAAGATAGCTCAAAAATGTGATTTATCTCAAATGTGTACAAACCTTTGTTTATGAAAGGGACCCTTGAGGGAGAGAACACTCTCCATATGGTGGGTTCTCCATCCTGGAATCTGTCGCCTTCAGAGATCGATGAAATCGCTAGAGGTCTGAATAACCGTCTCAAACTCTGATTTATTGCTGCACTTGAGGCTTGAATCTTCAAGCTTATCCAAATGAGTCTTTCCTGCATACATTTTATGTGATCATATTTGTTGGAATAAATAAAGTTGACGGAAAAAACATGACATGCCACTAGCATTCACTGAGAATCTGCCAAGTGTCAAGCACTATATTAGACACCTTACCCAGGTTATATCATTAACACCAACAATAATGCTACAATAGAGATACTGGAAGGCCACTTTATTTATAAGGAAGAGAGTTCAAAATATGTGATTTGTAATAAGGGAGTCAGGGAATTCCTGAGTTGCTGAGCTGCAAATTATACTGCAGTTCCACTCCAAATGAAATAAAGCTTGAAATATTATAAATCAGGTCACAGTCAATAATTTTATTTCATAATTTCTTAAACATATCACTATACCTTGAACATAATGACCTATGGTGGGGAGACAAAATATTGGACTCTACTATGGATCAGATTTGTTGAAAATCTACATTTATTTGTAGCCTAAATCTTCCAATTAAGATAAAGGCACATAAAGTTTTTAACCAGAGGAGACATAATTTGCACACTTCCCATGTTTTGTTATTCTCAACAAAGACTGAACTGGTCATAAATATTTTATGAAATCTTCAGGCATTGTAGCAGAGATGAATCTTCATACATATTAGAACTTAACTAGAATAAAGCATTGTAATATTTGGGCTTTATGTTTACAAAAGTGATTCAATGATGTATCAACATCAAAATGGGCTTAAATATTCCTTGGGACAGCACGTAAGATCAGTAGGATAACTAAGGACCTGTGCTAGCAAGGAAGACAATATTTTGTTACTTTCATGTCGTTAAGGCCATGCTTGAAAAGTGAAAGTGTTAGTCACTTAATCGTGTCTGACTCTTTACAACCCCAGGACTGCAGCCCGCCAGGCTCCTCTATCCATGGAGTTCTCCAGGCAAGAATACTGGAGTGTGTAGCCACTCCCTCCTTCAAGGGATCTTCCCAACCCAGGGAATGAACGTGGGTCTCCAGAATTATGGGCATATTCTTTACCATCTAAGCCACCAGGAAAATTCAAGTCCATGCTTGCTATTCCTAGATATCATATGTGGAAAACATCCATACATTTTTCTGGACAGTTTATTTTTTCAAAAGTACCAATTTATTTCTAAATCTGATAGACAGAGTGCCTGATGAACTATGTATGGAGGTTCATGACATTGTACAGGAGGCAGGGATCAAGACCATCCTCAAGAAAAAGAAATGAGAAAAAGCACAGTGGCTGTCTGAGTGGGCCTTACAAATAGCTGTGAAAAGAACAGAAGCAAAAGCAAAGGAGAAAAGGAAAGATATACCCATTTGAATGTGGAGTTCCAGAAAATAGTAAGAAGAGAGAAGAAAGTCTTCCTCAGCGATCAATGCAAAGAAATAGAGGAAAACAACAGAATGGGAAAGACTGGAGATCTCTTCAAGAAAATTAGAGATAGCAAGGGAACATTTCATACAAAGATGGTTTCAATAAAGGACAGAAATGGTACAGATCTAACAGAAGCAGAAGATATTAAGAAGAGGTGGCAAGAATACACAGAAGAACTGTACAAAAAAGATCTTCACGACCCAGATAACCACGATTGTGTGATCACTCACCTAGAGCCAGACATCCTGGAATGTGAAGTCAAGTGGGCCTTAGACAGCGTCACAACGAACAAAGCTAGTGGAGGTGATGGAATTCCACTTGAGCTATTTCAAATCCTAAAAGATGATGCTGTGAAAGTGTTGCATTCAATATGTCAGCAAATTAAGAAAAGTCAGCAGTGGCCATAGGACTGGAAAAGGCCAGTTTTCATTCCAATCCCAAAGAAAGGCAATGCCAAAGAATGTTCAAACTACCGCACAATTGCATTCATCTCACACGCTAGTAGAGTAATGCTCAAAATTCTCCAAGCCAGGCTTCAGCAATATGTGACCCATGAACTTCCAGATGTTCAAGCTGGTTTTAGAAAAGGCAGAGGAACGAGAGATCAAATTGCTAACATTCACTGGATCATTGAAAAAGCAAGAGAGTTCCAGAAAAAATCTACTTTTGCTTTATTGACTATGCCAAAGCCTTTGACTGTGTGGATCACAAAAAACTGTGGAAAATTCTTCAGGAGATGGGAATACCAGATCATCTGACCTGCCTCTTGAGAAACCTGTATGCAGGTCAGGAAGCAACAGTTAGAACTGGACATGGACCAACAAACTGGTTCCAAATAGGAAAAGGAGTATGTCAAGGCTGCATATTGTAACCCTGCTTATTTAACTTCTATGCAGAGCACATCATGAGAAACGCTGGGCTGGAGGAAGCACAGGCTGGAATCAAGATTGCTGGGAGAAATATCAATAACCTCAGATATGCAGATGACTCCACCCTTATGGCAGAAAGTGAAGAAGAACTAAAGAGCCTCTTGATGAAAATGAAAGAGGAGCGTGAAAAAGTTGGCTTAAAGCTCAACATTCAGAAAACTAAGGTCATGGCATCTGGTCCCATCACTTCATGGCACATAGATGGGGAAACAGTGGAAACAGTGGCATGCTTTATTTTTCTGGGCTCCAAAATCACTGCAGATGGTGATTGCAGCCATGAAATTAAAAGATGCTTACTCCTTGGAAGGAAAGTTATGACTAACCTAAACAGCATATTAAAAAGCAGAGACATTACTTTGTCAGCAAAGGTCCATCTAGTTAAGGCTATGGTTTTTCCAGGGGTCATGTATGGGTGTGAGAATTGGACTATAAAGAAAGCTGAGCACTGAAGAATTGATGCTTTTGAACTGTGGTGTTGGAGAAGACTCGAGAGTCCTTTGGACTGCAAGGAGATCCAACCAGTCCATCCTAAAGAAGATCAGTCCTGGGTATTCACTGGAGGGACTGATGTTGAAGCTGAAACTCCAATACTTTGGCCACCTGATGCAAAGAACTGACTCATTTGAAAAGACCCTGATGCTGGGAAAAATCGAAGGCGGGAGGAGAAGGGGACGACAGAGGATGAAATGGCTGGATGGCATCACCGACTCTATGGACATGAGTTTGGGTGAACTCTGGGAGTTGGTGATGGACAGGAAGGCCTGGCGTGCTGCGGTTCATGGGGTCACAAACAGTCGGACATGACTAAGCGACTGAACTGATCTGAACTGATTTTATTTCTAGTAGCATGTTGTTTAGTCTCCATAAAATCATTTTTTTCTCATTTCTTTTCCTGTGGTTAATTTCTAGTTTCATGCCATTGTGGTCAGAAAAGATTTTTGAGAGAATTCTATACTCTTAAATTCTTTGAGGCACCATTTATTTCTTAGCATTTATTTTGGTGGAGCCAAATATATCTCAGCCACTACAAACTTCAGTTAAGTAAATAGCAAACAAATATTTGCTATGATTTCAGAAAGAAAAATATTTCCACAATTGATTATGAAATCCTAGGCCTGTCTTTTTAGGAGACTGATCAGGTTTTGTTTTTTTTTTTTAATCTATATATGGTTTTTTAAAATATACAAAGCACAGTATCTAAAATTGGTCTGATGGAAGTATTCAGAACCACAAAGGACTTCTCCCCTTAGGTGCTAAACCCCAGAGTCAGGAAGTGTCCCAAGTATACTGTGAGAAACCATGAGCTTTGTGGTGTAGGTTGGGAAAATGTAAGAATAGGTTGCATAAGTGAGAAAATTCTGCTTAACGGAAGAGCAGGAGACTTCTGAGAGCAAGGTTGCCATATGTTAATAGCAGTTGCTGTGATCCTAGTACTCATATCTCTTTAAAAGTAGAGAGAGACATAAATGAAAATTATATTCCATTCTGGGTCCAGAGACTATAAAAGGGATATTGCTCCTGGATTAATTTAGAGATTAAAGCTTAATAAACTTCACATATGTTTTGAGAAGATTCTACAGCCTGATTTTATCTTTTAAAATGTAAAAATATATTTTCATGTCAATAACTATAAATCTTTATTATCACTTGTATATGCTCCAAGTATTCTCTAGTGTGAGTGAAACACATCCATTGTTCCTTTACCTCTGGTTTGATAGACTCTTTCTCAATTTTCATTGCTGTAAACATAATGGCAACATAATAAATTAATGATATTATCCTGGACATCTATCTTCCTATTTCCTTGAAAAATTGATGAGTCAAAGATCATGAATATTTTTAAACTTTTGGATATAAACTCCAAAGTGTCCTCCATGAAATTGTATAACAATTTATACCATCAACAGCAGCATATGGAGGTCTTATTTTCTTACATGACATATTTCTGTGACATAAATTAATATGAAGATAAATACATAATTACTCAGGATTTTTATCTAAAATGAGAGTGAAGCATCACCATTCTCCCAATGTCCCATTCAAGCTGACATTGAGGAAACATAAATTGCTTGAGTGTGCTCAAACATGAATGGACTGTCTTAAATATATGCCACTCAAATTGCTTCTCAAGATGTATGCGGTTCCCAAGGCTCCATTGTTTACAGAATCTATTTGAATCTTCTTGTCAATACCCAGACAGTATTCACGACACCATGCAGTTCTGAACTTACCCTTGCGAGATGTCTTAGAAGTGTCTGTTCTCAGATGCAGCATCCCTTTCTCTTTTGATCTGCAGAATTCCTAAACCAATTTTGGCATGAAATGTGTCAGTGTGGTTGTGGATATCTGAACATTGTCATGGGAATTTTTGAAAACAAAATTAAAGGGGCAGAAGACATAGCACATTTTGCTAATATGTATTTTATGCAGAAGCTGGGCTTCATTTGCAACAGCAGTTGATATTCTGAAAATTAATTATGCCTGTATTTTCTTATTTTTACTATCCCTTATTTTAGAATTTTCTACAGATCTCCTTGGTAGCAAACAGGAGTATCCCTGAGCCTGTTTATTTTGGTAAGGTTTTCTTTAATAAAGAAAAAAAAGTCATTTCAACTCTAGGATTTCCCCAGTTTGGATTTTCTGGTGGATTTCTGCCATTTGGGTGAGAGTTGAGACCTTTCCACAATGCAGGGAAAACAAAATAGAAACTGAAAATTAACTTTGCCAAAAGGTCAGGGCCCAATAACAGAGAGACGAGAGTAACTAGGCAAGTGAAAAACAAATAAAAATACCCTACAATCTTACGTTAGTTCTTTGCATTTCCTTTCTTGGCAAATACAGAAAACCACGTAGAAAGACACAATATTGTGACCTTTAATAAATTAAGAAGTGAAATGTTCATGGCACAGAACACTCTGATCTCAAGCAGGGAAGAGAAAGTAACTACAGTGGGCATTTTTTTGTCTTTGGCATGTAAGGCAAAGCAAGGTGCAAAAAGACAAACCCTAATCCTCAAAGTCTGAGCTTTTTCCCTTAGAAATTCAAAATGATTTGCAGTTAATTTTATCTGTCTTAAACCTTTCCACAAAGGAAACACACAGATCTCTAGGCAATTTCATGCTCACTATAGAGACGAGGAAGCTGAAACACTATTAAAAACACAATCAATCAGGGGCAGAGTTGATCACAGCACCCTGCTTTTATTTTCTCCTCCATGGGTCTCTGATAATTTGGCATTGGGAGTTTATCCTCTTTACTGAGAAAAGGAAGAAAAGGGGGCCTATAGGTATATTTGCACCCACCTGCATCTTCAATTTAAATCAAAGCATCATCTCATAGGGCATGATTCAATATATTTTCTTAATTAGAATTTTTTTTCTATTTTTCTCTTTCTTTTGTTTGTATAAATCCTTGTGTTTTTCTCCCCACCCCAATTTTTTAAAGAATTAAAGAACTTACCTTAGGTGTAAAAGCAAGAACATATGAATTAAGATTACCTAGATAATATAATTTTGTTGTTGTTCAGTTGCTAAGTTGTCTCCAACTTTTGTGATCCTATGAAATGCGGCACACAGGCTTCCCTGTCCTTCACTATCTCCTGAAGTTTGCTCAAATTGATGTCCATTGAGTCAGTGATGCTATCTAATCATCTCATCCTCTGCCTCCCCTTTCTCCTTTTGCCTTCAATCTTTCCCAGCATCAAAATCTTTTCCAATGAGTTGGCTCTTTGCATCAGGTAGCCAAAGTATTGGAGCTTCAGCATCAGTTCTTCTAAAGAATATTCAGAGTTGATTTCCTTTAGGATTGATTGGTTCAATCTCCTTGCTGTCCAAAAAAAAAAAAACAAAGGACTCTCAAGAGTCTTCTCCAGCACCACAATTCAGAAGCATCAGTTTTTCGGTGCTCAGCCTTCTTTGGAAGTTATTATTCATAGTCTCCAGAACCCTACATAATTGTCCCCTGATTCGTTTTCTGAAATCCTCCACTCCTACTCTTCTTCTTTTTTGCTTCATACAAATTTCTGAGCCTTCAACCCTCCACACTCATTCCTTAAAGACTTCAGGCTTTTAGACATCCTGTTCTGTCTCCCTGGGCTTTCCTGGTGGCACAGTGGTAAAGAATCTGCCTCCTAATGCAGGAGACTCTGGAGACCTGGGATTGATCCCTGGGTCGGGAAGATCCCCTGGAGTAGGAAATGGCAACCACTCCAGTACACTTGCCTGGAAAATTCCATGGAGAGAGGAGCCTGGTGGGCTACAGTCTGTGGGGTCGCAAAGAGTCAGACACAGCTGAGCACACAGGCATGCACATGTTCTGTCTGTCCAGAGGACTACGTTCTGATTGGGCTTGTGACTCTCTCATGGCATTTAGATTTGTGCTCAAACCTTCCTTCTGCAGAAAAGTTTTCTCTTTCATCCTCTGTCCTCTGAAAAAATATAATTTTCAGAAAGTAAAAATCAAGATTCTCATACTAATCCTGAAATAGTGTTAAATGTTTAACCTACTAATAAGAAAATAGTAAAGAAGATAAAGGGCTTCCCTTGTGGCTCAAATGGTAAAGAGTCTGTTTACAGTGCAGGAGACCTGGTTTCGATTCCTGGGTCAGGATGGTCCCCCGGAGAAAAGAACGGCTACCCACTCCAGTATTCTTGCCTGGAGAATTGGACGGAGGATCCTGGTGGGCTACAGTCCGTGGGGTCACAGAGTCAGACACGACTAACACAGTCACAGTGAATAGCACTTTCACTTCAAACAAAGTAAGGCTTTTTCTAAGGAGAATTTGTAGAATAAATGCTTATATATCATTCAGAAAAGGCATGCTGGAATGAATTTCCCATGTTAGACACAAAAATAATTATATCCTATAGGGCAATGAAACCATGAAATTAAGGGCTTTCCTGGCAGCTCAGATGGTAAAAAAAATCTGTCTTCAATGCAGGAGACTCAGATTTGCTCCTTGCGTCGGGAAGATCCCTAGAGAGGGCCGTGGCAAACCACTCCAGTATTCTTGCCAGGAGAATTCTATGGACAGACCACAGGGTCACAAAGAGTTGGACACAACTTTGCAACTAACACTTTCACATTCTCTGCCTGATAGAACTCATGGGTATTTCGATTGGACAGTTATATTCATGTTAATATATAACTTTGCAGAGTCTGGACCTTAATCACGAGTAAATTCTAAGTCAAAGATTTATTCTTTCTTATCCTTGTAACTTGAGCCCTCAAAACAATGCTGAACATAAAGTAGGTGCTCAGTAAACATTTGGGGAAGGGTGATAGGGTGACCAGCAATATTTTAGTGAAAGTAGCTAATGCGTATCAATTAGAAAGCGGAGGAAAAATGAAAATCTGATTGAAATGTGAAAACGTGAACAAATAAAGTAGAAAAACAGAAGGTGAGATACAGTAATGCTAAGTAACATACATACTATGTGTTTTCAGTCAAGATGATAACAAGATGATAACATCCACAGGAAAATATTATAATTTCCAACTATTAAAAGTTGACAAAGACGCCAGAAATATTTATGGCTAAATTTGATACTAAGGAATCTCTGTAAAGACTGCACCCTTATTAAATAGCTTTTAGGGAGAAATATAAGCTATGTTTTTTTAATGTTTGTGTTACAGAATTTGTATTAGGATTCATGTTTAAGAGGTAGTTGAAGGTAAAATTATGAATGGACACTTGAAATTTACTTAACACAAAAACCATTTATTAAGTACCTACTTTGTTCAAGGCAGGCTATATCTCATCGTAGTTTATGACCTCTGGCTTTTGTTTTTCATGAAAATCCCTTTCTCCTGGTCTGATGAGTGGTAGATAGCCCTCAGTCATTTACTGAAAAGGCATGGCATTTGCCTGTGGTGGAACAAGGAAGGAGTCAGCACTCCCTTTCTGCTTTATTTTTTTGCCTGAGGCTTATTAACTCACTAGTATATGGAAGATGCAATAGAAATTCCCCAGAACATTGAAAATTTATACTCTCTCTCCTGGTGAAATGATGACATTTTTCCCAGTAGTGCTTCCCTCTTATTGTGTTCTCTGCATTTGGCTCTTATCATCCCCAAAATTAACTCATAGATATCTGAAAATAGACTTGGAAAAAGTGAGGGTAGATTTTGTAAGACGTATTATTCTTTAAGGAATTTTGCAGCCTTTCCCCCAAAACAGAAGTAAACAAAGAAGGAAGGAAATGTTAGACTGATAAGCCTGTTTAGAAAGCAAATACTTTTTATCCCATTCAAAATTCTTAACAATTTAACATTTTCTGTGTGTGTATATAGAAATAAACAAGCAGCTTGATACTGTTATTTATTCAAGTCCTGCTTAGTTTTATAAACTTAAAAGCTAGTTTAAACTTAAACATTATTTAACTCATCTGGAATTGTGTGGTTGGCATCGGGTTTGTAGGAAGAATTCAAACACAATATAAAACTGCTGCAATAGAAGAATTTGCATTTCTTTTCTTGTAATCATGATAAATATTTTTTCTAATTAGGGGAACAGTTAGTCAATATTAAGCTTTTCAACTGAACTTTCATTTCCAATAAAAGTAAAACACAGAAATTCCCAAGCCCTCTAGTTATTATTTGTTTTATGCTGCTTAATCATTGACATGGCATTTCTGTGAATAATGGTTAGTTTATTTTTAAGAAGTTGAAAAGCTTTTTATAGAATCTCACAAACAATCCTCAACAAATTTTTTAAAAAAAGGCAAGTTGCAGATAAGTTGTACCAATGTGATTTTTGTGTAAAGTTTGAAGACATACAAAAGTAAACATTACTTTAAGGGATATTGCATAAGTCATGAAATTATTAAGAAAAACAAATGTCACCACAAATTTCAGGATAATTGATATCTCTATGAGGAAGGGAGGGCTATGAAATCATGGAAAGCAAACAGGAAGCTTCAAATATATTGAAAATGTTCTAGTTCTTAAGCTGGTTGGTGGGAATGGATATTATATATATTATGCTTTATATTATATATGTATGATAAATATTCATAGCTTTTAAAAATGCCTTGTATTTCTCTTTCCAGTGTCTTATTTCCATTATTATGATACACTAATAATCTTAAATTTCTTTATGTATAAAATGTTAATTCCATACAGGATGTTTTTTTAAATGATGGACTAGTATCCAAAAAAAAATTCAGTCTATGCCCTGTAGCTACAAGCAAAATAGAAGCAGAAAACCTCAGCAGGTGTGAAAGGCTGAATGTACAGCATAACCTGAGGGCATCGATGGGATTCATGTAGGTAGCCTGGAGTCTCAGGCAGCTGTGCAGAAATAGATAAAAAACATCTGAACCCACCCCATATAAAGCTGGCACTTTGGTAGTACTATGTGTATAAAAACAAGATGATCTAAATGAAAACCATTTTAGCAAAGTAGACTAAAAAGAAAACTCTAATTTCTGTGTTGTAGTTAACAGGAAAAATATCCATAGGATTTAGCAAGGACAGAGCAGCCCACATAGGTCTAGGATCACATGTCTAGGTGGTCCCAAAATCTTCCAAGAAGTATCTTATTAAATAGCAGTCGATGATGTGGTATCCTCGGCACTCTAGCAGAAGTAAATACCGATTTTTTTCTCCACCCAGTCCTCATAGAATTCCTTCACAAAATTGTAAAAAATTAAGAATTGATAATTACCAGCAAACATACACAAGGAAATAGGAGTTAAGAGCCAAAACAAAAACAAAACAAAACAAAAACAAAAAAAAAAAAGAGCCAAAACAAGCAACGAAACCAAAGACTTCAAATGCTGAAATCATTAGATACTAAATAAAAAAGTAAATATATGTTTACAGTGTTAAAAGACATAAAAGGTGAAATAAAAAAGACAAGTTAGGAGAAAGAGAATATCAAAAGTGACCAAGTGTGTTTGAAAAAATAGAACTTTTAGAAATAAATATATAATAATTGAAATAACATAGAGGGATAAAACAGAAAATTAGGCCAAATTAACAAGAAAATTAATGAAATGGAAAGCAGACCTAACGACATACTGTGATAGAGGAAAAAAAACAGCAGAGCAGCGCAAGGAGGATCAAGAGGACTGCTGGAGGGAAGGTCTGAGTGCTATTTTAAGAGCAATCAGAGTAGGTGTCACTCAGAAAGAGGCGAGGGAGACAGCCACATGGATATGGGGGCAACTGTTCCAGGAAGAAGGAACAGGCGTTATTTGACAGTAGAGCCGCATCAATGCAGTTATCGTGCATAGAAGTGACTGAATGCTGGGGATAGAACAAGGATCCTTTAAGCTTCCAGAAAGAGAAAAAAAATACTGTCACAAAGTATATGGATTCATAATGACTTCAGAGTTCTCAATAGCAGGATTTTGAAGCTAGAGAATTCTAAGTGAGCCTTTCAAACGTCAAAAGGAAGATTTTCCATAATTCTACCTAGCCAAACCCTTCCAATCAGTGTAGAAACATTTTCAGACATGCACATCTCAAAAATTAGGTAAATGTGTTCGCTTTCTACCTCCCTACCAAAAATCTTTGGTAGACTACCATGTAGTTTATCAAAAGAAGGAAATAAACCAAGAAAGAGGAAGTTCTAGTATAAAAAATAGGTGATCCAACAGAGGCGCATGATGAGGGGAATCCCTTGGATGGTGCAGAAGATTCCCAGATGACAGCTGTGCCCCAGATCGAGAGAGCCCCTGGTGTGGTTGGGGTGGACCCGATGGCTTGGAGAGGGACTTCTGAGAGAATAGCAGACACACCTGGCATCTTAAGAAGAGATCTAGAAAGTTGGCAAAAGGTTGAAGCTAGATTATGAAACACAAAGCAAGAAGACACATTAGTCCTCGGCAAACAGCAATCTGGGTTGAAAAGACAGTCAGTCATGGTTCCCCACTGCCTCAGCCATGAATGGGGCTCTCAAATGATGCAAATACAGCTGTGGGCTGGGAAATAATGCTTGAGGGCTGGGGGGGGACAAAGCGGGAACTAGATGTGAAGAGATAATGTCTGAGCCTGAAAAGTCAAGAAGTAGCAGCAAAACTGCGTTATTCAAAGTTACAATGACCAAATCTCCAAAATGAATGACCTAAAAGAGGTAAAAATGCATAGAGAAGGTGAAAGTTGTGGAGACACTGGAGCAGAGGGAGGAATACTGCTTTTTTTCTTAAACATAAAGTATGATAGTGCTTTTAATAAAACATGAGAGTTGCATATGTAAGTGTAGATTTCCTAGTAGACACATTTTTTTTAAAAGTAGAAAAAGAAAGTACAATTAACTTCAACAATATATTTGATTTAACCCAATGTATCCAAAATATTTCAACCAGCAATCATCACAGAAAATTTATTAACGATCTACTTAGCTCCTTTTTTCCATACTAAGTCTGAAGTCCACGGTGTACTTTATCCTTGCAGCCAATGTGAATTAGGACTGGCCACATTTCAATGCCAGTCAAAGCTAGAGCCACCTTATATGACAGTAAAACTCTGAATTAGATGAATGGTTTTGAAAAAAATTTTTTAAGTTGTAAAGGAACACACATGTAGACATCTGTCTACTTATTTTGTGAATGTAGAAATGCACTAATGCCATCAAAACAGGGGACCAAATAATTGAAAAGACTAGGGAAAATGGAAGTTCCTTGAGAAAACCATGAAAAAGCAAAATTGCGGATTTTTCATTGGCCATCAGGGCATGGGATCTCATCACTCCTATAAACTATTCTCTGTAAGTTTTATGTTTTTTTTTTACCGTCTACTCCCTTTCCCTTGTAGGTGAATAGATGTAGATAAGTAACTTGATCAAATTTGTTAAGTTAATAAAGCAGCAAAGCTAGACTCAAATTCAGGCACTCTGACACCACTGACCGCAATCTTCACCACAGCACCCCGCATGGCAATTCCATCTGAATGCATGGGTAAAGTTTAGTTCGTTGAACATGAGGTCTAAATAAGTACTGATATATTACACACTTTGATCTGAATGTAAACTAACATAACAGTGATAAGATCAAGAGTGTTTCTACTTCTTATTCTTGGTGAAGAAGTTCAGGGTAAATATCCCTATTTTAACTATTTGAAATAATTTGTGACTTTGATAAAGTAATTTGGTTTTTAACTATACAGCCATTAAAATATTCTGGAATAGAAAAATTGTGTTTCTCAACAAACTGTCAATGTCTTTCAAGAATTATGCAGTTAGAATTTTTACAACAAATGAATTCAATATAGCAAATCAATTCAACTGTATTGACTTTCTCCTATTGTATAATAAATTACCCAGAAATGTCATAGCTTAAAACAACAAACATTTGTTATCTCACAAATTTTTGTGTGGTGGTCAGGAATCAAGAGGCAGCTTGGTTGGGTGCCATCAAGGTGTTGGCCAGGGCAGAGGTCATCTCAGGGCTCCATCAGGGAGGCTATGCTTGCCAACCCACTCATGTGACTGTTGGCCAAAGGCATCAGTTCTTTGCTTCCTGGGCCTCTCTATTGGGCTACTCACAACATATAACTTGCTTCCCCAGAATGAGGACTTTGAGGGGGTGGGACTGAAAGCAAGATAAGTCAGTCTTTCCATACGCTGATCTCAGAAGTGACACCCCATCACATCTGCTGTCTTGTGCTCACTAAAAGCAGGTCACTAGCTCCAGTCCACACTCCAAGAGAAGATTTCACAACAAGCGTGAGTATCAGGAAAAGAGACTCGCTCCAGCTAGGGCCAACCTAGAGCCTGCCAACCACAACGATAATACTTATTCAACACTTCACTCATGGAAAGATGCACTTCCTTTCCGTTATTCATTCATCCATCAGTAATCACTGATCACCTACTTTGTGCCAGGCCCTAGAAATCTGGGTGGGGCAAAACAGAGACTCTCACAGCCTTCCTAAAACCTACAGTTTAGTGTCCTCAAAATTAAGTACCTAAACGGTTTTGATCAAAAAGAATCAAATGTTTTGAAGAGGGAGAAAGCATAGTTCAGGAGCTTCTGTCTCACTAACTGCCTTTTCCCAACTGCCACACTTAGAAAGCAAATACGGATGCTGCTAAGTCACATCAGTTGTGTCTGACTCTGTGCAACCCCATAGACAGCAGCCCACCAGGCTCCTCTGTCCCTGGGATTCTTCAGGCAAGACTACTGGAGTAGGTTGCCATTGCCTCCTCCGAAATACAGATGATCTGTCAGTAAAGATGAAGAGACACCCTGGTCTTCTTAGGTCATAATTGCCTTATTCCCTTGCTCGGCTCTACCAGTTTCCTAGCTCAGTGCGAGTCAGTGATTTCCTTTAATTTCTGTCCTGACAATGTATTGTTAAGGCCTGCAGGTCAGATGCCTGAGTTCATCCAACTGTAGAAAGAAAAGCGGCTCAAGAATTTAGCCTCTTGCCTGTCCCTCTAAACTGTAAACTGACAGAAAAATCTATGAGATCAGCAAGGCTCAATTCAGATCCCATGCATTCTTTGTCCTCTAAATAAGCACTTGGTTTTTGGTTGAAACCAGAATGATTCTGTGATTTCAAAATAAGCGCATGATCAGTGGTTGAACGTGCCTGCACATTTTTTTTCTAGAATTCTTCAAGTTCTTTCTGTTAACCTTATCAGGCTCCCCTGTCAGTAAATATTTCATGTGGTGCCAAGTGTCTATGTTCTCATACTCTGGTCCATTTCTTAAGAGTGTGCACCAGTGAGTTTCATTGTCAGATTAGACATCCCCACACCTTCAGATTTTGAGTCACCAATTTGAGTAGGTATACAGTAGCTTTGTGTTCAAATATACCCAAACACACACTCTCCACTCCTCGTCACCAGCAGAGGCTGCATCAGAGATGTCTTAGCCAGACTTATTTTTCACTTAGTTGGGTTTGAACAATCTGAGTGTTTCAAGGTTGCAAAAAAGAATGGCTTATAAAAAATTAAAACAGATAATTAAGCTTTGAATAACACCACTGGATGCATGAGAAGCAGGTTTATGTTGCAAATCATTTAGTATAATTGCAGATAAGGATGCTGACATATCTAATAAAAAGAAATATGCCATATATGTGTGATATCCATACATGTTTTAAAAGAACAAACTGACCCTATATTCATAGGTTCAGATGGTATAAAGTTCACTAAGACTTGAAAATCCAACTGCTCCAGACTCCAGCAGTAGCTTCAGTTCTGAGGGGCTTAATACTCTGCTACTGTGTTCCATCTCTTATCATGGGAATGATATACATGTACCTGTTCATAACGCAGCAAGTCACAGAATTTATTACAGAACCTAGTCTGTGAACGAACAATAATCTCTCCTACTTGAACAAGTTTAAATGTTTTCCTCCACTTTAATTAAAACTGTTCCTTATAGACAGACTTTCTTTTTTCTCCCAAATAAGTAAGGTACTGACAATCTCATTCTGAAGATGTGCTAATGGACCCTGAAAAGAGAATTCATTTTACTCTGATTTGTTAACAATAAACATAGTTTAAAAAATCATTTCATTTACTTCTTAAAATTAGTGGCCAGATAATTCGTTAGTGAAAACACCTATAACAAATGTGAACTCCAGAATCAAAGCTTTTGAACCACAGAGTATTCAGAAACAAAATAATGTTGAACTTGATGAAATCAAAAAGTGGGGTATCTTTGGAGCATATTTAGTGACTACCTAGTGATGATGTATTGGCAAATATTTGTATACAAAACTGGAATTTATCCCAACATGGTATGAGTAATTACAAGGTAAGAAATATGTGATCTTATGTTTTATAGTAACCCATAAGGGAAAAGAACACACATACACACAGACATAATTGAATCACTTTGCTGTCCACTTGAAACTAACACAACGGTGTAAATCTAGACTTCAATAAAAATAAATGTTGAACATGCCTTAAAGAAAAAGTTGGCAGTCTGTATAATCCTTGTCACTTCTGGATAATGTCATAATCAGAGATAAAGACACAGAAACGCATTAACATTTCCAAAGCAATGTACTGTGATTTTTGCCTTTCTTTCATTTATTTACTTAACTTTTTTTTCATTTATTTTTCTGACCTTTTATTGTATGAGATTCTACTGCAATTTAAAACCCATATTTTAAAGGAGTAATTTAGGGAATATCTTACCAGTTGTGGGCTTTTTGAGAGGCCTTTTGAGACAAACTAAGTTACTAACTAGTTCAGGGATGAAAGTTTTATATGTTGTGACAGCTTCCCCTCCCCTAGCAGAAGAGTCTGGAAATATATCAAGATGATATCTGAAGAATGATGTTGAGGTCAGTTCACCATAGTGTGTCCATTTCTGAAGTAGGGATCTGAGAAATAATATCTGAGAACATTGAACATTATGGGTAGTAAAAGAGAAGGTTAGTGTTTTGGAAATGCTTCAGTGGGAACTTGTCCGAATGAAGCCTAAGAACACAAATACACCTTGTATATTTTTTTTTCTTTTCTCTTGTGGTTTATTACAAGTTTTTTTTTTTATTTTTTATTGTGTCAGGTCTTAGTTATGGCATGCAGGATCTTTGATCTTCGTTGTGGCATGCAGGATCTTTAATTGTAGCATGTGAACTCTTAGATGCAGCATGTGAGGTCTAGTTCCCCAACCAGAGATTGAACCCAGGCCCCCTGCGTTAGGAGCATGGAGTCTTAGCCACTGGACCACCAGAGAAGTCCCTATTACAAAATGTTGAGTGTGGTTCCCCGTCCTATATAAGTGGGACTTGTTGTTTGTCTATTTTATGTATAGTGATTTGTATTTGGTAATCCCAACATTGTGTATTTTTAAATGTAAAAACTACTGATACCTAGATGTGTGTGTGTGTGTGTGTGTGTGTGTGTATATATATATATATACATTCAATTAAAACAAACAAATGTGATCAGTGATTGAAGAAGCCTTTACTTTTTATTTCTAGGATTCTATCTCCTATAGAAATTCACACACTACACACATATGTGCAAAGATATTCATTACTGTTTTTTTGCAAAAACAAAAGGCATATTAAATTTTAAAAACTTGAAGGAAACCTAAACTTCTATTGGTAAGTGAATTCTTACAATGAATCAACTTCTATTAATAGGAGAATATTTCTATAGAATATTCTACAGCTTTTGTGGAATATAAAGTAGGGCTATATGACAAAGCAGAATCTATTATAAGTTGGAAAAAAACACATGTTGCCTAACAATATGTTTAATGTGTCCCTTAAAAATAAAAATAATATAGCATCTTATTTAAAATAACTAAAGCATACTATAATACAATCTAGTCAAAATATCTATGTGGGCAGAACAAAATTTAAAGGATAGATATTAGCTATTAAAAGTGTTTACCTTCAAAGAATAAGATTAGAACAGTGGGCAAGGAGGTAGTAACTTTCACTTTTTTACTTTAAATGCTTCCGTATTCTTTTCTTTTACAAAAGTACATATTACCATTGCATTACTCTCTGCAGTACCCAGCACTTCACTTTTTATAAGTTGGGACCTTGCACCCCATTATTTGCATGTGTAGTTAAGTACAAACATGTTGATACATAACCTATAAATCTCAATGATATTAAATGGCAGTGTTACAATAGCTGTAATGCATATTAAAATACTTTAATATATATATATGTGTGTGTGTATATATATATATATGTTTAACTTGTGCATTAATCCTGAGACCAAAAGCTGTAAGTAGCCTGTGGTGTGGTCCACTTGCCTTTTAAATCAGGAAGAGTGTTCTTCAAAGTTACATGTTATCTATATCTCTATCAATAACTTCCTAAAAATCAGGGCTTGATTTATTATTTCATTATTTAAGAAAATGATGGAGAAAATGTTAGTGAAAATTAAATTTAAATGTTTTTCACATATATAGCCATTCACTATAAATAGGACAAAAAATTGAAAAACTATTCTATTTGAAAAGATACCTGACTCATCAAAATCACATATATCACTGATGGTCAAATGAGCTTCCAACATACGTCTTCAGTGCTTCACTTCCACCTTACTCGTTAACAAAAGCAAAAATAGTAACTAATATTCGTGAGGATCTAGTAACTGCAACCTCATGTTGGCTACAGATGCAAAAGTTTGGTCAAAATCAATGAGGCATTTGATTAGATTCAATTAGCTATATGGAATCTACCATCATGAATACTATACATGCTATTATTATTTGTGAAAAGTGTGCCTCGCATCTCTTATAACACACACACACATTTTCCAAAGGTGATTGTTAAACATTTGTCAACACACTGCTGAGTTATGGTAGCATAAGCAGTGCTCACCCAGTTCAAAACTTCATTAGTAGATACTGTTGATATACCTGCTCAAAAGAATTCATGCACTGAGTATGACCAAATTGACACAAGTAGGTTCAAAACAATGAGATGGTGGCAAAAGGCCACATTTTAAGCCCAGCATCCACTTTTCTACTTGGCTGCATGCTTTTTAGGACTAGTTGCTTAAAATCAAATTCTTTTACAGAGGCTATGAATAGGCATTCTTGCACAGGACTTAATTAAAATTTCACACACCTACGAAAAGCTGTTTTGAAAATAAGCCTTGGGAGAACGGATTGGATTTTTAAATAATCACAAATAATTATTCCATGTTAAAAGAAGTGAGCTTTATTTTTAAATTGAATTAGATTTAAACTCCAGAAAAAAATATTCATCATTTACACACTTCCACACAAAAAAAAACATTAAGGCTCTGGGGGAATTGGGGAAAGGAAATGGGTTTGGGTTTGGGATTTGGCAGTACTAATTTGAGGAAAGGAAATTGTTGAAGGCTAGATATGCACTCTGTTACAATAAAACCTTTTGATGTCAAATTTGGGGAGATAGATAAAGTACGATAGATTTACTAAATTTTCTTTCATTATCTTGGCTGATTGAAATATGAATCAAATTCTAGGATTTTTCTTTCTGTGTGCCCCAAGTGCAGAATTCTTATAAACACACATGAAAAATGATGGAGGAAATAATGGAGACATGTACCATCAATAACAATAAAATAGAATATAATTACCTTGTTATATTTAATATGCAGCCCTGCTTTTGCACATTATTTGGTCCAGAATTGATTTGAAACCAACCAGTGACTTGCTGCATTCCTCTCGTGTATAAATTCCAAAGGCTCAGTATGAGCAGCAGAGCCCAGTGAGCCTGGTTCACAAGCTGAGCCTCCAGTCCTCCTGCCTTTAGCTACTGTTTAATACTAGCTGTTTGTTCTTTCCAGTCCTCCCCCTTCTCTACCTCCTCCAGGTCTCATTTTGAAAACCTACCCCGTAGATATCCTATTCAATCTTTCTGAGTTGCCTTGGCAACTCTCAAAGCTGGGATAGCTCACAGCTTCCCAGTCTAATTCCATCACATCCCTCAATTAGTATAGTTAAGTCCTTTATGGGCAGTCAGATATTCTTCAGAACTGTAATCAGGAGTTGGCTCACTCTAAATTGTGTTTAGAGATTCTCACAAGGTGATCTCCTGTGTACATCCTCCAGGCTCTTTCTGCAAGGTCCCTCTCCTTAAAACCAGAAAGCAGAACCAGACTGTTACTACACACGTTCTTGCTTCCCTCCACTATCTGTTGACTTTACCTTGAAGATTTACTTTTTTTTGGAGTCTTTTGGCTGCCATGCCCTTTGGCATCTTCGGAAGCTTGGCAGCGTTCCTTGGTTGGCAGTGATTATAAGGATTGTCAGCTTTTCAACATTAGGGCCTCAGATGAAAATCGTAATTGTTCATGTTCCCAGCCAAATATTTCATTGCATATGATGTTTGCAAAGAGCACAGAGGTAGATCATTCTTTGTTTATATTTCGAAAAGAGAAAACTCACCTCTGGCCCACCTTTCCACCCACAAGGAGCTACCACCCGTGGGACAGTGCCACCTGCCAACAAGGTCTCTCTAAATTACTTCATCAAGCCTTGCTAAGGAAGGCTGCCCAAATGCAATTACCTCACTATTCAGATCTGTAGAGAGTTGTGCTAGCTTTGAAAAAAATCAGATGAAAACAAATTTTTGTCCTGAGAATTTGACAGCACTCTTTTGAAAATCTAGTTCTGATTATTAAGACATTTAACATAATAAGGCACAAGGTGTTTGTGCTCAGTCGTGTCCAACTCTTTGTGAATTCACGGACTGTAGCCTGCCAGGCTCCTCTGTCCATGGGACTCTCCAGGCAAGAATACTGGAGTGGGTTGTCATTCCCTTCTCCAGGGAGATGTTCCTGACCCAGGGATGGAACCCACGTCTCTTACGTCTCCCTGAAGTGGCAGTCAGGTTCCTTACCACGAGTGCCACCCGGGAAGCCCATAATAAGGCACAGACAAAAAAAAAAAAAGGCACAGACAAAACTAAAAAACGTTGTTTACTTTATTCCATAGAATGTATGAGTTAAACATTTAATACCACACTAAAGATGGTTGTATGCTGCTGCTGCGGCTGCTAAGTCGCTCCAGTCGTGTCTGACTCTGTGCGACCCCACAGATGGCAGCCCACCAAGCTCCCCCGTCCCTGGGATTCTCCAGGCAAGAACACTGGAGTGGGTCGCCATTTCCTCCTCCAGTGCATGAAAGTGAAAAGTGAAAGTGAAGTCGCTCAGTCGTGTCCAACTCGTAGCGACCCCATGGACTGCAGCCTACCAGGCTCCTCCGTCCATGGCATTTTCCCGGACAGAGTACTGGAGTGGGGTGCCATTGCCTTCTCCGAAAGATGGTTGTATACAAAGAAACAAAACCTTGAGCTGGCTTACTCTCTTTTATAATCAAATTGAAATTATATTTTTAACCAGTTATTTATGTTGAATTAAACCAATAGTTGGCTATTATACATTTACAATGAATAGAAAATCAAGGCAATAAACATGGAGTTGTTATAAAGGAACAAACCACATCTATAATGTGATGAATAAGATCCTCTTGAATATTAATTCAATTTGGAGTGGTTATCTTGGGAACATGTGCTGTTGTAATAGAACTGAGATTGCCTCTGCAAGTCTAATGGGAGTTGTGAATTCACATAGTATAGAAAATAAAGTTGTTTCCATACTGACTTGGCCAATTGGCATTTAGGAAAATGAAATCACAATTTGTGGCAATGTCCCTGCTACTGGGAACGTTTTGCAGTGAAAATCTACTTTCTTTCTTGTAGTTCTTTTCTTCAAAATATGTATACTACACACTTGACCAGAGCTAAGCCAGGTGATATGATTAACAATTACCACCTGTAAATTTAGATAAAACAACAGATCTTATATCTTCCATCTCTGAGATGGTCATGCCAGAAAATTTTGCATTCTGCTTTCCAACAATTTCCTAATCATCAAAGAATCAAACACTTGATTATTCAGTTGCACTCACCAAAACAACTTGGAAAAAGCAATGGATTCAACGAAAGCTGTGATCATACAGGATTTGTTTACTTGTTTCTAAAGCCATAAGCCCATGAAAAGTTGGATACTTATTTTTATTGTGCTATGTCCTGTAAGAGGTAGTCATTTATCAAAACTTCATAAAACTGAGGAAACAGTTAACATTGGCATGGACCTGGAAAACCTAACAAAAAATTTTCCATCTCTTAAGTCAAAACTTCAATTTGAGCCAAGTACTTTAATATATTCGTTTAATCATGGGAGGGAGATTCAAAGTTTACCATAAAAAAAAAAAAGAGAGATGCTGAAATTTGCTTATACACTAAGGAATCTACATACAGTATCTTACAGATTATTTCTACAAGTATAATGGCTTCAAATATTGTCCTGAAGCTGTTGGCATTACTGAAGAAACTTTGGATGTATTTTCAGATAAATGGAATTATTCCCCACTCCTCTCTTATGTGTTAATAATTATAGGAACAGATTTCTAAGGAGATAAAGTTTATTGTTTCTTTATCAATCTTCCATATAAAAATATTTTCTTATGACCTAGTCTAGGTGGCTCTTGATAGCAACTACTTGTTTTCAAGACTGATTTACTGCCAAAAATTTTGTCTCTGTGGTTAACTCGTCACTGTTCCTTTAATTTGTTCTTGTTATGTTTTCAGTAAAAGGATAGGTTAGCAAGCTATTCTTACTCATATACAACTCAGCATGAATATTGCTACTTTTATTTTTAAAGGCAAGTAACTCCCTAGTTGCTGATTTGTTTTTTTCCATTGTATGTCCACAGAGGAAAAGACTTCATTTTTTTAAAGTGTAAGTAAACTCTTTTATATTTACTGAAAATGCCATCCAATTTAGCTTGTTGAGAAGGACATACACAAAAGACTTTGAAGTCTTCCTGATCCTAAGAGATATAAATCTATATCTTATGATGAGCTATTTAGTCTTTCTTGCTTATGTTCCCAAAGTAATAAAACATCTTTCAAGTAGCAGCTTCTAACCTGAATATACATTTTTGCTCCCTGTTACTCCAGTGAAGTCATTTATCATAATTAAATTCTAGTGGGGTTTCTTTATGAAAGTGAATTAACTTTACAAAAACATCCTTAAGGAATTTTTAGGGACTCCCTAGTTATATTAATGAGATCACTTTTCTTTTTAACGTTTGATGTAAACCTGCTTTTATCTTAAATCTTCTCTGTTTCTGCATCATGGACCAAGTTGCACAGGCCCAAACAGAGCCATCATCCTTGTTCACTCCTCTCTCCTTGGGCCTCATCTCAAAATTCAACAGCCAGGCCTGTCATCTGTACTTCTGAAATAGATCCACAATCTGATCACTTCTCATTGGCCTCACCGGTACCATCTTCGTTCCCACAAGCATCCTCTCTGCACTTTCCCATGGTCAGTTCTCCACTCCACACTCAAAGGGGTCTTTGTAGATCAGGTCGTGCCCTTTCCTCTGCTGTAAAACTGATCAGTGTCTTCCAATGAAGCTTAGAACAAACACCTCTGGGTCTTTTTTCACGTGTTTCCTTCTGCCATGAAGGCCCTTTTCCCACAGCTTCTTAAGGCCCGACCATACCTCACCATTCAGGTCTGACACAGGTTTCACCCCCTCAGAGAAGGACGTTCCTAAATGTTTTCTTTACACTCCTTCACCCTACTTAACGTTCTGCACAATTATTACTATAGAAATTACCTTTTTTTTTTCTTTCTTGTCTGCTTCCCTTACTGGAAGTTTCACGAGCATATGAACTGTGAATATTTCACTGCTTGTATCCTCCAGCGCCACAGGTCTCAGAATCGCTTACATAGTGAGCATTCAATAATTATTTCTTGATTGAATAAAGGAGAACTTACTCTTTTAAAGATGGGTTCCACTTTTAAAATCCCATTCACTTGTCATGTTTCCTGTGTTTTTCTTATTTACCTCATGTCTCTTTTTTGAAAAAAAAAAAAAATTCTTCATTTGGCTGGGCCAGGTCTTAGTTGCAGCACACAGGATCTTCAATCTTCGCTGCAACATGCAGGATCTTTTGAGTTATGGCATGTGAACTCTTAGTTGCAGCATGTGGGATCTAGCTCCCTGACCAGGTTCCAACCCAGGCCCCTTGCACCGGGAGCATGGAGTCTTAGCCACTGGACCACCAGGGAAGTCTCCTCTTAACTCTTAGGAGCAAAAAAACGACCCAGGCCTTCCATAACATATTGCTGTTAGCATTGCTAAGAGAAGAGAAATGCGCATTCACAAAAATCTACCTAATCTGAGGTGTATAACAAAGTAATGTATAACCAGAAGTCTCATTTTAAAACAAATCACAAAATTTCCTACATATTTAGATTAATTCATACTGCTCAAATAAGTTTTAATCTCTAAAGGAAAGTGTTTAATAACATCTCCCTTTGATAATGACTTTAAAGTCAGTTCTCTTTCTGGCAGTATAAATTCAATAATTATGTCATTTGTCATCACCAAGACTGTTAATTAGCTATCCTATTAGTAAAGTGCCAATCAATTTATCAATTGATGAATGTCAGTCACAAATTCTGATGTCATTTTTTCTTTAATACAGTCATTAGGGACCATCTAGAAATCCTAGAGAAAGTCTCAGACAGTGTCACACGAATAGTATATTCTCTTCTGATGGCAGAAAGATCTGATCAAAATTCTAGGCAATTTGAGGCTATTTTTTCCTTTATCTGAATTGATCAGTCTGCTATTGTGAGCTTAAATGAAGTCACTTTTAATAAATTTTCCAATACAACCATTATTGTAAACTTAACATGGAGAAAATGATTTGAAGTGACTTAAAGTTACTAAAAAGTATATATAATCTTATTGACTTAAAACTATTGTATCAAGAATTTAAATTGTGATAATAATGATAATAAATGAAAGAATGTCTAGCTCTTGGCTACAATTAGGAAGAAAATACACTAAATTTAGTCGTTGCTCTAGTACTTTATGTCTTTTAGTCATAATTTTCATACCCTAAAAAGTTAATGACTTGATTTTTCTTTCACCAATGCATTCTGACCTGATAAATATAAATCAGCATTCTTCCAAATGTGTTCTGCAGAATTCTAATCTTAGAATGTTAAAAGGTACTTTGCAAATAATAATGATGCTGATGATAAAGTTCTTGTATTGGGTCTCCCAAATTATTTTAGCATTATTTTAAGGAATATCTTTTGGACATGTGTTCCAGAAAATGCTTCTGTAATTCATTATTTGCAAATCTTTGACACTTTTTTGTGACACTTTGTTGGTAAGACTGGTAGAACTTTCCCATTGACAATGGTAGAATCATTCCCATGGACAATGATTTCAGCAAAACTGTGGTAATCACAACTGATCCTTCTATTTTCTGCTTGATACCTGAAATCCCAATGCTTAATCATTTATTATTCATTGGTTAAATATTATTCATTATTAAATAATAACTTAATTATCATGGTCCCAGGTGGCTCAGTGGTAAACCATCTGCCTGCCAATGCAGGAGACGCAGAAGACATAGGTTCAATCCCTGGGTAGGGAAGATCCCCTGGAGGAGGAAATGGCAACCCACCCTAGTATTCTTGCCAGGATAATCCCATGGATAGAGGAGCCTGGCAGGGTACTGTCCTTGGGGTCACAAAGAGTGGACACAACTGAGAATCACTGGGCATGCACACACGCACATGTGTACATGACCTTCTTAGTGACAAACCCAAAGGATTCTTTCTTTTCCTTATTCCATTTAATCTCCTTGGAGCATTTTGTGCAACTGATCACCAATTCTTGAAATCTTGGTTCTTCCACCTCCTGGGACTCTTCTCTCAGCTTCTTGTATGATTCCATTTTTCTCTGTTTGCCCCTTATATGTGATATCCAATTTTTGCTAGACTTCTTTTCCTTTTCTACATTCTCTCCCTGTTTTGTCTCATCCATATTTATTGCTTCAGACAAGGCTATATCTCTGATTGCCCACAAAATCTCTCTACTTGAATGTGTAACTTCCATAATTAAAAGCCCTCTTCACTATAGCATGTGCATGCATGCATGCTCATTGGTCAATGCTGTCCAACTCTTTGCGACCCCATGGACTGTAGCTCACCAGGCTCCTCCACTCATAGGATTTTACAGGCAAGAAAACTGGAGGGGGCTCCCATTTCCTCCTCCAGGGGATCTTCCTGCCCCAGAGGGCAAACCCACATCTCCTATACTAGCAGGTGGATTCTTTACCCCTGAGCCACCTGGGAAGCCCCGGGTATTTCAAATTCAGGTTGCAAAAAGTTAATTCATCATTGCCCCATCCACTATGTAACAATTTTTTTGCTTCCTGCTATTAATCTTCATTCAGTGTTGAATTCACAGAAATTATCATGATTGATAATGTGATATAGTAGGCACAACATTCAGCTTGGAGACAGACTGCTAGAGTTTGAGTTGTATGGCTGTGTTAATAATTTGTATAACCCTGGGTAAATCAGTTCACAATTCTGGCTCTCAGCTCTTTCATGTATAAAATATTAGATAATCCTACACTTTGTTGTAGTCTTTCACTGACTCTATCTCATTTACCTTCATTCTTGGAAGATTTTAGTTCCTGGCTCAATGGCATTCTATCCAACACTGTCCCTTTAGTGATTTAATCCATTTGTACTACCCCTCCAACATACTTATCACTAAATTCTCAGAATTCCTCTGCTCCAGTGACCTTGTCCTTTATAAAACCCCAGTCACTTCCATGGTTGAATCCTAGACCTTGTCATTGCAAATAAACAATACCTCTAAAATCTTAATTCCAAGCACCCATTCAAGCATATCATTCTCTCAGTGTTTTAGCTGCACCGAGACCAACAATCCATTGATCCAAATACTTTTCTCTGGTATTCCTCTCCATCTCCCACCCCCCAAGAAATATCATTGACTCAACCTGCAAATATGTAACCCATTTCTTCCACTGTAAAAAGCCCATCTATTTTGGCAGAAGCATGCCTAACTTTCAAAAGGGTAGATTAGTACATTCTTTGTCTTCAAGGCAGCTCTAAGCATACTTGCAAATTATTGAATGTAAAGTTAATAATTTCACTTTGAATATGGAGCTTTCATATCAAATATGTGATAATTTGCAGGAACCATGGCATTTTCCTGCCTGAAAGCTTTGAAACAATTATATCTTTAACTAATTCATTATTGTAATATGGGAGGTTTAGGCTAGAATGTTACAATATTAGTGTTTTAAGAATGACAGTCAGCCAGCAAGACTCCAGTATCCATAGCAACATGAAGTTCTTCTTTTCATCTCTTAAGTGACCAAAGGTGATTATTACTTTTCTTTTATATTATTATATCAGAGTTTATCACAGAGGTAAAGGGCATGTACTAGCATTCAAGTGAGGAGAAGATATTTAAGGCAGAAATAAAAGCAATTGCCAGTGAATCCTCACAGAATCCTTCTTCCTCCTCCAAATGAAGGGGTTTGTAGCTCTATTCAGAAGCAAACGGGTTTTAAGCAAGACTTGAAATATCAACATTACTTGCTAATTAAAAACTTTCAACTGGGTTGGAAAGGAAAACAACTATGATATACAATTTTTTTAGCTCATTTTAATTTTTTATTTTATTTATTTATTTTATTTTTGGTTGTGCTGGGTCTCTGTTGCTGTGTGGGCTTTTCTCTAGCTGTGGCGAGCAGGGTCTACTCTCTAGTTGCAATGCATGGGTTTCTCATTGCAGTGGTGTCTCTTCTTGCTGAGCATGGACTCTAGGGTCCATGGGCTTCAGTAGTGGCAGCTCCCAGGCTCTAGAGGACAGGATCAATAGTTGTGGTGCGTGGGCTTAGTTGCTCTGTGCGTCAGGGATCAAACCTGTGTCTCTTGCATTGGCAAGAGGATTCTTTACCACTGAGCCACTAGGGAAACCCTGATATGCAATTTGAATCAGTAAAGTAATGCCATGAAATCTTAGGGAAGTAGAAGGAGTACCAATGAGATCCATACAAATCTTGAGCTGTTTGGCCTCACTGAAACATAACAGAAGTTCTTTGGGTGGCAGTGTTTACAAGACAGAGATAATGACAGAGGTAGAGACAGACCTAAAGACAATATAGCAAAAGTTGATATGATAATGATGGATTTTTTTTTTAAAGGAGAAGGTTATATTATTTTCACTATTTTAACGTATAGTTGAAATAATTCATAATTAAATAACCTGAAGGTTAAAGAGAGAAATCATGAAATCAATCAAGGAAATGATAAATTGTAGGATTAAAGAACTTGAAAACGAAGTTTTGCTTAAACTTGTCTTTGCTGCATGTGACTTGTTCAGTTCAGTTCAGTTCGGTTGCTCACTGTTAAATCTCTCACTGTTTCCATTGTTTCTGCATCTGTTTGCCATGGAGTGATGGGACCGGATGCCATGATCTTAGTTTTTTGAATATTGAGTTTTAGGCCAACTTTTTCACCCTCCTCTTTCACTTTTATCAAGAGGCTCTTCAGTTCCTCTTTGCTTTTTGCCATAAGGGTAGTGTCATCTGCATATCTGAGGTTATTGATATTTCTCCTGGCAATCTTGATTCCAGCTTGTGCTTTGTCCAGCCCAGCGTTTCTCATGATGTACTCTGCATAGAAGTTAAATAAGCAGGGTGACAATATACAGCCTTGATGTACTCCTTTCCCAATTTGGAACTAGTCTGTTGTTCCATATTGAGTTCTAACTGTTCCTTCTTGACCTGAATACAGATTTCTCACGAGTCAGGTAAGATGGTCTGATATTCCCATCTCTTGAAGAATTTTCCACAGTTTGTTGTGATCCACACAGTCAAAGGCTTTGGCATAGTCAATAAAGCATAAGTAAATGTTTTTCTGGAAACTTCTTGCTTTTTTGATGATCCAATGGATGTTGGCAATTTGATCTCTGGCTCCTCTGCCTTTTCTAAATCCATCTTGAACATCTGGAAGTTCATGGTTCATGTACTGTTGAAGCCTGGCTTGGGCAATTTTGAGCATTGCTTTGCTAGCATGTGAGATATGTACAATTGTGCGGTACTTTGAACATTTTTTGGGATTGCCTTTCTTTGGGATTGGAATGAAAATTGACCTTTTCCAGTCCTGTGGCCACTGCTGAGTTTTCCAAATTTTCTGACATATTGAGCAGAGCACTTTCACAGCATCATATTTTAGGATTTGAAGTAACTCATCTGGAATTTCATTACCGCCACTAGCTTTGTTTGTAGTGATCCTTCCTAAGGCCCACTTGACTTTGCATTCCAGGATGTCTGGTTCTAGGTGAGTGATCACACCATCGTGGTTATCTAGGTCATGAAGATCTTTTTTGCACAGTTCTGTGTATTCTTGCCACCTCCTCTTAACATCTTCTGCTTCTGTTAGGTCCATGCCATTTCTGTCCTTTATTGTGCCCATCTTTGCATGACATGTCCCCTTGGTGTCTCTCGTCTTCTTGAAGACGTTTTTCCCATTCTATTGTTTTCCTCTATTACTTTACACTGATCACCGAGGAAGGCTTTCTTATCTCTCCTTCTGTTCTTTGGAACCCTGCATTTCCTTTTCTCCTTTGCCTTTAGCTTCTCTTCTTTTCTCAGCCATTTGTAAGGCCTCCTCAGGCAACCATTTTGCCTTTTTGCATTTCTTTTTTTCTTGGGGATGATCTTGATCACTGCCTCCTATACAATATCATGAACCTCTGTCCATAGTTCTTCAGACACTCTATCAGATCTAATCCCTTGAATCTATTTGTTACTTCCACTGTATAATATTGCAAAATTCAGACTTAAATTGAAGAAAGTAGGGAAAACCACTATACCATTCAGGTATGACCTAAATCACATCCCTTATGATTATACAGTAAAACCCAGTAGTCAGTTTTTATTTTGCATCCATGATAAGACTCACCAAACTTGTATTTTCCATTCTGCCACATTAACAACAGTGTCAACAGCAACATATCAGGCCAAGTGCTGTCGTCAATGCATTGTATTTATCCTCACATCAAACTTACAAAGTGGATTCTATTAGTATCCTCTCCTAACAGATAAGGAAACTGAGTTGTAGAGAGGTAAGAAATTTGCCAAGGTTCATAGCTGGCCACAGGTTTTGTGCTCTTAAACATTACTCTATACTGCCTCTTGATCATGTCTCTAGAAAGTTAAGGAGTTTTTATTAACCATACACTATAATTTATAAATAGTTACTGTATTTCATTCAGCTAGATATTAGGAATTTTAGCAACCCAGGAAGAGAAAATTAAATAAGCAATAACATAAGAGTTATGGTGCTGAAAATATCAGGAGTGGTCAGTAATAGCAAGAACAGCTAAGCCAGTGTAAGGAGAATTTGATTCCTTACCAAAGACAGAATTCACCCAAATTACTAGAAAAGGCAAACAGTCCATTGTTCCATGCTGGAGGAGATGAGCTCTGAAAGAGTGAAGCAAGAGAAAAGGTGACCAGAGGGTGATTATGCATTAACATAGGCCCAAAGCTACAAAAATCACAGTGCAAAAGCCAGCCAAGAGCATACCACTTTGCCAGGGTCCTTGCTAGAAGATGCGGTTTATTGTATTGCCCACTCTTACTGTAGTGGACACAGAGACGCGCTGCTCAGGATCCTCTCCCTGGAAGGACTTGCCGCCCAATTCTGTTAGGTCAGCAAGGCTCCAGCCATCACCGCCTCCTGACCTGTCCAGCTGCAAAGGGTGACTCCCAAAGTCACCGGCTTACCAGGGTAACTCACATATTAACCTCAAGATGAATAAGGAAGTTCAGATAATTATTTCAAGATAAAAAATAGGGGTAAATTTTATTTTATATTAAAAATACATAGACTCAGGTAACTTTCTTCAATTTATGGATTTTGATTTAGACAATTTGTTTGGATAAGACTACATTATGTAACGCTCATCCAGAAGTATCTAAACAGCAAATGCATGTGAAATACCTAAGAGACATATCTTCCAATGACTATTTTGACATTTTTGTTGAAATTAGTTCTTGATGTTGAGATTTTCTGTTTCTGTGCTTGCAAAATTGGAGTGTTTTGTGAACATTCACACACAGTTTCAGTTCAGTTCAGTTCAGTTCAGTCGCTCAGTCATATCTGACTCTTTGTGACCCCATGAATCACAGCATGCCAGGCCTCCCTGTCCATCACCAACTCCTGGAGTTTATTCAAACTCATGTCCATCGAGTTGGCGATACCATCCAGCCATCTCATCCTCTGTCATCCCCTTCTCCTCCTGCCCCCAATCCCTCCCAGCATCAGGGTCTTTTCCAATGAGTCAACTCTTTGCATCAGGTGGCCAAAGTATTGGAGTTTCAGCTTCAGCATCAGTCCTTCCAATGAAAACCCAGGACTGATCTCCTTTAGGATGGACTGGTTGGATCTCCTTGCAGTCCAAGGGACTCTCAAGAGTCTTCTCCAACACCACAGTTCAAAAGCATCAATTTTTCAGCGCTCAGCTTTCTTCACAGTCCAACTCTCACATCCATGCATCACCACTGGACATACCATAATCTTGACTAGGCAGACCTTTGTTGGCAAAGTAATGTCTCTGCTTTTTAATATGCTATCTAGGTTGGTCATAACTTTCCTTCCAAGGAGTAAGCGTCTTTTAATTTCCTGGCTGCAATCACCATCTGCAGTGATTTTAGAGCCCCCAAAAGTAGTCTGATACTGCTTCCACTGTTTCCCCATCTATTTCCCATGAAGTGATGGGACCAGATGCCATGATCTTAGTTTTCTGAATGTTGAGCTTTAAGCTGACTTTTTCACTCTCCTCTTTCATGTTCATCAAGAGGCTTTTTAGTTCCTCTTCACTTTCTGTCATAAGGGTGGTGTCATCTGCATATCTGAGGTTATTGATATTTCTCCGGGCAATCTTGATTCCAGTTTGTGTTTCTTCCAGCCCAGCGTTTCTCATGATGTACTCTGCAAATAGGTTAAATAAGCAGGGTGACAATATATAGCCTTGACGTACTCCTTTTCCTATTTGGAACCAGTCTGTTGGTCCATGTCCAGTTCTAACTGTTGCTTCCTGACCTGCATATGGTTTACCTGAGCATAAATCTCCAAGGCTCCCATTGAAAAAAACTCAGATTTGTTACTCCTGTCTTATCTTGTAGCATTGTTTGGAGGTGGCAGAAGTAAAGGCCTCCGGCTTTCTTTATGCCTCATTTTCAGACATTTTTGTTGTTGTTCAGTCGCTGAGTTGTGTCCTACTCTTTGCGACACTTTCAGTGCATGCATGCTAAGTCAGTCGTGTCCAACTCTTTTTGACCCCATGGGCTGTAGCCCGCCAGGCTCTTCTGTCCATGGGATTCTCCAGGCAAGAATACTGGAAATGGGCTGCCATTTCCTCCTCTAGGAGATCTTCCCAACCCAGGGACTGAAACTGAGTCTCCTGTGGCTCCTGCTTTGCAGGCGGATTCTTTACACCTGAGCACCTGGCAAGCCTTGGTTTCCCCAAGTTTTCTTATCTGCATTCTAAATTGTTCCACTTGAACTCATCACATAAAATCAGCACTATGTCTAAATTTATCATACAATGAAAAAAAGAAGTGAAAGAAGACAGAAAATAAATGAACAGAAAACCAGGAAATTACTATCCAAAGAACAAGTAGAAAGGACTAATAAAAAGCAAACGAAGATAGATATTAAGTGTAGCAGGTTCTTTCTGGGGCAATTCAAGAAGAAATCACAGCTCCTCCAAGTCTTTCGGATATGTAATGACTTACCACAGTTATTTTCTGAATGCAAATAAGAAGCAATCACTTATGTTTACAGCCAGACTTCTAACACATTTGGATTTTTCCCATCCCCTCTTAGAAATCACCCAAAACCAGCAAGTAGAACAAGAAACAACAGGCAGGCTCCGTGCTTAAAAATAAATAAAACCCCAAATCAGGACAGAAGCAGAAGGGCTACCAGAATCAGTACAGGGCAAGTAGGCACGAGGGACGGTGTGAAGGCAAAACCCTCACGTTCCACATTCTCAGAAAATAATGGCAATGCTCCCTCTTCCAAAAAAAAGTGATTTCAACACAAGCAACTCCTGATCATGACATCCGGAAAAGGGTGAGAGATGTGGTGGTGAGAGCTTGTCTACCCGCAATGCAGCTCTGAGGAGCAGAGGAGGCAGGACTGAGACCCTCTGCCTTATTATCAGCCCTGCATGCTAATCCCGGTTGATCTTTGCTAGAAAAAAAATGCCCAAGGGATTCACATCTGCATACAGAAAATGTCTGTGGTGATGGAGTAATGGCCTGACCCTCCCTTACATAAATTTACAGCAAATAGCTGATCTAAGAAGAATGTATCTAATTTAAAGGTGAATAAAGATAAAAAGGAACTGATATCACTTATATGCTAAATCTAAAAAATGATACAAATGAATTTATTTACAAGACAGAAACAGATTCATAGGCTCAGAAAACAAATTTATGATTACCAAAGGGGACAGGTTGGGGGAGGGGTAAATTAAGGGTTTGGGATTAACAGATATGCACTAGTATATATAAAATAGATTAGCAACAAGGACCTACTGTATAACACGGGGAACTCTACTCACTACTCTGTAATGATCTATATGGGAAAAAATCTGAAAAGGAGTAGATATATGTGTATGTATAAATGAATCACTTTGCTGTACACCTAAAACTAACAGAAAATTCTAAATCAACTATATTCTAACATAAAATAAAAATTAAATAAATAAAGAACCAACACAACCATTACAGAAAATAATGTAAGAAAAAAGAGACAAAAATAGCAAAAATAAAAAATAAGGAAACCAGAAGAAAGAATTGCCAGGGGGAACAAAAATTGTAAATGCAGTCAAATTTACTGATACAAACTTTTTGAAAATTAAAGAAAGCATTAACTGATACGTAGGGGCTCAGATTGGTGAGAAAGCAAAAGAAGATGAAACATAAGCTGGCAGAATTCAAGAAAGAAAAGATAAAAATATTATAGAAATGAAGGTCGAGAAGCATACAGAAAGCGGATGAGAATGCAGTGAGTCATATAAAGACAGAGCTGAGAAAAGGGAATAACATAAATGGACAAAATATTGTTAAAGGTAAATAATGTGGCAGATGGGCAAAAGATGGAAAATATGTACATGATTGGAGTTCACAATCAAGAGGACTGAAATAGTGAAAACAACAAATACTTAAAGGTTAATTTCAAGAAAACTGGCCAGAAAGAAAAGAAGAGTTGAACCTACTGATTGAAAGAGCATATTGTATCCAAAACCAAACAAGGTGGGGGAGGGCCCTGAGATATTTCCGAGTAAAGTTTTTGGAGTGTGTGTGTACTCCATCATGTCCAACTCTTTGCGACCCCAGGGACTGCAGCCCTCCAGCCTTCTCTGTCCATGGGATTCTCCAGGCAAGAATACTGGAGTAGGTTGCCATTTCATCCTCCAGGGGATCCTCCCGACCCAGTAATCTAACCCACGTCTCCTGTGTCTCCTGCATTACCGGTAGATTCTTTACCTGCTGAGCCAGCAGGGAAACCTAAAATTTCGGATACTACAATAAAGAATCCTTTATAATCTATGGTGAGAAAACAAGCAGACAGGCTTCAGATATCTACAAAGAAATATTCAACCCTGAACAACATTGGAGCAGGTCCTTCAAAAGCCAAAAGAAAGAGTGACCCAAACATTGTATCCCTAGCTAAACCATTAGAGGCCAAATCATAAAGCCCATTAAAAAAAAAGTCTGAATATGCAAGAGCCCCAAGAATATATTTCCCATCAATTCTTCTTCATAACGGTTTCCCAGATGGTGCTAGGGGTAAAGAATCTGCCTGCCAAAGCAGGTTAGATATAAGAGATGTGGATTTGATTCCTGGGTTGGGAAGATCCCCTGGAGGAGGGCATGGTAACCCACTCTAGTATTCTTACCTGGAGAATCCCACGGACAGAGAAGCATGGCAGGCTGCAGTCCTTGGGTTAAACAGAGTCGGACACGACTAAAATGACATAGCATGCACATACACTTCTTCATAAGCTTGTTAGCTCACAATATATCCATGTTTCACATCATCCTGTTGCAAACCTTAAACTTAGCACAATGTTACAGCCTTATAGCAATAAAGCTGGAAAATAAATCTTTTATTTTTTAAACTGTTAGAGGACAAACTTCAGCCAACCAAGAGGTATCTGGAAACACCATGGCAAACTGACTAACAATGAGTATTGATACATTTTATCAGTAGAAACTAAAACCAAAAAAGTGAGGATTATGGTTGAATACAGGAATGATAAAAAATGTCAATAGCTGGAAGTAGAAAAGGAAAAAGGGAGCCGAGGTAAAAGTATACTGCTTCTCCCACCTGTAAATATCATTTTAAGATGATTAACTGATACCATATGCATTTATTACCACTTCACATATAAATGTCCAAATGTACCTTAAAAAATACTTTTATATCTTCTTCAGTAAAATGGCTAATTAAAATAGAAGTCTGTAATTGAACTTAATTTATATTCAAATTCAAGTAACATTTATCAGACTTCCATCATGTTTAGAGATTTTCACATGTAATAGTCACCAGATTCCTCTGAAATTAGCAGTATTATGCCTATTATTTAAATTGGGAAATTGATATTTAGACAAGCAAGTTCACTTACTTATTAAGGATGTTAACTTTATCTGTTTGTCTTAAATATTGTTGGTTGTTTGTCTTTAAATATATGTATGTGTCTTTTTTTAAATAAAAAATTATACATTTTAATCATATCTATTGATCCTTTCCTAATTTCCTTTAATTCTTGCCGACCAGTGAAATTCGTCACTAGCTATATAGTTAACATTTTCACTTTCCTCTGTTAATGTTTTTAAGCCATTGACCTTAGATTATCTTTGATCCCACATGATTTAGCTGCATGTCTTTAACAGTCTACTTATGCTAATAAAATTTAAGATCTCATGAAAAATCAATAATTAAAATTTTTTAGACTTTGTCAAAATTAACAACATCTGTAGCTCAAAACAAAAGATACTTAAGAAATGGCTAAGTATAGAGCTACATTTCAAAATTATTCTAGGTCTCAGTTTTGGTTTTATTTTTCCAATCAACTAAACAATGTCCTCCAAAAGTACAAGAGATGTGAAATCCTAGAAAAAGAAAGAAGTTAGCTTGCTTTTATATTACTAATCTTTAATTCTTGCATACAAGAGATGAAAAGGAGGCTTAGTTCTGTAAAAATTCTAGTAGGTGTCCAGTTTTATTTATTCCACTGGTTGGAGAATTATCTTGATAGAAATCATTAAATCTAACCCCGGTCTTCTCAGGGTATAGCTCAGCAGTATAGCTAGGATATAGGTCAGAGTATAGCTAGTGGATATAGCTCAGACGGTAAAGAATGTGCCTGCAATGTGGGAGACCTGGGTCCATCCCTGAATAGAGACGATCCCCTGGAGTGGCTGCCCACTCCAGTACTCTTGCCTGGAGAATTCCATGGACAGAGGAGCCTGGCAGGCTACAATCCAAGGAGTCACAAAAAGTAGGACAGGACTGAGCGACTTTCACTTCCACTTTCCTCAGGGTAACCTATATCATGCTGTTATGTTCTGTGAGCTTAATGCAGTTAAAACTTGAGTTCAATTCCAGAATATGCCAAGGAACTTTACAGAGATGACAACTCTCCTGTTTCCAGACTAAGCCGCCAAGTCAGTGGTTTCATAAACCAACAAAGAAACTGAGTGACTGTCAGTGTTGCTGTGTAGGGAATCTACTTAACAACAAAAAGCCAGGTAGATAATAATGATTAGAATATTGTTTCTATGGAAAAAGCCTTGGTGTGATTCCAACTTTGTTTTATTACTGAAACCCCTCAAGAAAAGCTAATAAGATGACAAGATAGCTTGCCAGTTCTACCGTGACTCCCTCTCATACCACTTCTCTGGGATATATTTAAAATATGGTGAGCGTATCAGTAAAATGTCAGTGTTTTATTTCCCCCAAATCCTACATTAAATTAGGATTAGAAAATCATGGATATTAAATGATTTTTCTAAGCCCATGAGCAAAAATGCTTTTAGTATTTATATCAAATCATATATCTAGCCACCATGTCATAATTACCAGCACTTTAGAAGTAAGAGATCAACATGTATGTGTTCCAAAAGAATCATATTTATATATGCCTGTTATATTAACAACCCCAAAAAAGCCCAACTTAAATAGGGTTTCAAAGTATTTGAGAACCCAAAACTGACTATTTTTATATAAGTTCTATTGCATAAAATAATTTATTCATTAAATATTTATTGAGCACTCACTATGTTACCAAACTATTGAAATACAATGAATTAAACAGAAGTTCCTACTGTTGATCCTTGTGAGTGACTGTTCTGTATCTTGACTATGATGATGGGCACACAAGTCTACACACATGATACAGTTGCAGGGAGCTAGATACACACACAAATGAATTCATGAAACAGTGAAATCTGAATAAGGTAGACAAATTAAATCAATGCCGGTCTGATGATCTTTTGTAAGACTTTGAGGAAGTTGGGTCATGGTATACAAGATCTCCTTGATTATCTTTTATTACTGTGAATCCTTAATCATCTGAAAATAAATTTTAAAAATAAAGTTTAAATAAAAAGCAAGTTTCAAAAAAATCCTTATCTTCAAAGCTTAAATCCTAGTGTCTGTGGACACAAAAAATAACAAACATTGTAAATAAAAAAATTATAAAGTAGGCGAGAGCATTATTAAGTATTATAAACAAGGAGGATGGGGGAGGGGAACTAGGAGTATCCAAGATCTATTATGAAGATGTTATTTGAGCAAAGACTTAGGATGCTGGAAATGCTATAGGAAAAGCATTCAGTGGAGGAAGCAGCCTGACAAAACCTCTAAGGTAGGAATGAGCTTGAGCATTAGAGGAGAGATGAGGGGCCAGCGGCTGGAGCTGGGGGAGCAGACAGAGAGCAGTAGGTGATGAAGTCAGAGATTGTGAAGCACCAAAACGCAGAGGACCTCAGAGGCCATTGTAAAGACTTTGGCTTTTTCTCAGCATTGGAGTTGGGTAGTCTTTGAATAGAGTGTAAAGGATCACTCTGGCTCAGTGATAAAAAAATCTGCCTGCAATGCAGGAGACCGGGTTGGATCCCTGGGTCAGGAGGATCTCCTGGAGAAGAGAATGGCAACCCATCCCAGTATTCTTGCCTAGAGAATTCCATGGACAGAGGAGCCTGCTGGGCTTCAGTCCATAAGATAGCAAGGAACTGGACATGATTGAGCGATTAACATTTCACTTCTAGGGTAGTCCTTGAGTGAAGCATAAAGGATCACGCTGGCTCTCATGTTAAAAACAGACTGTAGGAGAGGAAGAGTGAAAGCAGAGAGACCTGTCAGGAGGCTAATGCAGGTACCCAGAAGAGAGAAGAGAATAGCTTGGATAGGAAACAATGAGAACTATGACAAAACCTAGCAATTTACCACTTCCGTACACGAACTTGCACATCAGTGCTTAATATGACAATTACAGTTTCCACAAACTCACCATGCATTTCTAAGGAGAATTCTCTATAAGCAGATTATTCAGTGCCTATCTGCCTAATGAGAAACCAGAAAAAATCCTATTTGCAAATGTTAAGACTTTTCTTTATGAAACACCAAAGCACTTGAAAAGAAGTCTGGCTATTTCAGATTCAGAAGCCTTCTGCTATCCTCCTGAACCTATTCTGACTGTTTGGAACACAAAGTAGGCTTGCTGGCTCCATCTCCTTTGCTTGCTTGCCTGACAAGCACGCTAGGTCAGGACCACTGGCTGGTAACTCTGGCTCCCTCTACTGACTCAATAAGAGGGCCAACAAGAAACCACGTTCATCAGTCCCATATAATTAGAAAGAAAAATTGAAAGAAGAAAATTTTTCCGTATGTTATCCAAGTGTGATGTCATCCAAAGTAAAGTTGTTAAGCTTTTGAAAAACACAGATGCCTGCACTGTCTATTGTTTAGAAACTGAACGTTCTTATAAGTTGAATACGGTGGATACTGAGTTGATTCTGTATTACCCAGTCTATTGTTTCTCTACCTCTGTCATTACATTCTGAGTACATTACAGGTGCTTTAGTGACTGTTTATATGGCTCATAAACAATGCTTCTTTAAAATCATTAAAATACGTGTACTTGCTTGCTAAAATAATGAATGAAATTTTGAAACAGTTCAACCTCTTCAGTATTCAAAAACAGATGTTCTTAATGAAAATGTAGTTTGTCCTAAAGTTCTGCCAGCCAGGTGGGAAAGTTTTAATATGATTAAATGTGAGTAAAGCTGAAGTAGAAGAAAAAATGCACTATGAGGTAAAATGAAACCCCAACATTCTACTTAAAGAGCTCTTGAAAGTAAAAGAAAAAAGCTACATATTCGCATAGTGAAGATGGCTTCTATTTTCTTTGTAGCAACGAGGATAGTAACAATGAAAGTGTTTACTCATCTGATCCTCGGTATGATAAGAAAGTAATCTCCATGCTGTTAATTCTATTGATATGAAAACCTCCATACTTTAGCATCTCTAAATCTCAGGCTTCTGTTTTCCTGTTCCCAGATATCACAGCAGGGGGAGTTGCCTCCTACATGAAAGTTTTCTTCAGTTAAAAGGTGTTTCATATGATAGAAAGTTTCTTTAGGCTTTTCTAGACGGTCATATCCCTAAGAAGTGAAACTAAATGAAGATTTTTAAATTCTCCGTAACTTCTTATCCCGATCACAAATTCATCTATAGAAGGAGATCACAGATCTGACTTGAAAGAATATGCTAAGGAGAAAAAAAACACATAACTCAGATGCAGATTCCACAAACTCGGTGTTAACAAGTAACTTAATTATGCATCGTTTGTCCATTTGCACATTAATTTTGTAAATTAGTTTAAAAAACCATCATACTGCATCACATTAAGGGTGATATAGGGGAGGCTTTAAAGTTGAAGCAATAAAATATTACATCCAGTGGACACATTCATTATATTGTCAATATTGATAGTAGATCTTAAAAACCTTTTTAAATATTGTGGAAATAATGCTTTATTAAAAAAAATTGTTGCAGAAAGGGCTTCCCTGGGCTTATTCAGCACCTGATATTTATAACATAATTAAGCCATTCTTTTCAACTTGTAAATAATCAAAGAGAGAAGGAAATAATTTCATTTGCTACTTTCTATTAATTGTATTTCTCCTCAGAGTAGGAAATATGCCTTACTGTGCCTACATCTGCATAAATCTTTTACAGCTACATACCTCCAACTCTGTCATTTAACGCCATTGCAAAGAAAAAAATGCTTTGATCTCTATAGTTGAGAATTTATTTCCTCTTCTTTTTTGCTGATCTCCCAGCAAGTTAACAGATGACAACAAACTGCTTCCAATATTTGACCCACCACCAACTTTATTCAAACAAAACTTTAAACAAAATGAAGTCATTGCACTTCCTGTTGCTAGTCACCCTTGTGTGGAGTCATCATCACATGACATTTTTCTGTAAAGCCTGAAGCGAATTCAGCTTTCAGTATTTAACTCCTAAGTGGTTGATTTCACTAGTGCGTTCACTAGATTAGCTCCATCTAATCTCTTGACACCCCCTCTTTTACCTTATTAACATCTTTCCTGCTCTCTCACCTTGCAGCCTCCTGGAGAAGGAAATGGCAACCCACTCCAGTATTCTCGCCTGGAGAGTCCACGGACAGAGAAGTCTGGTGGGATATTGTCCGTGGCATCACAAAGAGTTAGACACGACTGAAGCGACTTAGCACACAAGTAGCTTGCAACATATAGGCTCCCCAATTCAGAAGCCTCTGGCCACACACTCCCCCTTCTCTCTGGTCTCATGCCATCTACTCTGACATCCCCTGCTGCCTACAGTATGACTTCCCAAATGTTGTCTTCACACTCTGTAAATGAAGCCTTCTTCCCTCAGTTTCCTAGTAGGTCAGACTCAGCTGCCTTACTTAAGATCTTCTGTCTTCACATGCACCACTCCATCCTCTCACTCTGCTTCTCCAATAGAAGTTCTGCTAATTCTCTCCTCAAACGTGGAGACGGGAAGTCATGAGCCCAAGAGATGCCAGTCTGAAACTCATACAGGCAACAGTGCAAAACGGATCCAGGGCTTATCAGTGGGACTTGCTCTCCTGCCAGGCTCTCCACACGGTATTCTCAAACTGTGCCAGAAACCAAAGAAAACCATGCACTCAATAGCTGATGTGGTGAAATTATATTGACTGACGTAAATATATATTAAATAGTCTGCTCTACTAACGGAGGAACAACTAGCGGTGGTGGTACTAACTCTGCCATTTAATCTTAAGCTGCTTCTTGTTGTCACTTTTTGGAACTACAACGTTGACAATGAAAATACTTACTTTTCTATCTTTGTCACTTACTCTGAGTATATTATAGGTACTTTAATACTGTATTAAACATATAGGTGCTGTTACAAGAGAGATAATATTCCATCTGTCAGTACGTGCTAGGAAGGAGCTGTTGTTGACTGTATTACTTCTGAATCCCCCAACACAGTACTCTGAACAGATAGACTTATGTTGAATGATAGTGTGGTACCTATGTGCCAATTCATGTGATTTCTGTTCTCTAATCCATCAATCCATGTTTTCATGTGATTATCATTAAATCATGATTTTACATATAACCTTTCCAATCCAAAGCAACACACACACACTTTTCTTGATAACTTTTAATCTTATATTCAAGGACTTCCACAATCAATTCCTTGTTGATTTCTCTGATCTCCTTTCTCTATCTCTATATAAATCATCAGTTCCAACAGCAAGCACAAGAAAATGGCTTTCCACCTTTGCCAAACCCTAGGTTTTGGAATTCTAGGGCTTCTTTATAAACATGAAAGCTAAAGTAGACTTGATAATGTAGACAAAATACTTCCAAGTTTTTTTCACCCAACAGTGATACCAGCCAAAGTCAGCAGCAAAAGCAGCAGGTAAGGAGTGCCTGGAAATTCTCTTCTTTGCCCTAGTCATATTTACTGTATTTGCATTTAATGAAATTGCCAGAAGGCAGAGATACTCTTGGTAGGGCAAAAAGGAGAATGTGCAAAAAGCTTTGACAAGTTTTAACTAGATCTGGTCAAAAGTCCACTGTCTCTGAGTTACACTTACTCTTATAGTTAAAAGGATGTTTACTCTATTGTTTTGTCTCTCCCTCCGCACAAAGTTTAGCTGACCTCTTGACAGCTTTCTTCTAAATTTATTAGATTAATTTCTCTTTAGCTCTACTAGCTAAACAGGACGTCTTTTACTCACCTTATACAACAGATTCATACTATGATAAAAATTTCCCACTCAACACATGTATCAGCTTGAGTTCTTCATAAAGATGGAACCAACAGATATAATAGAAACAATATTATATATATTTATATGTTATATATAATTTATATATAAACTAACCCTAATTTATATAACATATATAAATATATATATTATATACTCACAATTTGTATTTATATAAAGAGAGATAGAAAGGTATTTTAATATTATAAGGAACTGGTTCACAAAATGATTATGGATGCTGGCAAGATGGAGACCCAGGAGAGTTGATGACATAGTTCTGGTGCAAGACCAAAGGTATGAGGACCAGGCGAGGAAGTGGTATAATTTCCAGGAGATAGACATCCCAGATCAAAGATGGGCAGAGAGAGCAGTTACTTCCCTTATCAGCCTTTCTGTTCTATTCAGGTTTGCAGTGAATTGAATGACGCCCACCCACAATCAGTAGGGCCCTCAGTAGGCCACTTCATATGTTAACATCCAGAAGCACTCTCACAGACAGGCCTAGAATACTGTCTAACCACCTCTCCACCCTGTGACCCGGGCAACTTGACACACAGAAGAATCCTTCAGAACACGACTTGTGTTTTCATCTCTGTATATCTGCTCACATTCATATCCCCGTGAAATGGTGTTCCCTATTTTTTCTACTTATTTTAGGATCATGCCTCCTTCAGGGTGAAACCTATGACTCCAGAGTTCATGAAAGTTTTCTCAACCACATTCAACCCCGATCATTGTTTTTTCTGTTGAATTCTTGTAGCGTTGATGTGTAGACACGTAGAAGACACATGTAAAAAAGGAAACACCTACCACATAAGAGGATATATGCTAAATCCTGAGCATGCGTATTAGCTTAACTAATTCCTAAGGGCGCGTTCTTCATACTGAACAATCCTGAGGACTGGTCAGCAGTTCCAGCGCTCTCACACTGGCAGAACTCAACACTGTCCAGGTTTCTGCTTCACCTCTCTCTGCAAGTAGGTTACATTCCCTCAGACAGGCTTTCCTGAGAAGGGGATCTGGCTTCCAAAAGTTCCTGAAGCTTCCAAAGGCTTCCATTGCTCACTTGTGTCCAAAGAGGAAACAAAGTCTCACAACCCCGGCTATTGACACTTCATAGAAGGATTTTTCCTGGCTGACTGAGTCACGGGTCTGACTCTAGCCCTAGCACTGGGTCTGGGTACAACAATCACTGTAGCCCAGGATTTCATTAGGATGAGGCTCTCATTACGATTACATGGGGGTAGGAAGTAGGAGAGGGAGGAGTAATGCTATTCCCCAAAGAAGAGACAAAACAATTCATGATAGTGATCACTAAATTGCAATAATTATTTAGCGTATTAATTTCAAAATGTTCTCAAGTGGTCAATTTATGTGTTCCTTCGCCAACATTCAAAAATTATTTTTTTCTTCTCCATTAAGCAACCACAATCCAAGTGTTTATTTGATTAAGAGCAGTTCTGCCTTTGAGAACCATTATAACCTCAATTTGTATCGTTTCTCAGTGTTGCAACAATCAATGCTGGATTCGTAACATCCATTCATAGTACAAATCCATACATAATAGAAAATTGTTACTGAAAATAGAAATGGTGAAAATAAATTCCTTCAGGAATGAATTTTATCAATAAGTGGAAAGACAAAAACAATAAGCAGCAAGAAAGACTACAGATTATTAAAAATCAAATTACTTTACTTTATAAAGTCATATATCCCAGAAGTACTTAAGAACATGACTTTAGTCAAAGCTTGAAGGTAGAGAACTTTGTCTTGGACAAGAAACCTTCTCTCAAAGATGTACTTTTTCTGCAGAGAGGAAAAGGTGTTTATTTGATCCCATCTTCTGACCCTGACAATATGACTAGCCTAGCACCACAAGCTGTGCCATCAGGCATGTGTGCACACGAGGCTGAAAAAAAAATGTTGAACGAGCAGCCTAGTCAGATTAGAAATGTGAGACACATTCTCATTTTACCTTTTCTCTTTACCTGAGGACCTGAAAGTTTGAGCATGTAGAATGTGGGTATCTTTGCAGGAGAGCAATAATGGAACGATTCATAGAAAAGCAGTGTGATTAGGCGACATGAGCCCAGGGTTTGAGAGATTGACTCAGACCCTCTGGTACTTCACCTCTCTGAGCTGTTGTTCCTCTCGTTTGAAATAAGGATGAAGCTAATAATAACCAACTTACAGGATTATTTAAAAATATTTAAAAAGCATTTTAAGTTGCAAAGTACAAAATTCTCCAAGAGTAATGGATTGAATGCATATTGATAGATAAATCTTCTCCCCATCAGACTTCAGAAATACAGGGTGCCAATTTTTTTCCATTAATAAGTGATAAAGGTATTCTGAACAAATTAATACTGTTAATGAGACCCTAGGAGACTTGTTTATAATCTATTTAAAGAAATAAATTTATCATTTTTTGGAATGATAAATTAAGAATTTCAAATGATTCATTCCTTTATGATAACTGGTCAAATCAAGCTCTACCATCCTAAGTGAAAAATTAACTGTGTTAGCAAATTCTAGTTACTGAATATAACTGCAAGTCCTAAAAGTAAATTTCATATATATATAATATATATATATATTATATATAGTGACATAATTATTGTGGTCATGTTTTTTAAAAGTCTATATCTTATACGTAAGGTGTTAGTTGCTCAGTCATGTCTGACTCTTTGTGACTCCATGGATTGTCGCCCACCAGGGTCCTCTGTCCATGGAATTCTCCAGGCAAGAATACTAGAATGGTTTGCCATTTCCTTCTCCTGGGGATCTTCCCAACCAAGGGATCAAACCCAGCTCTCCTGTATTGCAGGCAGATTCTTTCTGTCTGAGCCACCAGGAAAGTCATAAAGAAACATTTATAATAAACAATATACAGTCTAGGTTTTCCATAGAAATATGAGGAGGGCATGAATGAGGAAGAGTATGAATGAAAGAAGCTTGACCATGAGTTGACAATCATTGATGTATAGGGATTCATTCTCTGCACATTTAGATGTTTAAAAATGTCTACATTTTAAACATGTAACTAACATTCAAGGATCACATTTCCTCATGTTTGAAATGGCTAAGTTTATATGTGTATGTATTATTTTGTGTTATATGAATGATTTTAGCAAATTTTCGTAGATACCACTTTCTCAGGAAATTGACATCATAGATAAGCTGAAATACCTGTCAATAATCTTACTGTGAATTATAAATACACACACACTCACACACACATATGTATTTTCTTAAAGAAAAGAGAGAGAGAATAGAAATCATTAAACAAGAAGCCTTTATGACATTCCAGGCCTTAGTTCCCCCAGTATTTTGAAATTCAATGGAACACATTTACTTTGGCCTCAAGAAAGACTTGTGCTAGTTACCCCTCTTCTAGGATAGCTAACTCCTTTCTCCAAGCTGGCCTTCCAAACACTACATACTGTGCATAAGAGGATAAGTGGAAAGGTGTGTCCATACCAGGCCAGTAGAATGGCCACCCATCCTCTCTGCCACCTGGGACATTTCTTCTTCTTCTTTTAATATTTATTTTCATTTATTTGTCTGTGCTGGATCTTAGTTGCAGCACACAAGATCTTCAGTCTTTGTTGTGGCGTGCGGGATCTTTAGTTGCAGCAAGAGAACTCAGTTGTAGCATGTGGGATCTAGTTCCCAGATCAGGGATGGAACCCAGGCCCCCTGCACTGGGAGCCTGCAGACACATTTCTTCTTACTTTCCATATTTTTTCCTCTCCTACGATATACTTCAACATACAAAAAGATTCTGGACTGCAGCTCTGTCGTGTGTGATGTTCCTACTTTTGAGACAATTTCATATGGCAAATGTGTGGAACACCCAGGACAGTTCAGGCACTGAGCCAAATGCGGGGGTAACAATGAAACACAAGATGGACAGATGCCATCCCGACCCTCGGAGAGTGCATTCTCTCAGGAAATGTCAACTTAAACGTACTGAGTTTTAAGAAGGTGAAGTGCAGGGAGCTATGGCAAAATCGAAGCCCCGGCCCAGGTTGGACTACCAGGATTTGGTTGGGCCCAAACTATCCCATCACTGACCTCCTGATTTTGTATATTTAGTAAACAGTTCTAGTCATGACAGATCAAACTTAAAGTTGCACTATTTCTGATAAAGAAAACTTTTCAAATTCCTCAGTGATCAAGTTTTTAATTTCATTTGGTGATTAAAATATAATGCAGTTTTTGAGTATGTAGCAGCAAGAACTGATATTGTAGAAGGTTGGTATTTCTGGATATTGCATTCTGAGAGTCTGAGACTCTTTCCAAAGCATGCTACTTATACCTTTCAGGAAACAGTTGACTCTGTCTAGCCTAGCCTTATCCTTCTAGGTTGGACTCTACACCTGTGATTGTATAATGCCTATATATGGTCTCTCAGTGTATTTATTATATAACTGTATTCATCTGAACTTTCAGAAGTTCAAGGAAGTAACAGTAGAATAGGAATGGCTGAATATCAGTGGTCAAAAGATGTCCCAGTGACTTGGTCTCTGTCACTGACTGTTCCCTCTGCCTCTGTTGTTCTCATTCTTAAGCTTGCCCTTTCTACACAGGAGGCTACTAGTTGTCCCCAATTTGAAATCCAAAAAGAAAAGACATCTTGTCTCTCTCGGTATTCACACATCAGATTTATGAAAGGGCCCTGATTGGAATTGTTTGACACATGGGTGTGTTCTTGACCTTGAACCAGTCATCACTGTTTACTTCAAACATGGAGGGATGGAGTTGTTTCTTAAAGGCACATTTACTATGCAGACAAAAGTACAAGTGTTTTATGAATATTTGATTGTGTCCATCTCCTCTAATGGACTACATGCTAGAATAAAGGCTGTGTCTTATTAATCTCTACATACTTAGTATTACCCCGGGAGGTATTCAATAAATGCCGATGGAATAAATATAATGAAAAAGAATGTGAATAACCATCTAGGAAGAGAAGTGGACAGACTGTGTTGAAATAAATTCTGAAGTACATCAGAGTGTATGAGTGCAGGGGTTGCCAAGGCCAAACAATGTGTGGAGGATCAGAGTGTTACGAATAAGTAGCTCTTAACCTTTAAATCACTTTGAAAATGTTTCTAAGAGGATACACGGCCTTATTACTCAGTTGACATCAGTCACAGAGAGGCCTCATGTAAATTTGTCTCTCTTTTTAATAACAGGTAAGAATGCTCATGGGATGATTAGAACTGTACCACATCCCCACAGTTTTGTACTGACTCTGCCACTGAATCACTGGAAGTTCTAGTCTGGGATGCATTAAGGACTTGGGGGCCAAGGTGGCAGCTGTAATTCCAGAAGACTTGCTGACCTCAACTGAATTTTCAGGAACTTTGATGATACAAGTGTTCAAAGACAGAAAATTCCATGCCATCTGTATCATACTCTGATGTTAAGTGTTTACATAACTTAACTGTTATTTTTTCCTAAATGATGACGTAGAGTCTGGATGATGTATCACATTATGTTGGGAGCAGTGCTGATAGCTCAAAGTGGTCCAGCAATTACAGCCAGAACCACATCAAAACAGACTAAGGAAAACAGAGTGTAATTAAATCACCAAGTACTCAGAGAGACTGAGGAGGCTGGAACAGCACATCAGAGAATTGTTTGTTACTGGGGACCTCTAAGATGTCAGGGCAGTTGAGAAAGGAGCAAGTCAGATGATAAGAGAGAGGTTATTGAAGCAAAGTAGCCCAGGGTAGCTTTTTCAAGATATCTAGTAAAAGAAGCTGCAGGACAGTGGAGAAAATGGTGTTTTGCTTGTTTTTTTCATTTGCTTTTATAATTAAGGAAGGGTTGGTAGTGTTTGCAGGTAGAATAGGAGGAGACAGTCAAGAGACAGTCAATTATTTCAGGAAAAAAGGAGGTATTTTGTGGAGGAAGATCTAGAGAAGATGAAAGGTGATACACAGTTGAACAGGTAAGGGAGAAAAGCCAAAGGCCTGAGGAATGCACTTCTTTTGCAATTAGATCATTGATACTTTAAAAAGATGCAATAGTCAGGTAATTTCGATACCCAAATAATTCAGTCAACACTAAACAATCATTTTTCACATTTACTTTCTTGTTTTTAAAAAAGGCTGAGAGTACAACAGAAAAATTCAATAATAAAAATAGTTCCTGTGCTTCAGTTCAGTCACTCAGTCATGTATGACTCTTTGCGACCCCATGAACTGCAACACGTCAGGCTTCCCTATCCATCACCAACTCCCAGAACGTACTCAGACTCATGTCCATTGAGTTGGCGATGCTATCCAACCGTCTCATCCTCTGTCATCTCCTTCTCCTCCTGCCTTCAGTCTTTCCCAGAATCAGGGTCTTTTCCAATGAGTCAGTTCTTCGTATCCGGTGGCCAAAGTATTGGAGCTTCAGTTTCAGCATCAGCCCTTCCAGTGAATATTCAGGACTGATTTCCTTTAGGATTGACTGGTTGTATCTCCTTGCAGTCCAAGCGACTCTCAGGAGTCTTCTCCAACACCACAGTTCAAAAGCATCAATTCTTCAGTGCTCAGCTTTCTTTATGGTCCAACTCTCATATCTATACATGACTACTGGAAAAAACCACAGCCTTGACTAGGCGGACCTTTACCAGCAAAGTAACGTCTCTGTTTTGTTTCTCTACTTAAGACATTATAAAATAAAAAGGGGAGTATAAATACACAGTATACAAATATGGAAGAATTGAACATACAAAACATTGGGAAAATGGAATAATCAGATTATTTAAAAACAGAATAATTCATAATATTGAGTCAATATACCAAGAAACAAATATGCGATATAAAATTAAAGTACATGAATGCAAAGGATGTTCATAGATATCAGTATTTGCTAGTTATTGTGCTGTAGGGGCTAAAATACTTAAAATAACTTAGTGTCTTTCTTTAAGAGAGTGAATCCTATGCACACAAAAAATGTGGAAAAGCAAAAAAAAAAACTTTTTATTAATGCATAGAGCTGACATATTGGAAAAGACCCTGATGCTGGTAAAGATTGAGGGCAGGAGGAGAAGGGGGTAACAGAGGATGAGAGGGTTGAATGGCATCACTGACTCAATGGACGTGAGTTTGAGCAAACTCAGGGAGATACTGAAGGACAGGGAAGCCTGGCATGCTGCAGTCCATGAGGTCACAAAGAGTCAGACACGACTGAGTGACTAACTAAACTAATAGGGAAACAGCCTCTATATATATACCAATAAAAAAAATAGTTGATAGTGGGGGAAGTCCAGAAATTGATTAGTCATCTTGGGGAGGTACATCAGTTCTTTTAGATTAGTTGAATTTTTTTTCTAATTAACTTATTCAGGGCATTAATGCAAACTATCCTTTTCAATCCAAAAGTTAAATCGCTGAAAACAAAAGTGACAGTCATAGTTTGATTTTAACCCTTATGATGATGAAGCACAAGTAAATTTAAGACAGTTCTCTGAGAACCAGCAAAATATGAAACCATCTCTAGAACAAATAATACATAACCACTTATGGCAGTTCTCTCTATTTTTATTCCTGTGTTGGGAGAAGTTTTGGTTATATAACATAATAAAAATAAATCAGACAGACATGATCATATTAAAGTGAGAGCATGAGCTAATCAGTCAAAAATGCACTATAGTTATTTTCAAACTGGCTCCACACCTGGAAGCAAACTTAGTCATCATTCTGATCTTATCATCACTATGAGAGACTTTGAGTGACTGCTTCAGATGGAAGCTTCAGGATTTCAAGAGACCCAAATTCAGACTGATAAATCGCTGAACACTACTATTTGATAAGGGATTCAGCATTATTTAGATCCATTTAACTTGGGGAAACTACTTAAGATTCACTGTGGTTGAATCTTACCCATTCCAAAAATGTTGCTGAATGCATTAAACAAACTCTCAGAATTAATACGGGCCCTTGTGGTTACGGCCAGGCCCTGTGTTAGGTCCCCCCTGCCTCACCAGCCTGGAGATCAAATGAGGTCACATGAGAAAAAGTCCCTCCTAACAAGTCTCTCTTCAGGATGTCAGGTAGTCCTCAGGGTAACTCTCCACGTGCCCCCAAATAGATCAGCTCACATTCTTCCAGTGCGGCCACTAAGTGATCTTGACATCTGTAGAGCCGTCTGGGGGACACTGGTCACCACCGCCCAGGCCCTCCATGAGATGCCTTCCCTTGAGTCCTCTGCCCTGAGATGCACTATTCCTTCCTCGATCCCCAAGGACAGAATCTCTTTTCTGCCTCACTCTCTGTTGAGGGTGAATATATAATTTATTTTCTTAGCTTGAATAATTTTGAGAGCGAGAGGGGCTCTATTTAATAGTTACCCCAAGACAGAAGAATAAACTTGAGCTAGCCCAGGCAGACTAGGACAATCAACAAACGCACGGTTCCCTTCTCATCCAGGGTGCTCAGGCAATGGGCCCGCCTCCTGCTTCTTCACCAGTCATTGAGTTAAAACAGTTCTTTTAGTTCCTTCTTTTTCTTCACAGGCCTTGGGATTAGTCCCCAGGGCTGGCTAGGGGGTAGACCCCGCCCCAGTGGTCCTCTCCATTGTCCCCCAGTCTCAGGCCAGCTCCCTACACAACAAATTCCACTTCACAGACACCCCCTCCCCTAAGACACACCCAGATCAAGATGGCCAAATCCGAAAATAGGACAACACAAAGTGGCAAGCCCAGTCTAAGCTCAGTAAACAACAAATGATCCCAATAGGGAGAAGAAAAAAAAAAGGAGAGACAATAACCTTTTCTTCGCAAAGGCCTATTAATAAGTTTGCCTATTATGTGGGCGTCCCAGCTGACACTAGTGGTAAAGAGCCCACTTGCCAATGCGGTGAGACAGAGACTCAGGTTCGATCCCTGGGTCGGGAAGAGTCCCTGGAGGAGAGCAAGCAACCCACCTCAGTTTTCTTGCCTGGAGAATCCCACGGACAGAGGAGCCTGGAGCTCTATAGTCCATGGGATTACAACGAGCCAGACACGACTAGAACAACTTAGCACACACATTATAAATGTATAGAAATAACTCTTGATTACTGCCCATCTCTTTATCATTGTATATTCATAATTGCAACTTTCTTGTATCTAAAAAATTATATAATGAAGAAAAATTAGTGAAATAATGGCTATATGGCATTATTGAGCCCTGGGAGAAGTGAATTACTTTAGTGGTAATAACAATGTTTTCAAAAGACAAGTTGAGATAGAAAATAACAATTTCCTACCAGAAAAGCATCCATGAAATTTCTTTAATATTGATTATTTTAAATGAATATATCAACCACATTTATTAACATTTACTGACCAGGTAATCCATAAAAAACTAATGATCACAGTCTAATAGTTTAGTATGTATACTCCACAGGAGACTCCCACATCTCTGAATAGAGTTTTTAATAAAGGACTGCATGCCAGTCTTCTGAAGCAGAAAGCTTTAGAGTCAGATCATGATCCAATTATATGCCCAACTTATATAGAAAACAATTTTAGTGGTGACCTCAACAAAGATATTGCTTTGCTTTCATTTTGCATTCTAAATAAGAAGACTATGACATTTGGTTAAACATTAAGCACTCAGATGACTAAATTTAGGTTTGTTCCATTAATCTAGATTGTTCCTAAGGAACAGGGGAAACTATGTATGATATTAGGCAAACATAAAGCATAGGACTTTGCACATTTTGGTTGCTCAATGGACACGCATTGAGTTGATAACCTTGAAGCATTCCCCAACCAGACAGGCAATGTCTTCTCTTAAGATAGGATCCTGATTTTAGGCTCAAAACTAAGGATATCTTTTCTGAGAATGGAGGAGTTATGCAATTTCTCAGACTGCTTTTCTAAGCTCAACAAGAAATTTCTCAGGGAAGGAGCACAGCTCTGAAGTGGGGGAGAGGCGGGGCAAGTGATAACATGAAGTCTGTGAATAATAGAACAATTCAGCTTGAATCCAAATCAGGACAGCCTACTGCAAGTCAGAGCTCTTAATAAGATCTTCCATGAGGTCATCAGAAGGGCAGTGTTATCAGGCAGGATACATCAGACCTGTGCCAGAACAGTCTCTCCTCCTCTTCAAAACTCTCCTGACTTTCTTAATGCCTGAAATTCCACAATTAGAGCGTCATGAAGTCTTTCTGGTCTTCTAGAGTTTCCCATCAAAATGAAAATCACCCCTGGGAAGATTAGATATTCAATCCAGTATTTCCAAAAATATATAGTTCTAGTCTCTCAATAAGTTTCAAGGGGAAAAGAAAAAGAAAAGCTCTGTGGTCAAAGAACTTTTGGTAAATGCTCCATACTTTGTTAACTCTTTAAATTTCACAATGCCAAAAAAAAAAAAAAAAAAAATTAAAAGTCCCAAAGTATACTGCAGAAAAGAAATATACACATATTTCTTTTCTATATATATCTATAATATGCATCTCCAATATTTTCAAAATTATTTTAACTAAAATAAATATATATATATTATATCTACACACACACACACATATATATATCTCCAGTATTTTCAAAATTATTTTAACTAGAAAATAATTTAGAATATGTTTTAGCCTTCAGAATACTGTACTATCAACTCATAATGAATCATTGTGGTCTGGAAACATATACAATGTCATCAACAGCTAGGGAAACAGGAATAGTTACTGGGTGACTAGAGCCATAGTCATTACAGGTATTCATTAGATATTACTGAATTATATCAATAGTGTCAGTATTTTTCAAAAATTTTTTAAGCCCCGTAGAAAAGTATCTATCATGGACCATACGTTTACAGATTTGTCATGTGCACTATTAGAGAAATACGATACGCCCTGTGTGAAAAGTTAATGAACAAGGAAATCCTGGATTGAATAATGAATACATTCTATGTTTTTGAATTCTAGGAAAGAAGTGAAACTAAGCTGAGCTGTGAATGGGTGGCATTTGAATGAGCAGAAGAGGAAGGTGGTCCTGTAGGGGGAAAAGTGAGGGCAAAGGAGGGGTGGTGGGCACAAGGAACCACTGCCAGAGCAAACCACTGCTGAAGCTGAAAGAAACACCTGTAGCCTGCAGCCAGGTTAGGCATAATGGAGTCCAGAGTGGGACTCACCAAACACCTGCTTCCAGTCTTTCTCAAAGGGAGATGCCTAAGGCAAGAGCTGCTGTCAAGAAACAAAGCAGGGAGCCATAGCCAGTACCAGGAACCCATGGTAGCAAAAAAGAAAACAGTTTCTGACCAGCCATTGCCAATAGGAACTATCATTTCAGGAGCCAGCAAATGAATTAGGCTGAAGGTGCCTTATTATTCAAGAATCTAGCCCTCTCATGACCCCCCATTAGTCACTTAGTCATGTCTGACTCTTTGGAACCCCATGGACTGTAGCCCATTAGGCTTCTCTATCCACGGACTTCTCCAGGCAAGAATACTAATGTGGGTGCTGGTGGTGGTGTTTAGTCACTAAGTTTGTGTCTGACACTTTGCAACCCCATGGACTGCAGCACTCCAGGCTTCCCTGTCCTTCACTATCTCTCAGAGTTTGCTCAAACTCATGTCCTCTGACTTGGTGATGCTATCTAACCATTTCATACTCTGCCACACTCTTCTTTTGTATTCAAACTTTCCCAGCATCAGGGTCTTTTCCAGTGAGTCAACACTTCCCATCAGGTGGCCAAATTATTGGAGCTTCAGCAATAGTCCTTCCAATGAATATTCAGGGTTGATTTCCTTTAGGATTGAATGGTTTGATTTCCATGCTGTCCAAGGGACTCTCAAGAGTCTTCTCCAATACTACAATTCAAAATTGTGCTCAGCCTTCTTTATGTCCAGCTCTCACATCCACACATGGCTACTGGAAAAACCATAGCTTTGACTAGATGGACTTGTCACCAAAGTGATGTCTCTGCTTTTAAATATGCTGTCTAGGTTGGTCATAGCTTTTCTTTCAAGGAGCAAGTGTCTTTTAATTTCATGGCTACAATCACCATCTTCAGTGATTTTGGAGACCAAGGAAATAAAATCTGTCACTCTACTTTTCCCAATCTATTTGCCATGAAACTGAAAGATAGGAAGCTGAACTTTGAAAACTGAAAGATGATCTCCCCAGGTTGGTAGGTGCCCAATATGCTACTGGAGAACAGTGGAGAAATAACTCTAGAAAGAATGAAGAGATGGAGCCAAACCAAAAACAACATGCAGTTGTGGATGTAACTGGTGATTCAAGTAAAGTCTGATGCTGTAAAGAACAATATTGCATAGGAACCGAGAATGTTAGGTCCATGAATCAAGGTAAATTGGAAGTGGTCAAACAGGAGATGGCAAAAGTGAACGTGGACATTTTAGGAATCAGTGAACCAAACTGGATTGGAATGTGTGAATTTAACTCAGATAGTCATTGTATCTATTACTGTGGGCAAGAATCCCTTAGAAGAAATGGAGTAGCCATCATAGTCAACAAGAGTCCAAAATGCAGTACCTGGATGCAATCTTAAAAACAACAGAATGATCTCTGTTCATTTCCAAGGTAAACCATTCATATCAGAGTAATTCAAATCTGTGCCCCCAACCAGTAATGCTGAAGAAGCTGAAGTTGAATGGTTCTATGAAGACTACAATACCTTCTAGAACTAACACCCAAAAGAGATGTACTTTTCATTATAGGGATCTACAATGCGAAAGTAGGAAGTCAAGAGATACCTGGAGTAACAGGCAAATTTGGCCTTGGAGTACAGAATGAAGCAGGACAAAGGCTAACAGAGTTTTGCCAAGAGAACGCACTGGTCATAGCAAACACCCTCTTCCAAAAATGCAAGAGAAGACTCTACACATGGACATCACCAGATGGCCAACACCAAAAACAGATTGAATATATTCTTTGCAGCCAAAGATGGAGAAGCTCTATATAGTCAGAAAAAAAAAAAAAAAAAAAAAAGACCAGGAGCTCACTATGGTTCACATCATGAACTCCTAATTACAAAATTCAGACTTAAGTTGAATAAAGTAGGGAAAACCATTAAATCTTTCAGGTATGACCTAAATCAAATCCCTTACGACTATACAGTGGAAGTGACAAACAGATTCAAGGGATTAGATCTGATAGACAGAGTGCCTGAAAAACTATGGATGGAGGTTCATGATGTTGTACAGGAGGCAGGGGTCAAGACCATCCCCCAAAATAAGAAATGCAAAAAGGCAGAATGATTGTCTGAGGAGGGCTTACAAATAGCTGAGAAAAGAAGAGAGGCTAAAGGCAAAGGAGAAAAGGAAAGATATACCAATTTGAATGCAGAGTTCCAAAGACATTTTGGAGATCTAGATAAGAAATCCTTCCTCAGGGATCATTGAAAAGAAGTAGAGGAAAACAATAGAATGAGAAAGACTAATGATCTCTTCAAAAAAATTAGAGATAACCAAGGGAACATGTCATGCAAAGATGGGCACAATAAAAAACAGAAATGGTATGGACCTAACAGAAACAGAAGATATTAAGAAGAGGTGGCAAGAACACACAGAAAAACCATAGAAAAAAGATCTTCTTGACCTAGATAACCATGATGGTGTGATCACTCACCTAGAGCCAGAAATCCTGGAATGCCAAGTCAAGTGGGCCTTAGGAAGCATCACTACAAACAAAGCTAGTGGCGGTGATGAAATTCCAGTTGAGTTACTTCAAACCCTAAAAGATGATGTTGTGAAAGTGCTCTACTCAATATGTCAGCAAATTTGGAAAACTCAGCAGTGGCCACAGGACTGGAAAAGGTCAATTTTCATCCCAATCCCAAACAAAAGCACAGCCAAAGAATGTCCAAACTACTGCACAATTGCATTCATCTCACACACTAGCAAAGCAATGCTCAAAATTCTCCAAGCCATGCATCAACAGTACATGAATCGTGAACTTCCAGATGTTCAAGCTGGATTTAGAAAAGGCTGAAGAACCAGAGATCAAATTGCCAACGTCCGATGGATCATCAAAAAAGCAAGAGAGTTCCAGAAAAACATCTAATTCTGCTTTATTGACTATGCTAAAGCCTTTGACTGTGTGGAACACAACAAATTGTGGAAAATTCTGAAAGAGATGGGAATACCAGACCACCTGACCTGACTCCTGAGAAATCCAAATGCAGGTCAAGAAGCAGCAGTTAGAGCTGGACGTATAACAACAGACTGGTTCCAAATAAGAAAAGGAGTACATCAAGGCTGTATATTGTCACTCTGCTTATTTAACTTATATGCAGAGTACATCATGCAAAATGCTGGGCTGGATGAAGCACAAGCTGGAATCCAGATTACCAAGAGAAATATCAATAACCTCAGGTATTCAGATGACACCACACTTATGGCAGAAAGTGAATAAGAACTAAAGAGCCTCTTGATGAAAGTGAAAGAGGAGAGTTAAAAAGTTGGCTTAAAACTCAACATTCAGAAAACTAAGATCATGGCATCCGGTCCCATCACTTCATGGCAAATAGATGAAACAATGGAAACAGTGGCAGACTTTATTTTGGGGGACTCCAAGATCACTGCAGGTGGTGACTGCAGTCATGAAATTAAAAAACGTGTACTCCTTGGAAGAAAAGTTATACACACCTAGACAGCATATTAAAAAGCAGAGACATTACTTTGCCAACAAAGGTCCGTCTAGTCAAATTTATGGTTTTCCCAGTAGTCATGTATGGATGTGAGAGTTGGACTATAAAGAAAGCTGAGTGCCGAAGAATTGATGCTTTTGAACTGTGGTGTTGGAGAAGACTCTTGAGAGTCCCTTGGACTCCAAGGAGATCAAACCAGTCAGTCCTAAAGGAAACTAGTCCTGAATATTCATCAGAAGGACCGATTCTGAATCTGAAACTCCAATAGTTTGGGCACCTGATGCAAAGACCTGACTCATTGGAAAAGACCCTGATGCTTGGAAAGATTGAAGGTGGGAGGAGAAGGGGATGACAGAGGATGAAATGGTTGGATGGCATCACCAACTCGATGGAGATGAGTTTGAGTAAGTTCCGGGAGTTGGTGATGGACAGGGAGGCCTGGTGTGCTGCAGTCCATGGGGTCGCAAAGAGTCAGACATGACTGAGCAACTGAACTGAACTGATTTACCATGATGTGATGGGACCAGATGCCATGATCTTTGTTTTCTGAATGTTGTTATTTTTTCCTTTTTACAAACCCTTGTGTCAAGGTCTGACTTTCAATAGATCACAGCAAGGGAGCTTCTCTGCTGCAAATGAAACCCAGACCCAGAAGCAGGTCCTCTACCAATGGTTTAGCACCAGGTTCCCCAGGAACATGGGGTGTAGGATGTGTGAGGGGGTGGCCGCCTTTCCAGTCATGCATGTCCCATAATGAAGGGCTGTCTGCACCAGACCCTGGTCCCGACTCACAGTGAATGTTGAGTTTTAAGCCAGATTTTTCACTCTCCTCCTTTACCCTCATGAAAAGTCTCTTTCATTCCTCTTCACTTTCTGCCATTAGAGTGGTATCATCTGCTTATCTGAGGTTGATATTTCTCCTGGCAACCTTGATTCCAGCTTGTGATTTATCCAGCCCAGCGTTTCTCATGATGTACTCTGCATATAAGTTAAATAAGCAGGGTGACAATATACAGCCTTGCCACACTCTTTTCTCTGTTTTTACCGAACCATTTCATGGAACTATTCAGTTGTTCCATGTGCAGTTCTAACTGTTGCTTCTTGACCTGCATATGGATTTCTCAGCAGGCAGGTATGGTGGTCTGGTATTCCCATCTCTTTAAGAAGTTTCCACACTTTGTTGTTGTGACCCACACAGTTAAAGGCTTTAGTGTAGTTAATCAGGCAGAAGTGGATGTTTTTCTGGAGTTCTCTTGCTTTCTCTAGGATGCAACAAATGTTAGCAATTTGATCTCTAGTTCCTCTGCCTTTTCTAAACCCAGCTTTTACATCTGGAAGTTCTTAGTTCTTGTACTGCTAAAACCTAGCTTGAAGGATTTTAAGCATAATCTTGCCAGCATGCAAAATAAATGCAATTGTACTCATAGTTTGGACACTCCTTGGCATTGCCTTTCTTTTGGATTGGGATGAAAACTGACCTTAGTTTTCCAAATTTGCTGGTATTTTGAATGTAGCACTTTAACAGCATCATCTTTTAAGATTTAAAGATTTTAGATAATTTAAAGATTTTAAATAGCTCAACTGGGACTCCAACACCTCCACTAGCTTTGTTTGTTAAGGCCCACTTGAATTCACACTCCAGGATGTCTGGCTCTAAGTGACTGACCACACCATTGTGGTTATTCCAGTCATTAAGACCTTTTTTGTATAGTTCTTTGTGAGAAAGGACAGAAATGGCAAGGACTTAACAGAAGCAGAAGAGCATAAAAGGAGGTCATAGGAATACACAGAAGAACTGAAGTAGGTGGCCTTTCCCTTCTCCAGGGAATCTTCCCGATCCAGGAATCAAACCCGGATCTCCTGCATTGCAGGTGGATTCTTTACTGGCTGAGTCACAAGGGAAGCCCTAGAATGAACTCCTAGCAACACTGAGAATTTGTTCTGGTTTTGAACAGAGTGGTGGCTGTGGAAATACCCTGATCAGACCTCCTACCTTTGCGAACATGGTTGCCTGATGGCCCAGATGCTGCTTCTCTGGATCTACGACCACATCTGATCTCAGGGCACATTTCCCATGAGTGTTCCCAGCCAGTGACTGAGCATGTGAAGAGCTTAGGCAAGCCCATTTCCTGATAGCTCAGTTGGTCAACAATCTGTCTGCAATGCAAGAGACCCCAGTTTGATTCCTGGGTCAGGAAGATCCACTGGAGAAGTGATAGGCTACCCACTCCAGTATTCTTGGGCTTCCCTTGTGGCTTAGCTGGTAGAGAATCTGCCTGCAATGTGAGAGACCTGCGTTTGATCCCTGGGTCAGGAAGATCCACTGGAGAAGGAAAAGGCTACCCATTCCAGTATTCTGGCCTGGAGAATTCCATGGACTGTACAGTCCATGGGGTCACAAAGAATTGGACACAACTGAGCGGCTTTCACTTTCATTCCTGAGGTGTAGGACTGTCCTGATGGGCAGTTTTGGTACAAGATTGCCCTTTGACCTAGCTGAACATTTCTTAGAACTGTGCTGAAGCTTCAGACTCTTCCTATCCAATCTTCCTTCCTTGTCTGTCCCCTTTACAGGTATCAGATTAGAATTATGGTTGGAAGACACTGCTTGCCTTCTTCAGATACTTCTTTATCCTTATCCTTTATCCTTCTTAGGATACATTTTCTGCATGTCTAATATTAGTTTGTTGTCTGCTTCTTAGAGGAACCCAGCTAACATAGATACCCAACTATGTTGCAATCCGTTATCAGGTTTCATTCTGTTGGGGTTTTAGGTGAAGTCTTTCTCACAAGCATCCCAACCCTCCATGATCATGCAAAGAAGGAAAGTCTCTCTATCTCCCATTACTACCTTTCCCTTGATATTGACCACCGGGCTTGTATCTGCCCTTCTTCCTGAAAGACGTTTGATTTGGAAATGATCTTGTCATTTGATAAAAGCAAAGGAAAGGAAATTAGCACTGGGAAATTGATCACTCAAAAAAGTGAAAAAGAACATACATGCAGAACAGAAGCACTTATCTAAAATTATCCTTTGAAGAGCCTAATGGAAGGTACTACTAATTTTTCATCTAGCAAGTACTTACTATTTTTTCATGCTTAGTGTGTATTAGCTAGATTTCTAGAGCTGCATAATAAAGTACTGAGTAACTTTGAACAATAGAAATTTATACTCTCAAACAGTTTTGGAGGTAAGAAGTCTGAAATCCACGTCTTCAGGGCGAAGCTGTCTCTGAAGGCCCTAAGGGAGAATCTTTTCCATTCATTTCTCTCATTGCTATTATTGTTCAGTCACTTAGTCATGTCCGACCCTTTGTGACCCCATGGACTGAAGCATGCCAGGCCTCCCTGTCCCTCACCACCTCCTGAAGTTTGCCCAAGTTCATATCTATTGCATCGGTGGTGCCATCCGGCCATCTCATCCTCTAACACCCTCTTCTCCTTCTGCCCTCAAACTTCCCTGGCATCAGGGTCTTTTCCAATGAGTCAGTGTTCACATCAGACGACCAAAATACTGGAGCTTCAGCTTCAGCATCAGTCCTTCCAGTGAGCATTCAGGGTCGATTTCCCTAAGGTTGACTGGTTTGATCTCCTTGCTGTCCAAGGGACTTTCAGGAGTTTTCTCCAGCACCACAATTCGGGTATTTCCAACAGACCTTGGTGTTTCTTGGTTTATCATTCATGAGTCCAATGTCTACCTCAGTAGTCACACAGTTTTCTCCTTAGATGTCTTTCTGTCTCGTCCTCTAAAAGGACAGCAGTCATAATGGATTAGGGGCCCCCCACCCTCTAGTGACCTCAAGGTCACTTGATTATATTTGCAAAGATACTATTTCAAATTGAGGTCACAGGTACCCAGGGCTAGGACTTCAGTGTATCTTCTGGGGAAATACAATTCAACCCCAACACAGGTAGGGGCACATTTATTTGAATAGGAAAATTAAATACTACATAATTAAAATTTCTGAACTACCTGGGGGATAAGGAAACAAAAAGTCATGCTTTTATTCATAGCTAGTGATTTGTGCTCCTATTTGTATTGTGTTCTGGATGTGAGAGTAGGACCATAGAGAAAGCTGAGCACCAAAGAACTGATGCTTTTGAGAAGACTCTTGTGTTGGAGAAGACTCTTGAGAGTCCCTTGGACTGCGAGGTGATCCAACAAGTCCATCCTAAAGGAGATCAGTCCTGGGTGTTCATTGGAAGGACTGATTCTGAAGGTGAAACTCCAATACTTTGGCTACCTAATGCAAAGAGCTGACTCATTTGAAAAGACCCTGAAGCTGGGAAAGATTGAGGGCAGGAGGAGAAGGGGATGACAGAAGATGAGATGGTTGGATGGCATCACCGACTCAATGAACATGAGTCTGGGTAAACTCTGGGAGTTGGTGATGGACAGGGAGGCCTGGCGTGCTGTGGTTCATGGGGTCGCAAAGACTGAGCGACTGGACTGAACTGAGCTTGTATTGTGTTCTTAGTGTATGTCTGATGTGTCCACACCCTCCACATCTTCAGATGCAGATAGCACCTAGCACTTGGGACACTGCTGAATATTGTTGGATAGGAAATGAAACTGACATGGGCTTCTAACATCAGCCTGCAGATGATATGCATCGATAGGCATGTTTATTACAACTGGTAAAAGCACTGATGGTTTGACGTAGCGACCTTTCTAGCTGAAATTAATTGGGTCCTTTCAATGACACTATTTGTACATGAATACACTTTCTTAATTAAGAGAAAACAGAATTTTAAAAACATCACCAAATCAATCAGCTGGAGAGGATTTCATGAAGCACTTTCTAGATAATAAATCACAGCACAGTAAGACCTCATATATATATGGCAAAACATCTTGACTATCTTCCAAATCCTTGCCTGTCCCATCTGCCACAGAGAAGAAAGTGAACTAGAATGGAAATTTAGCAAATATTGTGGACGGGCTATTCAAAAATCATTCACATATACCCTTCTCCCTCTTCTATTACAGATACTGTTAAAGCCAAGAATTTGAATCCCTAGCTTTTCCCGTGACTAGAGGTGGTCATGTGATATACGTCCAGCGAATAATATTTATGAAAAATTACTAGGGAGGGCATCCCTTCTCAATAAAAAGATGGCTTCTTAAAAAAAAAAAAATTTAATTAAAAAAAAAAAAGATGACTTCTTTGGAAGGAGTGTTCTTGCCTCTTATAATTTGTCAATTTCCCATCTTCCTGAAAGAAATGTATACATGATACTTGGAGATGCAGCAGCCATCTTACCACCATGAAGTTCAAAAGTTTTCATAGAAATGGTGGAACAAGACCATTGAAAGTGGATAAAAAGCCCCAAACTTGGAACTTAATAATGGATTCTTCAGTGATTGAACTTGAACTTAGCTGCTGTTTCAGTGATTATCTAGAAGGGGCTATCTTGCCTACCACGTCACATTTGGCAATGTCTGGAAACATTTTGGGTTGTCACAATTGTGTGAGGGGGAAGCTACTGGCATCAAGTGGAATAGAAAACAGGATGCTGCTAAACGTTCTCCATAGCAAACGACTGCCCCCAACAGCAAAGAATCATCCAGCCCAAAATGCCAGTGGTGCTGAGATTAAGAAACTCTAATTCATTGGTCTCAATTTATTTAAAGTTTAAATAAGAGAATTTCTAAAAGATGACTTATACAGTTCCTCAAAAAATAGAAGTTTGTCTGAAGACTCGTGACAAGAGACTATTTGAATTACAGTGTACCCATTCAGTAGCAATTTAAGCTATCGTTAAGAAAATTGTTAAAGAGACTAACAATAGCAAAAGTTGCGTATTAAGCAAATAAAGTCAATATACAACTGCTTCTGCTAAGTTGCTTCAGTCGTGTCTGACTCACTGCGACCCATAGACAGCAGCTCACCAGGCTCCTCCATCCCTGGGATTCTCCAGGCAAGAATACTGGAGTGGGCTGCCATTTCCTTCTCCAATGCATGCTAAGTCACCTCAGTCATGTCCAATTCTGTGCAACCCCATGGACAGCAGCCCACCAGACTCCTCCATCCACAGGATTCTCCAGGCAAGAATACTGGAGTGTGCTGCCATTTCCTTCTCCACAATATACAACAGTGTAGGCATTAAATGACTCAGTTCAGTTCAGTTCAGTCGCTCAGTCGTGTCTGACTCTTTGCGACCCCATGAACTGTAGCACGCATGCCAGGCCTCCCTGTCTATCACCAACTCCTGCAGTTTAACCAAACTCATGTCCATTGAGTTGGTGATGCCATCCAACCATCTCCTCCTCTGTCATCCCCTTCTCTTCCTGCCCTCAATCTTTCCCAGCTTCAGAGTCTTTTCAAATGAGTCAGCTCTTCGAATCAGGTGGCCAAAGTATTGGAGTTTCAGCTTCAACATCAGTCCTTCCAATGAACACCCAGGACTGATCTCCATTAGGATAGACTGATTGGATCTCCTTGCAGTCCAAGGGACTCTCAAGAGTCTTCTCCAACACCACAGTTCAAAAGCATCAATTTTTCAGTGCTCAGCTTTCTTCACAGTCCAACTCTCACATCCATACATGACCACTGGAAAAACCACAGCCTTGACTAGATGGACCTTTGTGGACAAAGTAATGTCTCTGCTTTTTAACATGCTGTTTAGGTTGATCATAACTTTCCTTCCAAAGAGTAAGCATCTTTTAATTTCATGGTTGCAATCACCATCTGCAGTGATTTTGGAGCCCCCAAAAATAAAGTCACCCACTGTTTCCCCATCTATTTGCCATGAAGTGATGGGACCAGATGCCATGATCTTAGTTTTCTGAATGTTGAGCTTAAAGCCAACTTTTTCATTCTCCTCTTTCACTTTCATCAAAAGGCTCTTTAGTTCTTCTTCACTTTCTGCCATAAGGGTGGTGTCATCTGCATATCTGAGGTTATTGATATTTCTCTTGGCAATCTGGATTCCAGCTTGTGCTCTATTCAACCCAGAATTTCTCATGATGTACTCTGCATAGAAGTTAAATAAGCAGAGTGATATTATACAGCCTTGACATACTCCTTTTCCTATTTGGAACCAGTCTGTTGTTCCATGTCCAGTTCTAACTGTTGATTCCTGACCTGCATACAGGTTTCTCAAGAGACAGGTCAGGTGGTCTGATATTCCCATCTCTTCCAGAATTTTCCACACAATGGCTACTACCACTTGAAAAGGGAAAGTGAATGTAAGTGATTATAAAAAAGTGATGATAGTAGTGGTATTGAGAATTTTGTGTGAATTGGTTCCCATCTAGTTTGCAAAGGTTATTCAATGCATCTGTGCTATTTTTATAGTTTGGAAAATAATTTTAAGTAATTAATGGGAAGGAGATTAAAATACTGTGTTTATTTCTCTGACATTGATGAAATTTCTTCTTGGCCTGACAAAATACTATATAGGCAAATGAAATAGTTTATGCAATAGGGTACCATTTCTACTGAATCATCATGTCAACACCAATCTTTTTCTAGTTCTTTATATCTCCCTAAATATAGAATTCTTATAGTTCATCACAGGGCACTGTGAAAACATCAGAATTACCTGCAATATTAAAGTGATTGGGTGAAAATTTTCCACTGTAAAAGTTTATATTTGTTTTAGATTCCTGTGGCTGTTATAACCTAGAACCACAACTTGGTGGCTTAAAACAAACAGAAATTTATTCTCTTACAGATCCTGAGGCCAGAAGTTCAAAAATCAATGTCATTGGGTCAAAATCAAGGTGTCACAGGGCCACACTTCCTCTGGAGGCTCCAGAGGGAAATCCTTGCCTCTTCCCACTTCTGGGGGCTACAGGCATCCTTCAGCTTGTGGCCTCTTCACTCAATCTGTCTCTCTGTCTTCATATGTCCTCCTCTGTGTAATTTTCAAGCCCTGCTCTGTACCTCTTCTATAAGGATACATGTGATGACACTTAAGAACCACAGAGATATCCAGGATAACCTCCCCATCTCAAAATTCTTAATATAATCACAGTGCAAAGACCCTTTCCCAAATAAGATAATGAAAAAGTTCCAGATATCAGGATCTGATGTCTTTGGGAGCCAGCATTCAATCTACTCTGTCCATGGGATTCTCCAGGCAAGAATACTGGAGTAGTCATTCCCTTCTCCAGGGGACCTTCCTAACCCAGGGGTTGAACCCAGGTCTCCTGCATTGCAGGCATATTCTTTACCATCTGAGCCACATAGAATATTATATAAAGAAAATATAAATCTAATTACTAATCTCACCTGATAATCTGAATTTCCATCCATTCCATCTGATAATCTGAATTTCTGGCCATTTCCATAGCTAGAAATTAAAATCTGGCAGAATCATCCAATACATAAATCCTAGGAAAGTAGAGTGAGAATAAAGAACCTATCACCCTACTAAATGAAAGAAGCATGAAATGATAAATTTGGGAGAAACAAATTCTTTTCAATAGATCAATGTAAAGTGTTTTTTAAATTGTGAATTGATCAAAAAAATTTGTTTTACCAGTATCAACATTTGGATGCATAATGGCCCCTTATCTCTAAAAATGGAAAGTTTAATATTGTTTTATCATATTTCAGCAACTTAGTGTTCTGAAAACTAATTTGAGGGTTTAACCTTAATGGCACAGTTCAGTAAACAGAGAGTGTAAAATTACTAAAAAGGCAGGACTGTACTAATTTTCCTGAGTTGACTAAGAAGCTGAAAATATCTTAATTACCTTTCCAATTAAAGGATATTTTAGCAAAATTATGAGCGTACACAAATAATTAAAGCCCTAGAGCTTTCATTTCTTTTCCCAATTTGGTTAGTTTAATTCTTCAGATTAATTTCAGAATAATCCTGCCAAAGGTTTAAAGCGGGACATACTTACCTATGATAACTGTTTTTATGTTTTTCTGTTTTTGGCCAGGAATATTTCTATACTAAACATGAATTTTCATAATGCTTCAAATATATTTGATTTTGAAGTTTAAGAGCCTTTAATTCTACTCATTTAGTTGCAATTACAGATTTCCCCCATATCCAAATGTTAAGCCAAAATGGGGTGAAGTGGCGAGGCAACTACCTTAGGACACACATTGCTAACAGATGCAGGCTAAACTGAGGTAAGGCGGAGATACTCACACTCATAGTTGGGAGCTATGGAGGCCCGATGCGGAGATGCTGGGTGGTCCCACTCTCACGGCTTCACAGTTCAAGGGGTGTGCCGCCCATGTGAGGGCTGCTGCGGAACAAACGCTGAGTGCTTTTTAAAAAAACCCTTCAGATAGTTTTAGTCAGCAAAGATGGGTACTAATGTGGATCTTTTGTAAAAAGCAAAGCAGCTTTTAAAAAAAATCAAGGAATACCTGTAATCAGTAAAACCTACTCAATCCCTGATCAAATATATGATTTGCAAATATTTTCTCCCATTCCCTGGGTTGCCTTCTCATCCTGTTGATAGTGTTCTTTGAGCATAAATAGCATGACACTATTTTAAGAACAACTCATTTAATCTTTGTAACAACTCTATGAGATTGCAACAATTATTATCATCCCCATTTTATAGATAAGAATGCTGAGAAATAGTGGGTTTAAATAATGTGGCAACATCCCATGATAATGACTGAGCTTAGGTTTGAATCTGTTATGGACTGAATGTGTCTTCCCAAAATTCGTATGTTGAAGCTTTGCCCCCCAACATCATGGTAAGAGGAGGTGGAAGCTTTCAGAAGTGATTAGGATTAGATGAGATGATGTGAAGGGAGCCATTCTGGGTGGGATTTGTGCTCTTACAAGGGTCAGGAGAGAGCTCATGTCCCCTCTCTGCTCTCCTCCCGGCGAGAATATAACAAGAATCTGGCAGTCTATAACCTAGAAGAGGGCTCTCACCAGAACCAGTCATGATGGCACACTGATCCGGAACCTCCAGAACTTGTGAAAAAAACTGGTTATAACCCTTTCAGTCTATGGTACTTTGTTACAGCAGCTGAAACTAAGATAGAGCCCACAGCAGGTATCCCAGAAACACTATGTCACACACATCTCTTACAAAGAACATCAGTGACCTTCTGGTCACCAATCCAGCTATCTTTTCTTAGTCCTCATTCCGCTGCCTAATTTTTTTCTCTATCATTTAAAATCATGATCCTTTCTGTGTGAAGCTTGCCTTCTCTCAGTTGCTACATTGTCTTGGTTCTCCTATCTCCATGTGGTAGTTACATCTTCTTCTTCAGTCTTATATGCCTTTCTTCAGGCTCACAGCTTCAAAGGCCTTACTTCAGTGCCCCCTCTTTGTTCTCCCAGGAACATTTTCCTCTGTCATGGCCTAGACTGTGTCCTTCAAAAAGATGCTGAGATCTTAACCCTCGGTGTCTGTGAATGTGACCTTATTTGAAAATAGGGTCTTTTCAAATGATCAAGTGAGGATGAGGTCATTTGGGCAGACTCTAATCCAATATGACTGTGTCCTAATAAGAGCGCAACATTCAGACACAGACATGAATAGAAGAAAGACCATGTGAATACACAAAGAGAATATAATCTACAAGCTGAAGGATGCCAGCGCTACCAGAAGCCAGGAGAGAGGGCTGTAACATTTGACACCTTGATTTCAGATTTCTAGCCTCCACAACTGTGAGGTGATAAATTCCTACTGTTTAAGCTTTTTAATTTGCGGTAATTCGTTATGGCAGCCCCAGGAAAAGAAACACTTTTCAAGGGCTTGGGCAACTGTTCTGTGAACAGTTTATCAAACTTACACCTCTGGTCCTAATATTCCTTCTGAGTTCTAGGTGTAAGGTATCAACAGCATCTCCTGACTACCTGACCATGATCCTGCATTTCCAGAATATTACTCTTCTCCCATCTCTTTCCTTTCTCACCTTTGGCCCCCAACTTAGCAACCTTTGTAAATGAGATACCTGTGGCCCCAGCCACTCTGGCTAAAAACCACAAAGTCACCTTTGAGTCCTCATTTTCCACCCCCTTGAAACTGTCTCCATTTCTGTAATCTAAGAATCATATATGGTCCATTAGTTTGAGAGGCAAGTATCAGGTTCCCAGACTTGGCAGCCGTTGCACCTCATGGTCAGAGCTCAATAAAAGGATTGGTGGCACTTTAGCCCAAATATTGGGGTACAGACTCAAGGAATCCTTGCTATTCTCAAGATAATATTATGACCCAGTATCTGGGCACTGACTTTGTTAGTACCTATTTAAATACCCAAAGTTTTACCTAGCTTCTTAACAGACCTAAAATTAGGGCTTTCTGCCTGAACCCAGCCCAGAGGCTGGAGTTCTGATGGCTGCTCACAGATGCCCTGGAGATCTGAGATTCCACCTCTCACTCGGGTCTGGATCACCCGTCATGGAACCTGACCACCGGCTATTACACCGGCTATGACACCAGACTATGCCGTATTAGGAGTTCAGACTCAGTGTGATGGTCTAATTGAGTGCCCACTGTCCATCTTTTTTTTTTAATTAGCTAAAATGTACTTAACAATTTATAGTCTACAGAGCACACTTAATCTATTTTCTTATTCAATCCTAACAGCCTTCATAAAAATCTAGAGCAGTGAAAAGTTAAATAACCCACACAAGCTCATGTAGTTAGCATTGGTGGCATCAATGCTCACATTTAAGCCTCCTGGCTCCAAATATTATGCTCTTTTCTCTTCACTGCATTGCATGCTCCTGTGTTCCTAGAATCCACTGGAAAGGAACTTCTTTCCTGCCTCGAGAGGGCCTGTAATTCCAGGTCCCTCTTTCTCCTCATCTGCCCTTGCCCCTACTATAGATAACTGACCCATATTCTATCATATCCAGATTGACAGAAGTGACCTTGAGGCTAATGACCCCCCTTCTCAAAAGGCTGAAAATGATTTAAGGAATTGCAAAACTGCTTAGTATCATTACAAGTGTGCAAGCTGCCAAGTATCAGGGAGACATAATATTCCTATGTAGAAGACACATTTTCAGGGAAGTTTTAAAGATGATATCATGAGGTTCCCTGCAGGGCCTCTGCAAGCTCCAATTGTGGGAGGAAAGAGCATAAATACTGTCTTGACTAATGGCCACCTACGACGAACTTCTGTCCCCAATGTTTTGTCTGCTTTTGCATTTCAAGATGATGAATGTTAGTCTTGTATTAATCCTCTCTTTCTTGCTTAATTTTTTTAAATTCATTCATTCATTCTTTTTTTCTTTTTTTTTTTTTGCTTGCGCTGGGTCTTTGTTGGGCCCTCCTCTAATTATGGCAAGTGGGGAACTCTTCAGTGCTGTCCAGAGGCGTTTCACTTGCGGCACACACGCTCAGTAGTTGTGTTCGGTGGTCTCCAGAGTGTGGGCTCAGTATAGTTGTGGCGAGGGTTAGTTGCTTCACAGCGTGGAATCGTCCCAGAGCAGGGATAGAACCCTTGTCCCCTGCACTGGCCTGCAGATTCTTATCCAGCGTACCACCGTGGAAGTCCCCTTTCTTATTACTAAAAGATAGCATGATGTGGCAGTGTGTATTCCAATTTCCAGCACTGGCCTGTGAGGTGCTGGGCATGTGGTGAAGAACATGAGCTGGCGAGCAAGACTGTCCCAGTCTTGGTCCCCCGTGATTAGCGCTGACCTTGAGCAAGTGACTTAACCTCACTCTACCTCATTTGCCCCACTGTGAAATGGCGCTATTAATGGTATACTGGCTGCAATGTCATTGGAAGGATTAAATAATTAATGTAAGTGAAGCGCCTAGAACAGCACTTTGCCTGTGGAACTTGCTATTTAACTATTTGCTCTTCTACGTGGACAGGGATGAGGAAGGCGCTCACCAAATCCCTGGGGGAATCATTACCACTGGAGAGTCAGAGGATATTTAAAAATGAAGATTTCAGAAAACTCATGCTGTTAGCTGCCATGAAGTGTCTCCATCCTCCTTCTTTTTTTTAAGATTTATAGTTTTGGTACCACCACCCCCTATTTTTTTTAGCTTCAGCCATTTTTAAAAAGTTTTATTCATTTTTGTTTCTGGCTATGCGGGGTCTTTGCTGCTGCGAGGGCTTCTCCACACTGTGGAGAGTGGAGGCTACGCTCCAGTTTAGGTGCACAGGCTCCCCTTGCCCCGGCTTCTCCCGTCACGGAGCACCGGCCCTAGGCTGCACCGGCTTCAGCACTTTGGCGCGTGGGCTCCGGAGTTGAGGCTCCCGGGTTTAGCTGCTTCACCGCATATGGGATCTTCCCATATCAGCCATTGAACCCATATCTCCTACACTGGTAGGCAGACTCTTCACCACTGGGCCATCAGGGAAGCCCTGAGTTACTTCTTTACAAAGAAAAGTTTTTCCTGTGATAGTGTCAGGCTATACAGGCTCTTTAATAATATAACATACACAGAATTATCCTTATTATTAGATCTACTCATTTATCAATTGTTGTAAAACTGAGGCTGCAATCAGAAACATTTTAACAAACTATATTATTTCTTTAGATTACAATGTAATGTAAGAAATTAAAATATGAACACTATGTAGAAATATGAAGGAATGTTATATAAAAAATAAAGCTGACACAATTAGATGAATTATCACATAAAAATTACATAGGTACCTTGTTAAGGAAAAGAAAGAGCCGGGACATATATATTTTTAGGTACAAGAAATCTACAGTTTCATGTTTTTTTTTTTATAATACATCTGATGTATTCACTTTTTAAACAAATTGTGACTGAAAATGAATGTGTCACTTTTCAAAACCCTATGTAGAATTACATTACAAAAGAAGCAGCCACCAGAAAATAAAGACCAGGAATAAGACTTTATTTAAAGAGAGGAAAAAAGGAGAGACAGGGATTAAATGCCATTTCAAATGTCTTGATGAATTAATTTAAACATTTCTTTGTGATCTTGATCTACAGAATGTTGTGATACATTATTACCACATGCTGTGTTCTTAGCCGACCACACAGCATGCTGGGAAAGGCCGATTAAACTAGTTCTTTTTGGATTGTTAAAAGTTAGATTGAATATCCAGTGGTAAGACTCCTGTTCTGATAAACTCTTCTTTATCGAAATACCTGCCTTTCTCCTAATCTCATTGACTCCACCAGCCCTGAAGACAGCAGCCTGCCATCTGATAGAAGATAAACCCTCGTGCCTGTTTTTTTTTACCCTTGCTGAAGAAAATCTTTGAATGCGTAACTTGGGCTGAAGATACTTATCAAACAATCTTTAGTTGCCAGGAATTCAAAAGTGGGCCATGGCAGCCAGTGATGGAATCTGGTCTCTCTGCTTCTATTTGCTTTAAAAAAAAAAAAAAAAAAGTATCAGCATGGAGTACTTAACTGAAGTTTAGTCACTTAACCAGAAAGATCCTCCAATATTTTCTGTAGGAATTTATTTCAACTGTGTGGCAAGCCCACTGAATAGAAAAAAGCTATTCAAATATTACAGATAATGCCCTAGATCCCATTACAGTTCTAATTTCATTGAGGCTCTGGAATCTTTTAAAATAGTATATGTTAACACAGTTTCTAACCTGAGGACACAAGTAGATTTTTCTTTGGAGAAGTCAGCTCAAAGGAGACCCAAAGCTGAATGTGAAGTTAAACTCATCTTCTAAAGTTAAACTAACCAAACTTTGTTTTAGGAATTTTTTCCCCCTCAAACTTTTTATTTTTTTTATTAAGAAAAATTACTTATTTGGGCTGTGCTGGGTCTTCCTTGCTGCCCATGGGCTTTCTCCAGTTGCAAAGCTCAGGGTCTCCTCTCTAGTTGCAGTACATGGGCTTGTCACTGCGGCGGCTTCTCCTGTTGCAGAGCGTGGGCGCTAGGCCACTCTGGCTTCAGTAGTGGTGGCACGTGGCCTTAGCTGCTCCACAGCATATGGAATCTTCCCCGATCAAGGACTGAACCTGTGTCCCCTACACTAGAAGGTGGACTCTTAGCCACTGGACCACCTGGGAAGTCTACCCGCAGGTTTTTTAAATCCCCCTCATACAACAAGAAGTCTTAAAACAATTTTTTTAATTAGCTTATTAGTGTTTATTTCCACTAAAAAGATATTTAAAAAAAAAAGGTTTCATGTTCCAAAGACCCAATGATCCTGGAGTTAAGAGTATTTTTAATCCTCAGTTAGGCCAGTGTATTCAGTGGGGAATTACTTTCAGCAATTTTTCTTCCCAAAATTTTGCTCTTGCCTATAGTTTATCTCCCTGGGCTACTGTCCTGCTCTTCCTTCATCATATCTAAGCTCCCTTGGGTTGGACATCAAACTAACCTAATAAATAAATCCATATTGATATCCTAAAGGACCCCAAGAAATATGAATTCAACTGGGCTGTCTTAATAACTTCTCCCCTGTTCTATTAAAAATTGTACCCTTTCCTCCAATAAGAACTTCCCTCATTGGCAGTCAGTGAGTCATTTGTTTTCAGTTCACTAGTAACCAACTACACTTAATATTTATTTTTCTCTTCGGCATCTTAAAACTCCCGGTCTCCTTCCACTATTAATATGAAACCAACATTTATTAGCACCAAACACGATGCAAAGTGTTGAGGGCTGAATACAGAAATGATAGCCAAATGGGCTAGAGTATAAATATTGTTGAAGTAAATGGGATGTTTTGTGAAGGCAAGAATTACATCTGGTTGTCATTTTGGCTTCTTCAAGGGCCCACGGTTTCCAGATCATGAACAACTCTTTTAGGCCCAACTGAAATTAGTTTATGTTTGCTTTTGTTGTTTGGTTGCTAAGGCATGCATGACTCTTTGTGACCCCATGGACTGTAGCCCACTAGCTAGACTTCTCTGTCCATGCCATTTCCCAAGTATCAAACCCATGTCACCAGCATTGGCAGGCAGATTCTTTACCGCTGAGCCACCCGGGAAGCCCAGTTTACGTTTGGCTGGGGAGCAATTTTAAGGATGGAGGAGTGGAGTATACAGACTGTTGGGTGTCAGACAGGATCAAGGATGCATTGTACAACACAGGGCACACAGCCAGTATTTTGCAATAACTGTAAAGGGAAGCAACCTTCAAAAATTGTATAAAAATCACTATTTGAAAAAAAAATTTTTGTTTGTAATCCCTGCAATGGGAAGATGAAATGAGTCCACAGTGTCTTGTTCAGAAAGTTGGAAGAAAACTGGGTTTGGAATGTTGCCATAATTCATAGATAATCAAGTCTCTACCTCTAACTTTCAAAGATTTCTGTCAAAAACCAAAATAGTAATCAAGGTGAAACTAATTTGCTAATCAGGAAAATCACACAAATTAGTGAATAGTCATTTTAAAATATCTAATGAGATTTATTTATGATGTTTTAGCTTTGTTGTTGTTGGTTAGTTGCATTACGACAGATAGTACCTGGCTTGGGGAAATGGGGAAAGAAAATAGTTGTACAATATCTGCCGATAATGATCTATAACAGATAGTAAATTGTACCTTTTGCAGTGTTTTAAGGGCTTTTGGGTGTGTGTGTGCTCAGTTGGGTCCGACTCATTTGCGACCCCATGGACTATAGTCCATCACACTCCTTTGTCCATGGGATTCTCTAGGCAAGAATGCTGGAGAGGGTTGCCATTTCCTTCTCTGGGGGATCTTCCTGACCCAGGGAACGAACTCACACCTCCTGTATTGGCAGGCAGATTCTTTACCACTGAGCCATCAGAAAAACCTGTTTTTAGGTTTTATTTATTTATTTTTTCCTTGAAAATCAGATTGAATAGGTCTAAAAGGTAGAAAAGTTTCCAAGGAAAAAATCAGAAAATTGTTTAAATCTTATCTTCCTGAC